>NC_091761.1:64555000-65805000 GCF_029378745.1 Bos indicus
GCCAGTTGGTTGTAACAAAACTTCCACCTGCAATACAGTCTTTTTAAGATCCTGTAACTATTTTATGGGTCCAGGGTGTAGCACAAGAAAAACAGGTTGATTTTTTGATAGCCACTGAAGTTAGGGGAAAAAATTGTTTTCCTGGGTCGAGTAATGGCTTTTTTCTGCTCACAGAATGTCTACTGCCTAGCCTGACATTTTCATGGCAGAAAAAGCCCCTGTTCATGAGTAGCAGCTGAAGTGTGTGTGGGTCACCTGCCCAAGGGATCTGTTCTGGACACGACATCCACTCACTTCTGCAGACCCAAGGGACAGCAAGCATCATTTATCCATGGGTTATGGGGCAGCTGCTCAGTTTCCCTCCCATGACTCTCTAATCCCTCTGCACTCAGATGAGCTGGGCTCGTGGCCAGCTTTCAACCTCTTGAACCCAATTTAACTCTTTTGGGGGGTAAAAGGACTGATCCACTTTAACACATTTACAAAGGTGGACTTTTTGATATTGGAAATTGCCCTTTTAATTTTTCATTTTTCAACAACTTTTTCTTATTTTCTTATTACAATGTTTTATTTGCCGTAACTCCAGTAGCCTTTTCTTTAAAAAAACAAGTAAGATTTATTAAATAATTATTGGGCTTCCCAGGTGGTGCTAGTGGTAAAGAACCTTCCTGGCAATGCAGGAGACATTAGAGATGCAGGTTCAATCCCTAGGTCTGGAAGATCCCCTGGAGGAGGGCATGGTAACCCATTCCAGTATTCTTGCCTAGAGAATCCCATGGACAGAGGAGCCTGGTGGGCTATAGTCCATAGAGTCGCAAACGGTTGGACACACAATACCATTAAAGATTTGACCTTAAAATAAAACTGCTCTTTTATTTTCATTGGATTCTTGGTGCCCACTTTGTGGTGTATGTTCTTTCTTTCCTTTTCACTTCTAAAATATGTTCTTTCTCTGTTAGTTTTTGCATATTTCATACAAAGAGCCTGTTAAGTGATGGTCAGTTTTGTCCCAGTCAGAAGAAAGGAAGGCATTTCTAGTTTGTGATCCTGTAGAATTGATGCATTTAGAAATGTTGTTCACTTTGGTGAGATATAGAATAAAAATAAGGCAATGAAAATTTCGTATGTGATTAAATCAGTGATTTGCCCTGTTCATGACCCCTTCCAAGCAGGCTGCTTTGCAGTCTGGAGCCTGGCTGAGTGAGCTGTAACACAATTGATCCCAACTATATGAGACACGGCACAGTTTCCTTCATTGATTTATTCCCAGTCTATTCTCACCTTATCCCATTTAACTGATCAATTAATCTCTGCTATAACTCATGAGCAGTGCTGGTTGAAAATAATGCATGTGATATTTCCTTAGCAGCAGCGGTAATGAAGTTCCATGTGTGTATACGAAAGCAAGAGGCATTTATTCTCACATGAAGCCAGGAAGGAAACCTTCAAAATTAGAACCTGGTTAAAGAAATAGATTACTCTAATCACTCTGAATCCAGGGACTGTGGCTGGCTTTGTTCTTCCCTGGCCCAGGCCCTAGCATGAAGGAGATGCTCAGAAGTGTTTGTAGACTAGATGAAGAAAATACAAAGTATGTTGATTTTAGTGGCGAAATATAGCTTGACTGGATTAATAAGCATCTCTCCAGTCCCCACCCCTGATATTCTGAAATTGAATTTATTCCATTGAAAGACAAAGCTGTGAAATATACAGATCCATGGACCAGAAGTCAAAAGAATTGGGATGAATAATGATAGAGAAGAAAGGGTGAGAACTTTTAAGAGTGTCAGACAGATGTGTTCTAATCCCAGCTTTCCCTCCGACCAACTGTATGGCTTTTGACTTCCCTCAGACTCTTTCAGTTCAGTTCAGTCCAGTTGCTCAGTTGTGTCCAGTCTGACTCTTTGTGACCCCAAGCAATGCAGCACACCATGGTTCTCTGTCCATCACCAACTCCCGGAGCCTGCTCAAACTCATGTCCATCGAGTTGGTGATGCCATTCAACTATCTCATCCTCTGTCGTCTCCTTCTCCTCCTGCCTTCAATCTTTCCCAGCATCAGGGTCTTTTCCAATGAGTTAGTTCTTTGCATCAGGTTGCCAAGGTATTGGATCTTTATACAGTGGCCAAAGTATCAAATTCTTTATACTCCTTATATTCCCCCATCTGGAAAGTCAGAACAAGAATGTCCTCTTCCTAGAGCTCTCGCAAGGATTAAATGATACAATACATATAATATGAAGGCACAAAGGAATGAAACAGCATGCATGTTTGGAAAACTATTAAGTTTTATTTACTTGGAGCACAGGGTGCCTGTGGGAGAGATGTGGGAGATGAAACAAAAGAAAGGAGAGCAAGCAGGTCATCAGGAGCCTTGGGTGGCAAGCTAATGGGTTTGAACTTCATGCTAAAACCTTTGGGATGATGTTAAAATATTTTAATCAAGGGAGAGGAATTCTGAGGTCAAATTTGCATTTTACTACAGTAGTTCTGGCAAGCAATGCTGGGTTAGAAATCTCTGGCTCTTAACCTTTTTAGCTGCTTCTTCAAATCATTCCTTATACCTACTCTGGTCTCACAGATCTGTGTATACAGGATCAACCTTGGTTTTCTGGCCTCTGAGCTTTTGCATATACAATTCTTTCTTCTTAGAACATGCTTTCTCTCTTAACTGAATTATTCATAAAAACTCTCAAATGGCAGAAAATCCAGCTCAAACTCCTTGAGCCATTAGGCAATCGAACAATAGTTACTTTGTTCAGAAGTAACTACCTGTATGGGGCTTTCCTGGTGGCTCAGCAGTAAGGAATCCCCTTGCAGTGCAGGAGACTCAGGAGATGTGGGTTTGATCCCTGGGTCAGGAAGATCTTCAGGAAAAGGAAATGACAACCCACTCCTGTATTCTTGCCTGGGAAATCCCATGGACAAAGGAGCCTGGCTCTTCTTACAGTCCATAGAGTTGCAAAGAGTTGGATGCAACTGAGCAGCAACAGTAGCAACAACCTACAAAGCTATATTCACGGGCCCAGACGGTGTCATAAGAGTCAATGTTTCTTCCATTTATCTTTCCACATTACCAACACTTGTTATTTTTCTATTTGTTTTTTAAAAAATAATGTTCATTCAAATGGATATAAGGTGATATCAAATTGTAGTTTGGTTTGCATTTCCCTAGTGATTAGTGATGTTGAATATCTCTTCATGTGCTTGTTAGATATTTGCATATAATCCTTGGAGAAATGTCTTTTCAAATCTTTTGCCTATTTTTAAATCTATTTGGTTTTATGTGTTGAGTTATAAGAGTTCTTTATCGGAGAAGGCAATGGCACCCCACTCCAGTACTCTTGCCTGGAAAATCCCATGGATGGAGGAGCCTGGTAGGCTGCAGTCCATGGGGTCGCTAAGAGTCAGACACAACTGAGCGACTTCACTTTCTCTTTTCACTTTCATGCATTGGAGAAGGAAATGGCAACCCACTCCAGTGTTCTTGCCTGGAGAATCCCAGGGACAGGGAAGCCTGGTGGGCTGCCATCTATGGGGTCACACAGAGTCGGACACGACTGAAGTGACTTAGCATAGCATAGCATCCTGGAAGTTAACGCCTTATCAGATATATGACTAGCAAACATTTCCCCACTGATTTATTTTTTAAGGCCTTTCTTAATTCCTGGACCTGACTCTGGCCCTTCCCCCCATTTTTGTGAGGACCTGTAAACAAAAGGCGGAGAAGACAATGGCACCCCACTCCAGTACTCTTGCCTGAAAAATACCATGGATGGAGGGGCCTGGTGGGCTGCAGTCCATGGGGTTGCTAAGAGTCAGACACGACTGAGCGACTTCACTTTCACTTTTTACTTTTATGGACTGGAGAAGGAAATGGCAACCCACTCCAGTGTTCTTGCCTGGAGAATCCCAGGGACAGGGGAGCCTGGTGGGCTGCTGTCTATGGGGTTGCAGAGAGTCGGACACGACTGAAGCGACTTAGCAG
Organism: Bos indicus; assembly: GCF_029378745.1. Classification (NCBI taxonomy): domain Eukaryota; kingdom Metazoa; phylum Chordata; class Mammalia; order Artiodactyla; family Bovidae; genus Bos; species Bos indicus. The sequence continues at coordinate 64,558,988 of NC_091761.1, forward strand.
CAGCAGCAATAAACAAAAGGAGGCCCTTTTCTAGGTGCAGAGCTGCTTCAGTCATGTCTAACTCAGTGCAACCCTATGGACTGTAGCCTGCCAGGCTCCTCTGTCCATGGGATTCTCCAGGCAAGAATACTGAAGTGGGTTGCCATTTCCCATTCCAGGGGATCTTCCTGACCCAGGCATCAAACCTATGTCTCTTACCAATTAAGAGTATTCCATCCATAGTAAGGAAGGAGAGTGATTGAAGATGGTTGTAGCATATGAGAGCCACAAGGGCACCTCTGAGATTCATGTTGGTATTCCTACCCGGGAAAAAAACAAACCTCAGAAAGGGCAGGCAATGCAGCCTGGTTAATAGAGCTAATAAGTGGTAAAACTGGTTTATGAACTGTTTGATGTTAAAACTGGCATCCATATAGAGCCTCATGTGATTAGAACCACATGAGACTCCATTCCATGATTTAGCATCAGGCATTTAATTGTTTAAAAAGTTAGCAATTCATGGGTTCGCAAAGAGTCAGACATGGTTGAGCAACTGAACTGAACTGAAGAAGCCCTGTCATGATAAGGGGAGGGTGAGGGCCATGATGGACCTGGAAAGGCACTCAGTTGGCATGACTAGGTATATAATAGCCAGCAAGCAAGACACCTGATTCTTGGATTTTAAACTGATTCATTCCAACAGCTTGCACTATAACCAGCAGTGACCCACGGGCCACAAGGACACTTTTCCTGTCCATTCACACCCAAGGGAGAGAGAGACAGCCATGCTTGGCCTCTCTTCATAACTTTTCTGGGGCTTTCTGCCCATAGGTAGCTGCATGGGAGATGCTTTAGACTCAGCATCTTCAGACTTTGAGGCAAATTTCAATATTTCACATAAACCCTGAATTTCCCTACATACCAATGCATGATATTGTAAGAGGTATACAGTACATCTGCTAAAGATCACTTTTTTTTTCTTTCCTCCATTTATTTTGTTCCTTTGTCATCTTTGTTGTCTTTCTCTTTCCTTCTCTTTCCTGTCTCCTGCTCTTGATCTTGCCCTTTCTTCCTGTTCAATCTGATTTCTTTAAGGGCAAGTATACCTACTTTCGGAAGCCGTACCATCATCTTCCTGTTGATTTTGCATCAAATGTTGTGTAATTAATCCTATGATTGGTGTTTACATTAATTTCTTGGCTTGGTAGCATTTAGCTAATTTGTGTGATATGTGTTCAATGAATGATTCCCCACCGGCAGCTGTTTCCACCCACACCTCTCTCCAGGTGCCCAGGCTCTGGCAGGCTCTGTATGATGCTGTGCAGATCACATATTCAAAATGAATAGCCTGAAACATTTTCTACCAAGGACTCTGCCCCTTGACATCTTTCCACTGTGTAATGTGTTGTAATCCTGGAATTCCCAGTAGCATGGTAATTGATGAATTGTAGCTGAAATAAACATGGTCTTGGAGCGCTCTGCCTGTAGGTGCTCTTGTCCCTCTTTCTCCACTTCCCAGTCCAAAATGCGGTATCAACAGTCCAGCCATGCATGGAAATTGTTTCTTCTCTTGTCACTGCAAATCTGCTTTGTCATGTGGTCATATTGGCTGAGTTGAAATAAAAGAAGCTTGACAATTTCCATTTACCTCTTTGACTTTAGGTGATAGACCCAGAAATGAGTAATAGATCCTTTCATCGTTAAAGAAGACATTAATGCAGACCATTCATGACTTAACATAATGCCTACTCTCAGAATGATTGGGGAATATCTTTGTCTTGTTTGAAATCAGATGTTTGAAAAATGAATTTTTGAAAACATCTTTGAGTTTTTATCCTGATAGCTGGCATTTCACTATAGGAGACCTTCAGGCACCAGATTGTGATTACTTGTGCAATATTCAAGAAGCAATGTCTTTTCATGACTTTTTTCTAAACTTGGGATCTTCAGAAAGCATTGTTATTTACATTATACTGACCTTTTAATCAACTTGTATTTTATCATCCTATTCTTTCTTGTTTTAGAAATCTGTTTAAGTACCAAGCTTTGAAGAGGGACCAAAAATAAGTCAGTGTTAATGTTTTATAATAACATTGCTATTATCATTATTGATATTACAGTGTCATCACCATGATAATTATTCGTGTTACATTTTAATTGGAGGGGAAATGATCCAATAAATGTGTTATACTGTTAATATTTAACCAGTGACTATGAAAAAACCAGTATTATTACAAAATACACGCTGAATGTGCCATGACAGACTTAAAACCTATTTATAAAAAAATTCCCCCCCTCCCACTGCCCTCCCGGCAAGAAAGAAACCAATGAAATCTTCAGAAACAGGTCATTCTGAAATATCTAAGGGTAAATCTTTTATGGGAGTGCTTAAATATCTGGTATCTTCTGTGGACGGAAATAAAATGAAATTGCTTTGAGTACTACTTTTCAGAAATAAACTAGCCTCTCCTTACGGCTGAAACATCAGAAGGAAAATAGTACAGGTTCTTTCTAAGTGTCTTATAACATCAGCATATAGTAGTATATTAAAGAGATCTGATTTATAGTGATGAGTTATTAAGGAGAAATTGAAAGTTTCCCATCCCAGGGGTTTTTACATGCAAAATTTAAAGAACCCATTATAGTCCATTAGTTTAAAAGGTAAACTTATTAAATCCTTCATGATAAAATAGCTATCTCTGATTTTATGGTAAAATTAGAAAGGCATGGATAGCATTTTAAGACTTGGTATAATACACGTCTTGGCTCCCCTTGCAGCCAATGGTAGCTAGTGTTTAATGTGATGATTTAAGGATGATTTAAATTGGTTGTCCTGCAGATGGGGAAGAAGATCCTCAGAGAAACTAGATTTATGAAATGATGTAAGTTGAATTTAGAGTGAAGTAACAGAGTGATTGGAGGGAAGTCTTATGGTTTCCAAAGCTGAAAAACATGTGAAAAAGAATGAGAGTCACAGGCTTATGTCTCAGATGCCTTCAGTAAAGAACCCAGGGACTGGCTATTTAAGCCCCACATCTGCAAGTGAACACAGGGGCTCCAGCAGGACGGTTTTTCTTTGTCTGAAGCCAATCAAGTCAGAGTGTTTATTCATATTCTGCCCAGTATTGACTTCATTTATGTCTGTTCCTCATGTTGATTAGCAAATTAAAATAATCGTAGGTTATGAATGTTCTAGCAGAAAAGATGTCTTTACTTAAAGCTTCATCAAGTATTTATAAGAAATTATAACAAATGAGCAAACTATCCCAATATATTAAAGGACAAGCCACAAGTAAAAGGGCCCCATTGCCTGAGACTCAGCACTCTCTTTTCAATGCTTCTTTTTGTATAACAATGTGATGTACTAGCAACATGGGTTATTTATAATGAGCAACATAATATATGTAATATATATCTTATATGTAAGCTATCAAAAGGTATGTATTAAAATTAAGACAGAAGAGCTGTTTGCTAAAATATTAAAGACCACTAATAGTTTTTTTCCTCCTAGATTCCTAGATTTAAGAGTAGCTTACTGTTCTCGTAAAGACCACTACAGATGGAGGATAGATTATGCATCTGAAGCCTGCAAGTCACTAATGATCTTTCTTGCTCAGCTTTCTTAGCTATAGAACAAGGATGATTGGGGAGTTTCTAGCTCACTGTGAGGATTAAATTATTGTGAGGATTAAATAAAACAAGTAAAGACCTTAGAACAGTACCTGACATAGAAATATATGGAAATCACTCCATAAACATTAAATGTCATTATTGAGTCTCCTTCAGTCTTACCATTACGTCAAGCTTGCATTAGAGAATCAAGACCTGAAATGAAATATTTCAATATGATTACTTCAGAAAGGAGGCCATATACTACTATATCCAGACTACAAACTGATGTTATTCCAATCCCTCTAAAGAAGTAAAAGATGAAATAAGATCAAGATCATACTTTTGATAAAATTATAATTTAAGTCTAATGAACTTAAATTGGATGATTTAATATGACACTTCCAAATGTGATCCAGAAGTTGAATTTCAAAATTAAGTAACCAGGGCCACATATAAACTGTGCTTTTGGTCCTCAAATTAACTCTTTTTTATATTTTTACATAAACTTTAATTTTACAAGTAACAAAATGTCTATTAATAGGAAAATTGAAAGTAATATAATTTAAGTATTCATTTTTACAATTACCCAGAAATAATCATTCCTAACAGCATTTAGATTTCCAGTCATACTTTTCTATGCATTCCTCCCCCATATTAATGGGATCATACATTTATACTATTTTGTAACATTTTTATAATGTGACAGTGGGACTTTTTCATGTTATAATGTGTGTTTGATGATATCACTTTAACGGTTGTGTTGTGATCCATTAATAACAATGGCAGTGGGTCCACCAGCTCCATGTATAAATATTGTAGTTAAGGTCTAGTTACTTATCCAGGTAGTGTCCTCTTTCACTGTCTAAAGTGATCAACTTTGATTGTAAAGCCTATGGCCACTCTATATGTTGGGAACTTCTTAATCCCAGGTAAGATGTACCAGGTTTCCCTGATTGCCCCATTTTTTTTTTTTTTCAGCCACAGAATGACTCCTCTCTGGTGTCTGTTTAAAAAAGGGGAGTAGGCTCTTCAACTGTCTGCATCAGTGTTTCTGTCATCACTTTGTCAATCAACTTCTCTGAGCTTTGCCTTTGCTTGGTGAGGTCTAGGGATGCTCTTGGGATAGCAGGGAGAATTAATGTAGTGGGACTGTGGAATACACAGAAAATATCCACATTCGTTCTTTGAGTCATAACCCTGCCTACTGTAGGAATATGTGATAATCCCCTCTTGTTGGACATTTTACTTGTTTCCAGATTTACTGGAATATAAATATAGCCACAAATCTCCATAGCTCATCTGCCTGTGGGTGTACATGAGGTCACACTAAAAACCCAGATGTTGCTGGCTCTCTTCCATCTTTTCCTACCTCCAGCTGAAAGAGAAGTTCAGCTCACTCTTCCCTGCAAGAAACTGCTTCTCAGTTATTTTAGAAATCCCCGGGAAGCTCATATGTATGTTTATGAAAACATGTTCTCCCGTCATCTGATTGACCTTCAAACATACACACCCCTGGATTGAAGGCAGCTTAAGAAAGACCCCTCTCCTGTCTCTGCTTAGGAACTCACACAGGGACCCTGATGCTCCATCCCCTAGGCTGCCCTGTGTTCCAGTATTTCACAACTTCTTATAGTGAAAGTTCTACTCTGCCTTGTTGTAAATATTTCTCTCCTGTTGTTTCACATTCACACTGGTTCCCATAGGGAAAAAATGGTAGAACACTGTTTTCCCACGTGGCCCCCAAAGTGCTGTTCTGGTAACTGGAGTGGTAATTCCCAAATCCTGTTTGGGATTACCATCTACTTTAGCCTTCTGCCTCATCTATAGGAATCACACCTGATCAGACTAGAATGCGCACACCCTGCCTCTCCTTTCTCTTAAAACACTATGCAGTAATCCACTTTTCAACTTTCCCAGGAATATAAATTCAAGCAAAAAAATACTGGGGCAGCCCTGGCCTTATGTCCAGCAGAAGCATCAGATTACCCATCCTGACCTAGGCGCATCACATGGACAGCTCAACAATAAGCCCCCTTCTACCTAAATTTTTGTCTACATCTGTGTACATCTCCAATTATCATTAAATTGTGCCCTTAGATAAATTCTTAGAAACCTAATTGCTGAAATGGAAGGTATGCCATAGGCATTTGGGGGCTATAGCTTTACTTAATGCCTGGTTGAGTTTCGGCAGCATCTTATTTCGCCACTGGGGACACTCAAGAACTGATGATTTTTATGGAGGTCATAGCAAGAATATTGCTCTGATAGTGAAGCCATAGGGCACACATATCCAGGAATGTACACTTCATCCTGAATTAGATTTTTTTTTACCATTCCCTGCAATAACCACAATAAAGAACAGAAAAGGCAAGGACAGGTGGCAGGAATACACAGAAGAACTATACAAAAAAGATCTTCATGACCCAGATAACCATGATGGTGTGGTCACTCACCTAGAGCCAGACATCCTGGAATGTGAAGTCAAGTGGGCCTTAAGAAGCATTACTATGAACAAGGTTAAAGGAGGTGATGGAATTCCAGCTAAGCTATTTAAAACTCTAAAAGATGATGCTGTTAAAGTGCTGCACTCAGTATGTCAGCAAGTTTGGAAAACTCAACAGTGGCCACAGGACTGGAAAAGGTCAGTTTTCATTCCAATCCCAAAGAAAGGCAATGCCAAAGAATGTTCAAAAAGTGAAAGTGTTAGTCGCTCAGTTGTGTCCAACTCTTTGCAACACCATGGACAGTAGCCTTCCAGGCTACTTTATCCATAGAATTCTCCAGGCAAGATTACTGGAGTGGGTTGCCATTCCCTTCTCCAGGGGATCTTCCTGACCTAGGGATCAAATCCAGTTCTCCTACATTGCAAGCAGAGTCTTTACCAACTGAGCCACCAGGGAAGCCCCAGCTACCATACACTTGTGCTCATTTCACCTGCTAGCAAAGCAATGCTCAAAATCCTTCAAGCTAGACTTCAGCAGTATGTGCCAAGAACTTCCGATGTACAAGCTGGATTTAGAAAAGGCAGAGGAACCAGAGATCAAATTGCCAACATCTGTCGGATCATAGTAAAAGCAAGGGAATTCCAGAAAAACATCTACTTCTGTTTCATTGACCAGATTAAAACTGTTGACTGTGTGGATCACAACAAACTGGAAAGTTCTTAAAGAGATGGGAATACCAGACCACCTTACCTGTCTTCTAAGAAACCTGTATGCAGGTCAAGAATTAACAGTTAGAACCAGACATGGAACAACAGACGGGTTCCAAATTAGAAAACATCAAGGCTGTATATTCTTAGCCTTATTTATAAAAAAACATCAGTCTTCATTAGAATTAGCATCAATTGATTAGCATCATAGAGATGAGATACAGACAAGGTTACTTCTGTTTATTAGTGAAATCAGCTCTAGGACTCAGTTCTCCTGACCACCAGTGAGGACATTTTTATAGCTTACCAAGAAACCAATGAGGGAAATATACTTTGTTGAATTTTCAATGAGCATTTCTAGCATAAAATGTAGGGACACTGCATGAGAAGAGCTGCTGATATGCATAATAACACTAGCATGAGTTCATTTTAGTTTTATAAGTTATAGTCATCATTGTCATCATGATCATTGTAGAGCTCAACCTCTGAAATCTACTTTAGGTGAGATTTTTGGTGGATGGTGCTTTGGGTTTACTTTTTAAAGGTAATGTTGTTCCATGAGAATATTTGTGAGAGTGAGCTACAGGGAAAGCAGAACAATGTCAGGACTTAGAATCCATCTCCTTTTTCAGGTAGAAGTTTACAATTCCCCAAATTTCCTATCTCATTTTTCTTATATTTTATACTTCACTGTTTTTTCTAAACGATAGTAAAAGACTATGTAATGAGTTATATTAAAATAAAATTATTACTGTTTTGAAGCCTGTGGGAAGGTTTTGTATTAATTAAAAGAGAACTATTTCTCTGATTTTTTTTCCCATGCATGAGAATTAGGCTTTTTAAAAGTTATTAAAAAGTTTCTTTTCACAAATAAGATTCAGCCTCATAGATTTGAAGAAACATAATAGACAGCTAGTATTCACACAGATGTACTATTTGAAAGGAATTTGGCTTACTGCTGTTATTCAGTGCTGCATTTTTATGTGTAGAAATTGATGTATGTCTAGAAAAAGGCAATTAAGACTCTTATGCTTATTTTTCAAGGTGTATTAAACTGGTTCAAATTTTAACTATATGTTTACTTTAAGAATCTTAAAAGGACCCCATGGGAAATATTACCAACTGGGTCCATTGGGCTAAACTAAGAAGGATATTCATTTCTGTAAATGAATCTGAATTCCATTATTTTTCAGATTTACTTACAGATTGAAGAAGATAAATATGCTAATAGAGGATAAAGAAATGAAAAATTATGACAAGAATCTACGCAGTCTGTACCAACTCTGTTGTTTGTTTTTTTGCCTTTTTTTAGTTATTTCCAAACATGGATATATTAAAATCTGAAGGTTATTTATTCAAACATTTGTTCAACAAATGTTTTTTATAAGCTCATGAAAGGCACCGTATAAGGCATTTTTGGTAGGATACAAAGCCACAGGACTCAGTCAAGAGCCTCAGTAAGCCTTTACCCCAAAAGCAGTCATTCACATCTATAATACTTAACCAGCTTTGTGGGAAAGCACTATAACAATGATGCAAATCTGAAGGACAGCTAACACTTATTGAGAGATAACTATGTAGCAGACATATTCTAAGTATTTTTCATCTCTTTCACTCTTCACAAAACTTATCAGCTTCTCTTATGGCTTCCACTTTACACCAAGACAGAGAGAGGTTAAATGACTCCCCAGGATCACACAGCTAATAAATAATGTCAGGACCAGACCATCTACACTGTGAGCCACTGTGTAGCCTAGTTATAGTCAGATTTGTGTTTATATAATTATATTTGTTAAGACCTCTCTCTTTTTTTTTTAATTTGTAAGCTAGGTCTGCATAATTACCACATGACATTTCTGTGCAGACTGTAGACGCTTGATACATGCTTCATCCTCATCAGTGATTCAGCTATATCATCTCCAGGGTATAGCCCAACTCCAAGTGTTAAGTCTAGAGAAGGAACCACAGTAGTTTACTTAAGGCCAGTGGGGTCAATTATCAGGTAGCTAAAACTGAGTATTTTGTAATATTCCTTAGGGAGAAGAGTCAAGTTTGAAAGCTAACAAGAATTTTGTGAAGTTGCATGTGGACCTTGACTGCATACAGTTATACAGCACATATCAGGAAGATTAAGAGATAAGATTAAAGCCAGAGTATGCAGGTGGAAGATAATTAATCTCCTCTGCATTGAAAGGAACCATCAATAGAGGCAGTGAAATGGAATCTCAGGTATCTGAACACCCCTGGAAGTTTCAGATTGTTGAAAGCAGTGCATCTGATAAATTCTTGGCTTGTCCTGGGAATAGTTTCCCCTCTCTGAAAGGGAACAGTGAGAGGGTCAACTACTGTGCACTTAATTCTGAGCATCTGGAAGGATCTGATTTCTAGTTTGGAGGTAAAGGAAAACTCAGCATCAAAGGAAAATTGGAAACAGGGCAGTGGTTAGATATTTTCACTTTGCCTGGTCTTTAAGAGATATACCAACATGTGTACTGAAAAAGTAGTGATGAAATCATGGACACCCTCTGAAGATTAACACAGTTCACAAAGGATTGAAGGTTCTAAAAGAGAAATATTGGGGACTTCCCTGTCAGTTCAAAGGTTAGGAGTCTGCACTTCCACTGCAGAGGATATGGGTTTGATCCCAAGGGAGAACTAAGATTCTCTGTGTCACATGTTGCACCAACAAAAAGAAAAGAGAAAAAGGAATGTTGGTCTGAAAAACTGAGTACTCAATCTCAAACCTTTTTTAAATTTAATTTTTGTTTTATACTAGAGTATAGTTCATTTACAATGTTGTGTTAGTATAAGGTATACAGCAAAGTGATTCAGTTGTACGTATATATGTATCCATTCTTTTTCAGATTCATTTCCCATATAGGTCATTATAGAATATTGAATAGAGTTCATTGTGCTATACAATAGGATTATCTATTTTATATATAGTAGTGTGTATCTGTTAATCCCAAACTCCAAATTTATCCCTGCCCCCCACACCTTTCCCCTTTGATAACCATAACTTTGTTTTCTAAGTCTGTGAGTCTGATTTGTAAATAAGTTCACTTATATCATTTTTTAAAGAAGAATTTTTTATTTGAACACATTGTGTTACTCTCCGACTTGTGCTTAACTGCAAGGTAGTTATGTAGTAGGCCAGGAATCAGAGGCAAAAAAACATCACTCTAGTCCCCATGTTGCTTGAAAGTCACAGATTTGATTCTCTCTGAAAGCACATCCAGGAGGTAAAACATGCTTAAAGGGTTTTTTTTACTAAGAATTTTAGTGTACCTGAACTTTGGACTCTGTCATGACTGGAAAACACTTGTTACATCTTGAGTTCAGACACGGTGACCTTTTACAAAGGGCATCATGTCACAGAGAGAGAGCTTGGCTGACGGCAGGCAGAGCATCCCCTGTAGAGTCCTGCAGGAGGTCCCCAGGCCGGCCTGTTTCTGTCGCTACCGTTTGGTCACCTCAGACCAGCACCAGACCTTAGACAGGATTTATCCATCTAGGCCTCTGCTGAGGTGACTGTGTGCACTCTTTCCTGGCTGTTTCTCCAGTTACCTTGTGTGGCTCAGGTTGGTAGTTTCTGCAGCAGCCCCAGCTCACCAGCTCAGCCAGGTCATGCCCCCAGCCATCGGCAAGAAGCAGAAACTGGCTGAATCTCTCAGGACAGGTTGGAGAGGCTGGGGGAGGTGCTACTCAGCAGCCCCAGAGTTGACAGGAGTCAGCAGGGAGCAGAACAGACATGTGTAATAGGGACTAGTAAATCTTTCTACTTTTTGTGCTATGGAGACACTTCTCTGTTATCACTTAGAAATGGGAGGCAGAGACTTTCTCATCTTGTGGAGTCCACTTAGCAGAGTAACAGGCGGTACGCTCATCACACTGGCGGTGCTTAGAAGACGGTGACAGCCTTTACGTGTGTGTGCATATGCACACAAACTCGCTTAACAAGCTTCTTCCACTTCAGTAGGGCAAATGGTAAGGTCACAGTGAGATATTTAAGTATAATATTATCCTCCAGGGAGTTCGATGATAAAATCAAATATTTTCAAAACATTTTATTTATTTATTTATGGCTGTGCTGGGTCTTGGTTGCTGCATGGGCTTTTCTGTAGTTGCAGCAAGCAGGGGCTGCTCTTTGTTGAGATGCATGGGCTTCTCATTGTGGGGGCTTCTCTTCCTGTGGAGCCTTCTCCTTGCCCTTCTCATTCCTTAGAGCCTAGACAGGCTCTAGGGCACATGGGCCTGAGCAGTTGCGCCATGGGGGCTCATTAGTTGTGGTTCCTGGGAATCTAGAGCACAGGCTCAATAGTTGTGGCCCATAGGCTTATTCACTCCACAGCATGTGGAACCTTCCCAGACCAGGGATTGAACCTGCATCTCCTATACTGGCAGGTGGATTCTTTACCACTGAGACACCAGGGAAGCCCGGTTTTAGAATCAGGTTTTTAAAGGATGTGAATATTCACTAAAAGGAAGGAGTGTTAAAATATATGAGAGCACAAATTTGAAAGAATAGTGTCATTGAATACAAATGTCAATAAATAGACCAAAATTTGCCAAAAAGAGTGTCACTCAAATTTGCATTTTTAAAATGAATTGCAGTGGAGCATAACGGTTAATATTAAGGTATAATAATATTGCTGGTATTGGGAACACCTGATTTGAATATTGACTATTGACTCCATGTCTTACTAGCTGTGCATAGGACAGGTTCCTTAACTGCTCTGATTCTAAGTTTTCTCATCTGTAAAACGGGGATAATCAGTATTGCCATCATAGGTTTACTGTGACTAATAAATGAGATAACTTCATATAAAAAAGTTAAGGCCTAGCACATTGAGTGAGAGCTTTATAAAAGCTTACTATTATTATTGTCTAAGATGAAAAATATATTATGATTTCTCAACCACTTGGACTTTTTGATAACACCTTGAAAACAGCAGCATTTATAACAGCAGGACCAGAAAACAGAAAAACTTATCACCTCCTGTTTTCTGTCTATAGTTTCTATAAAGTGTTCCTCACATTAAGAAGGATGGGATGATTATCTCAGGAGGTGAATTATGCCCAAGACTGGGGACTCAGTGAAATATAAGCAGTTAGCTTCTCTAGATGGATGACTCATCTTCCACCAGCCCATATAAATTACATTCCATGTATTGGGTATTATTCTACAACCACTGTTGATAATCTCCATGGAAAGGCATATAGGAGATGAGCTAAAAGATCAGAAATGGAAAAATACTTTCCTCATTTTTATAGCAGAAAAAAATCCTGAAAATCATGGTATATAAAGCTTGAAATTGGTGCTTGGAAGATTTCTAGAAAAGAGAAAATGACAAAGACAAGATCACTTATATACAGCATAGGCTCACTAAAAATAAGATACTTTCTTTTTTAGTAGATTTTTTAAAAAGTAGCCATTAGTCAAGAGACTGCCATAACTTGGTTGATTGAGGATTTCAACAAAGCATCTATTTTCTTGACTCATGATAATGTTCAGAGAGGATGAGGAAAGGTATGTTGGTTGATTGTTCAGTTGGATAGATGCATATAGTAATCAATTGCTCCACTGTACACAGATATGGCCAAATAATGACTAATTAACCTGGAGTAACCTTTCTAGAATTATAAATAAAACTCTACCTTGATAACAACATTGCTCATCATATTTTACCAATGACAAAAATATTAGAAGTCATGTTTTTAAGGTGAAGATATATACTATCTAGGACAAGGGGTAATAATTGATTATCAGAGTCCTAAATATTTTTTGATACCTTAATATCTTGGAATAGTGGGCTGTAATAAATAAGATAAAATTGAACAAGAATAAAATTTCTTGCATATTGGACTTAAAATCAGTTTATGAAGTCAGGAGGTTTAAAAGCAATTAGTATTAAAAGAGTGTACTAAAAGCTAAGACAATCAGAAGATGCTCAATAAAAGGAGAGTATTCTTTTCTAAGACTGTGATTAGCCTTGCCACACTCTGCTCCATTCAGGCCACATCTTAAAGGATTTAGTTATGAATAGTCCCCATTTCAAGAGAGAGATTGACAAGCCAAAGTACCCATTTAAAAAGAAAAAAAAAAGACAACAGGACAGTGAGGAATCAAAACCTTCTGATATAGAAATGTGTATCTATAACTGAATCATTTACTATACACCTGAAACTAACATAACATTGTAAACCAACTATAATCCAATAAAATTTTTAAAAAATAGAAAGCAAAATGAAATTAAAAAATTTTTTACTAAGAAAAATATAGATAAATTCAGGCCACAGCTACTTAATTTGAGAATGAAGATCAAGAAGAAATAACTCAGATCTGTAAATAAAGAACTTTGTCTGGAACCACATATATTTTAATAAAACTCTCAAGGCAAAAAGGAGTTAATGAGTAGGTGTTTTAGGGATGAAAATCTAATCTAAAGAAAGAATTTATACAAATTAGAGATGTCCAGGTAAAGGATAAGCTTCTTATTAGAACTAACAAGTTTTTCTATATAAAAGTATTGACCAAATAAACTTCTGTTGAGTGTGAGACTTTATAAAGAATAATTAAATTAAATAGGAGGTTTAGTTAGAATGGCTATAAAATGTGTTTTGCAGGGATGAGAGACTTACTGTGGTGCAGTCATTCAGCCTTGTACTTAATGCCAATGATAGCTTCAGACTTGTGGAATAGGAAGTATCTTTCCCTCTTAAAAGATAGAGAATGTGAACACAAGTTTCTGAAAGTAAATTATGCATCTTAAGGTGAAGGTTTATCATACTTATAGGCTAAGCTGAAGGGACTTCTTTAAATTACTGGTAAGAAAACCTGAAGGCTTTTTTGCCTCGATAATCTGAACCTGTAAAACACCCAAGTTAGAAACAGATACATACTAAAAATAGTTTACCTTTTAAGTAAAGCATCATAACTGGGAAAGTCTATAGTCAATCTCAGAAATGCTTAACTTTGTTGAGTGATAACTGGTTAGAGTTGAGGACAGGGAGAAGAAATGGTTTCCCACTTCCTAGGTATTTGTGTTTCTTTATGTATTATTCTAAATATTCTGTCACTATTCCCAAATAAACATTAATGTTTATGCTTGTTTAATTTTATAGTGTGTCCTATGCAGTACACTGAGTTCTTTAAAAATATTATATCATTTAATATTTTTGAGATTCTGGGAAGTAGATACTGTTATTATACCAATATTACAGATGAGGAAACTAACTTGCAAAATTTTAAAAACATGCTCAAAATGCTAGCAAATGCAGCTGAGATTCAAATGACCTCAAACCCCCATACTATGAACCACAACACTGTAATGATGTAGGTTCACAGACAATATTCAGTGCAGCCCAGGGGGTAGAAGCAAGTGGTACTGGAATACAAAGGATCAAGGTTCAAAATGTAACGCCTTATTTACTAATTCTCTGATCTTAGGAAAATCCCATGGATGGAGGAGCCTGGTAGGCTGCAGTCCATGGGGTCGCTAGAGTCGGACACGACTGAGCGACTTCCCTTTCACTTTTCACTTTCATACATTGGAGAAGGAAATGGCAACCCACTCCAGTGTTCTTGCCTGGAGAATCCCAGGGACGGGGGAGCCTGGTGGGCTGCCATCTATGGGGTCGCACAGAGTCGGACACGACTGAAGCGACTTAGCAGCAGCAGCAGCTGATCTTAAGTGCATACCTTAGTTACTTTCCTCCTCTGTAAAGTGTGTGTGTGTGTGCACATGCGTGCACACACGTGTGTGTGTTGGGGGGGTCATAATAATACCAACAAATAAGGTTGCTTTGAAGATTACATGAGCTAATGCATACAAAGTATATGGTATATAGTACATTATATAGTACATTTAATTGTAGATGTTATTAATATACTGTGTGTTAGTCACTGTTGATTCAATTACCTCTGCCTGTGGAAAACCTATTCATTTAGATTTTGCAGTTCTACTCTAGGTAATTGTTTACCAAAATGTGAGCTATAATGCTAAGAAGTGGCTAAGTTCTTTATTTCTACTCTTGAATGTTTGAAATAGTCTTTTGGAATCCCAATAACAAGTATTTTGATTACAGTACTTTTGTACTGTACACTCTAGTACATAGTATGAGTTCAGTAAATTATTTTCCAAATAGTGAATCATTCAGGTAACACCTGTCAGGAACAAAAATTCTTTTGTACTCCAAATCCCTTATCCATTGTGCAATTTTGAATATAGAGGAGGGTTGCTGTTTTACTGCCTCCCAAGCTCCTAAGGTCACCTGTCCTCAACTTTCATTCCTTTCTTCTCCACCATCAGATCCATGTTCCTCTGCTTCCCCCCTCTGCCTGGACTGTAAGAAACACATGTACTCCATTTGAATGTTTGCTGACAGTCTTCCAGTACCACTGTTCTCCTTACCCTTTCTGTCCCACCTCTGGGCCAGTTGATGAGAAAGCCCCAACGTTCCCTTTTTTGGCATGATTAGAAAACTCGAACCACGAGAACTCTGGCTTTCCCACTGCATTTTCAGACCTACTTGGAAGATTTCTTTCATCTTCCCAGAAAGGCACCTTGTTCAGTAAATAGACCTGTTCCTACCTTTTGGTATATATGTGGTATCATCGGCTTCAACATCCACACCAAATGTTGGCTGGGGGTGATGGGTCCGTATAGCTTCTGCAGGGTGATGACCACTCCAAGAACCCTTCCCTCTTTACCCCGAAATCCCTCATCTGGAAAATGACCACCTGCTTCTACAATTTGTTGGCACTTTTATTAATAGATGGATTGTCCCTCATCTGTTGGAATTCAGTCTCTTTAGTCACATTCAAGTATTAGATAGTTTTCTTGTTCTGTTATTCTATAAGTTAAAATGGGGGAAAAGATATCCAAATCTGACAAAAGAAGTACAACATAGATAAAATTATAGATTAAAGTTTTTCAGTCAATTTCAAACCAATTCCTGTTTAAACTCTTAGAAAATTAAAAGTATAATTACTTAATAGGATAAAAACTATCTTAATCTGGTAGCCAGTATCACTATCAGTAGGAAAATGTGCTGTAGATATTAGACTATGGTCAGGAACCATAGTGCCAGCAATTAGCATCCTTAGTTAACATCATTTTGGAAGTTCTGCCTCATAGGTGTCCCCTGCTGTCTGAAAATAGAGCGTTCTATGAAATCCTTTGTAAGATAAAGTGATATAAAGTGAAGAAACGTGAAGATCTTAGGATGTGAAGAAAAGTGAAGATCTTAGGACGTATCTTGCTAATAGATGCACAAGATAAATTCAGATAAAGCGCAGATGCTCACACAGTTCAAACCTGTGGTGGCATAATGTTCAGATGCTGAGTGTAGTGTCTGGGGAAGAAGCTTGGTGGGGCCAACACCCCATGCACCCTGCTGAGGTGCATGGCACCTGTCTAATGGCTTTCCTTCTGCAAAATAAATGCTAAACGCTATTTTCATTTTTCACCTTTTTTTCATAAAAGCAAAAGTCCTCTTTGAATTTCTTTCCATTAATGAAAGCAGGTACAAATGTATGTGTTTCATAAAACCAAAGTGGCATAAAGTGACATTTCAGAATCTAGGGACACCTGTATGTGAATCAGAAATAAAACTGGTTATTGAAAAGAAGTAAAAATTTTTCTTGGCAAGTGACATTATCTATACTAGAAATTAGAAAATCAGGTGGAGAAACCTAGAATTAATAAAAGAGTGCAATAAGTTAGCTATAAGTATTACAAAAGTCAGTACTTTTATGTTAATGAGGAACATGGTTCAAAAAATAATTAGGGGAAGTTGGTGTATACTTGTAATGTAGGTCATAAAATACTATTTGAAGGAAAGGCAGAACCCATCTAAAGAGAAATACTGAACTTAGTAAGATAAATAAAGAATTTAATAAAGAGACAAACCATGTTCCTGGATAGAAAGACTAAATATTACAAAGCTGATATTTCTGCCCCAAAGAATTTAAGGTCAAATTAAATTCTAAAAGAAATAAAAATAAATTGGATTGTAGGAGGGGAATAGGGAGTACTTAATAAAAGTTTAAAATGGTTCTATAGATCATGTAGGGAAAAAATGAGAAATTTTTTAAAATAAAAGGAATAGCAAATGATGGCTTACTCTAATATTAGAACGGTATGGACTTAAGTCATGTAAAGCAGTATGGTTATTAGTCTAGATCAGGTAGACAGATAAAATAGTATGAGTTATCTGGCTAGTAGCCGTTATCATTTTAAATGTTTAATACTTACAAAAGGGATATCACATATCAACCAGAAAACAAAGACTGATCCCGTAAATGTTCTGAAGTCATTTTATTACTATTTGGAAAGAAAATAAGATGCTTATCTGATAATGAAGCATAATATAAATTCCATATGGATCACAGAGGTAAATGCTCCAAAAAAACACATAGAAATATTATTAAACTTGAGGAAAACAAAAGTGACTATTTAATTGCTCTCCAGTGGGAAAAGGACTTTCTAATTTAAAATGAATGAAGGAAATCACAAAGGAAATAGAAGATTTATTGGACTTCATAAACATTTAAAATTTATGAAGATGAAAATATCACAAATAAAAAGACAGGAAAAGAAAAAATATTTCAGAACTAAAACAATTACTGCTATCTTTAATATATGAGAATTTAATATAAATTCATAATGAAAACATTGTAACAAGATTCTGGGCAAAGTATATGAGCAGACAATTCACAGAATAAAAAATACCTTTAGCTAGAAACACAGGGGAAAAAAATTAGCCTTATGTGTAATGAATGACATAATACATGAAATAACAAAAGGGGGTTTTGCCTGAAGAATTGGCAAAATGTTTAGAAGGTGCTAGTCAGTGTTAGAGAAAGACTAGTGATGCTCACACGTGCTCCTGGGGAAGTGAACATCGATAAAGGCTTTCGCAAAGGCTAAGTGGTGATGACGAATCAGCAGTCTCTGGCAACATTCTAGGGCTTTCACCCAGTAATCCTGCTGCCAGGGCTCCATCCCAAAGAAACAATTCATGATTTAAAATGAAACTTGCGTTTAAGTGCAGATTTGAAGCATTATTTTCAACAGCAAATGTGGGAAATGGATAAATAATCTAGTATAGCCCCATAAGAAATTCTTGTGTATTCATTAAATATGTTGCCCAATAATTTTTAATGGAGTGAGAAAAGATTCATCCTAAGTGAAATCAAATTTGTCACCTAATAAATGAACTGTAATATACAATATGTATTTTATATTTCTAGAAAGTGACAACATAGCATCAATGATGGCTATCTGTGGGCTGTATAGTTTTGAGCAAGTTTTGTTTTCTTCACATGTTGGTGCATTTTTCATGTTTTTTCCAATACACTCTTGTTAATTGTGAACAAGGAAAAGTAAATCTCCATTCTTCCTGAGTAATATCCCTTACCTTATTTGTTTCATATTCTCAAAACTCTCCAAGGAACAGACATTGTTTGCTCATATGAACATAGATACTCTCCCTGTATCTGTTTCTCTTGTGATATGAAAATGATGAATGTCTAACATATGTTACCTCACAAGGACATTATAAGAATAAATTGAGATAAATAAGAAAACATGTAGAAGAAAACAATGTAAGAAAATATAATGAGTTGAGGTATATCAACATACATTTCTCAAGTCAACACATTTCATAATTTTCAGTGACTATTAGGTATGGGCCTCTGCCTCAGATTTAATATTAGTTAATAGACATAAAAATATATGTCAACCTCTAGAATACTGCTATCCAATAGAACTTTCGGTAATGTTGGAAAAGGTTCTTTATCTGTGCTGACATGGTAGCCAGTCATGGCTATTGCACGTTTGAAATCTGGCCAGTGTGACTGAGCACCTGAATTCTTCATTTTGATTAATTTAAATTACATTTAAGTAGCCACAGGTGACAAGTGGCTATTGCTCTACAGTGTAGCATGACTATGAATCAGGCATCAGTGCTTTCCATATATTATCTCATTTGAACCCCGTGACCACGTGGTCCAGGTATGATTTGTACCCCCATTTTATAGATAAGTAACCTGACTGATAAAGAGGGTAAGTCCGTTGTCCAGGGTGAGAGTGCTAATAAGGTATGGAACACCCACATGGGAGGATGCCAGAGCTAGCCTCTTCCCCACCCCCCAATTCATGACCCCATCCTGCCTCCCATACGTAATACTGGGCCTTGAACCGGGCAGTCACATGCAGGTGAAAGTGGCAAACTACAAGGGAGGTCAGGGAACTTCATGGAGATGAGCCTGACAGCGGCCACGTCTTGTCCCAACTTGGTGGATCCAGTCTGCATCCAGTGATTGCCATCCTCTTACATTATGAATTCCACATCAGTGTCCATGAACCACAAGAACAACTTCTCAGTAAGTCATCAGGGAGAGGTCTCGAAGCTTAAGTTGCTGACTTTCTCTTGAATCAAGCCCTTCATGTTGAAAATATAGCCAAGATCCCAGACTACACACAAGTGACAAAGCAAATTTGCAGAGTATATTTGAAATACCCAGGCAGCTTTTAATGTACTCTACAGGATGTGACAAACGAGTGTCTGTGTAAATCAATAAACCTTTCTGTGAAGGGACTAATGGTTTTATGTGAATAGCAAAGCAACATACATGGAAACCAGTGCTCCTGTTTGCTGTCAGTATTTTTAAAGTTCACTGTCATAACTCTGTTCCCCTTGACCTTTATCATGATATCTAGCAGAAATTTGAGTTGCTAGTTGAGTTCTAACTGGACATCTACCCTCGTTCACTTTTCCCTCAGTGCCCAATAAATGCCTGCTTTACGCCTTCCCCTCTCTTGGATCACTCATTTCTTACCCATGTCATAATTGCTCTTGGAATAGTAATTGATTTTCTCAGATTTAAAAATATTTCATTCCAGATAGATAGAGGTTTTATCTTCATGCTTTAAAATCAGGTTTATTATCATTCTGATACACAATAATAATTGCTTTGGTGTATAAATGTTGATAAGTGAAAAATCAATATGCACAGAAACTCAGGAATCCTCAAATGCTGTGAAACTAATAATTCAAGTGGTGATAGAAAATGAGAACCTTTGGTTTTGAAAAGGTGACATGCACCTAGAAGTCACCTAGAAGTATGTCATCTAGAAGTATGAGTGTCTTTTTTCTGCTCTCAAACATAAGGTGATGTAACATCATTATGGCTGAAAACCCTCTACTAGCATTTGCAAATCGCAACCAGCCCCTTTCAGACTCCTGACATATATTTACATGCAATTAATGCACAGAGCAGCTCTGCTCTTTGCTCTTTTAAAGTAGTTCTTTATATAGCCCTGTCTTGATAGTCCGCAAAAGCTACATTTTTAAAAGACAGTAATTCTAGGACAGCTTTAAAAAATGTGAAGTCTGTTTTTTTCAAAAGGGACTTTAAGTAGTTTTTTTCTATAACAAAAATGTTATATTAACACAATCCTATTTCACTTAATATGTTGTTTATTTAATGTATATCCATCCAAAGGTGAAACATAAATGTGGCTTGCAATGTGGGTATTATTTTGCTAATTAGCATCCGAATGTGGACTTGGTTTTTGTAAATAGAACTCAGCCTTAATGTAACAGTGTATTATGGGCCTAAGAAGACAGTTCCAAATCTGTGAAGTGCTAACTTGCCATCACACTAGAACAGTTGTCTGATTAATTACAATAGTGTGAACTTGGTCATGTTTTTGAGATGATGTTCCCTGCAAAGCAACTGACTAGATAATTGTTCTCTCGCTGCCATGAGTCCTAAGTAGAACTCAGCAGGGGTGAGACCCAAGCCTGGACCTGTCTCCCCCTGCTGTCCCTTACTTGATCAAAGGGAACATGCTTTGTGAAGCTGTCTCTTCACAGGTTAATTGGGCACAATTTCTATGTCTTGAGGCATAAAATCTAACCTTGAGGGATAAGATTTATTTGATACCCAATAATCTATGTGTGCAAATGATCCAAATGATCAGTAGAATGGGTAGAAGAGCAGAAAAACAAAGAGCAAAGATCAAATTTTCTTGTATAGAGACTGGATTTAATGAAGTTGAGATCTCTTTAAGCTCTGGTATTGTTGTGAGTAATACCAAAAGATGAATTACAGTGACTGGGTGGATAGTCATTGTTTACATCTCTGAGATGCAGTTTGCTTTATCTATAAAATTATGTGCTTAGTCTAAAGCTCCCAGTCTGTTCTACCTCTAAAAGTTCACAACATTTATTCATGAAGTTGAAAGTCCTGTGCAAATACATATCTGATGTTATTGACATATATGCATGAAAATATGAGCATATATACATACATATATGCTTCCCAGGTGGCATGGTGGTTGATTCTAAAGAATCTGCCTGCCAGCACAGGAAACGTGAGAGACATGGCTTGGATCCCTGGTTCAAGGAGATCCCCTGTGGTAGGAAATGACAACCCACTCCAGTATTCTTGCTTGGAAAATTACCCAGAGGAGCCTGATGGGCTACAGCCCATGGAGTCACCAAAGAATTGACTGAGCGACGGAGCACAGCACACAGCACATACATATATACATATAGAAAGATATATATGCGGGGGTGTGTGTGTGTGTGCATCTTTCCCAGAAGACATTTGGCAAAGTCTCAACTTTGGTGTCAAACTGAATGAAGAGGATGCTATTGGTATATAGTGGGTGGAGATGACAGTCCCTCCAAACCAAAAGTTATCTAACCCAGAATGCCCCTAGTGCTAAGGTGGAGAAACCCTAGTTTGTATGTAGGTATAGGGATCTGAGTGTGTGTTGTTTGTGGGATTTTTGTTGTTGTTGTTATTTCAGTTTTAATCTTTTTGGTTTTGTTTTTTGCCATTTGTTCCAAGGGCAAAATCAATAGTACTAGAGATCACAGGCATTATTTTTATTGTGTCACAAGTCTGATCAGTATAACCTGAGAAACAGAAAATACTACACAGTTGTACAGAAAGTGCTCCTGGAGCTTCCTGGCATGATAGCAAGTGGAAATAGTAGAAATGGAACAGGCATTAACATTTAGAACAGTTGTAACCTGCTCATTTCTAGACAATTCTAGGAACATGTGGCAGGCCCTTCATATATCAGCTGGTGATTTCCTTTGACATGAAATAGGATTCTATTTATAGAACTCTTCCTAGACCTTCCTCTTGCTACACTTGAATGGTTCCCATTCCCACAAGAACTGGCTTATGTTTTGGGTACATACACATACATACACATTGATAAACATACACAGCTAGACTGCACACATACTCATTATATAGAAGATTTCTTGTATCTAATTTGTTTTAACAGATCAACGAGATATTGTTTTCCTAACCATCTGTTGAGACATAGAAATAAGCTTTGCTGTGTATAGTTTGACATTTTATCCATGTTTGTCTTAATGAGACTTCATTCTGGTTTGGTTACATTTCTGTCTGCTCAACAGATTGTATCAAAGTCTGGTTTAGAGACATGAGACCAGCTAGGCTCTGTGATTTCTGGTGGAAGTTGGCTGACTCTCTCATACAGTCAAAGAAGGGAGGAGGGAGAACCATGTATGTATGTTCAGTATTTTATAAAAGAGATGGTTGAACTATGACAGAAGTTAAAGTATGATGCACTTCATCATCTCTTTAGAATTTAGGATTTTATAATTATTTATACTTGGATAATTATTATATAAATGCAAAGAAATTTGGGACTTACATCTGGAAAAGACTTTTTTTTTTTTGCACATAAAGTTAGTTTATTAATGACTACAATTTATGACATGATCCAGTAAAAGGATGAGGGAACAAAAAGTAAAGCCATGAGATGTTAAGCAACTTGATCAGGGTCACAGTAAGTAAATGCCAGAACTTGAAACCATGCGTTCCTGGCTGTGATCTCTGCCATATTATTCTGCTGAAAATCTTTTTAAAATCACCAAACTAAAACTAAAAATCCAGGTTTCTTGATATCGTACTATGCTTATCCTTAAAATGTCTCTCTGAGATATCATCTGGTATAAAATACCTTCTTAGTAGCGTCACCGGATAAGTACATAATGTACACACTGATCCAATATTATCTTGGTAAAACGATGTGTAATTCAAACAGAAAAGTCTTTTAATAAAATTGGTGGCTGCTTGCTTTCCAACCTACATGTCTATTATTGCCCCTGAGCTGAACTGTAAGCTAAGGTGTTTACTCTTCTTTTATCCAGCCTTCAATAAGGAATTACATTTCAGCTGCCTCATCCCTTATTACCACAAAGGTCCCAGCTGCTTAAAAATATCTGCCAGCGCCCATCCACTCACCCACATGAGGTAACCCAGGAAATTTTCAAATCAAAAATGAGAAGCATGAAGGTGATGTGTCAGTGTGTTAGTTTCCTCTTTCCTCACAGTTTTCAAAGTAAATTCCACTGCTTACAGGTTCTCTAAAGGGAAGCAGATCACCCACCCCCTTTTAGCTCCTGGACTTGCAAACAAGGAATGTCATTTCTGGAAGAGGATTCAGTTTAGCATACATTTATTAAATCAAAGACAACTAGGAATTCAGGATGCTATGAAGTTTGCTGTAATGGTTTAGAGTGCTTGAATTCAGTTGGGTCTGTGTGACCTGAAGAAAGCCACTCAATCTCTCTGAGCCTCAGGTTACACATCTGGAAAATGGACAGAACAGCCTCTCTATAGTGTTGTCATGAGAATTCCATGAAGTAAAGCATACTGAGTGCTGAGCACAGAGCCTGGCACATACATCCACACTCATTAGCTCCCGTTGTCATCGTCACCATCATTTTCTAGAGCTTCCTTGCTTATCTCTGTCACAGCTATCCCAATGACTCTAGCCCTGGCTTCTGTCTTAAATTAGACATAATTACCAACATCTAGCCTGCAGAATCCCAGGGACGGCGGAGCCTGGTGGGCTGCCGTCTATGGGGTCACACAGAGTCGGACACGACTGATACTACTTAGCAGCAGCAGCATCTTCCCTCATCCGAGAAGGCACTGGCGACCCACTCCAGTACTCTTGCCTGGAAAATCCCATGGACGGAGGAGCCTGGTAAGCTGCAGTCCATGAGGTCGCTAAGAGTTGAACACGACTGAGCAACTTCACTTACACTTTTCATTTTCATTTTCATGCACTGAAGACGGAAA
Source organism: Bos indicus (assembly GCF_029378745.1). Taxonomy (NCBI): domain Eukaryota; kingdom Metazoa; phylum Chordata; class Mammalia; order Artiodactyla; family Bovidae; genus Bos; species Bos indicus. The sequence continues at coordinate 64,582,879 of NC_091761.1, forward strand.
TGGCAACCCACTCCAGTGTTCTTGCCTGGAGAATCCCAGGGACGGAGGAGCCTGGTGGGCTGCCATCTATGGGGTCGCACAGAATCGGACACGACTGACGTGACTTAGCAGCAGAAACAGCTTCCCTCATAACTCAGTCAGTAAATCATCTGCCTCCAATGCAGGAGACCTGGTTCAATCCCTGGGTAAGGAAGATCCCCTGGAGAAGGAAATGGCAACCCACTCCAGTATTCTTGCCTGGAGAATCCTACGGACAGAGGAGCCTGACAGGCTACAGTCCATGGGGTCTCAAGAGTCAGACACAACTTAGCGACTAAACCACCACCACCACCACCATCTAGATGGATCTCTTCCAGATGTTACTCTTATATCTCAAATATACAAAACTGAACTGTTTTTTCAAAACTGATGGTTTTGAGAACTGCTATAAATTTGAGGGCAACTCTGATCTCTTGAGGAAATTTCAGGACAGCAGATGAATCAAGAGATGTCACACATCCTTATGCATGTGCGCGTGCTAAGTTGCTTCGGTTGTGTCCGACTCTGTGACGCCGTGGACTGTAGCCTGCCAGGCTCCTCTGTCCATGGGATTTCCCAGGCAGGATACTGGAGTGGGTTGCCATTTCCTCCTCCAGGGGTCTTCCCAACCCAGGGATCAAACCCACATCTTCTGCATTGGCAAGAGGCTTCTTTACTACTAGCACCACCTGGGAAGTCCCACTTGTCCTTATAATTTCAGCTAAAGGCAATAATCAAACTCAATTATCTTTAGACACTGGATTACCCCCATGGCACTGGATCCTTGCAGGAAGGCAGAAGATTCCGAGTGGCTGCCCACTCACGTAGGGGACAGATGAGAGTGCAGAGCAGGCAGCCGAGGCAGCCTGCACTGACTCTCTGCTACCCATCTGCCCTAGCCATTACCAGGCAGTTGTCCTGAGCGGACAGGCCAGAAGTTATGTTTGATAATTAGATTTAATCACAGTCTTCCTAAAGTTTAATACCATTTCCCTTGTGAATTCTTAAGCAAAGAGACAATATTCTTCCCTAAAGAGAAAGAGAGAGTCAGAGTGAGCCATCAGCATTGCTGAAAAGGATTTCCTGGAAACACATAAACAATACAAAGGGGAGAGGCATCAGTGTGACTGCACACATATGTTGCTTAAGAGCAAGAGTTGTACATCTGTTGTCATTTTGTCTTCTCTGTAGAAAGGGAAAACATTGTCCCATGGCAGAGCAATAGATTTTTTTTCCTAAAAATCTCCCATAACACTGTTTATCTCACTTTGCTCTGCTTTTTTGTCAGAGACCTCATCACCCTCTCAGAGACCTAGAATATCAACCTTTGTTTTGTCTTTGGTTCCCAACTATCCTTCCCATCCAGGTTCTGGTTACGAGTTGGAAGAATAAGCTCTTAATTCTCCCTTCAGTGTGTCTTCCTCCTCCTCCCCGATGCTGCCATTGTATTTCAGGGGTAGGTGGTCCTTGTAGGATGCTGCAGTCACATGTTTTCTGATCTCCCCACCTGCCCTTGCAGTCTCTCTTTGTTGCTGGTACTGGAGGGGTAGTTACTTAAAATACATGTTTGGTCACTTTTCTTCCCCACAGTGTCTTGCTCCTTCCACCTGTCTAGTTTTCTCTCTGACCAGTGCCCCTGTTCTGTGCCCTCTGACCCTGTTAGAGCAGAACTGACTACCAGAGCACACCGAGGCCCTCCTAGAACCCCCTTCTTCTCAAGCTCTGCCTCGTGCTCTGTGACTTATTTATAGGTGTGTTTGTCTGTGTGTGTGAAATGTGTTTACAAATAAGCCATAAAATACATATTTACAGTGAAAAATTATAATGCAAACAGTTGAGTAACTGCTGTTAGATCAGCCAATGAAATATCAGGAAAAGCGCAGAGTACCACCCTCTGCCCCCTACCTTGAGCTTGTCTCTCATCACAGCTTCCTTTCTCCCCATTGAAGGCAATGATTCATCTGACTTCTGGGATAATCCTTTCCTTGCTTTTCAAAAGAAAAAATAATTTTACTTCCTATTTTTATATTCCTGAACAATGTAAGTTTTCCAGTTTAACGTGTACATGAAGTCATAATGGGAGGTTATGTGTGTGTGTGTGTGCGCGCGTGCGTGTGTGCATTGTTCAGTTGCTAAGTCATGTCTGACTGTGTGTGTGTGTGTGTGTGCATGTGCGCGTGTGCATTGTTGTTGTTCAGTTGCTAAGTCATGTCTGACTCTCCCCATGAACTGCAGCATGGCAGGCTCCCCTGTCCTTCACTATTTCCTTGAGTTTGCTCAAATTCCTGTCCATTGAGTTAGTGATGGCATCGAACCATTTCATCCTCTTTTGTCTCCTTTTCTTGCTCTCAATCTTTCCCAGCATCAGGGATTTTTCCAATGAGTCCATTCTTCACATCAGGTGGCCAAAGTATTGGAGCTTCAGCTTCAGCATCAGTCCTTCCAACGATTATTCAGGGTTGATTTCCTTGAGGATTGACTGGTTTGATCTCTTTGTTGTCCAAGGCACACTCAGAAGTCTCTTCCAACATCACAGTTCAAAAGCATCAATTCTTTGGCACTCAACCCTCTTTATGTGAGAGTTGGCACTCAACTCTCACATCTGTGCATGACTACTGGAAAAACCATAGGTTTGACTATACAGACCTTTGTCAGCAAAATGGTGTCTCTGCTTTTTGATATGCTGTCTAGGCTGGTCATAGCTTTTCTTCCAAGGAGAAAGTGTCTTAATTTCATGACTGTAGTCACAGTGAATTTGGAGCCTAAGAAAATAAAATCTGCCACTGTTTCCATTCTTTTCCCCATCTATTTGCCATGAAATGATGGGACCAGATGCCATGATCTTAGTTTTTTTAATATTGAAGTTTAAGCCAGCTTTTTCACTCTCCACTTTCCCCTTCATCAAGAGGCTGTTAGTTCCTCTTCACTTTCTGCCATTGGATGGTGTCATCTATATGTATAAATATAAATAGGTTTAAATATATTGATATGATAATCTCCATGTATAGCAAGTACATCCATGTTACTGCAAATATTTATTGCTTAATATAATATTACTATTTGTATTTGTTACTGCAAATATTTCACTCTTTTTATGTCTATTTTCACTATTCTGATGACTAAGTAATATTCCATTGTATATATGTACCACATCTTTTTTATCCATTCATCTGTCAGTGGATATTTAAGTTGTCTCCATGTCTTGGCTATTATAAATGGTGCTGCTATGAATGTAGGGATGCATGTATCTTTTCAAATTATAGTTTAATCTGGGTATATGCTCAGGAGTAGGATTGCTACATCATATATCCACTATATTTTTATATTTTTACCAATGAGTTTTTGGTTGACCAGTATCATTTTGTATTTTATGAGTCAAAAACTTAAAAAACAGATTTGCTGGAATGTCTCTCCCTTTTGTGTCTTAGTGTATATTCTGTCTTGCACATTGTTAGAGGTAAAAAAAAATGATTGTTATTGTTGCCATAAAGATAATAATAATAGTAAAAATAACATAAGACAGACTTTCCAGTCACTATTTAAAGGTATATTTAGCATACTTTTACAAACAAAAAGCCAAACAAGATTTTTTTATTTAGTGCTATCACTGCAAGATTTATGCATGCCATACATAAATCATTCTCTTTATTCCACTGTTTCTTTTTTCCATACAGTATTTCATTATATAAATTTACCACAAATTATATACCAGTTTTACTGTTAATCTTCATCTGGATTATCTCCATCTAGATGATGGTAAAAACAAAGCTGCTCTGAATGTATGTGTATGGCTGTCCTGGTATATGCATTCACAGGCATCTGTAGTAGGTATACCTACAGATGGCTTTGCGGGGTCAAGAGGTATATGAGCTGCTGCTTCTTCTGCAGGTTAACTGTTCTACAATGAATGCACTCATTTACATCGCCAACAGTAGGACAGGAGAGTTCCTGTTGCTCCATGTGTTGACCAACCTTTTTTCTGTTCATGCCAATCTGGTGCATGTGTAATGGTATATCCTTATAGTTTTAACTTATATTTTTAATTACCTTCCTCTCTGGAGTAAAACAATTCCTGAACCACAAATGTCTGTGTGCTTGTTTGCTTTCCCTTGTTTATCTTTCAGGTCTTTTCAGTTCAGAGGTCAAAATTTCCTATTCCTAAAGACATTCCCAGTCAATTCAATAACCTGAGTTGCCTGCTTCTTAGCAGACTGGAGACAAACACTTAGGCTATGTTTCTCAGGCTATCTTTGCTTACATGCTGTTCTTAAAAATACTTTAAGGATAAGGACTATGTATATAAAGAAAATATCCCTGTAGATTAGAGCATGTATATGGATGATTTTTAAGTTCTTGTCTGTAAAATGGAGCACCTCATACAGTCTAGGGGTCGTTCCTTAAATGAGATAATGAGGTCAATATATTAACGGATTATGTTATACAAATCGAGTTTTATATAGTTCAACTATTAAAATGACTGACAATTGATGTCCCAAACATTCTGAACGCATCAAGGGGATCAGATCTGTTCACATTTCTCAGTTCTGTGAAATTTCTCTGTGATTCTTCCAGAGCCAAAAAATTCACTGTAGTCCCCTTATTACTTGAAAGAGATTTGGGATTTCTTTCTTTCTTTGTTCTCTTTTTTCTTTTTTTAGCTGCACAGGGTCTTCATTGCTGTGAGCAGGCTTTCTCTAGCTGCAGCGAGCAGGGGCTGTTCTCTGTGGTGACTTCTTGTTGCAGAGCACACGCTTCTGTGGTTGTGGTGCTTGGTCTCAGTAGTTGCTGCTCAAGGGTTCTAGAGCATGCACCCGTGGCACATGGGCCAAATTGCCCACAACATGTGGATTCTTCCTGGGCCAGGAATCACACCCATGTCCCCTGCATTGGCAGAGGGATTCTTAATCACTGGACCACCAGGGAAGTTTCTAGATTTGGTATTTCTGAATGCATATCCTGGGAGTGAAATATGTTTAAAGGATGTTTTTGCTAAGAACTATACAGTACCTGAATTTTGGGCTCTGTCATGATTAAAAAATTACTTGTTGTATCTTGAGCACAAATATGTAATTTTTAAAATTGCTGAAGTTTTCGATTTTAATAGAAATCCTTTGACAGTAGTATTAAATGTTTGTAATAATTAAATGTTTGTATCAGTCTTTAAAAACATGCACTTGTCAAACATACAAAGCTTCACTTCCCTGAATTAACACAAGTCTGACTCCCAAGTACAGTCTGTTCCAGGCTGAAAAGACCAATTTTTCTCTTCAAGTTGGTAGAGGTAGGAGATGAAATTTCAGGGAAGTGGATGCCAGGTTCAGTTCAGTTCAGTTCAGTCACTCAGTCCTGTCCGACTCTTTGCGACCCTATGAATTGTAGCACGCCAGGCCTCCCTGTCCATCACCAACTCCTGGAGTTCACTCAGACTCACATCCATCGAGTCAGTGATGCCATCCAGCCATCTCATCCTCTGTCGTCCCCTTCTCCTCCTGCCCCCAGTCCCTCCCAGCATCAGAGTCTTTTCCAGTGAGTCAACTCTTCACATGAGGTGACCAAAGTACTGGAGTTTCAGCTTTAGCATCATTCCTTCCAAAGAACACCCAGGACTGATCTGCTTTAGAATGGACTGGTTGCATCTCCTTGCAGTCCAAGGGACTCTCAAGAGTCTTCTCCAACACCACAGTTCAAAAGCATCAGTTCTTCAGCACTCAGCTTTCTTCACAGTCCAACTCTCACATCTATACATGACTACTGGAAAAACCATAGCCTTGACTGGACGGACCTTTGTTGGCAAAGTAATGTCTCTGCTTTTGAATATGCTATCTAGGCTGGTCATAACTTTCCTTACAAGGAGTAAGCGTCTTTTAATTTCATGGCTGCAGTCACCATCTGTAGTGATGTTGGAGCCCCAAAAAATAAAGTCTGACACTGTTTCCCCATCTATTTCCCATGAAGTGATGAGTCCAGATGCCATGATCTTTGTTTTCTGAATGTTGAGCTTTAAGCCAACTTTTTCACTCTCGTCTTTCACTTTCATCAAGAGGCCTTAACCCCTCTTATTTAGCAAGTACAGAGACAAAGGAAGCAACATCATTAATAGGGGAGGAAGTATAAGTACTAGCAGCTTTATGATGCTTTGGTATTGGGTTTCCAAAATCAACTTGTCAGACCTTGGGCAGAAGACCTAAATAGGCATTTCTCCAAAGAAGAAAACATACACAGATGGCCAATAGGCACATGAAACAGATGTTCAACGTTGCTAATCATTAGAGAAATGCCAATCAAAACTATAATGAACTATATCACCTCTTACCAGTCAGAATGTCCATCATTAAAAATCTACAGTTAACAAATGCTACAGAGAGTATGGAGAAAAGGGAACCCTCCCACACTGTTGGTGGGAATGTGAACTGGTACAACCACTGTGGGAAACAGTGTGGGGGTTCCTTAAAAAACTTAAAATAGAGCTACAATATGATCCAGAAACCCTATTCCTGGGCATATATCTGGACAAAACTAATTTGAAAAGATACGTGTACTCCCATGTTCATAGGTTGTTGATATTTCCCCTGGCAATCTTGATTCCAGCTTGTGATTCATCCAGCCTGGTATTTTGTATGATGTACTCTGCATAAAAGTAAATAAGCAGGGTAACAATATATAGCTTTGTTGTACTCCTTTCTCAATTTTTAACCAATCAGTTTTTCCATGTCCAGTTCTAACTGTTACTCCTTGACCTGCATACAAATTTCTCAGGAGACAGGTAAGGTGGTCTGGTACACCCATCTCTTGAAGAATTTTCTAGTTTGTTGTGATCCACACCATCAAAGGCTTTAATGTAGTCAATGAAGCAGATGTTTTTCCAGAATCCCCTTGCTTTCTCCATGGTCCAGTGAATGTTGGCAATTTGATCTCTGGTTGCTCTGCCTTTTCTAAACCCAGCTGTACATCTGGAAGTTTACATACTGCTGATATAAACTGCCAAGTGCAAAATAGATAAACAGGGTCCTACTGTATAACACAGGAAGCTCTATTTAATATCCCATGATAAACTATAATAGAAAATAATATTATAACATATTATACATATATACTTCTCTCTCTCTCTTTATATATATATATATATATATATATACACTTCTCTCTCTCTATATATATATATATATAGATACACATATATACACTTCTCTCTCTCTCTCTCTATATATATATATGTATATACTTCTCTCTCTCTCTCTCTATATATATATATATATACTTCTCTCTCTATGTATTTATATATGTGTGTGTGTGTGTATGTGTGTGTAGAACTGAATCACTTTGCTGTACACCAGAAATTAACATAGTAAATCAACTATGCTTAAATAAAATATAAAATAAAACAGACCTTAAGAGAAAAGCAGAGCAGGGAATAGCATCGGAGTTGAGTTGTATAGTTCAACTGGTTTCCTGGATGAAAAAACAACACAGTCAGAAACAGCAGATAGCAGGGCACATTTATACCATAAGAGAACTGCTGTCAGGCGATCTATTGGTAGATAGGAGCAATGTGTGCTGCAGCCAGCTCATGCCAGCTTTTAAGAGCCAGTTGGTAGTTTTCAAGAATTTTCCAATCCTGCTGTGAATCATAGCAATTATTATTAATTAAATCATATAAACTTATACATAATTAAAGAAAGTTAATACATACTCAAAACAAATCACGTCTTAATTACGTGCTGACGTTTTACCACCATCTAAATTCTATATCCAGGGTGGTAGGAATCCTGTGTGATGGTGCACCGCTAGTCTGCATCTTCTGCCAGCTCTGTGCAGCTGGAAGTGAGGCATGATAGGAGTAATGACACCATGGAAATCAGAAAAACCACAAAGCAGGACTCTTCTCTCCCAAAGAGCCAGTTGTTAAGTATCTGCCAGTGGGCTCCTAAAGAGGACGTTGATTTACTGGTGTGAGAATGTGAGGATTCTGGAGGCTGGTGTGTGAAGCCTGTTTTCAGTGTGCCAGGTCCAGAGTCCTACCCTGTGACTTTGTTATCCCTACTCGGTGTCATTCTGAGGACTTACTTGACTTTTCCGTGATGGGCATAGCCTTGAAAGGGGGAGGGGGAAGTGGGGAAATGGGATCAGCAGCTGCAGTGATTTGCCAAAATGTCAGACCTGTGCAGGTGGCAAAAGTTTGCAAAGAAGTTTGAGTAGAATCAAGAGACAGAAGCTTGGAGGCATAAAGCAGAAGCATTCATTTCCCTAAACCTATTAATATTTCTTTTTGTAATCCTAATGGTGGCCTACATACCTTCGATGCAAGAGTTTTATACGTAAAGGGTCAGAATTTCAAAGAATCTGGATTTCTTCCACATCCTAAGCACATTACAGGATATGGGAAAGCAAAGGTGCCTGCTTTCAAAGAGTAGAACAACTGGAGGGGAGGAATATAGTCCATCCTGGACTGTAATGTGGTGGGTACTGTAACAAAAGGGCAGACAGGATGCTCCAAGAGCGTGACAGTAGGGACCTGGCCCAGTGGCATCCACAAATCAGGCAGGCAACTATTTCATGTGTGCAGTTCAGGAAAACTATGAGTAGCATATTGTTCTTTTCATCTGCCCTAAAGGCTAGTGGAGGTTATTATTCCAAACCTTACAGGAAAGCCTAGCAGGAGATAGGCTTTCAAGGTGATAGGATTGATATCCTTATGATAGGATTTCAAGGTGAAATGTAATGTCCTTTCCCAGACCATCCTCCACCCCTGCAAACCTGCCTACTTTCTAACTCCTGAAATGTTACAATTAAAGATTCACTCCTTAATCCTCTCTTAAAATGAAAATCCTTTTGGTGCTTTGTTTATCAGCTTTGAATCTTAACGTGAATGAAGTTAGCAGTATGTCTCTGAGGGAGATGGTGCTTGATAAATGGGTACCTGGAAATAGAAATAAAGTATGAGAAAGTGAGGGGAAAATAGACAAGGGGGACCCACAGATGAGAGGTGCCAGTGGCTGAAGCTAATCTGTATGTGAGGCTGTTTACAATATTGAGGACCCAGGTTACACTTGTCTTGGCTAAACCTTCCCAATCAACAGAATAACTTCTATCCTGGCTGACACCCTTCCTGGTGATAAAGCCTATGAGTTGCCCACATTCCAGATGGGAATTGTTTTACAAAGGACAGAGGGAACTAACACTGATCAAGTTCTGCAATGGGCCAGGCTCTGTTTTAGATTTGTTTTACACTCATCATCTCATTCATCCCTAGAAGAGCGATGGGGATTTACTGTCACTCCTGTTTATCAAGGAGGAGACAGACTCAAAGAGTCCAGGTGACCTGCTAGAAGTGATGGGAAGCTGGAGGTAGCACCAAGATCCAAATAAACATTTGACTTCAAAAGTCAGGCCTGGTTCCATTATTTAAAAAAATAACAAAGGAGATTAACAAAGCATGTTGGCACCTCCCTTTAGAATCGCATACTTTCCTCCTAGGATGATAGATTCTTCTCATTCCTACATATGAAATCTGTACATGGATCTTTCCTGTATATCCCCATAGGAAATAAAATTATCAAGCTTTTTTTGTTTGTATTATGAAAACATTAACTTTTATTATTTTCCAGATATGTAATATCAAATAATATTTTTCTGAATCACACACATTTTTATCTATTCTACACATAGATGCACACACACACAGAAATGCCCTCTCAGGGGCCATTTCTCCCCAGTGAAAATCACTGATCTAGGAGAAGAGAGACAGACTCATAAACAGAGAAAGTGAAGTACAAGATTGTATGGTGTTTTTATCTGTATATAGTGAAAAATCATTATGATAGGTGTTCTACTCAGAATCTGTAGATGGCATGTTGTGGAAGTAAAGAAGAGCACCTGTTACACCTCAAGAGACTCATGAAGACTTCCTGATGGAGAAGGTAAACATGATGACCATCTCCAGTTGCAGAGAAACATTAAGAAACTCCTACACAGTTAAAGGCAGATGGTATAGCCAGGGAGAGGCAGTTCCTGATGACTGTCTTCATTCTGAAGCTGATTCCCCCAGGTCACTGGTTCTCCAAGTGTGGCCCTCAGACCAGCAGTATCAGCATCATCTGGAAACTTGTTAGAGATGCACATTCTCAGGCCCCGTCCTAATTACACTGAATCCAAACCGTAGGGATCTAACAAGCAATCCTAGATCTCAGAATCATACCAAGTCATCCTGGTGCCTACTCAAGTCTGCCAGCCCCTGGTCTAAAGCCCCAGCCAAGGATTTAAACTCTGCAAATACATAGAGGTTTCATCGCAAAGTGTTTTCTAGTCAGGCCTGCAGACGTGTCTTGCATAACATGTTATCATTGCTTGGGATGCTGAACTCCTCAAGACATGGACGCTATTTTTATTTGAATTTAGGTCTCCAATGCCTTGGGCTGGGCCTTCAGTTCCTGGGATCCATCAGGTTAGTTTAGTGCAAGAGTAAGGACATTTTGGCTGCGTGTCTGTGGCATATGAGCACTGAGATTCCTCCTAATCCTTCTAGGAATTCACATCTTATTCCTGTGGTGGGAGGACAGAGCTTGTAAATATTTCCTGAAATTTTCTAAAGTGACGAAATTTATCTCCATGATGCATAGCAGCCCTAGACATTGCCCAGGTATGGAGACTGCAGCTCTTAAATACAGTAAGTGGGGAACTTCGCTGGTGGTCCAGTGGTTAAGACTCTGTGCTTCAAATGCCAGGGGTGCAGGTTTGACCTCTGGTCGGAGAACTAGGATCCCTTGTGCCCCATGGTGCTGCAGAAAAATTACTGTCAGTGGAAAAGACCCTTTTGCTGGCTACCCACCCCAACATGACCACCGCAATGACTGGATATGATGAGATGAATGATCCTGAAATTCCAAAAGTTTTTAAGATGAAGATAAAAGGAAGGAGATGTGATACCCAGGACCAGTTCTTGGTGTCCTCTGTATTCAGGCTTCCTACTGCCCTACTCGATGAAAATGTGAACACTTGGATGGCCTGCTTGATGGCACATTTAGCCACTACCATGATGCTTTCTCCTCGGATAGTTTTCAAAATAAACAGATTACAGTGTAATTAAGGATATTTAGGGCATCTCTGTTTTGCTTGGAAGGCTGAATCTGAAGTGAGATTGTTAGGATGGTGCTTTAATGGGCAATTGGGATATGTAACTGGAGTGCCACAGGACTCTGCTTCAGAGATGCGATCATAAAAGAGTGCTTTCCCACTTGGGGCCTAACCACAATTTTCAAAAAATACCCTTTTCCTGACCTTATTCTGACCTATTTGACTTTGCTGAATTAAAGGGTTTTTTGCAAACTGGGAAGATGTCATTCCGAAAAAGACCAGCTGTTACAGAAGGGAAACCACGGGCATGCGGCCCTTTTAATGATTGTGAATTGGAGTTTTTTCTCTTTCCTGTTCTTTTTCCCCTTCAGAGAACATCTTTCTCTTTCCACGTTCTTCCTTTCTCCACAAAACAAGTGGTAAAGCAAGGGCGGTAAAAACTAACCTCTGAGGAGTCTGAGTAAAAGGTATGGAAGAATTCTCTGTAGTATTCTCAAAACCTTTTCTAACATCTGAAATTACTTTAAAATTTAAATATATGCCCCATTTAAGTTTTTAGGTTCACGTCTTAGCCAGACCACAAAAAAATGAGTAGAATTTAGAAAAGCCAATGAGCAAGTGAAACATATCCCATCTAAAACAGTGGAACCAAAGGCATAGCCTGGGGAATGAGAACTTGGACTTCATGAGATGAACAGGGACTGGGACGGACCTGAGAGATGGTACATACTATCTAGTGGGAAATGTAAGTTTGTATAGATGAGTGGGCACAGAGTATAAGAGGTGAAAATCCTGCAGTAGAGTTGTTATTTTATGCAGAGCAACATTTTTTAAGCAGAATTATTCTACCTTTTGGTCTGTGGAAAAGGACACTGTCTTAGTCTGTTCAGGCTGCAATAACAAAATACCACAGACGGAGTAGTTTATAAATAACAGAGATTTATTTTTCTCATTTCCAGAGTCTGGGAAGTCCAAGACCAACGCCCCAGCAATGGTCAAGTTTTAGTCAGGGTCCTCCTCTTGCTTCACAGCCATAGTTAGCACCTTCTCACTCTGTCCTCACAGGAGGAAGGGGGATTGGCAAACTTCAGAGCCTCCTTTTTGAGGACTATAATCCCCTTCTTGGGGACTCCAACCTCCTGACCTACTGTCCTTCCAAAGGCCCCACCCCATAGTATCTCATTGGGCACTGGGACCATAAGGATTTGGGGAGGACACAAACATTCAACCATAGCAGATGGATTAAGTGCATTTATAGTGTAGAGAGATTTAAACATAATAAGCACTTAGAGGATTAATGTAGAGCAGTCCTTTAGAAACATGGGTCCATTTAGTCATTTGTAAACTCTGGCCAGCATGTCTGTTAACAGAGCAGGGCCTCTAAGAAACATAGTTTCTTTAAAACATATATTGATATTGCTGTGTTAGTTGCTCAGTCCTGTCTGACTCTTTGTGACTCCCGGAACTATAGCCCACCAGGCTCCTCTGTTCATGGAATTCCCAGGCAAGAATACTGGAGTGGGTTGCCATTTCCTTCTCCAATATTAATATTAAACATGCATTAACTCAACATTGTAAATCAGCTATACTTCAATTAAAATTTTTTTAAAAACCATATATTAATTCATGCCCATTTTCTACAGTAAACCAAAACAATATAGATTTACTCTATGTAGCTCTTCAATTTTATAAAGATATTTTAGGACTTTAGGGATGAAATCAGAAACATTTAGATCCCTGTAATTTGGAGTCATGAGGAAACAGCATAGAGCAGGAAATCCTCTAAATCAGGGACTAAGCCTTGCACAAGGTTTTGATCATCGTTGTGCAGGACAGAGCTGAACCCTAAAACCCACCGTTACATTTAATTGAACAGTCTAATGACATCCTCTGAGAACACTGCTTTAATAACATACTTATTTAAAGTGACAAAACCCATGTCATCATTCTTTAATTCTCAGTAGTGACACCAACATTTTCTTTTTCTCTATTTGCCTTATCCTCTCCTATCCCTGCCATATAAACAGACGCTGTCTCTTTAAATCACATTTAATTAAGTTTTCTTTTTTCTTTTCCTGTTTTTTTCCCCTATTGTCTTGTGTTGGTAGCAGGTTAATCCTGAATTTCTAATAAATACAAATGGATTAAAGAAAATCATGAGTTTAAGAGTATTTTAACTTCATTGGCATAATTGTTAATATCTCCATCGTCCCCTGGGATATGTAGGATTACATTAATTAAAGTGGTCTCTGTAACTGAATGCATTAACCATAAATGTGGCTGCTGTGTCTTCCCCAGCACCCTTTAGGTATTTAATTTCCTTGCCTGCAATAGATTGTCAGAGCAGTAAACGTGAGGCAACTAATGTAAATGGTGTAATGACGGTAATTATCTGAATGGATCGATTGGAGTGTTATTGCAACGTGATATTGTGGGCAGAAGCAATATTAGACATCCCATACACATTCTGTTTTCAATTTTATTTCCTTACACATTTTTTTCCCAAGATTTTTCAAGTGAAAGTAATGTCAGCCGGCGTTGCTATTCTCTCCTTTATCTCTCCCTATCACCCTTTGTGCTGCTGCTTTACTAAATAAAACCAGCAGAGCCCAGGAAAACTAAATTTCTCCAAAGAAAGCAGTGACCTTATAAGATGGAAATTCTAGCAGTTTCTCTGTGATTCATGGTATCCAAATATTTGAACCTGAAGTCACTTTGTAGATGGGCTATAGATTGGCTAGTTTGTCCCCTTCACTCATTAACTGCTAAAGAACTGTAATCTCAAGGAGGGTTCAATGACTTGTTGAAGGTTACACAATACGGTATTGCCAGGTAAACTAGAAGGGGGTGGAATTGGCCCTGTCTCTCTTCTGGGCTGGGCAGGGAGCCGAGAGTGTGCGCCAGCTGCAGGCCAAAAGGGGTTCAGTGTGACAGGCCAAAGCAGAGCGAACCCTGGAAGAAACATTAAGTCAGGAAAGTTTCCTTTTCCTTTGAGTGGGGAATGAAATGATGGAACCATCTGGGATAACCAGTACTTAAAAATCCAAACAGATGTTCAGCATGAGGGTAGAAGGTTTGGGCTGGGTGGCAGATGTCTGTCCATGATGAGAATGGAAAGACCATGGCAGGATCCCACCTGAGGGACAGGAGTGTTGGGAGAGGATTACTAAAACAGGGATTCAAACTCAGAGGAAAAAGGTCAAAGCCGAGTATTAGAATTGGAAGTTGAAGAAGAAACAGAAGTTTGAATCCTTGGACTTGAAAGATGACTAGGTCGACACGATCTGACAGTGGCAAGAGCACCTTGAAACGGCCTGTTTCCTGTCAGTTTTCTTCGACTTTTGTGCCCCATCCTAGTTCAGTCACACCACTGGCTTTGCTTGTTACGTAACAAATGGGTGTAAGTCGAAAACTTTTCATACATCTGCCCCCCAAAATCCCAACAACATTCAAATCATCAAAGCACTGATAAAACCACACAGAACCCACGCCTTCTGTGTTCCAGAAAACGGAACACTTAGAACTTCAATTGCTGTACATAGAAAAATAAACGCCAAATACCCACAGCACTACCTGCAGCAAGCCTGGTGTCCCAGGGCAGGATGGTGGCGCAGGGTGCAAGGAAAGCACTCCCAGAACGAGATGACCTGACACCACAAGCTCAGATCTCAGTACTGGCTATCGGACAGGCCTTAAGGTGTGCACAACCTTAAGGTGACCATCTCAGCAAGGTAGTGACTCTAGGGAGAAGAGGGCACAGAGAAGATATACTGTTTGGAGATGTGAATGTGAAGGGGAAAAGATGAGGGAAAATTTCAAGATGCTATGGAAATAGACCAGCCTCCTCCATCATCATCCGGTAAAGAGGCTAAAACAAGGGTATATAGTGCAAGGCTGGAGGAATAGTGTGTGAAAGTGATAGACTCTGATAAAGCAGGAAGAATGTACCGGAGAGCTGGTTGGGAAAAGGAATGAGGCAAGGACTGTTGATTGTTGCGTGTGTCATAAGAGGCAAGGCACGGAATTGTAACTAGATGGTAGCAACAGAGGGAGCAATGAAAGGACCTGTAAGAGGTGTGTGGGTGGTATCAGAGAGATAGGAAAGGAAGCAACACTTTGCTCTTTTTAAGGTACTTTGACTTTTGGAATCATGTTCATGTTTTTCATATTCAAAAAATAACACGAAAGCAACAAGAAGATGAGAAATTAAATTTGAATGCCATCAGAAACAAATTAACTGAATTTAAAAATACATTTTCAAATTAAGAACATAACCACACTAAAGTGGGAGGTGGGGGAAGAGCCAATCTATTATCTTTTCAATTCAGTCGCTCAGTCATGTCCGACTCTTTGTGACACCATGGACTGCAGCACGCCAGGCTTCCCTGTCCATCACCAACTCCCAGAGCTTGCTCAAACTCATGTTCATTGAGTAAGTGATGCCATCCAACCATCTCATCCTCTGTTGTCCCCTTCTCCTCCTGCCTTCAATCTTTCCCAGCATTGGGGTCTTTTCCAATGAATCAGTTCTTTGCATCAGGTGGCCAAAGTATTGGAGTTTCAGCTTCAACATCAGTCCTTCCAATAAATATTCAGGACTGATTTCCTTTAGGATTGACTGGTTGGATCTCCTTGCAGCCAAGGCACTCTCAAAAGTCTTCTCCAACACCACAGTTCAAGAGCATCAATTCTTTGGCGCTCAACTTTCTTTATAGTCCACCTCTCACATCCATTC
This sequence comes from Bos indicus, assembly GCF_029378745.1. Taxonomy (NCBI): domain Eukaryota; kingdom Metazoa; phylum Chordata; class Mammalia; order Artiodactyla; family Bovidae; genus Bos; species Bos indicus. Next base: position 64,598,702 of record NC_091761.1, read on the forward strand.
ATGACTACTGGAGAAGTCATAGCAAAATCCTTGATAGAGTGGGTGGGGATGGTGTTCACAGTTGGCAGCCAGAGGGAAAATATCAGTCAGTAGATTGAGAACAAGCCAAGAAGGCAAAGGGAAGTGAGTAAGAAAATTTTAGCAGAATGGAAGGAGACAGAGCCACGAGCATGAGCCAACTTAAAAAATATGATTTGATGATAATGGAGAGGTGAAGGCAAAGAGTTGGACATGACTGAGCGACTGAACTGAACAGAACTGAACCTTAACCAAGTGATCAAAGTTAACATATCCAAATACGGGACAGATAGACATACAGGAGCCTGATATGATGCACTAAGAAGGATGCAGTATCATTTCTGTTCCATTATTGCCAAGTTTGCAGAAGGAAACTTGAAAGAAACCTAAATTAAGTGACATTCCACAATGTAATTGTCTGTTACTATTTAAAAAAAAAAAAAAAATAGAAGGAAGAAATCATGAAAGACAACTCTTCCAGATTACATGCTCTTGGATGAATGCTAAACACATGCAATGCCTGATCCTGGATATGATTCTGGGTTGGAAAAAGTTTGCCTTAATGACATTATTGGGACAATGGATGAATGGAATAAGGACTATAGAAGAGACTGGGTGCTGTATTAATCAACATTGTATTTCCTGATTTTGAAAACTATACTCTGATTGTCTTCATTATTGGAAAATATATACAGAAGTAGTTAGGGATAAAGAATTGCAGGAAGAAAAAAATGAAAGAGAAGAAAATAATACAGAAAATCTGGCAAAATTGTTGAATCTGAGGAAAGGGTATATGGCAGTTCATCATAATGTTCTTGAACATCATCTGCAAGTTTGAAATTACTTCCAAATAAGAAGTTTTTTAAAGCCTGGTGGAAAGAATCTAAATAGAAAATGTGGATCTATGTACGAACACCTCCTAAAAATCATACCACAGTTTTGAAAAAAATGATTTTGAGATCTGTATCCCCATTTCTAAATGTCAAGGAGGGCTGTCCTGAAGGGGAGAGAAGCAAGGTTGCCTTAGGGGATTGAGACAGTGGTTATGGCAGCCGTGGGACAGGTTAACTTACACAGTTTAGGATTCAGGCCAAGGTCAGCAGTGGCGAGAGTGAACCCGGGTCACCAGAGGCAGAAGGCAGTTCTCTTGCCACCACTCTATGTTTCACTGAGTGTTTCTGTTCCTTTGTTATTTTGCTAGTAACCTGGTAACCATATTCAACCTAGGATCCTACAGTACCTTATTTAGCATTCAGGTACCTACAAGGCTCTGAGGAGCAGAAAAGCAGTACTTTTAAGAAGGCAAGTGGAGAGGGGAGGGACTCAAGCATGGTTCAGTTCTTGAGTTGCTCATTGTAGCCTCATATTCAAAAGTCATTGATTAACCAGGAAAACAACATGTTTAGTCTGCCTTTGGAATTATACTTTCATGACTTTACCTGAGAGTCTCTTCTGTGACCTAAACAAATACCAGGTTATGAATTTATGACAGGTCTTAATGAAGTAGATTAAGGCATTTCTTCCATTTACATTTTCATAGAATGAAATAAACATTGTAATCTTTTTTACAGAACACTTTCACATCAGGCCATGATTTGATTTTCTACCTGTTCAGAATACCAAGTTTTGCATTTCTTTAAGCCCTAATGCCTTTTTGTGAGAGATAAGACAGAAGTCATCCCTGAGAGATTTATAATAGTACTTAGAGCAAACTCGTCAAAGATTCTTCTACAAGATTGTTTTGGATCCTGAGGAGATATATTTAGTAACTGTATTGAAGAAGTTGTCACATAACACAACATTTCATTGATTTATTTGTATTATTTTTGTGTCTTCACTGCAGGCAGAGAATTCAGCATTGGCTTTGGAAAATGAAAATCAAAGGGAACAGTATGAGAGATGTCTTGATGAGGTAAGGGGAACAGAGAGGTTCTGGATAAGAGGTTGGACTATTTAGGATTCCTTGGTCAGATCTTAATATATGTCTCTTACCAGTCCTGAACAAACATTAGCATTTAGTCCTTGAAAGGGAGGTTGTAAACAAGGAATATGGATAAGGAATGTCAGTCTGTCCCCTCCCCCTCCCTCCCTGTATCCTTATACAGGCGTCTACAAATTCCTTTTGGTTATTGTTTAATATTCTCGGGGCATAGGTTGTGAGATGCTTCACTGTATGATAAATTCCTCCTGTCCAGTAAGTGTGATCCCAGCCTGTGAATGAGAAAAGCTGCCTCGGGGCACACTGCATCGTCTCCAATTGGATGCCATTTCTGAATAAAAGCAAAATCCTTGATAGAGTGGGTGGGGATGGTGTTCACAGTTGGCAGCCAGAGGGAAAATATCAGTCAGTAGATTGAGAACAAGCCAAGAAGGCAAAGGGAAGTAAGAAAATTTGAGCAGAATGGAAGGAGACAGAGCCACGAGCATGAGCCAACTTAAGAAATATGATTTGATGATAATGGAGAGGTGAAGGCAAAGATGGCAGGTGTCTCAGATTCCTGAGAGGGGAAGGAAAATTGGAAAGTGGGCAGGCCCTCATTCTCTTCTCAGTCATCCCCTCACTCCTGGCAGGGAGTGCACCATCCATCCTTCCTGTGTCACCTTGCCAGGGCTTGCCAGTGACCTCCCTGACCAGCTCTCATCTGGGGTTGGTTGGCAATTGAAGTTATTCATTTAATGGGATGACTCTTCCAGTCATCTGCCCAATACCCTAAAACTTGCACATATCCTTCTAGAAGATTCAGTTTAATAGTTGTTATGATAGAGCTGACAGAGATTTCAAGAAAATTAGAAAAATTATGTTCAGTCACGTTCCACTTCCTGAGCAATGGAAACTGGAAGTATATCTTCAGTCTTTTCCTCCTCACTATCAATTGGGAAACTTTTTCCAACAAATACTCTTGAATTTCCTTACCCCTTCTCTACCCCGTCCATGAAGGTGATGGAATAAATGACAAAGAACACAATTTAAAAGCCCAGTTGTGGCATAGTCACCTCTGCCATATACTTCTCTTCTCCCTCGAAATTAGAAATGGTGTTTCCTCACAGTTCCACATGTGCTTGATATTTTCCTACACCAGTGGTTCTTGTAGTGTGATCCCTGAACTGGCAACATCAGCCTCGTCTGGGAACTTGTTAGAAATGCAAATTCTTTTTTTTTTTCATTTAACCTTTAAAATTTATTTTGGCTGTGCTGGGTTTTTGTTGCAGCACATAGGCTTTCTCTAGCTGCAGCTCTGAGGCTTCTTTCTTGTTGTAGCACAAGGGCTTCTCTTATTCTAGGGTATGAACTCTAAGGGAAGCCCCAGAAACACAAATTCTTAAGCCCCAGCCATAGAGAATAAGAGATTCTGGGAGTGGAGGTGGGCCTGGCTATGATCTCTGTATCAGCAAGATCTCCAGATGATCCTGCTGAACCCTGCAAACCAAGAGCCATTATCCTCATAACACACACCACTTTGCTTCACAGTCACTTGTCGAAGAACCTTCAAACAGTCCCTAGAAAGTTGTTTAGTTATTTAATATTTTAATTGTCTCATAGCTCCAGCCATATGGGGCTTTCCTGGTGGCTCAGATGATAAAAAATCTACCTGCATTGCAGGAGACCCAGGTTCGATCCCTGAGTCGGGAAGATCCCCTGAAGGAGGGCATGGCAATCCACTCTAGTATTCTTGCCTGGGAATCCCACAGACAGAGGAGCCTACTGGGCTACAGTCCACAGGATCACAAAGAGTCAAACACAACTGAGTGACCAACACTTTTCCAGCTATATGTATTAGTTACTCAAACAAAATGGTGTTTGCAGTCCCTTTGCCCTGTCAAGACTTGAAAGGACTCAGAGTCATCTTTACAATGTCCAGAGTTAAAAGAATCACTCAAATCAGTTGACATAAAAGCAGGAGTGATGACTCATGTCTAGTGAGGCCAGTTCAGCCCCTCTCACCTCTGTTCCCCAGGCTGTTGGTCCAATCAAAGTTGAGGGCAAGAAATTCCAAATAGATCCAAGGATATTTAAAGGAACAAATACTGCCCTTGGGTCATATGTATTGATCAGCAAAGTACTACCTTAACCTCCTGCACAGGAATTTCCAATTAGAATCCCTATTCAGAAGTCAAATTTATGTGAATCATACCACATAAACTTAATTTGTCACAGTTTCCCCATAAATCATCCTTCCTCATCAGTCAAAAAACTCCCAGCATTTATTTATGGAAACTCAGGGTCTGTTTTCTATATGTCCCCTATGCCTACATCCCAAAGGTTTCATTAGAATGTGACTGGCACAACCGAAGTTTTCACCCACAGAATCATTTAGTATAAAGTTTCCACTGAAGACAGAATTTTCAGAGGGAGAATTTCTCCCTTCTTAATTGCAGAAATTAACTGTTGCCAAAGAGGTGATTTGTAACAAAGAACCACCTCTGAGCAGTACAAATGTTTTGTATTCATGAATCCTGGCCCCTGATTACACATGCCAGTTGTTTTGTAACTAATTGCACGAGGGGAGACAATCCATTTCTATGCATTGCAAGAGAACACTCTCAAAGGGGTAGTTGAATGTAGTAATAATGCCAACTGGAAATTCTTTTCCAGGCTTTTTGTACTAATTAAACAAACTAACAAGGTAAGGCCTCATGCTAAGTTATTTCCTTGCTGGTGGGTTTCATAAAATATACACAGGTGGATGAAATGTAAATTTGAAGTGCTTCTCAGTCCCTTTTGCACTGATTGTTATTTTTTGAGAAATGAAGAACATATTGAGGATTTGGGGAAAGTACTTGGGGGTCAGAGATTCCCTCTGATTCCCTAAAAAAAGGGTGTGTTTATTCAGAAGGAACAGACATGCATCCATAGATACACACACACACACACACACACACACAAATACATGCACACACTGTGTCACTTCACCATCACCTCTCCTGCCACCCAACCCCTCATCTCCTCACCTTGCAATACAAAAGCAAAACCAAGGACCGCTCCTGATTGTGAGGGAAGAGACTAGAGGTTTTCATGTTTGCATCTAGCTTCTGTGTCCAGCTGTTGAACAGTTCACTGGCAAGCAGTGAAGTGTTTATTCTCAGTATCTCCTTGGCCAGTTCCTTTAAGACCAGTTTATTCCCAAGTAGAGAAGTGTAATGACACATACAACTTCCTCAAACTAATGTCTTATATTTGGATAGATTCAGCTGTGCCCTCCAAACCTTTGTAAGATGTGAACCTTGCCCAGGCTCTGGGATCTCAGGGTGCCCCCAGCCTAGCAGGATAAGTGAGGGAGATGGTTAATCCCAGAGGAAGGAGGTGAGGGAAACTCACAAAGGAAATGGGCCGCACTGGGGACTTGGAGAACAGACAGCACAGTCACCAAAGGTCAGGAGGAATGGTGGGCAGGAGGTAAAGAGGGCAAAACTGAAAGGACATCTTTAGTGAAAGAGCTGGAGCAGATGAAGTCAGATCTAGAAAGGTGAGTGATTCTCACTCTTACCAGCACATTGGACTCACTGCAGAGCTTTGAAAGAACAGCTGGCTGTCCCCAGAGATTCTGACCTGATTCTGCTCTAGATCAGAGCCTGAGTATTAGAATTTTTTAAAGCACTCCAGGGGTTTATAATATTCAGCCAAGATTAAGAACCACTACCCTTATGTCTCTGAATGTGTGTTTTAGAGAGCATTTTCAGAAGGCATCTGTAAGATGAAAGCTCCACCAAACTGGGTATGATGATAGAAGAGCCAGGTGAACCCATGCAGAAATTTAAAGTTATTTCCAATTTCCTAACAGTGTCTGAGCAAAAAATAAACCCCAGCCCAGTGTTTCTCAAATTGTTTCTCCAGACCCCTCTGCATCACTATGAGGTGTCTCAATTGTTAAAAATTTGATTCTTAGACTTCACTCAACTACTCTTAAACAGAATGAGGGGTGAGAGAACTGGCAATTTGAAGAAGCTTCCCAGGTGAAGCCACCGAACACAGAAGTTGGAGAACCTGCCTCCCCAGTCAGGCCATTAGAGTTAGACCAGAGTTCATACCAGGTTACCAGAGTATTTGAGTTCTTCTTTGACTTTTCCACACTCTACACTTCAGATCACAAGGACAGGGAAAACCAGACCTATGAGTGTGGTTCAAGAAAAAAGAAAAAAAAAAAGCAGCAGAATTTCTTTTAAAGCAAGACTAACTAAAGGCAGAAGTAGATTAAGAACAGTTTTTACTTTTCTTTCTTATTCCTATGGGATATGCCAAGACTGGATTGCTGAATCATCTACCACATGTGGGACCTAAGTCATCTTTAAAATCAATGTCTTGACAAACGTAGATGGCACATGATGTTGCTTATGGCTCTCACATGCTTCAAATGTCCATTTCATGTCCATTTCATGAACGGATCATTCTTGTGCCTGCTCTAGACTCTAACCACCATTAGCAGTACTTTTGTTCTTGTTAACAATATTTTTCCAATATTCAGCACAATCCTTAGCCCAGACTAGGTCACTCAAGGCATATTTATTGAATAACTAAATGAACGAATGGAGATTATGAGCAGCAAATTAATTTCCAAATTAGTTTTTGCTGGAATTCCACATACATATTTAGTTGAATTTCTCCCACTCCCAGGATCTTACAGGGTTTCTTTCTACAGAATAAATAAATAATGTAGATGCTTAGTGATTTTTATTTATACATGTATTTTACACACAAATACACACACACAGACTTCATCCCTTTACAAATGAAAGGGCTTCTTCTCAAACCATCCTTCCTTAAATGCTAACCTGAAAATGTGTTTTACTTCCTGAAGTTTGAGTGACCAGATTCAGATTTAACATTTTTGTCAGGTATTTTTCATCAGGTACTGTCCAAGGTGGTTTCTCTGATGATGTCTGTCATCTCATACTTTTTTCACAACAACTTCAGAGGCCGACGGTTCCCCTGCATTACAGATGAGAAAAATTAGGTTGCTCTCCCACCCCTGTGCATATCAGTGATTGGTCAACACAGGACCATATTGGAACCCGGGTTTTTCTTGTGATTCTCCACCAGTGCTCCTCGTACTTGCCCCCAGCTGTCTTCCTACAATAAACCAAGGTCAAAAGTAGAGAAAACTTCTCCAAAGCACAATTTCTAAAATGTGTGCTTTTGTGACCAGTTTTTTAATTACCTGGCTGACAAGGTAGTGGCTTTGCATGTAAAGCACATAAAAGGATGAAAGCAGGGCAACCAGGCAGGAGGATAAGACTTTAAGCACAGTGTCCACTGAGTTCCTCCCTCGCCCACCTTCGACCCCATCTCCAATTGTCTTCTGGATGTGGTGAGAATTGGCTCCCTCTGGAATGAACTCCCCGATATGGCTTCTCATTCAGCCTCAGGGGCTGTTGTGCAATAAAATAACAGACAAATCTGCATCCCCTATTCTCCTCCCTCTGCCCACCCACTTTGAGATCCCTCCACACCTGAGAGGGAAGAACAAAGAGGCATGTGGGTCAAAGATGAGCCAGGTGTCAGAGGAGCTGGCTTGTCTGAGAGAATTCTTACGGAGAGGAAAGAAGAGATGTACCACAGTGCCCGCCCACCCCTGTTCCTCTCCTAGATGCAAAGGGGGCGCTTTCCACAAAGAGCCTAAGCAAAATGGTCAAACAAGCCAGGGGCTTAGGGACCATCAGCTTTGCTCAGTGTGTCTCGGGTTCCTGTGACCCAGCCCAGCTGCTCGTTTCTTTTTCTTTCTTTGGAGAGGAAAGCTGTCAGCTGACGTTGGAAGGTATTTGTTCTCATTAGCTGGGCCTGCCAGGGTGTGATTATTTGCAACCCAAGTGCTGAGGGCAGGATGCGATGATGAAGGCAGGGGCCCATTTCCAGGGATCATCTTGTGAGACTATGAGAGGTTGCAGGCACAAGCTCCGAACAGTTGTTCTGTGCATGCATCTGAGAAGCCTAGCTGTTAAAAGTCCTAACAAAACCCAAGAAACTATCCTTATAGACAGTACCAAGGAAAGCATTTGTATCACTTGCCTGCTTTTCTGCAAAGAACCTGTGAGCCCTTCCGGGTAATAGAACCCCGTGTCAGTAGGTAAAGAAATAATGCGTTTGTGTATCTTTGTTCAATTTTCGGGTAGAGCAAACAATTGTCCAAAATATACGCCAAAAGTAACTGTATCAGAAATAGAGTCTGTAAGCCTATAGGGCAAACATACTTGGATTGCAAAGATATAACATATTTACTCCTGCAGGCTTTTACAGATAAGATACTCGTTTATGACTCCTGTTAAATCATGTAGAGAGCTATTTTATGTGACCACCATTCCACAGACTGGTTTAAGTGAGGGGCCAGTTCTGAGGAAGAAAAGAAAATATTGATATTAGGCAGTTTTATGAGAATGTAAATCAAATCCAAAGGTTGCTATACAAAAGAATTAAATTATTTATGGTATAAATTAAGTTTGGTACATTGCTTCTGACTTAAGCAGCATGAATAGTTCTTCTGTTTTTTGTGTGTTTTTTTAATTTGCAAGAATAAAATAGATGGTATGTAGTTTGACTTTAAATTCTCATGAATTTGAATGAACATTTAAAAACTGAAAGGTTTTCAAGATTATGCTATTGGTCAATTTGTGTGGGCTGAGTAACATTTGTCACCATTGTGATTGTGTATAAATAAAGTGATAAAAGAAAAACAGCACAAGTTACAGAAAATGACTTATTTTAGTCTACAGTAATCCTTAGATATCTTCTTTAACTTAGACTGGACTAAAAGAAATACCTAATAATACTTTTTCTTCAAAACTATAGTTAGTTTCAGTAAAAAGCCTTTCTTTTAAACTTAATGTCAGCAATGTAAATTTGAAAAGGATTCTGATAGGAAAAGAATTCCCTCTTGTATATATCAATTATATAGGTAATCTGATTTTAGTCATTTACTACTTGTAGTGCAAATGTCTGCTAACCACAAATAGATGACAGCCTCTATTATAATTTTCAGTGAGGCTTACTGGTAGCCAGCTGTCATTAAGGATATGCTATTTTGTCAATATTGAGTCAAGAAGCAAATTCCATGAAAACATTTTTACCGTAATCTATTCCAGTATACTAAAAAGAGAAATGAGCATACACAATTTAGTATCAACAAAAATTTAATTTGTTATCAAGAGAAAGAGAATATAGAAGTGTGGTCTTTAGTCTTTGGTTGAATATGAGAATTAGCAAGATGATTACAAGTTTATCACACTTATAACTGTGTTCTTGCCTAACTCTTACCAGCTATGCTCCTTTTGAAACCAAGAAACACATCCCAGTCATAGATACTGTGCAAATTTATATTGGATAAGTGAAGGAAGAAATGAATGAACAGAAATATTTAGGATATTTAAATAGCCTGACTTGGTCTTTAATGTTGTCAGTTTCTATTATTACACTAAATGTTTACCATATGTGTATGTACTGACTAAAAAATTTCATATAATTCACCTATCTACCATAATTTTATCAATAGTAGCCATATGGGTATATAACTTTAAGATTGTGGTGAAGTTTAATAAGTGACTCTCTGGAGTGTTTTTGAAATCTGCAGGTGAAAAAGAAATCTTAGTATAAATACATGTAGAAAGATGAATAGTTTTCAGAGAAAATGCCAGATCCTTGAAATATGAGAAATGTGTTACTGATTTTTCACATGGCCTTTAACTGGAATTGTGCCACATGCTCACTCCTAAGCCAGTCACTGAAAGGGAATGAAATTACCAACACCAATTCACCATTCACCTCCTAGGGCCAAGAGGGGTCCAGCTTTTCCTACTGTCCCAAACTGCCCGATACCTGAAGAAAATTAGGGTTCTAGTAATAAGTGACAATTTTATTTAGTTGTATATTAGAAGAAACTCAACGTAACAGTGGATATTTTGTTTCTATCTCATATGCAAGTTCAGAAATAGAAAGTGCAGCTCCATACATCATCAGGACAAGGCTCATTCTATTTTTCTGCACCCAACTACTTAATATGTGACTTTCATTTTCAAGATGGCTGCCAAAGCTCTAGCCATCACTTTCATATCCCAGCAAGGAAATAAAGAATAAGGATGGGCCCTCTTTTTTTTAGGAGACTGCCTATCCATCAGTCCAAGAAAATGGACCGTCTGGAACTCATTGGGCCAGAATTTTGTCACACAGTGACAAGGCAGGTTGGGAAATGCATTTGTGTGTATCCAGGCAAAAAAAATCAGGGGATGTAAGGGAAAATAAAGAATAGAGTAAGCAACTTTCAGACTCTCTTATAGGTAGTAATGACAGAGGATAATATAAACGAAGATGTGGAGGAGGAAAGCAAAGCCTATATAGGAATGAAGGAGTTGCCCCTATTCTGCACTTTCCACCTACCTCTATTGCAAGTAATTCCAGGCAATGAAATAGTCACACAGCAAAAGAACGGGAAGGAGAGGCAAAGGGCATTGTAAATCAGCAGTGTAAAACTGTGTACAGATAATTAGGATCATGTTTTGCACTATATCATTTTTTAGCCTTCTTAAAGTACTTTACATATGAAAGGATATTATTTTTCCAAATATGGAAATGTGAGAGTCAAGGTATGAATGATCTTTCCAGCCTAACCATCTTAATTAGCAACAAGGTCACCTTTGGAAAATGCAAAATATTACCTAGAAGGATAGGCTTATTATGAAAAGAATCAAATCCTGTAGAAGTAGAGGAAAGAGCCAGACGAGGAGCTCATTAGCTTTGGGAAACTTATTGGTAAATTAGAGTCTGTGCGTATAGGGTCTCATTATTATAATCAGCAACTCTTTTCTTTATTTTTTAAAGGTAGCCAACCAGGTTGTGCAAGCCCTGCTCACTCAAAAGGTAGGTCACTTTCTGGCTTTATTATTTTCATAGCACTTACGTGAATAGATTGGAACTCACATTGTCAGACTAAAGGAAACTATGATTGATAGCTGCAATACTTTTTCATTTATTCAGTTAGGTTAAAATTGTATGCGTTTTAGATGGCATATGAACATCAATGACCAATAGATTCATAAAATTTAAACTCTTGGGGAAGTAATAGAAAGCTTTTTGAAGATGAAAGATTTCCATGGGCCTACCTAGATGAGTAGCAAACCTATCATTTTTATTTAGTAAATGTAAACATTAAATAAGTTGATGGATTCCTCTGGCCTCTATAAAATGAATAGCCTCTGATGGACAGCATTAACAGAGGCCTAAAATTCAGCAAGAGATCTTTGAGGTTAGGAAGGTTATTTAACTTCTCTGGACCTTAATTCCTCTTCTGTAAAATAGAGATAGCAGTGTCCACCTCCCAGAATTGCTATGGTCACTCTATGAAAAGGAAGAGCTGTTCCCACAAAAACAGCTCTGTGGTAAAGATAAAGCAAATGGTGGTGCTAAATACTTGAAAGTTGCTGAGAGTAGATCGTAAGCTTTCTCTCCACAATTTTTTTTTTTTAAGAGAGTTAACTATGTGTAATGATGGATGTGTTAATTATTTTGCTCTTGGTAATCATTCTACCATGTAATGTATATCAAATTATCACATCTTACACTTTAAGTATATACAATTATATATGTGAATTTCTCCTCAATAAAGTTAGGGGAAAAACAATTGTTAGTCTCTGAGCATGAAATTTTTATACCTTCTCCTTTGTTGTCATCTTATTCTGCTTTCAGATCATGTTATTGGGGCAGAATGGGTAAATGCAGGTAGTTTGCCCAAACTTAGCTAGTTTGGTGAATTTTATTGAACATTTCGCATCTCTTTGCATGATCTATCTGAGAGGCTGAATTCTAGTTCCTTCTTATTTTGTTTATTCTGAGTTACTGCTGTATGAGATAGAGATATCCTCAAAAGAAAATGTGGGAACATGTGACTTGTTCAGGCAGATGTGACTTAGGAGAGCAAAATCACTTATGGCATTTAAATGTTTTTAGTTGAGAACAATTTTAGGGTTTGGCTACTTCTCATGAATGTACTTAAATAATTATTTTAAATGCATGCTGTAAAGGCATTGTGATAACAGTTTTGCTAGACTTTCTGCCCTGACTACTTCTGTCAAAATATCATGCTTCCTGGTATAAATGATTTTAACTGGTTCAGATTTTACATTAACATTACATGAGGAGAGAGATTTGAGCACATTTATTAGGTTAGAGGTAGATTCAATTGTGAATAACAAAAATCCAAAATAATGGTGGCTTAAATCAGGTAACATAAAATTAAATCAGTTGTTTACTCCTCAGATCTAAATCTGCAGGTGGGGAGTACGTAGCCAGCATGATGTCTTTGCTGCATAAAGTTCGTAGGGTCACTGGCATCATGGTTTCTATCTTGTTATTCTGTGGGATGTGGCCTCCATTTCCACAGTTACCTCATGGTCCAAAATGGCTGCTCTACCTCCAGTCATCACATTAATATTTTAGCCATCAGGAGGAAATGAAAGCCAAAGAAAAGGAAGAGGATAAAAGACACACACCGGCTATCTTTTAAGAGAGCCTTCTAAAAGTTTACATACCTCCCTGTTTACAAACCTTAATTATGCAACCACACCCAAGGAAGCCAGTGATGGAATCTTTCTTCTGGGTATGTGCCCAGTTGCAAAGTGATTGTCACCTGGTTGCAGAAGGGGAGAAACATATGTTGAAGGACAAATCATGATTTCTGTCACAGCATATTTGAATACTTTTTCTCTTTCAAAGGCTTTAATTTCTCAGTTGCTTTTCCTCCTGTTCCTCCTCACTTAATTACAGATGTAAGGAATGCCAGGGTGCACTGCTGCAGCTCTATGTGTAACTGTTGAAAGACTTCTCATGCCTTTCTTTTTTAATGGTGCTTCAGAAAAGAGACAAGAAAACCATCTGGCACAATATATAGGAAAATGGGACCTTTCAGGTCAGCCACAAAAAAGTCGCTACACAAATTCAAGTAATAACTAGTAAACAGATAAATCTACCTTGGTACAGTTAAGCAGTAAGACACAAAAAGATGTGCTGCTGTGAGATAGCATACCTCAGGGACGCTGTGAGCAGGAAAAGATGCCAGAGCTTTCAGAGAGTCCAGAAGAATCATGTTCTGCAGAAACGTGTGCCTCCCAGTTTTTATAGAGACTGTAAAATTGCTACAAAAAGACTAAAATTTCTTTTTAATTAAGAGCACAATATGGGAAATAAGATGTACTCCAAAAGCAGATGAGAAACCAAAGAGTGATGTAGCTGATACAGAGTGAAAAACAGAAATCTTGAGTGAATTATCTAAGTCACACACACATACACACACACAAATCCTTGAGGTGAAATTATAGTCATAACCATACAGTTATGGAATATATCATTTGTTGTGACACAAAGGCAAATCTCCCATGACTTCTTTTCCTCCCTCAGCAACCAAAAAAGTATTTTGCTGGCATACTGTGCATTGGCCCTGATAAGTATCTTGAAGTCACAGAGTATATTTCCTTTCTAAGTACTGATAGGAAAAAAAAAAATATTTCTATAAATTTAGCAGTTTCTGTTAAATGTATTGATATATATCATGTCCTAGTAAAGTAATTCAGTTTATCTCAAAAATCTACAGGTTTTCTTAAGAGAGCTGACTGTTCCTCCTTTAGATCAATAATGTTAAAGTGACAATATTTAACCCAGCTCAATTCCAATTATGGCTCCAAATCATAGGTACAAGCCTGTAAGTGCAATCAGTAATCTGAGCCAAACTCATATTTTTGTCTGAAATATATTTTGTCTTCATTAAGACAATTATACACACTGAAAATTTAACTCTTCTATGTTCTTTTTTTAATTTTTTATTTTTTGCCACTAACACAAAGTTGGAAGAAAGGCATTTTTCCCTCTAGTTATTTTACAGTATATCAACAACCTCGGTCTTATCTTCATGTTCTTTAAAATAACCAAATATTCATGGTATGTTTTAAATTTTCCAATAAGAATTAAGACTCTTACATGGTGAAATCTAGCAACACAGCCATCCAGATAGAAGCAGAACACAATTTTGTAGCTTTAAACTAAAAGAACTCCCAACTCCTCTGTATTTCCCTTGTAGAAAGAGCAGTTGGGCCATCTGGGTCCACTTTTCTAGCAATGATGTGTGTAGGATCTGGTTTCCTTAGAGTCTGTTTATATTTACTGCGCACTTAGAAGGAATCAGACTCCACGTCTGGCACTTTAAATGCACAAAATCATTTGGTTTTCACCACAGTCTTGTGAGTAGGATGATGACGATAATTTCCCCATGGTTCCAGTTGCTACAAGTGGCAAAGCCCACATGTTAACCTGGGGTTATTGCATTCATACTCCATGCCTTTATCCTTTGCACCATTCAGCCTCCACAATCCCTTTCAGTCACTTAATGTTTTCCCCACTGTAGTTCAGCAAGCAGGGAAACACTGTGAAATTCAACAGATGGGTTGAAATCCAATCATTAGTCACATACGATTGCAAGAAATAAAGGGGCAATGTCACAGGTGGATTTCTTAAAACTTTTGGAAGCATTGCCAGCCCTTGCTAGCAAGGACATCCAGGATCTGACTTGCTTGGAGTCAAAAATGACTGTAAATTTGGAGCTCTTTCCAAATCAAGCTTTCTCAGAATCAGTCTTATTTTTGGATGATAGAATTTCCCAACTGCCAGGGACCTTAGTGAACATTTAATCTTGAGCTTGTCAACTAGCTTTGATAATAGGCTCAATTTACTGTAATTACATAAACTGTTTAGCCATCACTCAGATTAAAAATGTTTTAATCCGAATGCCTTTCGGATGAAGGCTTCCAGTATTCGGTTTGCCACAAGACTCAGCACTTCCCATTGATTAGAACTGGCCTGATGCTGTGATACAATTATGTTACCTGTCTCACTGTTTTATGTGTTTGATGTTGAGGCCCTTGGTTGGTCTGAGATGTGAACAATCTTTTACAGCAATGGCTTTTTTTTTTTTTTAGCTGAAGTATTAGCATTCTTAGAAGAGATAGGGATATGAGTGACAGACACTGAAAAGGATTGTGACAAGGAGCGGCTGGTGGATGTGGTGTCCAGTAAGTCTCAGGGAAGGATTGAGGTGGCGGCCCTTGACAAGCCATCTCATAAAGCAGCTGAGGCATCCCTTGTCTTGAAAGCCTGATTTTGTGCAGTAACTCCATTTACAGATGAGGAAACTTGAGGCATAACCAGAGTAAGTAACTTCCTCAAGACTGTGTGGGTAATAAGGACCAGAGTCCAGGCCCCTTAACTCTCAATCCAGTGTATTCCCATAATACATACTACCTCTGAAATAGTTATACCAATATAGTAGCATTTTACATGATAAAATAAAATTTTAATAGTTTTGAACAATAATCTAGTGGTAATATCAGTATACATCAAGCTTCTAAGCAACCAACATTTTCCTAACTTTCCTTTAGCCTGGAGCTGGTAATGGTTTTGCTCTAAGTGCATAAAGTAACCATACTCCATAGCTACTACATAGCAGTGAATCCAGAATCTCGTTCAGCCCCAAGCACAGAGGAAACTTGTTAGAAGTGCTGTGTGTGGGTCCTCCAGGGAAGTTGTGGCTTGGGATCATTAAGGTACACAGGACCCTTTTAGACCAGTATACCACATTGCTCAGTATATTTTCCCCACATATCTAGCTGTAATGTCTTACTTTGTTTTCAGTTGAGAGTGGCATGCAGATTACGAATAAAACCGGCTATTTCCTTGAACCCAAAGACCACTGTACTTGCTTACATGAGACGGAATGTAGTCAAATCTTTGGCATTGTTTACTTCTTTTTTTTTTATTTTTTTATTTTATTTTTAAGATTTACATAATTGTATTAGTTTTGCCAAATATCAAAATGAATCTGCCACAGGTATACATGTGTTCCCCATCCTGAACCCTCCTCCCTCCTCCCTCCCCATACCATCTCTCTGGGTCGTCCCAGTGCACTAGCCCCAAGCATCCAGTATCGTGCATCGAACCTGGACTGGCCTTGATAAGAATTATACAACACATTCCCTTTTTTTTTTTTTTTTTGCTTCAAAAGACACAACCCTATATTTTATTTTTAGTGAGGTCCTTCTCTTGAGACCTGAGAGGTACTAGGGAGTCAGAGAAAAAGAAGGGTTGTGCGTGAGGGCAGATGGTCCAGCCCTTATGGGGAGCCATGATCTCAGAGGCTGGCATCTAAACAGAAAAATTCTTTAGTTTCTAATGCCTTTCCTGGGAGGCATAGTGTAGTTCCTGTCTCTGTAACCGACAGAGTCAGCATTAATGGTCCTTTCACCCAGCCTCAAGATGTCCTACGTGCCTTTATGGCAGTGGGTTCTCACTATGAGCCCAGAGGAAGAAAAGACAGCCAGCTGACACTCTCTGCCCAGGTCTCACTGTAGTCATCAGAAAAATTGTTGTTTTTCTCTCTCTCTTTCCATCTTTCCAGTCTGGTTGACTTATGTGTGTGCGCACGGGCACCCACATGGTTTTGATTACAGTTTCTTGGAGTGAGAGCTGTCTGGCATCATTTATCATCCACAGCTTGAGTGAAGAAAGGAAGAATGTTAGAACAACACAGAATATTCTTTAATATCTACAAACTTTCTCTGCAGCTCATGTCTATTGGTCAGTGATGATAAGACCTGCATCACATTCCTAAAGCCCTTTGTTTTCCCCTCTTCTGTGTACTGATCTAGATAAGCCAAGAGTGATAAATGGTTCTCAAGGTCAATAAATTGTGTTCCTGCTAATGAACTTTTACTGCCTTAAGTAATAGTAATGGCCATGGAAATTTGGGCACTGGTACAAAAACTCGTTATAGAATATATTGATTTTTTCCCCTTCTTTTTTTTTTTTTTTTAAACTCATCTGAAGAGATCTTTTCAAGTTATTTTCAGTTTTGCTGCTAAAAACAGTTGCTGGTATTCCTTACAAGTCTCCTTTCTCCTTGCAAATCCACACTCATATGCTTCTGTCTCCACCCCTCCCCCTGCAAGTGAGAATGATTGTGTTTTCCCACCCAATAGGTACTATTAATATTTATTTACCTCACAGTCAAGTTTTATTAATTGCTTAATTAGCAGTAGTGAAAACAATTAGTGTTTGGGAGCAGGGAGTGTTATATACATGCTAAGAGCAAAAATTAGCATAAGTGAAACACAGAGGTTGAATTCTAAATAAAGACAACAAATCTAGCCTTTTAATTTGAGCAGTGCCTAGGCCTCCAAAAGAGCCTCTGCCAAGTGGCATGCATGTTTATGGGTGTTCACACCCACTGCCCCTAATTTATAGACACTGCCTTCCTAGAGCTTATACCTGGGTGCCTTGCTCTGACATGATGTTCCTTTGCTTTGCTCTTCATTAGTAGGCAGCAATCAGTTGAAAACATCCTAAGCATAGGCTTCCTATTTACCTAAAAATGTGAGGAGAGTATAAGCTGCGCATTGAGCTATTATGCCATGCCCTGTCTCTTTGCCTTCTGTAAATGGATTGGATAAGCCTGGAAATGATGATGGACCTCAGGTAAAGCCTTGGAAGATGCTAATAGATCTCTCTCTAGCTGCACACTCAGGTTGCCACATGGTTATGTATGGCACACACCTACTAATCTCTGTGACTCTGGGGAGCAGAGCTGTGGACTGGCACTTTGTCTTGCTTGCAGAGCCTTAAGTAAGATCTTAGCTGCCCAACCTGCAGTTGCCCCACATTAGAATATATAGATGGATAAACTAGTAGTATATCCCACCATCACTAGAGAGTAAAAGAATTCACCATAATCTTCCCCTTTAACAACATAATCACACAAGTTTACTAAGCTCCTACTACTCTGTGGGGTACTGTACTAGATGATGCAAGAAAAGTGTCAGACAGTATGCTCATGCTGCTGTTTCTGTATCTTCTTATGCTTTTTGAGGAACGTGTTACCTAATCGACAACATTAAGTCCAAACCATGAAAGAAAGTCAACACAAAGCAGCCTGTGACATTAACTAAATGTCACAGAAGAAGCATTGAGGGCTTACTGGAGTTCAGAAAAGGGAGCAGATAAAAGTGGAGGATGCCAGATTAAAGCATCAGGAAGGAGACAGAATTTGAGCTGGATGTCACTTGGACTGGAAGAATGAGGAGGTGGATGAGAAGCCAGAGGGAGGTGAGGCAGGAAGGATGGTGTCAGAATGCATGGCACTTTCGAGAACAAGCAGACCCTTGTTCTTCACATGGTAAGAGCAGAAGCCTGTAAAAAAAAAAAAATCATGAAATAGTGTAAGATGAAGTTTGAAATACAGAAAAGGGTCAGCTTTTGAAGAACCTTGCCTTGGGGCTTTATTCTACCTGGTCTTTCTTGAACCTCTTCGGAGGATGTAGACATGTCAGTACAAGTATCTTTATTGTAAGTTTGTTTGGAAAGAAGCTCCATGGGATTCCAGAGAATCCTAAAGCTCCGTTTTCTCAGCTCCCCTCATGAAAGCTGGGGGAGAGTTCTCGGTGATGTTTTAACTATTATTCAGAAGAGCTGCTCTAAGGGGATGCCGAGGTATGGTTCTTCCACTTCTTCCCCAGCACTAAGACCAGAACACCCCCAAACGATATGAAAATCCACTAGTGTAGAGGATGGGAAAGTTCCAAGCGGCCTTGTAAGCCTTCACTTCACAGTTGCTTCACTCCATCTAAATGCATCACTGATTCGATTAGCAACCGCATTGAGAGTTTCAGCTCGTTTCCACAAATGACAGCGAAGGGCTCCGTCAAAAGTGATAGTTTCTTTAGTTCATCAAATCTCTATTCACTGCAAAAACAGCACTGTCCTTGTGGCTTGTGCTTGATGATTGCTTTTATGAAGACAGTGAAAGGCCAAATATATAGGTGGAAGCTTAAATTGACTTTATATCGCTGAGATTTACCATTTTTAAAAATAGCATGCTAGATTAATGCATTTCTGATTTCAAGGTGCTGTGTTGTTGTTGTTGTTGTTTTTTATATTGGCTTTCCTGAACTTAATAATTCTATCAGACAATGGGCTGTGGAAGAAAACATTATGTGTGATTTATTTCTGGGGGTTTGAAGGCTAAAAATAGTATTTATTACTAGTGTGTTTGAAATAGCTGATGAAATATGGTTATAATATGCAAAGTTATCTTTCAATTATAGACTTTTTTTTCCCTTTCAATGTGTTTTTTGCAGGATCTCAGGGAGGAATGTGTAAAGTTGAAAACAAGAGTGTTTGATTTGGAACAACAGAATCGAACGCTAAGCATCCTTTTCCAACAGCGAGTCAGACCAACTTCTGATCTCCTCCTCCAGGTATGTGTTTTTGTGGAAAACAGTCTTTGCTACTGAAATGCTATCGACAAGAAGTGACTTAAGTTCAGGAGTTACCACTGTCTTCATGGGCAAGACATACTGCCTCAGAATATCCATTTTCTCCCCACTCAAGGGGTGTCATTAAAATTTGAACATCTCTTAAATTTCTGACTCGTAAAGGAATGCATCAACAAACAATAAACAGGTAAAAGGAAACAATCAGAGGTATCATCTGGTTAACTCAGTGAAACTGGGAAATGGAGTCAGAAAATAATTGATTGCTTTGGGAACCAGTATTAGTATGTTTGCACTCCATGATGAGCAAGGCAGAGTTTTATGTAATGGCCAAAGAGCATTTCTTTATTTCAAACACTCTGTAATTAAAAAAAACAGCTAAGGTTTGCTGTGCTTTCATCTCTCTCTCTAGGCAGCCTGCCTCCTCACAAGCTAAGACTTCCTCCACTCTGCCTCAGTATTTTACAGGTTCTCTTTGTCTAAGTGTTCTCACCGAACTCTTTCAGTTGCTTTTATAACAGGCAAACTCATGGAAAGTCAGACCATTTGAATCATTTTGAAGCTGTCCCTGAGAAAGCGCTAGAAAATATATTTGAGTGCAGGAAGACACATGGATTGGCAGAGGGGTCTAGAAAGCTGATATTTGCCATTGCCTATTTTTTTAAAAAATCTTCTTAATGTGCGTATTTGTCAAACAAGCTCCAATGAGCCTCGCTCAGAGCCCTTTTGAGACCAAGCTGGCATGGAGTATGTGGGGTTTCACAGGGACAGTGTACAGTGTGTGAAGGATAAACCCCAGCTGCCTGGTCTAATTGGCTAAGGGGAAGGAGAAAGAGATATGCTCTAGACTAGCCTGTCCAGTACTGTAGCCACTAGCCAAATGGCACTATTGAAATTCTAAATTTAAGTTTCTATGTCAGACTCGTCAGATTGCAAGTGTTGAAAAGCCACACATGACCAGCAGCTACCATATTAGACAGTGTTTGTATAGAACATTTCTGTCATCTAGAAAGTTCAGCATGTTTCCAGATGGTTGAGACGGTGTTGCTAATTTACCCTCTGAACTTTGACACAAACATCTTCGCCTGACTCCTCAGGGAAATAATGAGAAATTGTAGTTCATGTCAGAGAAAGAAAGATGTTTGGTAAAGCCTCTCTTCAAAATGTAATCCACCCCCCACACAAATGAAAAGAGCTCTCTGAATTGTAAAATAGATCTCATGTCTTAATTTTCTCTCTGCTTTATCTATTAGTGCTTAATTCATAATTTATGGGTCGCAAATTGTGTGGAAAAAAATCATCTTTCTCTATTCTGTTTCCTGATCTGAGCCACGATAAATGTTGGTCAGAGAGAATCTTGGATCTGTAAAAAGTTGTATCTCATTTGCTCTCTTATAATCAAGATCCAATATTGTAATTACTTCTAACAGCTGTTGCATGTTCATGAGTTTTTCTGTTTTGCCTGTTTTAACTTGAGGCTTTTCTGGAATAACTTGTAAGGATCTCTAGTCCCTGCTTATGAATCACGATGGTTTGTTTTCATTAGCTGTCACAAAGTTCTTAAATACACATCCAAATGGCAGAGGATGGTGTTTGTTCTAACAACAGAACTCAGTATTTATTCATTGGGTGTTTTCCGCCAACACACTGCTGCTGCTGCTGCCCACCAGGCTCCGCCGTCCCTGGGATTCTCCAGGCAAGAACACTGGAGTGGGTTGCCATTTCCTTCTCCAATGCATGAAAGTGAAAAGTGAAAGTGAAGTCGCTCAGTCATGTCCGACTCCTAGCGACCCCATGGACTGCAGCCTTACCACTATTTCTCCCCAAATGGATCTCCTTTCCAGGAGCCATTCTAATTTAAATGAAATTTGTAAAAGATGAGCTGACAATATTAGTAGTTCTGCAGGTAGAATGATAAGGGTGATGCCTGCTTCTAACATGTAAGAACATCATAATCATTGCTGGCTTTTCAGGTGGTCTGTTCCTCATGTGACCTGTGATTTTTTTTTTTTTTTCTTTCTGATGGCATAAATGCGTATCATGGAGCATGGGCTAAAGTAGAAGCAATTTGAGTTTGTTTTGCATCCCACCTGTGGAAGCTCTGTAATTATTTGTTGATTGAAATAAATGACCCAGATTCATTCTGAAAGCTGGAGAGTTACTTTACATATGCTGAAGAGAGGTTTCCACCCCTACCTCTTCTGCATGTTTCCTGTCTGTGTGGATGCTTTGGAACTATCCCCATGCTGGTCCAGCCCAGTCTGTTGGAGGGCATGGCTGGTGAGTGCAGCAAATCCATCAGTATGCCTAGTCCTGAGTATGATAGATGTTTTAGGTTCTGCCCATGGACTACAGGTTCAGTACAATTTTTCATCCTATCTTAAAAAACTGCATTAATTGTCATCTGCTGAATACAGCCTAATGATTCTGTGTAATCTAAGTAGCTACCTAAAGAGAGATACAGAAAGAAGATTGTTGAACACATTGTGAGTTTAGTAGATACATTGTAAGTAGTGGAAAAGAAAATAATTTATAAAAGTAGTTAATTCTTTGTCCCTCGAAAATAGAGAATGAGAGGGTTACCTGGATATTATTTAGCATATTCTGATATAGGAGGAATAAAAAGGGTTAGTTCTAAGGGCTAATTGTCAGATTCTTGGAAACTTACAAAGAGAACCAGGTTGGTGATAGGAAAGAAAAGAAGCCTAACCTGAAATTTAAATCTTAAGAATGGCCATAAACTTCTCTGATGGTTCCAGTTTACAGTAAAGCATCTCTCGGACTATGGACAGTAACAAATCAGATTAAGAAGTTCCTTTATATTAAAAGAATTTTTTTTAATTCTGATGAATTAAGAAACTGGTATAGCAAATAAAATCCAAAAGTAGCATTCTTAATGGAATTGGAGTCTCTAACTTTATTCAAACTTACTGGTCAGATTAAATAATGCTCACCTTTGCCACTTACAAATCATATTAAATAACACTCTCAATTTATTGAACTAGCAGGGAGCTCTCTACCAAGAATACTTACTTCTCTGACCAGTTGAGTTATGAATAAGTTATGTTTGTAACTCATTCTCACATGACTATCATTTGTCTTGGTAATTAAAATGTGATTTTAAGTACATTATAAACCAATGAAATGTGGTGCAAAAAGGACTGTTTCTATAAAACAAAGTTGAATGCTTCAAAAGCATGTAAAGGCGTATCTCTAAAAGAGTGGGATCAAATAATATTTGTGTCTAATGCAAAAACAAAAAAAAATTGTGGGAGAAGAGGAGTTATATTAAATGTAGAGGCATGCTGCATGCAGGTTGCTTCTCAAGTGGTTTTAAGTTCTTGTTCCACTGTTAAGAAAAACAAAACCTAGCATGTGTTTGATGCCAAAAAAGACATTGGAAGATCTAATAACAGGACCCCTGGAAAAGCAGCAGCCTTGGCCCTGTTAAAAAAAGAATGTTATTTAACAAGCACATAATGCTTATGATGTCAAATACTGTTCTCCAAGCCTTACAGTGTTCATCAGTGTACTCTCCATTGTAGTCCTGTGAGGTAGGCACTGTGTCTGTACCCATTTTACAGATGGGGACACTTAGGCACAAAGCGCCTCCGTCACCCAGCGGTAATGGACAGAGTGGAGATTTAAGTCCATGGTCTGGGTCTAGGTGCTCCCTTTCCCTTCCCATCTGTGCTCCTTTTGCATGGAACACAGATGGACATGAGGATCATTTTCTGATGCTGTACTCTGACATTTCGATTAACCGGCCCACTTGTGATCAAGTCAGATCAGAGGGCTTCTGCAGTATAATCACAGTAAGGAGCCTACCATGTTTACACATTTCTGAAAGCCTCTTGCTTCGTGGCATTCACAACTTTCCCCTCTCTTGTGTATTCTGCCCTGTCTTCTTTTGGACACCTGTGTTAACGTTATATTGATAGGACATTATTCTCATATTTTCTGCCTAACACAGTTTTTTTTTTCTTTTCCTTTTTATCTGGTATTTCAAAGGATCCTATACTCATATCTTTGAACAAAAATAGAAAGCAAAGAATGTTATAGTGTAGATTATTCTCACAAATAGTTGAGAATCTGACAATTTAGAACCACGGTGTAAAAATTTGCTGTCACTTCTGAGAGTATTGACTTCTTTTTGCTGGTGTTTTTTTTTATATTATTATTTCAGATGAGATGAGACAATTTTAAAATTCTTCTTGTGCTTCTGATATATTTTTCCTTCCCTGAATTTATTTGCAAAGTGTAAATTTCTCCAAGAGTTTTATTTGACAGGACACTACACAACACAACACACTCACCTCTCCACCTGTCCTTAAGCAATGAACCCTGCTTTCTAAGAACCAGTCTAATTCCCCTGCCATTCAGGGGCCTTCCAGAGTCATGGTGGTCCTCACTGAACTTCTCTGCTGGAGCTTCCATAGTACTGGTAATCTATACCACAGTATAAGCAGTTCATTCATTGTCCTGTGTACAGTTATAGAATCCTAGTCTCTCATGGTACTGATGGTGGAGGTCACACAGTGGAGCCCCCATAACTCGGGATGTCATGTTAACTTTTATTTCACCTAAATAGAAATCTCCTTGAGGGTAGTAGCTATGCTGAATGTAGCATTTTACCCACCCACAATATCATTCATAATACGTATTCAGTGTATGCTTTGATGGCTTAATCTTAATTCAGTATATTTCAATGGAATTTGATTTTGTGTATGTTGGGAGTGGTGGGTTTCTTTTTGTTTGTTTTTTTGTATGCAACAATCTAATTGCCTTTATTCTTCTAGTTTAATTGAGGTATAACTGACATATAACATTGTATATGTTTAAGGTATACAGTATAATGATTTGATATATGTGTATATTGCAAAACAGACATTACAATAAATCTAATTAGCATCTCTCACTATGTACAGATTTTTTTTTCTTGTGATGACGGCTTTTAAGATTTCCTAGATTTCAAATATGCAGTATAGTATTATTAACTATGGTCACCATGCTATACATTAAATCTCCAGAACAGTTTCCCCAACTCCCCATCCCCCACCAATCTGTTCTCTCAATGAGTTGTTTTTTTTTTTCATTCCATGTATAAGTGAGATCATGCAATTTTTACTGTCTGTCCAAATTATTTCACTTAGTATAATGTCCTCCCGGTCCATCCATATTGTCATAAATGGCAAGATTTCATAATTTTTATGGCTGAATAGTGTTCTATTATCTACATCTATATATATATATAAATTTATAAATATATCTCTAAAAATATATAAATATATCTTATGAATTGAAAATATACATACCATATATAACACATTTTCTCTATCCATTTATCCATCTATGAAGACAGTTTGGCCTCTTTGGCCGTTTCCCCATTTTGGCTCTTATAAATAATGCTAAAGTTAACGTGGTGTACAGATAATTGCTTCTTTGGTATAGTCATTTCCTTTCTCTTGAGTGTATGCCCTTAACTGGAATGGTTAGATTATATTGTAGTTCTGTTTGTAATTATTTGAATCATATCCATACTGTTCTCCATTGTGGCTATACCAATTTATATTCCTACTAACAGTGTACAGGGTTATTTTTTCTCCACAACCTTAATAGCACTGTTATCTCTTATTTTTTGATAATGCATTCTAACAGGGGAAAAGTGATAACCCATATGATTTTGATTTGCATTTAACTAATGATTAGTGATGTTGAGCACCTTTCCATGTACCTGTTGGTTCTCTGAATATTTTCTTTGAAAAAAGACTTATATCCTTTGCCCACTTTTTAATTGGCTTTGATATTTTGCTTTTGAGTTATATAAGTTCCTTTTTTGCTTTAGATACTAACCCCTTACCAGATATGTGACTTGCAAATATTTTCCCCCATTCTGTAGTTTGTATTTTTATTTTGTTAATGGTTTCCTTTGCGGTGCAGAAGCTCTTTAGTTTGACACAGTCCCACTTATTTATTTTTGATTTTGTTGCTTAAACTTTAGGTGTCATGTCCAAAAAATCATTGCCAAGACCAATGGCCAGGAGGGTTTTGTTTTTTTTTTTTCTGTATGATTTATTGTAGGAATTTTGTAGTTTCAGGTCTTATATTTAAGTTGTTAATCCATTTGAGTTAATTTTTATGAATGATATGATAGGGGTTTAGTTTAATTCTCTTAAATGTGAATATCCAGTTTTCCCATCACCATTCATTGAAGAGCTTGTCATTTCTCCATTGAGCGTTTTTGGCTCCCATGTCAGATATTAGTGACCATATCATGCATGGATTTATTTCAGGATTCTTGATTCTATACCATTGCTCTCTGTGTCTGTTTTTATGCCAGTACCATACTGTTTTGATTTCCATTGCTTTATAATGTAATTTTAAATCAGGAAGTGTTATTCTTCTAGCTCTGTTCTTCTTTCTCAGGACTCCTTTGCCAAGTAGCATCTTTTGTGATTCCAAACAAATTTTAGGATTTGTTTTCTATTTCTTAAAAAAAAATGCCACTGGAGTCTTGATAAGGGCTGCGTTGAATCAATATATGACTTAAGTAGTATGGACATTTTAATGATATTAATTTCTCCAATCTATGAACTCAAGAAAGCATTCCACTAATTTGTGTCATCTTCAGTTTCTTTCAGTAGTGTCTTATAGTTTTCATTGTAGAAATATTACATCTCCTTGGTAAGATTTATTCCTAAGTATTTTATTCTTTTCAGTACTACTGTAAATGGGATTTTTTTTGCTTATTTTTCAGATAATTAGTTGTTAGTATATTGAAATGCTATTTGTATATCATTGTTCAAAGTAGTCTTTTATGATCTTTTGCATTTCTAATGTATAAGTTGTAATGTCTCCTCTTTTGTTTATGATGTTATTTGCTTGAGTCATCTCTTTTTTTCTTAGCTAGCCTAGCTAAGGGTTGATCTGTTTTATTTATCCTTTAAAAAAAAAAAAAGCTCTTCACTGGATAATCTTTATTATTCTTTTGTTAATCTTTTCTATTGTTTTTCTCCTCTAATTTTTATTATGTCCCTCTTCTGCTACTCTTGGGCCTCATTTGTTATTTTTCTAGTTTCTTAAGCTACAAAATTATTTATTTGAGAGCTTTCTTTTGTCTGATGTATGTGTTTATCAGTATAAACTTCCCTCTTAGAATTTCTTTTACTGCATCTCATAATTTTTTATGTCATGTTTCCGTTTTTGTTTCAAGATACTTTTTTCTCTTTTCAGTTCTTTGGTTCATTGGTTGTTCAGAAATGTGTTTTGTTTTGTTTTTATTTTAATTTATGCATTTGTGAGTTCTTTTTATTGTTGTTGTTTGTTTGTTTTTTCCTGTCTTTGGTCTCTAGTTTCATATCATTGCTTTTGGAAAACATTTAGTGTGATATCAGTGTTTTAAATTTACTGACTCATTTTGTATTCCAACATATGATCTATCCTAGAAATTGATCTTTCCAGTTGAGAAGAATGTGTATTTTGTTGTTAAATAGAATGTTCTCTATGTGTCTTGTTAGGTCTGTTTGGTTTATAGTATTATTCACATTTACTGTTTCCATATGGATTCTCTCTGCAGGATGACCTATCCAATGGTGAAAGTAAGATATTAAAGTCTCCAACTATTACTGTATTGCTGTTTATTTTTCCTTTTACTCCTTTTAGTATTTGCTTCATATATTTAGATGCTTCAATACCATGTGCATAAATATTTATAATTGTCATATATTGTTGATTGATTGACTCCTTTATGATTATATTATGACCTGCTTAGTCTCTTCTGGACATTTGTAGTTTCAACTCTGTTTTGTCTGATATAAGTATAGTTAACCCTGCTTTCTTACCATTTGCTTGAAATATCTTATTATATCCCTTCACTTTCAGTATGTGTGTAGTTAAAGCTAAGGTAAGTTTCTTGTAAATAGCATATTATTAATTTTTTTTAAAATTTTCATTCTGTGTCTTTGGATTGGAGAATTTAATCCCTTTGAATTTAAAGTAATTATTGGTAGGTGAGGATTTATTATTGCCATTTTGTTAATTGTTTTCTAATTGTGTTGTAAAACCTTTGTTCTTATGATTAAATTTGTGATTTAATGACTTTTGTAGCAATATGCTTTGTTTATCATAATCTTGTATAACTACTACAGATTTTTCCTTTGTAGTTATCATGAGACTTACATAAAATATATTTATAACATTCTACTTTAAGCTGATAACAGCTTAATTTCAATAGCATGTATAAAACTCTACACTTTTTCTTCTCCCTTCTCACATTTTAGGTTATAAGTGTTACATTTTAGGTTATAAGTGTTAAAGTTCACATATTTTTGTATTGTGTATCCAATAATAAATTATTGTAGTTATGGTTATTTTTCATACTTTTTTTAAAAAGTTTTAATCTAGAGTTGTCAGTAAACTATGCAACACCATCACAATATTAGATAATCTGACTTTGTCTATGTATATACTGTTATATAACTTACAGTTACCAGTGAGTATTATACCTCCATTCATACACCTTTATGATGTTAGTGAGCATTATTTTATTTCCTCTGGAAGAACATCCTGTAGCTTTTTTTGTAAGGCAGGTTTAGTGGTGATGGTTATTAGCTTTTGTTTGTTCAGTAAAGTCTTTATCTCTCTCACTTCTGATATTCTTGATTGTGCATTTGCATATATCATCACCTCCTCCAGATTTTACTGGTTCATTATAGCAGAAACAGTCCTTAACCATAATGAATATATTGTTTCTCTTGAGTGTGTCCCCTAAGCCCCATAGACTTTTATACTCTTTTGATTTTTTTGTTTGTTTTTGCTCAAATGACTGGGTAATTTCAAAATGACCTATTTTCTAATTCTTGTGCTTGGTTGAGTCTGCTGTTGAAGTTATTTATTGAATTTTTCAGTTTAGACTGTATTCTTCAGTTACAGAATTTCTGTTTGGTTTTTTTGGATGGTTTCTGTTTCCTTGTTAAACTTCTCATTTTGTTTATGCATTATTTTCCAAATTTTATTTAGTTGCCTGTGTGACCTTGTAGTTTACTAAACTTCTTTAAGAGGATTATTCAGAATGTTTTGTCAGGCAGTACATAATAGATCTCTATTTGTTCAAGGTTAGTTTTTAGAGCTTTATTAGTTTCTTTTGATGGCATCATGTTTACCTGATTCTTTGTGATCTTTGACTCTTTGCATTGGTATCTGTATATTTAAGAAAGCAGTTTCTACTTACAGACTTTATAGATTCCCTTGGTTAGAGGGCTTCCCTGGTAGCTCAGATGGTAAAGAATCTGCTTGCAATGCAGGAGACCTGGGTTTGATCCCTGGGTCAGGAAGACCCCCTGGAGAAGGAAATGGCAATCCACTCCAGTATTCTTGTCTGGAGAATTCCATGGATAGACCATGGGGTCACAAAGAGTCAGACATGACTGAGCGACTGACACTTTCTTTCATTTTTAGTCAGAGGCAGTCCATCTGCCTGTTCATCTTGAGATTCTGACAGGTCAGCTGGTAGCATCCTTGGACTAATGGAGCTTGCTCTCAGGGTCTCTATTTGGATGAAGCCACTGCCTGAGCCCTGAGTTCAGGAGTGCCACTGATTGGGAATAGTTGACTAGAACTGCTGGTTTGGTTCTTGCTCAAGTGCAGCTATAGAATGGGCTCCATAGTTGCTTATATTTGCTGTCAGGATTCCTAGTTTGGCATTATACTCAGTAGTTAAGAGGTATAGTAACAATTGCTTCCCAACCTGGCGAAGGCTATGGAACAGCTGGTATCTCTCACTGCCTGGGGAACCAAGGTCAGGCAAAACTATTCCCTGAGCTCCCTGGTCAGGCAGAGCCACTGAGTTGGTTCTGTGGATGGACAGAACTATTGGCTGGCTTTTCTACTCAGGCGTCCCTGCAAGTGCAGCTAGAACGTAGGGCACTCAGCCTTCCAGGTGCTCTGGTTATGCTTCCTGATCAGGTATAACTGAGGGCTATTCTTAACAGTAGGAGCCTGCTTCCCTGCCTGGTGGTGCAGCAGAACAGGCCTCAAGACCAGCACAGCTTGTTGTTTGGGGATCAGACTAGGCAGAATTCTGCATCAAGCACTCTGGCCAGATGAGGTCACCAGCTAGGCTCTGCAGATGAGCCAAGTCACTGGCTGGGATCTCCTCCTCCACCATTAAGAGGAAATTGGTGTGCTAAGACCCAAGTCCTGGTTACTGTTAGCCCTTCCCCGCATCTCCCGCCCCAGCCCCACGATGTGATAGCCGTGGGCTGAGACCCAACTGTGCCTCCAAGGGAGTGACTCACAATGCTGTGCACCTTGGGCTTTTTGTATCTCACTGGAGAAACCACAGGCCCCGGGGGCCTCTCAGTGTGCTGCTGTGCTTCCGGGGAAGGGGTGACGGGATCAGTATATAGCCATTACTCTTACCCTTCTAATGAGGGCCTTATCAATCTCTGTGGTCTAGAGGGGAGCTTCCATCTTACCTCCATCTTTTGGGACTTTCACGGGTGTGTCTCACCTATGTTGGTGTTACTAGCTGATCTTCTTGTGAGAGGGACTAAATTCAGGAATGACTTGTGTCACCATCTTGATGATACCACCCTTGAGGGAGAGGCTTCTAACCACAATAAAACTATGATTTTCTTGATTCAAAGACCATGCCTTTTTCTGTCCACTTATGTATATTTTTGTATCAATCCCTTGTACCTAGGTACCCAACTCATATTTTTAATCCTTAATTTTTAGTTTCTGAGAAGCAGAGACTTTGTTAGGCATTTATATTCTTTGTTACCTTAGAACTTGCCATTGCAAAATGAACACAGCCTCACAGAAGTACCCAGAACTGAACCATCAAACAGCCAGCCCAAAGCCATCTCCTCTAGGTATTTGGCCATTCAGAGAAATTGGGAAATGCTAGTCATGTTAAACATTTTAAAATGTATTTATTTTCCTTTATGGGACTTTCCACGTGGAGCTGGTAGTAAAGAACCTGCCTGCCAATGCAGGAGACATAAAAGATGTGGGGTCAATCCCTGGGTGGGGAAGATCCCCTGGAAGAGGGCGTGGCAACTCACTCCAGGATTCTTGCTGGGAGAATCCCATGGATGGAGGAGCCTAGTAGGCTAGAATCCATAGGTTCACAAAGGGTCAGACAGAACTGCAGTGACTTAGCATGCATGCATTTTGCTTTTCAAAAGATCTACCTATCTATCTCTTGGGTACTTTCAAAATATAGACAATAAAGTGAGATGAAAAGTAGAAGTCATCAAGGGGACATTAGAATGATATGGACAGAAATATGGGAGGAGTAGGTGAGTGAGTGAGGGATTGGGTGAAGGATGGAACAGTGGGTCTGAGTTCTGGTTATGGAAGGGTTTCATGTTGATTGACCT
Source organism: Bos indicus (assembly GCF_029378745.1). NCBI lineage: Eukaryota > Metazoa > Chordata > Mammalia > Artiodactyla > Bovidae > Bos > Bos indicus. The sequence continues at coordinate 64,629,391 of NC_091761.1, forward strand.
GTGCCTCTCTTAAGACACAAGCCATGAGGGAGTGAAGAGAAGAGGCAGGGACAGCCATACAAGTTTAGCACAGCTACCTGGTTTCCCATACTGCTAGGTTGTAGCTTTGCCTTATGAGTTTCTGACCTTGAGCTGCTTGTGTGCTGGTCACAGAGGCAGCCTCCAAGCCCTGCCCTGTAGACCCACAGAACAGCAGGTGGAGCAGTGTGGTGATGCTTCAGGGATGCTGAGGACTGTCAGGGTCCAGATGGCGGAGTGCCCACCAGCAGTGGTCTGTCGGCCGGCATGATCAGAAGGACCATGCTGGCTTCATTATGGACACCTGTCAGCATGAAAACACAGAATGTGCAGCAGAGATCCTGTCTTACACACTGAGCCCTGCAAAGGATGTTAACTTGTCTGAGGCGCAGAAAGTGGCCTCTCTGAGAATGAAGGGACACTTTGAAAGACCACGCAACTCCCGCAGGGCAGGGCTTGAAATGATGAGATGCTCCACAAGAGGTTGGTTTGGAATCAAGTTAAGAGCAGCAGAGGAGACGAGAAAGAATCTTCAGGGTTATGGCACTATGTGATTTTCTCCTCTTCACAATGCATCCAAGGCCCTCTATGGACTTGCTTTACCCTCAACAGCCTCATTTTTCTTTTTTTCCCTGACACAAATTCTCTACTCTAGCCAAGCAGAAACATTCTCACTCGACAGAGCATGACATAGGTTTTCCTTCAACTGTTCCATTTTGTATGTCATTCCTCCATTCAAAATGCTCTCTACCCACCCTTATCCCACCCGCTGCCACTCCTCTTTATTCAGTTAACCAGTTCGGAACATCAAGAGTTTGCTAGTTTTGGGGATTCAGCGGTAAAATGTGTTTCTCAACAGTTCAGTCTGCAAGTGCCATGGAAAGAACAGAGTGATACGGTGAGGGGCATATGAGAGTCTATGGAGGCTGGGGATGGGCAGAGTAGGGGGCACCTCTATTGGACGAGGTACCTGGAGAAAACCTAGCAAAGGAAATAATGCATCCATGTGCCTCAAAACAAATGAATAGGAGTTTATTAGGTGGATAAGGGAGAGTATAAATGCCAGCCAGAAGGAACAGCCTGTGCAAATATGTGAAGGCATCCTTTCAGTCCTGTTTCTGAATCAATATGCTTTGAAAGTGGTCCTGGAATAACCACCCTGCCCCCCAATCTCCTACACATACCTGGCTTACCAGGTCCCAATCTATATTTAAATGTTTCTTTATAATACACCGTATATTTTTTTTTCTTGCATGTTTGTTCTTCGTTCCCAAATCATTTGAGGGATGTTTTTTACTTTTGCTCTTTGATGCAATACTCACGCTTACTGGTTTATGTATGTGTCATGGTGTGCTTCCTGTCCACATTATTGTTGAGGGTACACATAGCCTGTTATAAGGAAGTGAGGGTTGATTCCTACTCTGTACTTGCTTGCTTTGGCTTTTATTTTCATAAGGACAAAGGCCTTGACTTACTGGCCTCTGAACACTATCAGTGCAAAAATTCTAATAAAGTGAGCTTCACTAAATGTTGAGTGCACTGAGTGAACCTCTGGGATGAATGTTAAGGCTTCGCAACAGAGGACATAAAAGGAGATGGCTTCACAAAGAAAGTGACCATGAGGGGAACAAGAAGAGAAGGGAGGGAGAATGGTCCTCAGGTCACTGTCCACTTAAGATGAAGAAGGCAGGCTTTGCAATATTTTGTTTAGATATGTCAGGACAACCAGGGGGACTTATTTCTCCTTCTAAGTGCATTCTAGTTTTATTGTTGTTTGGTTTAGTTTGGGGTTTGGGTTTTGCTGTAGTTTTATGTCTTCCTGATTCCAATGGGACCTCATATGTGGTTTCCCTCTTGGAATTGTTTGTACACCATGTGTCTTGGATGAGGGACTGATGTTTCATATAGTTTAATGAATGTGGATTCTTATCTCTCCTGCCCAAAGCCCCTACCCCAAAAGCTAAGTCACTTAATAGAAGGCACCTGGCTTCCTGTTCTTTGTCTCATCTTAAAGCTAGACATATACCAAATATGTATTAATTGCTTTTAAGAGTACATGGATAGCTCTTCATAAACCACCTGTCACCTGAAACAATGAAAAATCTAATGTTCTAAAAGCAACATTGCAAATGGAAATGCTTTAAAGGGCTCAGCCAGGTAAAGGGATAAGCAAGGGAAGCTGTGTACCCAGCTGCCAGCTCCCACCGCATGTGACCATATGGAAATGCTTGTTAGATTTTACCGTAGATTTAGACATTTAAAGAAATTAGAAGTGCAAACTTTTGTGTGCAGTCTCCTGACTTTCAAATGTTGGCTCCTGATTCAACTATTTTATAACACTGAGGAAGCCCAATAGAACCTGTGAACCAGATTTGATCTGCAACCTGCTTTTCTTTTCTTGGTGTAATGATGATAGGTTTTAATTTTAAACAGTATAAATTCTTAGACTACCAGGGCACAAAGCTTTAGAATCATATTCATGAGACAGCTAGAATATATTGTTGTATTCATTATTTCAAGAAAAATTCATTGACCATCTACTGAGGATACAGAATTTATCATTTAATAATAAGACATAACATGAACAAACAATTGTGTAGCAGAATAGTAAATTAAACAGCAATATTTACCAGCAGAGTTTCTCAGAGGAAAGAGTAATTTTATCTGGGATATCAAGGAAGCCTTCAAGAGGTAGTGACAGATAAAATGGGCCTTGAAGGATGCACAGGAGTTTGTTAAGTTAACAAGCAATTCTTAGACTAGATTCAGGATTAAGCTTAGTTCAGGGTTTATATTTAGATTAAGCCCAGAGTCTGGTTTTAATTGTGACTAAAAAATTATAAAATTGTCTTCACTTGATTTGGTATTATTTGTCCTTCTCAATCCCTTCCAACAATATCAGATTAATTCATTGAGCTCTATGGAAAAGCATAAGCCTCTGAGGAGTCACCATGCTAGTTCAGTTCTCTGCCACTGTGACCTTCTACATTCATTCTTTCTAGCTTTTTGTCTGAGTAGAATCTAGTTCAGCTAAATTAAGGAAACTGATGAAAAATACAGAGCCTTCTGCTTCTAAAGTTTGTTTTAAGAATTTTAACATTAAAGAACTTTTCAAACCTGAACATAAACCAACATTATAGTGAAACAGGCTAAGTGATTGAAATGTAAATTCAGGAAATGTACCTTGTCGCATGTAACCTTCAGGCTATATATATATTTTTTCGTATTTTAAACATATAGGAAAACCTGATAATTCTGAATTTAGTGAATTTCATGCAGTCAGTGTTTATCATAGTTAACCTTAAAAGCTCCCACAGTAAAAATTGTTAAGCATTACATTTTCATGAATTTCAGATAAACGTAAGGATTTGGAAATGCGAGGGGCGAAAAGTACTGAGAAAGGCATGGTGATGTTTACCTGGGGATTTGATTATGCAGATTGGAGCATTAATTTCTTGGCACTCAAAGTTGTGGAATGTTCGTTGTTATCAGTGGATGTCACACCAGCAAAATTTTATACCCGGCACTAAAAGATTAAATAACCCAAACTCTGACATGAAAGACCACTGTTTCCAGGGGTGAAAGCAATCTGGCTTTGTCTTCACCTCTCTTACCAAGAAGGTACACTTGTCTGAGACCTGCCTGACGTATTCAGGAGCCACTTTCTGGAGCCAGGTAGAGATTCACAATTTATACAGCTCTTAGGAAACTCAGGATCAAGTCTTTTAACTGATCAGCCTTCAGTGATGATGCATATCCTTGAAGTCCAGGATCAGAAGAGGGAGGGGAAGTTGGGGTATATACCAAGGAGACAGAAGCATCTGCAGTCTCTCAGCAGAGCTGACCTACCATGGGCTGAGGCTCCATGAAGAGAAAACTTCAGGCAGGTCTGAAACTCAGTGCAGCTTGGGATGGTCAGACCCTCGAGACAAATGGGAGTGTCCTTCAGCTGTGCCTGGCCTACTGAGGTTGCTCAGAAATATGCTAGGACTATGCTCACAATAGTTCCCAAACTGATCAGATGGTTGCAGATAAATATTCCCAAGGCAAGATGCTCTCATTTGCTGATGCACTGGTGTGTAGCTTGTATACTTGGCTGCCCCAGAGTGGTCAGGACCAGCTTCAGGGGCACAAAGACATGCCCTCTCCCACCTGCCACCACTTACACACATACATACACACACAGGCCTAGGTCATATTTTCACACACTCTGATGGAAATGCTTGGACAGGTGTGGGGGCGGGCACCTTTGTAAGATTGGGAAACCAGAGCAGTGTCACCGAGGCTCCTGTTCATAAAACCAGCTGCATTCAATCGATTTGCAGCAGCCTTTTCTGCCTTTAAAGCAGCTAGTGTCCCTTACCTGGGTCAATTTCTGTTGATCACCATCGGCCTCATGTCTCCGAAGCAGGAACTAAAATAACTCCTGAGTTTTGTACACATTTGGAGGTTAGACATTCAGCTGCACATAGGCCTCCTGGAATGAGGGATGAACAGTGTCACTGCTAAGGCAGTATCACTGCTGCCTCATGGTGACCTAAGACGGGGCACACAAACACATCACCACCGCCTCCAGCCTTGCTCTGTGGCTGATAAATCTCACTGTGCCTCACAAGCAAGAGTGTAGAAGGACCGGGGTGTACTTGTAAAGTGATGCGAAGTAAATGAAACGGGGTTGTGCATACAGAGAAGTCACCCATGCAATTCTGCCAGCCTAGTATGGGCTATATTGAGGCTGCAAGAGAATTTCTTCATCTGTCTGGGGTGGGGGGTGGCGGGGAGGGGAAGCCAGGCCTGGTCAAATCTAGAGTTTTCCAAATAGATATCTCTGATAGTGAGGTTGGTCTATACCTTATTAGCAGACAGATGCCATTTCACTGAACCCTTAATCTTAGTCTGGAGTATTATTACTTTTTAACAAACAGAAATATAAAATTCCTAGAAGCTTTTCGTTCTTAACCAGGGTTGTTCTCCTGGTCCAAAACTTCCCACCCAAAGTACCCACTGCTAGCTCATGCCTTCGTCTCCAGTTCTTGCCCCTAGCTTCCCCTGGTCTGCATAAGGGATGGCTGGTACAGCAACTTTCAACAAATCAGCCCATTAAAAAACATTTAAGGGTCTGTCTGGACTTGGCAATATGTTACACTGTGGACAAATCAAGTTAAATATCTTTGTGTGGTGTCCTTATAATCTGAGTGCTAGACAACATTGTGGTGGGCCTAAGTGATATTTCCCCAAATAAGGACAATGGATCTAATAGCCTAGTAACATGATCAGATCACTTTCAATAGAAACATGTTTATGCCAAGAAATAATAGACTGTTATATCTCAGCTTTCAAGATCATGTAATCTACCCGCCTTGTTATCTGACACTCAGATGGATTCATGCCTTGTGCAAGGTCGCACAGTCTCTTTAGGGCGGGCAGGACTCAAGAGTCCTAGTTCACAGCACTTCACATTTACTACTGCGCCGTGGGTGATGCATATGAAATTTACATAAGGAAGAGTAAGAACTCAGTATGAGACATGTGCTGTTAACCTAACAGGCAGCTTTGGCAAATAGTTTAGATGAAGTAGGCTGACTAAAAACACCCACCCCTCCAAGGAGGCATAATGGAAAGGACCAGTGAGGCAGGGAGAGAGGCGGAATCACTGTGTGGAGGAGCAGAAGGACAACAAATACTAAGCTCCAAGCTGTCTTGGGTTCAAGTGCCAACTCTGCCCAGTGTCTGCTTAGGTGACCATGGACAGGCTCCTAAAATTCCAAGGACCTTAATTTTTCATCTGAGAAAATAAAGCAATGAAAATGTCTAAAATGCCTAGTCCACTGACTGTGTCGCATGGGAGAAGCTGAACAGCTGTTGTACACTTTTCCCCTAGTGATCAGCATCTATATGACAGGGAAACAGAGGAGGGGCAAAAAGTGATCTGGTTCTTCATCTTTTTTGAAAAACTGGTCTGAGGCAATGAGGTTTCAGGCCCCACATTTTCTGTATTTAATCAGTTTCTCTTCACTGTTGACTTTTGTTATTGTTTTTGAAATTTCCTGGGTATTTGTATTTCTGAAGACTCTCTGGAGATATTTAGCTCTAAGTAGTTGCTTACGGGCTTTTACCTCAATGTTTAAGTGAGTGTTTAAGCAAGTGTGTATGAGATGTGCTGAAATTGAATGAATTGGAAATACCCTGGAATTAAGCTATTTACCTCATCTGCTGGTTAACTTTGAAGGGGAGGAACATTGTGGCTGGATCACAGAATCCTTTGAGATTCTGAACAAGACAATGTAAGTTTTCTCCCCACATTCAGAGAAAAATTTTCTTATAGCCTCAAGACCTACAGGGACCCTGTAAGGCCTGCCTATTACTTCCTTAAATAAGAAATGAATCCTAAATTAAGATTGAATTCTTGATGATGGTCTGCATCATAATCTAGTTTTATTCATTCATCTTATGTTAGACACTTTCTATTTTGTATTCTTCTTTCCTTTAGACCTATTTTGAAACCCTAAGAAGGTATGTTAGTTCCCTGAATGTCCACCTTTAAAAATTCAAAGTAAAAGCCCCTCTAAAATCGAGAATTGTTTTCAGGTTTCCCTTTTAATGATTGCATTTCTTTACCAAATAGTTAAATATTTAATGAAGGGATGATAGATAAAGGATCATGTCACAGGAATCATATTGCATAATAGGTATCTTTCAAGGTAATTTTAATGTGAAGAAAATCAGACTTTCAAAACCAAAAGTGATGTGCATTTCTTGATGTGAGATGCATGCAGATGTTTTCCAATAAGCCTTGTTCATATTTCCTCGTTCTGTTTGATGTTGTTCAAGACAGGCATTGAGATCCTAGAATTAGCGCACAGATCTCAAAATAATATGTGTGCCAAAAGCCATTACAATGATACTACAGCAGAATTTGCCATAAAAATGGGGAAAGCTGAAATGCAAGAGATAATTGGCAAGCTGACACCTCTGATGTAAAATTATCTTCCCCTTACAATGTTATATCCATTTCAAAAAGAAAAAATAACCGACTGCATTAATTCCATATGAAAACAGGACATTTGAGATGTTCCCACATGCCCTTTGTGCAGCTGGGTAGATTACCACCATTGATTGTTCACTAAGCTTCCAGACTGTTTATTTTAGTAGCTAAATGTTGCTGCTATTCTCAAACCAGGTTGCTGAAACACTGAAGGTCCACATAACATAGTGTTCATTGGTGACCCCTCAAAGATATTTTCTGATATGTCTTAGTTCTTACCCATCCGTACCCTAATTAAGAGGAAGCATTAAACCCATTCCACCAATGGTTGTGACCCGCTTCTGAAGAATATTTGCTTTACCTATTCACTCACCCCCTAAATATTCCCTTGTTTCCTTTCCCAGTCGCTTCTCCATGATTTCCAGCCCCAGGCAACTGCTGATGTGCTTTCTGTCACTATAGATTAGTTTTGCCTTTTCAAGAGTTTAATATAAATTGAATCATATAGTATACACACTTTGGTGTCTGGCTTATTTTGCTTAGCACGTGTTTGATATGTATCCGGGTAGCTGCTTGTATTGGAGAAGGCGATGGCACCCCACTCCAGTACTTTTGCCTGGAAAATCCCATGGACGGAGGAGCGTGGTGGGCTGCAGTCCATGGGGTCGCAAAGAGTCAGACACGACTTCACTTTTCACTTTTAACTTTTCACTTTCATGCATTGGAGAAGGAAATGGCAACCCACTCCTGTGTTCTTGCCTGGAGAATCCCAGGGACGGGGGAGCCTGTTGGGCTGCCATCTACGGGGTTACACAGAGTCGGACACAACTGAAGTGACTTAGCAGCAGCAGCAGCAGCTGCTTGTATAAGTTTTTCCACAATGACTTGATCTTTTGATTTGTGATGAGATGTGTCATGAGTATTTTCTGAAAGGCATTCCTGGGAATGACCAGCTTTTTGGTAGTAGATGCATTTGGGTCTCAGTTAATAGTTACCAATGTTCCCAGGACTTGTTATACTAATGAGGTGTTGCCAAAAAGGAAGCTATGTGTGTATTTTTAGCTGGATTCTAAGGGAAATAGATAAATATATAGAAAAGTTAGAACAAGATTTTTGGTGTTAAATACACCCAATTTCCAATTCGGTCTTTGCTACTCATTAATATCATGACCCTGAGCCAGTAATTTCATCTCTGAACTTCTGGTATCTCCTCTAATAAAAAACAAAACCCATTATTTACCTCTTGATTGTTGTGTGTGTATGTTTTAGAGTTAAGAGAGTTAACATTTGTAAAGCATATAGTACAATGTATTAAACTGAAAATAACAGCTATTTAATTAAATCACTTCTCTATTATTTTTTGCCCCATTTTTTATAATCCTTGCTTCTCTCAGAATGCTTATTGCACTTTGGGGGATTAATAACTTTTCACTGGCTTTCATTCGCAAGCATTTTGATAACTGCCTTCAGCCATTTTGGATACACTTGTGTACTATTACAATATAAATACGACCCATTTTCTACTTTTTAAAAGTACATAATTGAAAACCAACAGTATTTTCATGGCATGGAAATTTTCTCATTTCATACTCAATCATAAATACTATGCAAACCATTCCATAGAACAATAAAATGGATAAAACTGTGTGTAGAAGCATATATAATATGTAAGAGACCCCACAGTTAAGCCTCTGTTATTATGTTAGGAATTATAATAACTATTCTAGAAGCTAATCCAATTCTGCCTTTTTCTGAGTACTACATTGTATGACCTTAGACAAGTGCTTAAATGCTTTAGGTCTCAGTAGGTAAAATGAGGTATTTGTCAAGGAAGCAGGAGTCCTTCTTTCTGATATATTTTGGTTGGTGCTGAGAATAAGGGATTGGGTCAGTGAGTGGGAAGGGGAGCGGGGCATGGAAAACTCATTGACTATTGACTCAGCATAAAAAATATAAAGAAAGAGGAGTCATACTCTGTACACCTAAGTTTGAATCTCACTTCTGAAACTTAAACTCTAAATGCATTATATCAAAACATATGCTTGTTACTAGAAAATAAGGCTTCCTTTAGCAGAAAAAAAGGTTTGAAAGCTAATATGTTCACCAAGGTAAACTAACAGCCAGTTGTAAAACATATCTGAAATAAGATTCCATTCATAATACTGATAAAAATTATGAACTACTTAACTAAGATCATGGCATCTGGTCCCATCATTTCATGGCAAATACATGGGGAAACAGTGCAAACAGTGGCTGATTTTTATTTGGGGGGATTCCAAAATCACTACAGATGGTGATTGCAGCCATGAAATTGAAAGACACTTGCTCTTTGGAAGGAAAGTTATGACCAACCTAGATAGTATATTAAAAAGCAGAGACATTACTTTGCCAACAAAGGTCCATCTAGTCAAGGCTATGTTTTTTCCAGTAGTCATGTATGGATGTGAGAGTTGGACTAGAAAGAAAGCTGAACACTGAAGAATTGATGCTTTTGAACTGTGGTGTTGGAGAAGACTCTTGAGAGTCCCTTAGACTGCAAGGAGATCCAGCCAGTCCATCCTAAAGGAGACCAGTCCTGGGTGTTCATTGGAAGGACTGATATTGAAGCTGAAACTCCAATACTTTGGCCACCTGATGCAAAGAGCTGACTTATTTGAAAAGACCCTGATGCTGGGAAAGATTGAGGGAAGGAGGAAAAGGGGACAACAAATGATGAGATGGTTGAATGGCATCACCGACTCAATGGACATGGGTTTGGGTAGGCTCTAGCAGTTGGTGATGGACAGGCCAGTAGACTCTGGCCTGGCATGCTGCAGTTCATGGGGTGGCAAAGAGTCAGACATGACTGAGCGACTCAACTAAACTGAATAAGATAGCATATGTAAGATCTAAATGAACAAAATGGAAAATTTTCATCAGAAAAGAAAGGAGTAAGTGAATAAATGGAAATATATTATATATCCATGAGATAAGTGAATATTATTAAAATGTTCATTCTTCCAAAGCCAATTTAAAAGTAAATGCATTTTCAATCAAAATTCAATAGAATTTTTTATGAGACTTGTCAAGCTGATTATAAATTCACCTGAGAAGCTTAAAATGTTCTGATATAAACAAGACAGCTTTGAACTACACAAAAGTGTGGAGTGGAAAAATTATCCTATAATACTTACCTGTGGCGGATTCATTTTGATATATGGCAAAACCAATACATAAATAAAATTAAATTTAAAAAAATAAATAAAAATAAAATGGACACACAAAAAAATAAATAAAATAAAATGTACTTTAAAATTGTAGTAATTGGAAAAGAGTAGATTTGAACCACAAAAAAGTAAATCCACTGAAAGAAGTCCAAAAACAGACCTATTTTTAAATGTGAATGTATTTTATGATAAAAGTGGCAGTGGGAAATAATGAACTATACATAAATGTTTGGAGGACATTTGATAATAGATTTTAAAATCATCATCATCATCAGAGCCCTACCTCACCATAGGAAGCATAAATTTTATACAGTTTACTATCCTAAATGTACAAATAATACAGATGATAAAATTCAGAAGACTATTGTCTTTGATCTTGTGTATTGGAGCCTTTCTCAAACAAGGCATAAAACCAATATAACATAAACAAAATGACTATTAAATTTTGACTACCTCAAAATTTATAAATTTTCATTGCCCCAATATTCCATAAACATAAGTAAGGATAAGCAACAGACCTAGAGTAAACACTTGAACATATTTAACAATAAAGGAATGAAATCTAAAGTTTATAAATAATTCTATGAATTATAGTTTTGAATTTGTTATGAGTTAGAAAAATGGAGAAGGAAGATAAAGAGTGGAAATAGGCAATTAACAGGGTAGGAAACACAAATAGCTAATAAACTTGTGAGAAGATGCTCACCTCACTACTAATCAGAAATTAAAATCCAAGATGCTTTTTTTTTTTAACCAACATATTCTGGCATAAATAAAATTGTGATAATATTCACTTCTGTCAGAAATAGAGGGAGCTTGCTACATGCAAAATTATTTCAGGGCAGTACTCTTCTGTACATATGTACACTTCTGTATATATATTTAAAAACATATAAAAAATGTTTGTAAGAGTACTACCCCTTGTTACATTGAGAACACGGTTATTTCACTGATAGGATATGATAACTATTTTGTAATGCATGCAGACCAGTGTTAAAAAAAAATGGTAGAGGGAAACAACCTCATATAGTGTTGTTGAAAATATAAACCTCATTTGTTGCTGTTAAGATTATAAATAGAGACAATAATTCCTGTGTGGCAACTTAGTAGGAATAAGATCTACCCTTTGACTTAATAGAAACTCTTATTCATGTACAGATGGTGACAGGTAATGTATTGCACACTGTTTTAATAGCAAATTAATAGAAATGACCTAAATGTCCACCAAAAGAATTGTACTATACTAACAATATTATGCAACAGTTTAAAATAATCAACTTAAACTCTATTTACTAGTCTGGAAAGATCTCTATAGTATATTTAGTGAAAAAAGTAAAGTTGGAATGGAATACAAATACCACGATATCATTTATATTAAAAATACACACTATAGTGTGTGTGTGTGTGTGTGTGTGTGTGTGTATGGAGGGCATGGCAACCCGCTCTAGTATTCTTGCCTGGAGAATCCCATGGACAAAGGAGCCTGATAGGCTGTAGTCCATGGGGTCGCACAGAACAGACATGACTGAAGCGACTGGACATGTGTATATACATACAGAAAGTATTCTGAAAAAATGCATGCTATAAGGATAAGAGTATACCTTTAGGAAAGAATAGGATGAGAGATCGTCAAGTAACACTTCATCTTTCTTGTTGAGTTTGAATTCTTTAGTGAAAAATTATTTATATATTACTTACAGAGTTGAAGTGCCTTCTTTATTTTTTTTTCTTTTTTTGAAGTGCCTTCTTTAAAATAAAAGTAAATTAAGATAGTATCAATGGTAGCAAAAAATTGTTAATGTAAACATTGAGAATAATTTGTAGACATGTAATACATACACAAAGCACACATTTATAATGATAGACTTCTGAGAAAGTGTAATATATGTGTTTCATAGGGACTCTTGAAACAAAAATCACATACTACAAGGGAAATTATTGATCTAGATCTTAAAATGCTAAGCTATTCTAAGTTAAAACCTTGAAGTAGGAAGTAGTGAGGGAGAGAAAGAGAGAGTGTTCCAAAGATCTCATGGGAGGCAAAAAGAGGAAGAGAGAAAGGGGTGGCGGTGAAAGGATTCTTAAGGACTTAATTTATGAAGTTGAGAAAATTCAGGGATAGAGGAAACATTTGTCCCAGTGGGGAAAATAGGTGGTACCATGTTTTCTCAAAATGTGAGAGGGGTATGTGTATTATTTAGGGCAAAATAGCACAGGAACTTTGAAGTTAACAAGGGAAAAAAGCAAGGAACTAGTAAGCAACCTAGGCTTCCCTGGTGGCTCACTGGCAGAGAATTCACCTGTCAGTGCAGGAGACATGGGTTCAATCCCTGGTTTGGGAAGATTCCCTGGAGAAGGAAATGGCAGCCCACTCCAGTATTCTTGCCTGGGAAATCCCATGGACAGAGGAGCCTGGCAGGGCTACACTCCACGGTGTCACAAAAGAGTCAGACGTGAGTTAGCAACTAATAGCAATAAGCAACCTAAATCTGTACAAATAAAAGATTAAAGGACAATATAACATAAGAGATCTAAAATAAGATGGAAGGAATAAAATTAAGTATATTAAAATAACACTACAGTGTATATAGTTGGGAGGAAAATAGGATCAGATCATGGTCAAAAACTGAATCTGAGATTGTTGGATTGGGTTAGATAATAATACCCAATAATAAGCTGTTTATTAAACAAACAAACTTATAGTAGAGGAAGTAATGAATAATTAATACCTGAAAAATGCAAATATAAAGAAAACGAGTATGGAGGAATTGCAAAAGATTAAGTGAAATTTAAGGGTAAACGCCTTTTAAAGAGATCAAGAAGGAAATTTGTAACAATAAAAAGCATATGTCATGAATAAAAATTTAATGGTCACAAAATTGTATACACCAAATACCACAGCAGTAACACAGCAAAAACTTAAATGCAAGAATATAATAAAATATACTATTATAGAAAATGACTTCAGAACATAAAGACACAGATTCTTTCATAATTGGGTAGCTGTGATAGACAAATAATAGGTAGGACATAAAGAAACACATAACCAATAATCTTGATGTAATAGCTATATACAAAACTCTACATCGTTTCAATAAGGTATATTCATTATTTTCATGTGTCTATGGAACATTTGGAAAAAAATCAATTATGCCTTAGCCACAGAGAAAACGTCAATGAAATAAAAGATGTGTGGATTTTACAGGCCGATTCGCGGATAATAAGCTAATAAAATTACAAATAAATAATAAAAATGTGATCAAAACATATTGCTACTTGGAAATTATATTTAGACAATCCTAGGATCAAAGAGGACAGCAAGGGACTTCCCTGGTGGTCCAGTGGTTAAAAATCCACCTTGAAGTGCAGGGGATGCAGGTTTGATGCCTGGTTAGGGAAATCAGAGCCCCAATGCCGAGAAGCAGCTAAGCTCATGCATCACAACTAGAGAGCCCCCATGCCGCAACTACTGCACCCCGAGCACTCCAGAGCCCGTGTGCCACAGCCCTGAGCCCGTGTACACACAGCTGGAGAGTCTATGTGTGGCAGCGGAAGACCCACATGCCCCAGTGAAGATCTCACATGCCCCAACTAAGACCCAACACAGCCAAATAAATAATTTTTTTAAAGAACAGGATAGTAGATTCAGTATTATAAATTATCTGTGAAGCTATATAAAGAAACATATTTCAAAAAAAAATGTATGGGACATGGCAAAGGCAGAAGCTTTATATGAGACATAGAAAAAATAGAAATTGGGTAACAATAAATGTCTTCAGTTTTAGAAAATGAAGCTAATAAAATGACCTTATCCTCATTTTAAAAAATCAGGGAAGGACCACAAAATAAACTGAGAAAAATTATAAAGAGAAAACAACAAGAGAAACTGATATTATTGAACAGAAGATGTACATACATGTGTATATGTCAGTATGTATATTTCCAAAAGTATTTTTATTTACCAATGAAATACTTAAACCTCTCATTTAATCAAATAAAGACAGAAAAGAGGGCAGTTAGAATGAGAAAAAACATAGTCACAGATACAGGAAAGAATTTAAGTTTACAAGAAGATAATCAAGCCTGCAGCAACAAGTTTGAAATTATTGCCTAGAAAAATATAAACTGAAAGATGAAGAATATAGTAGAAGAGATTGGAAAGATGGTTAAAGATCTACCATTAACAGAAGTCCCAGGAATGTAATGGGCTTACAGCAGAGCTTTACCTAACCCTTAGAAAAGCAGGTAGTACCAATATTATCTAAACCATTTCAGACCATATGAAAGATGAACTCATCGTAACTTCAATGCCAAAATCAGGTAAAAATAGTACACATAAGAAAACTATTGTCAAATATTTATGACTTTAGATGTATATATTCAAAAGAAAATCTTAGGAAAGAGACACAAGAAATGTCTTTTGAAATACACACTGTGAGTGAGTGAAGTCTCTCAGTCGTGTCTGACTCTTTGCGGCCCCATGGACTGTAGCAGCCTACCACACTCCTCTGTCCATGGGATTTTCTCTAATAAAATTAGATAATTCTAGAAATGCCAAGACAGTTCAATATCAGGAAATATGTCAACATAATATGGAATAAAAACTTCAACCAATTAAAATAGAAAAACCATATGGCCAGGATAAAAGATATTGAAAATGTACTTAAAAAGCTCGATACCCATTCCCAGTGACAATTCTAAATAAAATGAAGTCAGTCAGTCAGTCCGGAGAAGGCAATGGTACCCCACTCCAGTACTCTTGCCTGGAAAATCCCATGGGTGGAGGAGCCTGGTAGGCTGCAGTCCATGGGGTCGCTAAAATCTGGACATGACTGAGCGACTTCACTTCGTTTCACTTTCATGCATTGGAGAAGGAAATGGCAACCCACTCCAGTGTTCTTGCCTGGAGAATCCCAGGGACGGTGGAGCCTGGTGGGCTGCCGTCTCTGGGGTCGAACAGAGTTGGACACGACTGAAGCGCCTTAGCAGCAGCAGCAACAGCAGTCATTCAGACAGTTCAGTCACTCAGTCGTGTAGGACTCTGCAACCCCATGGACTGCAGCATGCCAGGCCTCCCTGTCCATCACCAACTCCCACAGTTTACTCAAACTCATGTCCATTGAGTCAGTGATGCCATTCAACCATCTCATCCTCTATCGTCCCCTTCTTCTCCTGCCTTCAATCTTTCCCAGCATCAGGGTCATTTCAAATGAGTCAGCTCTTTGCATCAGGTGGCCAAAGTATTGGAGTTTCAGCTTCAGCATCAGTCCTTCCAATGAATATTCAGGACTGATTTCCTTTAGGATTGACTGGTTTGACCTCCTTGCAGTCCAAGGGACTCTCAAGAGTCTTCTCCAACACCACAGTTCAAAAGCATCAATTCTTTGGTGCTCAACTTTCTTTATAGTCCAACTCTTACATCTCTACGTGACTACTGGAAAAACCATAGCCTTGACTAGATGGATCTTTGTTGGCAAAGGAATGTCTCTGCTTTTTAATATGCTGTCTAGGTTGGTCATAACTTTTCTTCCAAGGAGCAAGCATCTTTTAATTTCATGGCTGCAGTCACCATCTGCAGTGATTTTGGAGCCCCCCAAAATAAAGTTTGCCACTGTTTCCACTGTTTCTCCCTCTATTTGCCATGAAATGATGGGGCCGGATGCCATGATCTTAGTTTTCTGAATGTTGAGCTTTAAGCCAACTTTTTTACTCTCCTCTTTCACTTTCATCAAGAGGCTCTTTAGTTCTTCTTCACTTTCTGCCATAAGGGTTGTGTCATCTGCATATCTGAGGTTATTGATATTTCTCCCGGCAATCTTGATTCCAGCTTGTGCTTTATCCAGCCCAGCATTTCTCATGATGTACTCTGCGTAGAAGTTAAATAAGCAGGGTGACAACATACAGCCTTGATGT
Source organism: Bos indicus (assembly GCF_029378745.1). Classification (NCBI taxonomy): domain Eukaryota; kingdom Metazoa; phylum Chordata; class Mammalia; order Artiodactyla; family Bovidae; genus Bos; species Bos indicus. Next base: position 64,645,513 of record NC_091761.1, read on the forward strand.
ACTCCTTTTCCTATTTGGAACCAGTCTGTTGTTCCATGTCCAGTTCTAACTGTTGCTTCCTGACCTGCATACAGGTTTCTCAAGAGGCAGGTCAGGTGGTCTGGTATTCCCATCTCTTTCAGAATTTGCCACAGTTTATTGTGATCCACAAAGTGAAAGGCTTTGGCATAGTAAATACAGCAGAAATAGATGTTTTTCTGGAACTCTCTTGCTTTTTCAATGGTCCAGCGGATGTTGGCAATTTGATCTCTGGTTCCTCTGCCTTTTCTAAAACCAGCTTGAACATCTGGAAGTTCACAGTTCATGTATTGTTGAAGCTTGACTTGGAGAATTTTGAGCATTACTTTGCTAGCATGATAAAATTGAGTAGATAGAAACAAATTAAATATAATAAAGAATATATAACAATTTCTTTTTTATTTTTTAATTTTATTTTATTTTTAAACTTTGCATAATGGTATTAGTTTTGCCAAATATCAAACTGAATCCGCCACAGGTATACATGTGTTCCCCATCCTGAACCCTCCTCCCTCCTCCCTCCCCATACCATCCCTCTGGGTCATCCCAGTGTACTAGCCCCAAACATCCAGTATTGTGCATCGAACCTGGACTGGTATCTCGTTTCATACATGATATTTTATATGTTTCAATGCCATTCTCCCAAATCTTCCCACCCTCTCCCTCTCCCACAGAGTCCATAAGACTGTTCTATACATCAGTGTCTCTTTTGCTGTCTCATACACAGGGTTATTGTTACCATCTTTCTAAATTCCATATATATGCGTTAGTATACTGTATTTATGTTTTTCCTTCTGGCTTACTTCACTCTGTATAATAGGCTTCCGTTTCATCCACCTCATTAGAATTGATTCAAATGTATTCTTTTTAATGGCTGAGTAATACTCCATTGTGTATATGTACCACAGCTTTCTTATCCATTCATCTGCTGATGGACATCTAGGTTGCTTCCATGTCCTGGCTATTATAAACAGTGCTGCAATGAACATTGGGGTACACGTGTCTCTTTCCCTTCTGGTTTCCTCAGTGTGTATGCCCAGCAGTGGGATTGCTGGATCATAAGGCAGTTCTATTTCCAGTTTTTTAAGGAATCTCCACACTGTTCTCCATAGTGGCTGTACTAGTTTGCATTCCCACCAACAGTGTAAGAGGGTTCCCTTTTCTCCACACCCTCTCCAGCATTTATTATTTGTAGACTTTTGGATTGCAGCCATTCTGACTTGTGTGAAATGGTACCTCATAGTGGTTTTGATTTGCGTTTCTCTGATAATGAGTGATGTTGAGCATCTTTTCATGTGTTTGTTAGCCATCTGTATGTCTTCTTTGGAGAAAGGTCTATTTAGTTCTTTGGCCCATTTTTTGATTGGGTCATTTATTTTTCTGGAGTTGAGCTGTAGGAGTTGCTTATATATTTTTGAGATTAGTTGTTTGTCGGTTGCTTCATTTGCTATTATTTTCTCCCATTCTGAAGGCTGTCTTTTCACCTTGCTAATAGTTTCCTTTGTTGTGCAGAAGCTTTTAAGGTTAATTAGGTCCCATTTGTTTATTTTTGCTTTTATTTCCAATATTCTGGGAGGTGGGTCATAGAGGATCCTGCTGTGATGTATGTCAGAGAGTGTTTTGCCTATGTTCTCCTCTAGGAGTTTTATAGTTTCTGGTCTTACGTTGAGATCTTTAATCCATTTTGAGTTTATTTTTGTGCATGGTGTTAAAAAGTGTTCTAGTTTCATTCTTTTACAAGTGGTTGACCAGTTTTCCCAGCACCACTTGTTAAAGAGATTGTCTTTAATCCATTGTATATTCTTGCCTCCTTTGTCAAAGATAAGGTGTCCATATGTGCGTGGATTTATCTCTGGGCTTTCTATTTTGTTCCATTGATCTATATTTCTGTCTTTGTGCCAGTACCATACTGTCTTGATAACTGTGGCTTTGTAGTAGAGCATGAAGTCAGGTAGGTTGATTCCTCCAGTTCCATTCTTCTTTCTCAAGATCGCTTTGGCTATTCGAGGTTTTTTGTATTTCCATACAAATTGTGAAATTATTTGTTCTAGCTCTGTGAAGAATACTGTTGGTAGCTTGATAGGGATTGCATTGAATCTATAAATTGCTTTGGGTAGTATACTCATTTTCACTATATTGATTCTTCCAATCCATGAACATGGTATATTTCTCCATCTATTAGTGTCCTCTTTGATTTCTTTCACCAGTGTTTTATAGTTTTCTATATATAGGTCTTTAGTTTCTTTAGGTAGATATATTCCTAAGTATTTTATTCTTTCCGTTGCAATGGTGAATGGAATTGTTTCCTTAATTTCTCTTTCTGTTTTCTCATTATTAGTGTATAGGAATGCAAGGGATTTCTGTGTGTTGATTTTATATCCTGCAACTTTACTATAGTCATTGATTACTTCTAGTAATTTTCTGGTGGAGTCTTTAGGGTTTTCTATGTAGAGGATCATGTCATCTGCAAATAGTGAGAGTTTTACTTCTTCTTTTCCAATTTGGATTCCTTTTATTTCTTTTTCTGCTCTGATTGCTGTGGCCAAAACTTCCAAAACTATGTTGAATAGTAATGGTGAAAGTGGGCACCCTTGTCTTGTTTGCTGGCAAACAAATGTATTCAATTAAAATCTATAAATAAACAATAGTGCTGATATTACCATTTTTATCCTGTGTTGTATTATAGGTTTCTGTGAGCTCAGTAAGTTATGAAAATGAAATCTCAGGTATATATTTTAGAAAAGTAGGAACTACAACTGTCTCTTTTACTGACTTTATAACTCCAACTTGGAAATTGTCTCTAATTAAAAAAAAAAAAAAAACTAGTATATAAATGCTACTTGGAAATTATAAAATAGATAATCCTGGGATCAAAGAAGATAGCAAATGTGGAATTAAAAGCTATCTATTAACCTGTATAAAGAAATATACTTCAAAACAAACTTTGTGGAACATGATCTAACTCAGTGTCTTACTCAACTGAAGGTAAATATAATAAATGTTAATAGCTTTTGCCTTTTCTTGTATTAAAGGACCTAGAAATGGAACCAGGTGATGAATCCCTTTCATTCTCAGCCTTAAAACTATAATATATTTAGGAATAAATTTTAAAAGAAATACACTGAACCACATGATAAAATTTACTAAATAAATAAACCACTAGAATTGAACTAAGTTATTTTAATGTAGTTTTGGAGAAATTGATGCCTGAGAAGAAATTTAAGAAAAATGTAAAAAAGAAGAAAAGTCAGAGGTATCTGTCTTACAGATGTCAGAACATACTAGAAAGTTATTGTATTTAAAATCAATATAGTATTATCATAGGAATAGACAAGCAGCCCAGAGGAATAAAGTCTAACATTTAGAAATAGATCTTGTTATATATGAAAATCTAATAGATGATAAAGCCACCATTTCAAACCTACAGAAAAGGGGTGGATTATTTGAAAGAGTGTACTTAAATTACTACTTAGTTATCTGGTTAAAAAAATAAGTATACAGAAAATAGAATAATTGGTTATTGTATGTCACATATCAGTTCTAGATAGATTAAAGATTTAAATGTAAAGGAAATGATAGATATTACAAAGTAATATGGGATATATATATATATATATTTCTTTACTTGATTACATATAATCAAGTAAAGAAATCCCAGAAAATAAAAGACAAATATATTTAATTCCATAAAAAAAAAAGCTTTTGTATGGTTTTCCAAGATGTATCATTAACAGAGGTAGTAGACAAACAGTAGATTTAAGGAAAAAAATGTTTGCAACATAGAGGATAAATAATGTAATATACAAAGAGCTTCTACATATTGACAAGAAGGGGACATATAAGACACTAGAAACTGAGCAAGGCAGTTGGTATAAATGCAAATGCTAATGGTCAACGAATATTTCAAAAGATGGTTAAACTCACTTGTATTCAGGAAAATGAAAATTCAACTAGCAATTAGATATTTTTAATTCAATTATATTAGCAATAATTAAGGAGAAAATAGTTTGTTCTGTTAAGGATAAAATGGAGAAGATATTTTCATGTATGTGAAGTGTTAAGCTGATACTTTTGGGGAGACTGGAGAACAATATCTACTAAAATTGAAAATTCTTCTTTCTCAGTGAGCAACTCGAATCCTAAGATTCTGTGTCACAGAAATAAGGTATTACACCACAAGAGGAAAACAGTAAAGAAGAGGAAACAAAGACAGACGAGAGATTTCTATGAGTTTTAGGGAAAGAGAAACAAATGAAATAATAGGAGCTAAATTAATGAAATGAAAGAAGCTACAGCCTAAGTATTGATGTCAGGCAAATAGCAAAGAGAAACAACCCTCCCTGTAGGACCCTGAAGGGCTACCACTGGGAGACCTCAGGTGCCAGAGAGAGAAGCATTGGAAATCTGTGTGTAGAGTGGCTGGAAATCCAGGTGCTTCCATTGTTACCATTCACACTCATTTACAAAGAACGAAGGAAATTGAGCGGGAAGGGCCCATACTCAGAGATGCCAGTATAGCCAAAGGTTGGAGTCAATAATAGAACTGGAAAGAGGGAGATAAATGAGATTCTACGTGCTGCACTATAGGGAGGCTCCCATTCCACCTCCACTTTTGTCCAGCTGCCAGAACACCAACAGGCAGATGTACATTGCCCTGTTCCTGCCCAGGAGAGAGGTTTGAGGATTCATCTCAATAACTGAACAGCCTGCAGTTCCTGCCATCTGGGGAGTCTCCACAATGGGAAGGCCAGTTTATCACCCTCTCAATGAAGCCCTGCTGCTGCTGCTAAGTCACCTCAGTCGTATCCAACTCTGTGTGACCCCATAGACGGCAGCCCACCAGGCTCCCCCATCCCTGGGATTCTCCAGGCAAGAACACTGGAGTGGGTTGCCATTTCCTTCTCCAATGCATGAAAGTGAAAAGTGAAAGTGAAGTCGCTCAGTTGTGTCCGACTCTTAGCGACCCCATGGACTGCAGCCTACCAGGCTCCTCCGTCCATGGGATTTTCCAGGCAAGAGTACTGGAGTGGGGTGCCATTGCCTTCTCCTCAATGAAGCCCAACCAGGAACAAACCCTGCCCTGTGCACTGAGGCACGTAATCAGCTGTTAGAAATGCATTCTCATGTATGAATGGATAGTCAGGAATGACCAGACATTTGATAACACATTCAAAAATGAAAGACAGCAATAGAAACAAGTGGGGAAAGGAAACCTAGAGGTCACAGAAATAAATCCATTGATAATAGAAATTTCTACTATGAGATTAGAGAAATTTAAGAATGCTTGGAAATTAAGCTATGGTAACGAAAATAAAATCTCAGCAGAAGGTTGGAATGTTGAGAAAAAATCAGAAATTAAAAATATAGAATTCAAAACTAAGGAAATTGGAAGATCTATGCAAGAGTAAGAATAATAAGTTTGCCAAAAGCAGACCACAGAGAAAATAGAAGGCAATTATGAGACAAATTGGAGAAGGAAATGGCAACCCAGTCCCTGGGAATCCCCATGAACAGAAGAGCCTGACAGGCTACAGTCTATGGAGCTGCAAAAGAGTTGGACACAACTTAGCAGCTGAGCACACACGCAAGACAAATAAGGTAGTTTCCAACTAAGGAAAGGTTTAAGCCTGCAGATTAAAAAGCCCAATGAGTACCTAATCCAGTGATTTAGGAAACACCTACTTCAAATGTGTCATGAAATTTCAGAACACTTAAAGAGAAAATACAATCCTTAAGGACAGGGGTAACCAAGGAATAACCAAGCAATTACAGATGACAAAATAGGAATTACAAGCCTGATGGCATCAGATTTCTCAGTAATGTCACTGTTGAGCTCACAGTGGAATGATGTTCAACCTACTACAATGAACAAAATATTAATCAGGCTTAAGTGTAAACTAAAGATATTTGCCATCTTACAAGGACTCAAACAAAGAATAGTAAGTGTCCCATTTCTCATTTAGCATAATGCCCTCAAGGTCCATTCAAGTTCTCACAAATGGCAGGATTTTCTTTTTATAGCTGACACGTACAATGGAGTATTACATATACAAACATACCTATATATATGTATGTGTGTATATATATATATATGTGTGTGTGTGTGTGTGTGTGTGTGTGTGTATATATATGTATATATGTATGGCTTCCCAGATGATGCTAGCAGTAAAGAACCCACCTGCCAATGCAGGAGGCATAAGAGATGCAGGTTCGACTCCTGGATCAAGAAGATACCCTGGAGAAGGGCAGGGCAACCCACTCCAGTATTCATGCCTGAAAAATTCTGTGGATAGAGGAGCCTGGTGGGCTACAGTCTGTAGGGTCGCAAAGAGTCTGACACAACTGAAGCAACTTAGCACACACACTCACAGACACACACACATATACACACCATATTCTGTATCCATTCTTGCATTGTTTCCATGTCTTGGCTATTATAAATAAGGCTACAATAAGCATGCTGCTGCTGCTGCTAAGTCGCTTCAGTCGTGTCCAACTCTGTGTGACCCCATAGACGGCAGCCCACCAGACTCCCCCATCCCTGGGATTCTCCAGGCAAGAACACTGGAGTGGGTTGCCATTTCCTTCTCCAATGCATGAAAGTGAAAAGTGAAAGTGAAATCTCTCAGTCGTGTCTGACTCTTAGCGACCCCATGGACTGCAGCCTACCAGGCTCCTCCACCCATGGGATTTTCCAGGCAAGAGTAATGGAGTGGGGTGCCATTGCCTTTTCCGACAATAGGCATGAGAGTATAGCTATTTCTTCAAGACGAGTGTTTTCATTTCCTTCAAATATGTACCCAAAAGTAGAATGTATGTTAACTGGAATGTGTGTTGCAGGAATGTATGTTAACTCTATTTTTAATTTTTTGAGGAAACCCCCATACTTTTTACCATAGTGGCTGCCTCAGTTTACATTCTCACCAACAGTGCACAAGATTGTCTTTTCTCCATATCTTTGTCAACACTTGTATTTCTTCTCTTCTTGATAATAGCCATTCTAACAAGTGTGAGATGATACATCATTGTGATTTTGATTTGCATTTCCATGATGATTAATAATGTAGAGTATCTTTTCATGTGCCTGTTAGCCATCTATCTGTACGTCTCCTCAGGGAAAATGTTTATTTAAAATGCCTCTTAAAAAATTCCATTTTAAAATAAGATTGTCTGGTGTTTCTTTTTCTAATGAGTTGTGTGAGTTCTTTCCATATTTTGGATGGTAACCCCTAATCAGATATATGATCTGCAAATGTTGTCTCCCACTCAGTAGGTTGTCTTTACCTTTTCTTGATGGTTTTCTTTGTGTGTGTGTATTTTTTAAAACAGTGTTTGATATACAGTAAGTACTTTGTGAGCCATTACTATGATTATTATTTTAAAATGAGCCAAATATAAGGAGGAAATGCAGTAATATAATTTAGACCCAAGAAGTGGAGAAGAATGGGATAACAGACTTCTATTTCTTGTTTTAATTTTAAACCATTTGGTAATTCTTGTCTTTTAAACTTTTACATATTTTTCTTTAACAAAACAAAATTAATTGACATGAAATTAACTGGCAGTTAAAGACTAAAATGGAAACTATGAGAATAGGGCTATGGTGAGTATGACTGAATGCAAATTGGAGCAAAGAAATGAATCAATCCATTAAAGGCAGAGAAGTGAAAAAAACCAACACAGACCTCCCCAACAAAGAAAGAAATTTGAATAAGCCTGAAGTAGGGGAAAATGTAAAACTGCAAATAAATGATATTGGAAATTAGAAAATGGTTTTGAACTACAGATAAGGAGAGCCTTACACCAATAAAATTGAATGCATAGTGTTCTAAGGAGGACAAAAGAGGAAAGTCATCTCAGGAGACAGTAGGAAGTTTTGGCCAACCAGTGACAGTGACAAGAGAAGACGTCGAAAGGGCAAAGACTTGCCTCAAAACAAAGCAGCAGTTTCACAAGACTGTACCACCCCATCGTTTAGGCACAATTTGTATCATTATTTAAACCATTTCAGACTCAAAGTTTCCCAACTCATTCCATTGGGCTAGGCAAACCTAGAAATTGACATTGGACAAGAGCCCACACAAACCCGAAGTACAGTTCACTCACTTACGAAACACATGTGGAAAAACAAGCAAATAATTCTAAACACTGACAAATGATACCTCATGCCTTTCATTCCAATCTGGTCCTTTCCTATGAAACCATTCCTTTGATCAGCAAAACAGTCATGAGAACATGGCTGTTGGGAGGTAAAATCTGTGTGGCCTTCTAATGTCTATGTGTGAAGCCCTCAATGATTGCCCCATGTTGAGAAGCAAGACACAGAATAGTCTTTCTCTGACGGTTCTACTTTGCTGCTACTACCAACAAAGTTCCCTTCCTCTACTTTTCCCTATGCTGCTTACCTCAAGTGACTCTGACTATGATGGCAAACAATTACATCCTTGGGAAGGCATATTTATAGGCTAATACATACACAGATGAAATATGTGCATTTCTTTGTGCAAAGTCACTTCAGTTGTGTCCAACTCTTTGTGACGCTATGGGCTGTAGTCTGCCAAGTTGCTCTGTCCATGGGATTCTCCAGGCAAGAATACTGGAGTGGGTTGCCATTTCCTTCTCCAGGGGATCTTCCCAACCCAGGAATAGAACTCACGTTTCTTATGTTTCCTGCATCGGCAGTTGGGTTCTTTACCATTAGTGCCACCTGGGAAGCCCATTACACATATCAGTTCAGTTCACTTCAGTCGCTCAGTCGTGTCCGACTCTTTGCAACCCCATGAATCACAACACACCAGGCCTCCCTGTCCATCACCAACTCCCGGAGTTCACTCAAACTCACGTTCATAGAGTCAGTGATGTCGTCCAGCTATCTCATCCTCTGTCGTCCCCTTCTCCTCCTGCCCCCAATCCCTTCGAGCATCAGGGTCTTTTCTAATGAGTCAACTCTTCTCATGAGGTGGCCAAAGTATTGGAGTTTCAGCTTCAGCATCAGTCCTTCCAATGAACACCCAGGACTGATCTCCTTTAGGATTGACTGGTTGGATCTCCTTGTAGTCCAAGGGACTCTCAAGAGTCTTCTCCAACACCACAGTTCAAAAGCATTAATTCTTCAGTGCTCAGCTTTCTTTATAGTCCAACTGTCACACCCATACATGACCACTAGTAAAACCGTAGCCTTGACTAGACAGACCTTTGTTGGCAAAGTAATACCTCTGCTTTTCAATATACTATCTAGGTTGGTCATAACTTTCCTTCCAAGGAGTAAGAGTCTTTTAATTTCATGGCTGCAATCACCATCTGCAGTGATTTTGGAGCCCAAAATAATAGTTTGACATTGTCTCCACTGTTTCCCCATCTATTTCCCATGAAGTGACGGGACCAGATGCCATGATCTTAGTTTTCTGAATGTTGAGCTTTAAGCCAACTTTTTCACTCTCCTCTTTCACTTTCATCAAGAGGCTTTTTAGTTCCTCTTCACTTTCTGCCATAAGAGTGGTGTCATCTGCATATCTGAAGTTATTGATATTTCTCCCAGCAATCTTGATTCCAGCTTGTGCTTCTTCCAGTCGAGCGTTTCTCATGATGTACTCTGCATACAAGTTAAATAAGCAGGGTGACAATATACAGCCTTGACATACTCCTTTTCCTATTTGGAGCCAGTCTGTTGTTCCATGCCCAGATGCAAAGCAGTTAGGAGGGCAAGCGTCTGGCATTTAGACATAGGTGGGCAGCAGGCAGTCGATCAGAGGGAAAGTGGTTAATACCAATGGACAAGTAACCAACAGTGTTTGCCACAATGTTGCCTTATAACCATGGGGGAGGGAAATAAAGAATAAATCAGAACCATACCCGGCCTCCCCAGTTAATCAACTAGACTTTGTATCACGTTTCCCAAAAGTTTGTTTTTAAAACAATGAACTAAAAGCAAAATGAAACAAAATCGCATGATGTTTTGCTCCCTTGAACAATCATCACCATGATGTTCTTAGAGAATTTCATTTTCTCTTTTGTTCTTATAAATTCTGTGAGTCTCCTTGTTTTCAAATATATATTTAACCCCTCCTCAAGTATACATGTTTATTTCTTTCTAATTTTAACACTTGTAGGTAAAAGGACTATGCTCCTCTATAGATCCCAAAGCAATTCTGGAAAGAGGTGAGAGCTGGTGAGAAAGGGTGTCTTGGGTATGCTCAGTACTAAAGGCAGCTTTGATGCATAAAGCAACTGGAGTGTGAGATTCCCAGCCCCTAGCTGGTGAGCACTCTCTTCCTTTCTACAGTGCAATTCTCGTAAAGCTCAACATATTTTTGAAAAAAAATGATGTATTATTAAAAGTTGTAATAAATCATTACCAAAGTTTATTCCAATAGTACAAAGATCCAACTTTAATGATTCCATTTATGTAATATTCTATGTTAAAAACAAGGAAAACATATTTCATGTAATCATCTCAGTGGCTACCAGAAATTACTTTATTAAAAAGAAAAAAAAATCTTAGCAAGCTAGACAATACTTAGTAATAGTTGTCTCTTAGAATCCAACAGCAAGTTTCATTTATAATGTTTAAAGTATTTAAATTAAAATCATCAAAAATACAGATATGTTTATAATTGTTGCTATTTAATATTTACTAGCCAATCCAATGAGAAAAGTAAAGAAGTAAGTGGTATATGTATTGAGGAAAGAAAGGCATATCGCTCTCATTATTTCTGAATAATATGACCCGAGAAGTCTAAACATATTACTGGAAAGCCTTTACAAGCAATTAAGAAAGTTATCTAATGTGTAATATAAAAGTATAAAAAAATACCAATTCTGTATACCAGTAATAACTAATTAGAAAATTAAAAGGGAAATGCATTGATAGTAACAATAATAAACACCATAAAACACCTATAAATAAGTCCATTTGAGAGCTCTATGAATGATATGGGAGGTTAATTGTAACATTGTATTCACTATAAGAGATACATAAAGTGGAAGGATAAAATACCCATGGAACCCACAGCAATATAATGCCAACTTTAAAAAAGCAACAATATGAGTCAAGTTTATCCAGTGTCTTACGCTACGCTACGCTAAGTCACTTCAGTAGTGTCCGACTCTGTGCGACCCCAGAGATGGCAGCCCACCAGGCTCCCCCGTCCCTGGGATTCTCCAGGCAAGAACACTGGAGTGCGTTGCCATTTCCTTCTCCAATGCATGAAAGTGAAAAGTGAAAGTGAAGTTGCTCAGTCGTGTCCGACTCTTAGCGACCCCTTGGATTGCAGCCTAACAGACTCCTCCGTCCACGGGATTTTACAAGCAAGAGTACTGGAGTGGGGTGCCATTGCCTTCTCCAATGTCTTACTGAGGTCTGTAGTTCAGGAAACAACCTCTCAGATAGCTCTGAGAAACTGTTTCTAAGAGGTAAGACAGGGATAGTCAGCCAGTGTATATGTGATGTTGGTAAAAGGGTACACGCAACCAAGTACATGTGTCACAAGGAATGGCTATCTTAGTTAATGATTTTAGTACGTATGGGAAGATGCAAGAATCCAGATTCATAAAAAATTTTCTCTGGAAAATATCTATCTGAAGGCCCATTTTCCAGTTTTCCCAGAGCACAGAGGGTCTTATTTCTGATTTCCACTCTGAACTCCTTTCAGGGTGTGTCGAAGGTCAGTGGTGACTGGCTAATAACTCAATCACTGTTGAACCAGGTGGCTAGTAATATTCTTCATTTGATAAATAACAATATTCTCCAAATTGATGAAAATTAAATTGAATCTCATTTATTTAGTTTATGGACTTTGACAAAAACTGGAAGAAACTTTTGAAAAACAAAGTATGAAGAGAGACTTGCTTACCAAATCTAAAACTGAATTGCAAAGCTGCAACTAAGTCAGTATGGTATTGGCTCAAAAGTAGAAAAACAAATTAACTAAGCAAAAGAACAGTTTCAGAAATAAGGTTTAAAGAGAAGTTTTGTTTATGATAGAGATATTTTAAATCAATAGAAGAAACAATAAACATTCATCAATGTGTGAGTGTGCAGTTCTAACTCTAGCACAAGCAAAAATAAATTTCAAATAAATTAAAGCATTAAGTATAAAGATATAGAAGAAAATGGTATTATAATCTTCTGATAAGTACTAAGTAAGACACAAAACGCAGAAGCCATAAATGACAGATATATTTAATTTCAAAACCAAACCAACCAAACAACAAACAAAAACCCTATTATAGAAGATATCATAAAGTTAAGAGGCAAATGACAGGGAGGAAAAATATCCCAGTATTAATATTCACGCTATATAAAAAGCCCCTCCAGAAATAAGGACAAATACCCAATAGAAAAAATGATCAAAACCTTTGGAGAAGCAGAGATTCAAAGCAAAGTTTCCTGTGAATAACCAATAAGCAATATTCAACAATCAAGTGCATTAGTCATCAGTGAAATGAAAATAAAAACAGCAATCAGAAACACTGATTGACAAAAATTTTAAAAACTGATCTCTAGCATTTGGCATGTGATACATGTGAAACGCTCTTAAATATGAATAGGTACAGTTTTTTGGAAGGCCATTTTGTAAAAAAATCTAAGTATGTTCTCAGTCCCAGAAACACCTGTTCTTATATCTCTTAATCATAAATGTTTGCGCATGTGCATATATATATTGTTAGGATGTTTATTGCACTGTTCAAAAGAACAATGACTTCGAAACAACCAAAATGGCCCTCTAATGGGAAAAAGATTCAACAAAGAATGGTTCTTCCAGGTGATAGCAGATTCTGCAGTGAGAAAAATTATTAGATTTATCTATTCCTATGGATCAGAAAGAGTTTCAAAATGTTGTATAATGTATAAGAAAGCAAGTTGTACAACCATATGCATAATACTTTGTCAACTATTTATGTTTTTGGAAAATGTGTGTTAGTATTTCAGAATGTAGGTTTTATTATTACTCAGGTTTGATGAGGGCAACAGATAAGGAGATGATTACCATGGAAAAGATAGTTTAGAGGGACAATGCTAATTTTTTGTTCTTCTGAACAATGCAATGTAGCAATTTTTTAAAGAAGTACAGATTCATATCCAACAACATTTACACATTACATGCTAAATGCTGCATGTCAATTTTTAAAATAAATTGCAAGTTAGGGATTAACAGACACACACTTGTTGTTGTTGTTTAGTTGCTAAGCTGCGTCCAGTTCTTTTTGACCCCATGGACTGTAACCCACCAGGCTCCTTTGTCCATGTGATTTCCCAGGCAAGAATACTAGAGTGGGTTGTCATTTCCTTCTCCAGGGAATTTTCTAACCCAGGGATAGAACCCACCTTTCCTGCATTGGCAGGTGAATTTTTTTACCACTGAGTCACCGGGGAAACCCCAACAGATATACACTGCTGCTGCTGCTAAGTCACTTCAGTTGTGTCTGACTCTGTGCGACTCCATAGACGGCAGCCCACCAGGCTTCCCTGTCCCTGAGATTCTCCAGGCAAGAACACTAGAGTGGGTTGCCATTTCCTTCTCCAATGATGAAAGTGAAAAGTGAAAGCGAAGCCGCTCAGTCATGTCCAACTCGCAGCGACCCCAGGGACTGCAGCACCAGGCTCCTCCATCCATGGGATTTTCCAGACAAGAGTACTGGAGTTGGGTGCCGTTGCCTTCTCCAATACACTACTGTATATAAAATAGATGAACAAGGACCTACTATTAATACAGGGAATAGTACTTAATATTCTGTAATAACCTATAAGGGAAAAGAATCTGAAAAATAATATATATATATATATATTCTATATTTATGTATGTGTGTAACTGAATCACTTTTCTGTGCACCTGAAACCAACACAACATGATAAATCAAGTACACTTTAATAAAATAAATAAAAATAAACTAGAGCATTCCTCACCAAAAAAGAAAAAAAAAAAAGAAAAGTTTGAAGATATTTGCTACCAGTCCCAGGAGGAAAACATAGGCCTTTATGCCTTAAATGATGCCATGCAGGGGTCAGTGACATTGTGGCAGCACCAGGGATGATCAGAAGGCTGAACGGAGTAAGAGGAAAATGGGAGCAAGAGACTTTTGTTGTGGTTTTTGCTGGAAAGAACTGATAAAATAGGATAAGCAGGTTTAGAATTGGCTAGTTTAAATAATTCCAGCAGGCTCTGGGGCGTAGGGGCTCCTCTGAGATATCTAGCCCTGGGGTGACTCAGGCGGAGATCTAGTATAGTGGAGGATAGAGGAGTGTGGTGGGCCACAGTCCACGGGGTCAGAAAGAGACAGCAGTTAGGGACTGAACAGCAACAACAACTACTATAAAAAGAAGGCTTTGGAAGGGTGCGGGCTCTCACTTGGTTAGTTTGCATTTGAAAGGCTCCCTCTTAGGTGAGTAGTTTACTACTACTAACCATGAGCAAGTGCATGCTCAATCAAGTCTGACTCTTTTGAGACCCCAGTGGCTGTAGCCCACCAAGCTCCTCTGTCCATAGGATTTTTCTGGCAAGAATACTGGAATGGGTTGTTATTTCCTACTGCAGGAGATCTTCCCAACCCAGAAATTGAATCCATGTTTCTTGCATCTCCTGCATTGACAGGCAGATTCTTTACCACTGTGAGAACTTGGGAATCCTCATTTACTACCTCTATGGATGGCATCACCGACTCGATGGACATGGGTTTGGGTGAACTCCGGAAGTTGGTGATGGACAGGGAGGCCTGGCGTGCTGCAATTCATGGGGTCGCAAAGGGTTGGACACGACTGAACGACTGAACTGAACTGTACTGAACTGATAGAACAGCTAACTCGGGGAGAAGTAACCTCTCCAGGATCAGTTCAGTTCAGTTCAGTCACTCAGTCATGTCCAACTCATACTTCATTACTGAAGTTTTATTATAAGAACATTTTCATATATTTTTAAAAATTAAGACTAGTAAATGCCACTGATCCTTTTTCTATTCTTTTGCTAAAACCTGTATTTTGTTCTTGGAGCTCTGAACAGCTTCAGGAAGTGACTGAGCAGATGATGAATATGTATCCTGAGAGTCCGAATGAGAGAACAGTTGTGTTATTTTCACTTCTGCTGGAAGCAGTATGCAGGCTATTCTAGAACTCAGTAGATAGGTGGACCAGGCTCCTCTGTGCTGTTATCTCTGCGGTGTGATTTGGGGAGTAATCTGTCCCCAAAATGTCTCTTTTGCCATTGCCCAGTGACCCCCACAATACACTTAGTCTTTTGTTCTGTGGTTGGAGGTATTGTTTACTCTCCTGAGTTCCCAGGTAGCACTGCAACAGAGAAAATTACCAGCAATTATCAGTCCTTAGCACCTTAGCATAATTAGCAGAGCACGAATAAGCCAATTTAGTCTCCCAGCCACCTCTATCACCCCTTTGAAAAGCAAAAAACAACAACAAAAACCCAGGATTCCCACTTATAAGAACTTTCTGTTATTTGTTTTTACTTCTGTGCATCTCATTGAAAATAATTTTTACAGCTTGGAAAGGAGTTGAAAAGGGTCATGTGGGAATGGATTTTTCAGGAAAGGCTTAGTGGAGAAATGAAAGAAGCTGAAAAAGTAAAACATCAGACACTAGGAATGCTCTTCTGCTTACCAAACCTAGTTTGTGTAAGAGAAGCAAGAAGCCTGGGCTTTGCCTGTTGTGTCTCCAGACTGTAGTAGGAACTAAAGGGGAAGAGTCAGCGTCACTGGTGAAATCTGAAAATTTGGCCAGAGTACCAGATAGAATAAATGCCTCAAGTGTCTATCAACAGCCACAAAGCAAATCTAATGGTATGTGAGCATTCTGTTGGAATTGTTAAAAAGAGAGATTTGGTGAGTTTCTCTAGTTGGATTGCTCTCCATGTGGAGTCCTTGTGCCAGCAGCATCAGCCCCACCTAGCAACCAACTAGAAATGCAGATTATCAGGTTCACCACAGCCCTAATGATGGGGAGTTTATCAAACTGATGGGAAATTTATCAAACTGATGGCTCTGATGCATGCTACAGTTTGAGAACTCCTACTCTACGTCAAGGGTCAGAAATTTTTTTCTGCAAAGGGCCAGATAGTTAATATTTGAGTCTTTGAAGGCTGTAGGTGTGTGTCTAAACCAAGTACTCCTTTTGCTGTTGTAGGCCAAAGCAGCTAGAGGAGATATATAAATGAATGGGCATGGCCGTATTGAGCCCATAGGTTGTGTTTTGTAAATCCCTGTTCTAGATAATAATAACAGCTCCTACTTATTGAGTGTCTCTTGTGGGGCCAGTATAAGGGTTTTCATAAATCATCCCTTTTATTTCCTCAGTACTCTATAAGATACATGTTGCTTCTGTCATCTCACAGGTCATGAAATGAGTATCACACTTGCCTAAAGGCATTCAGTTCACAAGCTCAGAATTCAGGCCTTATTTCACTGCACAGACCATGCTTTTCTTTTCTTCCTTTTATGTTAAATGAATGGAAACTAATAGCATTGTTTCAATATTACTATCATGACATAAGTCAAACATGGCTGACATTTTCTTCACTTGGTGAACTGGCTGTGTCATTGTTTCGGTAAATATAAAGGAATATTCATAAATGCTTTTCTCTGGTTAGTTGTTACCTCAGTCTGCTGTCTCTGGTTTTTTGTTGTTGTTTTTGTAAGAAATGAGGTCTCCTAGCTGAGAACTAAGAGGACACCATGTTATTTCTGGAAACCAAAAGTGGGAGGAGTGACCCATCACACAGGGCACTGCCCAGGCCGTGCTCCCGCGGGCCGCAGACGGGGGCCTCCCCAGGGGTTCTGGGCATCTCAGGCAGCACCCCTAGAGAAGACTGGACAGAAAAATGGAAACAGGCAATGTCTACTTCCCAGTCTTGTCATGCACTGAGCCAGCGTAGTTACCTGTGGGAAGAGGGCTGTAGAAGGGTCACAGGAGAAAGAAGGTCACTTCCTGGGACTGGACCACACATGTGCACTGTCCACTCGGAGGAGAGTCATGACAAGAACAACGGTGTAACGTGAACTCCTGGGTTCCACACACCTCACTGAGAGATTTACTTGCTGTCTCTCCATTTATTACCGTAACATACAATGAGGAAACATTTCTATTTTACAAGTGACAAATAAAATCAGGCAGATCCTTCAGCTTGGACTTGAACTTGTGTGTGACTTCAAAGCCTGTGTCTCAACTAATATATCATAGTAGTTCTGTAAACTAAAAACAAGTTCAGGGTCAACCTTGGGCTTTGCAAGAGCTTTATAAAACCTAAAAATTATCAACTGAAGTATATTTAAACCTTACCTTAGAGGCCTTCATTTAAAAGCAAAAATCAGTAAACCGGAGACTTTAAGGTCATGCATCAACACAATCTCGAAAAATCCTATGAACTTTTTTCCTTTTCTTTTTTACTGAAGTATAGTTAATTTACAATGCTGTGTTCATCATTGCTATACAGCAAAGTGACTCAGTTATACACAGATATACATTCTTTTTCATTATGATTTGTCACTGGATATCGTATATAGTTCCCTGGGCTATACAGCAAGACTGTGTCATTTATTCATACTGTATATAATAGTTAGCATATGCTAATCCAAAACTCCCAGTCCACACCTTCCCCACCCCACCCCCCTCAGCAACCATAAGTCTGTTCTCTACCTTTATGAACTTTTTAGTGTGATTGTAACTGCTGATCACTGAATCGTTCTTTATAGCATAGAGCTTGTGAGAACACACTCTGGAACAAGACTGTCTAGGTTTTTACCTTGAGCAAGTTATTTTACCTTTCTCTGCATTTGTTTCTTCATCTGTACAGTGGGACTAGTAGCCATGTCCACCTAATGTGGAAGTTGTGAGGGCTAAAATAATACATAAGGACCTGAATCAGGCCTGACACGCAGTGGCTTGGCCATCATTTCACTGGTTGCAATTGTTTTTTGTACGACTCTACCTCCACACTCTGTCCCTAACTAAATGACGGTGGATATTTACCACCCTCTCCGTGTGGCCTTCTGCTCGTGCATGAGAAGCAGTCTCATGTATCAGCACCTCTGGGGATACCGGAGTGTCCATTTGCCCCTGAACGCAAGCACCTTCTCTTTCCTGCCATCGGTTCTTGCCTCATCTTTTCCCACCTTGCACAGCACCCACTGCATTGCAGGCACTTATGAAAGGTCTGTTGCACTAAGCTGAACTGTAGTCTGTTCTCAGCTACTAGAGAAACTTCTGCTTGCTTTGTTTTCTTTCTTTGTGCTGTTAACTCTTGTTCCCTCCACTTGCCTGATCTCAGGTTCGACACAAGCCCTGCTGTGTGCTCCCTCACTTCATTCATGTGTCCTCAGAGATGATGAGTTCTGAATGGGTGGTCCTGTACCTTGGAAAGGGGGGCATTTGGGGCATATTGTTGGATGATACAACATTTGGGAAGCATTGCCGACACTTTGAAGGGACTGGAGACAAAAATGCCAGCCTTCGTCCCTTGTACCTAACTGCCTCAGAGTTCCCACCAGGCCGTCATCTGAGCAGAGAAGCTAACACCATGTCACATAGAAACTCAAAGTATCAGGGGCATGGTTTAATAGAAGCTGAATTTTTTTTGGCATTCTTCAAGAAGAATTGAACTTTTTCATTTTTAATTGTGCCAAGGATTGTTCATTGATGCAAGAAAGCACATCATTGAGTGCAATGGCTCTCTTTGTGTTGACTTGCCAGGACAAGAGAACAGAGTCTGTATTTATGGCTGTTTCATTGGTGGTGACTCCAGTGGGCAAGCATCTGACCACTTCACTGTATCTGCAGTGGAGATTGCCTGAGCATTTGCATATCAAAAAGCATCTTGTTCTATTCTAAATTATATGTAGTTTTCCTTTTATGTGAGTTCAAGTTTGTACAGTGTATTTTTTTAAAGTAATATATTTATTATGATGACAGGATAGAAAACAAACTCAGTGAGGGGAAAAGGTACATGGAGTGGGTCTGGAGAAGACCTGCCATGAGCTTTGCAGGCTCTCATATTAGAGTCACACAAGATACACAGTTGGTTGTGACAGTGTGTATGGAATGTAGTCTATCAGGAAAACTTGGTAGAGCCTCAGTGCCCAGGATTTTATTAAGGGCTTGTCACACAGGCACCCTTTGTCCAGCATGTATCAACTTCTAGACTCCCAAAAGGAAAGCAGGTGTTCAACCAAACCACATCATATATACACACAGCTTAGGCACGGTGAGCCACTTTGATTAGCTCAGAGTGTGGGAAGCTTCCAAAATCTGGACGCCAGCTAAGAGCCAACCTTGGGTAAGAGGGCCTTTCTGCTACCAAGGGATAGCAGTGAAGCCTGCTATGTTATTTTTTTTTTTTCCTGTGTAGTGGGTTATATTACCTATGCATATCATTGGTAAACAGTAGGTGGGAATTAAAAAATATTTGTTTACAAAGGACATTGGGTCTGATAGACTGAGAACCATTTTCTTAAACAAAATAGTCCTTCACCCCCAGATACCCACCCAGAAAACTGGCCAGAGCTGTGAAATTACAATGTTTTGTTATTGGCTTCATGGGCCCCAAATCAAATACTAAAGTAGAGTTAATTTTTTTTAATATGTTTTACTTTCTCCTCCCACCAGCAGTCTGTTAATGAAAGGGTAGCAAACAGAACATTTCTTTTCCTGTATTATGGACAAACCCAGAATGGCCTATTCTACCCCCTATTTCTTTATCTGTAAACTTCCTATTTTAACCTGGGCATAGTCAATACTCAATAAACAACAATGGTTTCTGCTACTCCTGTTGTTCTATCACTAATCCTGTAGCAGAAGTGAACTCTAATTTTTCTTTTAGACCTGAAGATCTTATTGACTGCTGTTGTGGATTTCAAACATGATTCTGACTTGAGAAACAAGGATGATTTCAACATGAGGACAAAGCCCAAGGCATGTCGTACAAATAAAAGTTGCATGTGGTGTCATCAGATCATCTCTGAAGGCTCTCTGCACCACTCCCCCCACCCCGCCCCACTTGACACCATGCTGTGGACTGAAATAACAGTTCCAGCAGGCCCCCCCTGAAAACAACATGCGTAAACAACAGGTGTGCTGATTAATTGTTTTCTCATCATGGTGCATATTTCACACCCCATAACTCCCTAATGAAATACCAAAAGAATACATAAAATTAAATGATTCAAAGATTTAAAGGGTTTATCCTTTTTATGGCAGAGTGGGAATCCACTGAAAACTTGCAAAGAAACTGTAACACCACTACTAGTGATATCCCTAAATAGGTAATGTTCTTATTTTTGCTTCAAAAATTGACACTTGAAATGAAAAGAAGATGGAAAACCTCAAAAGTGAGGCAGGTACACATACAGGGAGTGTAAAGCAGACCATACTTGGGTTTTTACAAAAGGACGAGATTAATTATCTCATCCCTTCTGCTAAATGAGCAATTGAAAACTCCAGGGAAATGTAGCATTCTGTGACAGTGGTCTTTTGTTTTCCCATTGCTGTTTTCAAACTTGCCTTTGACCTTTGCAAGTGGGAACTAGAGCGTGACTGTCTAGAAAGGACCGGCTCAGCATCACGCTTGTAGCCGTATACCATTCCTTTTGCCGCACACCCTGCTCTGCCTGCATTTCAAACCAGATGAACCTAACATGAGTTTTGTTAAGTGATTTTTAGTGCATAAGTATGTTGTGTAAGATTCTGTGTTACCATCTGTTGTGGAGCCAACCATTTTGCTGGCATAAATCCATATGGCTCACCTCTCCCATCCTATGACCAGCCCAAGGAAAGTAGTTAAAATGAAATGTGAGCAACAGTGAAACTTGAACCAGCCTGTCAGGCAGTTCACCTCTTCTGTATTGAATTCTACTAGCATTCCCTTTCCTCCCCCACATGATTTGCCCTCTGTTACATGGGTTGGATGCTGGTAGCTTTGGGGTCCTTGTGGGGAAAAACCCTGTCATTATTGAATGAATTTCTATCGACTTTGCTGAGGATGTGAAATACTATATTTAGAGATCAAATCAGATCCTTAATGTAACTGAAGAGACCATTAATGCTTTAACTCTTAGTAACCTCCCCTTCCTTGGTTTTTTGGGTTTTTGTTTTTTTTTTTTTTTCTTTTTGGTCTTCTTCTTAAGGGCATGATCAGCAAGGAAGACATGTGAATTGTATCATTAACAAGGCTTGTCATAAACTATACCATCCTCATTATCATGCATTAAATTTTGTGGATGGTCATCCTGGAAGTTCATATTAAATTTGGTGGCTTACCTTGAACATGCTATGTTTCATTAGCCACTTACCAATGTAGAGACGCGGGAGAAAGAGGTAATTTGTCTGTGTCCTGTGGGCAGCACAAGGACAGCTATCTCATTATGAATTAGAGTCTACTTAACTACACTTGAAGTCCAGAAAATTGGCTTCGGGATATCATCCCACTGATAAGCACGTACCAAGATCGCTAATACATTGGCCTTCCTGAGACTACTGTGCCTCTCTTATATGTTCCTTCTGACACTTCAGGTTGACTCATTGAATCAGTCAGGACAGACTAGGTACCCTGTGGTGTGTGTGTGTGTGTGTTCTCAGTCATGTCCGACTCTACGACCCCATGGACTGTAGCCCTCCAGGCTCCTCTGTCCATGGGGTTTTCCAGGAAAGAATACTGGAGTGGGTTGCCATTTTCTTCTCCAGGGGATCTTCCTGACCCAGGATTGAACCTGAGTCTCTTGCTCTTCCTGCATTGGCAGGCGGATGCTTTACCACTGTGCCACCTGCTGTGATAGCAATTATAAAACCTCTGTGGTTTCAGACATCAAGTTTATTTCTTCTTCATGTTCCATGGCTCTTGTGGATCAGAAGGGGAGCTCTGCATGTTTTAGACATGCAGGAGAGGTGACCTATGAAGCAGACACTATCTCAAACGTTGCCAGTCACCAGGCCAGGAAGAAGAGAGTTCTAGGAGGTCTTATATCACTATTAAAAGCACTCTGATCTGGACCACCAACTTCACAATTCACCAGCCAGAACTAGTCACATGGCCCCACCCAACCGTAAAACAATAGGGAAACACAAGGCAACGCTTTCGCAAAAGGAAAGTGAGTTAGGCATACTTTCTAGCAGCACTCGTGACCAACACACTCAATCAGCATCCTCCTTTCTTTTCTGTACTTTAAAAACTAGAAAGCCACATACATGATTTTTCAGCTTCTTTTTCTCCTAAAAAAGAATGGAGCCATTCTTTAGGACCATTTCTCCTAAAAAAATGGTCCTGATTCTGGCCAGTGAAACCTAAATGGAACTCTGCAATGGGGACTTATGAAAGCTTTGACTTTCCTGATAAAGGGGATTAGGCACAACCATGGTGTTTTTCATTCATACTTAACTCCTTCTTCCTATCTGGAAGGTGAAGCAGTGTCAGCACATGCAGCAGCCATCTTGGCATGAGTTCCCCACCCCTGCCTCAAGTGGAGGAAAAAAAAAAAAAAAAATATATATATATATATACACACACACACACACACATATGGCATAGCAGAAAGCTGGGAAGAGAGAATTTGGTTCCTTGATATCAGCGAACCACTAGACCAGCCCTGGACTGCATACCTGTGGACATCCAGCTATGTGATAAGTATAAATCTTGTAGGCTGTAAGTCAAACTGTCCTTTTTCGTAACTAAATGCAATCCTGAGACAGTCTTTCTATGTTTTGAACGTCAAAAGAAAAAGATCCCCTTCAGAAGAATGTGTTACAGTCACTCCAATATTATTAGAATATGGCTTGGAGAATTAGTGGCTCAGACTGTAAAGCATCTGCCTGCAATGCAGGAGACCTGGGTTTGATCCCTAGGTTGGGAAGATCCCCTGGAGAAGGAAATGGCAGTCCACTCCAATATTCTTGCCTGGAAAATCCCATGGACGTTGGAGCCTGGTAGGCTACCGTCCATGGGGTCGCAGAGTCGGACACGACTGAGTGACTTCACTTTCACCCTGTTTTAGACCACTTTTTGCCACTTGGTCCTTTTGGTTTGTCATTTTATGTTGACTCTTCCTCACAATAAGCTAGTTTCTTTGCAGTAACAAACAATCCCCCAAGCCTCAAATCGCCTGCCTCTGAACTTCTTGACGTGTGAGAAAACAAATACCTGTATGTTTAAGCCCCTGAAAGTCAATGGTTCTGCATCTTAAAGCTAGATACTATACCCACCAACACAGTCTGGATTATTCTTGAACTTAAAAGGGTCTGTAACCTGCAATCTGTGAATGTTTTCAGGTTTTCTTATGAAGGGCTATTTGGAGAGACGATTCTATTATGAGACCTCCTTAAGAGTCCCCAGTGTATTTCCCATGGTCAGTTCCATCCATCTGAAAAAAAGAAAACCTGCTAAAAAATGTCTTTTATCACATTTTCCATTCTGTTTCCTTTTTCTAAATTGAAGGACTCTCTAAAAGAAATCCTTTAATAAAAATATAAAGCTCCCATTCTGTGATTTTTAAAAGTCTGGTTTTCATGACTTTTGGGGGGACCTGGGGCACACAGAAGAAAATCTGTGGGAAGTAAAATGAAGGAAGAGAAGAGAATATACTGTGGTTTTAAAAACTTTATGAAAGCCTTGAAACTACCTATGAAAGTATTTCCGTTTCCTGAGAATTTTACAGAATAGGGCTGAAATCTCTCAGAATGCAAAACACTTTAAAAACTGTAACCTGCTTAACATTAACCTTGACAAATTCAGGTTCTGTCATGTGAATGAATGAATGTGTGCACTCTTGAGAATTCTGGACCTTGAACATCTAAATTGAAGTAGGACAGCAGAAAATTATCTTTATCTTTCTCTCTCCTTCCACCTTCCATTCCATCCCCATTCTCTCTTTAAATTTTTAACAGATTGAGTGAATGACTTTAACAAAAAATCTAATGAGAAAGTCTCTTCAAAAGCACTGTTGGATTCCTCACTTCTTATTGCCGGTGCTTCCCGGAAGGACAGCACTTTGCTTTATGACCATGTATTGATCGCTAATATCTTTATTGAACCTTGTCTCTTCTTTGCCTCCTACAGGCAAAAGGTGAGAGTTAGATAATAGTATTAATTTTCCAGACATCTGTACACGTTTTAATGGCCTTTTGAAGTTTGAAAATCGTTTCTCTGTGAGCCCACCACAGGGCTAAAATGCCATTAAGGTCTCAACTGCAACAATACATAATGATCATAGCTGAAGAGGTAGGCTTGTCAATGAAAATAAAACTTATTTATTTTAGTGGAGATTCAAATTAATAGAAGGTCCTTGCCAAGCCAGAGCCAATGCCTCCAGGTTCTAGAGGCAAATGGCAGGACATAGGATGGCTGAAATTCACCCATCCTTGTTCACATGTGTGGAAAATCAGGGCTGGAAAAGATTTCCATGTCACATGCAACATGATGTGGAGGGTTGGGGAACAGTCAAGTAATTGGGTTCATAAACATTTTGTAGCCATGGTTCATTTTTTAAGATCATAGAGGCCTGTGGTCCCCTTGTCAGAATAATGCTTTGAAATACACAAAATAAATGACATAGGATAATAAGGAAACAAATTATATTGAGGTACAGTTGCTAAAATATTAAAAAACACATGACATATTAATATATGTGCTTTATTTCTAGAATATGAAATAACAAGTTCAAATAGATTTTCAACAGCTGTAATGTGACATGAAGATATCTGATTTCTGTCAGTGACAAAGTCACCAGTTAATATATCACTGAAGTCTGATGCCTACCTTCCTGTCAGAAGGAGATGCTAAATTTTAGTTCAGGTTTCATGAAACTGAAGATGTGCATTCTTCCACCAAGTTCACAAATGCTGTGAATTCTATCCATGGACTCCTGGAGTTTCGTATTAAGAAGCCCTGAGCATCTATATTTTCTACTTCCTGGGAACTGTGTGTTTATGTAGCTACAAAGACAATTATTTGTATTATTCCTCACAGAGGAATAAGTGTAGAGTAGACTTTCTAATATTAGACTTTAGAAAATATTTGGATGACTGTGTTTCATATTTTATGTCACTCCTGGAGCATGTACCCCAAGTTTGATTCTGTGGAATTGGATTGAGTTCTCTGATGACAGCCATACTGCTTTTTTCTTGGCCATCTTACAACTAATAGCAGTGTGGAGCTAGAAACACCTTGAAAGGTCTGTTTCTTACTCTTTATACAAGGCTACCTGGGCAGCTGTTGGGACCCTACCAGATACGATGACATTTTCACTAGCTCTACCCAGCTGGCCAAGGTAACCACATGGAGATACTTGCTTTACAATCTGACATCTGAAATTCTCTGAGAGTAAAGGAAAATTGGTTTCAAGGAGTCTTGTATATATTTTCCTTATGATTCAACATTGGTTCTCTCATGGAACATAATTTTAAGGGACAGTAACTTCAAGTTAACCTCTATATGAATGAAATTATCAGGGAAATGTTTAAAGTTTGAGAAAAGGAAGATTTAAAACCAGGGGAATGTGTTTTATTTCTTGTAGCATACTAGAGGAACCGATTTAGTCTGTCTCGTTTCATAAGGATAAAGAAGC
Source organism: Bos indicus (assembly GCF_029378745.1). Lineage (NCBI taxonomy): Eukaryota > Metazoa > Chordata > Mammalia > Artiodactyla > Bovidae > Bos > Bos indicus. The sequence goes on from NC_091761.1 coordinate 64,671,079, forward strand.
ATTTGATAGCAGCAGCCCCTGTGATAAAATGATTATGGCAGCAGGGAGAAAGAATCTAATCAGAGAATTGATCTGTGGATTCCAATTCTGTAAGAGCCAACATCGATCAACATAAATGTCAATAGTGAGATCAGATTGAGAACTGCCTGATTCCTTCAGATGGTTCTGGGGGCTGATGACAAATTCAAGAAGTAAATGTGAAAAGGAACTGAAAACTTTTACAATCACTCGATTGACCAGCAGCAGGCTACATGGTACTTTGGTGGTACAGGATAGGCTAAAATTAATTAGAGATTGTTCCACTGGACATGGAACAACAGACTGGTTCCAAATAGGAAAAGGAGTACGTCAAGGCTGTATACTGTCACCCTGCTTATTTAACTTAAAATGCAGAGTACATCATGAGAAACACTGGACTGGATGAAGCACAAGCTGAATCAAGATTGCTGGGAGAAATATCAATAACCACAGATATGCAGATGACACAACCCTTATGGCAGAAAGTGAAGAAGAACTAAAGAGCCTCTTGATGAAAGTGAAAGAGGAGAGTGAAAAAGTTGGCTTAAAGCTCAACATTCAGAACACTAAGATCATGGCATCCAGCCCCATCACTTCATGGCAAATAGATGGGGAAACAATGGAAACAGTGGCTGACTTTATTTTGGGGGGCTCCAAAATCACTGCAGATTGTAACTGAAACCATGAAATTAAAAGACACTTACTCCTTGGAAGGAAAGTTACGACCAACCTAGACAGCATATTGAAAAGCAGAGACATTACTTTGTCAACAAAGGTCCATCTAGTCAAGGCTATGGTTTTTCCAGTAGTCATGTATAGATATAAGAGTTGGACTGTGAAGAAAGCTGAGTGCCAAATAATTGATGCTTTTGAACTGTGGTGTTGAAGAAGACTCTTGAGAGTCCCTTGGACAGCAAGGAAATCCAACCAGTCCATCCTAAAGGAAATCAGTCCTGGGTGTTCATTATAAAGACTGATGTTGAAGCTGAAACTCCAGTACTTTGGCCACCTGATGCGAAGAGCTGATTCATGAGAAAAGACCCTGATGCTGGGAAAGATTGAGGTCAGGAGGAGAAGGGGACGACAGAGGATAAGATGGTTGGATGGCATCACCGACTCAATGGACATGAGTTTGAGTGAACTCCGGGAGTTGGTGATGGACAGGGAGGCCTGGCATGCTGCAGCCCATGGGGTCACAAAGAGTTGGACATGACTGAGCAACTGAACTGAATTGAACTGAAAGGATTTTCACATTGTGGATATGTAGTACCATGTGGTGAAATATAATAATGGTTGTTTTTGTAGCTGGTAATTTATAGTTGGGCTTCTCTGATGGCTCAGAGTAAAGAATCTGCCTGCCAATTCAGGAGCCGTGGTTTGAACCCTGGGTCAGGAAGATCCCCTGGAGAAGGAAATGGCAATCCACTCCAGTATTCTTGCCTGGAAAATCCCATGGGTAGAGGAGCCTAGACCTATAGTCCATGGGGTTGCCAAAGAGTCGGACACGACTTAGCCACTAAACAACAACAATTTATAGTTAGATATGGCGATTTAGAGAGGGAGCAGAAGAAACTTAGTGCACTTATTTATTGTGCCTTTGGGAGGCCATGTCTAGAGAGTGCAGTGGCATAGGAAACTGTCAGTTCTCAGAAAGGTTTTATGGGGTAGACTCCTGAAGTCATCATTTGCCATTTTGTATGCCTTTATTGATTGTGTGCCCACGGTTTTTGCTAAGAACAGGTCCTCACCCCATGTCATGTTAGGGAACATGGACAGCAACAGAAGAAGCATCTGCAATGACTTTCAGGATCAAGAAAACCAGGGAGTGTTAAGGCATGTGGAGTTGCTAAGGAGTAGGACAGGGATGTTAGGTGGGTGGGCAGAAAAAGAAGAATGTGAGTATAAAATATCTCTCTGCCCACTGCCACTTGGGGCCATCTTGCTGATTTGGCAGGAGATTCCTCTCAGATTTCCTGTCTAGGCAGGAGTTCCTTTCAGAGTATGGATGGCCCTTCTGTGGGGGCAGGAAGGGGAATATGTGAAAATAGGCAGCAACTCTGAAGTCACCCTAACATTCTGATTATAAAGCAGCTGTGACTCAGAATTGACAAAACTGACATTCATGGAATATTTACCTCTCTTTCCCTTGCTATTTGCATTTATTTGTACCTCTGTGGGGTACACTCTGTTGGCACTTCAGAACTTGGAGTCTTATGTTTCAAATGGTCGTTATTACTTACGTGCTGCCAAAGTGGTGGTTCTTCAGTGAATGTGATCTCATGTTAGGAAGCTGTCTCATGACTACTGTTGGTTTGCACTGATAGACAAGTGTCACTGCTTGAGGATAGGTGGGAAAATGCATGCTATTCTGTTAATAAAAATTATGTCAAAATTCAGCCTTCTCAGGTGGTGCTAGAGGTAAATAATCCTCCTGCCAATACAGCAGACACAGGAGACGTGGGTTCAATCCCTGGGTCAGGAAGATCCCCTGAAGAAGGAAATGGAAACCCACTACAGTATTCTTACCTGTAAAATCCCATGGACAGAGGAGCCTGGTGGGCTACAGTCCATGGGGTTACAAAGAGTCAAACATAACTGAATGACTGAGCACATGTTAAAATTCAAAATTCCACTCTTAACCCAGTAAGCTTAGTAAAGTTAACAAACTGTATCCTTGCTTGATTATGGGGTATCTTTCAGAGTTTAATGATTATCATAGAAGATGATAGTCAGGGCCCACCTCATGGCTGTGAACCTGTGCAGTCACATAAAGCCTTAGAAGGGCCCTGTGCTTGATTTCACCTTGTCCCAAATCATCTTGAAATCTTACTATGTTTTTCACAAACGAACCACTGCACTGGGTTCTGTAAGTTATGTCACTGATCCTGAAAATAGCTAACGTTTATTGAGTAATATGTCCCAAGCACCTGAACAAATGGAGTCTCTATCTTAACCTTATAAATTCCGAAATTTCTTCTCTTGAACATCCAATCTTCAATAAACTCCTATGCATTAATATCACCATCTGCCACAATGATGATACTTTTGTACATTCAAATTAGAGGGTTTCTTATTTCATTAGTTTTCAAACAATGGAAAAGTATCAATATCTATGAAAAAAGCTACACCATCCCACACAAAATAGCTGAACAAGAAAGTAAAGATTTATGTTGAAAAAAATTATTTGAAGCCCCTGAAATTATGAACATTGGGCATTTGAGGAGAAATATTTGTGGTCCCCAATTCATAATCTGAGAAGAAATTTGTTGTCTTTAAAATTAGCTGATTAGTAACAAGTGTTCAAAATGGATCTCGAATTCTAAATAATAATTCTTGGCAATTTGGATTTTCCTATAGTTTCACAAGTTAGTCTAAGGGATAGTTTCTTGTATCTATAGTGCCTTGTAATATTTGTAGATCTATAACCAATTTCTTTGTAATAGTTATTTATAAATCAGTAACCAGAACTCGTTTTTGGTATTCTCTGAGATTGAAAATGTTGCATATGTTATCAAATGAAAGGAAACTCAGAGGAAGGTAGTTTGCATCTTTTAAGAAAGTTCCCATCAAGGCAAATTTATGAAAATTAATAAATCTGTAGTGATTTGAGAACAGAATAATTTTAGGATTATGGTAACTGGTGATTATCTTAGAAGAAAATGGAGAGATTATCTTATTTGTGTTTATGCATCAAATATCCATTTAATACTTTACAATTCCCACTCTAAAAGATTAGGAATTTCTCTTTTCACCTTCTTTCTCAGTGCCTGGTTCACAAATTCATAGTGTTTACCGAACATGCTTGACGAGAGTAAAGTGTTCTGTGCTTTCAAATCTGAAGCAAAAGCAATGGAAGCATTGTTTTATGTCTCATGCAGGATATGCCTTTTTGATGCAGTTGTAAACCCCCTAAAATGTCATACAGATGTTTGTAATGTCATATCAGGTACTTTTCTTTTGGATGTTATAGCTGAGTTTGTAGTCAACTTATTGGAGGATTTGCTGGGGAAACCAAGAAACAATTTTGATGTCATTTCTATCTCAGATTTTTGTTTTTAACAGCTTCTCCTAATTTTCTTGAAGTACACACACACACACAAAATTGAAATTTAAATAGAGAATATATTTAACAAACTAACAGAAAAATAAAAATAAATCCACTTGACTTGATAAATCCTATGTAATAGCTGGAAACTGCCATTTGCCAAGAAATAATTTAGCTCAGTGAAATGTATTTTACAGCTAATCCTTTAATGTCTGTTTTACATATTACCCTTCCCACTGTTAATATTGAACAATATTGTAAGCTAGTAATTTTATGTGCTATATTTCAAATTGCTATTAGGAAGCCACATAAATAACAATTTTCAACTGCTTGTTTATAATACCGTGAGGCATTTCTTACCTTGGGGTAGAGTAACAGTGGATTAAAAAAAAAAAAAAAAAACTGCTGTGGGGATGTAGCTCCAGGGAAATTCTGTCTCAGATATGTAGCTGCTGCTGCTAAGTCACTTCAGTCGTGTCCGACTGTGTGTGACCCCATAGACGGCAGCCCACCAGGCTCCGCCGTCCCTGGGATTCTCCAGGCAAGATCACTGGAGTGGGTTGCCATTTCCTTCTCCAATGCATGAAAGTGAAACGTGAGAGTGAAGTTGCTCAGTCGTGTCCAACTCTTAGCAACCCCATGGACTGCAGCCCACCAGACTTCTCTGTCCATGGGATTCTCCAGGCAAGAGTACTGGAGTGGGGTGCCATTACAAAACCTATAAGGCCAAATAAAGTCATGAGTCTGAGACCCTGATAATCTACAACTGAATATTAACTACCAAAGGTCAGCTGAGACTATGGGCCTTCGAGTAACATTCAGCCAGAAACTGCCCTACTTGATATGTCTTCACAAATGTTATAAACTGAATGGGACTCCAGCAATTTGTCCCATTAGAGTCAGGGCCTAGAGCTATAAAATGCAGAGGAGGGCTCATCACAGAAGTCGTCTTCATCCACTCTGATCTGTGTCTTACCCCAGCCCCCCTGCAGGGAAATATTGTGAGAGTGACTCTTGCTGCCTGTGAAGGTCCCAATGGTTATGTAATCTCCAAAACTCTGCTTTTCATTTGCTCTCATTTTTCCTTTAATAATGTAGGGCGGCACCCATCTGATAAATAATTCCTCATGATTGGGTTTTTTTTTTTTTTGGTTCTTCCAAACACTGACAAGACATTTTCCTTTTCTAGAAGAGTCTCCTCTATGGTCAAGCAATAATCGTTTGATGTTAATATCCCCTCATAGTGATTGCAAGAACAGAGCAGGGCCCAGGTCTGGTTTCCTGCTGGCAGCCTGGATGCTGCATGGACTATTTTGGCATCATAGGAGGAGTCACTCTAGGTCTTCAGGATTAGTGCCTAGAGGTCTCTGGAGCACAGGCAGCTCTTAGGACAGCCCTAGCATGCAGCATGAGTGAGGATCCTGGGTGAAACTCCTTGGCAGCCCTTTTAGGAAGAAGCTTGATGAGAAGGCTATAAGCTGTGTGTGCCTTCTGTGTCCACGTTTCCTCTGGACCCTTCTAGTGTCTTCTTCCAGGCCTTGTTTACATGGACAGGGGTCATGGAGGCCAGCAGCCATATTCAGCATTAGGGAAAAATGTGTGGTGGGCAAAGGAAGAGGAGAGAAAGCACGTGTTTCATAGAGTGACGGGTTCAAATCCCGGCTCCACTACTTGCTCACGCCATGTGACCTGCCACAGGTGCCTCGTTACTGAGATGTCCCTCTCACTGTGCTCCTCCTCAAGTCTGCCTCTGTGGTCTTGCTGAGCTGAATGCAGGAATATGTCACTCTCCCTCATCTCTGGACCTTTTGTGTAGGTGTTGCCCAAAGAGTCATCATTTCTTGTTCATAAAATCTCAACTTAGCTATTTCTTCCTGGGAGGAGCCCTCCTAGAGCCCTTTGCTGAGGTTCCCATGGCACGTGACACTGGGGGTGCAGTGGCTTGTCCCACGAGCACCATGTTCCAGAGGCTGCATTTGTTCATGATCATACCCTGAATAAGAGAACATAGTAGCAAAAGACGTCATGAGGGACCCGGAAGTCTCTTTCCAGGTTCAAATCCCTGATCTGATCTGTTCTTTAACTCCTGTTGTTCCTCAGTTTATTCATCTGAAAAGTGGAACTCATAGATTCTCCCTTGTTAGATGATCCTAGGATTAAATAAGGAAAAAATAGCATCTTCACTTTTTTTTTTGCCTTAGCAAGACATGTAGTGAGCACTCTATAAATCCTTGCTATTTTTTCCTTAGTTTTACTTTTTAGTTAGCTCCAAATATTCATGTACAAATTGTGTTTTCCTGAAAAGAATGTAGAGACCTAAGCAGGAAACATCACCAATACCAAAAATATTATCAATAATAATATTAATAATCATAAAGAAGTACATTTTTGAATAAATTAATAATTAATGTTTCAGTATAGTAAGTGAATCTGTGACATTGTACTTAGAGTTATTTCTGTTTTTAATTCTGTGTAATTGTCTTGTCTAATTAATTTAAATAGTTATTTTAATAAGTTGTTTCCACAAAACTATCATTAACCAGATTTAATTGTAGAGTTAAGAGTCTGAACTCTGCAGTCAAACTGCCTAAGATATAAGTATGATTTATATGACCTTAGAAAATAATTTTAGCTCTGAACCACCATTTCTTCACCTGTAAATGGGGATAAGTATAGTTTTTACTGTGAATTGCAATAAGGATTTACAATGATAAAATTTGTGAAAATAGATACTTAGTGCTAAAAAAAGCTCAATCAGTTGTCATAGCTATAGTTACTGTTGTTGTTATGAATACTTCTTTTTTAATTATTATCTGCCTCTGAGAATAGATCTTGGCAAGAAAATTCCCAAGACAACAGCGTTCACTTAATGGGAATAGCGTAAATTAAGGGCTTAGAATTTAGACAGAAATAAGTAACTCATGACACGAGTTTGAGTAAATTCCGGGAGCTGGTGATGGACAGGGAGGCCTGGCGTGCTGCAGTCCATGGGGTCGCAAAGAGTCGGACACGACTGAGCAAATGAACTGAACTGAACTGAAGCAACTCATCCTGCAGAAGATACCTATGAGGCTGTTTCCTTACTTGAGGGGATAAGCAAACAGAATAGGGTAGAGTTTGAACTCAATAGTAAGGCAGACCTGGAAGACAATCCTGCTTCTGCCGCTTACTGGAGTATATCCTTGTGACTCTGGATACCGTCCTTAGCTTTGGTTGTTTGAGTTCTTCATCCTTAAAAATTAAGAACTTACCTTTTTCCGTACAGCAGTGTGAGGATTCATGAGATAAGATCCGGAAGGGACTTCACTCAGCATCCCTTTCCCTCACAGGGCAGGAGGTGAATCGTTTCTTCTAATAAACAGAGTATTGGACTCTAGTGACCACCAGTGCAGTTTCTATTAAGTCTGGCAAAAATAGAAGGTCAAGTTGTTTTTCTCCCTAATCCCTTTAGTTCTGTGAAATCAGAGGAAAAAAATTTTCCCCCCACATGTAAAAGTCAAAAAGCTTCAGAATCCAGGAGATTTTTCAAAAATAAAGCTTGATTAAAAATGTAAAATGCAGTGTGGATAATTTTACAAAACAGCAGGGGCAATTGCAAAGCACTTATTAAAAGTACCTGTTAAAGTAATTAGTGATAAAAATGGAAATTTCAAGACACTTCTGTATTTCTTAGATCCCAGAATAGGCTCAGACTGTGCTAAATCACTTCCTCTCTTAGATCAGAGTCACAGAAAAAGACAAAAGTGAAGTTTCAGAGAGTTTTAGGGTTGGGAGGCAGGTGTGAATCACTGTTAGGAACTGGCTCTTCCCAGGTCTGAGTGCTCTGATCCCATCACTCACCCTGCATCCTGTTTCCGAACATTTGTCACTTAGCTGTTACATATTAAATACTTATGATTCCTTCTTTGTTTTATGTAAAGAGACCAAGCAATTTGCGAGCTTGACAGGGAGATATAAGCACCTGTGGCCTAAACCTTTTTTGCACAGAATATTATCTTATTTATAGGGCTTCCCAGGTGGCACTAATGATAAAGAATCTGGCAGCCAATGCAGGAGACGCAAGAGATGTGGGTTAGATCCCTGGGTCTAAACAGCTATCCACTCCAGAATTCTTGCCTAGAAGTTTCCACAGACAGAGGAGCCTGGTGGGCTACAGTCCCTGGGGTCACACAGAGTTGGGATGCAATTGAGCAACTGAGCACAGCCCATAGCGCAACAGCATGTATTTAACCGTGTTGCCACTCTGACCCCTACTCTCACCTCCACTTCTGCCTCTGTCTTACTCTTCCTGCATCTCTCTTGTATATTCTACCTTAAAAATGCTTCTGTGTTGTTTTTTTCTCGTCTGTGTGTCCAGGCTCCTCATTCACATTATAGATTACACTAATGAGCTTCCTGAAGTCTGTTCATGGTTCTTAGTTAGGACTCTCACATAGTAGATGCTTCGTAAATGCTTCTTGTTGGACTAATTAGAGTGGAGACTCCTCAGGGCAAGGTTTGCTGTTTACATCCTAATCCACATCTCATTGGTCTTCTCCCAGCAGGACTTCAGGGCACTCTTCATGGAATTTCAGGAGAAGGCAATGGCAACCCACTCCAGTACTCTTGCCTGGGAAATCCCATGGATGGAGGAGCCTGGGTAGGCCGCGGTCCATGGGGTCGCTAGGAGTCAGACACGACTGAGCGACTTCACTTTCACTTTTTACTTTCATGCATTGGAGAAGGAAATGGCAACCCACTCCAGTGCTCTTGCCTGGAGAATCCCAGAAACAGGGGAGCCTGGTGGGCTGCCGTCTCTGGGGTCTCACAGAGTTGGAAATGACTGAAGCAACTTAGCAGTCATCAGTCTAAGCTGCAGAAGCCCCAAATAAACTTCCTAGTCACCAAACGAAATGCTCCCTAAGGCAGCCACTGGGTAATTAGGTTGTCATGGTAGCAGGGACCCTTGAAGAAGGTTTTGAATATAGCTTTGAAATAATTGTTTCAAAACATTTTATAACCTTGGATCCCAGAGAAGTAGAAAAGAGGATGTAGAACCATGTCATTTGCAGAAGCACCATCCAGAGTGAAACAGAATGCACTCAGGGCACAGAAAAATAGTTATGTGAGGAAAATCTGAAAGTTGTCATGGAAAATAATAATTGCAGCAAGGACTGTTGTAGATGGCTAAAAAAAAATAGCTATAAAAATTTTAGACTCTGAAATGAGATCAAATTTTGATGGACATATTTTTTAAAGGACCTTTAAGAGAATATTCAAAAGGCATGCTCTGGCATCAGCAGGATGACTGAAGGCAAATAGTTAGAATGTTTTATCTTTGTATCCCCAAATGGAAATAATGACATAAGTAATTAAACATTAGCTTTTATCTAAAAACATTTGTCCTAGGCTCAAATTTTTATGAATTTAAGAAAGGACCATATAATACTCAGTTATGTAATACACAGTTATATAATATTCAGTTTTATGATAAATTCTTAATGGAATGGAATGAAACCTCTGAAATGTGAACCAAGTGTCTGCCACAATATCTCTTGATTGGATTTGGAAGGGCTGATGAAAAATTACATTTCTGAGTGTGGCAAAATATAAGTAAAAATGTAAATCTAGTGTGTGAGTAAGATAAAACTTGGGGTTTTTGACTGGTCATTTGATGAATAAAGCTTCCAGAGAAAATTATCTTTATCAGGCTTTAAGTCATTTTAGGAGATTTCCTTGAACCTCCTTTCAGCCTTGTGCATATCTGTGAAAATCACTTTATTACTCAACAGAAGGAACAAGGCTTTTCACTTGGTGATGTCTAATTCAAGCCGTATTTAGAACAAGTCTCTTAAACATATACCAAATCCACCACACATGTTTTCCACCCCTGTAACAGTGGATAGCCAAGGTTTAACTTTCATCACAGGAAAAGTATGGAATTGGCAAAATCTGAAGATGCTCAGAGGGTTTCATAATTACACACTCCAAACTTGCTTCCCTTGTGTTGGGATTAAAGGAGATGAAACACACCACCTGGGACCAGCCTAGGGCTGAGTTGAAGGAGCAGGAATAGGGCTCTAGGAAGCTCCCTGGAAGCTGTGAGCCGAGATCAGCTGTCCAAGGTGGAAGCAGGACAATTCGAAAACAAAGCCACAGCTGAAGAAGCAGTAAGTTCCTCATCCAAGAAATCAGCCTAAGATTCAGGACATTATGAGACAGGAAGGAAGGTGGCAGGGTACAGCCATCAAAAGAATGACACAACCATTAAGAATAGGATATGATTTAAAAAACACACACAGAGCAAATAAATAAATAAACAAACAACAGCAAAACAGAACCTACTAGGCCCAAGATGGTGGAAGATTTTACTTCTAGTTGACCTTAAGCCTCATCAGGCTCATTAGGCTCTAGTTAGACCATTCAGTTCAGTTCAGTTCTGTCGCTCAGTGGTGTCCCAACTCCATGGACTGCAGTATGCCAGGCTTCCCTGTCCATCACCAACTCCCAGAGCTTATTCAGATTCATGTCCATTGAGTTGTTGATGCCATCCAACCATCTTATCCTCTGTCATCCCCTTCTCCTCCTGCCTTCAATCTTTCCCAGCATCAGGGTCTTTTCCAATGAGTCAGTTCTTCGCATCAGGTGGCCAAAGTATTGGAGTTTCAGCTTTAGCATCAGTCCTTCCAATGAATATTCAGGACTGATTTCCTTTAGGATGGAATGGTTGAATCTTCTTGCAGTCAAAGGAACTCTCAAGAGTCTTCTCCAGCACCACAGTTCAAAAGCATCAATTCTTCGGCACTCAGCTTTCTTTATAGTCCAACTCTCACATCCATACATGACCACTGGAAAAACCATAGCCTTGACTAGATGGACCTTTGTTGGCAAAGGAATGTTTCTGCTTTTTAATATGTTGTCTTGGTTGGTCATAACTTTTCTTCCAAGGGGCAAGCATCTTTTAATTTCATGGCTGCAGTCACCACCTGCAGTGACTTTGGAGCCCCCAAAATAAAGTCTGTCACTATTTCCATTATTTCCCTATCTATTTGCCATGAAGTGATGGGACCTGATGCCATGATCTTAATTTTCTGAATGTAGAGTTTTAAGTCAACTGTTTCACTTTCCTCTTCACTATCATCAAGAAGATCTTTAGTTCTCTTTCTGCTGTAAGGGTGGTGTCATCTGCATATCTGAGGTTATTGGTATTTCTCCCAGCAATCTTGATTCCAGCTTGTGCTTCATCCAGCCCAGCAATTCTCATGATGTACATGAGACATGGGACAGTTCTGAGGCTGACCATATAAACCAAAAAGTGGGTAACACCCCAATTCTTGGAAATTCCACTCCTTTCCCAAAATAGTTGTAATAATCCTCCCACTCTTTAGCCTGTGAAATTACCCAGCTCGTGAAAACTAACCACCCTATATTATGGTGCAATCTCTTGTCTTCTGAGACAGCCCACACTCTGTTTTTGGAATATATATCTCTCTAAATAAACCTGATTTCACTTTACTATGACTCGTTCTTGAATTCTTTCCTGCATGAAGCCAAGGACCCTCACTTGGCAGCTGTCCCAGGGGCTCACACAATACTTGAGACATGACTGTCTTCTGGTGTTCCACTTTTCCTACAACAAATATATCTGTGAGGGAGCACTCTTGCATGCTCAGTCGCTTCAGTCATGTCCAGCTCTTTGCAACTGTATGGACTCTAGCCCATCAGCCTCCTATTTCCGTGGGATTTTCGAGGCAAGAATACTGGAGTGAATTGCCATGCCCTCCTCCAGGGGATCTTCCCGACCCAGGGATCAAATCTGAGTCTCCTGCATTGCAGGTAGATTCTTGACCACTGAGCCATCGGAGAAGCCTGACTTAATGCCAAGTACAAATAAGCACCCAACTCACAAGAGAGTAGGAGCAGCCGCACTCCACAGGGAGTGAGCAGGAGCAGGGGAGCATAAGCTCTGACACAAGCAGTGACCAGGGGCAGCTGCTGGTATTGTGTCTCTTGGAGAGAGTGCTGAATGACCAAAGATACCAATGGTGAGTGGGCAAATCCCAAGAAATTCTTCCACTCCTCCTCTAAATATCCTGCTATGAAATGTTTGGAAAGTAGAAAAATACCTTCTAATGTTGGTAGAGTACTTTAGAAATACATAATAGAATTCAGGAAAATATAGTGAGTAAAGAAGCTTTAGCTCTGGATCATTTGGCAATAGCAGACCTCACTTCATAAATAAAACAGGAATTCAAGAATTGTGGACGGAGGAGCCATTTCCTTTGACTAAGAGACCTTTTCCACAAGGAGAGAAAGAACTCCAGAGAATATAAAACAGGACAGGGTAGAATTCAGGATATCACTACTAGAGCATTTACCAAGGCTGAGTAAATCAAGAGAATTGAAGCAGATCAGATTAAAAACACAAATTCATATCTACCTTTTGTTGCTGAACCTAAATTACTCATGGTGGTAGAGTCCATTAATCAGATATATACCATATTCACTCTCATAATTTCCTTTTTATAGGTATTTGGTTTTCTTAGTTGAAAAGGAGAATAATTATATGGATGATTATGGTATCAGATTAATTCTCTTACCAAATCTGAATAAAGATAAGGGAACAATGGTTAAATGATCTGTTTTGTATGTTCCTCTTTACATCTGACATCTTGAAGTGAAAAAAAAAAAAAAAAATTACATGTTCCTTTTCAAACTTCAGGGACTACATCAGTAAATACAAAAGCTGCTCAGAACCCTATTTTGCTTGTTTTTTCCTGCATGGTTTCCCATGTTATTCACATTTCTCAGATAATCTACTTTTTAACCTCACCTTGTAGCACTGAATAAGGACTCAGTGTTTCCCTGGCCTCAACAATCACTACATTCCTGTTGAGACATCATCTCAGTACTGAGCAAAAACCCACAGGTAGAATTCTGTTAAATGCCACAAGCCATCACTAAGCATCTGAAGATCTGCACCTCAATGAGTGAGAAGAGACAGAAAATGGCAAAGTGGCCCTCCAGCCCCATTCTGAAAGGCCGCGTGTGCATCATTCCTAGTCTCTGCTGCCTTTATTAGCTGGAGAGCTGTGGAGCCAGCCTTGGTACCGTGAAGGGGCCACTCCACCTCCATCCTGCCGGATAATGGACAGCTGGCCTTGAGTGCAGCCTTTCTCAGCCTTGAGTTACAGATTCAAAACTGTAAAATAGAAAATACAGCTGACTGACTGAAGGCAGAGTAACCCACCAAAAAATCATTAACGCGGCATGTATTTCTGACCCTGGCTGCTCTGGCATTCCTGGGTACCCAAAGCTGACCTTGGTCTCTTCACTCTGGTGTGAGCATGCACTCTGACTGTGGACTGAGCCGCACCACCACTTGTCTCACAGATCCTCACCCCTCCCCATGGATAGTGACACAAAGTAGCCTCTTCTCCATGAAGCTGAAAATCCATATATATATATATATATATATATATATATATATATATATATGAATATGTATTTCTGACTTTGAGTTCCCTATGTATACATTTTACCTACTTTTCCCTGAGATCTGAATTATGGCCAGATAATATCACAGTCCCAGTTTGAATAGTGATATTCTCTCTCCTCCTTTGATGATTTATTATATATATATAAACCTTTCATAAAAATTCGTATTATAAGAAGTATAACACCTGTGGGCTGGCGAGCTTTTGTGGTAATTTAACCATGAAGAATGTGTGTATGTGAAAGGATGATCTTTACCTCTCATTTTCTTACCTATAGTCTTAACACAGAAGTAGATTTTGTTTTCATCTAAGTCAATTTTTATTTTCCCTACATATGTGGAAACTATAACAGTAAATTATTCATTTGTATCTTAACATTTAAGAAATTACCAATTATCAGTTATGACAGTTAATTGATAGAAGACTCTAAATTTCACCATGCTGTCTTATTTATTATCCTTTCTGACTATCCCAGTACCTTTCCCTACCTGAGAGGTAGGTTAAGTAGCTTCTTCCATCCCTTTGTGGCTGGCAAGTAATCTGAGACAAAAAGATTCAGTTACATCCCCAGATCTGGTAAAACCTGTACCTTGGGACTAAAACTCAAGTCCCCTTGCTCTAGGATCTTTCTCCTCTCCCTCATGACTCTACGTATTTCAGTGGAGAAAACTGACTATGCTCAGTCACTTAGTCCAACTCTTCATGACCCCAGGGACTGCAGCCTGCCAGGCTTCTTTGTCCATGGGATTTTACAGGCAAGTATACTGAAGTAGGTTGCCCTTTTCTCCTCCAGAGGACCTTCCCAACCCAGAAATCAAACCTCCATCTCCTGCATTGGCAAGCAGATTCTTTACCACTGAGCCACCTGGGGAAACCTGACCACTTGGATAAAAATAAAATATAACATCATTTAGGACGAAGAGTTTATATATACACATACTCATGCTGAATGCAAAACGATGGCATCATATATCTGGTAAAAAGGAATGAAATATAACCATTAACCAAATAAGAAGTCAGATATCTAATCTATAAGGACTCTTCCCCCAAATCACATGATATACCACTCAAAATCATCATTTCTTTTGTTGAATGCCATTTCCCATAACTTCTTGGACTCTTTGCATAATGATAAATGTGTTCTTAAGTCAGAATGTTATCATTTTTTTGGCACTCTCTCAGTCCTTAAAACCCAGATTTGGGTGGAGAAAATATAGACAGCTCCTTCTTTATGGGCTGTAAGAAGCCTCAGTCAGTTACTTACTGAGCATTCACATTGTGACAAGTCTTGGGTCTTAAAGGATCTTTGGTCCCAGGGAACTCATACTCTAGAGAATGCTTGAGATAAGCATTATAGAAATTGTGCAGAAACAACATCCTGGTTCTACTTACCTATGTCTTAACTTTCTTGGAGAAACTAGCATTTTCAAAATAATGAACAACCAGTTATTTATGTCATTTTTGGTGAAAAAACTCCACAAACACAGGTTGAGAGAAGCAAAAGTATAAGTCTGAAGTAAATGGTTTGAGACTCCACTGATAAGGAGAACTGACCCATAGCAGGAAAAAAAAAAATGCCTTTATTCTTGCAGTTGGATGCAGCACAGCCCTACCACCATGCTCATCCTGAGAGCTGAATGGAATTTGTTGTGACTAACTAACCAAGCTCAGCAATAAAGAATCCACCTGTAATGCAGGAGACGTAGGTTTGAACCCTGGGTCAGGAAGATCTCCTGGAGAAGGAAATGGCAGCCCATTCTGGTATTCTTGCCTCGGAAATCCCATGAACAAAGGAGACTTGCGGGCTATATTCTGTGGGATCGCGAGTGTTGGACATGACTAGCAACCGAACCACCACGAACCTCCCAACTAACCACGTACGGAGGGCTTTCACAAGAGTTGAACCTGAAGAAAGTCAAATGGGAAACAGAGTAAAACAGGCCTCATTTGAGAGGCATTTATGTCCTTGCTGACAACATGATGGATCTGCTGGGACAACGTGACTGTCCGGCAACCCCTGCACGCTAAGATGATCCTAGCAGGAATTAATGGCAGAGATCAGTCATTTCCCAGATCAACATCAGCATGCAACAAGGCCTTTCCTGGGAGACAAAGGAATAGAAAAACTTTTCAGAGGTGAGGGAGCCATCTCAGTCACATTATTTACTTACTCAATTCGATTTTTTAGTGTCTGAAGTCACAAAAGTTGTAACCAAGACAAACCAGGCTGCAAGTACCATTTTAAAAATGTCATCAGCCTAGCAGAAACATGAGACATAAATCACAAGTTTTATTGTATTTGCAATTAAACAGATCAAATTTAATGTCCACAGAAAAGCCTTAGTAATTAGGATAAAGATTAATATAGTGAAATGTCCCTGGTTTAGGAGGCCACCCAAGCAAAACTGAAATAAAGAATTGAGTATATAATCGA
Organism: Bos indicus; assembly: GCF_029378745.1. Classification (NCBI taxonomy): domain Eukaryota; kingdom Metazoa; phylum Chordata; class Mammalia; order Artiodactyla; family Bovidae; genus Bos; species Bos indicus. The sequence goes on from NC_091761.1 coordinate 64,687,052, forward strand.
ATAGCATGTGAATATTAATGCATGAAACCCTCCAAGTCCCCAGATCCCTGATGCAATTATTTTCTATTCACATTAATTGTTCCTAACAGATGACTTTAATGACTTTGAGTTGAAATGTGTGCAAGGGAAGATTTCACAAGATCAATGCTGTTTAGAAATAAGGTCATTTTTATAATTATTTGCTCAAATTTTAACCACTGCTCAACATAATAAGGTTAACATGGTGAGTGTTTCATAATGTGAATATCAAAAGTTAATTTTCATGCTGGCTAATAAGTGTATTGGGGTATTCACATTTTTCTTCCTATTTCTTTTTCCTTACTACTTATTTTCCAACACATATTGACAGACTGTGAAAGTGTGATTATGGTTTATAAGCTGTAATTTGCACATGTGTATATATAGAACACTAATAAACTCAGATAAACATTTTTTGGGTTAGGATATGTGTTATCTAATCTAGAAATGTCAACTCTTTTGAGATTTACCTGTTTGAGGCAGGATTTTGAAACAAACAATTAAATCAACACTGTTCAAAGTTTCTGCCTGTTTTTACCCAGAAACTTCACTCACGCATCTTAGATCTTTCATCCGGGGATTTACTCTCAGATGTGGAAGGAAGCCAGAGTCTGACGCACTCACGAACTGATGTTGAAATGCATGTGAGTTTCCCTGTCGCCTTCAGAACACTTGTTCAGGTGGTTATTTTCCTCCATCAAATATGATGTCACAAGTGAACCATAAAGCGCATCCTTGAAGCATTGTCAGGTAGATAAAAATACTTTCCTTTCTTGTGTTCTCTGCAATTCAGCATCATATCCCCCAGCTGATAGAGTAAGTAGAAAATGTCACTCTCAGCAAAAATATTATAAATCTTGCCTTGTCCCCAAGATACCTTTTTTGGGTATTGATTATATCTCAAAGTCACAGAGAAATGGTCAAGGAGCTTTTTATTAAAGCCCATGTCCCATATTACTCATCTTACTTTTATGATATATTATGTATGAACTTTTAAAAATTCATGGGCTGTACTTTTTTTTCTTTAGCTAGGGTTAGCTTTGTGCTTATTTTGCAAAACTGTAACCAGCGTGGTTTTTTAACTCTCATTGACATTAAAAAAAAAAAAAAGATAGCTTGAAAAATACAAGAGTCAAATATATAATGAAAAATGTTAGTCTTAAAACAATGACTGATGGACATTTGTGGATAACTGGCCTTTTAGTTTACTGTATAAATTTATAAGTATAGGTAGGAGAGTCTATATCAAAAGTGAATATTCTCAAGTTAGATTGGAATTGCATGTCAGTGGAGTACTGTCATCTTTAAACATTCCTGAATACCCTAATGCCATCCAATATAAAAGATGGCCTTAAGATCAGGAATTTTTTAAGTTGCAAATTTTAATCCAAGAAATTATTGCCTTCATTCTCTGTCTCTCTCCTTTTTTTAAAACTAAAATTGTGGACTTTGTATTGCATTTCACATAATAAGTATGTTAGAGCATATGAGTGCTTCAAGGTGGTAATCTAAAATACACTATGGGAAAAAAAAACACTTTGAATAGTGCAAACAGTGTGCTTCATCAATTCAGTCAACATAATTAGGGTAATGTTGCAATGGAGACCAACATATATCTTTAGGCAAACAAGAATTTTATTAATAATAACTATCTATTACAACTCTTCTCAGGAGGATGCTTGGCAGTCTGTATATGTCTAGGAGTTCTGCTTATTGTCAAGGGCCTTACTTAGGGCTATAGCATAGTGGCTGGGACCTGGGCCTGACATCAGAACTTTGTATTGACTGGGTGACCTTGGACAAGATTTTAAAGCATCAGTTCAACAGTGCCTCAGGTTCCCCATCTGGAAAATGAGAAGAATGATATTTCTGTTCTATTTCTGAGAGTCGTCGTGAGGATTAAATGAGATAACATATGACATGTACATAACACAGTACCTGCTGAGAATTTGGGGCCATAGTGAGATCTCTGCTGCTCTGGCTGTCTTCTATTCTAAAATATGTGGCCCCATGTCACAGCCGCAGAAGAACATGGCAGAGATGGAGAATGAGAGCTGAGATAAGTACCTGCTAGTGTGCCTGTCCAGGTCACATCAGTGATCCCCAGAAACAAAGTACACCCACTTTGGACTTTCTCATCACAGATCATATATGATGGCATGTTAAAGGTAATACAGAGTCCCTTAGGGAGGCTGTAAAGTACAATTTTGTTGAAGAGCCAAGACACACACATACTAAAAAAAAAAAACTTTTTAGTAGTAGTAGCAAAACCTAAAAGTTACTAAACTTTATTGTTACTAATAATCACTTAGTGTCATTAAGCATGAGGGCCTGCATGCTAAGTGGCTTCAGTCATGTCTGACTCTGTGCGACTCTATGGACTGTAGCCTGCCAGGCTCCTCTGTCAATGGGATTCTCCAGGCAAAAATACTGAGGTGGATTGCCATGTCCTCCTCCAGGAGATCTTCCCAGCCCAGGGATCGAACCCAAGTCTCGTACATCTCCTGCACTGGTAGGCGGGTTCTTTACTACTAGCACCACCTGGGAAGCATACGGTTACTGATTGCCAGAGGCCCATCACTCTTCACATTGATCTTATATGATTGGAGCTTTCATTATCTCCGGTTAGAAAAAAGGAAACTAAAGTGTGGAAGAATTAAGTAATTTTCCCAAAATCAAAGAGTTAACCAGTGAGAGAGCCAGGATTTAAACCTGATAAATGACCTTATAAATGAGCAGATAATCCTGATGATAATCATGTGCTAATGAGGGAAGAAACCTCAGGAGAAAGGAGCTCACTTTCAGTCATGATGTCAGAGATTCTGAGTCCCTTCTTAAATTCCAACATCAATTGTCCAAGGTCAGGAAAGGTGGAAGAATTTCCCAGTAGAGAGGACTAGCCCTTTTGTCTTCTTGTCAAGGAATTACTCTGTAATCAGCCCACTATACACACCCTCTCTCCAGTACTCTGCTCCCAGGGAGGGCTCAGACCCCTGCCTTCATCCTGCTCAGCACAGCCCAGGTCAGACTGAGATACACAGCTTGCTACCAGGTAATTCACATGAGAGGTTATCCTCTCTCAAAGCTCTTCCTAGGCTAGGGACTTTCTACTCAAAGCACAGGCCCTGGACAGCAGCCTCAAAACATTTGGGAATTTCTTACAATACTACATTTCAGACCCCTCCTCAGAATTGCTAAATCAAATCTATATTTAACAAGATCTGGGATGACTCATGTGAATATTAAAGTATGAAAAGCCTGGCTTAGGGACACTTTTCTATATAACTACCCCAGCCCTGCCTGCCTCCACATAACATTGATGGGCCTTCCCCACTTCCTCACAGTACCCTCTGTTACATCAGGGCATCTCAGGTTCAAGGTCAAGGGAGAGACAACAATGCTTTTCTCTCCTAGCACATCTTCTGTGTTCTAGTTTCCTGTCATCGTAATCCAGCGTCTGTCAGAAGTGCACACAAGGTTGATAACAGGGCAGAGAAGCATATTTGTTCAAAAGAGGCCTGGGAATTGAGCTATAAGAATAGGTATAATTGTGATGGGTGAGGTGAAATGGTAAAGGTTGGAAAGACAGAGGGAAATCACATATAAGCTTCAGTACTGTTGAGAAAAGTAGAATGCAAACAGTGACTAACACCTGCGCAGTGTGTGAGAAAGGCCGCTGGAGAAGTTTAGATCTGATGGCCTCAAAAGACACAGACATAATATTTCCCTGAATGGTAGACACCACCATCAGAACAGAGGTGCATGCTCAGTCGCTTGCTCAGTTGTGTCTCACTCATTATGACCCCATGAGCTGTAGCCCGCCAAGCTCCTCTGCCCATGGGATTCTCCAGGCAAGAATACTGGAGTGGGTTGCCATTGCCTCCTCCAGGGGATCTTCCCAACTCAGGGATTGAATCCGCATCTCCTACATTGGCAGGTGGATCCTTTACTGCTTGAGCCCTTGGGAAAGCCTCAGAGGAGAGGTCATCCAAAATAAAAACCACCACCCTACTGACTCAAGTAACAAAATATCAGAGAATGGGATGGAAAAGAAAGAAAGCACACAAGTAGAAGTGGATTGTGATGTGCCGTTTCTGAAAGTCTGTTTCTGGCATGTTCCAGATGTGTGCAGTGGCTGAAACCTTCAGCCTGTGCTCCTGACACTGGGACCATGTGTGGAGGGCAGCTATAGAGACATAAACATGAGCTCCCTTTAACTAAATTGCATCTGGCAATAAATAAGTTCATAAATCAATAGATATTGCTGAAAGCTGGATTTTAAGACAACTTTCTCCTTTCAGTGATATTTAGAGCCAAATTTCAGGGGGAAAAATAGAGTAGTAAAATTCCATGGCGTTTTCAGATCACTTTAAGAGATTATTAGGCAGCCAAAATGAAGTATCAATAGCAAGGAAGATGCCTGATATTGAAAATCTAACATTATTAAGCATTATGGATATTGATTAGAGAGCAGGTTAAACGTGCCCTCTGTACTGATGCAGGGGTTTCCTATTGACCACAAAGGCTCCCAGAACAGCATCACCTTCCTTCCCCACACTGGTGTTTAGTCATCGTCAGTTGAAATTGCATTTGGAGAACAGTGATAAGTACTCAGGTACTAAAGGCTCCCATAAAGTGTCAATAAACTGCATGAGTAAGAGGCTTTGCCATTCTGCCAGTGACATGAAGACAGATGGTTCCCCCATCCATGAGTTTCTGAGACAAAGCTTTTCTAGATAGGGGACAGGAATGAGACTGTAATGGAGAGATTCCATTCTTGTGATCGGGATGCTAAATTAATTTAGCCCATCCAGTTAGTGGAGCTTCATCTGTTACATTAGGGCCCTGTAATGTGGCTGTCAAGATGTGCTGGGATGTTTATGGCTTTGCCACCTGTGCCTTGTGCAGACCCACTAGAATTTTAACTGCCTGGATCCTTCTTGTGGGGCCCAGATCTGTTTGATATGAAACTCTTTATCATTTGAACATCCAACTGATCTGATCTGAAAAGTCCTGGAATCTGCACAGCAGAGCTTCCTGACTCCTTCGTTTGGTGTTTCACTACAGGACATAATTTCCTGGGCATTTGATCCCAGACTTACAGTGATGTTATCAGAGCCATACGGATCATAGGAGTGATCTGGTAGCACTGGCCCACCCTACACAGGAAGACATTAAGATCCACAGAAGTTAAATGTTTTCTTTGCTCTGTATCTCATATCTGGTGGCACATATAGCCTGAGAACCAGGTTGCTAGACTTCCAGTCCAGGGCTTATGCCCATGAACTCTTAAGCCAAAGAAGTTGCTCTGTGTTCTTCCTTTTCTCACATTAGATTCATGACTTGATATTGATGTGATCCTTTAACCAGTGTGACTGGATAAAATGAGAAACTACTATGGTCATCAGTTCAGTTCAGTCGCTCAGTCGTGTCCAACTCTTTGCGACCCCGTGAATCGCAGTTCTGCCTAATCCTGATGGCAGCTCATAATAATTGAGCACCTGCTTCTAAGCTGGATCTTGTGCTGCATGCATCTCATCTAGAGCCTCACTTGGTCCTTGCAGGGACCCTATACGGTAGGCAGCGTTATCACTTTTTGAAAAGGAGATGTAGCTCTAAGAGATTAAATAATTTCCCACACATGTTAGTCTGAGGCAGAGTCAAGAGTCAAACCCCTAGTCTGTCGACCCCGAAGTCTGTGTTTCTCACCACAGTACTATGTCCATGCCTCCCTCATTATGATGTTGAGTTGGTATTTCTTCTCCCCTAAGCAGAGTCCTAGCTCAGAGCTGTCCTGCTTTTTCAGGGCTGCCAGCTGAACACAAAAGCAGGAACCCCTGCTTTGAAATGCCCTGGCACGGGGATTGCCGTCTCTGGTCATCTCTGCCCTCGAAGCAGCTACAGCAGCAGTGAGCTGTCTCTTTCCAGCACCTGCAGCGAGTATTCCAGCGGCTCCTCCTACACGTGGCATGATGGAAAGAACCTCAGGAAAAGGGTAAGGCTCCTTCAGGGGCATTGCAGCATCAGAGGGAACCAGAAAAAAAGCCTCTTCTGGTAGGAAGGCGGAAGGTGGGAGGGAGGCCTAGAAGGAAACCCCCATTTGCTGAGCCCTTGTTCTTTTACACCTCACAGAGCCATAGAGGGAGATGTTATCTTCCTCATTACACAGAAGAGGTTGGCTCTAAAAGGTTAAGTTTCTTGCTAGAAGTCACACAGCCAGAGAGGAGTGGAATGATGACTTGATCTCAGATGATGAGGACATTATGGGAGGGAGTTTGGGAGAGAAAGACAGTTTGCTCTGTGCTTTGGTGGAGCCCACCAAGTTCACAGATTTATATCAAGTTGGAGTGGGAGCCCTGGCCTAGTGGAACTGACCATGCTTCAGACTGACTGAGACATTTTCAATTAGTTTTATAGACATTCTCTATCGCTGTGATGCTCGGAGAGACTTGTCGATGTCCAGTGCAAATCAGGCTGAACGAGGCCAAGTCACCCCAGACTGAGCGCCCTATGAAACCTCAAAGAGAAGGTTTTCTTCTGGAGAATAGGGAGAGAGGTGCATTCTCTCAGAATAAATGACCATGAGTTTTGGAAGTCTCATTAGCTTTGTGGAAATTTACTGCTCAAAAATAGCAATGTAATATATTGACCTCCTCTATCCAATGCAATAGCCTCATAAAACTCTAATTGGCTATAAATTGAAGGAGGTACAGTAGAGAGAGAAAATGCTATGGTACATTTCAAGCACCATAGCTTCAGTGAAAGTCTCCACATAGATGCCAGGAGTTTCTTTACCAGATTGTTAAATAACTCCTGTGACTGGAATGACTCGCATCTGCTAAGTGGGCTCATATAACAGAGATTTCTTCATGATTTGAATAAACATCTTTGCACACGGGTATAAGTCAAGAATCTGGAATAGCTGTTTTCACAGTTTCCTTATATTAAAGAAAAACAAGATTGGGATTGACATACATACACTATTGGTATTATGTATAACATAGACAACTAATGATAACTCACTCTGTAGCACAGGGAATTCTATTCAATACTCTATAGTGGCCTCTATGGGAAAAGAATCCAAAAAAGAGTGGATATATGTATAATATAACATTCACGTTGATGCACACCTGAAAACTAGCAGAACATTGTAAGGCAACTATACTCCAATAAAAACTAATTTAAAAGAAAAGTGAAGAGTGTGGAAGCCCTCAATCTGAATATTTGGAGGTCAGTTTTCTCTCATCTGTATAAATTTAGTTTGTAATGTCAGAAGTGTAAAAAACCTGGGAACGTCTATAACCGTCAGAAAATTCAGGTGAGGGAGGGCATTTGTCATACACAGAACAAGAAATGAGAAAAAGATTTCAAGCTTGAATTTAGAGTTTATTCTCCTGGACTTAGACTTATAATGCAAAGTGCAGAGCCTGGGGTGTTATCAAAACTGCTCTTTCTAAGATGTTCAGAATTCTGAATAATGACTGCTAGTTACCTGGCTTTTAGCAGACTGGGGAGATGGTCGGGAGGATGTTCCCTCTCTTTGTCTCTGAATATTGCTGGCTCTCAGGGCCCCTCGCTCAGCACTTTTCATTCACAGCTATTCCTCTCTCCCTCTCAGCCTTTCTTCTTCTTTTTTTTTTTTTTTCTTTTGGCTAAAATTTTTCCAGTTAGAACAAACTTTGATCTTTTAGAGACATCAGTTCCCTGAAAAAGGAGGAATAAGGTTCTTAAGGCACTTCTTACATACTCCAGTAGACATCATCTGGAAATTTAACAGTGTCCCAACTCGCAATGGTATTCACATGGAGTACCAGCATGCCTGTCACATTCCCCAGAGAAAAGTCTTAATTCTGAGGGAACCAGAAAACTGACCCAGTCCTATTAAAACACTTTCAATGGCATTATTTAAGAAACTTAAGTTCTTACCATGTACTAAGTACTCATTTAGTATTAACTGGCATAATAAATTCATACAATATAAATTTGAACATGAATATTAGCTTCAGTTCAGTACAGTTCAGTCGCTCAGTCATGTCTGACTCTCTGCAACCCCATGAACTGCAGCACACTAAGCCTCCCTGTCCATCACCAACTCCCGGACTTCACTCAAACTCACGTCCATCAAGTTGGTGCGGCCATCCAGCCATCTCATCCTCTGTCATCCCCTTCTCCTCCTGCCCCCAATCCCTCCCAGCATCAGTCTTTTCCAATGAGTCAACTCTTCGCATGAGGTGGCCAAAGTACTGGAGTTTCAGCTTTAGCATCATTCCTTCCAAAGAACACCCAGGGCTGATCTCCTTCAGAATGGACTGGTTGGATCTCCTTGCAGTCCAAGGGACTCTCAAGAGTCTTCTCCAACACCACAGTTCAAAAGCATCAATTCTTCGGCACTCAGCTTATACAATAATAAATATATGACCATTGGCTCTTTGGTAGTTTATAAGTATTTTATTTTTAGTATTGTTTTGTGTAGAAACAGAAAGGCAGAAATGAAACCTTCATGAAATGCACTAGCCTGCCCTTCATGGAGGAAAATGGCTCTAGTTACTGAGTAATTACCATGTGTCAGCTTTGTTAGCACTTCATAAGCACTAGCTCATTTAATGATCATGAAAACTTATTACTTCAGTTCAGTTCAGTTGCTCAGTCGTGTCCAACTCTTTGCGACTCCATGAATTGCAGCACGCCAGGCCTCCCTGTCTATCACCAACTCCTGGAGTTCATTCAAACTCATGACCATCGAGTCGGTGATGCCATCTAGCCATCTCATCCTCTGTCATCCCCTTCTCCTCCTGCCCCCAATCCCTCCCAGCATCAGAGTCTTTTCCAGTGAGTCAACTCTTCACGTAGGGTGGCCAAAGTACTGGAGTTTCAGCTTTAGCATCATTCCTTCCAAAGAACACCCAGGACTGATCTCCTTTAGGATGGACTGGTTGGATCTCCTTGCAGTCCAAGGGATTCTCAAGAGTCTTCTCCAACACCACAGTTCAAAAGCATCAATTGTTCAGCGCTCAGCTTTCTTCACAGTCCCACTCTCACATCCATACATGACCACAGGAAAAACCATAGCCTTGCCTAGATGGACCTTTGCAAAGTAATGTCTCTGCTTTTGAATATGCTATCTAGGTTGGTCATAACTTTCCTTCCAAGGAGTAAGCATCTTTTAATTTCATGGCTGCAGAAACCATCTGCAGTGATTTTGGAGCCCCCAAAAATAAAGTCTGCCATAGTTTCTACTGTTTCCCCATCTATTTCCCATGAAGTGATGGGACCAGATGCCATGATCTTCTTTTTCTGAATGTTGAGCTTTAAACCAACTTCTTCACTCTCCTCTTTCACTTTCATCAAGAGGCCTTTTAGTTCCTCTTCACTTTCTGCCATAAGGGTGGTGTCATCTGCATATCTGAGGTTATTGATATTTCTTCTGGCAGTCTTGATTCCAGCTTGTGCTTCCTCCATCCCAGCGTTTCTCAGGGGAAGTTCCTTAAGTTAAATAAGCAGGGTGACAATATGCAGCCTTGACATACTCCTTTTCCTATTTGGAACCAGTCTGTTGTTCCATGTCCAGTTCTAACTGTTGCTTCCTGACCTGCATACAGATTTCTCAAGAGGCAGGTCAGGTGGTCTGATATTCCCATCTCTTTGAGAATTTTCCACAGTTGATTGTGATCCACACAGTCAAAGGCTTTGGCATAGTCAATAAAGCAGAAATAGATGTTTTTCTGGAACTCTCTTCCTTTTTCCATGATCGATTGTGATCCACACAGTCAAAGGCTTTGGCATAGTCAATAAAGCAGAAATAGATGTTTTTCTGGAACTCTCTTCCTTTTTCCATGATCCAGTTGAAGTGGGCAATTTGATCTCTGGTTCCTCTGACTTTTCTAAAACCAGCTTGAACATCAGGAAGTTCACGGTTCACGTATTGCTGAAGCCTGGCTTGGAGAATTTTGAGCATTACTTTACTAGCATGTGAGATGAGTGCAATTGTGCAGTAGTTTGAGCATTCTTTGGCATTGCCTTTCTTTGGGCTCGGAATGAAAACTGACCTTTTCCAGTCCTGTGGCCACTGCTGAGTTTTCAAAATTTGCTGGCATATTGAGTGCAGCACTTTCACAGTATCATCTTTCAGGATTTGAAATAGCTCAACTGGAATTCCATCACCTCTACTAGCTTTGTTCATAGTGATGCTTTCTAAGGCCCACTAACTTACTACTTAGGTTTTCTTATTTCCCCTCTTTCACAGAGGAATGACCTGAGGTCCTGAGAAATTACACATCTATTTCAAGGTCTCATAGCCAGTAAGTAGAACTGAGCAGTGGGGTCCAGAACCTCAACTATTCTGCTAGATTTTGAATTAGTCTAAAACTTGGAAGAGTGCCAGGTGTTGGGATGGATTTTTCCCATAAGACCAAGAACGTCCTTTAATAAAACAGGAACAAAAAATAATGTGTGAAACAATTATCTATTCAAGAAATACAAAAGAACTGTGGACATTAAACCCAGGCTCCTACCTTAGCAGCAGCATCATTCAGCCACTACCCTCCTTCCAGAGCAACTCTCTTCTGACTTTCCTGCAAAAAATGAGAAGCTCTACCCCACCACCTCCCCAGCAGGAGACTTGTGCTTCTCTTTCTCAGGTTTCAAGATTATCTCCAACTTTTCTCAAGTTATTAAGTACCATAACCTTCTGAGGAAAACAGATTGATGAATGTGGCTAATCTCACAGGGTAGGGAGCCTGGGCCCTGGGAGCTTCGCAGCTGCTGGCCCTGGGGATGAATCATACCGGAGCGTGGGCAGGCTGTGGGGCAGGAAGGAAGTGGGTGGGCTGACGCAGAGCACATCTTCTATGGCTTGAACAAATCTGCCCCTTTCAAGCTTTGATGGAGTACTTCTATCTGGCTTCTCTTCTTTATTGTGCATGTGACATCAGAATCATGGAAATTCTTAGAAACCCAAGCTGTGGCAGTCTATTCACTGGTCAGTCTATAATACCCACTAAAGGGATTTTTTTTTCTGCTTTCCAAAGAAGTTTTTAATGGCACAGCAGAGGAGGAGAAGGAGTGGGGGAAGGAAAGCATCACCAAAATAGATCTCTCCACAGCAACTTCTGACCCTGGAGAATTTTCCAAACAGAATATATAATTTGACTTAAAATTAAATATACATATAACAAATAGAAAAAAAAAGACATGTTGATAATAAAGGTCAGTTTTATGAAAACAAAACAAAAAAAAAAGTCTTCAGTGTAAGCAAATGCAAGCAAATGCTCTTGGCTTAGTAAAAATCTGAAATTCCAAAGTAAGTTTGTGACATTGAGTTGATGTCTGCTTATGAGCATATGCGTGAGTGTTCAGGGTCCCAGGATAGCAGGGCAGCTAGTGGAGAGGCCAATGGGAGCTGTAACTCTTAGCCAAGATTGGTACTGAGAACATGTATCAGATTCATTCATAGACATTCTTCAGCATTAATTATACAGCCTTTTTAAAAAAAGGCATTAGTTCTGAGCCTCCTAATTTCCCTGAGTGCTAGTTTGTGATTAAACTCTGCAACTTTCATTCAGAAGAGGGCTGTTGGAGTAACCTATGGTCTCTATTATGACTTTGACTAATACAGAGGGGAGAACAGAGGCTAAGCCTGACTCTAGCAGTATCACTTCAAGATTAATGTGCAGTCTTTAGAGCCAGACTGCCTGGTTCAGATCCCCATGCAGCCACTTCAGAACTGAGTCATAGAAAAGGCCCAGAAAACCAGAGTTGAAACTTCTGCACTAGCTCTTCCTTGACTGTATGATCTCCAAAGGACAGATCTTGCTGAATCTCAGTTTCCTTCCCCTGAAAATAGGATTGATATTGTCTGCTTCATGGTCTTGTTCTGAAAATTAAGTCAAAGCACTGGGTCAGTGGCCGGTACACAGCAGATGCTAGGTCAGCATGAGTTTCCTCCTCTGCCATTCTGTTTCTTGTTAGCAATATTTTGATAAATGTGAATGTCTGAGGAGAATGCCGTGTTTTTTCTATGTCATTTCTTGGTCACTTCTCCAGAACTAATACTGGTATTTGGAGAAATATGAAGAACAGGAAATTGACCTTTCAAAGTTAGTAGGTCAATCATTGCTATGGGTTCTAACGGCAAATGGCCAACTGCTCTGTGTGTATAAATATTTCATAGATATTCACTGCCTATCAAATAAAGTCTTGAAGCCGCATGACATTCTAACTTTCAGTTGTTAGAATGGAAGGGACTATAAGGCCTGGACCAACTCACTTTTCCTCTTACCCTCTTCACCTCCCATAAACACTGCACAGTGAGCTAGATTATCTTCTGATTATTCCCTAAGTATTCCTTAAGCATACTTTTCCAATTAAGGTCTTTGCCATTCCATTTCTTCTGCCTGGAAATTATTTCCTCTAGTTTAAAAATATATATATATATATATTTTAAAATTTTATTTATTTATTTATTTTTGGCTGTTCTGGGTCTTCATTGTGGTACACCAGCTTCTCACTGTGGTGGCTTCTCTTCTTGCAGAGCACAGGCACGAGGTGCAAGGGCTTCAGTAGTTGCAGCACACGGGCTCAGGAGTTGTGGTACACAGACTCAGGAGTTGTGGTACATGGGCTCAGGAATTGTGGTACATGGGCTCAGGAGTTGCGGTACACGGGCTTCAGTAGTTGCAGCACATGGGCTCAGTAGTTGTGGTACACGGGCTTAGTTGCTCCACAGCATGTGGGATCTTCCCAAACTAGGGATCGAACCTGTGTCTCCTGCAATGGCAGGTGGATTGTTATCCACTGCACCACCAGGGAAATCCTCTACTTTTAAACTAAGGCAAACCTATCCATCTTTCTAGGGCTAAGTTTGTTGTAAAAACAAAGGAAGGAAGGAAAGAAGGAAGGAGAAGAATAGAGAGAACTTCTCTTATGCTTTTTGTGGTTTCTCAAACACACATGTAGTCTCCCTCCTCTGAAACTCTAGAGTACCTACTAGTTTTCTATGTCTCATTTGCTCCCTTGACTTACAGTACTTGAGCCCAACTCCTCCTGGGTCACCTGCTCCTTGAAGGCAGGGTCCTTATCTCATACTTATCTATATCATGCACTCCTTAATTCAGGACCTGGCAAAGTAGAGTTTTGCTACATAGTAAACTAGTTTGCATTAACTAATGAATAAATACATTTATATGTGAATATTTATCAACCACTAGGATGAACTAAGTTTAATGATGGCCTTTACCTTCTATAAACTGGTGATCCACAGGGCTCAATCATGTCTAATATCTCCTCTTTCTCTCCTAGCAGTCATCACAAAATTGGGACAAAAGGTTAAGTATTGACTCTTCGCTCCCGAGTGGCTTTGCTAGTCCTATGGATGAACTACCTCCAACTCGCATCAAGGAAAGCCACATTTTGGAAGGACTAAGAAAGCTCCAGAAGCGAAAAGTGTTACTTGAACCCCCATCAGTGATAACCAAATGGGGTTATAAAGATTGCATGAACTCCAATGAAGGAATCTATTCTCCAGGAATTAAAAGTAACAGCCTGAAGGAATATCCACCCTGCAAACCCACAGACACAGGGAGCCCCTGCACAGATCCCCACAAGGCATTTGTTTATGACACGGATTCTCATGACGAGGCTGATGAGGACGCTTCCTCCTTAGCCTCGGTCCAAGCGGTTCCAAACCAGGGCTGCAGGCTGCACAGTTGTAAATTAACCCACAGTGTCTCTGACAGCCTCTTTGGCTGGGAGCTGAATGGCAAACACTGTTCAGAAGTCACTTCCTCGGTCTACTCCAGGGAGAGGCCTGAGAAGCTGACCGGTTGTGCCAGCAACTGTCCCTTGGAGCAGAAGCTGTGCCCAGGCATGCAGGGGCCTCGGGTACAGAGAGAGAAGGTCTCACCCAGCCAGGGCTGCCAGGCCCTCAGTCTCCAGCCCTCAGACACCGATGACCCGGAGACCCTGGATGAGCTGCACATCGAGAGCAGTGATGAGAAAAGCCCTTCAGATGTGTCTGCAACCGCGGACACTGACCAGTCCACGGAGAGCCTGGATATCCTCACAGGATTTGAAAAATCTTCATGTGGGTCTCCCGAGGAGGAAGAAAACCAAGTACCCGTCCATTTAGAGAGCAGGCCAAAGACGTTTAGTTTCATTAAGCAACAGAGGGTTGTAAAACGGACTTCCTCAGAAGAATGTATTACTGTGATATTTGATGCAGAAGACGGCGAGCCCATTGAGTTCAGCTCTCACCAGACTGGCCTTGTTACTGTTACCAGAAAGGAGATTTCCATCCATCAGGCCCCTGCTGGGCCCCAGATGGAACACACTGAACTTTCACCTCAGGGAATTGCTCATTTACAGCCAGGGGCTGCAGCTAGAGACTACCCTTTTTTAAAGAGGTCTGAAGAGGAAACTGAAAGAAACATTCCACGAGATGAGGTAGATGATCCTGCCATGACACCTGCTGTGTCTTTCCACCCCAGGACAGTGACGCAAAATACTCAAAGACTGGCCAAACCGACACATGTCACACCATGCCAGAGTCATTCTCGGTCATCTGTGGGCACAGGCGTCTGTCAGAAGAAAAGTCTGACAAAAATACCTACCAGGGGCAAGTCTTCACCTCAGAAATCGAGAGTAAGGGAGCCTGAAGCCTCCCTTATGATGCCCTCAGCTGGCTCAGTGACTCTTGAGAAATCACCAGCTCCAGGGAAACTCTCACAGTTCAAAAAGACTGAAGGTCCAGCTCCCCTTTTTGATTTGCAGCCAGATTCACACATTCCAAAACCCCCCACCCAGCTTCCTCATGGCTCCAAGATGTCCAGCAGAAGGGATTGGGTCCAGAGCTCCAAGAATCAGATGCTAGCATCACAGTTGCTGTCCAGGCCCCCCACTGAGCGGAGTGACGATGGGGAGCCCCCCACGAGGGATAAACACTGTGATCCAGGGCCAGAGGCCGGGGTGAAATCGCCCTCCCCACCATCCCCTCCAGGCAGGTCGGTCTCCCTACTCATCAGGCCCAGTTATGACTTTTTGCCACCACCTTCATCTGCCAAATCCGAAAGCAGGGTCTCCACCGAGACAGCAAGAATGGTATTGAAATCACCCCCTCTGAAAGGATCCTCTGCTCCTGTTATTTATTTTAACCAGACCCTGACAGATGTGCAGGGGAAGAAACCGTCTGTGGCCTTCAAAAAGCCCATCTTCACTCCCTCACCACCCTCCGCAGAAACAGCAATCCAGATGAGATGCCCTGCTCACAGCCCCTCCAGCTCATTTGCTGTGATGGTCCCGGAGCCCCCAAAAGTCTCTCCAAAGAGAAATGCCCCCAGAGCCCCACCTCACCAAACACTTGGGACCACACAGAACAACACAGGGTTACAGACTCCCAAGAACTATGCTTCCCCCCGTGAGCCACTGGAAATACCATCCTCCAAAGGTGTATCTCCAGGGAGAAAAGAAAAGTTGAGTGGCAGTGTCTCTGCATCTTCCAAGCCTTCCTTCTTAGGGGTAAATGAGTCACCATCATCTCAGGTTAACAGTCCCTTATCATCAGCATCCTTCAAAAGCCATAACCCCCTACATGGTTGTCAAAACCTTCATGAGAGAGGACTGAAAACTCGCCTCCCAGTTGGGCTCAAAGTTTTCATGAAGTCTCCCCAGTTGCTCAGGAAAAGTTCCACGGTGCCAGGGAAACAGGAAAAAGACAGTCTAAATGAAGCCTCGAAAACCTCTGTGGCTGTGAGCAAGGCTAAGCCAGGGGCCTCCAGAAATCCAGCCAGCCTTGAGACCACAGGAGGGGAAAGAAATACGTCTCCAGTGAGTTTACCAGCACAAGAGAGTTTGGCCAAAGGGCTTCCCCTGGAAAGAGCAATGCCAGAGTCACTGGAAAATAGCATGCCTGGGGCTGATAGAAAAGATGGAGTAGAAAACAGGTCTGTAAAAAGATCCCTGTCCTCCAGCAAACCACACCTGAAACCAGCTCTAGGCATGAACGGAGCCAAAGCCCGCAGCCAGAGTTTCAGTGCTCACTCAGGGGAAAAGCCCCCCACGCCCCCCACAGAAGGGCTGGGCAAAGTCCGGACTCAAATTATTACCAACACCGCTGAGAGAGGCAATTCCCTCACCCGGCAGAGCTCTTCTGCCGAAGGCTCTCCCAGCAAGAGTGCGTCTACCCCTGTGTCTGATGGTCTCCCCAGCACTGGGAAGCCCCTGGGACACCCTTCCCCCAGGCAGGGTTCCTTGGGGAGCACAGGCAGCTCCAGCAGCCAGCATGGGAGCCCAAGCAAGTTGCCTTTGAGGATCCCTCCAAAATCCGAGGAGCCCCTCACCCCAGCTGGAACAGAAGAGCAGCAGGCCTATGCCCAGGGAGAAGGCCCCAGGGTGACGGTACCTGAGGAACCAGGCAGCGACCACTGCAGGTGCCCACCTACCCCAACAGATAGCTCAGGAGGCCCACAGAGCCTGGGGAGGACGCCACATCCCAGCAGTTTCACAGCAAGCAGGACCTCCAAGCTAGAAACTTCCGGAAGGTATCCAGACACTTCTACAACCAGGGCCGGTGTCGTAAGCCCAGAAGCCCCGCTCTCACCCACAATTGAAGAAAAGGTCATGTTGTGCATTCAGGAAAATGTGGAAAAGGGCCAAGTGCAAACAAAGTCCACCTCTGTGGAAGCAAAACCGAAGCCGGGGCCTTCTTTTGCCAGCTGGTTCGGTTTTCGGAGGAGCAGACTCCCGGCTCTCAGTAGCAGGAAGATGGATGTCTCCAGAACCAAAGCAGAAAAGAAAGATGCAAAAGGTTTAGGGTTTGGAAACAAACAGCTGAAATCAGAGAGAAAGAAAGAGAAAAAGAAGCCTGAGCTACAGTGTGAGATGGAAAATGAACTTCACAGGGATATCGAGTTGGCAGATGGTCCAGACAGTGGTTTGCAAAACAGAAATAACCCGAAAACACCGCCAGACATTTATGATCAAGTGAAGTTTGAATCAAGAAATAGACCCAGCCCTGTTCCATGTTCAGCGAAAGATACCTTTATGACAGAACTTCTGAACAGGTAGTGTATTGGCAAAGAGAGTGAGAGGGTGGCCGTGTGTAGAGCAGTGCAGGACCCCACCCCACCCCCTAACCAGGAGAGCTTTTTGTCTCCTGCATATTGAATACCAGTCAAGCATGTTTTTCAGACAAGCAGGAATGCATCATAGCAATCTTTTATACATTAGCCAGAATTTAAACAATGGAATAAAAGTTAGCAATAAAATGATAATTTAGTCCATGTTACTCTGTTAACCAAACCAATGGTCTTTGAAATTAAAGAATGGTAAATTTTATCAAGGTTGATAGAAATTCAGCCTACACTAGAAATCATGAGTGGATCCACATGGCATGAAATGGAAGAAAATTACACATACATTTTAAAGGATGCTGATCTCACTTATTGTACCAAGCACACTTACACTTAAAACTTTCCAGAGATAATTACATATTCTGCTGATCTTAAGCCAGCCTATATTTAGCCGTTCTCCCCCAGTCTCCACTCTCTTCCAGGGTGCCGCATGTATGTGTACATCTGAGTTGCCCTGCTGTGCACCTAGAACTATGGCAACATTGTTAATCGGCTATACACCAATAGGAATGAGTTAAAATGGAGAAAAAGAGAAACATATTTAGCAATCACTCCTCACAGGCTTTTATCTTATACCCTACCTCATCTCACAAGCAATCATAAAAATGAAAACAAATTATTGTATTATCAAATCTAAATTGATACACTGCTGGAATAGCAGATGCAGATTTGACCAAGGCCAGTGAGATACACTTACCACTCAAAGGTTTAAAGACAAAGAGATATATGGAGGTTACTTTAAACATTAAAGGATTGGGATAAATAGAGTGATTGAAGAAGAGCAATGTAATTGATCAGAGGAATCACTTTCTACCTGCAGAGTTGATAAGAAAGCAGCTCAACAGACAGAAAGTGGATCAAATAGTCTCTCCTGTAGGAGTGTGTTAAAGGGCAGCTCCCAGGGCTCCTGTCTCACCAGCAGCTCTCTCAGCACTCAAGGAAACCACAAGAAAAACATCAAAACCAAAGCAGATATGGAAAAACCGAAAGGCTCCCTGGTAAGTACTGCACCATCCTGGTTATAAACTGTTAGGTCCCTATATGGGCTAGTTGGGTTCTGTCTACTTTTTACTGATGAAAATACAGGCAAGAGATGACCAAGAAAGAGAAAGTTAAAGCCAAAGAGAAGAGAGAGAGAAGTCATGGAGACACTGTAACAGAATGATGGCAGCCAGACTGGAAGGGTCCCAGCTCCCTCCACCCACGCTGCTTTCTTTTGTAGCTCTCTTTTCAGAACCTTGGTGTGATCACAGGGCAGGCAGTGATGCTGTGGGTGGGTGTTCACCTTCACGTTGTACCCTCGTGCTGGGAATTCGTTATGGTGATTATTTCCATCATTTCCAGCAACGCAGAAGGGAATGAAAATGATTAGAAAAAATAAAAGTGCAAAACAATTTTAGAGAATATTGCCTATTTTGATGATTTGATTTAAGCATTTCCCCTTTTTTCCTTAAGTTGTTTATACTGATTAATCCTACCTAAGATAGAAGGAGTTAAGATTCAAGGTATCGTTTTTGGAACTTGACTCCCTATCATTTTGTTTTTTAACTATGAGGTTCAGAACTCAGGGGGTAATTTCCTTTTAAAAAAATGAATAAAAGATGTTTCCCCAGGATATGCTAGTTTCAAATATTTTTGTTTTAAAATTATCTTAAATTGAACTTCCTCTCCTTAAATTCTTTCTGTTCTTGCATCATTGATCTTGTGATATTCATTGTTCCTTTGTGGAAACTTTAAAGCACTCAAACAAAAAAAAAATCTCTTTTCAGAATTACCATATCCATATATTTGTGTACTCATAATAAAAGATTGTAAAATATACTATGTACTACCTTTTTTCTTTCCTTTTTCAGGAAAACCTGAAAAATTTAGGAATTAGTCATGTTTTTCTGGAGTGGTTCAAGGATAGAGGAGATTTTAGTAGTAATCCGATTTGACATTATTATTAATTATTAGTTAATAATAATTAAACTCTAGGGTTCCTTAAAATTTCACTTTAATTTGAAACAAATGTACACTTAAATGCTTTTTTTTTTTTTTTCAAACACCTCTTTACTGTAAAAACTACAAGGTCTTTTTTTTTTCAGATTCTGAAATGGTATGCAGACTATGTTCTTTGCAAAAGTTTTTTTTTCTTTCCCCTTATTCTTGCTCTTGGCTTCCATGATATCACCCTTTCTTGAAAACGTAGATGTCCCTTGCATTATAAAATCTCAAATTAGAAGTGTATCTAAGGCTGCCCTTGTAGTGTCACTGAAAGAAAGAGAGAGAATAAATGTGTGGAAATGTGCAATATGCTGGAAATTCAATCCAGCTGATCTAAAACTTGGATAGCCTGGCAGAGCCCCTTATCAGAGGCACTCAATTTAACTATGCCCCATTTAAGATGGTTCTGACAGCTTGGGGTATATCTTCACTGTACAAAAATACCAAAAAGGAGGGGGGGGAAACAACTCTGTTTGGCTTTTACAATTTCATTTTTTCTTTCCTATTACTTCCTAATGGGAAAGTAATTTGCCTTGCTCTCTCATTTTCAGTCTTTTACAATGTAGTAACAAGTTTCATTTCGTCTTCCCAGAGTATCTGCAAGAAACACTCTTATTGTTTTCTGAGAACAAGGATTCCCTAACCACTCCAAGTATATATAATCCATCAGCTGTTAGTCACTCAGTCATGTCTGATTCTTTATGACCCCATGCGCTGTAGTCCTCCAGGTTCCTCTGTCCATGGAATTTTCCAGGCAAGAATACTGGAGTGAATACTGAATACTGAAGCCATTCCCTTCTTCAGGATTTTCTTGACCCAGGGATTGAACCTGGGTCTCATAGACTAGTTTTCTAGTTAGCTGCAAGAGGAAATTAAGACATGCTGGGAAGTTTTCAATATAAAGAAATATTATTAACCTAGATAGTTGACATGCTAGTCATTTTTTCAGATGTAAAATGCAATTTTTTTCATCTCTATGATTATCAACATGGATTGGACTAAAATTACTAATTCCAGAAAGGACAATGGCCATAATCCCCTTTGGGACTATTAAAAGAATAGCAGTGAAAACCTATTTATTATATGTTATCAGCCTATATGGAAAGGAAATTAGATGCAAAATAAGATACATTCTAATACCAGAGCACACTGATGTGAATGCTCATTAACCTTTTAAAATCAAGAGTTTAAGGGAATTTTCCTCTACTAGGGCTCAAGGTAAATTTGCTATCTGCTTCTTGTGTTACAAGTGTGTTGCAAAAAATTCTTCTCACAGTAGTTATTTTGCGTGAAAGCAATAGCATACTTTTTCCCTGAATAAAATCACTCTTCAAAAATCATACCAAGAACTTCCCTGGAGTTCCAGTGGTTAAGATTCTGTGCTTCCACTGCTGAGGATATGGGTTCCATCCCTGGTCAGGAACTAAGATTCTGAATAATGTGAGATGCAGCTCCCCCCAAAATTTTTATGCCATAATATACCATCATCCTTGCCCTTTACAAACTAAGACTATATATAATCATGAGAGTCCTAAAGCTTTTTCATTATTTTAATCTGTGTCTGTATGTTCAGTCACTCAGTTGTAACTGACTCTTTGCAACCCCATGGACGGCAGCCCACCAGGCTGCTCTGCTGCTGCTACTGCTGCTAAATCACCTCAGTCGTGTCCAACTCTGTGTGACCCCATAGACGGCAGCCCACTAGGCTGCCCCGTCCCTGGGATTCTCCAGGCAAGAACACTGGAGTGAGTTTCCATTTCCTTCTCCAATGCATGAAAGTGAAAAGTGAAAGTGAAGTTGCTCAGTCGTTTCCGATTTAGCGGCCCCATGGACTGCAGCTTACCAGGTTCCTCCTTCCATGGGTTTTTCCAGGCAAGAGTACTGGAGTGGGGTGCCATTGCCTTCTCCACCAGGCTGCTCTAGCCATGGTATTTTCTAGGCAAGAATACTGGAGTGGGTTGCCATTTCCTTCTCCAGGGGGTCTACTTGACACAGGGATCAGACCTGAGTCTCTTGTGCTGCCAATCCGCATTGACAGGCAGGTTCTTTACTACTGCTCCACCTGGGATGCCTTTATTTTAATCTATAGTAATATAATAGAAAAATTATTTCTGTGATTTAACAAGTCCCTGTATGTAGCACACCTCTACTTAATTCATTGGTGACTGCATATCCATTTTCAAGATTGCTAGATGCTTTCTAAAATATGTGTAAAAATCCCATTAACACTTTACCGAATTAAATATTTTCTGTTTTCAGAGCCTTAATTAAAGGCTTATGTCCCCATTTATGGCATGATTTACAGCCCACTTAACTCTAATTTTTGTGTAATTTTGACAAGGGCCATATTACTTTATACTTTTACGTAAATTATGCAAAATCATTATAAGAGGGGAAAAAGGCATCCCCGGAAAAGATTGCATCAGTATTAAGTAAATAAGTCAGAAAGAAATGCATTCTCCTTTGTATAGGTTGTAGATCCTTCCTTTCTATGAATTTAGATAATTTTCTGAAATGAGAAGTCTCAAAGGAACAGATCCTATTTAACTGTCACTGGACAAAATAAAAATCACTAACAAAATTAACAAGATCATATACCTGGAAAGGGAAGGCCATTTTAATATGGGTATTTTAATTTAAATTATGAGTATTCTCTTTACCTAGTGTCACATAGGCTGGAAAAAATCACATATGCTAATAATAAAGTATCAAATTCAACCCCATTAAGGTTGTGGTGATGAAGTAGTATAAAATAGTACAATAATTACACAAATTGTTATCATCTTATTAAGTTCTGCAAAATTTTATAATTTCAACATCTTTAATTGAACACTTCTGTTCTAAATACTATTTGGATGCTAATAAGAAGCATGCCTATTTTACCCTCCTCCTGCAAAGCTTTCTAAATGACTGACTTTCTAAAGGTAATGCCTTCCAGAAGTTTTCCCTCCAAAGATCACTTCTCTCATCTCACAGAGGTTCATTATGTTCTTTTCCTTTTCAATGAGCTTTAACATCAAAATGTTGTTTTCTGGGAAAGCAATTCATGTTAGGCTGATTCAAAGAAGAAATATACACAGAATTCTAAGTGAAGGATGTCCCCAAATACTGGATTTTATTCTGCAATTATGTAGATATTTGTCAGCAGTGAATTATTTTTTCCCTGTTGCCTCTTGTGTCCTTTGTAACTCATTCCTCCCAGCCTTTTCTAATGGGAGAGGTTAATAGAATATAATGGGCACAGTGACATTTAATAGTTACTTGTTAGACACTGGTATTTTTTTTTTTTTTTTTTGGAAACTGGTATTTAGTAAGCTCTTGACTACAACTGCAGAGCTCAAAAGATGGGCAAAAGTTGAAGGTACATGCACCATTAGAAGATGCCCAAAGTACTGGCAGCAAACTGAAACCAAATTAGCCCACATTCGGAACTTCCCTGCCAGTCCAGTGGTTAAGACTTAGTGCTTTCAATGCAGAGGGTATGGATTCTGTCCCTGGTTGGGAAACTAAGATCCTGTATGCCCCATAGTGTGGCCAAAAGAAAAAAGCCCGTACTTGTTGTCCATGAATCTCTTGCCATTAATACTTCTTACCAAGTGGGACATTACTGACTTTGATTTGTATCTGTTTCTGGTAGAGCAATGGCTGAAGAAATTCTAAATCTCTAAACACCATTGTTTGCTGAATCAGACTTTTTGGTTTTGTGACCATTCCCATCCATGAAGTGCTTTGCCACATGAAGAATTCACTTTGACAAATTCTTCCTCTTAAGCTGGCAGCCCTTTGCCTCCTAGAAGTTCCACAACCTTTTGCCAATATCCAAACCCTGTGTGATCAAGAATGAAAATTAATTTTAATTTCAGCCTATGAAAAATATAATTAGCAAGGGGAATCTGCTGCCAAAATAAATTATGCCCCTCATTTCCATAGGCAAATGGATTTTTTTAATTACTCACCACTTTGCATTGAAATCTATTTGTATGGATAATTAGAGCTGACAAGTGTGCCATTCTAAGACACTACCCTATTTTCCATTCCTTTGTTGATTCTTCATCCATCCCCTTCCAATTCAAAATTTCCCCTCATGGGTCATCTGCTCCTCATGGATCATTAGCCCAGAGGAGCTGAAGGAACTAGAGGCCTGAATACAAGCCCAGTTCCTCTGATAAATACCCAAGAGGCCACATTTAGCATTTGCTGTTAAGCACTTAATTCCCTAGAAAAGTTCTGACAAGGAGCTAACAGGTAGGACCTCAAGATGGTTTTATTTTCCTTCT
This sequence comes from Bos indicus, assembly GCF_029378745.1. Classification (NCBI taxonomy): domain Eukaryota; kingdom Metazoa; phylum Chordata; class Mammalia; order Artiodactyla; family Bovidae; genus Bos; species Bos indicus. The sequence continues at coordinate 64,710,456 of NC_091761.1, forward strand.
TAAAAATGATACTTGAACAGAGGTGGTAGTGAAGTTCCACAGAAAACATTGGGAAGAGAAACAGGGCACTTATACACACACACACACAGAAAATTTTTTCCTACTCTTAAATGAAAATATGGTTTTTGTGTATTTGGAATACTGCCTACCTAATTGCTAGACACTAAGAAAGATACAGTAGTTCTTGGGAAGTTCTGGAAAGGATGAGTGTGACCATATGGTACACTCTGAAAAAATTAAATTACAGTGATGAATAGGGGTCAAGAGTGCCCATTCTTAAAACTGAAATTCTTTTATAACCTTGAAGAGATCACCAACCCTCTCTAAGCCTCTTTTGCTTTATCTCCCAAGATGATAACCTCATTCTAATTATTGGATTCTTTTGTTCAGTATTTCATAGACTGACGGAGATGTTGACTCACCCACCTTGCAGCACCCCATTCAAGTTTAAAATTGGTTGGTTTAGAAAAACCTAAAGGAAATACTATTTTACATAACAGGTGTGGGAAAATATGGAGCATCCTGTTATAAGTGCTGGAATGGTTTGAAAATATAAATAGACTTCCTTGATATTTCTATAAATGAGTATAGAAATTTCCTGTTGAATTCTTAATGGAAATGAAGGTGTTTGGATCTCCCTCCTTTTGGGTTTCTTGGCAGCTTTGTTACAAGAGGTCACTGAGCTAGGGGAACTTTGGAAGGCAAATAAGTAACATAGTCTTGATGATGCTCACAGAGATGTTCCTATCTGCCTTCCATAAATACTAGAAACAGAGCTGGTTGATCGTGGTCTTCTTCCCTTACTCCCTAACTCCCTTCCTCCAGATGTGCTAACAAAACAGTGCCAACAGCAGACAGATGATGGGGAGAGAAAGAGATGAAGCATGGCCTCTGGGTACTCAGCCCTTAGCACACTCTTCTTGTGAGGGTTCAGATAGCCGTTGACAAACCCCCTTGAGTGTGCCATCTTCTAGCTATTAGTATGTGTGGATCATGCACCAGTTACTTCTGTTATTGGAGCCACAGTCATGAAATGTAAATAATTGGTCTTATTCCATGAATTATAAAAAGTAAGAGGTAAAAAGTAGAAATCTAAGTCTAGCTCAAGGTCAGTTTACAAGTATATGACTTTCTATATTGTAAGTATAAAATAATGGTTTCTCAGCCTTCAACTCGAACCCCTGAACAAATTCACTGACAACCTCTAGTGAACCCCCAGTGCATTCATTGCACAGTTCACATGACTATCACTGGGTGGCTGGAATGCACTCTCAAAGAGATATTCAGGACCATTCTGCCAAGGACCATAGCTATCTTGACTTTCTGGCCAAGTCTACACTGACATTGTTCAGTGGAAATTTGAGAATAACAAAATTTCACCAAATGAACACAAATCTGAAACCAGATTTGCTGTGTTTGAATCCGGGTTTCACCACCTGGACAACTGCTTATCTTTTCTGTTTCTTCAGGGCCCTTATCTCCAAAATGGAGCTAACAATAGCACTTAACCTCTTAGCATTGTGAGGGTTATGAGAGAATAGGTGTGGGGAACCTAAACAGCTCCTGATGCATAGTAGTTAAGCATTGGCTGTTTTTATTACTACTGCTACTAGACTGGGAAGTACGGGACATGAGTTGTAGTTCCAGTGTTGGCATTTATGGTATCTTTAAAGAAAGTTGCTGGATTTCAAAATTCTCATTTGTGAAATACTGTGATTTTATTAGATTCTTGCTCAAGTTCCATTTGATACTCCTCTGAATATCCCAGCTGAAATATAAGGAGGATGTTTTTGACCTGAAAAAAATCTAAATAAATTTGTCACCATCCTAGTTCACTGAGCACGCATCATAGTCACCTCACATTTCATTCTGGAAAGAGCAAAAACAAAATAACATTTTCTTAGAATTATATTCTAGGAAAAGGTCAAAAGATCTAAGTGTATTTCTTTGTTCTCATTAAAATAACTTGTGGGGTAGTCACTGTCCCTGAAAGAATTATGTTTCCTTAGACTTAATTTTTCCTAACAGCTCTGTGTTACTGACTTTATTAAGTATTAAAAAAAAAAGAAGAAGAACCTAAAGCTGTTATCTCGAAAATCTTTGCAGAATCAGATACCATGTAAGAGCTGGGGTTATATTTCTGAAAATATGCTCTTATAATTAAAACTTGTAATAAAGCCAAGCAGTAGAGTAGGGTAAATGAAGTAAAGAAAATATGTGTGTATATGTGAACATACACTCAGACACATACATACCCATACATACCCATGTTTGTTATAGAATGCACCAATATTCTGAGGATTACAAAATCAGTTTAATATAACACATAAGAACTCACAGTATTTCCTTGTTTCTGCAGGTAAGAGAGGCAAATGATCACCTGCAAGAGGATGAAGAAGATACAGTCGCAGATTCTGCATTTCAGAGCCATACCATAGGTAAAAATTCATGGCTCCATATGTCTTTAACTGACATTTTCTACATGCAACCTTATTTCAGACAGGGCATGTTCTTAAAGAACATGTCTTATGCCCACTTCTACCAGGATAGGATTTTAACTTCTGATACATGGTTATCTTTATCTTAAATATTGGAAACTACCATAAAATACATGGGTCAAAGCAGAACCTATGAAGGAAACATAGGTGTTTACAAAGGAATGCAATGCAAACTAAGGTGAGACCTTGTCAATATGCAATGAAAATGATACTGATATAAATAATTTCTGAGGATAAAATCAACTTTGAATTGATCCAGTTTCTATAACTGTCTCAGGAAGGACTACTATTGGCTTGAAACATGGAGCAGCAACTTGTTATATTGAACACTTTTTTTAATTGAATATGTTTTACCCAGAGAACTAAATAGATACTGTTTTTGTTGTTGTTTAGTCACTCAGTTATGTCTGACTCTTTGCAATCTCATGGACTGTAGCCCACCAGGCTCCTCTGTCCATGGGATTTTCCAGGCTAGAATACTAGACTGGGTTGCCATTTCTTTCTCCAGGGGATCTTCCTGACCCAGGGATCAAACCTGTGTCTCCTGTATTGGCAGGTGGATTCTTTACCACTGAACCACCTGGGAAGCCCCAGATTAAGTATTTACAGCTTGCCAAAATCTCCAACTCATTTTCTTTACATTTCTCTAAGAACCCTGATTATAGGTAGTCCTGTCTCAGAGATATATTTGGCTTGTCAGCTCTGTCCTAGAATTTTGCATGAGCCTACATTGAAGGGACTCAGGTTTCTAACACAAAGGAATTTTCCCAGCCTGTTTCCCTCAGCCAGGAGCTAACTGGTAATAGAGTAGCTGTCTATGACTGTGATCCTTGTCAGGAAATAGAAGACGTGATAACAGCTCTAGGCCACCTTGGACGTTTGCAAAATTAATTGTTCCTTGGGCTCTAGAAATAGCTGTGAATGTAAGCATGCTAATTATTTAGTTTTACACAAAACTTCAAAGCATGAAGAGTCATTTTTTCAAATCACATTTGGGTGTATAGACAGTACTGATTGCTGTACTCTGGGGTAGGACGGCCCCACAGATGTCGGTTTCTGTTATCAGTATTCACTACGCCTCTACCTGTTCTTTCCCTGACTACCTTTAGCTGCCAACTCTCAGCATCTCACCACGCCTGGCTCCATGTTGGTGTGTTTTGCAGCTGTTTTTCTAGCTTACCCAGCTCTCTTCTCCCAGCTACAACTTACAGTTTGTCTCAGAGAGTTATTGTACCCCCAAAGTTTAATAAGATTGGCACACTATTGTTATTCTTTTCTGGTGTAATTGGGAATATAAAAGTCTTAACAAACAACAAAATGAGTGGAATCTAAATATTTTTATTCCAGAAAGACATCCTGTAGTACAGTTGTCAATGTAAAATGCTTAAATTAGTATCAGTACTGATAGTTAGCTAATATGCAAGTTAAATATTATTCAGCAACCTTCAAAAATGGCACTGTGTAAAGCCCCACTGAGTCATCATTTTTCTATAATGAACCATTCTTGGGCTTTTACAGTAACATATATAAAGCTAGAGGCTGCATTTTGTTCAAGAGAGCTATAGTTATCTGGGTACTTTAGACTAGCAATCCTTTAGATCTATACTGTTTGACATGATAGCCAGTAGTCAAGTGTAGTTGAGACTCAACTTAAATTCATTAAAACTACATAAAATTAAAACTGAATTTTTCAGTTGCATTAGCCACTTTTCAAGTGTTCAATGGCCACATATTCTGTATGGCCTGTATGAACATGTCCATCATCACACAAAATTCTTCTGAAAAGTACTGGTTTAGAATACTCTCCTTGGAAGCAAATTTGAACTCTGTTCCTGATAGAGAACTGACTTGGTCTTCACATAATTGTAGACTCATCTCCTCAAACTAGCGGAGATTGATCTGAACAAGCTGCTATTGGCAGCAAGTAACAACAAAACTGACTAGCCATGACTTAAGTAATAAAGTCACTGAATCATCTTATGTAATTAAAAGTCTGAAGGAAGGCAAATGTAAAAGAGGAGCAGCAGCTCATCAGTGCTATCTAAAGCCCTGTTTGTTTGGGTTTTTTGGTCCACATCCTTGTCACTTCTGGTTGAAAATTGATTCCTACCACTCTAGGCATCCCAGCTATATTCAGGACACAAAGTGTAAGGAAAAGTAAAAACTTTTCAGAATCCTCCCCACTGTAGACTTAATATTACATGTCATCAATGAGAACCAGATCCTAAAGCCAATCCTAGGTGCACAGGAAGCTGGGAAAGTCAGTATGTTGCCTCCCAGCCCCTATTGCATGAGATAGCAGAGAGAAGAGGGGTGAAATGTTCTCTGAGTTCGACAATCAATAAGACAATCAATAATATTACCACAGGCCTTTTAAAAAGTTCATCCATTTCAAGACTGAGTGACAGTCTACAAATCAAGTGGTTATTTATTTTTATTGCACAAAAATGACTGAAAAAATATTTTAGCACCCGAAAATCCCCAAGTTCTTCATTTTGTCTAAGCTAAGTCTTATCACGTATCTTCCCAATATTTACAACCATCGTATATTTCCAATTTTCTCAGCAACTGAGCAAATCTAAATATGGTCTTAAAACCAAACAGCTGCTAATATCTTTGACAAAGAACAACAATCAGAAAATCTGTGAAACTGAATGTTTATATTTCTGTGGTTAAGGATAATCATGTCAGTTTAATCAAAATGGTATGAGTTGATTACAAAACAAGACATTGTTAACTTGCTGTATATTGAAATTCAAGATTCATGAATGAAGTAATACAACTAGATTTTTTCTTTAAAATTGCCCTAATAAATATCATACTTTCATGTTAATAAGCAACAAGCAAATGACCATACTAGCCTAATAGAAGTATTAACATGAATGATCACAAACACCAATTGTTCTTTCTTGCTGTTTAACGGATTCACCCAGTGTATTATGCTAATTATCTAATAAGATTAAGTGATCAGTAGGAATTCAAATAACATTACCTCATATTAAAAACATCAGCTAATGATAGCATCAAAAATAATCTCCTAAGAAGAGACAGAGGATTTGGAAATTCCTTTAAAGAGGAAGAGATGTCTTTTGAAGAATTTGAGGAAGAAGCGAAGCAGAATTAAATGATAACCAAGAAATCAAGGCTGCATGGTAAACTCTTGTGAAGTGAAAGATGTGTGGTATTTCCCCAAATCTAAAAGAGTTGTTATGGAGTGAAGTTTGCATGCTCAACACACAGTGAGGCCGACAAGGCGAAACATCCGAGTTTGGAGCAGAGAAAGGTTTATTCCAAGGCCCTGGGTTTCTTGTGCCTAATAAGACCCCAAACTCCTGGATGGGTTTCAGCAAAGCACTTTTAAAGGCCAAGAGAGGGAGAGGGAGGGCTGTGGTTAGTTGTTGCAGACTTCTTGGTCTTGGAATCAAGACCGAGACTGACTTTGTTCTTGCAGCTGTCCACATAGGTCAGATCACAGTATTCCTTTTAAACCTCCAATAAGACAAATATTATTCTCTGTTCTGCAACATTTTATCTCTGTATGATTGGACCCTAAAAGGTCAGAGTCGTGAGAATAGGCAATTCTATATATTTCAAGGTATAGGTAACTGTGCTTTTATAGAAGGTGCAGAGCCAGCATGACTAAGCTTGAGAAAAAGAACGGGCCTAATATGGAGTCAGATTTGTTCTTCCCTGTTACAGAGTTACAAAGAATAATTTGTCCAGTAGCACAGTGGGCAAATGTTCCAGTGCCTCATTGTGGAACACAATTTGTTTACTCTCCCTTATTGGCTACGTATACTCCTAGTCTCTTCTAAAGGACCCCTTCTGTCTCCCACTACCAGAGGAGAGTGTGACACGGGATGTGGTCTAGTTCTGAGTATCTTGAGGATCAAGTTTTCTTTGTTTAGCTCTGTGAAGTTGCCTTGGTGCTGTCCTCCCCAACTCAGTAACTGCCTCCAAGAGCTTTCCTATTGTCCTTCTTCATCACTCCCAAATAGTCTTACAGCAGCTAATATATTAGCAGGAGGATTATGGATGCTCAGTCAGCACCCACTTTGACTTACTTAACAGACCATGCTGCTGCTGCTGTCACTTCAGTCGTGTCCGACTCTGTGCGACCCCATAGACGGCAGCCCACCAGGCTCCCCCATCCCTGGGATTCTCCAGGCAAGAACACTGGAGTGGGTTGCCATTTCCTTCTCCAATGCATGAAAGTGAAAAGTGAAAGTGAAGCCGCTCAGTCATGTCCGACCCTCAGTGACCCCATGGACTGCAGCCTACCAGCCTCCTCCGTTCATGGGATTTTCCAGGCAAGAGTACTGGAGTGCATCACTTTATTTCCATTTCCCCAAGGTGTCTTGCTTTCTTATTCCTTGTTTCCATATAAACTTTAGGTGTCTAATCTGGTAAACTTACGCATGTCCGTAAGTTAGATTAAACAGCTATTTTTTTTTTTCAGATGATGTATTTGCATTATAACAGGGACTCAAGAAAAATTTTACCTCTAGTTAAGAGGAACTCTGGGGAAGTAACATTTCAGGCACACACTGATTTGAGCAAATTATAGGGTGAAGAAGAAAGGACAGGAATTAACCTGACTTCAGACAATGAAGAGTACAAGAAGCAGTGTAGCGAGGAAATGAGTTATTTTGCTGAATATAACCCTACTTTGCGTAATGGCCTGCCTGAAAGTGAAGAAATAAGACAAGGCCACGCTGAACCAAATAGAGAAGATTTGAATCTCCTGGTGCAATGGCCATTCTTACCTCTGTAGCACACAGAACTTGCTCTTGTAAGTTCTTACTGTCCAACCATAAAGTACCTAATCCATGGTAGTAATGTGTCTGGTCTGGAGTCTGGTAGAAATAGAAGGGATAAAAGAGTCAAATGATTTATAGTTATCATTGTTGAGGAATCTTTACACCAGATTGCAATGAAGGGCAGCAAATGCAGCATCTCTTTTATGCAGTAGAAAAGAGAAGACCTGACCTGTTGTTGATATATCTGTATCTGTGGTTCTTCAAGTGATAGGGAGGGTCTCACAGATTCTTGAATCAAGTACCTCAGTTACCTGGAGAACAAGAACACAAGCCTAGATATTTATCTCATCTGAATGGAAAGAACTCCAAAATCTGTTCAATACTTTATTGTATTAAAGTCCTAATGTGATTTGTTTAGGAGCTTCTCGGATGGAACAGCAGTAAAGAATCCTCCTGCTAATGCAGGAGACACAGACACAATTTCGATTCCTGGGTCGGGAAGACCCACTAGAGTAGGAAATGGCAACCCACTCCAGTATGCCTGCCTGGAAGATCCCATAGACAGAGGAGCCTGGCGGGCTGCAGTCCATGGGGTCCCAAAGAGTGGGACACGACTGTGCGACTGAGCACACACACACAGTATGGTCAATGGTGGTTGTCCATACATGGATTATACAGTTTCAGTTAGCTAGTTCACAGTTATTTTTCAATCCAAGACTGGATTTCCCTAATTGTTAGCACCAGTAGGATTAGGTTCATATGGGAGGGAAAGAAACTCAAATTACAGTAATTTATTCGAATAAGAACAGAAATTTCTTTCTGTCACACATGACAGGCCACAGGGAGGTGGGTCAGGCTGATGGCACAGTCTCAGCCTCCTCCTTTTTCATTTCTCTGCTTCATATGGTTTCCATTCCCAAGGCCACTTTCTGGCTCAAGAGGACTGTTAAAAAACCATCCTTTATGTCCACTTTCCAACCCACAGGAAGGAAGAGCGATGAGGAAGGATATGGTCCATCCCTTTAAGAATACTTCCCATTGCTTGACCCGTCCTTTGGGTAGCACTCCATTGGCTGGCACTTAGTCACACAGGAGAAGAAACATTAATCCAGGCAGGAGGACATAGGTCCAGAAAAACAAACTAAAAATAAATGGAGGTTCTCGTAACTCTGGAAGAAAAAGACAATGAATATTAGAGGACATGTAGCAATCTAACCTGCTGCTTGCCCCCTACCAAGGTTATCTTCTTGATAGTAACAAATAAATTTTCGCTGTCATTTAAGAAGACCATAGGAAAATAAATTTGAAGAGTTGTTGGGAAAGATGTAATTAATTTCAATGATTTATGCTAGTTTTGCATGATCTAAACTACCACTGGTCTCTATTTGTACACTTCACTTTGACTAACTTTTTGAGGAAATGTATTGAACTTTAATTAGTTTGCCACCACCATATTTATGACCATATCACTGGTTAGCCACAAAGTTTAGAGGTTCAAATAAATTTTCTATGGAGTACAGTGCAGCTAGAATTTTCCTTTCTCTAAAATTAAAACCAGCAGGGCACCAGGGCTTCCAGTACTGTAGCTGCCAATCAATTAAACTCCTTGATAATTATCTGTCTTATTTCAAGACTATTACTAATTTTCCCCACTGAGAAAATTTGAAAAAGTTTAGAAATTTAATGTAAAGGGAATGACTTTCATAGTACAAATTAAAATATCTCAGAAAGTTGATCAGATTTTCACAGCTTTTTGAGTGGAAGACCATTTGAGTCAAATGGCACATTTTGAATAGCATGCTGATATGTGTAGGCTTAACTGTAGAAAGAGTGAGCTGCTGATCATCAAAACAAACGTGAGGGGGAAGTATAAAGGTTCTCAATAGCAATTTTGATAGATAATGTTCTGTTGACTAGTAACAGATTGGTTCTGAACTGGAAACTGCATGGATAGTGGTGACTATGGATGAGGAATAGGGAGGAGTGATTTTACATAATTTAAATTGTTAATACTTCCCAGGATGTTAATATTTCTGCATTTCCAAATATTACAAATGGCATTTCAGAGATATTACAGAGTAATAGCTTGGCCGTGGAAGCTTCTATTGTGGCTGCACTGAGTTCGTCCATTTATATTGACAAGCAACAAACTTCCAAGGGAAAGCTTTGCATCTGGAAGCCTGAAATATAAATCCCACGTGTCATGAAGGTAGACTCATGGAAACAGAACCATGTGGTTCCTTCTGGTTAAAAATGACTGAAAATAGTAGTATCAAGTCCCATCCATTGAGTATCTCTTTTTTTTACCAAGCCCTATGCTTAGAACATTACCTGTAATCCTTGTTTCACTCTCTTGTGGCTAGTTCTCTGGTTTTGTCATCTATACACTTGCTCCTTGAGTGCTTCTCTCTAAATACCAGAGGTAATCATGAATGAGGCTTTGGTGGAGAGTTCTGTATTGGTGGTGGTGTTCAGTCACTCAGTCGTGGAGAACTCTGCAACCCCACGGAATGCAGCACACCATATTTCCCTGTCCTTCACCATCTCCCAGAGCTTGCTCAAACTCATATCCATCGAGCCTGTGAGGCCATCCACCATCTCATCCTCTGTCATCCCCATCTCCTCCTGCCTTCAATCTTTCTAAACATCCAGGTCTTTTCTCATGAATCAGCTCTTTGCATCAGGTGGCCAAAGTACTGGAGCTTCAGCTTCAGCATCAGTCCTTCCAAAGAATATTCAGGACTGATTTCCTATAGGATTGGCTGGTTTGACCTCCGTATAGTCCAAGGGACTCTCAAGAGTTTTCTCCAACACCACAGTTCAAAAGCATCAATTCTTCAGCACTCAGCCTTCTTTGTGGTCCAACTATCACATCCACACACGACTACTGAAAAAAACCATAGCTTTGCCTATATGGACCTTTGTTGGTAAAGTAATGTCTCTGCTTTTAATATGCTGTCTAGGTTGGTCATAACTTTTCTTCCAAGGAGCAAGCGTCTTTTAATGTCATGGCTGCAGTTACCATCTGCAGGGATTTTGGAGCCCAAGAAAATAAAGTCTCTCACTATTTCCATTGTTTCCCCATGTATTTCCCATGAAGTGATGGGAATGGATGCCATAATCTTTGTTTTTTTAATGTTAGTTTTAAGCCAGCTTTTTCACTCTCCTCTTTCACTTTCATCAAGAGTCTCTTTAGTTCCTCTTCACTTTCTTCCATAAGTGTGGTGTCATCTGCATATCTGAGGTTGTTGATATTTCTCTTGGCAATCTTGATTCCAGCTTGTGCTTCCTCCAGCCCAGCATTTCGCATGATGTACTCTGCATACAAGTTAAATAAACAGGGTGACAATATGCAGCCTTGACGTACTCCTTTCCCAAATTGGAACCAGTCTAGTGTTCCATGTCCAGTTCTAACCGTTGCTTCTTCACCCGCATACAGGTTTCTCAGGAGGCAGGTAAGGTGATCTGGTATTCCCATCTCTTTAATAATTCTCCACAGTTTGTTGTGATCCACACAGTCAAAGGCTTTAGCATAGTCAAAGAAGCAGAAGTAGATGTTTTTCTGGAATTCTCTAGCTTTTTCTATGATCCAAAGAATGTTGGCAATTTGATCTCTGGTTCTTCTGCCTTTTCTAAATCCAGCTTAAACATCTGAAGGTTCTCAGTTCATGTACTGTTGAAGCCTCCTTAGGAGAATCTTGAGCATTATTTTGCTAGTGTGTAAGATGAGTGCAATTGTGCAGTAGTTTGAACATTCTTTGGCATTGCCTTTCTTTGGGATTGGAATGAAAACTGACCTTTCCAGTCCTGTTGCCACTGCTTAGTTTTTCAAATTTGCTGTCATATTGAGTGCAGCAATTCCACAGCATCATCTTTTAGGATTTGAAATAGCTCAGCTGGAATTCCAGCACCTCCAGTAGGTTTGTTCACAGTGATGCTTCCAAAGGCCCATGTGACTTCACGCTCCAGGATGTCTGGCTCTAGGTGAGTGATCACACTAACGTGGTTATCTGGGTCATGAAGATCTTTTTTGTATAGTCCTTCTGTGTATTATTGCTACCTCTTCTTAATATCTTCTGCTTCTGTTAGGTCCATGCCATGTCTGTCCTTTATTGTGCCCATCTTTGCATGAAATGTTCCCTTGGTATCTCTAATTTTCTTGAAGAGATCTCTAGTCTTCCCATTCTATTGTTTTCCTCTATTTCTTCACATTTTTCACTTTGGAAGGCTGTCTTAGCTCTCTTTGCTATTCTTTGGAACTCTGCATTCAAATGGATATATCTTTCCTTTTCTCCTTTGCCTTTAGCTTCTCTTCTTTTCTCAGCTATTTGTAAGGCCTCCTCAGAAAACCATTTTTCCTTTTTCATTTCTTTTTCTTGGGGATGGTTTTGATCATTTCTCCTGTACAATGTTATGAACCTCTTTCCATAGTTCTTCAGGCACTCTATCAGATCTAATCCTTTGAACATATTTGTCATTTCCACTGTATAATCATAAGGGATATAATTTAGGTCATACCTTAATGGCCTAATGGTTTTCCCTACCTTCTTCAATTCAAGTCTGAGTTTGGCAGTAAGGAGTTCATGATCTGAGCCACAGTCAGCTCCTGGTCTTGTTTTTGCTGACTGTATAGAGCTTCTCCATTTTCAGCTGCAAAGAATATAGTCAATCTGGTTTCAGTAATGACCATCTGGTGATGTTCATGTGTATTCTCTTGTGTTGTTGGAAGAGGGTGTTTGCTATGATCAGTGTGTTCTCTTGGCAAAACTCTATTAGCCTTTGCCCTGCTTCATTTTGTACTCCAAGATCAAACTTGCCTTTTACTCCAGATATATCTTGACTTCCTACTTTTTCATTCCAGTCCCCTATGATGAAAAAGACATCTTTTTTTGGTATTAATTCTAGAAGATAGGTCTTCGTAGAACCATTCAACTTCGGCTTCTTCAGCAATAGAGGTTGGGGCATACACTTGGATTACTATGATATTGAATGGTTTCCCTTGGAAATGAACAGCGATCATTCTGTCATCTCATTTTTGAGATTGCATCCAAGTACTGCATTTTGGACTCTTTTGTTGACTATGAGGGCTACTCCATTTCTTCTAAGGGGTTCTTTCCCACAGTGGTAGATATAATGGTCATCTGAATTAAATTCACCCATTCCAATCCATTTTAGTTCACTGATTCCTAAAATGTTGATGTTCACTCTTGCCATCTCCTGTTTGAACACTTCCAATTGACCTTGATTCATGGACCTAACATTCCAGGTTCCTATGTAATATTGTTCTTTACAGCATCAGACTTTACTTTCACCACCAGACACATGCACAACTGTGCATTGTTTCCACTTTGGCCCAGCCTCTTCATTCCTTCTGGAGCTGTTTCTCCACTCTTCTCCAGGGACATATTGGGCACCTACCAACCTAGGGAGTTCATCTTTCAGTGCCAGATTTTTTTGCCTTTTCATACTGTTCAGGGGGTTCTCAAGGCAAGAATACTGAATTTGTGAGCATGTTGGTAGGCTATATCAGTCACTCAGTAGTGTTCAATTCTTTGCAACCCAATAGACTGTAGCCCACCAGGCTTCTCTGTCCATGAAATTTTCCTGCCAAGAATCCTGGAGTGGGTTGCCATTTCCTCCTCCAGGGGATCTTCCTGGCCCAGGAATAAAACCCTTGTCTCCTGCATTGGCAGGCATATTTACCATTGAACCATCTGGAAAGCCAGTTTGTCAGCATACCAGATCATAGTTTATGACTCCCCCTCTTATGTTTCTTTTTTTTTTTTTCCACTAGAGAGAGAGAGAGAGCTGTAGACTTTGAGTTGAAAGTGTGATTTTTTTACTGCTATAAAATATTTCTTCTATAGATTGCACCAGTGAGCTGAGTTCTGTGTAGTTCAACAAGCCTGTATTGAGCATCTTCTTCCAGCCATGTCCTATGTTAGAGGTTGGAGATACGGAGGTGAATGAGACATAGAACACACTCTATGAACTCCAGTCAAGTAAGGAAACAGAGAAGCAAACAAATAATTCTGATACAGTATGGTCACAAATAAGATGAAAGCATGCTCTTCATACATATGCATTTAGTGCATTGGGCAGCATGTCAAGACCCTCTTTGGTGAAGCCAGGCATTCTGGTGTCCATCTGTAAGGAAAAGATAAGAGTGAGGGTAAGATACTGAATTTTAAGAGCATTTGCCATTTATACCAGTGGTTCCCAAACTCAAATCACAAGGTCTAGGGAGGAGAGCCAGTCATTAGTATGTACATCCCCAGGTGATGCCAGTGTGTGCAGCAAAGTTTGGGAACCACTTTCCTAAGGAGTAGGATTTCATCAGCAAAGGGGAGAGAGATATTCTTAAACTCGAGGTAAACAGCATATTCAAAGACCTGGGCATAGGAATATGGCACACCATAGGGAAGGGAGTCAACAAATGACCAGCTTGGCTAGAGTAGAGGGTAAGTTCTAAGGATGAAGTACAGATAGAAGCGCTTTTGTAGGATGGGACCAGATTATGGGAAACTTGAAAGCCAAGCCTACATGTTTGAATTTAATCCTACAGACAACACACAGACAGTGGGAAAAAAAATTTAAAGACCAACACGGTAAGAAGTGGCCATCCAATCACTATGATGCTCATGCTTTGACTTTCAAAACAAAAATATGTCTTCATTTTCTCTCCCTTAGCCTTGGACCAGCCAAATATACATCCTGTTTTCTCACAAAGGGATATGCCATGATGAGTAGAGTTATATAGTCATGTAAAAGGATGGACTGCCAAGGTTACTACAGAGTTGCTCCAAAAGAACTCTCCTGGAAATCTATCAGGGTAGGAAATGTATTAGGATATTTATTACATAAATATCATACCCACTGAGTGCAAGTGCTCAAGTCTCTTATTATATAATACAGCTGGTGTTTGGGAAGGGTACCCACTGAGTGTCACTGACTGATAACCTCAATGCGTCTCTCAGATTAGCACCAGCAAGACCCTAGAGAAGTGAGCCCTGAGGCTTGTCCATCCTCCTGCCAGGGAACTGAGAAGCACAAGAAGGCATGCGTGGGTGTTTAGGAGAGGTAAGGATGGTGCTCTTCCTACAGGGATCCCAGCTGCCAGGGCAGAGGCAGACATGAAGCCCCAGGGGGTGGCACAGGCTAGTAGGGCAAAAGATCCCACAGAACAGGTGATAAGTGGGCATGTTAAATAAGTTTCGTCTTTTTTCTCCCATGTTTTTTCCAAGGCCTGTTGCTGTAGAGGCCCCATGTCTGGGGAATCAGAAATAGCCGTATAGTTCCCTCAGTTTCTTGTTGTTGTTCAGTCATTAAGTTGTGTCTGACTCTCTGCATCCCCATGAACTACAGCACACCAGCCTTCCTTGTCCTCTACTATCTCCTGAAATTTGCTCAGATTCATGTCCACTGAGTGCAATTGCTATATATACCCAGAAGTGGAATTGCTAAACCACATGATAGCTCTGTTGTATTTGGAAATAAAATCACTATCTCAAAGAGGTAGCTGGACCCCTAGGTTCACTGCAGCATTATTCACAATAGCCAAGGTAGTATTGATCTGTTGATAGATGAACGAATAAAGGATTTGTGGTATGTGTGTGTGTGTAGATGTGTGTGTGCACGTATGTATAGTTTTATAGCCTTCAGTTTACTTGTAGAGCCTTACCACACTATTGTTTCGTTTTCGCTCACTGTACAAATAGAATCATACTGTAAATATTCTGCTAGGTTGGCAACGTTGTTTTTGGAATGAATTGGTGATGGTCCCTGCAGTTGTAGTTCATTCATTTTCATAGTTGTATAGGCTTCCATAGCAGAGAAATTTCAGATTGTATTTATTCTTTCTAATGTTAATAAACATTTGGGTTGTTTTCCATTTTTTGCTATTATGACAGTGTTGCTAGTGTCACTGTGATGCATGTTCCCTGACATACTTACCGAGGGTTTTTCTAGGTATGCATAGTAATAACTTTTTACATCATAAACCAGTACACCTCTGCATGTGTACCTATACATAACTGTAATCCAATGTTATATTCTTTTTTGCTAATTTGAAAACCACAGTAAATTACTAAGTAGCATGAAATCCAACAATGGGTTTCCTTACGGAGGGGAAGTGGTGGGAGAAGGATGTAGTGGAAGGGGTTCAAGAGTGGCTTAAAAACACTGAGTTGTTGACCTTAGAGTTGGGATGGATTCATCTCATCACAGGGCTCCTTAAGAGTGAGAGGAGGAATCAGAAGAGGGCCAGAGAAAAAGCTGTATCAACGGAAACAGGGTCAAGAAGGTGCATTCATATAAAAGAGATGCATTCATAATAAAAGAAACTCATATTAATGGGATCTGAGTCAAACTCAGATCCCTTTTTTTTTTTTTAATTTATCACATTGGAAAAGCTTAAAAAGTTTGAAGACAAAAACTTTGTTGGCAAGGATGTGAGGAAAAAGGCATCATATACTACAGATGAGAGGGTGCTAGTACAAGCTCTATGGATAAGTTTGCAATATCTAATAAAAGTCACACTTATTTAATGCTATTAAATAGAAATTCCAATCAAATAATTTATCCTACAGACATACTTGCCCATATGAGAAATAATGCATGCACTGAAACGTTGTTTATAGTAATAGGAAAAAATCACGAATGAACCAAATGTTCATTAGTATGGTACTAGTTAAATGTATTCTGATAAAGGAATATAATATACTTGTAAAAAAGAAATAAGGGGGACTTCCCTGGTGGTCTGGTGGTTAAGACTTCACCTTCCAATGTAGGGGGTGCAGATTCAGTCCCTGGTAGGGGAGCTAAGATCCCACATGCCTGGGGACCAAAAACCCAAAATTTAAAACACAGCACTATTATAACAAATTCAGTAAAGACTTTAAAAATGGTCCACATCAAAAAAAAAAAAAAAAACTTTAAAACCAAAGAAGGGAGATCTTTACTGATATGAAACAATTTCTGAGATATGTTATTAAATGAGAAGAGCAAGGAACAGAATAGTACCTATAGTATGCTTGAATTTTTAAAAAGTAAAAAGGACTATAACACACAGACATACATAGTTTTTCAAAAGCTAAATGCAAGTGTGAATATGATTTTGTACATGTACACACACGTAATTGTTGGCATGAATAAAACTAATAAAACACAAGAGGCCAGTACTGTTGATTGCCCCAAAGCAGACCTGGGTTTAAAGAACACAAAATGAAAGAATGTTTTCAATATGTGCTGTTTTGTGTCTTTTTAATTTTGCAGTCTTATAGTACCTTTTTAAAACATAAAATGTAAATTAAAGATTGTGCCTTAAAAAAAAAACTGAGAGTTAAGATGCATGTATGTATTCTTTTACAGTCGTGGTGATTTAAATGTAACTATTTGCTGTATATACTCTTGTGTTCATAGAGTTCATATTTGTTTTTAAAAGATAAAAAGCAAAGTACAGTCTGAAACAAAGCACGTGTATGGGCTGAATGGGACTTCCTTTTGCCTGGCTGACCTAGATCATCCATCCCCCACCTTCCACACTCTTCCTGTCTGCCCTCTGACCAGCTCATTAGCATCTACAGAAGAGAGGTCAGCCAAGAGAAGAAAGAGCAGGAAAGGACACATCCCTGACCACCCATAGAAAGTTACATCATCAATTCTGAAGCCCATCAGGTGTCTGAGGAGTAAGTTAAAGGTGTCTGAGGAGTAAGAGGTTGTGGACAACTCTTGAATCTTAATCTCTTTGTTCTCCATGTTACCACAGATAATTCTGGGTTGATTAGATGTTATAGATAGGTTGAACTGTCAGTGCCATCAGTGCTGTTGAAATCAGCAGTCCTTCTTAATCTTAAAGATAATAATAAAAAAAAAAAATTTGTAACTGAGAAGCAGCAGTGATTAAAAAAAAAAAAAAAAACTTTTGCCAGACAGGCATTTGTAGCTTTTCAGAAGTCTGTAGTCAAGCTGGGAAGGAAGACACTTTCTTGACTCTAAGAACTCAATCACAGATACTTAGTGAAAAACCATCTCAGTTAAGGTGATCTCTATACTCTGTCCACCAGGATTCCCTATGATGTGTCTATTAAGTTTGACACATTCAAGTAAATACCTTAGCTTGAGACAGGTGTAAAGTGCTAGATCAGGTGAGGGCTATGGCAAATTGTGGTGGCAGAAATTGAGTTGTGTAATGAAACATGCAACTGAGGGGAAAAAAGGTGGAAGGGTGATCTTGGGAACAGAATGCTCTTGACTTGAATGAATCCTTAAGAAAGGTGCTAAGTTGCTTCAGTCATGTCTGACTCTTTGCGACCCTATGGACCATAGCCCTCCAGATTTGTCTATGGGGTTCTCCAGGCAAAAATACTGGAGTGGTTTGCCATTTTCTCCTCCAGAGGATCTTCCCAACCCAGGGATCAGACCTGCATCTCTTAAGTGTCCTGCATTGGCAGGCAGGTTCTTTACCACTAGCACCACCTGGGAAGCCCAGAGAAAAAGGAAAATGAAGGTAAAGAAAGGAAAGCATTGCCATCAATCTGTTACAGCACAGGGCAGATCTGGGCACTTTTTAATGTCACAGGCATGCAACTGGGGTGTAACTGCTTCAGAAGAAACACCTTCATTTTTGAAAATGGCCTGAGAAAATAACTCATCAATGTCAGTCTTAATTTTGTTCATCAGCCCATTGATAGAATTTGAGAAGAGTCATTTAGCAATCTTCTTATCAGCGATACAGTGCCTGCTCTTCTCATTTTGCACAGGATCAGATAAAAGGATGATGTTTGCTTTATCTTTGCTTCACCACCCTGGTGCTGCTGCTAAAAGCTTTTCAGGAAGTGGGGAAGAATGAGCTGAGAGGTTACCAGGTTATGAAACATTGTCACAGCCAAGCCAGGAGCATTGAATCAATTTCCAATATGTTTCTTATGTAGCTAAAACCTATACTCTGGAGATGTTATTGTTTGATTATAAAAGCATGAGAAATTTGAAGAGAGACTTTCTTGCCACTGTGATAAACAGTCTCTGCCTGTAACTCGATTGTGTCAACTCCCAGATGGAGGGGAAAATGCTTTAAGGTGACTTTCTGCCCATTTGAAACTCATCCGTGCGTTCTGCCTTCAGAGCCCACTCGGAAGGAATTCTGTGTGTATGAGAACGCATTTGGAGTGGGTAGCCACTGCCCTGCTTTCAAATGAGTGGATCGCATTTCCAAAGGTGTCATTTCCCCTTCCTTTTGACCCAGTCATCAAAATGTTTCCAAAAGTATGTGCATATTATTCTTCTTTACAATAGGTCTCTTTTCTGTGTAATTCATAATTTAAAAAATGAAAGTACTTCCCTCATGCTGAGTTACATACAATTGAATCTGATTTTAAAAAAGAGGAAAAAATTGATAAGGAGGAGGCGGGTGGGATCCAAAGTCCAGTTTGGGATTTTATGACTTAGTGCACAATGCTGCCTCTCTCTGTTTCTATAATCATCGAATTAAGGGCTTAGATGCTCTCTAATGTTTTTTTTCTTGTCCAGAGTTCCCACATTCTGAGGAGGAGGGTATGCCTGAACTCGCACATACCCATCCACGTCAAGTTCCCACCTCCCATGAATCTATAGGAAAGTGGGTTTCAATCCCAGGATCTAAGCAAACTAGAAAAGTTGCAAAGCATATCTAGCGATTTCTGGGCAGGCCTCAGACCCCCTTCGTAACAGTAGCGTCACCACCGGGTATTTGCTTAGACTTTTGCATCTTTGAGAGTGCTTCACTGGTCTCCTCAACAGAGTCTCCCAGTCTGGGGTTGGCAGTCACATAAGGCAATCTCCATTTCCCCCTTTGCCACCTAACAGATACTGTGACCGTGAGTAAGTTCCTTCCTTACTTGAGTAAACCTCCTTCCCTCACGTGCCAAATGGAGAGTATAGCAAGACCTACTCTGAAGTATTGTTGAGAGCTTTGAGTTTTTACATGTGAGTGCTTGACACCAGGACAGGGGTTAGTAAGAGCTCCACTGTTGGTCTTCCTTGTTATTAAGAAGGTGAGGAAGAAGTGTGGGTGGTGTGGATATCAGCTTTCTCTCTCCCTCGCTCCCTCCCTTCCTTCTAGTTGTACTCATAGCTGTGATTCATTACAGTGAAAGGATACACAGCAAAGAAACGGCCCATGGGACAGCATCGGGAGGTAACAGTGCCCAGAGTTTTCTTCCTGGAAGTCACACAGGACACGCTCAGCTCCCCCAGTGACAAGCGATGACAATGCATGCAAAATGCTAACTACCTGAGTTGGTGAGAGACTCAGAGCCCAGTTTTTACAGTCACCGTCTTGCCTCATGCCTTCAAAACCCCAGTTCCCCAGAAGGGAAACTATTATTCAGCATAAACCACATTGTTCGCATGAAACATTCAGGCCCAGTAACTCTTATCTGTTAGGATGGTGGGAACTCTCTCAAAATGCAGGCTCCCAGGTGCTAGTAAAGGGTCCACCTTACTCACAGGCCTTTCTAAGGGTGAGTACTCTCAGGCTTGTTCTGATAACTCGTCTGTACACAATCCATCACCTTGGCCCTGTCCAAAGCATCTTTATGGCAAAATTTTTATCAGTTGGACTCCCTTACAGTAGAGTGAGACCAAACTGTAATTTTGACTTCAGCTTTTCCCTTTGGGGCTCCTGAACTAAGTTGATTTTGACTTGAATGACCTGACCTGTCCAGGGCTGAGGCCAGCATGAAAGTCACTGATAAGACTTACAGGAAGAGCTTTCCCATGCACAGTCCTTGTTACTTCTTTTAACAAGAATTTTCCTATCATGAGGACTTCCCTGGTGGCTCAGATGGTAAAGCGTCTGCCTACAATATGGGAGACCCAGGTTCAATCCCTGGGTCGGGAAGATCCCCTGGAGAAGGAAATGGTAACCCACTCTAGTATTCTTGCCTGGAAAATCCCATGGATGGAAGAGCCTGGTAGGCTACAGTCTATGGGGTCGCAAAGAGTCGGACACGACTGAGCGACTTTCTTTCTTTCTGTCCTATCATGAAGGCCCTCCAAACAGGGTATTCATTGTTCGGATGGTACAGGTTAGCAGATCCCAATGTCGCTTCTCCCCTTGGAGTTTCCATCCCTACAATCCCCAGTCTAGTCTGGAAGAATTCAGTTCAGTCCCTGATTTCAGAAGCATTGCAGCCAGTTCTAAGCAGTCCTGGTCATCTGTAACATCGGGCCACCAGAGTCACAAGTATGAGTGACAGTTGTAAGCATTCTGTTTGGAAAGCACAAGAGCTGGCTCCCTTCACCCTCTTCCAGTTAGTGCTCTCAGGGATGACCTTGGGTGCAGTCGTCAGTGTGAGTTCAGTTCAGTTCAGTTCAGTTCAGTCGCTCAGTCGTGTCCGACTGTTTGCAACCCCATGGACTGCAGCACACCAGGCCTCCCTGTCCATCACCAACTCTCGGAGTTTACTCAGATTCATGTTCATTGAGTTGGTGATGCCATTCAACCATCAAGGCCCTCACAGTATCCTGGAAGCATTGCAGGAGGACCTTTCATTCAGGAAGAGAGGAAAGCTTCCAGTATCAGTTCTGTAAAACGAAGACGTGCCCCTCACCCACCCCCGATCTCCCCAGGTGCCAGGACTTTGATTTCTCCCACTGATACAAAATCAATGCTTCATTCAGTAATTAAAACTTTTTTATGTTTTCTCATCCCTAAATTCTCACCTAGGTGGTTTTTGTTTGTTTGTTGTTTTTTGTCTAGGGAGGTCATATGCAAGAGGGACAAAAGAATTTTCTCAGAAAAATATTGTTTTTAATTGAGGTATAGTTGATTTAGAATGTTGTTTTAAATGTAAAACCTAGTGATTCACTATTTTTATAGATTATACTCCATATGAAGTTATTATAAAATGCTAGTTATATTCCCTTTGGTGTACATTACATCCTTGTATCTTATTTATTTTATGCCTACTAGTACGTACCTCTTATACTCTACCTCTATCTTGGACCTCCTCCAACTTTCTCCCCACTGGTAACCACTAGTTTGTTCTCTGCATCTATTGGTCTGTTTCTGTTTTGTTATAGTCATTCATTTGTTTTATTATTCAGATTCCACATATAAGTGAAAGCAAACAGTAGTTATCTTTTTCCATCTGACTTACTTCACTAAGCATAATACCCTCCAGGTCCATCCACACTGTTGCAAATGGCAAGATTTCATTCTTTTTATGGCTGAGTTGTATTACATTATACGTCTTCTTTGTACATTCATCTGTTGATGGACACTTAAGTTGCTTCCATATCGTGGCTATTATAAATCATGTTTTTTATAAAACACATAAAAATATTTTTATACAATTTAAGCAGACAATTATCATGTTCAGAAATTGATGAATTCAGAATAGGACAAAAACTTGAATTTTAAAATGTTTCAAAATAGGTTTATGTAACCTCTTTTGTCCTGATCATCTATCCGGTGAGCAGCCTAAAAAGCTTCACCTTTCTGTGGATAGCTGCATTTAACAATCAGTCTGCTCAAAAGCTTGTGTTCCAGGGGAAAGGTGAGAGAAGTGGAGTCAGGATCTCAGCCTACTGATGCAAACTGCATGTAGACTGAATGTCATCTTTATGACTGATGAGGGACATAAGGCGCAAGGAGGCTTCATGGCCATAATTCACAGCAAGGTGATGACAGGATTCATATCGAAGACCATCATGCCTTAAGGGAGGATGGATTTGATCTTAGACGTTCCTGGTCGTAAGTCTCACACATGGAGAGAAAGGCCCAAGATGACCTTCGAGTTCTCCAGCCACGTCTCAAGTGTTACATCCCCACGTACTGCAAATGGACCCGAACCCGCACCTGCTAGCAACCTACTGCTTCCATCCTCTTCCTCCCACCAACCTTTTGCACTGGGATTACACCCATTTGATAAATTCCAGTCTATAAGAAAGAACTAGAGGAAAACCTATAGCTTCTTCGTAGGTAGGGATGAGTCACTTTCATTTTCTGGAACTCAAGCCTCAAGGCACAGCCATAAACCAAGTTCATTCAGTTACTAAATATTTATTAGGCATCAACTCCATTCTGGACATTGTGCTAGACCCTAGGGACATAAAAATCGAGAATACACGGGCTCTGGATTACATGAGCTGAGCTGAGCTGATTCTGAACCAGAATCCTTATTTATGTCTTTTTCTTAAAGGTTAGTTTGAGATTGAATCACTGTAATAATCTCTTGCCTCTTTATTGAACTGTAGAAAAAGGTCAATTTCCCTGACCTGTTTTTAAAAAAAAAAATTTTGTTGGACATTAGTAAAGAAATGTGATGACTATAGACAGGGCTGTCCTTGTAAAATCAAGAGCTTACATACCTTAGTAGCTCATAAATTATGTGGACTTAATCTTCTTGACATGCTGGCAAAGACAAATAATTTCTTTAAAACAGATGGCATGCAGAGCTGTTGTTTAAATGTCAACTCCACTGCTGTTTATTGCCCTACTTCTTTGGGGAGATATTTGCATGTTGGAGTCACCTGGGCACTTGATCTGGAATGCAGAGAAGTTGGAAAGCTTTGCTGAGGATTTCTTCCTATGAAACCTCTTAGATATTACAGTGTGTTATGGCGTTGATATAACTGTGATTTTATTTTTAGTGACAATTAAGCCCATGTGTATTATTTTATTTTAATAGAATAGGAAGATGTATTAATTCTTTTCACTGTTTTTCAAGATTATCATGACATTTGCAACAGTCTAGTTTGGGTCTCCCAGAAGTATACCCTGTGAAAAGGATTCAAGGACAAATGGATTATCAGGAAGTATGGGAGAGACCAATAGAAGTCAGATCACAGTAGGAGAAGTCAGATGGAGAAGAGAACTCAGACAATGAAAAATGTATTATCCTGCCAGCTACCACCAGAACAGACTACATCATTTGCATAGCCCAATGCAAAATAAAATCTAGGTCCCCTGTTCAAAAGTTATTAAAAATTGCAAGATGGTGACTGCAGAGCACAAGGTCCTATATGACCATACAGGTCACACATATACACTGCCAACCCTGAGTGTGTGAATGTGAGAGACAGAAGTTTAATCTCAGAAAAATTCCAGGGTATAGATAATAGCCAGAACATGGAAGCAGCTTCAACGTTCATCAACAGAGGAATGGATAAAGAAGATGTGATACATATATACAATGGAGTATTACTCACCCATAAAAAAGGAATGAAATTGTGCCATTTGCAGAGATATGAATGGACCTAGAGACTGTCATACAGAGTGAAGTAAGTCAGAAAGAGAAAAATACAGTGTTGTTGTTCTTCAGTCCCTTAGTTGTGTCATGTATTAATGCACATATGTGGAATCTATAAAAATGATATAGATGAACTTATTTCCAAGGAAATAGAGATGCAGATATAGAGAACAAATGTATGGATACCAAGGAGGAAAAGGGGAGGTGGGATAGGGATTAGCATATATACACTACTATGTTTGATCCCTGAGCTGGGAAGATCCCCTGAAGGAGGGTGTAGCAGTCCACTCCAGTATTCTTGCCCGGAGAATCCCATGGACAGAGGAGGCTGGCAGGCTGCAGTCCATGGGGTTCCAAAGAGTCAGACATGACTGAGAGACTTAATACACAGTGAGAACCTACTATATAGCTCAGGGAACTCAATGTTCTGTGGTGACCTAAATGGGAAGGAAATCCAAGGAAGAGGGGATATATGTATACATATGGCTGATTTGCTTTGCTGTACAGCAGAACTAACACAACATTGTAAAGCGACTATACTCCAATTAAAAAAAAAATCATATAGCATATGTTAAAAAAAAAGAAAAAAGATTAGAAAGATTTAAACAAAGAAAAAAAAAACCTCCAGGGTACAGAACTCAAGTCTGAGTCTTCACACCTGAGGAGTGAGGGACCAGGATATTCATCACCACTTTCCATCACTGATATGTTAAGGGCTAGCTCAGAGGCTATTCAGTTCAGTTCAGTTCAGTCGCTCAGTCGTGTCCGACTCTTTGCGACCCCATGAATTGCAGCACGGCCAGGCCTCCCTGTCCATCACCAACTCCCGGAGTTCACTCAAACTCACATCCATTGAGTCGGTGATGCCATCCAGCCATCTCATCCTCTGTCGTCCCCTTCTCCTCCTGCCCCCAATCCCTCCCAGCATTAGAGTCTTTTCCAATGAGTCAACTCTTCGCATGAGGTGGCCAAAGTACTGGAGTTTCCTTCCAAAGAACACCCAGGACTGATCTCCTTTAGAATGGACTGGTTGGATCTCCTTGTAGTCCAAGGGACTCTCAAGAGTCTTCTCCAACACCACAGTTCAAAAGCATCAATTCTTCAGCACTCAGCTTTCTTCACAGTCCAACCCTCACATCCATACATGACTATTGGAAAAACCATAGCCTTGACTAGATGGACCTTTGTTGGCAAAGTAATGTCTCTGCTTTTGAATATGCTATCTAGGTTGGTCATAACTTTCCTTCCAAGAGGCTGTTAGCTTTAGGCAAAGAGATGCAGTTTCTAGCAACTGTAAGTTCAGCAGGAGCACACTCATGTAGGAAGGTACATGGACCAACTAGGAACAGTGACCAACACATTACCCAATTAAAATGAACCTCCTATATCCCATGTCAGCCCCAAGTCTCCTGAGAAGTAAGCTACCTTGTTGAGGGGACTGCCCTTGAAGTTTCCCCACTTTACAAATAATGTCCCGCTCAAATCCTGTCCTTGCTGTCTGCATCTGAGCCAGCTCTTTAATAACTAAGAGAGCCAACAATTTCTACCTGTTAAAGCTTCAGCATACTCCTAAAAATAGAGGGTGTGCAGTCACTTCAGTCATGTCTGACTCTGCAACCCCATGGACTGTAGCCCGTGAGGCTCCTCTGTCCATGGGATTCTCCAGTCAAGAATACTGGAGTGGGTTGTCTCGTGAACTGATGGTGGGTTATTTACCACTAGTAGAGGGTGGGGGACTACAATCCTGAGTTCTTAAAATGCAGCCACATTTGTTTTCCAAATACTAAGATGCTGGACAAGCTGTTTCTCACCCCTGTGCTTCATTTGCCTCATCCAGGAAGAAGACACTAAAATTATTCTCAGGCCATTTCCACAAGATTTGAGTAATCTTCATCAAAAAAATATGGGGAACATAATAGTTTTAAAACAAGAAATTAAACAATGAAGTTTAAAACAATTCATTTCTAAGTAATAACAACGTCTCTTAGAGCTGGGGGTGACCCTGGAGGGTTAGGCGGAAGGCATTAGCCAGGCAGTTTCCACTGAGTTCACTTAACTAGGTCATCTTGAGTGTTTATTTGAAGGGGGCACAAAGATTATGTTTTAATTAGAAATCCCTCCCCCTAATTTTGGCTCTTTAATTAACTGCTGTATGCCACAAGCAAATCCCAAATTACTTGTGATGGTTAATTTTATATGTCAACTTGACTGGGCCACAGGGTGCCGGAATCTTTCAGTTCAGTTGCTCAGTCGTGGCCGACTCTTTGCGACCCCATGGACTGCAGCATGCCAGGCTTCCCTGTCCATCACCAACTCCCAGAGCTTGCTCAAACGCATGTCCATCGAGTCAGTGATGCCAGCCAACTGTCTCATCCTCTGTTGTCCCTTTCTCCTCCTGCCTTCAATCTTTCCCAGTATCAGGGTCTTTTCCAATGAGTCAGTTCTTCGCATCCAGTGGCCAAAGTATTGGAGCTTCAGCATCAGTCCTTCCAATGAATATTTAGGACTGATTTCCTTTAGGATTGACTGGTTTGATCTCCTTATCAAACAATACTCTAGGTGTTTCTGTGAAGGTGTTTTGGATAAGATTAACATTTAGATCAGCAGACTGAATAAAGCAGATTGTCCTCTTAAAATGTAATGGGCTACATCTAATCAGCTGAAGGCTCAAATAGAACAAAAAGCCTGACTCTCCCTCAAGTAAGAGAATTCTGACTGCCTTTTGGCTGGGAGGTCATTTTTCTACTTGCTTTCAGACTAAAATAGGGACTCTTCCTGGGTCTCCAGCCTGCTGACCTTTGGACTGGAATTACACCATCAGTTCTGGTTCCCAGGCCTCAGGACTCAGACTTGAACTAAGCCTTGGGCTGTCCTCAGTTTCCAACTTGTCAAGTTACCCTGAAGATCTTGGAACTTGGCAGCCTCCATAAACGCATGAACTAGTTTTTTATTACACACACACACACACACACACACACACACACACACACTTAACTCTGTTTTTCTGCAGAAACCTAACAAAATTCCATGTAATTAGATTTTTCACAAGATGATTAGACCATCAGCTTGTTAGAGGACATTGAACTGCTGTCATCTGTCCAGGTGGCTAAAGATTTCAGTCTGCTTCATCCAGTTCAAGGAAAATTGAGCTGAAAACCTAGCATCCTATAAACTGGGCAGGCATGTGGAAACTCAGGGTTGAAGTATTAGATAGCCCACATCATCACCATTGATGTAAAACAGTGGAGCGGACAGCCCTGGGGAAACCCCAGTTAATAAAAGCCTTTTTAGTTGAGCACTCCAGGTTCCCGTGAGCAAACACAATCAGGTAGTTTGATTTCTTGTGGATCTGAAAGCAGAATTCATTTAGACGTCTGTATGATGTGAACTTCCTCACAGAGGTGTGTGCCCTCTGCAAAGGTGCTTCTTATTGCAGTGGGAACAAAGATTTCAGAGGCCTGTGCCTGAGGGCAGGGCCCGTGAGGGCCCCAGATATCTGCATGCTGGCTCATGGCATGTTTATTCATTACAGAGTAATGGCTCCCCTTAAATAAAATTTGTGTTGTAGGGTAAAGCTCCTTCAAGCCAAAAACAGTGACTTCCAAGGTTCACAAGATGCTCCTGCTGTCAATGGAGCAGGAGCTCCATGAAGTCAATGGGAGTCGCTTCCTATGTAGGTGATGGTGCTGAATGGCTAGAATTGTGGATGACAGTTAGTGGGCCAGGAGGCTCACCTGTGGCTCTGCTCTGCAAGAAGACAGGGCTTCCAGAGAAGCTGGGTTAAATGGCCTTCTTTCACCCAAACTAACATGTCCAGGGTTACATAGGGGGTGGGGTGCTGTGCTTCCTCTGTGCCAGCTCCTTGTTTCCAAATATGGTTACATGCAATGTCATGAAACTGCCAGGCAGGACAGTCTACTCTGTACGGAGAGAGTCCCACTGTGCACTAACCCTTGTGGGAGAAAGCGACCCCCAAGAGTGCTATGCACATATCCCCTTCTTTTTTTTTTTTTCTTTTTTTGGCATGTGCTGCTTCATTGGCATCTGTTTTTTTCATTTTTTAATTTTAATTGAAGGATTTTTTTACAATATTGTGATAGTTTCTGCCATACGTCAACATGAATCAGACATAGGTATGCATTTGTTGTTTCTAAGTCACTTCAGTCGTGTCCGACTCTGTACGACCCCATAGACGGGAGCCCACCAGGCTCCCCCATCCCTGGGATTCTCCAGGCAAGAACACTGGAGTGGGCTGCCATTTCCTTCTCCAATGCATGAAAGTGAAAAGTGAAAGGGAAGTTGCTCAGTCGTGTCCGACTCTTCGCAACCCCTTGGACTGCAGCCTACCAGGCTCCTCCGTCCGTGGGATTTTCCAGGCAAGAGTACTGGAGTGGGGTGCCATCGCCTTCTCTGATAGATATGCATGTGTTCCCTCTATCCTGAACCCTCTTTCCACCTTCTTCCTCACCCTATCCCTCCAGCTTCTTTCATTGCACAGAGATCCTTGAATCCAGACCATCATCACATCAAGCATGGAAACCTTGTCAAGTTGGGTGAAATGTCCCAGGTGAAATGTCCCAGGATGACAGAAGCTTTGGAGTATTAGCAGACAGAGGCAATGGGGCGGTGCCTTCACAGTAAACCACACCCTTTAGTGAATTTGCATTTACAAAGATAATAGATTCTAATGCTAAGGTGATATTCTGCAGTCATATGGATAGAAGCTAGGATACATTCCTCAGAAACAGAGGACCCCACAGAGTCTGCCCCCAACTCAGCTTCTGCCTTTCTCTCCTCATTCTGTTCCATCCATGACTCTTTCCCTGTCAGACTGGGGAAAGGACAGGTCTGAGGGATCACTAAGTGTCACCGTGACTTGCTTGAGCTTGCCAGAGTAATATTCATTCTATACATCTTGAGTTCTCTAAGCTGCCTTAACCCCACCTTCAGCAGTGTTATCTGTCAATGCTATCTGGCACAGCTTTCCTTGTCATTTCCCTGTTTACAAACAAAATCTCCAAGCAGAGCTCTAGATAATCCTGGAATGGCCTTCACCATCGTGATTCCCTTCAGTTTCTCTATCTCCTCCTTCTCACCATGCTTACTTTCTTATTATGATTTTTTTTCTCTAGCTCTCAATTGGCTCCTATTTTAGTAACCCCTAAAATAGGGACTTCCCTGATGGCATTAGTGGTAAAGAACCCACCTGCCAATGCAGGAGATATGAAAGACCTGGGTTCGATCCCTGGATCAGGAAGATCCCCTGGAGGAAGAAATGGCAACCCACTCGAGTATTCTTGCCTGGAGAATACCATGGACAGAGGAGCCTGGCGGGCTACAGTCCATAGGGTCGCAAAGAGTCAGACACAACTGAAGCAACTTAGCACACATGCACCATTGCTATACTCCCAATTCTTCACATTTAGAAAAATGAGAGATTTTTTTCAAAGGTATCTGTTTATTTTTGGCTGTCCTGCATCTTTGTTGCTGTGTGGGCTTCCTCTAGTTGCAGTGAGCCAGGGCTACTCTTCATTGCAATGAGCGGGCTTCTCATTTCAGTGTCTTCTCTTGTTGCAGAGCATGGGCTCTAGGGTGTGTGGGCTTCAGTAGTTGCCGGAGGCAGGCTCTGTTGCTGCAGCACACGGGCTTAGTTCCCCTAAAGCATGCGGGATCTTCTCAGACCAGGGATCACACCATGTACCCTGCATTGGCAGGTGGATTCTTAACCACTGTATCACCAGTGAAGTCCCTGGGAGTCTTCTTTGATGACTCTTTCACCTCTTTCTTCTTATCTTCAAGAGATATCTATTTTCTAAAGAATCAACAGCACGTTCAACATTATTCAATGTGCAATGATAATATCTTTCTGTTGGAAGGCCAGGTTATGACAGTTACCTTTAGATGGTACCAACATGTATTCCTGAACATCTTTTGAATTTTATATATTAGCCTTGGGTCAAAATGGTTGCAGCTACTCATCAGATTTCCTGTCAAGCCTTGTTTGCTTTTCCTGAACACCACCAAAAGGTCAAAATATATATAAATGATTCAAACTTAAATTCTGGGGTCAGTGGTACTAAATTAATTCCTAAGTCTTCATATTTTTCAAGCAACTTCCTTAACTTCTCAGGAATCAAAATAGTGCAGTATAAACAGCACTGATCCTGGAACCAGTGTACCTAAGTTTCAGTTACAATTTTATCCCTTATTAATTAAGCAAATCTTTATCTTGGTTTCTGTATCTTAGACTAAGACGTACTGGTTTCTGCCTTCCCAACTCAGTGCGTGATATTTGGGAAAGTCAAAGGACATGAACTTCACATTTTAAAATGTAAGATGGGCCCCAACCCAGGGATGCTTTATACTAGCATCTGGGGCTCCGCTAGGTACCAAGGACACAGTCATACCTGGGCCAGTTCTCTATTTCTGTTCCTTTGGGACACTTGATAAAACACTGCTGTGTGTAGATGTTTTTAGAGTTTTGTAGGTGTTTGAGGAGTTTTTCCATGTGATTTCTCTTATATATCTTTTTAAGGGAAAAGATGATACCTTGATGACATTTTTGCTTTAAAAGCCCAAAGGCCAAAAGTGTCTCATTAGGCCCATTATGGAGAATGAATACAGGTGATGAGACCAGAAGGCCTGCGGGTATAGTTTGATAGCATGCGGAAGGTAGATGTGAAAAAAGAATTTGAAAAGGACAGTATTTCTGAACACGAGCTTATTGAAAAAATAAGATTGAAGAGGAAAAAAGAGAAGAAAGTCTCCATCACACTAAATAGGCTTTAAGGTACATCAGATTATTTATTTTAAATGATAGCTATAAAACCTCATTAGAAGAGAAGTGCTTTTTAAAAAAAGGCCTTCTGACTTGGTTATAAATGGCTCACTAGAGTCCATAATGAAATGGTTATTGAATTAGGAAAAAGGGATGATAAATACCAGAAGAGAGATCCTAGAAGATGAATAGGTTCTCAGTAGCATCTTAGAATTTGGTTCTGAGGAGGAAGCATGGGTTAAGGTCAGAGTAGTTGCCAAGCAGTGAAAAGAACTGTGAACTTGGAAGACCTGACTTTGAATCCTGGCTGCTGTGTATGTACTCATGTCCCCAAGAGACATCTGTTCCCTGTGCATTTGCATTCTCACCTGTAAAATGGAAATTATCACTGACACATACTGTTGCTGTACAATTCCATTGAAATAATAACTAAGAAAGAATGTAGCTCATATTATGGTTGCCACCCCAACATTCGTCTCTGCTCCAGGGGTGCTGTGTGATTAGCACAGTCATGGTAACTGTCCCTGCCAGTGATGAGAGCTTGTTTGGAGGTTCCAGAGGGGGAGCACAGCTACCTGTATACTCTTGACCGAAGACCTGTCCTCCTCTATCAGCGATGGTCGTCCTCTTCAACCGAACAAGCAGGTTTCAGAGGAAGGGGGCACCTGCCTAGCCAGCCAGATCAGCCAAACCAGTCCTGGAGATCAATGTGGTGACAGATGTTGCAACCAGATTGCCCTCACATCCCTTTGCCAGTGATGAGAATCCAGGCCTGAGCCACCCCCTGAGTGGCATCCTCCCAGTGACATGGATTGGTCCAGGAATGAGCTTGTGACCCTCATCTGACTAATTATGGTTTTAGGTATAGAGAGTTTCATATGGAATCAGCTTCTCTTTCCGTCTAATCTTGGGAATGTAGAGCTGACTGTTGCAGGACTACTCCAACCAACTCCTACCTCAACAGGAAGAGAAAGCCGAGATACAGGAAGGGCAGAGTCAAGCAAATTGCAGGGAAACCCAGATTAAAGCAGCCCTAAAGCTGTTCCCTGAAGCTCAATGGTAAAGAGTTCTCCTGCCCATACAGGAGACACAGATTTGATCCCTGGGTTAGGACGATCCCTTGGACTAGGAAATGGGAACACACTCCAGTATTCTTGCCTGGAAAATCCCATGGACAGAGGAGCCTGACAGGCTCCATGGGGTCATAAAGAGTCGGACACAACTGAGGGACTGAGCACACACACATGCATGCAACTCATTGTAATCATGGACTGTGAGATAACACATACTTACTGTTTAATGTGTTACTATCCACCAAAAGCATTCCACTTCACTCATTCAGAGTGTTCAGTAAACTGAACATAGAAGACAACATTGGGATCACGTACAGTCAAGCCTGCTTGTAGCTATATGATCATGGGCAACTTTATTAACCTTAAAAACCTCAGTTTCCTCATATGTAAAATGTGTCCATTGCATGTTGCGTAGTAACCCAATGCAAGCAAAATGCGTGCACCATAGTTAGCAGTCAGCAAATGTTATGCTGCAGAAATACGAGGTACGATGAAGGTCAAATGCATCAGCACAGAGCATATCTAGGCTGCTTGTACAGTCATGATTTACTGCCTTCTTAAGGACCCTTGTTGCAAAGAAGCCTGGGACACACATCCAGAGAAACCAGGGGTCTAGGTACCATGTCCCAAGCTGGAGAAGTACTACACTACACAGTCCCTGGCAGGCTCTCTGATAATGGGGATCCCTAACCCTACTGGCAGGTAGGTTGAAGAATAGAGGGAGCCTGAGCTTTGGAGCTGGACTTGTACTCTGTCCAATCACCATCTTCATTTCTAAGAGCTTTGCTTCCTCCTCTACCAACTGGGGATAATAGTAGCTACTTCCCAAGATTATTGAAAAGATGAAGGAATCCAGTTCCAGTTCAGTCGCTCAGTCGTGTCCAACTCTGCCACCCCGTGAACCGCAGCACACCTGGCCTCCCTGTACCCAAAGCCTTTTGTGTGCTACATGGATCTAAGATTAAGGAATGGCTCCAGTTTTGCTTCCTAGTGAGTCCTGAAGAAACGTCCTCCTCAACATCACTTTCAGATACCTCTAAAGTTTATTCAAAGTTATATGTGGGGAAAGTCCAATTCCTCTGTTCAGCCATGTTTAACCAGGATTGTTTAAATTTTTGGATTTAAAGATTTAGTAAATCTTTATTGGTAGTTATAATATATCTAACAACAAAATGTACCCATTGCAAGCATCCAGTTCAGTGAGTTTTGATTAATTGATATATGTGGTTGTAGAACCACTATCACAATTAAGATATATAACATTTTCATCACCCTAGAGTATCCCCTCATGCCCCTTTACATCCAAACCTCTCTCAACACCACTGGGCTTGGGTAACCAGCCACTGATCTGCTTCCTGTCACTTTAGTGTTGCCTTTTCTAGAATTTTATGTAAGTGGAATTAATCAACCAGTATGTAATATTTGAGGTTTGGCCTCTTTTAATTAGCATAATGGTTTTGAGAATCACACATGTTGTTATCTGTATCCTCAGTTTGTGTGTGTGTGTGTGTGTGTGTGTGTGTGTGTTGTTGCTGATAGGCATTTCATTGTATGGATATACCACATTTGTTTATCCATTCACTAGTTGATGGACATTTCAGTTATTTCCTGCTTAGGTATTATGCATAAAGCTGCTATACATATTTGTATGTGAGTCTTTAGGTGGATATTATTCTTTCTTTTGGGTAATAGTATTATTGTGGGGTCACATGATGAGTGTATGTTTAACTTTACAAGAAACTGCCAAACTGTTTTCCAAAGAAGTTTTACCATTCTGTACTCATACCAAAAAGATATGAGAATTCATCTTATTCAGCACTCTCATCAACATTTAATATTCTTAGTCTTTTGAATTTTAGCCATTTTTAGAGGAGTATAATGATATCTTATTGTGATTTTATCTTTTAAAATTTTCTTAAATGTATCCCCTAACTTTATTCATGGCTGTGCTGGGTGTAGCTTGTAGCACACAGGCTCTTTAGTTGTAGAGTACAGGCTCTTTAGTTGTAGAGTACAGGCTTAGTTGCCCTGTGACATGTCGGATTGTAGTTCCTCAACCAGGGACCAGACCCACACCCCCTGCATTGGAAAGTAGATGTTTTCCCACTGGACCACGAGGGAAAGTCCCCTCATGGTGATTTTTCATTCATGTCTCCCTTATGTATGTTAATGTTGAGCATCTTTTCATGTGTCTATTTGCCATCCATGTATCTTCTTTGGTGACACATGCATTCAAATATTTTGCTCAATTTACTATTTAGTTGCTTATCCTCATTATTGCATGAGAGGTCTTTTTATTCTATATCCAAATCCCTTAGTTGAAATATTTTTGCCATTTTCTTCCAATCTGTTGTTTGCCTTTTAATTTTCTTAACAATACTTTTGAAGAGAAAGATTTTTTTTAACTTTTTTTTTTGTTTTATGGTTCATGTTTTTGAGTTGTGTTTAAAAAAGTGCTACCTAATCCAACATCACAGAAATATTCTTCTTTGTTTTCTTCTAGAAATTTTATGGGTATAAGGAAAGAGGTGAGGTTCAATTTTCTCTGTATGAATATTCAGTGTTTCCAGTACCTTTTGTTGAAGATATACCTTTCCCTTATTAAATTACCTTGTCATCCTTGTCAGGAATCAATTGACAATGTATTTGTGAGTCTATTTCTGATATGTGTTCTGTTCCACTGATCTATATGCAAATCCTAACCCAGGACCACATTGTCTTGCTTACTGTAGCCAAATAGAATTCAGGTATTGTGTACTGTCAGTCTTCTGACGTTGTTTTACTTTCTAAAAAATGTTTGCGTTTTTAAAGAATTTTAGAATCAGTTTCTCAGTGTCTATAAAAAAGCCTGATAGTGTTTTGATTTTGAGTGCATCCAGTTCAGTTCTGTTGCTTGGTCGTGTCTGACTCTTTGCGACCCCATGGACTGCAGCAAGTCAGGCTTCCCTGTCCTTCACCATCTCCCTGAGTTTGCTCAAACTCATGTCCCCCAAGTCGGTGATGCTATCGAACCATCTCATCCTCTGTCATCCCCTTCTCCACCTGCCTTCAGTCTTTCTCAGCATCAGGGTCTTTTCCAATGAGTCAGCTGCAAGTACTGGAGCTTCAGCTTCAGGATCAGTCCTTCCAATGAATATTTAGGACTGATTTCCTTTAGGATGGACTGGTTTGATCTCTTTGCAGTCCAGGGACTCTCAAGAGTCTTCTCCTATACCACAGTTCAAAAGCATCAATTCTTCGGTGCTCAGCTTTCTTTATAGTCCAACTCTCACATCCATACATGACTACTGGAAAAACCATAGCTTTGACTATATGGACCTTTGTTGGTAAAGTAATATCTCTGCTTTTTAATACGCTGTCTAGGTTTGTCATAGCTTTTCTTCCAAGGAGCAAGTGTCTTTTAATTTCATGTCTGCAGTCACCATCTGCAGTGATTTGGGAGCCCCCAAAAATAAAGTCTGTCCCTGTTTCCATTGTTTCCTCATCTATTTGCCATGAAGTGATGGGATCAGATACCACGATTTTAGTTTTCTGAATGATGAGTTTTAAACCAACTTTTTCACTCTCCTCTTTCTTTTTTATCAAGAGTCTCTTTAGTTCCTCTTCACTTTCTGCCATAAGGGTGGTGTCATCTGCATATCTGAGGTTGTTGATATTTCTCCTGGCAATCTTGATTCCAGCTTGTAATTCATCCAGCCTCACATTTCATATCATGTACTCTGCATATAAATTAAATAAGCAGGGTGACAATATACAGCCTTGATGTACTCCTTTCCCAAATTGGAACCAGTCTGTTGTTCCATGTCTGATTCTATCTGTTGCTTCTTGACCTGCATATTGCTAAGCCACTTCAGTCGTGTCTGACTCTGTGTGACCCCATAGATGGCAGCCCACCAGCCTCCCCCATCCCTGGGATCCTCCAGGCAAGAACACTAGAGTGGGTTGCCATTTCCTATTCCAATGCATGAAAGCGAAAAGTGAGAGTGAAGTCACTCAGTCGTGTCCAACTTAGTGACCCCATGGACTGCAGCCTACCAGGCTCCTCCATCCATAGGATTTTCCAGGCCAGGGTACTGGAGTGGGTTGCCATTGCCTTCTCCTTGACCTGCATATGAGTGCATTTAACTTCAATGAATGCATTGAATTTATAGATCATTTTGGAGAGAATTGACATCTGAATAGTATTGAATATTCTGATCCATGAATGTATTTAAAGCAGATTTCTCATAAATAACATATTATTGGGTCTTGATTTTTTAAAAACCAAATTTAACAATCTCAGCCTATTAATTGGGATATTTAATTTAGTTTAATTGGGTTTAGATCTATTATCGTAATATGTTTTATTTATTCCATCTGTTATTTATATTTTTGCCTCTTTTTCTGCCTTCTTTTGTTTTTTTGGTTTTGGTTTTTGCACCGGTGATTTTTATTTTATTCTAGTTTCGAGTTAAAAAATTCTCTAAGACATAATAAAAACAAATTTCTCTGCCCCAGTCCTCAGAGCCCTGGGGCCCAGAGTACGGCTAGTTTTTAGTCTTTCAGTTATTTCTTTCAGCCTTGCACCTCTATATTCTGAAATGACAAATGAACACTGCCATTTCTTGAGTTTTTGAAAATGTAAACTTATCTATTGACTTTATATTATGTGAAATTATGAATTTGCATTCTTGATCCTTTCTTCTTCCCTTTTTCTTCCAAAAAACTGTATTACAGATTTTGGTTAACTTAGTATGTATTGTTTAGAGCTTTATGATTATGTAAATACTATTCAGTAATGAACCAATTATACTACTTATAAGTTCCTTTCTTATATAGCTTAGAATTTTTTCTAGGATTAATAATGACATTTTATCCCAATTATCAGGTTTCTATGTGCTGCTTTTTGATTCCAAATTCTCCAACAAAATTGTAAGGCCCCTTTCAATATTAATTTCCACTTAATCAAATGCATTAGGTCATGGACAGTTTCTTTTAAAGTTTTTTCTCTAGGAGCTTCCCCCAGGGAGCTTGTGTCCTCCTGGTCTCTGGGGCTGTATGTGCCGTCTTTTGAATTGGGTATTTTTTTATGATTCCACTTTACCTCCATTTGCACTTTATTAGTATACATCTTTGGGGTTTAGTGGGTTTTTGTTTTGGCTTGGTTTAGTGAATGAACTAATGTTTAAATGTAATTACATCTTTCCTTTAGCAGTCTATCTATAATATATCTATCTGTATTACAGATTACTTTCTTATAATCTTTTTCACTGTTTATACTATTGTTGGATATTTAACTTCTAGATGTTGAAAACCTTGCAATATGTTGTAAATTAACTTTAGTGAATTATCTTCTAGAGAGATTTTAAAAATAAGAAAAATATACTTTATATAGCATATAATTACATTTCTTTCTATTTTCATTCTATTATATCCATCCTGATTTCTACCTGATACATATTTTTCATCTGCTTGTGAAGCTTCCCTTAATATCTTACACTAAAAATTTTCTGGGCAATGAATTCTCTCCGCTTTTTGTTAGTTTGAAAAGCATATATTTTCCCTTGGTTTTTAAATTAGTTGAGAAGGTGATTAATTCAAATTAATTTTTTAAAGTTTGAAAGGTTTTGTTGGATTTTTTTCCCCTCTCTCAAGACTTTAAAGATGTGATTTCATTTTCTTTTGGTTTATGTAGTTTCCAGCATGAAGTCTGCTGTCAGTTTTCCCTCTGTTCTGTAAAGTATCTTTCTTCTCAGTTGCCATTAAGATTTCATCTGTATTATTGATTTTCAATAGCTTGATTATGATGAGTCTAAATGTCATTTTCTCCATGTTGGTTCAGGTTCAGGTTCATTGAGTTTCTTAGATTTTGGGTTTCTAGCTTTTTTTTTTTCCAAATATGTACACTTTTGGCTATTAATTCACATAATTTTTCCACTGCCAAATTCTTTCCTTCCAGGGCTCCAATTATACATATTTAGACTGTTTTGTATTGACTTCCAGGTCACTGATAGACTCTCTGTCTTTAACTGTTTTTTCTCTATGTGCCTTATTTTGGATAATTTATTTTGTTACGTTTTAAAATTCACTGATCTTTCTTTATGCTGTATCTAATAGCTCTGAAATCTACTGTTAATTTTGTATAGTGTGTTTTTTTATTTGGATGTATTTTTTCCTGTCTACAGTTTCCACTTGTATATTTTTATTATTTTAATATCTCCTAATTATGTTCCAGTTTTACTTTATATCTTTGTACATATTTATGACATCTACAATATGTTTAAGTTCTTATTTAATTTCATGATCTCATTACTTTGTTTCTACTGATTAACTTTTCTCTTGGATATGGAGCATATTTTCCTGCTTCTTTTCATGCCTAGTAATGATTTTTGATTGGATGCCAGAAACTGTCAATTTTACGTTGTTGAGTGCTTGGTTTCATTGTATTCCTATAAAGACTGTTGTTCTTTATTTGGGGGTGCAGTTATTTACAGATTAATATTATTTTTCAAGCTTGCTCTTTTTGTTATGACAATCCATGGGAGACTTTTTTCTGGAATGATTTAGCTTCATGACTATGGTTTGACCCTTTTTAGGACTATATCATGTGTTCCATCTTTTGAAAGGCGTATTCTCCATAGATGATGGAAATGTAAACTATTTTCAGCCTTATGTGAGCTCAAAAAATTATTTAACCTACAGCTTCATAATCATTGCTTCTCTGACCTCATGAATCTCACCTCATGCATGTGCAGGTTAATACATAGTTCAAGACTGTAGGAAAATTTCAGCTATTATCCTTTCTTTCCAAGACATAGCCCTGCAAATTCTAGCTGCTTTGACTACCCCACCACCACCACCAACACACACACGCCTATATTAACCTCTTCAATTCAGCAGGCCCTCTAGACTCTGTTCATGTTTCTTCTCTTCGTTTTCAGTCTGGAAACCACCACCCAGCAGTTGGCTGCAGACATTACAGAGCTCACTTCATTTGTTTTCCTTCATCCGGAGATCAAGTTCTATGCTCCCTGCTGTCCAATACCTGAAAACAGTGTTTAATAGTGTATGTTGTTCCTGATATAGTTAATCCTTAATGGACAGAAGCAAAAATCTCTATATATTTTTACCCATATTCATATCCTTTGGTCTGTTGGATTTCATTACTTCTTTATTATCTTCCTGTAGAAACAACCATGGAATATTGGAGAGTGGAGAGTGACAGCTGAACTGGAAAGATAGGCTCATATCTACTTTAGCCTTCTCTTCACCCACATTTCAGCTACAGTCACATAAAAGAAAAATAAATGATCCTTGAATATCCACTTAAAATAGATTACCTTATATTAATTAAAATCCTGAACCAAGCAAGTAAGGCACATGAAAGAGAATGTTGTTTTTTTTTTAAATTTCAGGGCATGAAGATTTAAGCTTTTTTCTTCCTTTTTGCATACAATTTGAAAAATCGTTAGCATTGAATATAGAGAGAGACAAATGGAGAAAAACAACCATGAGCTTTAAATTCTTATCTTTCTGGGGCCCTTTTATTAAATATCAATAATGTAATAAAAACAAACTAAAATAATTTGTAATTTTAGAGTATGTAAAATTTTAATTTAAAAAATAGGTTTGTAATACATAGGATGCTTAAGCTCTTATAAACATCTTTAATATTTTTAATCTGTTTTTAAACTGATAAATCTGAATCTCCTCATGCTCCTCTATTTTTATAGGCTTCCTAACAAATTAAGTTGCTTTGACACTCTTCCTGCAGCAGCTTACCTCCAATTTATTTTCTCTCCTCCCTTTCCTCACTTGCCTTATCAGAGCAGATGTTATCCAGGCAGGTAAAACGGAGAGTAGAGGCAGTTGTCCATATAATTCAGGAAACCTGATATGGAGTCTTAGAGATTTAGAAAGACAGATTTACCCATAATAGCCATCTGTGTCTATCAGATTCACCAGATAATTGTTCAACTTTTCACTTCCTTTTGGCAGAGCAGATAGAGATGGAGTGAAGCTGAGAGAGAAGTTAGATCATTAGACAGATACAAGGATAGCCTTTTAGGATAAATATGCTGTATTTTCTCTAAGGGGAAATTATAATTTACAAATTTGGCGATGTGATCTGAGAATACAATACCTCTTTGAACTAAGGAGAACCAGTAAACACTGTTTGTTTAGAACTTTATTATGCCTTTTAAGGGCTTCCCTGATGGCTCAGGTGGTAAAGAATCCAACTGCAGTGTGGGAGACCTGGGTTTGATCCCTAGGTTGGGAAGATCTCCTGGAGGAGGGCATGGCAACCCACTCTAGTATTCTTGCCTTGAGACTCCCCATGGACAGAAAGGTCTGGTGGACTGCAGTCCATGGGGGTCACAAAGAGTCTGACACGACTGAGTAACTAAGCACAAAAGCACAGCATGCCTTTTATAAGCACCAGTCCCAAAGTGGATTAAAAGAAACAAATAGCTAAATTATTGTTAGATAAAGAGGAAAAAAAAAAAAACTGAGATCAGAGCAATTATGTCGTGGATATAGAATGAGTAAGAATAATTGGAAACAAAAGAGAGAGATAAAATAGCATTTCTTAAATTAGAAAAAAAATGATGGTCACAGATCAGAGCTGGAACCATTGTGGTTCTACATTTTGGTGTTACTCTAGAAAGTTTTGCTAATAAAATTAACTTTTTTTTCAATAAGAAAAGTATCTGAGGAGGACAATACTTGATATATGATTAGGAAAGTGGTTGATTGGTAACCATCTCTCTGTGCAGAGATGGGAGTAATCTATATTGTATTCTTATTAATAAGGACTTTAACCTGGAAGTGGTGAGTTCTGAAACAAGATGCAAGAATCTGGGATCCAGGTCTGTTCCTAGACCACCTGACCAAGTCAAGCAAATGCTGGTTTTTAAACTGTAGTGATCATGTTACCCTGCTCTTATGAAAGTGAAAGCGTTAGTTGCTCAGTCATGTCTGACTCTTTGCAACTCCATGGACTATAGGCTCCTCTGTCCATGGCATTCTCCAGGCAAGAATACTGGAGTGGGTAGCCTTTGCCTTCTTCAGGGGATCATTCCAACCCAGCAGTCGAACCTGGGTCTCCCGCATTGCAGGCAGATTCTTTACCATCTGAACCACCAGGGAAGACCACAGTAAATACCCCGTACAAGTCTGACCACTGTTTTACAAGACAGGCACAGCAGGATAGCAAGACATGAAGGAGTTATGTGAAGAGCTCAAGATTTTTCAGTCTAGAGGGATAAGAGTCTAAAGAAAAGTATTAAAATTTGTAAAATCAAGAAGGATTTGGAAAGTTGCATAAAAAAAGTCTCAGAATACTCGACCAAGGGCCATCCCAGAAGGTTGTCTTAGTGTCAACGACAGGAAGGAACATACAGCAAACTTAAGGAATTTTTTCTCAGGGTTTATGCCAGATGAATAATTACATAAATTCAAGAAGGGCTTCTGTGAATTCATGGTCAGCACAGACATTTAGAACATATTCCTGACCTTTTCCAATTTATGTCCTTAAGTCACATACCACTACAATATTTTATGTGATCTTACTACTGACAGTATTAGATCCACAGGATACCAACCCATCCTGAGATAGCACATCTTTTATGTTGGTTTAAATAACTTGTTCTTCATCTTGACAAAGGAGTCTTATAATGTTTTCCTTTTTAAATATGTGTCACATTAGCTCCCTTCAGTTTTTCTCATTTTCGTTCTCTGTGTACCGGTGTTGTTTGTTGCTGTTCACTCGCTAAGATGTGTCCGACTCTTTACGACCCCATGGACTGTAGCCCGTCAGGCTCCTCTGTCCGTAGGATTTTCCAGGCAAAAATACTGGAGTAGATTGCCATTTCCTTCTCCAGGGGATCTTCCAAACCCAGGGATCGAACCCGTGTCTCCTGCATTGGGAGGTGGATTCTCTACTGCTAAGTCACCAGGGAAGCCCATGTACTAGTTCACCAGACCCCCAAAGTTCCAGTCTTCCTTTATATCAAAGAGAACACATGGGTTGGAAAACAAATTTGCAGTCGCCTATATATTTTTAAAATCTCACAAAGCTTAAATCCAATTTGAACTTAGAAGCTAAGTCTCCACACGCATTCTGAAACCATCAAATTGAATTTACTCTTCCAGAAGGTCATCTTAATGCCACAGTCAAAAGTTACCCAACGCTTGTGAGTAAATAACCAGTATAGTCATTTTAGACTACTTTAACAAAACCACAGAGTAAACTTAGAATGAATAACCTCCATTTAATTGATATGACTTTGGCAACAGACTTGTTTTTTTTTAAAACTTATTTCAGCCATACAGATGAAGAGAATGATGTGCAAATAAAGAGATCTGTTCTCCCATCTGCAGTTTAAGTTTATATTGCCAGTGCCACATGTAGCTTAAGATGTTTAGGAACTTGGAGAGAACTCATGCA
The DNA here is from genome assembly GCF_029378745.1 of Bos indicus. Lineage (NCBI taxonomy): Eukaryota > Metazoa > Chordata > Mammalia > Artiodactyla > Bovidae > Bos > Bos indicus. Next base: position 64,752,226 of record NC_091761.1, read on the forward strand.
AAGACTTAGTTACATGAACAATTGCCTTATGGGAACATATGCCAATTAATAATATGGTATGAATGTTAAACACCCATAAATTGCTCTTTCTGGCTGGTAAATTACACTGGGTTCTCATTGCATGTTTGACTGAAACTTTGTAGATATGATCAAAGTACTCAGAGTAAAAATGAGTTTGGGTTTTAAAGTTTTCCATTTTCTGAGGATTTATGAGTATGGAAGGGAGAAAAACAGTGACACTGAATGAAGTAGTTTGCTTGAATATATAAGAGAGAATAGATCATTGCACCGAAGCAAGTATGTAACATTTTAGGATAGACTGAAAATCACAGCTTGCTAATTTGGGAGTGTTCCCTGAGAATGTAATAAGTCTGTGAGCAAAGGAAAATCAGTAAACCTCATTTGTCTAGGCCTTTTAAAAAACCTTTCTGGTGTCAACTCCAAAATAGATTTCTTGAGAGAATGGGCTCCATCTTTTCTATATACAAGGCAGCTTGCAGCCAACTCCAGGTACTTTGCCTCATGTTTGTAATTGTTCATGACAATGTGATCAACTAATTCCCAAGGAAATGGTTGTCACATGGCACTTGCTTAGGAAATAACCAGGGTAGCTGTTTGGTGAAATGTACTCGGGTGCTGCAGTAGAATTCTGACCACACAGGCAAAGGTTTGATTAGTCTTCAATTCCATGACAGTACAGGTATCATGTACCTGCAGAGGCCCTCACCTCTCCCTGACAAACCCCTTCTGGAAACTTTCTGAGCACCTACTTTGTAATATGCACTGTGCCAGGCTTATCACCAATGAGCTATGATTATATGAGGTCAGGATAGTTTTTTTAAAAAGTCACTTTTTTGATACAGCCAGCAGGTAGCCAGGAAGGTCATCAGGCCTCCTCTTTCCAACTCTGGAGCTTATTCTCTTTTCACTTCATTCTTCTGAATATTTAGACTAATTTGGAACTCAAGGCACATTTGCTTAAGTCTGTCTTATACAATAATCTCTTTGGACAGATATGTTAATAATACCAGGAGTTTTGGTTTACATATTCAAGCAATTAAAGATTTGTGAGATAGGATCTGTGAAAAAAAAAAGTTGAGATACTTTATCTGGAGAAGAGAAGGCTGAGGAAAAAATGATTTTGTGGCCCTTCCCAAACACTCCAAATCAGTGCTAATGCAGATTCCACCAACTTGGAAATTTATATTATCTGAAGCAGTGCTGGAAATAAGATTTTCCTTTTGCAGCTATTTTTGAAAATAATGTTACAATGTAAGGCAACAGTGTAAAACAAGTTTGGAAGATTCAAGAAGAAGACAATTATAAGAACAAATTATTTGAAAAGAGAAAATCCTCACTGTTTTGTGTAAAGAATATAAGAAGTTACTGAATAATTGCAACTGTTCCTACAAGTAGTTCCCAGGAACTTGCCTTTGTGAGAACTTGGTTCTTGTACAACTGTGGGTGCTGATATTGAAGGCAATGCTGACGCTCAGCTTGGCATCTGCATTCCTGAGGATGGGGGCTAGAGGAATGATGCCAGACCTGGGACCTCCAGCCCAGTGATGCTTTGAGGCAGGGGAGGGACTAATGTGGATGCTGAAGCCACATTGCGTGTGCTATCCTTATCTTGGTCACTGACCTTTGCTCTAAGGGCTTGGAAGTATTAAGAAATCTGTCTTTAAAATATTCAGTTATTCTGAATGATCTTATCCCCCTGGCTATCTGAATTAATGAAGTCTGGCTGTAAAAGAAATACAGCTACAGAGAAAAATGAAGTCAGCTGTTTTCTCTGGTTGCTGAAGTGAGAACAGAAAGCAGCAGTTTGGGGTTTCAAAAGGAAAAGTTCATATTTAACTTAATCTCGGGAAGAATTTTCTAAAGATGAGAGCTGTTTTTCATCCACCTGTTGTTTCTTGCACTCCATGTGAGCTGACTATGTGTCAGGCATGTGCTGAGCATGGGTGGTGGAGACTAAACCAGACACTCTCTCGGCCTATAAATCTCATCATCTCTATCAGCATATAATTACTGTTCAGTGGAATAAAGGTAAAGTAGAGTCAGGAATCAGAGAAGGCAATGGCACTCCACTCCAGTACTCTTGCCTGGCAAATCCCATAGACGGAGGAGCCTGGTAGGCTGCAGTCCATGGGGTCCCTAGGAGTCGGACACGACTGAGTGACTTCGCTTTCACTTTTCACTTTCATGCATTGGAGAAGGAAATGGCAACCCACTCCAGTGTTCTTGCCTGGAGAATCCCAGGGACAGGGGAGCCTGGTGGGCTGCCGTCTACGGGATCGCACAGAGTTGGACACGACTGAAGTGACTTAGCAGAGTCAGGAATGGGCTTCCTGTGAATTCTGAGGAGATAGGTAAAACCTAGTCTGTCCCCAGGATGCTAGTAGTCTAATAACACTTATTTTGAGAATTGCTACCATTTCTGAATGATAGCTATGTACCTGTTCCAGGCATTGTGCTATAGTTTATTGTATGCTGTGTTTCTAGTCCTCAGAGCACCTCTGTGATGGAGATTATATAATCTAATTTTCAAATGAGGAAATTAAAGCCACCTGCTGGGGCACCTGATTCAGGAGCAGAGGGCTTATGCTCGCTGATGAGCTGAGTGCAGATTTTGTATTGCACATCCTAAGCTAACAGTTGAAAAGCCCCAGGTTGAAATGTTTCTCCAAAATGTCCTCTCGCCACCATCGCACACAGAATGTCACCCTTCTTTGTTGCTCACCCCTAGCCCACTCATCCCCTCTCTCAGGCACAATAAATCCCTTTTTACTGAAGTTTTGAGGCCAGACAGTATTCCTAACCCAAGTACTCTCAACATTCTTTCCAAAAAAGATGGGCCTAGAGATCCTTCTATCAGCTGCTCAGTTCAGTTCAGTTCAGTTCAGTCGCTCAGCTGTTAACAGACTGCAAATCTGTTCGTTTCCTTTCCTGCCACAGGTATGCAAAATAAAGGTCATAGTAAGAGAAGGTCCCAAGTCCCTAGTAAGGAAGATTCCCTACCATGCTGATGTGCCATGAATGGACCCCAGGTGTACTGAGATGTTAAGCCCTCAGGTCTCAGGTGGCCAGGGGTCCAGGAGCAAGTGGTGTGTTCCTTGGTGAGTCAAATAATTCTTGTGTGTGCCAGGACTTTAAAAGGACTGGGAAGCACCACTGTAAGTCATCTCATGAAACATCTGGGGCTTATTGGTGGTGATAATTGAGAAAACTTACCTTGGGAGACAGAAAGCAAATGGGATGACAAGTTACCAGGGACAGAGAAGTCATTGATGACCTTGAGAGAATGAAACCTGCTGATCCACCTAGTGACCCAGTCCTTAAACTCATTGGCAAGGCCCTTTTGGCAGCTATTTTCATAGACACAAATGTGTCTTAGACTTGCTTAGACTTGCTGAGGCCAAGACTGAATCAACTCAATGTGGATGCAAAGCCAGTGTGTGCCTTTGAACTTTATTCTTCAATTCATTTCAGTTCAGTCGCTCAGTCATGTCTGACTCTGCGACCCCATAGACTGCAGCACACCAGGCCTCCTGTCCATCACCAACTCCTGGAGCTTACTCAAACTCATGTCCATTGAGTCGGTGATGCTATCCAGCCATCTCATCCTCTGTCGTCCCCTTCTCCTCCTGCCTTCAATCTTTCCCAGCATCAGGGTCTTTTCCAATGAATCAGTTCTTTGCATCAGGTGGCCAAAGATTTGGAGTTTCAGCTTCAGCATCAGTCCTTCCAATGAATATTCAGGACTGATTTCCTTTAGGATGAACTGGTTGGATCTCCTTCTGAACAAGGGACTCTCAAGAGTCTTCTCCAACACCACAGTTCAAAACATCAATTCTTTGGTGCTCAGCTTTCTTTATAGACCAACTGTCACATCCATACATGACTACTGGAAAAGCCATAGCTTTGACTAGATGGACCTTTGTTGGCAAAGAAATGTCTCTGCTTTTTAATATGCTGTCTAGGTTGGTCATAGCTTTTCTTTCAAGGAGCAAGAGTCTTTTAATTTCATGGCTGCAGCCACCATCTGCAGTAATTTTTGGAGCCCAAGAAAATAAAGTCTGTCACTGTTTCTACTGTTTCCCCATCTATTTGCCATGAAGTGATGGGACCAGATGTCATGATCTTTATTCTTATCTTATTCAATTATTTTATGAGTTCTTCTAATTTCCTGGGTGAGGGGAGCATAAACTAACTTCAAAAGTACAATATCTAACACTTTTTTAGGTTACAATATTTTTTTTATGAACTGTGAGAAACTTATAGTGCCTTAAAGAAACTACATAAAGAAGGTGTCAGCATTTTCACTATAAACTCTATTTCCAAAGGTTTTTGCATTCTGGAGAGATTTTGCTTGAGGGGGAACTTGGCATATGGTGTCTGAGTTCCTGACTGTCCACACCTCATTTCATAGGTACTTAAAATTGAGTCCTTCAAATTCACTACATTTGGCATCTATAATTTTTAGAAATAAAAAGATGGGTTTAATAGCAGATGATTTCTGAGGTTAATGTCAATGCACACAGTTCTGAGAGAATGAGAAAACTCAGGAATACCAGAAGTTCTGTTTTATAGATTCTAACCAGGACAATATTGTGGAGGGAGAGAAGAGAAAGAAGATTAATTTAAAGGGACAGATGTGAAAAAATGTTGGTGTCCTCAGAAGAGCACGAGAGTTAGACTTCCTTTATCATTCTTCCTACCCCATATTTCTCCCTGTCCTATTCCTTGCCTAGTGTTCCAGGCCAGGCAGTATCAACAGGCTTTGATGTCTGGGGCCTTTCCCCAGAAAATCACTAGAAAGGTTGCCAAGAATCCTACTTTGCTTTTTGAGTTTGCATTTCAGGGGACTATATTAACCCATAAAATGCCTACAGAATTCTTCAACCAAGCCAAAATAAATATTGCCCTTGGAGGCAATGCCTATCACCAAGCCTAGAGAGATAAGATTTAAAAAAAAAAACAAACCCTTGGCATGGAAGTCTACAGATGCAATCCAAGAGGGTGCAGGAAGAGAGACTGAGTAACTGTGGTTCTCAGGAACTATGCAGATACCAGAAATGCCAACCACTGACTCCATTTTCAGGATAAGCATGGGAGCCAGCTGGTGTTCAGGGCCAGAACCAGGTCCAGAGGACAAGCTGGGCTCTCTGACCAGAAGTAGGGGCCACTCTGTGTGCCTTAAGCTCACAAGGCTGCCTCAGTGACTGTTAACTGAGCCGTCACGTGAACAGAGCTCTAGAACTGTTAATTGTTAAACCCAGAACGGAAGTATCCTGAAAATGGTGGGAGGAAATTATTATGGCAGGCACCTTGGGGCACATAGGGACTGACACATCAGAGCTGCTACATTCCATGAATTTTTGATCCTCATCCCTAAGGACTGATCCCCTTCTGTGTGAGATTGAAATAATTTAGATAGTTAAAACTGTCCCAAGTACAACATATGGACATGTTAAACATGAGGAGTGCTATATATCTAGGTTAGCATGAAGAAAGGACACCAAATTTTGAATAAGAAGATCTTTCTTTTCTGGCTGTGCATTCCCATGCAAACAGCTGAGTATTTTTCTAAAAGTCTCTTTTGTAGCAATTGAGTTTGCTTAATTGAGGAGAAAATGAGCAGAGAAGATAATGAACAATATGGGAAGCTGAGTGAGAAGAAAGCTGACCGCGTGGAGGCCCTGAAATGAATGGACCTAAAACTTAGCCCTTGTGGTTCTAGGAAAGAGCTCAGACTATAGCTGTGTGATTCAGGGCTCCTGAAGTCCATGACGAGTCTCTTGAGATCAGATGGCATGTGAGATGGCTAAATGGCACCATACTGGAGAACGGGTATCTGCACCTTCCTAACTTTCACTTTGGAGACTGAATCCTCTCTTTTGATGGGGACTCCATTTTCCTAAGAGCTTCTAAAACCAAGCACTAAACCTAATAGAACCTATAAAAGTCAGCTCTGTACCCATCTCCACCCCCCTTTGTTTTCACCTTAGTATCCAGAAATTTCCAGAATTCTATTACTCAGAGCAAAGAGGTTTCGAGGGGGACAGTGGGGGAATAGGCAGATCTGCTCTTCAGATACTAATTGCTGTACATTCAGTGAGATTTGTAAGAAAAATCCTCAAAGATAACTATATACCTATCATATCTACTGAAATCTAATAAATATCCCTAGCATATTGTCGGAGAAGGCGATGGCACCCCACTCCAGTACTCTTGCCTGGAAAATCCCATTGACGGAGGAGCCTGGAAGGCTGCAGTCCATGGGGTTGCAAAGAGTCAGACATGACTGAACGACTTCCCTTTCACTTTTCACTTCCATGCATTGGAGAAGGAAATGGCAACCCACTCTAGTGTTCTTGCCTGGAGAATCCCAAGGACAGCGGAGCCTGGTAGGCTGCCATCTGTGGGGTCACACAGAGTCGAACACGATTGAAGTGACTTAGCAGCAGCAGCAGCATATTGTCTATGTCATCATTCATTATTTCCTTCACTCAGCTATTAATGGTGTGCTAAATTTAAGAAATTCCACAGTGCACGTATTTTTTTTATTCTCACAGCAACTCATAAGGAACTTGAGACCTTGAGGGGTTAAGGATCTTCTGTGGCAAGTTCACACAATTAGTTATTAGCAGAAACCAGACTCCAAGCACCACTGAAATGTTAGTTGTTGAGCCTCTTGGTACAAAGATCATGACATATTCTATTACATTCCTCACCATGCCTAACACAGTGCTAAGATGTGTCTATTCCCCAGTCCTAGACTAAGATGGTAATATAAATTATACTAAGGATGTTTCATTCTAAGATTGTAATGTGAATAGGAGACTTTTGGGTCACAGGCAAATCTTGGAAGCTATCTCATTAGCTTAGATAAACTACATTTTGGGAATTAACTATGTAATAACTTTTTTCAGATATTATATTTTTTCTTGGATAAAAAATGTTTTAAAGTTGAGACGTAACCAGCAGAATATGTCACACATATGGTGAAATCAGCTTGGTTTGTTTTGGCGAATAGTGGGATCCCTGGAAACAAGAACTCCGAAGGGCACTGATGAGTTTTGGCCATTGAGAAAGGTAGATGGAAAGACAGAAAATGGCCCTGTAACCTCAGTAAGACCTTAGATGGCAGTGGAGTCAAAGGAAGCCCACATGATAAGTGAGGTATTTGGGGGGAATGCCCTTGTACTGTGTGAATTACTTGTCCTCACAGTCAAATTGAGAGGCCAGAGACTTAGTGAACTACTGGATGGATGATAATTCATGATAAAAGATGCACAATCTCCTTTGTTAGGACATCACTTCAGTTTGTTATGTGTGCTTATTAGTCTTCTTATTTCAGTTAATTAATGTCACCCAATTGATTGAAGTCATATGGTTCTCAATTGAAATAAGAGTGAGCAAAAATAATTTTTGGCCTCTAATGACTGTTCTTTTTCTTTTACAACTCTGGGCAACCATGCACATTGTACATACACATGACTCTTGCTGTCAATAATGGCCAGCCTTGTAACTTCGTATTATGTTATGAGAATATGTCTGTGTTCTAATAAATGTCTGTTTCATGCCACTCATTAGAAACTTACTACAACCTTAATAGTACTTCTTCCTTCTAGATATCCCCTTTCCTCCAGACCAGATCCAAATGCTCGTGATCCTTTTCTCCTTTGATGTGAGCCGTCTCTAACCCTCACTATGTTACTCTGTCTAGAAACAAACTGCCAGATGAGGACCCTGGACAGTGGGATTGGAACCTTCCCACTCCCAGACTCAGGAACTCGTGCAGCGGGACGATACATACGCCAAGCAGACTCCCCTGAGGACACTGACCCCATCCTGTCTCTCCAACCGGCCCTTTGTGCAGCCTCTTCCATCAGAGCCCAGACCCTTGAAAGAGAAGTGCCTTCCTCTGCAGATAGCCAGGGCTCTGCAGACAATGCCATTGTTCACTCCACATCCGACCCCATCATGACTGCCAGAGGGACGCGACCTCTTCAGAGTCTCCTCCCCAAACCAGCCTCCTCAGGTACAGTGCCCCTTACCTTTCAGATGAGATTGTTTTCTCATCAAAGTCATGTACTTGCTCACAAAAATGGAAAACAAGCACCAGAAAAGGTTCCCACCAGGTCAGTCAATGGCCTCTGCCCAGTGGAAGTGTGTATGCATGAAATCCCTTTATGTCCTCAACCGAAAAGTTACAAAGTGAAGTGAAGGCACTCATTTGTGACTGACTCTTTGCGACCCCATGGACTGTAGCCTGCCAGGCTCTTCCATCCGTGGGATTCTCTAGGCAAGAATACAGAGTGGGTTGCCATTGCCTTCTCCAGGGGATCTTCCCAACACAGGGATTGAACCCAGGTCTCCTGCACTGCAAGCAAACTCTTTACTGTCTGAGCCCCCAAAAGTTACAAAAGTAAGTACTGAACATCATCACTTAGTATTATTCAAGGAGCCTAGGTTGCCCTAGTGGCAAAGAACCCACCTGCTAATGTGGGAGACCTAGATTTGATCCCTGGGTTGGGAAGACCCCCTGGAGGAAGGCATGGCAACCCACTCCAGTATTCTTGCCCAGAGAATCCCATGGACAGAGGAGCCTGAGGGGCTGCAGTCTATGGGGTTGCAAAGAGTCAGACACAAACTGAAGCGACTTAACATGCACATGCCCATACACACATAAAGGAAACCAGCTGGTAAGCACAGGTATATGGACATATAAACGGATACAGAGACACCTATATGACACACACTTCAGATTTTATCTTTTAAATCTTAACTTTGAGTATAGACCAATCTAGGCCCAAGACATAAATTTAGCTGAAATGTTGTTTGCCCTCTAACCAGAAACATACATCTTCTGACATATTCCTATCCTGTTCAAATGTATTTATATGTTGAACTATAAAAAATGTAGTTTGATATATTAGCAGTAGATTGTGCATTAATGACAGTGGAATGGTGGGAGCCTTCCGCCTGAGAAGAACTATCCTTCGCTACAGTCAGTTGAAACAGGCTTTCATGATTAAAGACAGGACCAGGCTAAGAGTCAAAGTTTTTTCACTGTTCACTCAGGATTGAAAATATTTATTACAGTTCAGGATGACACTAAATAATTTGTAACTTGTATGGCCCATGTTGCATTTATGATGTGCATAAACATATGCGCTAGAATTCTGAAGGCTTTCATTTATGATTTGATGATGAGAAAGCAGCCACAAGTAGAGATTATACCAGGGGCTTCTGAGAAATTAGAAATGAAGACTTTTCATTAAACATCTTTGAATCAGTGTGATTGGGTATTTCCATGGCTGAGTTCTTCCTCCACACAGTAATACTAACTGCTGTGAGTGTTTCATCACAAACTTCTGCTCATCTCAAGCCAAGGCTACATTTTAAAAGGCCCGAATGCATATTATTTTTGAAGTAAATGCATTGTTAATTAATGACACAGCCTCCAGAGATTCAGGGGCGAAATCGTAGTTATAGATTATGTGCTCCATGCCTGACTAGCCACATGTGTGACCTCAATTCAGCAACTGGCTGCCGAGCAGACTCCATGATTAAACACTGTCATTATAACAAATTGAATAGAAACCGCAAGCCTTGAATTGCTTCATAGGAAGAGAATAGGAAGGAGATTGTTCTGATCTTGCTGCTAATATTCAGTGCTTCAGTTTTCTAAGGTGTGTGTCTTAATTAAATCGTCATGAAGAGTTATAAAACAAAAAAAGTGGTATATGGTAGACAGTAAGGTCAACACGACGCAGGACATTTTTGTGCTGTGCATCCTGAAACTTCCTGCCCACCTTAGGTTGTTGTCACCATGTGTCAGAGGCAAGGCCTGCTTTCCAAGACTTCTCTTCTGTGACCATTGGTTACTCGTCTTAAAAATTAAAGAACAGAAAACTAGATGGAACAAAAGGAAGGTAGTTTCACGCAGTCACTTCTGGTTAAAATATGCATTGGAATTGGTTATTTTCTTATCCCCATATCAAAAATGGAAGTAACTGTACAGATCTCCCATTGCTGATGAAAATACGGTTACTTTGCTTCTGCTCACAAGCAGAATGCTACTGAGAGGCTCTCACAGCATGTCCTATTGATAATCATTGAGGCTGGAGCAATAATAACACTAATTCTCCATTCCGACATGAGGAAGAGCTACACTGTGCAGGTTAGTCCACTATTATGGGTTATGGAGGAACTTTAATCGTTCTCTGCTAATTGCACCCTGGCTACTTAAAATGTAATCCCTGGGCCAGCAGCAACCCCTGGGAGCTTGTCAGAAATACCAGTTCTCAGACCCCACTCCAGACCACCGAATCAGGATCAGAATCTGAAGTGTTAGAAAAGCTCTGAAGGCGTATGCACATGTGAGCTTGCACAGTACTGCCCAGCGAGACCTTTAAGGGCCTCTGGGCAGTTTCCCAGAGAAGGCAATGGCACCCCACTCCAGTACTCTTGCCTGGAAAATCCCATGGACGGAGGAGCCTGGTAGACTGCGGTCCATGGGGTCCCTAAGAGTCGGACATGACTGAGCAACTTCCCTTTCACGTTTCACTTTCATGCATTGGAGAAGGAAATGGCAACCCACCCCAGTGTTCTTGCCTGGAGAATCCCAGGGAGATGGCGGAGCCTGGTGGGCTGCCGTCTATGGGGTCACACAGAGTTGGACATGACTGAAGTGACTTAGCAGCAGCAGCAGTGCAGTTTCCCAAACCACCTATTTCAAAATGATCTTCATCAGGTTGCTAGGAAAATCAGTTTAGTTCAGTTCAGTTGAGTCACTCAGTCAGGTCCAACTCTTTTCGACCCCATGAATTGCAGCACCCCAGGCCTCCCTGTCCATCACCAACTCCCGGAGTTCACTCAAACCCATGTCCATCGAGTCGGTGATGCCATCCAGCCATCTCATCCTCTTGTCGTCCCCTTCTCCTCCTGCCCCCAATCCCTCCCAGCATCAGAGTCTTTTCCAGTGAGTCAACTCTTCGCATGAGGTGGCCAAAGTACTGGAGTTTCAGCTTTAGCATCATTCCTTCCAAAGAAATCCCAGGGCTGATCTCCTTCAGAATGGACTGGTTGGATCTCCTTGCAGTCCAAGGGACTCTCAAGAGTCTTCTCCAACACCACAGTTCAAAAGAATCAATTCTTTGGCGCTCAGCTTTCTTCACAGTCCAACTCTCACATCCATACATGACCACTGGAAAAACCATAGCCTTGACTAGACAGACCTTTGTCAGCAAAGTAATGTCTCTGCTTTTGAATATGCTATCTAGGTTGGTCATAACTTTCCTTCCAAGGAGCAAGTGTCTTTTAATTTCATGGCTGCAGTCACCATCTGCAGTGATTTTGGAGCCCCCAAAAATAAAATCTGACACTGTTTCCACTGTTTCCCCATCTATTTCCCATGAAGTAATGGGACCAATCAGGGCTCCCTAATCAACCGTGTTTGGGAAAAGCTGCAAATTCAAATCCTCCCTTTGGAAATCATGACTGTCCCCATTAGCACAATGAAGACTCCGAGATATTCTCCAAAAATGAAACCCGTTTGTTCATTGTATATTAACACATGCATATGGAATCTAGAAAGTTGATACCAATGAACCCATTTGCAAGACAGCAGTGGAGATGCATACGTAGAGAACAGGAGGAAGGAAAGGGTGGGACGAACTGTGAAAATAGTGTGGAAACATGTATATTACCATATGTAAAACAGATAGCAAGTGGGACTTTGCTGTGTGACACAGGGGGCTCAACCCAGTGCTCTGTGACAACCTCAAGGGATAAGAGGAAATCTATTTGCTATTTGATGTATTAATATAACACTACCTGGAGAATGATCAGTCTTTCCCAAGCAGTTTGCCCACTAAATGCTTTCTAACATGGAAAGTCTGTCAACATCTTGTGGAAAAGTGGTCCGAGGGCACTTTGCCTTTGGGTCTCCAAGACTGAACGTCCTCTAACGATGCATGTAATTATGCAGACGTTTCTGTTAGCAAGACTCGCAGGGGATGGAATGTTGGCAAACCAAGCTTCTGCCGTGTTTGGACCTTGTTGATTATTTCTGCATGTCCTCCCCTCCTCCCTAAACTTGTGAAGAGTTGAAGGAAGCTGATTGTGATTTCATATGCATTTCCTCTTTTAGGAAAAATCAATTCCCAAATGAAGAGTGAAGCCGAGCCAAGGTCTCAAAATTGTTCACCATTCCAATATGTCGAAAACACAATGCCGAGCAAGCCACTTCCAGCCTGGGAGGGTGATGACGCTGCTGCAGAGACCCAGGTAAGGAGAGATCGCCAGGAGGGCACCCTCCATCTGCTGGGCCTGAGTGGGAAGAATGACCTCCTTAACCACTTCTGTGGTAGAGTTAATGTTAAATCAAATTTGTTGTGGTTCAGTGAAGAATGACCAAGGCCCACGGCTCTCCTTTTTTCCTGAATTACACTGATAACACTGTGTTCTTGTAACTCAACTGTTTCTGCCCATCTGCACCCTGACTCTCAAGGTAAGGATTCTCTGCCCTGATGAGACACTGTGGGACTGTCATTCACTCTCCCAAACCATAACAGCACCACTTAGAATGAGTTCATGATTATTTTTTCATTATCTTATCAGTTACATTAACTTTACCTTGCACCTATGAGACAGGTAAAGCAGGCGTGATTATATTCCCTTTAGGGATTAAGAAACTGAGGCCTGGAGTGGTCAAATGACTTGTTGGGGTCAGTGAGACTTGTGTTTCTTCAATCCCTGTCATCTTCACAGTCCTTCGTCCTTCATCCTCCCTGAGATGGCACACACACAGGCTTCCTGGCATGTGATTGGACCTGGGGAGGAGCTCAGGGCTCAGGGACTCGGGTCTTCTCCAGGAGCTACATGGTATTTTCTCCTTAGCACCCTCCCGCTTACCTCTTCCAACTCATTACCTGGGCCATATTCAGCTTGTACATGATTTCTCACCTTGTCCTTGGGCTGGCCCACTCTGGGGTCTTTGGTGGTGCCCGCACACAGTGAGAAGAGTGGGTGGAAGGACATAAGAGTCAATCACCAGAGCTTCCTCGCCCTTCCTTGACCCTTCCTGCTTCTGCCACCTCAGCTGCCACTGAGGAGAGCTGCCACCTCAGCTCTCCCACTCCTGGCATTAGGAGGCCCCATTACTATTTCTACTAAGGTTTCTACCCAACCATGATGAGCAAATACCAGATTAGCCCACATCAGAGATCCCACATAGCCAGTGTGGTGGAGCCTTCTTTCAGCCTTTAACACCTCAGTATGTAAATGAGAACCTGGACAAGTAGGGGAAATGATCCCCTGGGCCCATAGCCTCAATGTGCAGCAGAGGCCACCAGCTCCAGAGATGCTGGACTGTGGTCAGGGTCCAAAGGAAAGTTACTCTGGCACTAAGATTAGAACTCAGCCCTCTGAATTCCATGTCCAGCACTCAGAACAGGGGTCTGAAAGGCAAAGGAGTAAACAAGTGTGTTTTGTCATGCCTTAATCAGACACAGAAATGATAGGCTTTTCTCAGTTTCCTCTAAAGCAGTAGCTGCCACATGTGAGCAGACATCAGAATCATGTGGAGGGCTACATGTGATGTGTATCCTGCTGCCTGCACCCAGAGTCCAGTTTGGTATAGATGGGGTGAGATTCAAACACTTCTAATAAATTCCCAGGTGATGCTGATGCTGCTGGTTCACAGAACACACTTTGAGAAGCAATGCTTTAAGGACTCTGTGCTTGCTTTTTGGAACTAAAAAATTTATAAAACTTTAAAAGACACCCAGACTTGGGGGGGAAACAGTTCAGAAACAATAGGTAGTGATAGTGGCAAAGGATTCAAGCAATTCCAAGAAAGTAATAAAACAAAAACAAAAAAAGAGGGGGTGTCATTCAGTGCTGGCAGGAAGGAGCCTCTATGAATATTCATATCCCCAACACACACACACCTCTCTGGGGTTCCTTCCTCATCATCCTTCACCAGCTCAGTCCATTGGAAATCCTGCATGGTCTTCTAAGAGTCATCACTGGGGCTTGGAACTCATAACTCTGCTTCATTGACTGCTAGGGAGGGAAAGTGTAAAGTATGGGTGAGCTTTATATTTCTAGTTCCAAGTACAGTGGTTGGCTCCATTCATGTCTTGAATAGACGGATGAAAATGCATTTCATCATACCCAGCTTCCTGCCAGAACTCTAGACACAGGCCTCCCTTGGAACCACTGCTGTAGACCTATCATCCTTCATAAATGTCATCCTTGCTAGACGACTGATATCTCCTGGATTGAGCTCTGTACCCCCAAAACCTAGGATACCACTTAGCCTAGAGTAGGTACTATGATGCTTAGCACAGAATCTTTGGAATGGGTGGATGAATAATTAAATGAATTAAGGAATAAAGGAATAATTGCTTGGATTCATAACCCTAGATAAAGGAGCTTACATTCTAAAATACGTTTTTATCATTTCTGACCAAATGGCACCCTCCCAAACAGATTTAACTTCTGTGCATAAACTACCTGGGGTGGGTGTAGAATAATCGGTCCTAAGAGGACAGTCTGCAAATGTAAAAGAAAGCCCCAAATGCTCTTGATTCTACACAAAGGGGTTGAGGTCTTAGATACCAGTATTCTGCTTATGTGCACAGTGTGAAAAACCATCTATACAGTTTGAACAACCTCAACAGTTCCTGAACTTGACTTTATTGCCATACCTGTGACATCCTCATGGGTCATGTCGTATGTTCATGTGAGCAGGAGAGGAGACTGATTCCCTTGACCTGTGAACTGTTAGTAGATTCAGTGATTACATATAACCCTATAGAGCCAGCAATTGTGTACTTTCCTAAAGGCTTTTTAGTCTTTCAGGGCCTGGAATAAAATTATGAATTAGGCAAACATGTATTCTTTTGTTCCCAAGGTTGATTACCGTCATACTCTCTGATACTTGAAAGCTAGTGGTAAGATCAGCTAGATAAATAAGCCATTAGGCTTGGGACAGCAGCTCTAATGGGCACTTGAGAAAAATAAGATGCCATAAAGTAGTGTACCAAATGCAGAGGGGGTAACTGTGGGGACCGTCCCGTACCTGGACAGTGGCAGCATATGGCTTCATCAGCACATTCCCATTTCTGCAGCTCTGATAACCTAATATAAGGTACCAATTCCACGTGAGACAGATCAACTGACCAGGCAGTGAGGGTGGGGTAATGGGGATAGAATTCTGTGCACAGACCAACAGCCAGATATGAACATCCTCGCGGGATGCACTGTCCATTTTGACTTGCATGAATCATCTTAACAGTCTCATATTACTCATTTAGGACAAGGCACCCAGAATGTGTGCATACTCTGCCAGCGGTAGCAGTGATAGTGACAGTGACCCGGACTATGGAAATAATGGTTTTGGAGCTGGAAGGGGCAAGTTAGTGAAAGCAATGAAGAGCACCACCCCAGGTAACACCCGCCGGGTCCCCAGGAAATTCAGGGAGCCTCTCTCTTGGGTACCCTTCGATCATGCCTTTCACCAGGCTCTGTTTCGACCTCACTTAGATCTTATATCTTAGTTCCACGTCTCTCCTGAGATCTAATTTCCTGGTACTTACGGAACATTGTCTACGCGCATCAATTTGTTTTCTGGTATTATCTTAATGACATTGCAGTGCAGTCTGAAAGGATTTTATTTCCAAATCTGGCGTCTCCCAAAAAGTCTCCAATGGAGTTATCTTCATAATGAAGGGATGGCTATAAAGATAACTTTGTTCTTAATTACACACTTTGGCAAGTTAAATCACCCCATGAGCTATGGATGGGGTGTTCCAGGCTCTCTGCTCATATCATGCTCTGTAACTCTGGACCTGTTACCCATTATGAGCAGGTCTGTTTACTAGGCTCAAACTCCCTCACATTATTTTTATTTGAAAGAGAATTTGCACTAGAAAAGCCTTCATCCTGAGGCATTTAAAAATATATATAGTCAGATGGCATTTCCTTACAGATACAAGAGGACAGATGACCCCTAATATAGAGTGTGATCCAGGATCTGCTTTTCTCCTGATCCACTGTGGATTATCAGAAATACTTTAATGAATCAATGGAGAATCATTCTTTCCATACTAATCAACTTTTATCAAATACTAATTTGGCAATTATCTGTTGTAACCATGACTGTCCTTTTTAAAACAAGTCTGGTATGTTACTTTTGAAAAAAAGAAATTACCTAGTAATTGTGTGAGTGTTAACCGGTTTTCCATTTGTCTTGGCATTTGTGACATGTAGGGTAAGATGGGCGTGTGAGAATAGTCATTAACCTGAGCCTCCTTTTTGTTCCTTGCATCCTACAAATCACCAGAGAGGCAGGACCAATGGGTGGATCCTGCAAAGACTTACCAAAAGGAAAGTGGCTAATGCCCCTGGCGTTTTAGTTAGGCTGTTGTCCTTGTAAGCTCTCAGGGGTCTGTCAGTGTCCCTTTGTTGTAACAGTTAAGGGGAAGGGGAATTAATTGTCAAGGGTCCTTCTCCATGAATATGCTGAAGGCCAGGCCAACTGCTAGTCTAGCTCCTCCCTTGCGCTTAACATGGATCCACAGTGAATAACCTCACCTTGCTGACCCTTAACTGTTCTTCCTGGCTCTAATTTCCTACATTTATTGAACAAATACTTATTAAAGGGCTCCTCTGGGCCAGCTTTCTGGCAGTGAAGGAATGAACAAAGATCTCTGCCAGGCAGTAAAAGATAGATATTTGTTGGTGGTGTTTAATTGCTAAGTTGTGTCCGACTCTTTGCCACCCCATAGACTGTAACCTGCCAGGTTCTTGTATCCATGGAATTTTCCAAGCAAGAATAGTAGAGTGAGTTGCCATTTCCTACTCCAGGGGATCTTCCTGACCCAGGGATCAAACCTGTGTATCTTGCATCTCCTGGTTGGAATAAACTAGTAAATGAATATCTTTTGTTGAAAGGAGGTACGGAAGAAACAAGTAAAGCAGGATAGGATATGGAAGAACAGGACTGCTCAGGAGTGGTGGTTGGTGGGACCAGAGCGGGAAGAGGGGGCTCAGATGTTAAAATTTCAATAGAGCAGTCTGAACAAGGCTCACTGTTGTTCTGTTAATTACTCTGTCATGTCTGACTCTTTGCAACCCCATGGACTGTAGCCCTCCAGGCTCCTCTGTCCATGGGATTCTCCAGGCAAGAGTACTTGAATGGGTTGCCATTTCCTTCTCCAGGGGATCTTCCTGACCCTGGGATTGAACCCGGGTCTCCTGCATCTCAGGCAGATTCTTTACCATCTGAGCTACCAGCGAAGCCCAAGGCTCACTGAGAAGGTGGTATTTGAGCAGAGATGTGGAGGAGGAGAGAGTGAGCCTGGAAGACATCTTGGGGAAGCACATTCTCAGCCCGGGAACAATCAGTGCAGACACCTTGATGCTGTGGCAGAAGGAGGATGTTGGAAGACTAGGAGATGAGGTCAGATGAATGGAGAAGGGGTCAGAGCTCTTGTAAGGCCTTGCTCACCTTCCTGAGGACTTTGCTTCTCCCCTGAGAGCCATCCATGGGGGCCTTTGGGCAGTCTGAACAGAGCAGTGGCATGATCTGAGATGCTTTCCAAGGACCACTCTGACTGCTATTTTGAGAAGACTGAAGAAGCCAGGTCGACTAGAAGGCCATTATACTTATCCAAGCAACATGTGTTAGTGGCTGAGACCAAGGTGGTCCCCGTGAAGGAGTGGGCAGCACGGGCTAGTAATGGGACTGTCTGTAGTGATGAGCATGTTCTGTATCAGCTCTGTCTAGTACCATGGCCATTACCCACACAAGACTCAGGAGTTCTTGCAGTGTGACTAGTGTGAGAATAGAACTGGATTTTTTCATTTAATTTTTTGCCATAGTTTCTCTAAGAGTTCCATTTTCCTCTATTTTGTTTTTATTTTAATTAACTTTAAATATTAATAGCCAGAGTTGGGACACTGTACAACACAAGGAGTGACAATGGTCTCATTCCAGTTCTAATTAAAAATACAACACGAGTGATTGGTAGATTGGAGGTGGAGTGAAAGAAGAAGCAGGGTCGAGGGTGGCTCCCAGGTTGGGGTCCTAGAAAGGACAGCCCTCTGCCCACCGTAATGAGAAGACTGAGGTTGCGGCTTGAGGAAGCTAACCGGTAGTTGATGCTAAGTTCAAGGTGCCCATCAAGCAAGCAGAGATGTGAGTATGTTGCCCACCAAGATTCTTGGCCTCCTTCATCAACAGAAATTGATCAGAGGTCAGATAAGATATTCAAGCAAGGCTTTGTTAGGGTTCCTGCTGCAGTAGTGGGGAGTGAGAACAAAGCCCAGGCTCCCTTGCTCACTCCCCAAGGAAGGAGGCAAGCTTGATCCTTACATAGGGTGAGGGTAGAGGTGTGTCCGGGAGTTGAGCCAGAGGGATGGCTTGGGTGGCTTGTCCACCTCTTAGATTGTGTTGTGTGCAGGAGGCATGCACAGTACCCTGCTTTTGCTCCAGGCCCTTCGTAAGTGGCAGGAGGTTTTTTGGTCTCTAGCTTATGTTCTGGAATCTGTCCCTAACTGCATACACATGCAGTTATTTTTAGTCCTTTATAGTTTCTCTGTACTTTGTTGCCCGAGGAGAGGTATGTCCAGGTGAAAGCATTTCAGCGCTGCAGCAAAGGGTCCCAGGTCGCAGGTCTCAGATAGGTGGTGGTGGGCTGTGTGAGTCTGGAGTTGGGCAGGTCAAGTCTGGTCTGTAGAGGTAATTGGATGTCAGTGTGCCAACAGAATCTAAGGTCCTGGGTCCCGCTGAGATCAGGAGGGGGCCAGAGAGGAGAAGAGGAAAAACCAACAAAGGAGACTGGGCAGGAGCCAGCAGTGAGCAAAGAGGAGGAGTGTGTGGCATTCCTAAAGCTGAGTGGAGAGAATGTGTCAAAGAAGAATACCGTGGTTCAATATGCTACTTGCTAAAAAGGACACAGGCTTCATATTGAGACCTGTCTCTTCCTCTGACAGTGGGGTTCTGGGGGTAGGAAGTGGGGGTGGGGGAGGGATGGTCTAAAGGCAGTTTGAAAACATCTCCAAAAAGGAAGCAAGATTAAGACAAATTGATTCTGAATGAGGATGACATACCTGAGTATGAAAGAAATCACTTTAGGGTCCAGAGTTTTAACCTAGCTTGTTTAAATGAGGTGTGCAAAGCAATACAGAATACACATTAGGTGATGGCTATGGACCTTGGTGGACAGAGAACTTGCTCCTTTAACTTTTTTTCTTTTTTTTTTTTCTACTTCACTGCAAAATGAAGCGAGTCTCAGCCTCAGTTTTTTTCTCTCTATCCTCATAGTGCTCATCCTCTTTCCTCCAACCAGAACAAATCCCTATTTGAGAGGTTTCTTTCACTCTATCGCTATAGCCGCTGGGCCCATTGGTGCTTCTTGGGAATAAGATGCAGAGTAACCCTGGAAGCAGCACAACCAGCACAAAGATCAGTCCCTCTCTCCAGACATCTGCCTTCTGTCTGTAAAATGGGACTTGTTGCCAGAGCTCTGTCATCTGTCCACCCTGACTGATCCAGCCACCCCCAGCTGCAGCTAATGTCAGTGCTGCCAGAAACAGAAAATGTGTCCAGACAGCTGGCGTGGCTCTGAGTGTGTGCTGGCTTCCTGCAAGCCTGGAAAGGGGCGTTTAGGGTTGCTGCAGCTCCAGTAACTTTTTGGGTGTTGGCAAAGTTGATAAGAAGATTGAAACAAGAGAAAAACACAGAAAGGAGTGCATGCCTTATGTAGGTGGTAGAGATTTTCTTCCCTTTGGAGACACAATTTTGTCTTGCCATTATCTCCTTTGTCTTCAAGACGAGATTACCCTTCCCCCACTCCTCCCCGACGAGCTGGTTCACTCTTTCAGTAACAAGTTTGTAATAGAGATTCCCAACCCGCAGGATGAAATTTTCCGTATCTTAAAGCCTTAGTGGAAGTTGTCCCAGAGAGTTGGCCTTTCTCAAACACACCGTCTCTCCCTGGCCCACTGAAATATCCCTCAGGTAGAGGAGGGTACCTGCCAGTGGCAATCTGTCCTCCAAGGCTTCTAGAAAATGGGCACTCAGTGGCCTCTACTTCTTATGCAAAAGAGTCCTACTTTCTAAAACGCTGCCTATGGGCTCTTAAAGGACTCAAGTAAGTACACATCTTTACTTTCAAAGTTGGTTTCTATAGCATGACTTTGAAATATGTGTAGAAAGCCCAAGTTGTTAGTAGAGAGGCAGCAGCAGAAGCAGGATTTAGGAGCTGGGTAGGTGGCGCAGCGGGTGAGGGAGTAGGCAAAGTAAGTTTGTGGCTTTGTTTCCATGGAGCTATCTGTTCTAAATTGCCATGTTGGGCATAACAAACACTCCTACCCCCTTCCTGCAGGTGGGACCTGGGAGAAGGCAGGAAGGAGCCAGGGACAGAGGTGGGAAGATGAAGGACAGAGAGCAGACCAGGGCCAGAATGTGAAATAGGGACAGCCCAGCAGAGTTGCAGCAGTGAAGCTCAGTCTCTGTGAGGAGGAGCAAGGAGGAGTCTCACACCTGGCTGAACACTCTGGATCTCACACCTGAAACAGCAATTTCTCTAAGACCCCTCCACTAGGCGTTGGATTCATCCATCTGGCTGCCCACCACCATTACCTACCCTGCCAGGTATCTCAAGGGCAAAAATCCTGTCTTAGCTGATGGTCTCACCATTCTTTTAGTACAAACTATGAAGCTGGAAGTTTTCCTAGACTCTTCCTTCTCTTGCCTCCACCTCCTGGCAGTCTGAAGGTTCTGCTGGCTTCTTGCTGAGCTGCTCCTCAAACCTACCCATTCTCTAGCCTTTCTGCTGCTGCCCCAGTAGTGCCTTCATTTGGTCAATATGCCCACTGCCTCCTTGCGCCCCTCCCCGCTCAACTCCCTGCCTGTCCCATTCATGCTTCCACAAAGCATAAAATCCCATCATATTCTTCCTTAGCTTAAAATCTTTCTTATTCACAGACAAAATCCAGTGTCCTCCACTTGCAAGATTCACAAAGCCCACTTTGACCTTGCCTTTCTGACTTCATCTTTCTCCATTTCCTGTCTTAAACTTTGTTTTTGTTGTTCAGTCGCTAAGTTATGTTCAACGCTTTTTGTCCCCGTGGACTGCAGCACGCCAGGCGTCCTTCACTATCTCCCTGAGTTTGCTCAAATTCATGTCCATTGAGTCAGTGATGCCATCCAACCATCTCATCCTCTGTCACCCTCTTCTCCTCCTGCCCTCAATCTTTCCCATTATCTGAGTCTTTTCCAATGAATCGGCTTTTTGCATCAGGTAGCCAAAGTATTGGAGCTTCAGTGTCAGTCCTTCTAATGAATATTCAGGGTTGATTTCCTCTAGTATTGACTGGTTTGATCTCCTTGCTGTCCACGGGACTCTCAGGAGTCTTCTCCAGCACCACAGTTTGAAAGCATCAATTCTTCAGCACTCTAGGCATCATCGAAATGCTTGTTCTGTCCTGAACACATGATGCCCTTGGGGGCTTCCATGCTTTTGCTCTAGTGGTCTTGCCTCCTGGAATGGCTGTTACTCCAACACCCTTCTATTCTAACCTTTATGTAACTCCTACTGTGTCTTTAAGATTGAGAGTTCAGACTTTACCTCCTCCAGGAAGTCTTCCCATTGCTCCTCCATCAGCCATGCCCAAGTTACTCATAATTGTCTGTTCTCCTTCCCTACTCTATATTTATTTGTGTCCCTTGCCCCTTGAGATTATATTATTTCTTTGCATATTCAGGTGTCTCATTAGTGCCGAGATTGCTTCTTATTCATGTTCTGCACTTAGCACAGGGCCTGGTACAACGTAAGTGCTGAATAAATGTTAAACGGCTTCCTGAGTATTGAATTAAAATGCAGCACAGGACTGGTTAAGGCCTTGTTGCTCTTCATGCAACATCCATCATCCATTTGGGCCTTTCTTTGTACCAGAGAAAGAATGACTCAGAGCAGCTACCTACAGAAGGAAATTCAATAAGAACATTTCTCCTTCTCTGGACGGTTATGCTAGAGAAATTGGTGAATCCATTTTTCCAATTTTTCTCAAAGGTGTAGATGTACTCTAGCTTCCTCTTCCATGATGATTCTTCATGGGGACTGTTGGAGGCATATCAGACTCCTCTGTTTTGTTTTGTTTCTTTTAAATGGTTGCATGTCCCCTGGCTTGATTTTCATAATCTCTGCCCCAGTGTGGGAGTTACTGTCACAGAGAGTCCCCTCTTCCTGAAGAAACTGCACCATACCCTTGAGACCTGAAAGAGACATGTAATGGTTGAGAACCTTCAATCTTGGAATATTTGTTCTGTGAAAATCTCCACGTTGCATTAGTTAGTGGATGAACAGTATTGACAGAAAGAATAGAAGCAAAGAAGAGAGTTGAAACGAGTTCATCTGGTTTATTCAGCTCTTAATCTGTATCCAGGCCAGTGCTGGACACTGGGGATTGAGGACAGGTTAGTGACACAGCCCTGATCCCTCAGTGCTTCTAATCAGACCTACAGATGCAAAACATCAGCTGAGATAGGAGCTGGTCAAGAACCCTAAACAGTTGTGTTCTGCTGCCTAAGGCCATGCTATTGGCTCCTCAGGGTGAAGAACCAGAATTTCATTTCCTTTTAATTTTTCACAAATTGACTTCCCACTAGGGTCTACAGATCACAGAGTCCTGAACTTACTTTCATGAGCTCTCCCTCCCACCTCAGGCCCCACAATCTCAAATACACAAATCAGGTCCACTGAGCAAAGCTTCAGAATCATGGTCCCACAACCCCCAATGATGTTCCCCTAATCGAGCCCTTCAACAAATTACAAAGAGTCAGTGCAGTTGTATTAAAAACAGTTGGTTTTGCAGTAATTAGAAAAACACAAGGACATGATGACTGCGGACCAATATTAAAAGAGACGCTGAAGGATAATGGCTCCAGTTCCTGGTTAATTCCTCAGCTTGAATATTTTGAGATTCACAACTAATTATGCAGAGATGATGAATTTTAAAGACGCTGCCACCCTGTCTTGCCAAGGCCAAGGACTTTGGCTATTAATAGAGCAATCAGATTTTGCTATATAGTAGAGAATTCACACAAAGTTGCATCTATTTTAAAGCATTCATCTGGCACATGACTTAAAGATGACAAATCGTTGTAATGTGCAAAATCAGCATTGGGTTAAACTAAATCCAAACTCATTATAATCATTCTAAGTTCCCCCAGGAGAAATCTTTTGTTTGAAATGGACACCACAGGTAAGAGCTAGGACACCACAGGTAAGAGCTATCTTTAGTCCTTCCTGGATCTTCTGTCTTATTTAGATCATTTTAAAGATTAGCTTTACATTTGACAAACCCACCCTGACCCTAGGGGAATGAACACATGCAATAAAACACGAGGGACTTGTGTCCTAGCATTAAGCTTTCCTGGATGACAAATGGAAACTCCTGACCCTGTCAAGCAGGCTGTTCTTAGACCCTTGCCAGAACCAGGGTCTCAGATTTCTCTGTCACTATTTGTCCACCACAGCTCTTTCAGCTGTTATGATTGGGTTTGCAGTCTGCTGGTTTGTTTTGTTTTTTTTTAAGTGGAGAAAAGTGTCATGCACAATAACAAAACAAAACAAAAAACCCCACTAGCTTCTAAAAACCACGTGGTCAGAAGCTAACCATCAGAAAGAACCCACTGTGTCCTCAGACAGGCTTGAAAAGGGAGGCTGGGATGTGACTTGCATTTAATTATTAAAGCTGCATATTGTGAGGCCCTTAAGAAAGCAAATGTCACGATGGACAGAATGAGTTTACCCTCCTGTCAAAAGAGCAGTGTGCCGTGGCAAAGCCGTCGCTCAATTAAATTGGACTGCGGGATACAGAGGAGATGGAGACCAAGTCTGGGTACCCTAATGAGACATTTTGGAGGGAAGAGATACCAACCCCCCAGAGTTTGTCACTCTGTGATGGATGTTCTCCCCTCCCCCCACCACCATTATCGCAGCGCCCCCCAGCACTACCCATTACAGCCCCAAACATTTAAACAGGAGCTTGCAGAGTAGAATTTCAAAGTGCACAGCAACTCCCTGCTTGTTGTGGAATAGGTGAGGGGAGCAAATGATACAGAATGCTGTGCAAAATAGCAATCTTTCGCTGCCAGGACTGAAAGAAAGCTGGGCAATGGATCTAAATAAATAAGCCATGAATTGGATGCCATTTCATGTGTGGAAATGTGTGCATGCCCTCAGTCTCATGCAGGGGGAGCAGAAGGAAGTGGAGTGTGGTAAACCTCCAAGGCCTCTTGCCACCCTGCAGCCCCCGAAGAGTGCCTGGGATGACTTTTGTGTAGAGCTTACACAGAATCCAAGGAATACCCCCACTGTTGATACTGGGTCGTCTAGCCCCGTAGCTCTCAAACGGGGTGATTGTGACACCCAGGGGACATTTGGCAATGTCTGGAGACACTGTGGGCTGTCACAACTCGCAGGTGGGGAGAGGCTTGCCGTCTGGTGCATGGAGCGCGTGGATGCTGCTAAAACTCCTATAAGGCACAGGGCAGCCCCTAATAACAAAGCCTTGTCAAGCACAAGATGTCAGCAGGGCCGAGAAGCAGCCTAACAAAATTAACCCCTAGGTATCGGAAATGTTCGCTGGGAGGCACAAGCTGTCAAATACTTGCACCAAACTATAACAGCAGAGAAATCCCCCTGCCTCCATGCATTTGCCTCAGGCCTGGCCCAGCTGCCTGATTGGGGGTCAAGATGTATGCCCTCTCCAAGGGGCTTCAGAAGGGACATTCGTGCTCCTGTCTGGGCCTCTCACGCTGGCCTGTGGAGCCTGTTCCATGCTTCTGTCTGAGTGTCAGGGACACTGCAACCATCTGAAGTGCTAACACAGAGCACAGATTGTTTAAGGCTAATACCCATTAAGTCTCTTATTAGTATTTCATTTCTGTCTCTCAGAGAACATGTGCCCTGAGGAGGCGGAAATCCTTTACAGACTTGAAAGTTACCCGAGGACAGTTAATCCTCAGGCTGCTTTCATAAAGTAGGTAAATTGCAATTAGATGTTAAAAGAAGAAAAAAAACATCTTCAACAGGTGTTTGGAGTTCCTGGGGGACCTCAGAGTTTCATGCTTGGCTAAAAAGCACACAGTGATATTTGAAAAGGGCCCCTTGCCAGAACTTTCCACAGAATGGTTAAGACTAGGAAGATTAACATAAATCTCAGGAATAAAAATGCTGGGTCAGTAGAAGGAGCTCTGTTGAAGAAATGGGGTCTGTGGGGAAAAGAAAGGGCTCGGTATTCAGGGAAAATCTTTCTAGAGGTAATTATTAAAGTTTGAAAAAGGAGAATGTGATGTGCAAATCTTTGAGATGTGGGGAGAAAAGAGACACATGCATTCTAATTATTTAGAGTATTTTGTTCTCAGACTTGAAGAAAAATGACAGACACCATTTCTCATGTTCTCCCACCCCACTCACCCCTCCTCAACCAGCCAAAACCCTAGAAACATATCTTGTATTATACAACCAAGCAAATGAGCTCAGGGAAAAAATAGGGTTCCCTTCCTAACAAGCAACTAGGAATTTTTCCAGGAAAATGTCGAGTATCATTCAGCAAATCATACAACTGGTTGTTCTCTGTGAACTTTTTAGAATTTAGAAACCAAGAGCCATGGGCCATTTGGCGAGATGTGTGGGACATGCCTGTAAGTGAGAGTTAGGACACTGTTGTTCTAATGAGTACACTTTGTGGCCCTGAACCAGTAACATTAACTTTTCTGAGCCTTTGTTCATCTGCTATCCAATGTCCACCTTGCCTCCTTCTCGTGGAATAGTTCAGATGTGACAATAGATGTCACAAGGCTTCCAACCTGCAGAGTGCTAAATAAACATGAGTGGAATTGTGTTAAATATATTGAGGGAGAGAACAATTCCTAGAATTTAAGGTTGAGGTTATCAGAAAAGGGGAGGAGAGCACATGGACCTTGCAAACTGTGGGCTGAAATAATGTTAGGCTACAGCCTCAGAAAGGTTATAAAGCCCCCTCATAACTTAGCCAGGGTTATACAGTTTCATTAAAAGAAATATCATAGTCTCTTTATCTGTTGTTAAAATTCAGCCTAAGTAAGAAAGAACTGATTTAAACTTCCCTGAAACAAGCCCAGTTGCATCCTCTGTCCTTTATTATTTATTTTCGCAATGAGTAGCAATATCCCAAGCTATCACTCAGGATCGTTGTTTCCAGGTTCAATTACATGGGACCCAAGAAATATGGTGAGGCTGGATCAGGTGGGGAAAAGTTCCATTTTTAATTAGACCATGAATTTTATTATAAATGAATAAATCAGCATACTCTTTAAGGAATTTAATTAGAAAAGGAGACAGCATTCTTTTCATGGTATTGGCCAAGCTGGCTCTCAGTCTTGGGCAGGCAGAAAAGGTTAATGGTTGGCTCCCAGCCGCCCCCTGATCAGCTTACTCACCTGTTTATGAACCTCTACAGAAGCAATCATAAACAGTGTTCTCTTCCACCTTCATCTTTTCACATTTTTAAAAACCTTCCTTTTATCTTGGTTTGTTTGGCCCATCCAGGGCTATTGTCTCTTTTCATCCTGAAATGTTCCCTCCACACCCCCTCCACCCTCCAGAAACCTCCAGGTATCTTCCTAAATTTGATTAAGATTCCATAGAAAGAAGTGACAGGATCAGTATTTTTAGGGAAGACCCAAAGCTATGCTAACATTGTTCACAGTGCCCACAGGATCTTTGAGATGTGCAGAAGGACTCAGTTAGCCAACTGGAAGAAGCATGTCTGTGTCTTCTTGGACCATAACTTACTTAGTGATACTGAGCAAGCATCTCCCTTCCCCTCATTTGGCCCATCTAGAGCTAGATATCTTCTGGATCCTCCTGCCCCAACCAGGCCTGATGTTCTATCACTACAGCCTGTAAATAAAGACTGTAGTGACTTGACATCAAGCTTCAGGCTTCAAGATCCAGCAGTCTCAGGTATTTGGAAAGCTTCTCAGAGTTTTCCTCAGGTCTCATTCTTCAAAATTTGATTTTATTGTTTTGATCACAGAAGCCACTTCTCTACTTGGTGCCCCTTGCCTCGTGTAACCATCTTTAACCATCTTTATGGCTTTCTTGTTCATCCTTCTAGTCTTTCTCTGTGCAAATCAAGGAAATGCAAACAAATACTTTGTGTACAAAGTGAAGCAAACTGTATACTGTGCTTCATCTTGTTCTGTTTTCCTTCAATTCACAATATATACTGGAGATCACTCCATGTCAGTACATAAAAGTCTTCCTCCTTTTTCACAGCTATGTTGTATGCCTGTACCATAATTAATGTAACTAGTCCTCTATGGAATGGATTTCCAGATTTAGACTTTTGAGTCATAGTATAAAAGCATTCATTGTTAGAGGAGTTGGGCTGTTTTCACTTCCACGTGTGATCAACATGCCTGGTCCCCCAAAGCCTCACCATCAAATTTAAGGTCAAACTACTGTGCCCTGCCAGTCTTCCATAGGAAAAATGTAGTGAAAAACAGTGTGGTTTGAATTTTATTTATCTTATGAAGAGTAAGGCTGAGAACTTCTGCTTAAATCTACTTAAATGTCATCTGTATTTCTAAATCTGTGAATCATCTGGGAGTGACCTTTGCCCAGTTTTTTATTGAGTTACGTAGGTCTTTTTCAACACCACTTCTAAGAGCTTTGTAAAATTTAGGGAGATTATTCCTTTGTTTGTGATACAAACTGTCCATGACATTCCCAGTTTTTTCATTTCCCTGTGACATCACTTTGGATGTTCTTTGCAATAGATTTTATTTTCTTTCATAGGGTCAAGTCCATCAGTCTTTTATGATAAGCCTTTGCACACTGCAAATTTATTAATTTTAAAAAATCATGTTTTTTCATAGTAACCCAGACAGTGTGTATTTTTGTCCTCACATATGGATCCAAGCTTTTCTTTTTGACTATCCAGTTGTCCTATGTCAGTTTTGTATCAAAGAGATACTTTAAAAAAGAGAAGATCAATCAGTTTCTTTTATGACCAGCTGTGAAGGAGACAATTTTGTAACTGAGGAAAAATGAAAAGATCTTAGTTTCTTCTGGTACAATAATTCAGTTGGCCAGCCTGATCCTTTCAACCCCATATTCTGTGTCAGTCATTTTACCATCAGGCCTAATTAATGCAAAAAGAATCTTTCGACCCACAGCCAGGTGAAGAAACATCCTTTGTTTCCAAGGGTCTCCTGGATGAATCATAGAGTGCGCTGTCCTATTGTGACTAATTTGGGGAGGCTATTACAGGCCTGAATATGTGCAAGGAGAGGAAGTTAAGTGTGCATGAGAAGGCTCCTTGGACATTTGGACTCTCCTTTGGCCATGATTTTGGGGGACTCTGCTCGTGCTTGTTGGGAACTCATCTCTAAGTTAAGTGCTGTGGGCATTGGAAAGGAAGCATGAGGCATGGTCCTGCCCACACAGAATTCACAGTCTAGTAGTAACAATAGAGAGAAGAAGTTAGAAATTTTAAAAGTCATTAACAATAATAGCAGCAGCATATAAGTAAGTTCCCTAAAGTATGGTTACAGATACCCCACCCCTGGTCATGCCTCTTTGTCCCACTTAAAATGCCTTCTCAGTAACCTAATATCATGGACTCTTCATAGATCTTATTTTCCTGTGTCAAATGAAGACTTGTTTTCCACATTTCAAATGCAGTGAACCATCTCAAAGTCAAAACTCTAGATCTGGGCTTATATCCTTCTCCTGGGATTCCACAATCCTCTTGTTTCACCATGATCATCAAATCACTACTATGCCTGTCTACCTCCCTGCTTGTTTCTTAACAGCAGGAATTGTGATCTTTTCCACTGAAGCTCTGGCATATGAGAAGAGCTTACTGAACGCTTATTGAAGGGCTGGGTGTATGAATGGTCTGTGACTCTGAGATTGAGTACTAACAAGGATTTACAGCAAAAGGCAAGAAGTAGTCATGCTATCTCCATGAAAGGGACTTTTGGGGCCAGTCTTGAATAATCGATTTTGAGTTGGCATAAAGGGGAAGAAAATTTCTCCTTGGACCTAGTAAGGGAATTGGGGAATGAAGAGAGGGTCTGAAGAGGGCAGTGACGGTCAGTCTTCCCTGTAGGTACAACATAACAGAGATCACATAGTTTTATAAGAATAATTTATATAAAGGTGATGCCAACCTGCAGTGGTTGTGATCTGTCTGTGCCAGTGAGTTTGAGAGGTGAGCTAGAACACATGTGATCAACAGGCTTGGATTTGCTATTACTGTTCCCAGAATCTGCCTTTCAATTTGAATCTGTCCTGCAGCCTTTGCTGAAAAACAATAATCAGAAAACTTGCCTCTCTCTCTTTCTGCTTTTACTCTCCATTTGTAATAATCTAGAGTACAAAAGTGTTAGAAGAGAACTCAGATGTTATCTTGCCCATCTTCTATCTCGCTGGAATGTAAGCTCCCCGAGGCCAGGAATTTCAGTTTTGTTTAGTGCCATAGCCTGAGAATTTCTTGCACTCGGTGAATATTTATTTGATAAATGAAGAAAGATTTAATCCCCCTTATCCTATTCAAGACCAGGAGCTGACTGTGGCTCAGATCATGAACTCCTTATTGTCAAATTCAGACTTAAATTGAAGAAAGTGGGGAAAACCACTAGACCATTCAGGTATGACCTAAATCAAATCCCTTATGATTATACAGTGGAAGTGAGAAATATATTTAAGGGCCTAGATCTGATAGATAGAGTGCCTGATGAACTATGGAATGAGGTTCGTGACATTGTACAGGAGACAGGGATCAAGACCATCCCCATGGAAAAGAAATGCAAAAAAGCAAAATGGTTGTCTGGGGAGGCCTTACAAATAGCTGTGAAAAGAAGAGAAGCGAAAAGCAAAGGAAAAAAGGAAAGATATAAGCATCTGAATGCAGAGTTCCAAAGAATAGCAAGAAGAGATAAGAAAGCCTTCCTCAGTGATCAATGCAAAGAAATAGAGGAAAACAACAGAATGGAAAAGACTAGATATCTCTTCAAGAAAATTAGAGATACCAAGGGAACATTTCATGCAAAGATGAGCTCGATAAAGGACAGAAATGGTATGGACCTAACAGAAGCAGAAGATATTAAGAAGAGATGGCAAGAATACACAGAAGAACTGTACAAAAAAGATCTTCATGACCCAGATAATCATGATGGTGTGATCACTGACCTAGAGCCAGACATCCTGGAATGTGAAGTCAAATGGGGCTTAGAAAGCATCTCTACAAACAAAGCTAGTGGAGGTGATGGAATTCCAGTGGAGCTATTTCAAATCCTGAAAGATGATGCTGTGAAAGTGCTGCATTCAATATGCCAGCAAATTTGGAAAACTCAGCAGTGGCCACAGGACTGGAAAAGGTCAGTTTTTATTCCAATCCCAAAGAAAGGCAATGCCAAAGAATGCTCAAACTACTGCACAATTGCACTCATCTCACATGCTAGTAAAGTAATGCTTAAAATTCTCCAAGCCAGGCTTCAGCAATACATGAACCATGAACTTCCAGATGTTCAAACTGGTTTTAGAAAAGGCAGGGGAACCAGAGATCAAATTACCAACATCTACTGGATCATGGAAAAAGCAAGAGAGTTCCAGAAAAACATCTATTTCTGTTTTATTGACTATGCCAAAGCCTTTGAGTGTGTGGATCACAATAAACTGTGGAAAATTCTGAAAGAGATGGGAATACCAGACCACCTGACCTGCCTCTTGAGAAATCTGTATGCAGGTCAGGAAGCAACAGTTAGAACTGGATATATAACAACAGACTGGTTCCAAATAGGAAAAGGAGAACGTCAAGGTTGTATATTGTCACCCTGCTTATTTAACTTCTATGCAGAGTACATCATGAGAAACGCTCGACTGGAAGAAGCACAAGCTGGAATTAAGATTGCCAGGAGAAATATCAATAACCTCAGATATGCAGATGACACCACCCTTATGGCAGAAAGTGAAGAGGAACTAAAAAGCCTCTTGATGAAAGTGAAAGTAGAGAGTGAAAAAGTTGGCTTAAAGCTCAGAAATTGGCTTAAAATTCAGAAAACGAAGATCATGGCATCTGGTCCCATCACTTCATGGGAAATAGATGGGGAAACAGTGTCAGACTTTAGTTTTGGGGGCTCCAAAATCACTGCAGATGGTGATAGCAGCCATGAAATTAAAAGACGCTTACTCCTTGGAAGGAAAGTTATGACCAACCTAGATAGCATATTGAAAAGCAGAGACATTACTTTGCCAACAAAGGTCCATCTAGTCAAGGCTATGGTTTTTCCTGTGGTCATGTATGGATGTGAGAGTTGGACTGTGAAGAAGGCTGAGCACCGAAGAATTGATGCTTTTGAACTGTGGTGTTGGAGAAGACTCTTGAGAGTCCCTTGGACTGCAAGGAGATCCAACCAGTCCATTCTGTAGTAGATCAGCCCTGGGATTTCTTTGGAAAGAATGATGCTAAAGCTGAAACTCCAGTACTTTGGCCACCTCATGTGAAAAGTTGACTCATTGGAAAAGACTCTGATGCTGGGAGGGATTGGGGGCAGGAGGAGAAGGGGACGACAGAGGATGAGATGGCTGGATGGCATCACTGACTCGATGGACGTGAGTTTGAGTGAACTCCGGGAGTTAGTGATGGACAGGGAGGCCTGGCATGCTGCCATTCATGGGGTCGCAAAGAGTCGGACACGACTGAGCTTCTGAACTGACTGAACTGAACTGATCCTATTCTTATTCATTGTCTCCTTCATGACTGTACAAATCAGGCTATTCCATTGGAAAGAATTCTAATTATTAAAACATTTTAATTGAGATTTTCTATCCCATACACTGGTGAGGGAGGAGGACAGGAGGATCTGTGTGCCATTTGGGTCACACAGTAATAATAGCTTGGAGAATCTTGATGGATTGTGGATAAAGACTACACTCAGCATACGCTCAGGAGAACCATGAAATCCAAAGTTCTCTTTGATATCTGAGTCACGGTTTGCTAAGATAGTGGATAAAATAATGCATACCTGTAGGAATGCATGAATGAATGAATGGGTCAGCCAGATATACTGGGAAATATTCATGAAGGATTTGAATTCAGGACAACTTGAATTAATATCCATAGCATGTGGTATCACTGAGCTTCTCTGAGCCTCAATTTCTCATCCATCAAATGACAATAATAATGCTTAAATGCAAGATTTTAATGAGACAGTATATACAGCATGCCTTTTGGAAAAATGTCCTTTAATGCTGGCTATTGTTATTGTTATAAATTAATTTACAAATAAAGGCTCAGTGACGTACAGCTCTGGTACGGAAGGGTTACAGAAGCCTGGAAGGGGTTCAACCCAGACACTTTTCTTGTCCCTAAAATGTCATAATGGAGGGTTTTCAGAGAGAAAAGGAAAACATAGAGTGGGACTGGGGGTCCCCATGTCCGCCTTCTGGACACACCTTTGCCTATGTTTATTATTAACAGTGCTCATGTGTTTCTGGACATTTAAGCAGCACAAGGACTGCATGTGTTGTTTTGTTCATTGTTGCATCTCCAGTGCCTAGAACAGTACCTGGCACATAGGAGGCGCCTAGTCAATGCTTGTCAGATGAGTGAAAAGCATTACTGCTGAAATGAACTATTCTCTTCATAAAAGCTCAGTTGGGTTTTCAGAGGAAAGCATAAAGTGAACCAGCATCTTAGAATTTCCCAGTGTCTTTCTCAAAAGTAAAAAAAGTTTTTTAAAAAAAATTATCATGTCAGTGCCACAGAATGTCTCTTTGGAGTGCAAAGTTCACACACATAATGTGGTTAAATTACAAATGTTATTCAGTATAATACCAGTTGGATCATAAGATGAAAGAAATTATGGGCTAAAACAGCTCTTTAAGATCTGCGTTCAGAAAGAAAAATGAGTTTAATTCCTTGATTCCATAGGAAGATGGTATTTAGCCTAGATAATACTTCAGGATTTACAACTATGTCAAATTATACTTTTCCCTTTTTTTCTCTGATAAAATGTACCATGCTGTAGAGCATCATTTTTAAAAAAGGAATGTGCTGATGATTTGGGGCAGAGAGGAGTGTTCCACCTTTCAAAACACTGAACCTTGGGTCTAAGAACACAGGTTTTTTAGAGTTACATTTGAGGGGGAAATTAGCCTGAGGGTCTATGAAAAGGATGGATACTTCTAAAAGAAAGATTCTTTGATCAATGATGGAGTAGTGATGATAGGCATTCTAGTCTCATGGCTCGTTTTTAAAGGGACTATTTCAGTGTGTCCCCATTTAGGATGATTGTTTTTTGTATTTTTTTGTTGTCGTTATTTTTTGGTAGATTAACTTTATAATGTTAGAGAATTCTATTTTAATCCTAGTTAACTAAGAGGTTTTTTATAAAATCATATATTCATGTTGACTTTTATCAGAGAGTATAGATGCATCTAATGGGATGATCATGTGGTTTTTACCTTTAATCTCTTAATGAAATAAAAGATATTTATACATTTAAAAATTAAACCAGCCTTATATCCTTGAGATAAACCCAATTTATCTGTAATATAGTAATATTTTATATATACTGATCCATTTAATTAGTTAATATTTCACTTATGTATTATTAAACCATTTAATTATTTATTGCTATTTGATTTATTATTAACCCATTTTATTAAATGGGTTGAAATGGCTAAGTGGTGTTATTTTCCTGTGCTTTCTTTACCTTGTACTTTATTATACTTTACTATCAAAATAACACTGGTCTTGTAAAAATGACTAGGTAGTACTCCCTCTTTTTCTGTTCTTTTTAAGAAGTTGTATGAGTTAGAATATCTTATCCTGATATATTCTTTGTAAGAATATTATTAATGATGCTTTAATTTCATTAATAGCTATAAAATTTTTCTGGGTTCTTCATCTTCTGTCAGTTCTGATAAACTGTGTAATGTTTTATGAGACTATATCTTTGTCTAAGTTTTTATGTATATTGAAATAAACTAGCTTATTAATTTTACTTATTATCATTTTGGTCTCTACTACATATACAGTTACATTCTCTTTTTGTTAATAATATTATTTAATGTTTCTTTTTGTTTAAATCAGTATTGGCAGTGGTTTGTAAACTTTGCAAGTCTTTTCCAAAAACTAATTTTAACTTTGCTCAATCTATTGTTTTTAACCTTTATTTTATTGATTTCTTTCCTTATTTTTGTCATATTTTTCTTTCACCTTTGCTTAGTTATTTTCTCTTATTCTGACTCTTTCACAAGGGCATTTAACTAGTTCATATCTTATGTTTCTGTTTCTTTTATCTCTTTCTTTTTCTAGTGTTCAAGCATTTTTTTTTTTTTCAGAATTTTTTAAAAAAATTTCCTCTCCTCTTTTATAGCATTGTTTCTCTCTTTCAATTTATATGTTATGGACATGTCCATTAAAAATCACAAAAGAACTTATGTAAAATCTACTCTACTAGAAATAATAAGGAATGTTTTGCAAGGTGACTTAATATAAGATCAATATTTTAAAATTTTATTGTATTTTGATTTAACAGTAACAGTAAATTAAAAACATGACTTTAAAATTCCTTCTGGAATATATCTACCTAAAGAAACTAAAGACCTATATATAGAAAACTATAAAACACTGGTGAAAGAAATCAAAGAGGACACTAATAGATGGTGAAATATACCATGTTCATGGATTGGAAGAATCAATATAGTGACAATGAGTATACTACCCAAAGCAATTTATAGATTCAATGCAATCCCTATCAAGCTACCAACGGTATTCTTCACAGAGCTAGAACAAATAATTTCACAATTTGTACGGAAATACAAAAAACCTCGAATAGCCAAAGCTATCTTGAGAAAGAAGAATGGAACTAGAGGAATCAACCTACCTGACTTCAGGCTCTATTACAAAGCCACAGTTATCAAGACAGTATGGTACTGGCACAAAGACAGAAATATTGATCAATGGAACAAAATAGAAAGCCCAGAGATAAATCCACGCACATACAAATTCCTTCTGAACTGAAGGAAGGGAAAGGTTTCTGAATACAGAAAACATTGTTGTTGCCTAGTCACTAAGTCATGTCCAACTCTCTGCAATCCCATGGACTGCAGCATGCCAGGCTTCCCTGTCCTTTACTATCTCCAGGAATTTGCTCAAATTCATGTCCATTGGGTTGGTGATGCTATCTAACCATCTCATTCTCTGCCATCTTCATCTTCATTTGCCTTCAGTCTTTCCCAGCATCAGGGTCTTTTCCAGTGAG
Source organism: Bos indicus (assembly GCF_029378745.1). Taxonomy (NCBI): domain Eukaryota; kingdom Metazoa; phylum Chordata; class Mammalia; order Artiodactyla; family Bovidae; genus Bos; species Bos indicus. The sequence continues at coordinate 64,787,585 of NC_091761.1, forward strand.
TCTGCTCTTCACCTCAGGTGACCAAAGTATTGGAGCTTCAGCTTCAGCATCAGTCCTTGCAGTGAATATTCAGGGCTAATTTCCTTTAGTATTGACTGGTTTCATCTCCTTGCTTTCCAAAGGACTGTCAAAAGTCTTTTCCAGGACCACTGTGTGTGTGTGTGTGTATACATATATGTATATATGTACGGTATTTATATGTGTGTATACATATAAATATTGCACTTATATCTTGTGTTCATATATGGTTCTATATATATCTACATACATATGCTTCCAAGGTATTTTTTAATACACACACATGCATGCATATGCACATATAAGAGGTATGTAGGTAAAGGTAAAGCAGTGTAAACTGGATACTAGGATAAGAAGATCTAGGTGGTAATCCCAACCCTGTAACAATGGAGAAAACACTCCACTCCTCTGGACCTCAGTGTAAAATAAGAGTGTTGGGCTAGATGAATTCTGAAGTTCTACCTGGCTTTCAGAAGTTTATGCTAAAATGTGGACATCATCAATTTTAAAGACAAGCTCTTGGGTCCTCCTTTTTCTTCATAATTTGTTTCATCAGTTCAGTTCAGTTCAGTTCAGTCGCTCAGTCATGTCCAACTCTTTGTAACCCCATGGACTGCAGCATTCCAGGCTTCCCTGTCCATCACCAACTCCCAGAGCCTACTCAAACTCATGTCCATTGAGTCAGTGATACCCTCCAACCATCTCATCCTCTGTCATCCCCTTCTCCTCCTGCCCTCAATCTTTCCTGGCATCAGGGTCTTTTCAAATGAGTCAGTTCTTCACATCAGGTGGCCAAAGTATCGGACTTTCAGCTTCAACATCATCCTTCCAAAGAACATCCAGGACTGATCTCCTTTAAGATGGACTGGTTGGATCTCTTTGCTGTCCAAGGGTCTCTCAAGAGTCTTCTCCAACACCACAGTTCAAAAGCATCAATTCTTCGGTGCTCAGCTTTCTTTATAGTCCAACTCTCACATCCATACATGACTACTGGGAAAATCATGGCTTTGACTAGACAGACCTTTGTTGGCAAAGTAATGTCTCTACTTTTTAACATGCTGTCTAGGTTGGTCATAATTTTTCTTCCAAGAAGCAAGTGTCCTTTAATTTAATGGCTACAGTAGGCATCTGCAGTGATTTTGGAGTGCAAGAAAATAAAGTCTCTCGCTGTTTCCATTGTTTCCCCATCTGTTTGCCATGAAGTGATGGGACCAGATGCCATGATCTTCATTTTCTGAATGTTGAGCTTTAAGCCAACTTTTTCACTCTCCTCTTCCACTTTCATCAAGAGGCTCTTTAGTTCTTCTTTGCTTTCTGCCATAAGTGTGGTGTCACCTGCATATCTGAGGTTATTGATATTTCTCCCAGCAATCTTGATTCCAGCTTGTGCTTCATCCAGCCAGGCATTTCACATATACTCTGTATATAAGTTAAATAAGCAGGGTGACAAAATACAGCCTTGATGTACTCCTTTCCCGATTTGGAACCAGTCTATTGTTCCATGTCCAGTTCTAACTGTTGCTTCTTGACCTGCATGCAGATTTCTCAGGAGGCAGGTCATGGTGGTCTGGTATTCCCATCTCTCGAAGAATTTTCCACAGTTTGTTGTGATCCACATAGTCAAAGGCTTTTCTATAGTCAATAAAGTAGCTGCTGCTGCTGCTGCTGCTAAGTCGCTTCAGTCGTGTCCGACTCTGTGTGACCCCATAGATAGCATCCCACCAGGCTCCCCCATCCCTGGAATTCTCCAGGCAAGAACACTGGAGTGGGTTGCCATTTCCTTCTCCAATGCATGAAAGTGAAAAGTGAAAGTGAAGTCGCTCAGTCATGTCTGACTCTTAGCGACCTCAAGGACTGCAGCCTACTAGGCTCCTCAATCCATGGGATTTTTCAGGCAAGAGTACTGGAGTAGGGTGCCATTGCCTTCTCTGCAATAAAGTAGAAGTAGATGTTTTTCTGGAACTCTCTTGCTCTTTTGATGATCTAACAGATGTTGGCAATTTGATCTCTGATTCCTCTGCCTTTTCTAAATCCAGCTTGAACATCTGGGAGTTCATGGGTCATGGACTGTTGAAGCCTAGCTTGGAGAATTTTGAATATTACTTTACTAGTGTGTGAGATGAGTGCAATTGTGTGGTAGTTTGAGCATTCTTTGGCATTGCCTTTCTTTGGGATTGGAATGAAAACGGACCTTTTCCAGTCCTGTGGCCACTGCTGAGTTTTCCAAATTCCTCCCAGTATTTGCCTCATAGAGGTAAACACCTCCTAATTCAGAATTTGATGTTACTAGGGCCTTGCAAGCAACTTACATTTTATTTTTTTTTCTTATTTAAATTATTCTTAGCTTATGAACACTTTTCTTTTTTTTTAATTTAATTTTATTTTTTAACTTTACAATATTATATTGGGTTTGCCATATATCAGCATGAATCTGCCACATGTATACCCGTGTTCCCTATCCTGAACCCTTACGTTTTAAATCTGACTCAACTTTTCGATGTAGGTTATGATTACAAAAAAGTTCCCAAAGAGGGGAAGAGATTAAATTATATCAAATGATGTCAGTAGTTAGATCGACTCACATAAAAACTGAAAATTAACCTTTGAGTGATTAGACCAGAAGGAGAGCATAGAATGATAAGTTGGTTGTCTAGTTAGAGAGGGCTTAGGAAAGAGTAGAAAGAGAGGAATTAGATACAGTAAGTATATATAAATCTTTCAAGGTTTTTATTGTAAATGGTATAAATAAATGGTGTCACTGGAGAAGTATTTTTTTTTAGATAGGAAAAATGACTACATGGTGTATGCTGAAGAAAATAATCTAGTAAAATTAGGAGAAAAACTGATACTGTAGGAAGTGTGTACAAGTAGAGGGGCTGGCCTTAGATAGGAACATGTGTTCATGCATGATAACTAGGAAGCAGGAGAATTTATGGGCAGATGGTATTAGATATGAATGGGACCTTGTGAAAATTCTCCTCTGCTTGCTTCCATTTTCTCAGGAAAATAGAAAGCAAGGTCATCAGCTGAGAGTAAAAACTGGTAAGAAGGTGTTGAAATTTTGGAGAGGATAAAGTGTGAGATAGTCTCACATAGGGGAGAGGGACAGCCAATAGGCTAGAGAAATTGAGCAGGATTGTCTACTTGACGTTAGGAATTATGAATTAAATGAGACCAGCGAATAGGGTTGTGTGTTCATCTACATCCATATGCAGCAGCACGAACGAAAAATAGCCAGTGAGTTGGACTTAACAAAGTTAACTCTTTGCCAGGTGGTACTGCAGAGAAAAGGGCAGTGGAGTTGAGAGCACTTGAAAGGAAGTGATTACAATGATGAGCCATGAAGACAAAGTTAGCTAAGAATGGAAATGTTGACATGAGGGATATAAGGAACCATTACAAAATTGTAGAATGGATGATAAATTCAAATCAAAAGATTGTTGAGCTGAAGTATTAGAAGGAATATAAATTCAAATCAAAAGATTGTTGAGCTGAAATATTAGAAGGAATAAGCTGGTAAAAGAGGAGTTTGGGAAGTTTGAAATTGAGGTTCAGGAGAAGTTGCATTTGATGGCAGGGTGTGTGGGTGGAGGACCAGCCCTGTGGAAGACCACAGCCAGGGCATTCAAAGAATTATCTTCATGGACATTGAAATCTTCAAGATTTTTAACTAGAGTTACATCAGAGAATGTGATAGTATAATCTAAAATCATCAAGGAATTAGAGGAAATGACCAGGAGATCCATAGATGATTATAGCAAAGATGGGAAATAAATGGCAGTCAGAGGACATGAAATTCAATCCTGAGGCAACAAGGAGGGGAAGGGGGATTCCTACTCCACCTCCAGGACCAGCGGTACAAAGGGGATAGAGAAGAAAGTAGCCACCACTTGAGAGGGCTTCATGGGAAGCCATTTCCCCAGAGAAGAGTCAGATTTCAGTAAGAATTAGAAGATGAAGTGGGTGTTCAGAGAGGTTGAGGGTGTATAGGTAATGTTTCTATTTGTTTACTTCAAGTTTCAAGAGCACAGGGGCAGGGGAGGGATAGGAGAGAGATTCTACGTGAAGTAAGACCAAATGAAGATGAGGATCAGGGGATGATGAATCACCCCAGAGTTCTACGTTTTTTGTGATTACTGATACATACACATGTATGAGGCTTTGTGAGATTAACCCTGAGATTTCCAGGAAAATGATAGTGGCAAGACTGCATATCAGAGGGCAGACTGGAGGAGAGGGAGATGTCCTTCCAGAAGTATGGCAATATGGAAACCCCCCCTCCTCTAATCCTTCCAGTAAGCTCAAGAGTGGGGCATCCTTATCTGAAGTATTTCGCACTAAGCCTCCATTTCTCTCCTGCCAGTGGCGGTATGGAGGCCAGTGGAAGAATGATCTTACTATGAGCATTCAGAGCTCCTGAAGATGTAGAGATCAAAAGACGGATGTTCTCACCACTCATGATGGAAAAGTTCTTAAAATACCCTGCATACAGAGTAGAGGCAAATGAAAGGATTTAGTTTCTTTTTTTCTAAGTGTTCAGAGTAAAAAGACAGTTGACTTGACATGTGCCTGGTTTATCATTTGGAATGTAGCCTTAGGTTAGACCCCAAAACACAATGATGAAAACCAAGATAGAAATCTGTTTCCTTCTCCATCTCAGGCCAGAGGTAGGAAGATGACTCCTGTGGTGGTGTTCCGTAAAATCATCCAGGTACTCATGTTCCTTTCATGGGTTACTTCACCACCTTCTGGGGTGTGATTCTCATCCTTATAAACCAAGCTGACTCACCAGCACCTCATCTGTCTTCCAGCTCCCAGGAGGGGAGAAAGAGAAATGGAGGACAAAGGTACCCATTTTATGGATACAATCTAGAACATACGTATATCATTTCATTCAGAGCCATTGGTCAGAATTTAGACATATGGCCATGCCTAGATGCAAGGGCACCTGCAAAATGTGGCCTGTAGCTGGGAGGCCAAAACCCCAATTAAACCTCAGAAGCTTCAATTATTAAAAGGAAAAATAGGATATTAGATATTGGGTGACAGTTAACTCTCTATGTTACTGATGTGACCACATAAGAAAAAGGAGTAACTTTAATAATCATATTTTGTAACTAGCACATCAGAACTTAGACATCTAAGGAGTACCAGGGGATTATATATTTTTGTCAGTAATGCTAAATTTGCTCAAAATACTATTCAGTTCAGTTCAGTTCAGTCGCTCAGTCGTGGACACTCTTTGCGACCCCATGAATCACAGCATGCCAGGCCTCCCTGTCCATCACCAACTCCCATAGTTCACCCAGACTCACGTCCATTGAGTCAGTGATTCCATCCAGCCATCTCATCCTCTGTCGTCCCCTTCTCCAATACTATTAGAGAGATAAAAACTATGAACTATAAAATATGCAATTACAGAATTTTATAACGAGATGATTTTACTCATATAGCTTATTCCCTCATGAATTATTTATTTTGGTATCCCTAAACCTGTTAATATTTACACAAAATAAGTGTTTAATGAATGAGGACTCAATCAATCAATCTTGTATATTCATTTCAACTGACTGAGGAGGAAAATCCAACCCATTGTTCAGAATGTTGTTTATGTTCCCTTAAAGTGGATGTTTTCATCCACTAGAGGTGAATTTGGTTTTTGTAATCAGCCCATCATTATTAAGACACAAATCTGGTGGATCCAGGCAATAATACCATTTATGGTCAAAAGCAAAATATGACATGTAACTTTGAAATAATGAAGCTAATAATCTGATTCTGAAAGCAACTTCAAAAGAAAAATTCCCACAGAATAAATTTATATATGCCAAGAGGACTTGAATATATCGAAAAGAACAGTGCTTGAATACTTACATTGAGCATGTTAATTACTTTAAAATTTTTCAAAACATTGTGGAAATCTGGTAATAACAAATACCTTTTATCCTCAAATGGTAACAGACTCAGACTATATATCCTAGAAATTACTCTGCACCTGAGAGAGTCCTACCCTGAGGTTCTTAGACCCATAGTGATCCTGGAAGGAGGTAATAGGGAGGCTTGGGAGTCCCAACTAAAGGAAACCTCCATAATGAAACTGAAGGACATGGAGGAGACAACGTGGTTCCCGGTGATGCTGGTCGGGAGAGAGGCAAGATGACAACAGAAAATACAAAGACGCAAAAATCAATAAGTCTTCTGTAGATGGTGTGAACAGTCTGCAATTTCCCTTACACTGTGTGAGCCTTGGGGACTGGTTGGAGTCAGAGTCCAAACTCTTAGGGGAAGATAATTGTATCTCTGGAGTTTTCTTGCCCTCAAGGTTGACCCATTTACGGCTTGTTAGTCCTGCTTCCTTTATCTCTTTCCCTCAGGCCAACTAATCACCTAAAATGTCTTTCAGTCACCTGGAAATGGGAAGAAGAAGCTGGAGTTTCCTTTAATTTCCAAAAGTGATGCCAAGGAACAGCTGTCTTTCCTCACTGCCCTTCATAGACCCTACCAAATTGACCCTGGTGGGGAGGTCCTTAGAGAATGCATTACCTCCACTCCACCCAATGCCTGTTTGTATCTTATTTTTTCAAATGGCACTGAAACACTGTTAGTGATTGCCCGCCTTCACTGGATGGGAGTAATGTATTCCCCCAAATAGGAGGGCACATTTTTTTATTCCCCAATCCTGTTAAGTTCTATGTGTGCTTAGTCATTCCGTCATATCCAACTCCTTGTGACCCCTTGGACTGCTGCCCACCAGGCTCTTTTGTCCCTGAGGATTTTCCAGGCAAGAATACTGGACTGGGTTGCCATATACTGGAGGGGTTCTTCCCAACCCAGGGATCAAACCCAGGTCTCCCACATTGTGGGCATATTCTTTACCATCTGAGCCACCAGGGAAGCCCATTAAGTTCTATGTGATTCATTTAACTGTAGAACATTCAAGACCATTTGTCAAAAAAATCTGACAGATGTAGCCATTGTGACTCACGCCACAGCACAAATCATCCCCATGTCATTTGTCATCATTTACTCTTGATTCCTTTAACTTTCAAAATGCAAATTTAGATTAGATTCCAGTTGCCTCTGGTACACCCAGTGCTATCCTCCAACCTCAGCCTACTATTCTCATTTTGCATATCAAACAAAGATACTTCGAATAGTCGAATTTTGGAGGGAACAAGTCAGAAAAGTCAGTGGCATTTCTTTCTAAAGACAGCTACAGTATTTGTGCTTATCTCCCTGTATCAGCTCCTTGAGAACTGAAATCACACCTTAATCCCTAGGCTGAGCACAGTCTCTGGAAAAATTTTAGGGATTTGCCAAATGTTCCTCCAGCACTTTTAGATAGGATCATAGCACCTCTTATTCCTGACCTCTATCTTAGAAAAAGGAAAAGGGTTCTAGCAAAAGCATCTGATGCAAGAGTTTGGTTTTGCAATTGATTAGCTATGAGAGCCTAACTAAGAGCCATTGTCTCTGGGTTTTAAATTTTGCTAATCTGGAAAAAAGATCTTAAATTAGATCAGAGGTTTACAAATCTTTTTTAGTCATAACAGAAACTTTTTGCAAGTAAAATATTACAGAAACTTAATACATAGGATAGATAACAAATGTAAATTTTTGTAATGTAAATGTAAAAATTACTAATGTAAATGTACAAAATTTGCAATTTTCAAATGTAAAAGTGTTAATACAAGAAAAGCAGGTTTGATGGGCACAGATGGTGCTTGCCATGCTCTCTTAGGTCACTACAGTTGCAGCTGTATTTCAATGGAAACCCTACAAGGGCATTTCTCAACCCTACCTGGTCCTTAAAATCCTCCAGTTTGGTTGCCATATTTAACAAACAAAAATATGACACCCAGTTAAAGTATGATTTCAGTTAAACAATGAAATAATGTTTTAGTATTTACCTAGGTGTCCAATTTTACATGGTGTCCTGTGTTTTATCTGGCAACCCTGCATAAGGAACTTTTAACCAGCTAAATTCTAGACTAGTTAAGTCAGAATTTTGTGGGTTGTGTGTTCCCATTACAATTTTTTTAAGTTTCTCCAGAGATTCTGGGAGGAGATCCACTAATCTCTGCAAAGCACAGTGTGAAAACTGAAATGGATGATCTGTAAACTACTTCCACTTCTAAAACTATAATTCTAAGCATATCACAATTTATGATTTCAGAATTTCTAAGATAGTTCTTATCAGGAGAAAGACCATTTCTTATCACTTGGCCCCAGCAGGGAGATGGCTGGTATTACTAAATTAACTTTGGAGGAGCCATGCTCTCTCCTACACTTGGTGCACTTATAACTGAGATTTATCTATCTACCACGTCCTACAAAGAGAGATTGCTGAGTGGAGGAGTGGCCCAGCCGGCCACTTGATTGAGCAGGAATGCTCAGGTGCCCTTTCCAGCTCTGTGCTTCAGTTTCTTCCATATAATTGGAGTAATAACAGAAAGACAATAGTCACTATTTCTTGAACTTCTAAAATGTGTCACATAAGCCTTCTGTATAGATCATGGCTGATCTTCAGAGCAATTTTTCTCAAAATTATTTTTTTAGATTCATTTTATTGCAGAATAGTTGATTTACAATGTTGTGTTAATTTCTGCTGTATAGCAGAGTGAGTCAGCTATACATATATATTCTTTTTTGCATTTTTTCCATTATATTTTATCACAGGGTATTGAATATAGTTCCCTGTGCTATACAATAGGACCTTGTTGTCTATCCATTCTATATATAATAGTTTGCATCTGCTAATTCCAAAGTCCTAGCCCATCCCTTGCTCCCTCTACTCTCCCCCTTGGCAACCACAAGTGTGTTCTCTCTGTCTGTGGGTCTGCTTCTGTTTCACAGATAAGCTCATTTGCATCATATTTTAGATCCTACATATAAGTGATACTGTATGGTATTTGTCTTCCTCTGACTTAATTCACTTAGTGTGATAATGTCTAGGTCCATTCATGTGCTGCATATGGCATTATTTCATTCTTTCTTGTGGCTTAGTAGTATTCCATTGTGTATGTGTGTGTGTATCCATATATATATGTATGAATATACACACTTATACCACATCTTCTTTATCCATTCATTTGTCATTGGACATCTAGGTTGGATCTGTGTCTTGCCTATGGTAAATAGTACCACTGTGTTCATAGGGGTGCATGTATCTTTTTGATTATAGTTTTAGTCAGTTCAGTCACTCAGCTGTGTCCTACTCTTTTCAACCCCATGGACTGCAGCATGCCAGGCTTCCCTGTTCATCACCAACTCCCAGAGCTTGCTCAAACTCATGTCCATCAAGTCAGTGATGCCATCCAACCATCTCATCCTCTGTCATCCCTTTCTCCTCCTGCCTTTAATCTTTCCCAGCATCAGGGTCTTTTCAAATGAATTGGCTCTTTGCATTAGGTGGCCAAAATATTGGAGCTTCAACTTCAATATCAGTCCTTCCAATGAATATTCAGGACTGATTTCCTTTAGGATGGACTGGTTGGCTCTCCTTGCAGTCCAAGGGACTCTCAAGAGTCTTCTCCAACACCAACAGTTCAAAAACATCAATTCTTCAGCACTCAGCTTTTTTTCTGGTCCAACTCTCACATCCATACATGACCACTGGATAAACCATAGCTTTGACTAGACAGACCTTTGTCGGCAAAGTAATGTTTCTGCTTTTCAATATGCTGTCTAGGTTTGTCAGCTTTTCTTCCAAGGAGCAAGTGTCTTTTTATTTCATGCCTGCAGTCAACATCTGCAGTGATTTTTGGAGCCCAAGAAAATAAAATCTGTCACTGTTTCCATTGTTTCCCCATCTATTTGCCATGAAGTGATGGGACCAGACTTAATTATGGTTTAGTCTGGATCTTCGCCTAAGAGTAGGATTGCTGGATCATATAGTAGTTCTGTTTTTAGTTTTTTTGAGGAAATTCCAAACTGTTCTCTATAGAGACTATACTAATGTACATTCTCACCAACAACGTAGGAGGGTTCCCTTTTTTCCACATCCTCTCCAGCATTTGTTATTTATAGATTTTTTAAAACTTGTTTATTTTCTATTGGGGTCTACAAAAAAAAAAATTTTAGGGCAGAAAGGATACATGCATATGTTATTTATAGGTTTTTTTTAGTGATAGCCATTCTGATTGGTATGGTGGTACCTCACTGTCTTTTTTATTTGCATTTCTCTAATAATTAGCAATGCTGAGCTTCTTTCCATGTGTCCGTTGGCCATCTGTATGTCTTCTTTTAGAGAAATGTCTATTTAGGTCTTCTGCCCATTTATCAATTGGGTTGTTTGTTTTTGTGTTGTGTTGTTGAGTTGTGGTTCTCAAAATTGAATGTGTATCAGAATCCCATGGAAGCTTGAAGACACACATTACTGTGCCCTACTCCCAAAGTTTTTGGTTCCTTGGGTCTGGAGTGGGGCCTGAAATTGTGCATTTCTAACTAGTTCTCTCATTCCATAGTTCATCAGACACTCTATCTATCAGATCTAGGCCCTTAAATCTATTTCTCACTTCCACTGTATAATCATAAGGGATTTGATTTAGGTCATACCTGAATGGTCTAGTGGTTTTCCCTACTTTCTTCAATTTAAGTCTGAATTTGGCAATAAGGAGTTCATGATCTGAGCCACAGTCGGCTCCTGGTCTTGTTTTTGCTGACTGCATAGAGCTTCTCCATCTTTGGCTGCAAAGAATATAATCAATCTGATTTCGGTGTTGACCATCTGGTGATGTCCATGTGTAGAGTCTTCTCTTGTGTTGTTGGAAGAGGGGGTTTGTTATGACCAGTGCATTTTCTTGGCAAAACTCTATTCATCTTTGCCCTGCTTCATTCCATATTCCAAGGCCAAATTTACCTGTTACTCCAGGTGTTTCTTGACTTCCTACTTTTGCATTCCAGTCCCCTATAATGAAAAGGACATCTTTTTTGGGTGTTAGTTCTAAAAGGTCTTGTAGGTCTTCATAGAACCATTAAACTTCAGCTTCTTCAGCATTACTGGTTGGGGCATAGACTTGGATTACTGTGATATGAATGGTGTGCCTTGGAAACGAACAGAGATCATTCTGTCGTTTTTGAGATTGCATCCAAGTACTGAATTTTGGACTCTTTTGTTGACCATGATGGCTACTCCATTTCTTCTGAGGGATTCCTGCCCGCAGTAATAGATATAATGGTTATCTGAGCTAAATTCACCCATTCCAGTCCATGTCAGTTCGCTGATTCCTAGAATGTCGACATTCACTCTTGCCATCTCTTGTTTGACCACTTCCAATTTGTCTTGATTCATGGACCTGACATTCCAGGTTCCTATGCAATGTTGCTCTGTACAGCATCGGACCTTGCTTCTATCACCAGTCACAGCCAAAGCTGGGTATTGTTTTTGCTTTGGCTCCATCCCTTCATTCTTTCTGGAGTTAATTTCTCCACTGATCTCCAGTAGCATATTGGGCACCTACTGACCTGAGGAATTCCTCTTTCAGTATCCTACCATTTTGCCTTTTCATACTGTTCACGGGGTTCTCAAGGCAAGAATACTGAAGTGGTTTGCCATTCCCTTCTCCAGTGGACCACATTCTGTCAGATCTCTCCACCATGACCCGCCCATCTTGGGTTGCCCCACGGGCATGGCTTAGTTTCATTGAGTTAGACTAGGCTGTGGTCCTAGTGTGATTAGATTGACTAGTTTTCTGTGATTATGGTTTCAGTGTGTCTGCCCTCTGATGCCCTCTTGCAACACCTACCGTCTTACTTGGGTTTCTCTTACCTTGGGCGTGGGGTATCTCTTCACGGCTGCTCCAGCAAAGCGCAGCCGCTGCTCCTTACCTTGGACGAGGGGTATCTCCTCACTGCGGCCCTTCCTGACCTTCAACGTGGGATAGCTCCTCTAGGCCCTCCTGGGCCCGCCAAGCCACTGCTCCTTGGACGTGGGGTTTGTCCGCCCGGCCGCAGCCCCTGGCCTCAGGCTTAGGGGCGTGGGATAGTTCCTCCCGGCCTCCGCCCCTGACCTCGGACGCAGGGTAACTCCTCTCGTGGCCTCCCCTGACCTCGGATGCGGGGTAACTCCTCTCGGCCACCCCTCCTGACCTTGGACGTGGGGTAGCTCCTCTCGGCCATTCCTGTGCCATTGCAGCCTGGCACTCTTGGCCGCTGCCCCTGACCTCAGACATGGGGTAACTCCTCTTGGCCTCCACCCTTCGGGCATGGGGTCCTCCTGGCTTCTGCCCCTGACTGAGTGCCTGATGAACTGTGGAATGAGGTTCGTGACATTGTACAGGAGACAGGGATCAAGACCATCCCTGTGGAAAAGAAATGCAAAAAAGCAAAATGGCTGTCTGCAGAGGCCTTACAAATAACTGTGAAAAGAAGAGAAGTGAAAAGCAAAGGAGAAAAGGAAAGATACAAGCATCTGAATGCAGAGTTCCAAAGAATAGCAAGAAGAGATAAGAAAGCCTTCTTCAGCGATCAATGCAAAGAAATAGAGGAAAACAACAGAATGGGAAAGACTAGAGATCTCTTCAAGAAAATTAGAGATACCAAGGGAACATTTCATGCAAAGATGGGCACAATAAAGGACAGAAATGGTATGGACCTAAGAAAAGCAGAAGATATTAAGAAGAGATGGCAAGAATACACAGAAGAACTGTAAAAATAGATCTTCATGTCTCAGATAATCACGATGGTGTGATCACTGACCTAGAGCCAGACATCCTGGAATGTGAAGTCAAGTGGGCTTTAGGAAGCATCACTATGAACAAAGCTAGTGGAGGTGATGGCATTCCAGTTGAGCTATTTCAAATCCTGAAAGATGATGCTGTGAAAGTGCTACACTCAATATGCCAGCAAATTTGGAAAACTCAGCAGTGGCCACAGGACTGGAAAAGGTCAGTTTTCATTCCAATCCCAAAGAAAGGCAATGCCAAAGAATGCTCAAACTACTGCACAATTGCACTCATCTCACCCGCTAGTAAAGAAATGCTCAAAATTCTCCAAGCCAGGCTTCAGCAATACGTGAACTGTGAACTTCCTGATGTTCAAGATGGACTTAGAAAAGGCAGAGGAACCAGAGATCAAATTGCCAATATCCATTGGATCATGGAAAAAGCAAGAGAGTTCCAGAAAAACATCTATTTCTGCATTGACTATGCCAAAGCCTTTGACTATGTGGATCACAATAAACTGTGGAAAATTCTGAAAGAGATGGGAATACCAGACCACCTGATCTGCCTCTTGAGAAATTTGTATGCAGGTCAGGAAGCAACAGTTAGAACTGGATATATAACAAAAGACTGGTTCCAAATAGGAAAAGGAGCACATCAAGGCTGTATATTGTCACCCTGCTTATTTAACTTCTATGCAGAGTACATCATGAGAAATGCTTGACTGGAAGAAACACAAGCTGGAATCAAGATTGCCGGGAGAAATATCAATAACCTCAGATATGCAGCTGACACCACCCTTATGGCAGAAAGTGAAGAGGAACTAAAAAGCCTCTTGATGAAAGTGAAAGTGGAGAGTGAAAAAGTTGGCTTAAATCTCAACATTCAGAAAATGAAGATCATGGCATCTGGTCCCATCACTTCATGGAAATAGATGGGGAATCAGTGGAAACAGTGTCAGACTTTATTTTTTGGGGCTCCAAAATCACTGCAGATGGTGACTGCAGCCATGAAATTAAAAGACGCTTACTCCTTGGAAGGAAAGTTATGACCAACCTAGACAGCATATTCAAAAGCAGAGACATTACTTTGCTGACAAAGGTCCGTCTAGTCAAGGCTATGGTTTTTCCAGTGGTCATGTATGGATGTGAGAGTTGGACTGTGAAGAAGGCTGAGCACCGAAGAATTGATGCTTTTGAACTGTGGTGTTGGAGAAGACTCTTGAGAGTCCCTTGGACTGCAAGGAGATCCAACCATTCTGAAGGAGATCAGCCCTGGGATTTCTTTGAAAGGAATGATGCTAAAGCTGAAACTCCAGTACTTTGGCCACCTCATGCGAAGAGTTGACTCATTGGAAAGGACTCTGATGCTGGGAGGGATTGAAGGCAGGAGGAGAAGGGGACGACAGAGGATGAGATGGCTGGATGGCATCACTGACTCGATGGACGTGAGTCTGGGTGAACTCTGGGAGTTGGTGATAGGCAGGGAGGCCTGGTGTGCTGCGATTCATGGGGTCGCAAAGAGTCAGACACAACTGAGTGACTGAACTGAACTGAACTGAACTAGTTCTCTGGAGAAGGCACTGGCACCCCACTCCAGCACTCTTGCCTGGAAAATCCCATGGACAGAGGAGCCTGGTAGGCTGCAGTCCATGGGGTCGCTAAGAGTCAGACATGACTGAGCGACTTCACTTTCCCTTTTCACTTTCATGCATTGGAGCAGGAAATGGCAACCACTCCAGCGTTCTTGCCTGGAGAATCCCAGGGACTGTCGAGCCGGGTGGGCTGCCATCTATGACATCGCACAGAGTCAGACTTAGCAGCAGCAGCAGCAGCAACTAATTCTCAGATGCTGCTGATCTTTCTCCTCTGGTGATCACCTGTTGAGAAACACAGTTTTCCAGATCCTCTGTGTTATTCCCTACTGTACATGTGATACAACTGAGCCTTAGACAATGACTAAGGCTTGTCCAAAGTCAGTGACTTGTCCAGAGTCACGCAGTCCATATTCATACCCAGATCTGCCATGTGTATCTGCGTTTGTGCTCTAAAGAGTTATTTTAGAAATTAAAGCAGGTTGTGTAATTTTCAAGGGTGCTATTTTGATTTTTAAATTGATAAATATAAATTTCAGAAAAGACAAATAAAAAGACAAAACAAATGTGTCTTGTTTAAGCAGGAAAAAATGAGCAGATGTCTATTTTAATGAGATTCTGAAATATGTGAACTCCAGCATTTTGATACTACAGGATAATAGTTGGAACTATTTTGACCTTTGGAATTGTACTGTCAGTTTTTAAAGACATGGTCTACCTAACCCCTTAGCATATTCTTAACCAGCGAAAGGCTTAGAAGTAAAGATGAGCTCTTGCAATGTTGGGTTTGAAATACAGTTTAATAAAAAGTCACAAAATGACAATTTACTCAGAAAGTTTGAAACCCCTGTTCATATTTTACACATTTTTAACAAACAGGCAGAAAACTAAACCACAGTGATTTTTTTTCACAGCTTTGATTAATCTGTTTTAAAGAAGGAAAAGTAAAAGTTTGATGGGAAGAAAAATGTATTTCCTAACAACTAATTTGAAAACCAAAAAGAGTCTCCCTTTTTCCTGTTGGCTTGGAAACAGCCATTTCTCTATATTTCTTGAATTATTTTTCTTTCCCAAAGGGTTTCAACTTATATTTAAATGAAAAGTCATTTCCCAGTTTTCTACAGTCTGGAAAATAGATCAACTATATCAAAATGAAAAATGTCACTGTATATATACTCTTAGCTTCCTCCAGGACATGAAAAAAAGATAGTACCAGAAGCTGACCTGCGGAAGCCTCTAGAAAGGTCAAAATTCTCAACAAAAAACAATAATGTCATTTTTCTTTCTACTTTTGCTAGTGTTCCCAATGTTACTTTCATTTATTGAGAAACCTACCAGTTTTCAGAGTAAGAAATATGATCTAATATGACATCTCTCTCAGAGGATTCAGTATCCTAGTAACAAAGAATGACAGAAATGATGTGGACAGTTTATAAGTTACAATTCTGCTGTTTAAATGCACAAAATATCCAAAGTATAAAGTCAAGTGGCACTTGTCACAGTGCTTCATGCAAACAGATCTCCATGCATTCCATCCTGACAGGCAAAACCCCCAAGACCAATTCCTCCAAGGTGATTGCTGTCTAAGAGACCGTTGTTAGAAGCGAGGGGACATGAGACTGTTAGCCACCCTGGAGTCTATCTTATCTTGTCCCCTTTTAATTACTTTAGATTACTCTAACAATTTATATTAACAGATTGTTAATGTGATTATTTAAAAAGTTGCCAACTGTGAGTCCAGGAAAATTTCTCCTTAGTTTTGATTTTCTCACCTTCAAGTCTGAAAGCTTTTTAACTCTAAGTTTATTACCGGTAAATATAGATGATTAAACTTTCTTGCCAATAAAAAGACTAGGAATGCAGAATCAGATAACCCTTTCTGTCCCTACAATTCCTTAACTTTGCTGAATCTCAGTTTTCTCATCTCTGTAATGGATGCTGTGAAATCTGCCTCCATAAAGTCTTAAGAATTAAAGGAGATGATGTGTACACATCCTCTATCACAGTGACTTGAACACAGGAACTATTTGGTAAGTAGTAATATGATCGTGGCATCTGATCCCATCACTTCATGGTAAATAGATGGGGAAACAATGGAAATAATGAAAGACTTTATTTTCTTGGGCTCCAAACTCACTGCAGATGGTGACAGCAGCCATGAAATTAAGATGCTTGCTCCTTGGAAGAAAAACTTTGACAAATGTGGACAGCATATTAAAAAGCAGAGACATTATTTTACCAACAAAGGTCCATATAGTCAAAGCTATGGTTTTTCCAGTAGTCACACACAGATATGAGACTTGGACCAGAAAGAAAGCTGAGCACCGGAGAAGTCATGCTTTTGAACTGTGGTGTTGAAGACTCTTGAAAATTCCTTGGACTGCAAGGACATCAAACCAGTCAATCTTAAAGGAAATTAGTCCTGAATATTCATTGGAAGGACCAATGCTGAAGCTGAAGCTCTAATACTTTGGCCATCTGATGCGAAGAACTGACTCATTGGAAACGACCCTGATCTGGGAAAGATTAAAGGCAGGAGGAGAAGAGGGTGACAGAGGATGAGATGGTTGGATGGCATCACTGACTCGATGGATATGAGTTTGAGCAAGCTCCGGGAGTTGGTGATGGACAGGGAACCCTGGCATGCTGCAGTCCATGGGGTTGCAGAGTCAGATATGACTGAACGACTGAACTGACTGAACTGAATATGATCACTATCTCTACATGGACCAATTAGCTTTTAATAAAAATGATAATATTAACTGCTCACAAGAACTAGAACATTCCAGAGTTGGAAAGCTTTTTGTAGGTATAAGCTCCTGGTCTATAGAGGACTAGACTCTATAGAATGGATCAACCAACAGAAATCTATACTAATTATTGAAAAGTAGAAGCCATGAACCTGTCCTTCTGTGGCATCATTATGGCCTCATTTTTACGTACAAACACAGTGTATTTGATTTTCTCATACTATGTCCATGTAAATAAATATTTACTACTTTAAAATAAATGTATGTACCATCATATTTGTTGCAAACTAAATTTTCCTCAGCATTGAATTTTTGAAACAGACTAGGATTTATTATCATTGGTTTGGCCAGAATATTCACATGCAAGTTAGTTGCTAGTATAGGTAGTATTTGGAAAAACATTTAATCATCACTAGAAAAAGAAAATTCTGGGACTTCCCTGGCAGTCCAATGGTTAAGACTTTGCCTTCCAGTGCAAGAGATGTGGGTTCAATCCCTGTTCGGGAAGCTAAGAGTCCACATGCCTTGCAGACAAAAAAAAAAAAAAAAAAACAGAAAACAGAAACAATATTGTATAACAAATTCAATGAAGACTTTTAGAATGGTCCATATTGAAAATTTTTTTTAATTTTTAAAAAAGAAAAATAAATTCAGCAAAACTTGGAAGAAGGGTATACATCTCTGAAATGAGATATTTTGAAGATTTTTAGAGTTAGAAAATAATAGATTATCAGAGAAGTAAAATTGTATGGTGTGTAAAAAGTTAAAAGAGTCAAGGGGGAGAAAGGCAAATATGTGTGGTGTGGACAAGCTGGATGTAACAGGAGCAACTGAGTATCTTTGTGTGTGTTGTATGTGCTCAGTAGCTAAGTTGTGTCCAACTCTTTGCAACCCCATGGACTGCAGCATGCCAGGCTTCCCTCTCATTCACTATCTCCTGGAGTTTGCTCAAACTCATGTCCACTGAGTCTGTGATACTTTCTAAATATCTCACCCTCTGTCGCCCGTTTCTCCTTTTGCCTTCAATCTTTTCCAGCATTGAAGTCTTTTCCAATGAGTCAGCTACAAGTATCCTTGTATCCTGTTTCAAATGAAGGCACAACTTTTTATCATTAGGCCCCCACTTTTCTACAGCAGCCCTTTTTTGGATTCATTCCCACTTTATGCACCAAAGATCATGGAAGGAAACTGATAGAGTGAATACCGGCTCATTTATTCTGGTGGTGGTTTAGTCACTAAATCGTGTCTGACCCTTGCAATCCCATGGACTGTAGCCTGCCAGGATCCTCTATCCATGGGATTCTCCATGCAAGAATACGGGAGTGGGTTGCCATTTCCTTCTCCAGGGGATCTTCCTGACCCAGGAATCGAACCCAGGTCTCCTGCATTGCAGACAGATGATTTACCAACTGATCTATGAGGGAAGCCAAAAGAGGTAATTCCATTGAGAACTAGTCATGAGCTATCATTTGTTTAGGGATATGGGGCACAAGGTGGGAACCATGGTCAGGAATCAAGCAAAGAAGTTCCAGGATCAGAAGATTGCTTCTCCCATAAAGGAAAGACAAGTTCTAACATTTCCAGCTCCCGCACTGATTTTCCCAACACTGAATTAGGTGTCACTCTTGATAGATCTTCTAGGGCAGAGATGCTGCTATTAATTCTGAAGCTTTTTGCTCTGTACCAAGAAAATAACATTTGTTTTTCCATTTGGATAAGAGATTTCTTTCTTCATCATAAGCATAGATGTGGCCTACATGGGTCCACAACTTTATTGAGGCTGGGGGATGGCGCCTGAGTTTATCCTGGCCACATTGGAGGATGGGGGATGGCACATGAGTTCATCTTGGACCCATACATTTTTGAGCCAACCTAACTTTCATGACACCACAGGGACTCTGTAAAGAGCCAATTCATATTTCTCTTGCTTTTAAGAAAAGCTTTCAAACAAGGAGTTGGTCAGACTCTTTTCGTTATGCCAGATGGCCCCCCAGTTGGCCTGTGCTTAACTTAGTCTATAACTCACTTACTTGGTTATCATCTCTAAGGGAGTAGAGGAAGTTAAGCCATTCACATTCACAGCCTACCAGGTGTATTCCCCCCAGCATACTGTGAGCAGAAATTCTAGCTGGGAATAGAATCCTGGGCCTATATCCAGCATTTTCAAATTTTAAGAGGAAATTGAATTTGAACTTATTTTTAAAGAAAGAAAAACCTTGGGACTAAAACTTAAGTTTTAGTTAAAACTTTATTTGGGCCAAGAACATGTTTGTAAGGAAATGTTGATTACCATTTTCCACCACTCTTTGGATTCAGCTATGCTAGGGTTGGGGGTTGGGGGGGGCGGCGCGGCGAGACAGTATAACTAACATGTTAGCACAGCCAGCGAGCTAATGCATGCATAAAAGAAATGTGGCGTGAAATGTTCCATTCCATCATTGCTTGGTACTCTAAATATAACTTCATTTCCTTTCTGATGATATTTCCTTTCAAATAAAGTATTTTTTAATATTTTACAGAATTAATGTATTCATAATATATTCATAGTTTCATAGTTTCACATAGCACAGAGTTAAACAAAGTTGTTTTATCTTCAGCATTCATTTTTAAGTCCAATAAAGGTAAAAAGGGTAAAAATAAGCTTTCCTTTTTTTTCTCCTCATCAGTTCAAAAAAACTCATAAGCATATATTTGTAAAACCTGGAATTTTAGGAGTACCTTAAAGTGGCTCCTGTTAATAATGAGTACTCTAGCAAGTCTCCTAGGGTTACCATAATGTAATGAAGAACCATAAATTGGGGAGCTTAAAGCAACAGTTCTGGAGGCCCAATGTTTGAAATGAGGTGTCAGCAGCTCCCCTGGAATCTGGTGGCTACTGACAATGCTTTGCAGAATTTGTCTGTTGCTTTGCAGCCATACAACCCCAAATCTCTGTCTCCATCCTCACATGGCATTCTCCTCTCCATGTGTCTCCCTCCACATCTCCTTCTTCTGTGCATGACTATCTCTCTACCTCTTCTCCTCTTCCTTTTTTTTTTAAAATAGATTTCTGTTCTTTTATGTTTAATTATTTTTGGCTACACTGTGCCATTGCTTTGCATGGGCTCTCCCTAGTTGCAATGAGCAGGGGCTACTCTCTGTTTGCAGTGTATGGGCTTCTCTTTTCTATGGTTCTCTTGTTGCAGAGCACAGGCTCTAGGGATCATGGGCTCAGTAGTTGTGGCACATGGGCCTAGTTGCCCTTAGTGTTCCCTGCCTTGGCAGGCAGATTCCTAAGCACTGGATCACCAGGGAGTCCTCTCCTCTTCTTACAAAAACACCAGTCATATTGGATTAAGGACCAATCCTATACCAGTGTAACCCACCCTCACTTGTGCCTTAATTATATCTGCAAAGACCTTATAAAGTCACATTCACAGGAATCAAGGGCTAGGACCTCAATGTAGCTTTTCAGGGAACATAATTTGACCTGTAAGTGTACCCAAAGCCAAAAAAACTGAAGATGATGTGATAGAGGAATTAATCAGACGTTTGACCTCAGTAGGAAGAAATCAGCTCTGATTACTGTTGTAGTTATTGCTAAGTCATGTCCGACTCTTTGTGACTCCATGAATTGCAGCATGCCAGGCTTCCCTCTCCTTCACTAACCCCCTGAGTTTGCTCAAACTCATATCCATTGAGTCAGTGATGCCATACAATATCTCATACTCTATTGTTCTCTTCTCCTCTTGCCTGCAGTCTTTCCCAGCATCAGTGTCTTTTCCAGTTTGCTCTTTGCATCAGGTGGCCGAATTATCAGACTTTGAGTTCTTTGGATTTATCAGTATCTATCCCTTAAACAAGCTGGTAAAGAACTGCCTGCAATGCAGGAGACCTGGGTTAGATCCCTGGGCTGGGAAAATGCCCTGGAGAAGGAAAGGCTACCTACCCCAGTATTCCGGCCTGGAGAATTCCATGAACTGTATAGTCCATGGGGTCGCAAAGAGTTGGACACAACTGAGCAACTTTCACTTGAAACAAGTGGTCATTTCTAACTATAATTCCTGGCCAGAAGAAACAGCAGGCCAATAACTCTAGTCATCTCAGGTGTATATTTATTCCTACTTTAAATAATTAAAATAAGCATACCAATGTGAAAAGAAGGGAAGCGAAAAGCAAAGGAGAAAGGAAAGATATACCCATTGGAATGCAGAGTTCCAAAGAATAGCAAGGAGAGATAAGAAAGCCTTCCTCAGCGATCAATGCAAAGAAATAGAGGAAAACAATAGAATGGGAAAGACTAGAGATCTCCTCAAGAAAATTAGAGATACCAAGGGAACATTTCATGCAAAGATGGGCTCAATAAAGGACAGAAATGGTATGGATCTAACAGAAGCATAAGATATTAAGAAGAGGTGGCAAGAATACACAGAAGAACTGTAAAAAAAAGATGTTCACAACCCAGATAACCACGATGGTGTGATCACTGACCTAGAACCAGACATCCTGGAGTGTGAAGTCAAGTGGGCCTTAGAAAGCATCACTACGAACAAAGCTAGTGGAGGTGATGGAATTCCAGTTGAGCTCTTTCAAATTCTGAAAGATGATGCTGTGAAAGTGCTACACTCAATATGCCAGCAAATTTGGAAAACTCAGCAGTGGCCACAGGACTGGAAAAGGTCAGTTTTCCTTCTAATCCCAAAGAAAGCCAATGCCAAAGAATGCTCAAACTACCGCACAATTGCACTCATCTCACATGCTAGTAAAGTAATGCTTAAAATTCTCCAAGCCAGGCTTCAGCAATACATGAACCGTGAACTTCCAGATGTTCAAGCTGGTTTTAGAAAAGGCAGAAGAACCATAGATCATATTGCCAACATCCACTGGATCATGGAAAGAGGAGAGTTCCAGAAAAACATCTATTTCTGCTTTATTGACTATGCCAAAGCCTTTGACTGTGTGGATCACAATAAACTGTGGAAAATTCTGAAAGAAATGGGAATACCAGACCACCTGACTGGCCTCTTAAGAAACCTGTATGCAGGTCAGGAAGCAACAGTTAGAACTGGACATGGAACAACAGACTGGTTCCAAATAGTAAAAGGAGTATGTCAAGGCTGTATATTGTCACCCTGCTTATTTAACTTCTATGCACAGTACATCATGAGAGACACTGGGCTGGACGAGGCACAAGCTGGAATCAAGATTGCCAGGAGAAATATCAAAAACCTCATATATGCAGATGACATCACCCTATGGCAGAAAGTGAGGAATAACTATAGAGCCTCTTGATGAAAGTGAAAGAGGAGAGTGAAAAAGTTGGCTTAAAGCTCAACATTCAGAAAGCTAAGATCATGCATCCGGTCCTATCACTTCATCGCAAATAGATGGGGAAACAGTGGCTGACTTTATTTTTCTGGGCTCCAAAATCACTGCAGATGGTGATTGCAGCCATGAAATTAAAAGACACTTGCTCCTTGGAAGGAAAGTTGTGACCAACCAGGACAGCATAGTAAAAGACAGAGACATTACTTTGCCAACAAAGGTCCATCTAGTCAAGGCTATGGTTTTTCCAGTGGTCATGTATGGATGTGAGAGTTGGACTATAAAGAAGGCTAGCACTGAAGAATTGATGCTTTTGAACTGTGGTGTTGGAGAAGACTCTTGAGAGTCCCTTGGACTGCAAGGAAATCCAACCAGTCCATCCTAAAGGAAATCAGTCCTGGGTGTTCATTGGAAGGACTGATGTTGAAGCTGAAACTCCAATACTTTGGCCACCTCATGTGAAGAGCTGACTCATTGGAAAAGACCCTGATGCTGGGAAAGATTGAGGGCAGGAGAAGGGGACTACAGAGGATGAGATGGTTGGATGGCATCACCGACTCGATGGACATAGGTTTGTTTGGGTGGACTCCGGGAGTTGGTGATGGACAGGGAGGCCTGGCGTGCTGTGGTTCATGGGGTCGCAAAGAGTCGGACACAACTGAGTGACTGAACTGAACTGAACCTCATTCACAAAGTATCTGGTTCTCTTTGATACATGGAAATTTAAAAGTATTTCCAGCATCACTTGCAAAGTGTGCTAAATATAGGTACTGAGGAACAGTGCTTGAGAAGGACGGATGGCAGTGATGTAAAAATGGAAGAAATGTTAATTCTTGGGGACTTTCTTTCTAATCATTGTTCATTCATTAACTTCATTTGTGTCATAATTCCCAAGCAATACCCTGGTTTACAGTGGGTTTCCATTTTGAAGATGTATGTTGATTTAATTAGGAAAGTGTTGATCTGCTTTCCTAATGTTTTCTAATATGTTATTCTAATCATATAAGTATTTATTTGTGCCAGTTGTTTTTCACAGTGCTATTCCTATTGTTTCAAGAATGTTTATAGAGTTTATGCTACTTGATAGGCAACGTTCTAGGTATTACAGACAAAGCAAGTTAAAAAAAAGTCCCTACCTTTGTGGGTAGGGATTATGTTTTAGATGAGAAAACAGATAATAAACAAAGCATAATGTCAAGTAGTGATATGTTATTTTAAAAAATAGGCAGGATGAGTGGGTAGTACTTCAAAGAGAGTGATCTCTGAAGAGGGGACGTTTGAAGGGTTTTAAATGAAGTGAAACTTTGAAATGTGACTCTTTGGAAGAGGAGGATGTTGTCAGAGAGTGTAGGAAAGTACAAAAGCCTGAAGTAGGGGCATGTGATATGTTCCCAAACAATTACAGCTGAAATAGAGAGATAGAGAGGAAGGGAATTAAGAGAAGTCAGGAGCCAGTTACATAGGACCCTGTAGGCTGTGGCAATAACTTTAAGTTTCTGAAGTTCTCAGCAAAGGGAAACCACTGGAGGATTTTGAACAGGAACGTGTTGTGACTTGATTGAGTTTTTAAAGAATGCTGTGGCTGCTGGATGGAGAATGGACTGTTAAGAGATCAGAGTGGAAGTGCCAAGACCACTTAGGAAACCATTGCAGTCATCCAAGCAAGAGACGGTGTAACTTGGCCTGATCATTGTAGCAGAAAAGAAATGGTGGAGAATGAATGAGTTTGTGTGTACTTAGTCACTCTGTCTTATCCAACTCTGCAGCCCCATGGACTGTAACCTGCCAGGCTTCTCTGTCCATAGAATTTCACTGGAGCAGGTTGCCATTTCCTACTCCAAGGTGTCATCCCGATCCAAGGATTGAACCCATGTCTCTTGCATCTCCTGCACTGGCAGGCAGATTCTTTACCACTAGCACCACCTGGGAAGCTGAATGGGTTTGTGTGTGTGTTCGTTGCTCAGTTGTGTCCAACTCTTTGCAAGCCCATGGACTATAGCCTAGTAGGCTCCTCTGGCCATGGAATTCACCAGGCAATAATACTGGAGTGGGTCACCATACCCTTCTTCGGGGGAATGGGCTTAGGATATGTTTTAAAAGTAGAGCAAACTGGGAGTTCTCTGGTACCAAGTGGTTAGGATTCTGGGCTTTCACTGCCATAGCCTGGTTCAGTCCCTGGTCAGAGATACTGAGATCCTACCAGCTGTATGGTGGGGCCAGAATAAGAAGGAAAAAATACATAGAGCAAATAGAGTTTGATGATTGTATTGATCAGGGTCTAGCAAGGAACAGGACTTCCCTGGTAGCTCGGCTGGTAAAGAATCTGCCTGCATTGTAGGAAACCCAGTTCAATTCCTGGGTTGGGAAGATCCACTGGAGAAAGGATAGGATACCTAGTCCAGTATTCTTGGACTACCCTAGTGGCTCAGCTGGTAAAGAATCTGCCTGCAATGTGGGAGACCTAGGTTCAATTCCTAGGTTGGGAAGATCCCCTGGAGAAGGGAAAGGCTACCAACTCCAGTATTCTGGCCTAAAGAATTCCATGGACTGTATAGTCCATGGGGTTGCACATGACTGAGTGATTTTCATTTCACTTTAGCATGGAACAGGAACCATTCTATGTCTTTCTGTAGAAAGAATTTGTTGTTGTTGTTCTTCAGTCACTCAGTTGTGTCCAACTCTTGGTGACCCCATGGACTACAAAACACCAGGCATTCCTGTCCTTCACCATCTTCCAGAGATTGTTCAAACTCATGTCCAGTGATGCCATGCACCATCTCATCCTCTGTCATCCCCTTTTCCTCTTGACTTCAGTCTTTCCCAGCATCAGGGTCTTTTCTAATGAATCGAATCTAAGCATCAGGTGGTCAAAAGTATTGGGGTTTCAGCTTCAGCATCAGTCCTTCTAATGAATATTCAGGACTTATTTCCTTTAGGATTGACTGATTTGATCTCCTTGCAGTCCAAGAGACTCTCAAAAGTCTTCTCCAACACCACAGTTCAAAAGCATCAATTCTTCAGTGCTCAGCCTTCTTTATGGTCCATCTCTCATGTCCATACATAACTACTGGAAAAACCATAGCTTTCACTAGATGAATCTTTGTTGACAAAGTAATGTCTCTGTTTTTTTAGTATGCTGTCTAGGTTTGTCATAGCTTTTCTTCCAAGGAGCAAGCATCTTTTAATTTCATGGCTGTAGTTACCATCTGCAGTGATTTTGGAGCCCAAGAAAATAAAATCTGTCACTATTTCCATTGTTTCCCCATCTATTTGCCATGAAGTGATGGGACCGGATGCCATGATTTTAGTTTTCTGAATGTTCAGTTTTAAGGCCAGCTTTTTCACTCTCCTCTTTCACCTTCATCAAGAAGCTTTTTAGTTCTTTTTTGCTTTCTGCCATAAGGGTAGTGGCATCTGCATATCTGAGGTTGTTGATATTTCTCCCAGAAATCCTGATTCCAGCTTGTGCTTCATCCAGCTTGGCATTCTGCATGATGTACTTTGCATATAAGTTAAATAAGCAAGATAACAATATACAGCCGTGTCATACTCCTTTCCCAATTTGGAACCAGTCTGTTGTTCCATGTCCAGTTCTAACTGTTACTACTTGACCTGCATACAGGTTTCTCGGGAGGCAGGTAAGGTGGTCTGGTATTCCCATCTCTTTCAGAATTTTCCAGTTTGTTGTGATCCACACAGTCAAAGGCTTTAGCGTGGTCAATGAAGTAGAATTTTTTCTGGAATTCTCTTGCTTTTTGTATGATCCAACAGTTTTGGCAATGTGATCTCTGGTTCCTCTGACTTTTCTAAATCCAGCTTGAACATCTGGAAGTTCTCAGTTCATTTACTGTTGAAGCCTAGCTTTGAGGATTTTGAGCATTACTTTGCTAGCATGTGAAATAAGGGCAATTGTGTCGTAGTGTGAACATTCTTTGACACTGCCCTTCTTTGGGATTGGAATGAAAACTGACCTTTTCCAGTTCTTTGGCCACTGCTGAGTTTTCCAAATTCGCTGGCATATTGAGTGCAGCAATTTCACAGCATCATCTCTTTGGATTTGAAATAACTTAGCTGGAATTCCATCACCTCCACTAGCTTTGTTCATAGTGATGCTTCCTAAGGCCCACTTGACTTCACACTCCAGGATGTCTGGCTCTAGGTCAGTGATCACACCAACGTGGTTATCTGGGTCATTAAGATCTTTTTTGTACAGTTCTTCTGTGTATTCTTGT
The DNA here is from genome assembly GCF_029378745.1 of Bos indicus. Classification (NCBI taxonomy): domain Eukaryota; kingdom Metazoa; phylum Chordata; class Mammalia; order Artiodactyla; family Bovidae; genus Bos; species Bos indicus. The sequence continues at coordinate 64,814,145 of NC_091761.1, forward strand.
CACCTCTTCTTAATATCTTCCGCTTCTGTTAGGTCCATACCATTTCTGTGCTTTATCGTGCCCGTCTTTGCATGAAATGTTCCCTCGGTATCTCTAATTTTCTTAAAGAGGTCTCTAGTCTTTCCCATTCTATTGTTTTCCTCTATTTCTTTGCATTGTTCACTTAAGAAGACTTTCTTATCTCTCGTTGCCATTCTTTGGAATTCTGCATTCAGATTGGTTTATCTTTTCTCCTTTGCCTTTTGCTTCTCTTCTTTGCTCAGCTATTTGTAAGGCCTCCTCAGACAACCATTTTGTCTTTTTGCATTTATTCTTCTTGGGGATGGTTTTGATCACCTTCTCCTGTACAGTGTTATGAACCTCTGTCCATAGTTCATCAGGCACTCTGTCTATCAGATCTAATCCCTTGAATGTATTTGTCACTTCCACTGTATAATCATAAGGAATTTGTTTTAGGTCATACCTGAATGGCCTAGTGGTTTTCCCTACTTTTTCAATTTAAGTCTGAATTTGGCAATACCAAGTTCATGATATGAGCCACAGTCGGCTCCCAGTCTTGTTTTTGCTGACTGTATAGAGCTTCTCCATCTTCAGCTGCAAAGAATATAGTCAGTCTGATTTCAGTATTGACCATCTGGTGATGTCCATGTAAAGAGTCTTCTCTTGTGTGGTTGGAAGAGGGTATTTGCTATGACCAGTGCATTCTCTTGGCAAAACTCTGTTAGCTTTTGCCCTGCTTCATTTTGTATTCCAAGAGGAAACTTGACTTTTACTCCTTGTATCTCTTGACTTCCTCCTTTTGCATTCCAGTCCCCTATAATGAAAAGAATCTTTTTTTGGTGTTAGTTCTAGAAGATCTTGTAGGTCTTCATAGAACTATTCAACTTCAGCTTCTTCAGCATTAGTGGTTGGGGCATAGATGTGGATTACTGTGATATTGAATGATTTGCCTTGGAAATAAACAGAGATCATTCTGTTGTTTTTTTAATTGTACCCAAGTACTGCATTTTGGACTCTTTTTTTGACTCTGAGGGCTACTTCATTTCTTGTAAGGAATTCTTTCCCACAGTAGTAGATACAATGGTCATCTGAATTAAATTCACCCTTTCTGGTCCATTTTTAGTTCACTGATTCCTAAAATGTTGATGCTCACTCTTGCCATCTCCTGTTTGACCACTTCCAATTGACCTTGATTCATGGACCTAACATTCCAGGTTCCTATGCAACACTGTTCTTTACAGCATCGAACTTTACTTCCACCACCAGACACATCCACAACTGGGTGTTGTTTCTGCTTTGGCTCAGCCTCTTCATTCCTTCTGGAGCTATTTCTCTGCTCTTTTCCAGTAGCATATTGGGCTGGGGAGTTCAGTAGCATACTGTCAGAACTGTCCACCATGACGCATCCATCTTGGGTGGCCCTACATGGCATGGCTCATAGTTTCATTGAGTTAGACAAGGCTGTAATCCATGTTCAGTTTGGTTAGGTTTCCGAGATTGTGGTTTTAATTCTGTCTGCCCTCTGGATGAGGATAAGAGGTTTGTGGAAGCTTCCTGATGGAAAGGACTGGCTGTGGGGAATACTGATTCTCACTCTGGTGGGTAGGGGTAAGAAGGCTTAGCCTTACTCATGCTCAGTATATCTTTAATCCAACTTTCTGTTGATGGTGGGGCTGTGTTCCCTCCCTGTAGTTTGGCCTGAGGCCAAGTTATGGTAGGGGTAATGGTAGTAATGGCGACCTTCTTCAAAAGGACTTATGCCAGCTCGTAGCGCTTCCCAGGACTGTTGTAGTCAGTGCCCCTGGACCCACGGCAGGCCACTGTTGATCCACGTCTCACCTGGATACTCCAGACAATCACAGACTCACAGGCAAGTCTGGCTTAGTCTCTTGTGAGGTCTCTGCTCCTTTCTCCTTTGTCCTGGTGCATATAACATTTTGTTGTGCCCTCCAAGAGAAAGAATTAACCACCCAGATAATGGAGTAGCTGAGAAGCTAAAAGGAGACAATTGGGCAATCCAGATATTTAGCAGAAGTAAGAAGTCCCAATCATTCCCTAGAGACGGAGGATGGCAGAAACTGATATTAAAGTTACAGAAGCTGGACTAACCAATGCTAGCTACAGCATTGAGTAAGAGGTGTTATCTGGCAGGAGATAGATAGAGCCATGGAGGAGAAGCATTTCCTGCCAGGAACACCACAGGTCACGGAGAAGGGAAGAAATGCCTTGCTTTCTCCTCTCCTCCTTCCATCCAGGATTGCCCTTCATTGGCTGAACCTGCCCAGAAGCCAGAGAAACAGGGAGCCTGGGAAATGTAATTCCCTGTGATGCAAAGCAGGGAAAAGGAGAAGAATGCATCTGAGAACAAGTGCAGTTTACCCCAAGGCTGGTTGACACAGGCTATGAGAAAAAGAGAGAAAGAGAGGGGTAAGATAACTTCAACTTCCCACATACTTAGACATCAGTATACTTATCTCATAGTATGCAAATTTACTCAAGGATATATCTATTCCATCAACATATAGATACTGTATATATGTATTTCACACAGACACTAAGCAGGGATGCCAAATAGCCTTCATCTCAAATGCTAAGGACATTCAGTAAACAGAGGTTGCTTGAATCACTGTATTAAGAATTCTGAGGCTGTATCCATGTTCAATGGGAGGTGACTGGTAAGCAGCGCCTGCTCTGGCCATGGGAGGAGGCAGTTGCCTTGTGAGTGCCCAGATTAGCCATGTCTGCATCATAGCTGTGAACTCTGTACAGTGGGAGCAGTAGGAGCCACTTCCTCACCTTTAGTGCTTCAAAGATGGATTTCTGTTGTTTTCTTAAAGATAGTAGTCATATCTATCATGAATCTCCTGTGGAAGGAAATAGCCATGATTAAACTGAAGTTCATGGAAAAAGGATATTCTCACCACCCCCTACCTCTCCTAGGAGTTTAAAAAGAACATCTCCCTGGGTCAGCTCAGCCCAGTGGATTATCCATTATCCTAGTGAGTACACATGGTGACTCACACCAGCCCTGTTCCCTTTGACTCTTTCATCTCTCTGTCGATGAATCCAGGCAGTTCATATCTTGGGGCCAGATCTTTGAGCTGATGATCTATTATGAGGTTAATCTAGAGTGAACTGTGGTGTTTCTCAGACGTGGCATGGCGTCACCCTCTGACTACAACCCTGGGCCTTTCCAGTGAGTCCCATGCATGCTTTGGAGCCTACCCCAGTTGGTGCCCAGCCCCTTGGCAGCCTAGGCTAATGTAGACATCTGGGGTGGTCTATACCTCGGCAAGCCTTCTGTGGTGGATGGGAAAGTTGGCCAGTTGGGCTTATGCTGTCAGGGATCTCTTTGGAAAGTTGTTTTTGAAATGAATTCAAGTGTTCCACCACCCAAGAGCCAGGCCTGGGGTTTTCCTGTATACACCTCCTCCCAAGGAGATTGTAGTCCCATCAGACATGCTCACCAGCAGGCTCAGCACCATGGTCTTCACCTCCCTGCTCATCTTCCTGTGCCTTGTCCATGTTGTGAGACTTGCTTGATCTCCCCAAAATGAGAATTGGGGGATTATCAATAAGACTCTATTGATGCTTCCAGTGAATATAAAGTCTTGCCTTAACTAATTCACATAGCAATTTATATGATTATTACCTCAAAATAAAAATCTTTTAATTTTTTTTGTTTTTTATCTCCAGTGGGATAACAAGTTATTATTCAAATGGGGCTCTCTTCCTGCTGTTTTCAATATGATTTTTAATAAATATGTAAATTTTAAAATTAATTTATAGCATACATTGGGAGGCATGATTTTTGAAATGACAAAAATTTGATGGATTGTAAAATTATCCCCCTTAAAACCATCAGTCACAGTGAACAGAATGTACCAACCTCTGATAATTTTATAACTTTTTCTTCATCTTATCTTCTGTTAGGGACTCACTTCAAATTGATTATAAAATAGTCTATTTTTAGGCTATAATTCATTTGCAGATTAATTAGACTTTCAGTTAATATCCCATCATCGTATGGGCTGGGAGCCAATGGTGTTGTGTAGTTGTTCAGAGTTGCAGGAGAGAAACCTGATTGCTATTCCCAGGTGACTGAAGCTACCAGCACTAATCACTAATCACATTCAGACCACATAAAGTGTAACATCCTTCCCCTGGTTTCTTTTCTAGCTGGCTCACAGCGAGAGATCTTTATTGGCCCTGACGAAGAGACTAAAATGCACTTAAACACTTTTGTGAGGGGTGATTCTTTTTTTTCCCCTTTGCTTACAATGGCATTTTTGTAGCCTTCTGAAAGATCAGGAGAGTGTGTGTGTGTACATGTCCATGCTTAGCCAGTCTGAACTTAAACATCTCTTTCTAGTCATTTTCCAATAAGGAGCAGCCTTTGGATTAGTTTCATGAGTTTCAGTAAACCTTTTGATATGACCCAGCAGGCATATTTAAGGGACATTGTGCCAACAAATTCTTAAACACCAATTTAAGGAAAAGTATATTTTCGAGTCATTTTAGAGAACTGCTGATATATGTGGCAGAGAAACCACTGCACTCTAGCCAACCAAGAGAAACTCCAGCCCACTCACATCTAACTGTAACTCTAGGCTTTTACACAGTTGAAGGATGATTATTTCCCTCCGTGCCCTCCACACTTACTACTATACCTGGTGCCAGTTCTGATGTATGAAACGTCCTACCTGTTGGTTGCATTGGTCTGCTTCTACCACATCGCGTTTTTCCTCTGTGCCCCAGAGGACACAGCCAAAGCCAGATATTTTTCCAGGTGACCCTAAGGTTCCACTTTGTCCCGTGTCAAGGTATTCAGTCACTTCAGGCCTTTCAAAAGTCTTTTGTGTTCTTTAGAGACATCCAGTATTCTTTAACTTCATCCCACAATCCTGAAACCTTCATTCTTAGGCAATGTCCCATTTTATTTTGTGTACAATGAGGATTTTTTTTTCCTTCACATAAAACTACTTGGATTTTTAAAAAGCCTCACTGACATATTCAGTCTTCCCATTGCTAGATGATATAATCCCCGCTTATTTCCTCTGTTTTAATCTCTAACCTTGCAGTCTGCAGTGCTGCTGATTATTTCAAAGAGCTTGGTTTATAGCAAAAGAAATGCTCCTTGAAAGTCGTCTGTGAATCAAGTTTTTTTGAAAATCAAAATCTCTTTTCCTGTTTATTTACTGGGAAAGTTATCTCTACTTTCTAAATAAATGAAACCCAAGTGTCTTCTGAGTAATTGGAGCTTTAACTACCCCTCAGGAAATAAATGAATGTTCCCTGCCAGACTATACAGCATCTTGTCCTTGGAACCCAGTCACTTTCAAAGACAATAAAGGGTGTTAGGAGAAAGACAAAGAAAAGATAGGAAATGGAAAGGAGATCAGTAAATAAGAAATATAATTAGCAAACTCCCTTTATTCCACTAACATCTATGGACCTCCATGTGCTAGATGTTCTGAGCAAAAGGGATGCAGAGATACATAGGCTCATAGTGCGTACATGAGAGAGTGAGCTGTGGCCACCAGTTCACCACAAAGGCTCACTGGTACCATGACGACAGTCTGCACAGCGAAGGAAGGAGAAAAAAAAGTGGGCAGTGGTCAAGGCCCCTGGTCAAAAAAGGATTCACAGAAAACTTTCCTCCACTGAGTCTCCAGAGGTAGTGGATATTGGCCAGCCTTGAAAGGTGGGCCAGAACACAGAGACACTGACTGCCTTTCTAGGCTCCGAATTCAGCCTGTTGCTATCCCCAGCTAGCTGGCAAAATTAGTCCCAGGACCCCATGACGGATAACAAAATCCATGGATGTTCAAGTTCCTTATATAAAACGGCACAATGCAGTCAGTCGGCCCTCTGTGGATACGGAGGACCAACCGTAATATGTGGGTACCTGTCTGCACGCTTGTGTTCGTTGCTCAGTCGTGTCCAACTCTTTGCAACCCCCTGGACTGTAGCCTGCCAGGCTCCTCTGTCCATGTGAGTCTCCAGGCAAGAATACTGGAGTGGGTTGCCATTCCCTTCTCCAGGGGATCTTCCTGACATGCTTACTGATTTGTTTTCAAGGTGTTGCTGGGCAGTTTTAATTTCCTCTTTAAAGCCCTGGATCATTTATATCCTCCTTACTTTTCAGATTGCTTTTCCACCCTCCCCCTACATCGCCACTGGATACTGCCCAGTTAAGCCCCCTGATGCCCAAGTTTGCCTGGCAATAGAGAATTTCTTTCTCTTCTCTCCAGTCTCCTTCCCCCTTCCTTCCTTATGTCTTTGAACTGTCTTTCAATTTTATCACCAATTTTCCATTTTTGACACAGAAAAAGACCATTAACTACTGCACCTAACATATTCTTAGATATAACCTAAATCCAGTGCATTAAAATGGTGGTTGCCAACCTTTTTGGCACCAGGTACCAGTTTCATGGAAGACAATTTTCCCACAGACCATGGGGTTGAGATGGTTTGGTTTGAATGTAATTCAAGTGCATTACATTTATTGTGCACTTTATTTCTATTATTATTACATTAGCTCCACTTCAGATCATCAGTCATTAGATCCCAGAGGTTGGGGGTGCCCTGCTTTAAAAGACTGTAGAAAGCATTGGTATGCAGGGCAGTGATAGGTGCAATCAGCCTGTGGAAATCCACAGTATCTTCATTGTAGAACTGGGTTTTGATTATTCCTTATCCTACATGTGAATAAGTTCACAAACTCTTACTGAAGAAAGGGCCCGTATAAAACCAGTATAGTAACTTCACACACATACCAGCCCCTCTCGCCATTCTGAAAAAATGTCCTGTGGTGTGTGGTTTGTGGATAACAGGTCAAGAGGCAGTTTGTTGTTGTTTGTTGTTCTGTTGCCTTTGCTAAGTCATGTCTAACTCTTTGGGATCCCATGGACTGCAGCACACCAGGCTCCTCTGTCCTGCACTATCTCTCGGAGTTAGCTCAAATTTATGTCCATTGAATTGATGATGCTATCTAACCATCTCATCCTCTGCTGCCCGCTTCTCCTTTTTGCCTTCAATCTTTCCCAGCATCAGGGTCTTTTCCAATGAGTCCACTTTTCACATCAGGTGGCCAAAGTATTGGAGCTTCAGCTTCAGCATCAGTCCTTCCAGTGAATATTCAGGGTTGATTTCCTTTAGGATATAGACATCATCTTTCCCACCCATTGCAGCCAAGGAAAGAGTAGAAAGTCCATGTAAGATTAAGAATAAAAGCATCTTTGATTTACTGTCTATGTGGTGACAGACCAAGCAGTGGCCCAGGTGTTGGATGGGAGTTTACAGGCATCAGAAAGCTCTGTCACCTGCTACCCCTAAGGTTTAAGGAGTGGCTTTTGAAGTTTTTTGCTTGTTTTTATTTGGGGGATTTTCCTCTTTGCGGGGGGAAGGCAGAGACAAAGAATTTAGAAGCATTATGAGGATATTGGCAACCCACTCCAGTATTCTTGCCTGGAGAATCCCATGGACAGAGGAGAGCCTGGTGGGCCACAGTCCATGGGGTCGCAAAGAGTCGGAGGCAACTGAGCGAGTTTCACTCACTCACTCACTCACTGTCTATTTAAAACACCCTTGCCCCGGGAGTGGGGGTAGAATGTCAATCCTCATCATTTTTCCAGTAGCTTCAGGAAGCCCCCTGCTGGAATATCACTAGATTTGTTGTTGTTGTTTTTCATAAAGCACTTTAACTGCACTGATTTTTGGTCAAAGGGCTTCTTTCTCCTCCCACCTCCCACTCACCACACACATTCAAATACATCAAACTCCCATTAGAAAGAGTAAAATGACTGTTGAATGTCACAGGGGAAGTAGTGGTGGCTCAGTGGTAAAGAATCCACCTGCATTGCAGGAGACTCAGGTTTAATCTCTGGGTCTGGAAGATCCCCTGGAGAAGGGAATGGCAACCCACTCCAGTATCCTTGCCTGGAGTATCCCATTGACAGAGGATCCTGGCAGGCTACAGTCCACAGGGTCACAAAAGAGTCAGACAGGACTTAGTGACTAAACAACAGCAAAACATTGGGAGATTTCATATATGAAGTCCAGATTTTCATTTCTCTTGAAAAATCAGAAGTTCTGGCAACAGTGAGGCAACATGCTCACAGGATAAGATTGAGCTTGTGTCAAGGCAGGAGGCATAGTAACTGAGAGAGGGAACTCTGCTGCTGGACTCCTGAACTGGGATCCTGGCCTTGCCTGCCTCCTCACAGCAGTGGGGCCTTGGGCAAGATACTTAGCTCCCTGTGCCTCCCTTTCCCTGTGTATTAAATGATGTAACTAATGGCACCTCCCTTGTAGAGGTCTTTGTCCTGCCTTTAGGACAAGAACAAGTGCTATTAGATGTTTGTGAAATAAGCAGTAGCTGCCCCTCTAAATGAGCAGGTGCACTAGAGCCCACCTTCGTCCCCACTACCTACTCCTGCCATCCTTGCGGCCATGCTGTAGTTATATCCTTCCTAGTGGGCTTCATCAGCAATGGATTTTCTTCCCCTGGCCTAGAATCAAGCCGTCCATCAGCCAACTCTGCGGAAAGAGGAAGTTTCAACAAAAATAAGAAGGAGACTAAAGGGCTGTGTATGGAAAGAACCTTGTACTTATTCCTAAAGTTCAGGTCTGTGTTCAGGTCCCCAGAGCTATAAGTACAAAAGCCATAAAATGATGGACAGTATTGTTTTCATTTCTGCCATACATCAATATAAATTAGCCATAGGTGTACATATGTCCCCTCCCTCTTAAACCTCCCTCCCACCCTTTCCCACCCCTCTAGGTTATTACAGAGCCCTGGGTTGAGTTCACTGAGTCAGACAGCAAATTTTCATTGATGTATGGAAGAAATGGAACCAATATTGTAAAGCAATTATCCCTCAATTAAAAATAAATAAATAAAAACAGTGAGATATTCAGTTCAGTTCAGTTCAGTCGCTCAGTCGTGTCTGACTCTTTGCGACCCCATGAATCGCAGCAGGCCAGGCCTCCCTGTCCATCCCCAACTCCCGGAGTTCACCCAAACTCATGTGCATTGAGTCAGTGATGCCATCCAGCCATCTCATCCTCTGTTGTCCCTTTCTCCTCCTGCCCCCAATCCCTCCCAGCATCAGGGTCTTTTCCAATAAGTCAACTCTTCGCATGAGGTGACCAAAGTTTCAGCCTCAGCAGCAGTCCTTCCAATGAACAACCCAGGACTGATCTCCTTTAGAATGGACTGGTTGGATCTCCTTGCAGTCCAAGGGACTCTCAAGAGTCTTCTCCAACACCACAGTTCAAAAGCATCAATTCTTCGGCGCTCAGCCTTCTTCACGGTCCAACTCTCACATCCATACATGACCACAGGAAAAACCATAGCCTTGACTAGATGGACCATTATGGGCAAAGTAATACCTCTGCTTTTGAATATGCTATCTAGGTTGGTCATAACTTTCCTTCCAAGGAACAAGTGTCTTTTAATTTCATGGCTGCAATCACCATCCACAGTGATTTTGGAGCCCCAAAAAATAAAGTCTGACACTGTTTCCACTGTTTCCCCATCTATTTCCCATGAAGTGATGGGACCAGATGCCATGATCTTCGTTTTCTGAATATTGAGCTTTAAGCCAACTTTTTCACTCTCTTCTTTCACTTTCATCAAGAGGCTTTTTAGTTCCTCTTCACTTTCTGCCATAAGTGAGATATTAGGTAGGTGCAAAAGTAATTTTGGTTTTGCATTGTTGAACTTTGCCATTTGATTTTGGAACACATCCTTAAATAAATGTGGATATGTTACACATCAAAAAATAAAAAATGATGGACAGATATCTGTTGCCTTGCAAAGCTGGCTTCCATGCATCTCCACAGTGCCTGAACCATGGCAAGGTGGCTATTTCAGAAGCACCTCTACCTGGTTTCTAAGACCTGGCTTCCAGGGCAACAATGGCAAGAGACTAGATCCTTTCACCCTCTGAGGATATGCTGCCTGATGAGAAGGCAGGAAAGTGGGAAGAAGTGGGGAATTTGCTATGATTAATTTTAGCTCCTAGATGTAATACATCAGAACCATGGTTTTCTAGAATGTTGGGAGGCAGCATTAACTAGAACTTCCTTTTCTTTAGTTAACTTGCTCACAGATCAAGAGGTTAAAGCTTCCTCTGCCTGTCATTAGCAGAACGTTTTGTTTCCAGTGTTACTGGGTGAAGGGCTTGGGTGTTTCTCCCCCAAGGTCTCTCCAAAGACACTGCCCCAAGAGTCCTGTTGAAGGAGGCCACCAGTCACACATAAACACACATGCTGCTCCTGTGCACTTGAAGCACACTGCTGACCATCCTAGAATAAACATCTTAGTGCTATCACAAACATTTTCCTTTTCTGCAGGTTTTTTTTTTTTTTTTTTTTTCCCTTGAGGCAGGAGAAAGAGACCCTCTCATTATTTATCTTGAGTGTTTGATAGGCCTCCTTTGAGAAGGTCATTGTCTGCAACAGTAAAAATAATCAGGGGATTTCTGGAAAAGCTGGCAAAAGGAAAATGATTCATTATTTCAAGAATTATTTTGCCTTCAGTCCCCAAAATGGATGAAGGCTTCTAACAACATGTAAGAGAGAGTAAGGCTTAGGTTGCATTTTAAAGGGAAAAGAAGTTCAAACATTACATTTTTAGCTCTGCTGTAATATAACTGGGGTCAAGGCAGTCCATCTGTTACCCCCATGGTCTTCTGGATGCTATTGTACTATTCCCTTTGCAAAGGAGGCCTGCCTGCCCTCCTTCCCATCTCATCAGTTTGAGCTAATGAGATTGGAAGAAGTTTTTTAGATTCTATTCAAACAGCTCCCCCTCCCTCTGGTCCCTTTGGGAATGTCAGAACAGATAGTATACCCATCTATATGGGCTCAACTCGACCTTACACGTCTTGCTGTGTCACACAAAATTGTGCATCTTCAGAGCACAGTGTATTTTGCTGATGGGGGAATGGAGTGGTTATGTAGCTATTTAACTGTGAAGGATAGTGTAATCAAATAGACCAAAAGGTGTTTTATAACCCAACTTATACAACATGTCTGGTACAAAGACACCTATTGTGTTGGGTTATTTTTGAAATAAAGTTTGTTTGGCATCAGTGCCAGCCAGATACCCAGAATGAGGCAGCTTGACTGATAAAGAGACTGACTTTTAACATGAAAACTGGAGAAGCTAAGCGATCAATATGACCTTGACTACTCATAAGCCGAATAACTTATGGAAATGATGCAAAGACCCTGTGAGCTCCTTTGCCTGACAGAAAGGCTTGAAATAATATTTTAAGAAAATCAAAAGCAGCCATCTCCTGGATCTTCTTTCCAGATTAGATCTGAAATGAAAGACCCTGAGTTACACAATTAACTATTGATTTTTGTTGATCCATCTTTAATTCTCATAGCAATCGAGTTGTGTTTACACAGTCGTGGTAGGCAGGCATACTTCACTGGGAGCAAGGCGCCTTTCAGTTCTACATTAATTTAAACATTACATTGTCCTGGGCATGTGAGACAAAAATAAAGTTTGTTTTTATTGTAGTGGATCGGTGACGTAAACCTTGTAAGGTTAAGCCAGCCTAGGTGGTTCATGAAGAAAATCCCTTTTATAAAGCAAGCGTCAGTTTGTCAATTGAATATATTACTGGTGGCAGGGAGAGAATAAAAAAGCACCTGGATGCTGCAGGGTGCTGGAATGTTGTCCAAAGTTGGCTGCAATTTAATCTCCTTACAGTTTCATTTCTTGATTTCACACACTCAGTAATATGTGTGGGTTTATCACCCAGATAGTCTTATTGATGTCTCTAAGAATGTCATCATTGTCCTGTTTACACTTTCACTTAAAAGCACCAAAACACATCACCCAGCTTCCCCTGTCTTCAGGAGATAGAAATCTGAATTTAAGCAGCTTTCTGGGACTGGCTCAGGCCAGGAAAGACTGCACTTGCTGGTTGAAGGACACACTTAATAAAAGGGTAGAGTCAGTGTTGGTGCCATTTATCACAGGCCTGATATTTTCAATAACATCGCACCCCAAGATACAAGCTTATTGTCTCAGCTCTTGCTCCTGAATTTCCAGGAAGCAATGGCAGCTTCTTCTTCACCCAGCCACAGGCTAGGCCCACCTGGAGGCACAGAAGGTGGCCCAGGACGCTCAGCAGAGCTGCCCGATGGGGATGGCCAAGGGATGTGAGTCCACTGGTCTCTGCTCTTGCCAGAGAAGGGAAATTGCTTTTGCCGAAGCAGATGGTAGTCAGACATCCATTAATCTAAGGGCCATCCTGGTTTTTATGAGGCTATCCTGGAATCCCAGAAACCATGAGATTCAGTGGTAAAGAACTCGCCTGCCAGGGTAGGAGACTCGGATTTGATCCCTGAGTCAGGTAGATCCCCTGGAGAAGGAAATGGCAATCCACTCCAGTATTCTTGCCTGGAAAATTTCATGGACAGAGGACCCTGATGGGCTACAGTCAGTGAGGTCACAAAAGAGTCGGACGTGATTTAGTGACTAGACAACAACAGCGCTTCTGCCAGTGTGTCCGGGACTGGAAAGCAGTGTGGCTTTCACAGCCCAGATGAACATCAGCAATGATCTTATTTTACATGCCTCTTCATCATGGAAAAGTAGACATTATGAAAACTCAGACACGTCTATGAGCTCCGAAGTGGAATTATGTATTGAAAATAGACCTGATAGTGACTTTGTTCATTGATACGCAATCAATAGCAACTCCAACATGTAAGATATTGAGTCAGAATCTGAAGAAGAAAGAAGAACCAAATTTAATGCCTGGCCTCCAGAAGTGGGTCATCTAATTTAGAAGCAGGACGTGGATATGAAAAGAAACTATATAATAGAATGAATATAAGTTCAGGATTGAAATGGGTAATTTGGCCACTTAGGCCAGGAATTCATAGAAAGACCCCTGTGGACGAGGTATTGTAGAAACAAAACCAGCAGATATGAATTAAAAAGAGAGGAAAGGATCAAGTTATAAAATGTAGTTAGTATTAAAAATGATATGGAATTAGAGAAAAAGAGAAAAAAATCCAACTTAAGCTTGTTAAATTTAGGAGATAACTAGACCCAGAAAGATTAAAAAAGGTGAATGTAAATAGTTATTAGTTAACCTATGGAAAACATTGGCTTGAATGATCCTAAAGACTAAAAATGGAAAAAGATCAAAAGAAGATAAGCAAGTTAAGGAATTATTTAAAAATTAGGATTAGGGTAAAGGGATACAGTCAGAACTTTGAGTTTGTCAGGATATTTGTGTTCTAAATGCCATTATCAGACAAAATCAGTGTTACTCAGTTATGTCCAACTCTTTGCAATCCCATGGACGGTAGCCTTCCAGGCTCCTCTGTCCATGGAATTCTCCAGGCAGGAATACTGGAATAGGTTGCCATTTCCTTCTCCAGGGGATCCTCCTGACCCAGGGATCAAACCTGGGTCTCCCACATTGCAGGCAGATTCTTTACCATCTGAGCCAGGGAAGCGCTTAAGACCAAATATTAGGCTGGATAGCCTAGTTGAACAGTTCTCAGGGATTCATCTCCTAATATATCTGAAGTTTTGTTCTCTGTTGACATCGTATTAAAAAATCTTTAGCGTGCTCATTCCACGTGAACAGTAACTTTGTTTCATGCACCTCCAATATCTCCAGTATTTAGTACTACCCAGTACATGAAGGGTGCTCAACAAATATCTCTTGAATGAATAAATGATGTTGCAGGAGCAGCATAATCCCTACTTAAATACTTAGTAAATCCAGGTCCAGAGTTGTTGTGGCAGAGCAAAGGATGGAACCTAGAACAAATGTGGATTCCCACTGGCATTCTCCCACCTAGCACATCCTTCCATTCTAGAACCCCTGGTGCTTACTGGGTAATGAGGAATCAGAGCATCTTACAATTGTGTGCAACACAATATACAGCTTAATGTTTCTAAGTCTTTAGAACAATTCCCATCAAGAAATCTTCTCTTGAGAAAAAGGATCAGTAAATTGGTACTGATTCTGAGTTGCTCTGACACTCAGGATTCAATATGTCAAATATCCTTGGGAAATAGCTTTATCTAAAGCAAAGACTGATGAGCCCTAGAACTGAAATATAAATTGCACTGGGGGATGAATACCTTAAACCTGAGTAAAGGTAACACTCTTCCATCCACAAATATCAGTGTGTCTCTGGGTGACCCTTAGTGCTCAGTCTCACTGGATTCCATGGCTATTGCAAACCACCTAAATAGATTGTGTGTCACAGTGCACTATGACTCCCAGATGGTCTACAAACTTGTGTTAGAAATAACTCCAGGTTGCCTAATTATTTGTAGACTAATGAGTAATGCAAAATGCAGAATGTTTTTCCCTGGTTTTAACCCTCAGCATTTTTGTTATTGTTCAGTCGCCAAGTTGTCTCCGACTCTTTGTGACCCCACAGACGCCACACGACTGGCTCCCCTGTCCCTCACTATCTCCCGGAGTTTGCCCAAGTTCATGTCCATTGAATTGGTGATGCCATCCAACCATCTCATCCTCTGTTGCCCCCTTCTCCTCCTGCCCTCAATCTTTCCCAGCATCAGGGTCTTTTCCAATGAGTCAGCTCTTTGCATCAGGTGGCTCTTGAGCTTCAGCATCAGTCCTTCCAATACTTCATAATAAAAACTTAACACTTTCAGGTATATTTTTATGATGTCTGTGATGATGGTGGTTTTGGAGATGTTTCTTTGGAAAGAGAACATCCATGAAAAAAAAATAGTATAACCTTTTTTAATGCTCCTCTGATTCCCACCCTCCCCCCAAAAAAAATGTTTTTTGTTTTTTGGGTTTTTTTTGTCTTGAAAGAGTAGCTCAAACTCTATTACTCCAAGGTGAAAACATAGCGTCATTCTTCTGGAATACACAACCGGTGCCTTCATGCTGTATTTCCCTCTGACAAAGTCCGTGGGCTCTTTACTCTACAAATACACTGTCATCTACGCCAGTCATGGCCCAGCTCACTGGACAAGTAGGTATACTGTTTAAGACATAAAATGATGGAAAGGTTAGTCAGAGAAAAAAGTCTAATCAATCTTTTAAGGCAAGTGAGTAGCATATAAATTTATTTTTATCCATAATGGTGCCTATAAATGAAAGGCCAGAGGTTTGATGCCCTCTCTCTCATCGGCTGGAATCATTAACCTGACACTAAGTTAAACAGACTCAGAAGTTCCAACCCAGATCCTGCTCAATGCTCATTCCTAAATAAACATTTTAGTTAATAGTATTGTCCTGGAAGAAGAAAAATAAATCTAACAACATGGCTAAGCATGTTCTGTTTAGTTAATTATACAAACGGCTATCAATGAGCTGGCTCATTTCCCAACTCTCAAGATGTCACTATGAAACAGGGCAAATTTCACTTTTGGAGAAACTGACCAATAGTGATCATCAAATCTGATCTATTAATTCAGGTGATTAAACTGTATTTTAAATTAAATTTGTGGATCCACCCACCTCCTAGAAAACAAAAATCAAAAAATACAAGGTTTCAAATGGGCATTTCAAGTCAGGGCACTAATGTTAGAGAAATCACGAATGTGTCCTTTGCATGTTGATATAATCATTTTGCCCAAACTTGTGATTATATGCTTTTCCTTTTCCCAGATGCCTTTCTCTGCCATAGACAAAGTTTGTCATTTTCTCTATGTTCCTTTTTTTCTCTTCCCACCGAGGGACCTTTTCTTCCCCATTTTCCATGTATGGGAACATTTTCCATCTCTTTGATGAAATAACTTCACTTTCCTTCCATCCATTTGATTTGGTCTCTAAAAGTCCTTGGCAGCCACTGTTTATCTCCAAGCTGAGTTCTTTTCTTTTCCACAAGATATATTATTTTCTAACAACCCTAAGCTTCCTACTGCACTTCTCTCTGCTTGCCTTTTTTTTCCCCCCAAAAAAGTAAGCTCATTTTTCCTCTCTGAGTTCAGGGGTTCTAACAGAGGTCACTAGAAGTCATTGATCATGATAAAGAACAGTGATACAGTTAATACTATACTCATAAAAGCACATCTCAGCTGAAAATTACTCTTTCCCCTAATAAAACCAGTTTGCCCTGGAGATACGGAAGACTCTCCAGGACCCCAGTAAGGAAACAGAGTGCCCCCAAGTGCTGAATCATATCTCCTGGTGTATGGGTGGGTGAAGAGAATGGTTCTCAAATACTGATCCGGCACATTAATTTTTCAGAAGGGCAAGTGAAGAGTAATGTGTCCGGTTGAGGTAACAGAGGGAACTGAATTCCGAGAGAAAGTAATTATCCAAGTTGGAGTTTGACCAGGTTAACCGGGTCGACACCACAACTCTCAAGAAGAGTCTGGAGGGTCTTCTGTGTTCACCAAAGGTCACTGTCTATTTTTACCTCTCATTCAGAAAGCAGCTCCACCAGGAATACAGTAAGAGGTGGTATTAAAGAAGAGATTAACTGTGCCTCTGAGAAAAATGACTTGAGCTGCAAGGTTTCCCTTGAGGTTGGCCTGCCCCCAGCAAACACCACTTAACAGAGACTTTGAATGTGCACAAACCTTCAACTAAGAGACCCAGTATTAAAATACCTCCTCCCCATTCCCACAGGAATGTAGCACATAATCATCTTCCTAGTGCCCAAGATTTGCTCATCAGGAAAGGGATAGAGGAAATCACAGCTTCCACTTCAACTCGAAGCTCAGGATTAGCCAGCCCATCTCCTCTGTTTGATCCATCACCTGTTCATCACATCTGCTAGATCACCTCCCTCCTACTGCTTCACCCGTGGAAAATGCTCTCTGCCCAAACCAACTCTCTGCAGTCTCCAAATTTTTCATCTTCTTGGCCCCAGCACACATATGATTCTTTAGTTAAAATCTTCATCATCACACATAATGAGAAATGTGGGGTGATGGTGGTGCCATGGGGGTGACACTTCTTCCCAACTTTGGGGACATGTTTCTTTCCATGTGGAAGGAGTTCTCTAGGATAACATTTCTAATGTCTCTAACCTCTGTTCATTCACTTCTCCTCAGGAGAAGGAGGAATAGTTTGTTTAAATAACAAATTAACAGATGCACACTTCTATATATAAAATGTTTTTGCTTTTTTTTTTGCTAAGTCGCTTCAGTTGTGTCTGACTCTTTGCAACCCTATGGACTGTAGCCTGCCAGGCTCCTCTGTCAATGGGATTCTTCAGGCAAGAATACTGAAGTGAGTTGCCATGCCCTCCTCATAAAATAGATAAACAACCAGGATATATAGCCTGGGGAACTCTACTCAATAGTCTGTAATAACCTATATGAGAAAAGAATCTGAAAAAGAACAGATATTTTATATATATATATATATATATATATATATATATATATATATCACTTTGCCATTCACTTGAAATTAATACCACATTGTAAATTAACTATACTTCAATAAAAAAAAAAAAATAGCAAGTTTAGGAAGGAAACAGGGAAAACTTAAGTCCATCTCCTGCTCTCTGCATCCTTCCTCTCAAGTCATGCTGGCTGTTAGAAGCACACGTTCTAATCTGTTCCCTTCATGTTGTAGGTTTTAGAAGTCACTTGCCCCCAACCCAGGGCTATCAGTTACTAAGCCCATCTACTTCTAGGGCCACTGCTAAGAAACTCACTTCTCTAAAGATAAAACCTCATTCTCCTTAGAGGCTTTCTCAATAATAAAACTGATATTTTTGCCTTACATCAGCCTTTTTTTTTTTTTGGTCTCTTTCTTCAGTTCATTCAGAATTACAGGTAGGGAAGAGAATTATTTATTGTATTACCTGAAATTCCAATAATGGATGCATAGAAGATGCATAATTAAGAATACTTTAGTCTTTAAGTTTTATAGAATGGGAAGATCCTTTAAAATTTTTTAAAGAAACTAAGGTTCAACGGGGCCACACAGCTAGTTAGTACAATGCCAGGATATGAACACTGGTTTCTAAACACCCAAGTTCTTGTGTGGTAACCCAAGTTCCACACAGAACCCACCCAAGATCTGTGGTCGGGCTTTTCCTGCTTGAGTCCTGACTCCCTATTTTATTAGTCATGTGTATGTGGCTAAATATTTCAACCTCTCTACTCTCTGTTTCCCCATGTGTTTAAAGCGGATGAAAATAGTACTGTCTCATAGGGTCAGTATAAGAATTAAATGAGATAATTCATGCACTGCAGTCAACCCAGTACCTGACACATAGTAACACACATTGTAAAAACACTTTATATATGTAGCCATTATTTTCTTACCATATGTCTTGTTGAACTGATTGTCAGTGAATCGTTATGGCAATAGAGAAATAAGAAATCTGTTGAGAAAGGTACTGTTTAATTTGTTCTAAAAGCTCTAGTTCTCTTGGCAAATATTAGTATCCAGCTGAGGAATGATGCTGTGCTTGAATTTCACAAGTAGAGCTGAATCTCCTCCTGACACTTCACAGTAGACATACTAACCAGTATTTTCAATATATAATCAACAGATGGAAACTTACTTGAAATAATAAAACAGTAGCCTCCATCATAGAACACTAATCCATTGTGCTATTTCATGAATTTGCTACTTATTTCTCCTTGGCTGTGGGCTGAGTTTCTGACTGTACACAGATAACATGTCTCTCTCTGAAGCTGATCTCATCATACATATATTTATTCCAGTTTATCACTTGAGCTTTTCTGCATCACCTTATATATTCTCCCCATCTTTTCCTTATGAAAAGGGGACATATCACCTTCTATTTTATTCTTCCTTATATTCAGGTTGTTGGTTTTAGGCAGACTCTCTACTTCATGATTATTGCTGACTGGTGGGGGTGGGGGGGAAATGATACGTGTTTCCATTTTGAAAATCAGGAAACCAAGTTTCCAGGTCTAATTTCACCTGTATTTGAATTTTTATGAACCACAGTTTCCGTAAATACTCCGTGTAAAATACAGCTGACACCAGCCTCCCTCCCTTTCCAGGCTGATGTAAGAGCAAAGTGAGATCATAGATGGGAAAGCTCTTTGGAAATAAAAGCTGCTCATTATTTATAGCCCACGGTAGTGCTCATCATTCAATTGTGTTTGACTGTTTGCAACCCCTCTGTCCATGGAATTCTTTGAACCCCCTCGGATAGGCATAGCTCTATGTTTCTGTGTTTAAGTGATTCCGTCCATTACAGAATCTAAAAAGGCAAGAGACAAGACTATCTGGGCAACTACTAGACCCAAGAGAGACTATGGAATATCTACAGATGTGGTAGCGGCACATGAAATGGAAACTTCTTGGAATGCCCTCCTTCTTACTTGCTGCTGCTGCTAAGTCGCTTCAGTCACGTCCAACTCTGTGCGATCCCATAGACGGCAGCCCACCAGGCTCCACCGTCCCTGGGACTCTCCAGGCAAGAACACTGGAGTGGGTTGCCATTTACTTCTCCAATGCATGAAAGTGAAAGGTGAAAGTGAAGACGCTCAGTCATATCCGACTTTTTAGCGACCCCATGAACTGCAGCCTACCAGGCTCCTCCGTCCATGGGATTTTCCAGGCAAGAGTGCTGGAGTGGGGTGCCATTGCCTTCTTACTTACTATATTTCAAAAGCATTCCAAGAGCCCCCTCTTCTATGAAACTCTCTCTGAGAATCAGGCCCACATGATTATTCACCTAGTAGATTGATTTGATTGATTGATTATTGACTAAAAGGAATCAAATTAGTTAAGGGATAATTACCAAGGGATTTCTGGAGAATATGACACTATCTACTTTGTGCTTGAATTATTGTTAATAATGTCATTGCACAAAGGACAGGAAAATATTTAGGAATAAGCAGAACTATTTATTTTAAACTTGAAGATATATTCTCACCCTTTTTAGCCCAACTTTTGTTCCCAAGTACAGTGAAAAGCCCCACCAAAAAGTGAACTGTACAACTGTTGCCACCTATAGGTGGCAAGTGTAGTATATTAATTTTATGGTAATTTCTATGAAGCACACTCTACAAAGGAAATGACAGTGTTATGTGGAACCCACGCAGTCTTCATCAGGAATCTTTACTAGGTTTCTTATTAATACTATCACAGTTGTTGTGTGATTCTTATTTCACATGCTCCCCTTAAAGGTAATATGGGCTGATATATGTGAAGTTCTTTTCCAGGATAGGTTAAGAGCTTGGACTCTGCAGGCAGACTGCCTGGGTCCAAATCCAGATCCCACCAGGTATTGCTCCATAACATTAAACAAGTTCCTTTCTCTGGCTGATTGCTTGTAAACGGAGAGAACAGTGATACCTTACGCCATAATACTGATGGGAGAATGAAAACAGATAATCCATGCAGTGTGCTTAGCCAAGTGTCTGTGCAGAGCAGGCACTTAATTGTTGTTGCTGTTGTTGTTCAGTCGCTCATTTGTGCCCCACTATTTGTGACCCCGTGGACTGTAGCATGTCAGGCTTCTGTCCTCCATCTCCCGGAGCCTAATCAAACTCAGGTCCATTGATTCAGTGAGGTGATACCATCCAACCATCTCGTACTCTGTCATCGCCTTCTCCTCCGGCCTTAAATCTTTGCACTATCAGGGGCACTTAATTGAATACTGTTATTACCATGATTAGTTTCAAAGCACCTTCGCATACATTTGTTACCAATGGATGTGCGCTATTGTTACCGAAATGGAAGTCCAGCTGCTCACTCCTCTAAAGCCAATAAAGAAGCAAGCCTGGAGGAAAGGGTAGTTTGCTTTATTTTGGAGACCAGCAGCCTACTGGAGAAGGCAATGGCACCCCACTCCAGTACTCTTGCCTGGAAAACCCCATGAACGGAAGAGCCTGGTAGGCTGCAGTCCATGGGGTCACTAAGAGTCAGGCACAACTGATCGACTTCACTTTCACTTTTCACTTTCATGAATTGGAGAAGGAAATGGCAACCCACTCCAGTGTTCTTGCCTGGAGAATCCCAGGGACGGGGGAGCCTGTTAGGCTGCCGTCTATGGGGTCACGCAGAGTCGGACACAACTGAAGCGACTTAGCAGCAGCAGCAGCCTACAGAGGATGAGGGGGACGGCTTTGGCAGACTCCTGTCCATAGGCCAACTCCATCCCACTTCCCCACCCCCACAGACCATCGGTGGGCTAAAGCATTTATAGGCAGAGGGAGGGGGCTACATGCAGAATCAACACAGGCAGCTCTGACAGGCATTTTGAAATTGGTCATGGGGTGGTCTTATAAGCACAATCTTGATTGTTTTATGTACAGTCAGTCTTCAGTTCCAGGGTCAGTTTGTTCCCATTTTTTGAAGCCAGTTTATGCCATGGCTAGAGTCTAGTCATCGTGCAGTTAACTTCTTCCACCAAATAGGGGTTTCAGTATCTAAAAGACAGCTCGGATATGGCTGTATCATATGGCTCAGGATATTATCTATAGCCCTTGAGAAAGAACTAAAGGCCTTTAACTTTGCTTACTGACTAAACTACTATTGTTTTGTCTTGTTTGATTGTTTTCCTTTGTTTCTGTATTTTCTCATTTCTTTAATTAAACTTATCCTTTGGCTAAAATGTTTGTACAGACAAAAGACAGGTGGAGGACATTGGGGAGGGGAGTTTGGACCAAAGGGTCCTGCTCTGTTTCACTATTTTGTTACCATTCAACAGATCCATCCTAAGCACAGTCCTGTTGGACCTCAATCCCTCCTTATGTTTTAAATTTAAATGTTTTGTGACTTCAAAATTAACATACCTGAGATCTGACAAGACAATGTTGAGGCTGGCTGGCTATACTTCTAATTCAAGGAAGGAAAGTAAGCCACTTCATTGTCTTTATTCTTAGCTGGCAGGACCACTGGAGAAACCAAAGCCAACAGCTGAAACTCTGCTGATGCTAGAGAAAGCTGAATCCATCTTCCAGTCTCCATCGAGAATCTACTGATGATTAGCATTGGGCTAGATTTTTAGGTTGAAAACTGGTGAGAGAAGGAGTAAGAGGGGGTCAGCTATTACCTATAAAACAAAATCACTAGCTCAGGAGTTCAAACACTGCAAAGATTACTTACTTGACATATGCAGTGGGGGTTTTGTTGTTGTTGTTGTTGTTGTTTTCTTAATCTAAGCAAATAATTAAAATTAGAGAACTTTAAATATGAGCAAATATTGTGGCCTTAACTTTAAAATCAAAGATCTGGACCAAATCTGGACTCATGTTTCTGCACAGCAGCAATGAGCTAGGTCTGAGTAGCTGCTCCTGCCTTTGGCTGAGGCACATGCTCGGGAGCTGGCCACAGTCCTCCCAGTCCCTACAGCTCCCTCACCAAGGTCGAATGCCTGTGTTTCCTCACCATCACTCTTGTACTGATGATGTTCTTACAGTCAGAATATTTGGCACCCACCCCTCATCAAAACTGAAAACAGAAGGAAGACTGAGAAGGTGTGTGACTTTATAGTGGGCCGTTCCTTTATTTCCATTGCCTCCTCGGCCAGTGTAGGCTTTTGTCATAATTAATTGAAAGAACCAAACCTACAAGTGGGAAACATTTAGAAAACAAGATGCACTGTTTTTGTCCCATAAACAGTGAGTGTTTTCACGTAAATAACCCTTTCCTTGTTGCTTTGTCAATAAGTTGTGTCTGACTCTTTTGTGACTCCATGGACTGTACAGGCTCCTCTGTCCATGGGATTTTCAGGCAAGAATACTGGAGTGGGTTTCTATCTCCTTCTCCAGGGGATCTTCTCAATCCAGGACTCAAACCTGGGTCTCCTGCATGCAGGCAGATTCTTTACTGTCTGAGCCACCAGGGAAGCCTGCAATTTTATTCAGCTATATATCCTCGGCACCAAAACCTTCCACCAGCCTCATGATAGCTTCTCTAGTGAGTGTTTATTGAATGAATTTGAGATCCACAATGACCAGAAATAGGCAAGAAAAAGAATTGTGGTTCTTGAATAAAGAAAAAAGGGAGAAGATACTCAGGTGAGGAGGAAATTACATTGAATGCCCTCTATTTACCTACATTTAGTATAATCAATGGAGAAGGCAATCGCACCCCACTCCAGTACTCTTGCCTGAAAAATCCCATGGACAGAGGAGCCTGGCAGGCTGCAGTCCATGGGATTGCTAAGAGTCGGACACGACTGAACAACTTCACTTTCATGCATTGGAAAAGGAAATGGCAACCCACTCCAGTGTTCTTGCCTGGAGAATCCCAGGAACAGGGGAGCCTGGTGGGAGGCCATCTATGGGGTTGCACAGATTCGGACATGACTGAAGTGACTTAGCAGCAGCAGTATAATCAGTGGAGAAGGCAATGGCACCCCACTCTAGTACCCTTGCCTGGAAAATCCCATGGACGGAGGAGCCTGGTAGGCTGCAGTCCATGGGGTCTTGAAGAGTCAGGCACGACTGAGCAACTTCACTTTCACTTTTCACTTTCATGAATTGGAGAAGGAAATGGCAACCCACTCCAGTGTTCTTGCCTGGAGAATCCCAGGGATGGGGAGCCTGATGGTCTGCCGTCTATGGGGTCGCACAGAGTCGGACACGACTGAAGCGACTTAGCAGCAGCAGGAGTATAATCAAAGCTTTTCTACCCCCTCCATGTATTTTTCACATTGTACTTTATAATTGTTTTTAAAAGAATGCTTAAAATTGGCACAGCATGAAAAGGGGCTGCTACATGAAGTTGTTCCTAATTATGGGGCCACTTTTCTGTAATCACCTAGGAATCTCTTCGTCAGCCCATCTCTGGTCTCGAGGTAGCCATTTCAGATCAAAAATTAGCTCTGTGAGTAGTGCTCCTGTACGTTAATAGTATAATGAAATAAATACCACTTCAAGGATGATTCTCAAATATTCCCACTGAATTACACCATTTCCCACAGCAGAGAGACAAACGCTGTCTGAGCCTGCTCTTGGGACACCAGAGCCATCCACTTCTGTGTCCTTTTCTTTTCTCTTTCTATTAAATATTAATGGACTTCCCAGGTGGCTCAGTGGTAAAGAATCTGTGTGCCAATGCAAGCGACACAGGTTTGATCCCTGGGTCAGGAGGAGCCCCTGGAGAAAGAAATAGCAACCCACTCCAGTGTTCTTACCTGGAGAATTCCATGGACAGAGGATCCTGGTGAGCTATAGTCCATGGGGTTGCAAAAGAGTCAGACACAACTGAGCAACTGTACAACAACAAATTAAATATTTAGCATGTGAGAATTCACAGGCTTTGACTGTGTCCACTTTTCCTCAGATCCAAATACAGTTTCCTCATTGTACCTTTGACATCCATCATAGCTATGTTGGAGGAGGGGTGGGGAATAGAACTGCCTTGTTAGGGCCTTTGACAGGAGCAATTCAGATGGTTTGGCATATTTGGGTGGCAAAATGAAAAAAAAAAAATAACATACTGGACGAAGGTCGCCAGACAGGAATTCAAATCTTTTTCTCCATCACTTGCTGAGCCACCTTGGGCAGGTAACCCTGTCAATCTGAGCCTTGTTTTCCTCCTCATTAAAGTGCAGATGTGCATCTTGCAGGCCTCTCTGGTGGCTCAGACAGTAAAGATGCTGCAGGCAATGCAGGAGATGCAGGTTTGGTCTCTGGGTCAGGGAAGGCCTTCTGGAGAGGGAATGGCTACCCACTCCAGTATTCTTGCTTGGAGAAGTCCATGGATGAGGAGCCTGGTGGGCTACAGTCCATGGGGTCGAAAAGAGTTGTAACTTACAGGTTTGCTGGGGGGAGAAGGGAAAGCCTTATAGATAAAGTACTTTCAGTGTCTTTTATATGGTGGATGCTTAATAAATGATAGCTACTGTTACTATCTCTAAGGCTTGTTCCTGTGTCCTCCTTGTGTTTTGATGGAATTTTTGCCTGAAAGAGGAAAAGAAGAAGAGAGATGTGGTCATGGCTTTAATACTTCCACATTTGTCAGTTTTTGTATCTATGCCTCCGGTCACCTTGGACCTCGGGAACTACTTAAGCAACTGAATATATTCACGTTTACAGAGTTCACCTACAATAATTATCAAATATGACTTTTATGAAGTCCCAGAGACTACCAGTAACAGCCTATGAGTACTCCTGTTTAAATCGGTTTTACTAGAACCTCCTGGAGGAGAGATTACTGGGGTGCAGAACTATTAGTATGATTTTTAAGCCCTTGGGCCTTGAAGAATCTGTCCCCTCAGACCCAAGATCTCTTTCCAATAGCATAAGACTTGTGAGCAGACAAAATACACATGTGACAATGCTTCTGACAAATTTAACATGTACTTAAATTGTGTGGCAATTTAAAGGATTGTATGCTTTTTTTTTTCTAACGTAGAACTGTCATTTCTGGCTGCAATTCAATCCCTATCCATATTTAGAAATAGGACAACTACTAATATTTAGGAAAAGAAAGGTGTTTGAAACTTTAAGAAAAAGAAGACACTTTACCTGAACAAATTTCAGAAGGATCCATTTAAAATGAAATTAAGTGGCACTTAAATGATTTGCAAATTGGGACCTATTTATCTCAGTAAAATGATTAAAGTCTTGATTTATCCCTAAAATTGGTTTTATTATTACATTAAATTATACGAGAAGATTTGTTAAAAGACTTGTAGGTTCCTTCTATCCTTTTAAATTGTGCTTTATACCAACAATAATTGAATATTGGCTAGAATAACTTGATTTTGCAAAGAAATATGTTTCTAATATTTTCCTCTTTTTATTGCAGAAATTGAAACAAGTTGAAGAAACCAGAGAAGATCCTGAGAATAGATTATGCAAAATTTCCCTGGAGTCATTCAATAAATATGATGGCAATACTGTGATCTTACTAGGAAAGGAGAAGAACTCTCTGAACAAGGTTGAAGGACAAAAGGAAGAAAAAGAAAAAACTGAAGAGGCCTCTTTGAGTAGCTCTGAGAGACCTGGGGTAGACCACCTGGAATCTTTGAGTGATTCTTTATATGATAGCTTCTCTTCCTGTGCAAGTCAGGGTTCAAATGATGTATAAAGGACGTTCCCCCTCCACCCCTTAGTGAGCTGGAAATGGAGCACTTAAGAAACAGGGGTGGGAGGAGCAGGGCAGGGAGAGATGACAACACATAAATGATTGCAGTACCAGAGCCTACACTGTCAGACTCAGAGCCAGCAGCCCACTGAGCTTACTTCCCTGAAAGGGCAAATAAAGATAGATTCTATTTGTTGTGTTCTACAAGGATTAAAAGTAAACACACCCAGGATACAGAAGTCTTAATTTTGCACTTTTTTTTTGAATACTTGTACAGAAGTTGTAAATTTTCTTGAAAAAGAAATTATATTTGTAGCAAAAAAAAAAAAAAAATGCCAGCAATAAATTGAATCAGTGCCATGTTCTTGAAATGATGTCCTAAGTCTTAGAAGTTGATAATATATTTTTTAAAAATTCCAAATCAACTTTTTGTTCAGGTCACTGTCCTAGTCCTCAGATTGTGGGTACACTCTGTAAAATGAAAACAGGGCCTGCCAGAAAAACAGAGGGCTCTTGTCATCTCCCTCTCATAATCTCAGTTTGATAGAAACTTTAATTCTAGTGCAAATTCCAAGTTGTTGACAGATTCAGATTCTAGTAAGAAGTGTTATCCTGCTTCTATTGAAAACTGTAAAGGAACTCAAGTGCGACACTGATCAGAAGTGATATGTATCAGAAACAATGTAGTTCTATTTTCCCTCCAATCATTTCCTTACACCTCCTTCTACTTAGTGGTTCTCTGTGATTCTCAACATTATTTGTTGATTTTTATCTTCCTGCTCTTTTGATTAAAATCTGATCAATCTATAAATAAAAGCTGATTCCTATTTGCAATGTTCACTTTGTAAAACATAAGATGATTGGTGCTATGAAAAATTCTTACTTTTAATATCCTTTTTTTCTACAAAGTCTGTTTATATGTAAGGATAAATTCTATTTTAAAGGTTACTGTGTATTTTTTCTAGATGTGAACTATTTATAATTGCTTTTGTACAGGAGCTTGTAAACTAGGCATAACAAATATTTTAGGATCTATGGATACTTTAGTACACACTTGTTTCTTTAAAGAGTATTGTATGATCAGTGTTATTTGGTTAATTTGTGCAATTTGTTACATTTGAATTTTGTTGTCTTAAAATTGTGTGTCTTTCAAACTTTTTAAGATTCTTTTGTTTCATTGCTGAATAAACGTCATATCACAATGGCACCCACTGAAAGCTTGAACCTTATTCAAGGACCCTTTGAGCCAATTAGTTGTTTGAATCTCACACGTGCTCTAGCTACAGTTCCCAGAAGAAAGACAGACTAATAAGCAAACGCCCTATGGCTCCAGAAAGAGTAATTCAGCCAGTAGGAAGATTGGAGTCTGCAAACTAGCCAGTAATGGTCAAAGCAGTTTTATCTCCCTGAGGGGTTTACCAACTAGAAATGAGAGGAAGAGGTGGGCAAAGGGAGAAAGGGGGCCCGAGGCAGATAGGGAACGATCTCTGCAGAGGAATTACAAGAAAGCCCTTTAAGCTCATTTCCAGACCCGCTCTGCTGGCAGGACAGGCAAACAAATGATCAGCATTTCGGCCTGAGAGAGCTTCCTCCTAGAGGAGGCCCGAGGTGGGGAGGGACAGAGCTTATGAAGCCCTTTTCACAGAGGTGGATGCTCCCTAGGGTCTTGGGAGAGCGAACGAGCGGGATTGGGGGCGGGGGCTCTAAGGCGCTCCCGGCGGGCCAGCGGGCTCCCGTACCACCTGCTGCAGGGCTCGGTGGTCAGGAAGGCAAATGTAGTCCCTCGAGTACTCCAGGTGGATCGCTCGGTAGAGAAAGGAGGAATCGAGGTGCGGGATTCAGCCAGCAACCGAGTCCTGGGCTGGGAAGGCAAGGTACACGCGAGGACGCGGGTGTATATGCTAATTACCCGTGGCTGGGAGGGAAGCCGAAGGTAGCTGCCGGGTCTTTTCGAGAAACGGGATGGAGTAGAACAACTCCCGTCTTCACCCCTGTTTGCTTTCTAGTGGGAGCTCATCTAGGTTTTCCCGGGGTGGCCCTCTCCTGGGCTAGGCTACCAGGGCGGTGTCACCGCACCCTTCAGCGGTGCGCGCGGCAGATAAACCGAGTGCAGAGCGCGTCGAGCTGGTCACGGACCCCACCACACCCAGCCCACCCCGCCGCAGTAGAATCCAATCCCGGTAACGACCAGAAGAGAAGGCGCGGCTTCATGGGACACTCTAAAGGGCCTACAGGTGTGCAACTTTGCCAGACGCACTGGAGCGCGCCCGGCCCCTCGCGGCCCCGCAGCTCCAGTCCCGCAGGCCGGAGAGACCCTGCGGCGGAGGAGCCTACCATCCCCGGGGGCTCAGGAAAGGGGTGGGGGGCGCGCGCGCCCTTGCAAGCAGAGGGCCACGGGCACGCAGTCTTCCGACCTCACCTCCCAGGTCCTGCAGACTGCGCCCGCCGGATCCCCGCGGCACCTGCTGCGCCCTCCTCCCGCTGCTCCCTGGTCTCCAGCCTCTGGGCCTCGGAAAACTACACGCTCTCTACCTCTCTAGGCGTCCCAGTCCCGGGGACGCGCGGAGGCGGGAGGAGAGGGCGAGCGGAAGGGGGTGGGACGTGAAAAGACTGTCCCAGCTTTCCCCGCTCACCACCCCCACCCCAACTCGGCAGCCGTCACGTGGTGCCTGGAGTGGGAGGTGGGGAGAAGACAGGAGACTTTTTTGGGTGCTCGGGATCGCCAGTAGTTCTTTCATTCTCCGTCGCCAACTCCAGAGACTCCGTGCTCCGCCAGGGAGCTCGAGTCAGAGGAGCGGCGACCCCTCAGCCCGGAGCCCCGGCTCGGGCGATGCGGGCGCCGCCGGCGGCACCTGCGGCTCCTCTCGGCGGCGGCGGTCGCCTCGGCGGCAGCAGAGCGGGCCCCATCAGCCTCGGCAGCCACAGCCGCTGCGGCCCGGACAGCCTCCGCCGCGGTCGCAGCTTCTGATGCGCCTGCTCGCTCCCGGCCCCGCGGCTCCGGGAGGATGTGGGTCCTCGGCGTCGCAGCAACTTTTTGCGGATTGTTCTTGCTTCAAGGTAAGAAAACGAAGCGGCCAGCTGTCCGGCCCGGCGCGCACACCCCATCCACCCGCCGGCCCCTTTGCCTCCCTGGGCGCCCATCTCCGGTCCTGTGCTGCTCCGGGTTGGCCCAGAGGGAGTTTGGCTGCGGCGAGGGGTGTTCAAAGGCGCTAGATGGGAAGGTCTCCAAATCCCGCGCTGCAGGAGAGGCGGGAGCGGCGGATTGGTGGGACTCTGGCTGCAGATGGTTGGGCTGCGCGGTAGAAAGAAGCTAAGCTAGGAAGGAGGCAGGGTCCGAGCCGCATGGGGTCTCAGCTAGGGAACTGGGGCGACAGACAGCGAACCTGCCAAGTCGTCGGGCGTCTCTAGCAACCCGTGGGAGTGGCGCCGCCGACAGGTGAGCCGCACGCGGGGCAGCCTGTGGCCAGGGCGCGCCCGGGTTGGGTTGCTGCGCTCGGAGCGCGACCGCTGTGGGGCTGGGAGGGGTTGCGCCGGGTCCGCGACTTGTTTGCCCGGGAGCCGGGGGAATTGGGTCTGGAAGGCAGCTCGTAGATGCGAGCGGAGCAGTCAGGCTGGAGCGGAGAGAGGTGAGAAACGTCTGACTCCTTTCCTCCAGTACGAGACCGACTTCCAACCCAGCTCTGCAGAGCTGGGACCCCGAGCCGGAGCCCTAGCTAAATCGAGCCGCGAAAGTGGGGCAGAAAGCGGCCGGGGATGCACGCCCACACAAACACAAGCACGCAGGCACGTTCCCACGCCACGGCCACCCCTGCTGCTTCGGGGAACCGTCCCGAAGAAAGGTGGGATACTTGGGGCGCAGCGGCACTTCCTCCAGAGCTTCAGCGTAGGGAGCCTGCGAACCACAGCGCTAGAATGCCGACGCCAAAAATAAAAGAAAACCGAAAATGCGTCTGCAAAGGCAATCGCGACTGGTGCCAAAATAGCAATTAACTCATTTGTAACCAATTAACAATTAGGCAAATCTTCGGCGTAGACTGGAGCTGACGCAAGTCTCTGGAGCTACTCCGCTCTCAGGCTGCATGTTCCTCCTTCTAACTTCCGTGCGGAATGGCCAGGTATGGTGTCGGATAGGCTCTTTGTTTCTGGAGCGAGGGTCTAAGGGTCGCGAGCAAAATTCCACTTTATCCCGCAGGACCTTCCTCGGCCACGCCGCCCTCTACTGGCTTCTGCCGCAGCCGCCTTTCTGGAAGCCCCAGGCGCTAGCGCGGAAGCGACGCTGGCTGGGGCCAGTCGGAGGACGGTGGGTTCCCGGGTGGTCTCTGTGAAGCTGGGTCTGAACCGGACTGCGTCTGTCCCACAGGCTTTGCGTTGCAAATTCAGTGTTACCAGTGTGAAGAATTCCAACTGAATAACGACTGCTCGTCCCCCGAGTTCATCGTGAATTGCACGGTGAACGTTCAAGACATGTGTCAGAAAGAAGTGATGGAGCAAAGCGCAGGTAAGAGGCTGGCAGGCCTCCTCCTCCTCCCCCCCTCTCCAGCCTGGGCCTAGGTGGAAGTGAGGGGCCATTGCATTACAGGAAAAGATTGACTTGGATATTATGCACACACTGGTTTATCGCGGATTTACTTTTACAGTGCTGGGAAGATGAAGAGTTCCAAGTTACTTTAATCTCATTAGAGTTAATTACCAGGGCTTCTCCCCAAGGAACTGGGAGGGGGATGTGCATTTAAATGAATGGCGCTCCTCTTTTTATTTACTCCCCTCACCTTCCTCTGCTAAAAGCTGATCGGGAGGCTGGAAAATATATGGATAACCAGCCCTGCTTGGGCAACTAGACAGTAGCCTGTGAGCAGTGTCAGCCTGAAATATGAAGCTAGTTGAAGTTCCCAGAGGTCAGCACTTGAAAAATGTGTTTTGTCAGAGAGCCACGCCATATTTCTTTGAAGAACACTACAGGATCTTTATTTAATTTTAGAACTAATGCATCAAATTCCAGGCACAAATTGCCAAGATCTTTCAAAGGAATGTAGTTTCCAGTCCCACAGGCTTAGCTGCTGGCAGGCTGACAGAGGGCCTGGGCACCGGCCAGGTGGAGAAAGAAGGGGAGGTGGGTCTTGCTAGCAGCAAACCTCCCTCATTTCCTGCAGAGTCTTCTCACTGAGCAGGAGCTCCTGGCCCCTCTCAGGAGTCTTTTCAGAAGTCAAAATCTCCCCTTAAAGTACAACTGGAACTTTGGGGAAATTGGTGAACTAGGGTTTCATTTCCAAGGTCAAATCAACAAATATAGATTTTGTCATTTTAAAGATGTTGATAGATGAATAATATTCAGTGAACCCAAGCCCAGCTTCTGTTTAGCTGGCTGGACTGCACTGCCCATGGAGCCTGGTGAAGGGTTAAGTGAGTCCTTTAATCCAGTAGCAGATTCATGCAAAGGCTCAAGTTTTAAACCCAGCATTTTGGGAAAAACAACTTTGGGAATGTTGTTTTCTTCTCAGAGAAGGGTCTGGCTGCACCTTGTGGCTTGCCGCTTAGTTACGTGGGAAGGCACTAGCTAGTCACTGTACTGTGAGGTGGGGTGTGTGTGTATGTGACTTTCAAGGCTGTTCGTTTAGATTATGATCAGTCTAGCTGTGGATTCTTTCCACCAGAATCATTCTTCTAGGAAACTGGAAACGTAATTGCTCTCAAAAATAACTTCTCAAAGAAAGCAACATGCATTGTGTGGTTATATGGGATGCTCCTGCTGCTGCTGCTGCTGCTAAGTCGCTTCAGTCCTGTCCAACTCTGTGCGACCCCATAGACGGCAGCCCACCAGGCTCCCCCTTCCCTGGGATTCTCCAGGCAAGAACACTGGAGTGGGTTGCCATTTCCTTCTCCAATGCATGAAAGTGAAAATTGAAAGTGAAGTCACTCAGTTGTGTCTGACTCTTAGCGACCCCATGGATTGCAGCCCACCAGCCTCCTCCGTCCATGGGATTTTCCAGGCAAGAGTACTGGAGTGGGGTGCCATATGGGATGCAGGCTGTTAAAAAAGCCAAACAAAACTTAGTGATGGGTCTTTAGCTAAGATTGACATGGGTGATTC
This sequence comes from Bos indicus, assembly GCF_029378745.1. Taxonomy (NCBI): domain Eukaryota; kingdom Metazoa; phylum Chordata; class Mammalia; order Artiodactyla; family Bovidae; genus Bos; species Bos indicus. Next base: position 64,846,200 of record NC_091761.1, read on the forward strand.
TGGTGAGATGTTTCTTGTCTGCTTGTATTTCATTCCTGAGAATTTAATCTGAGCAAAAACAGACTGCCCTTCCACCAGAGGAACTGCTGTGATTTTCATCAGAATCACTCTGAACACTTTATTGCAACTCTCAAATATTTGTAGCTTTCTTCCTGGCAGTAGTTTAGAGGCAGACAGAAAGGGGGATATGGAACTTCCTCGTCATCCTCCAGGTCACTGCTTACCCGGGGATCTTGTTTCATAACCTGGGATATGATTGTCACAAGGAGAGGCAAAGCTATGAACCAAATTGCAGTCAGAAGAGGTGGCTTCCTGAGAGATATTTTTTGCTTTTTCAAAGTGTACTTTGAAGATGCACTTTGAAAATGGAATTTTCAAGTGTTCAGTTTTTCATCTGGCTTCCCTCTCTCATCTACCCCGCACTGATTTTTGTTTTGTTTTGTTTTGTTTAAAAAGGTATCACTGGCATGATAATGCCTAGCTTCTCTACCGAGAAACTGAGCACAGTCAGCACCTGACCTGAAGTTGCTATTAGCTCAATCAAAGTGGGTGCTGTGTATCTTCAAACCAGGTTCCTCTGGCCACATGTCATAGGCTAGAGAGTGACAGACACGGGAGAGATAAGGCAAACTCAATTGTGAGGTGTGAGACACAGACACCGTTGATGAGCTCAAAGGAACTGGTTAGGGGAAGGAAGCAAGCTGTGTGCACGGAGTATCCTGAATTCAATAGAAATCAGCCAAACATATACTTCTGTGTTTGAAGTTGAAGGTGGGGTGGGCATAGGAGAGGGAGTGGACAGAAATGTCTAAGGCGTTTCCATTTTCATCATGTGGTGTTAGAGACCAATCTGTTTAAGTGGTGATTAACTCTACCCTTGTTGGCAGGGCGAGAAACTGATTGTTAAGTGAACACAGCTTAGTGTACTCATCAGTGTAGCAACAGCTGATTTCTGTTGTACACGGCATGTGCAGGTTCTTTGTGCCTTATGTGGGGATATCACCTGAAATCTGAGAGTCCTCTTATGAGGCTCCCGTTTCCCAGGCTACTACCCATGGGCGTTTCATTTCACTGCAGGGTCAACTTCTTCCCACCTGTCCAATGATGCTATTAGGTGTCGAAGTCAGAATCGTTTCTGCTTAATCAGTGATACATATCCTTTCAAGAATTTCAGTGCTTTGGAACTGAAAGGGTTTTTGTTGTTTTAGTTTTTAAAAAATTACATTGACTTATCTATTAGAAAAATCATAAAAGGGGGATCTAGCAATCTGCTTTCTATTCCATCTACTACAACAACCTCCCAAATTTCTCCTTTAATGAGAGAGTTCACCAACTTTTGTAGCACATACACAAAAATTAATCTACATTTGCATAAAGATTATAAGTAAATATAATAGAATTATATTGATAGGAGTAAACCATAAGTGGTTGATTTATAGTTGACAGTGTGCATCAGAATCTGGGAGTTTTGTTCAAATTTACATCTGGACCCCTCCTTGGACAGGCCACTTTAGGGAAGTCTGTGGTGGAGCTGGCCAGGGGTCAGCCCCTAAATTGAGAGCTGCTGGTCTGGACCAACCTTTTTGTGTATTAGAGGAGTAAAACAAGAGCCAGGGAAATTAGATGTCTGGTCCATATCTGTCAGTCAGGTGTTACTGAGCGGCATCTGCTCAGTAACATCCTGGGCCAACCCCTTACGCAGGAAAATATGTCTCCAGTGCTGCCTGCAAAGATAACTCAGGCAAAGTGCTAAAGACTTAGACAATTCTCATGCCCACCAAGTTCACCTAATAGGCTTAGTGAACTGGGTTGAGTGGACGATCCACAAAATGGATTTTGCAAGAACAGGAGAACGAACTTGGGATTTGTAAAGTCTGAGTGCTATGGCATTTTCCATAGGTAGAGAAAAAGTAGGGTTTTAAATGGACTAAGATTTTAATGCACCAAGCAAGTTTGATTTTAAGTAGGAATGAAAGGCATTCTTTTTGCAAAAAAAAAAAAAAAAAAATACCAGCAGTGCAATATGCCCAGGCCCTCAGATAGGCCTTTCTGGATTAAGTCTGCAAACTCAGCTCTTATGAATTTTCAGGCAGGTACACTGAATTTTCAAGTGTGAAGTACATTTAAAATTAACCTTTACCTATTCCCCCGAGTGGAGAAGGAAATGGCAGCCCACTCCAGTATTCTTGCTTGGAGAATCCCAGGGACAGAGGAGCCTAGTGGGCTGCCATCTATGGCATCGCACAGAGTTGGACTGAAGTGACTTAGCAGCAGCAGCATTCCCCAGAGTGGCATTCCTATGGGGGGCTGAGAGAGTTTTCTGCTTTTTTCCCCCCTTGGCCAGTCGTCGAGAAATAAGGCTTGGATTATGGGGAGGGGAAGGCTCCTTTCATTGTCCTTACTAATTGATATTTAAATGTTTGCATAATAAATGACTTGTTCTCTCCAGCTCTGCACTTAATGAGTTAGTGTCTACTTAAGGCGCCACCCTTGATAATGACATTTCTCTTGCTCTGGCTTATCACTACACTCCATAAAATATTTCAAATATTGATTTTCACTTCAGAATAGAAGCCCCCCGCCCATGAATTTTGAAACCAGAGTATAAAGAATGTGAATTTGCATTTGTTTGACAGTGCAATCTTGTAATTAGAGTTTTTCCTCTTGACTAGATACAGTGAAAGGGGTATAATTTAATTTTTATAGACTAGCCAATTTCTGCCCTTTGTAAAATATAGCTCTGTCAGTGAGCAAAATGTTACAGGTTCTCCTAAACCTTATTTAAAAGTTAAATGCAGTGTATTGAGAGAAAGTTCATGGGCGGAATCAGTAACCTAATCGATCTCTTCACCCATCCTTTGCAACAGGCATTAATCTATTTGTCTGTTTTGCGATACATGAGTTACTGATTTATATGCCATGTTGCATGTACATTATGGCTGTATAAGTAATGACTATTCTCCTTTTGGATTAGTTAGTTGCTCATTAAATTGGACGAGGATGACTTCATACCTTAGATAGATTACTTTAATCCCTTATTTTCTCATGAACTAAAAAGGGATAGCAAGGGAGGACCTAGGGGTCTCTGAAACAGTCATCCACTCTTAGCAGAAAGAAGTAACAAGTTAACCATGGCCTGTGTTCTCTGCTTAATTTCACTAAGATTGAAAATGACAGGCTACAGTGAGCTTGGCAGGAAGGAAGGGTCAGTTTTGCCAACCAGTATTATATCCCAGTCCCTTTATACCTGGATTCTTTTATTTAAGGTGCACACACATGGCATATATATGTATATGCATATATCTAAAATTTTCCCTATATATGTCTGCACACAATCCTAATTTTTGTGAGAAGAGGTGAAAATATGCATCCTCCTTCTTTGTAGCTGTTTAAGTCATAAACGCTTAACCTGTGTTATATTGTAGGCACAGAGGTATTTTCTAACTTTTTTTGCCCCAGAACATCTTTGTTCAGAGAACCGGTGATGTCTGTCAATTTTCCAGTGCCCCCTGTCTACTCCGTATCTTTTTCTTTTACTCATTCTCTCATATCCTCTACCTTTTGAACATCCCACCTGCAGCCCTTACTTTCTCACCCTCAAATCCATTTTGAGATGGTTATGGAATCCACTCCAAGAGTAGAGAACAGAAATGTAAAAAATCACCATATTTTAACTTTGCCAAGGAGACCGCAACAGGTTAAAAAAGTTTAAAATAAAAAAGATTCAAATGTCAAAAAAGATATCCTCGTACATTAACATTGGCCCTGCTAAAAAGGTTTCTATGTCAACCTCAATGAAGGTATGAATTATGTGGAGAAAGATTCTGTGTGGTGAATGTCAATATCACTGCCTGTTTCCCAGCGGGACCCTGAAAGAACACCTTTTTCTCCAAGGCAAAACACTTTGCCATTCTGGTTGTTCACTTAAGTTCTCGAGATGCATCCATCTCTTTCATGTGGCAGGCATAGCAGACTTCTGAGGAGGTCTTCGGAGAGTGAATATCAGATGTCTTCAGTCCCTTGGACTCTCCAGTAAGTAAAGCATTTGTTTATGTTAACTTTCTAGCTGAACAAGCAGCCAGGGCTGACCTCCCATCTCCGTAGATGAAACATTTGAGGATTGATCCAGCTCTCCCATGGCACTAATTCCTCCCACTATGATCTCATGAAAGCTTCCATCATTGATGGTTTTCCTAATGAGTTTAAACAGAGAAGCTTCAAAGCTGGGCTTTCTCTCCCAAGTGAAAAATGAAACGCACTATGAAAACAAAACCCACTCTTTGCTTTGAACTCGGAAATCTGCTTCCCTTCTATATTCCTGAAATAAAAAGATCTGAATTTACAGCCTGTTTTCTTTTTCCTTCTCCCCTTCCTGCCTTCTTTCCTTCTTGCCCGCCTTCCCCCTCCCTCCTCCTACCCTTTTCTCTCCCCCTCCCTTTCTCTCTCTTTTGTTCTTGTTCGATGACTGACTTAGATTCTAATGCTCAAACCTGGCCAAGGTTTATTAGCACACTGTGCAGAAGTAGTCCACACCCCAACCTCTGTTGTCAGCTGTTGCGTGAAAAGGGGATCTCTCTCCGGTAGGGAGCGAACAACCATGTGCCAGGCTTCCCAGGAACTTTGAAGAGGTTACTCAGCTACTGCATGTCCCAGGGGCTTAGCTTCCTCCCCTGTTATACATCAAAACAAGTCACCCGGCTTCTTATGAGATACAGAAAGGCAGTGAGGAATGCTGGCAGTCTAGTCACCTTAAGGTACCAATTCTAAAGGTGGAAACCTGCAGGAATTCTCACCAGGAGTTGCTTCATTCTCCATAGCTACCTCTGAAGGCTGGCCCAGATAACCTGACAACTCTACACACACTTTCTCGGACTGAAGGAGTCCTTGCATTTAACCCTTAACTCCTTAAAATGGGATCCTCACAATTAGCCTGGAAGGTCCACAGTGAGATAATATATTCACCTGATGGTTGGTGGATCTGAGATGCAGAGAGATTCAGCAGTTTGCTCAGGACCACACAGCCGGTGGGACTGAAATTCAAGTCCTTCCCTTCCCTGGGATTTTTTTTTTCAATCATTCTAATGTCATTTGTTTTTCTTTTTGTATTTTTCATTACAATTTTCTTGAGATATAATTTATGTATCATAAAATTCATCCTTTTAGAGCTGCAGTCCCCAGCCTTTTTGTCGTCAGGGACCGATTTTGTGGCAGACAACTTTTCCACAGACCAGGGTGGGGGGTGGTGGTTTCAGGATGATTCCAGTGCATTACTTCTATTGTGCACTTTATTTCTATTATTATTATATCAGCTCCACCATAGAACATCAGACATTAGATCCCAGAGATTGGGGATCCCTGTTTTAGCACATAAAATTGATTGTTTTTAGTATATTCACAAGTTGTAAAAATAGTCTAATTCCAGATATATATCTAATTCCAGAACATTTTCATCAGCCCAAAAAGAAACCCTGTACCCTTTAGCTGTCACTAATCTGAGAACTAATCTACTCTCTGTCTCTCTGATTTGCCTATTCTGGACATTTCACATAAATGGATTCACACAATCTGTGTTTTTCTATGATTGCTTCTTTCATTTAGAATAATGTTTTCAAGGTTCATCCATTTCACACCCCCTTTTGAAGTGCACTTTTCCTCTTGCTTTGCAGAGGTCAAAAGGAAAGCTCAGGCTTGGCAAGTTCTAAACTATAGAATGGGGTGGGGTGAGATGGGGTAGGAGAGCGCATGACTGTGAACCTGGAATTCCATAGGCTAATTCGCCCAATTGCTACGTTGAACTAAAAACCTGTGCTAAGAGCAAGCTGTCTCAGGAAGCCACAGGACAAAGGAATTCATAATCATCAAGAATCTGCTCTGTGCTCAGCACTGGGCTCCCCATCCATTGCCTCCACATCCATTACCATTTGTTAAACGGTTAATTGACTTTTCCCTGCTGTTGTTCAGTCCTCAGTCCGTCGTGTCCTTGTCTGACTCTCTGTTACCCTACACCAGGCTTCCCTGTCCTTCACTATTTCCTGGAGTTTGCTCAGATTCATTTCCATTGGTTGGTGATGCCATCTCATTCTCTGCTACCCTCTTCCCTTTTTGCCTTGAATTAATTTGTTAGCCACAAGAATCCTCAGGGATCTGGGTGGGCTATCACTGATACTAGAAGCTCTTATCCGTGATCTCAGCTGCCCATCCCAACACCTGGCATCCTCCATAGACCACAGCCCTCAAGCATCCTGCACCACTTAAGCTAGAAGAGATCTTCATTTATAATCTCAGAGAAGAGGTTACCGGGGCACAGAAAGTTTCCTTTTCTGAGGGCCTGCCTAAAGAGTTTGATCAGTCCAGCTCCTCGTTCTTTCTTTGAGAATGCCCATGGGTAGAGCAGGGGGAGAAGCATTCTGGGGAGAGATTTTGGCTAAGGAGACACAATTCTGGTGTGGTTTTATCATCTACCACGCGTACTCCGTAAACATGTGCAAATCTAGCCATTTTTTCCCCCATACCAAATCACTGATGATTTGGTAGACATAACTGTTTACCCCTTTAGAAGGTATACGTTTCTTCTGTTATTTCCTTCTCTGAGACTAAGCTGAATACTTCCTTGCCTAGTGGTACAGGGATTGTCTTTTGGGGCTAAGAGAATTGCTGGTAGAGGACAATGTATTTCCTCCTACACTGGGCATTTTACAAAAGGCCATATCAATAACATAGGAGCTTCAATCAAATCTGTGATGAGTCAGGCTGCAGTAAACAAAAGAATTATGATATATGTTCCTAATTCCTTCTATCCATGGTACATTTTGGGCCATGGCAACATTGTGGTTCAGGAACTGTTTTCACAAGCCAGAATTATACTGCATGTTCCCTAATTAATAAATGGCTTCCAATGTTCTGATTGCTTGCAACAGTCCAAAGCAGTGCAGTAGATGAACTGAATTAAGTGCTTTCAATAAGGTGAAACCATAAAGAGTTTATAAGCAATTGCTTCCCCCCGCCCCCAACAGTGTATTTAAGTAGAATAAAGCAGTGATGGTTCATGACGTTGATTGTGAGCTTTATGACTACAAAAACCAGGAGAGGGATCCAGACGTGAAAATGATGAAGTGTTGTATTATTTTAAGGAAGTTGTGATACTTGGTCCAGTGCATTTCATTTCTCACTGGACATGGACAATAGCTTTTTATGTTTTTCTATTTCTTGGACTTGTTGGCGAAAGCGGAAGATTGGTAGAAAGAGTGCCGGGGCGTGTGGTAGCCAGTGTGGCCCTCAGCCCACTGTGGTCCATGCACACCGTACTTGCCCTGAATATGAATGTGCAGAGCAGCTTCAGAGCAGCTTCAGAGCAGCGCTGAGGCTGCTTCAAAGAGCACCGGCATGAGCAGGTGTATTGAAAGTGATGCTGGGTGATGGGTATCCTGTACTGTTTTGTCACTTATGTAAAAGCTAGCAAACCACTCGGGTTTCCCATAACTTCAGAAAACCAGTACAGAAATAGCAAGAGGTGGGCAGGTTGACTAGTTGTCCACCCCATGAGACCGTCCAAGTGGATCTTGGCTTCAAAGCCAGCTGTGAGATTCTTTTGAGAATTTCCGTGGCTTCAGAAGGAAAGGCTGTGAGCGGGTGGGGCCCACACCCAGAGAGGGAAGAGTTCGCTGACTTTCTTTGACAAGACTGAACATCATTCTTCTCAGCCTGTCCCAGGCTGTTGGAAGGGAAAAAAGAAGAAAGCAAGTCAGAAGCAGATGTTTTACATAAGAGCAGGTTAAGAGCCAGAGAGACTAAACCAACTTGGTTGTAAAACCTGGGTCTGTGTGTACAAGCCAATGGGGCCCTGCTTACCTGTGCCTGCGTTTCTTGCATTGACCTTGGTGATGAAAGGAGGATGACAGAGGGATGCTCTGACAATCTCCAGCCAGCAGTTTGCATGGCACTGGATCCTTTAGGATTTTAGAGTATCTTTTCCTAATAGAATTGGATTGTAGCTTCGTTCACTAGCTTCCATGTCTGGTGCTCATTCCTGCACCCGGAGCTCCCGAGCACAGTACCCACCTCTTCCTTTCCCTCTGCCTCTCTCTTTCTCCCCCTGCCTTCTCCCTGTCTCCTTTCACGCACAGACACTGCCACTCACTCACTGCCACTCACTCACTGCTATGTAGACACCCCAGAAATATTTGCTAAATAAGTATGCTTGAAAAATCATGTTTCAAGCTAAAATAAATAATCTATTGGTATTTTAGAAGTATTATACCAAAAATGAGGGGGCTTAAATCTCTATCATAAGAAGAAAAGAACAAAGTTGAGTGTACTATTGGCTTTTTCGTTACACTTGAAATGGTCTACATGCCCATTAATGGCACATAAGAAACAGCTCTGAAGTGCAGTGCACCCCAGTTTTTCTTGGGTGTCAGCTTTTAAGTCTGATCTGGCCATGCTTTGAATAAGAATGTTTTCTGGAAACCACACACCCCAACTCCTACAACATTCGGCTAACTTGGTAGTCAAGCCAGCTGGGGACAGGTGACCATCCAGCCAATTCCATCAGTTGGAGGTGTGAGCTATGTGGAACTCCAGCACATCGAGATCCACCTTGGTTATGAACTCCCTTAGGAAGAAAACCAATCCTCCCACGTAGTCATATTCCCCCAACAAACCTCTGTTCCCACCAGGCCTCTCCCATACAGGAGATGCAAATTGAAAATACATGTGAAGATGTCCCACAAGACAGAGATAATCCAGACTTCCAGCTGGGGGATGTACTTCTAAACCATTTAATTTCAGAAAATTAAGCCACAGAGGGAAGCAGGAAAAAAAGACTATGTTTTTGCTCTCCTGTGGTCTATCCTGCATTTAAATTATTTAACTTGGCTCTAAGAACTAATTGTTTGTGTTCTTGCCCTGTTTATTGAATATCATTAATATCATTGTCATAAAACCCGGATGCCATTCTTATGTTGAAGCTTGAGGAAGTTCTGACTGCAATAGCTTCATGTATTAAGAAAGCATTTTGGTCTACTCCTCTTGTTTGCCTATAGGTCATGGTTTCAAAAGAGCATTAATCAGCCACTGCTGTTGCCAGATTCCTTTAGTTCTTACCTCCACCTGGACCTCACTTTCTATGCCACTTAAGAATGTCTTCAGTGACAGATAACAGAGACATAAGCCCCATAAAAGTACATATTGTTTGCCTAACAAGATTGTCTAGAAGTAGGCTGTCCTGGGGTTGTTTCCACAACTCACTAATGTCATCAAAGACATCAAAGGTTATCTCCATTTTCCTAAGAGCTGGTTTTCTGTCCATAGGCTAATTGGCTCTTGATCACAAAGTGGCTGCTTGTATTCAATTAAAGGAAAGGGATAACACCAAGGAGCTTTTATCTTCAGCTTCTCCTTTTACCAAGAAAGCAAAATCTCTCTTTTCAGTGTCCCTCGGAGATACTTCTCCTTATCTTTCATTGATCTGAATGTTGTCTTGTGGCCATTATTTGTTGTAAAGGAAGAAAGTAGCAGGTGGTTATGGGTGGACAACTGTCAGTGTCTGCCAAATCACTTTTTGAAGAATCCTTGCACAAAATTGGAAAGAATCAAGCACAGTGCTTCCAGTGCCGCCCCACCCCCCACCGGAGCCATTTTGCCCCCAAGGACTCTTGTTCCTAATTTGAGTATATCTGTATGCCTGAAATCTTTGGGCTCCATGATGTTAATGTTGCCCTTTGAGAACAATAATCAGAAGGACTTCAAGGTTAAAAATGCAAGAGCCCAGCTTCATAAATCATTGAAGGCACTCTCCTTAACGTTACTCACTCTCTTGCCTAAAACAAACATTGAAATGCATTATCAAAGGACTTCCATTCATGAATCACTGTCACATTTTTTTTGGGGGGGGGGGGCTGTGCCTTGTGGTATGCAGAATCTTGGTTCCCAGGCCAAAGATCGAGCCTGTGCCCCTACATCGGATGTGCACAGTCTTAACCACTGGACCACCGGGGAAGTCCCCACCTGTCACATTTTGGAAAAGGAAAAGAGCACATGTGCTAGCAAATGATGTCCTGACTTTTTGTTCAAGCTGTGTGTGACATTTCAGAATTTTGGTTCACTGAATGATGAGATAGAAGAGTGTAAATTTTAGTGTGAGGATATTTCCACAGGAGAGAATGGTGTTTCATGGCGAAAAATACAAGGGTGCCTTGGGTTAAATGCTTCGATGTTCTTGAATCATTGCATCTAGAGCCATTTTGCCTCCAAGGACTCTGTTGTTCCTAATTTGGGTAAATCTGTATGCACAAAACTTATTATTAATCTTTGGGCCCCTTGATGTTAATGTTGCCCTTTGAGAACAATAATCGGAAGGAGTTCAAGGTTAAAAATGCAAGAGTATGGTTTCATAAATCCTTGAAGGCACTGTTGACACTGGGATAGTGAGTCATAAAGATCTGTTCCCTCAACCCCCCCCAGGCAAACTGGGGAACAGAGATACCAGCTGAGGAAAAGCAAGTGTCTGCAGAAGCCTCCCTGGCTCAGAAAGTTATAAATGAGCAGAGAAGTCCACATCTAATGCAAGACTCAAGTAAAACTAACAATTGGCATCATACATTATGGGTGGGTTGCTTGTGTGCCATAATTAAGTTGGCATCAGTGGTTAACAGCCTTGAAAATTAAACTCAACAACAAAATAAAAGGCTTCTGAATAATGAAGTTAACGCATCCTATTATGAGGAAAAAGAAGGTCCTTGCGTTATCTTGTTTCACATCTGTTTTCTTGACGACTGTTGTTGTTGGCTGTTGTTCAAACAGACACATTTGTTTTTACTCTTGGGGGTCAGAGGGGTGCTTTGGGGCTCCCCTCAATTTCTGGTTCCACCAACTAGCCCAGGATGGGAGGATGCCTGGGCATCAGGACGGATGTACCGTGCAGACTTTGTCACTTCCTCTTTCTTTTAGGCCTTTAAAAAATGGACTGTTAGCATTCTTGTTTGGTTCCTGTGGTAATCTGCAGCTCCAGTGGAGGGTGGCTTCTTTGGATTTTAAAATATTCACATCCACAGCAAAGGAAAAGTACTTAGGAGTCAGAATACAGAGCTGTCCAGGAAAAGTCTACCTCCCAGCTCTCCTCCTGCCTTTATGTCTGATGAATGGTGCCCATCATGGCAGTAACGAGGCACAAGTTCATATGGATGAGCCTCTTCTTCCCAAGATGTCCCCATTAGAATGCAGACTATCAAACTTTCTTGCATGGTATTCTTTAAGGGAAAAAAAAAAATACTTGAGAACAAATCGAAGATCTTTTTTCTCCCAGTTTCTTTCAAAACTCACTGAAAATGCATATAGTTCATTCCAATTACCCGTTTCCAAGCATTTTTCTTTGAGGAGCTGTTCCTAGTCCTGCATGGAATATTTATTGTAATGTAATCATAACTCCAGTGCAGTAAGTGTTGGTTATTTTTCGAGTAGGGGAAGATTAGTCTTACTCCCAGATGGGCATTCACACAAGCAGCAGTTTGCCATTGAAGTTCGACTTTAAAACTAAATTATATAACATGGGGTGAAAAGTAATGGGCTATTAAAGGCTGTCTTTAGGAATTTCCATCTCTGTACCAGCAAAGAGAGCAGAGGAAAAGATGCATGAATGATAGTCCATAGAGAAGAGAAGATGCATGCTTTACATTGGGGCAGAGACTAAAGTGAGAAAATTAGGGAACTAACTCATGTGGTTTGAAAGCATGCTTATAGCAAGTAGGTCATAGTAGAACTGTAGTCCCACACTCTCTGGGACTCCCCACAATTGCATGTATCAGTATATGTGTGTGGAGGTGAAGAGGATCCATTCAGCTCGACTCACTCAACAAAAGCAATGTTAAGTGGTTTTTGTTTCTGATTCTCAAGGTCCAGAAGCTATTTGGAGCAGAAGATGAGTTGGAAAGTACTTCCCCGTCCTGCAGAGAATCACTGTAGAGTTAAGTTCTAGAACACTATGTAAACTGGGTCAGATAGAACCTGGTGGGGTTTAGAGGGCGCCCAAGGATTATCAGCCTTCTTTCTTACCCAGGTTCTGAGCAAACTGAGAAATAAAGGAACTAGGCAAAGAAGGCCCAAAACATCACCATTGTTACCGAGAAAGACTAGGTTGGAGACACTAGATTTGGGGCAAAAGTCAAACAGGTTTCTAAATTAGCTCCTTCAAATTAGCTGGTGTACCTAGTCAAACAAAGCCAGGGAGGGAAGTTTCTTGCCCTGGGGAGCAGGGCAGAACACCTATTTGCTATGAGGGACAAGGAAGAGGATGAGCAGCATGTGCCCGGTTTATTCTTCCTAAGTTAACTGGTCAGATATGTCACTCTGCCTCCTTTGGGGAAAAGAGATTTGAGGTCTAGGGAAGCCAGGAGTTGCACCAATTGAGGGAACGTTGGAATAGAAGGAAAACCACCCCCCCCAACCACCCCCCTACCCCCACCAGTAATCTTCCCTCAAGCCCATCACACTGAAAAATAGTCACTTCTGGAGCCATCAAGGTCTTTGAGGTGGGAAGGAAGTAATCAAAGAACACAGATATTTGGGGCCACATCTGTCACCTACATAGATATACACACTCACTGTATTGGTTATCAGCATGAACAGTGGTCAGTCATGTTTCACTGAAGCATTTGTTTGGGTAGAACATAGAAAAATGATATAGACTTCTCCCTCATCCATACTAGTATCTTCTATGAAAACTTTCTATTTTGAAATAATTTGAGACTTGTAGAAAGGCTGCCAAAGTAGTAGAGAGTTTCCATATACCGTTCGCCCAGCTTCTGCTAATAATAATAACTGGCATCACCATGGTACCATGATCAAAACTAAGAAATTAACATTGGTGCCATACTATTAATTCAACCACGGTTAGTATTGGATTCCATTCATTTTTCCTTTTTCTATTCCAGTATCCTCTCTAGGATCCCACTTTGCATTTCATGGTCATGTCTCCATATTCTCCTCTAATCTCAGTTACCAGTTCCTCATCCTTTCTTTGTCTTTTGTGGTCTTAACAGTTTCCTTTTTCAATGAAGTACAGTTGATTGTGTTAATTTCAGGAATACAGCAAAGTCATTCGGTTATATAAATGTGTGTGTGTATTCTTTTTTCAACTATTTTCTGTTATACTTTATTACAAGATATTGATATAGTTCCCTGTGCTATGCAGTAAATCCTGGTTTATATATAGTAGTACGCATCTGTTAATCCCATGCTCCCAATTTATCCCTCTCCCCTTCCCCTTTGGTAATCATAACTTTGTTTTCTGTCGGTGAGTCTGTTTCTGTTTTGTAAATAATTTCATTTGTACTGGTTTTTAGATTTCCACATATAAGTGATGTCATTATGGTACTTGCCTCTCTATAACTTACTTCACTTAGTATGATAAATCTCTAGTTCCATCCATGTTGCCAAAAAGTAGTATTATTTCATTCTTTTTAATGGCTGGTAATATTCCATTCTGTGTTTGTCTCTTCTCTTTTTTAAACATGTATCCATTCCTTTTTAAATATTCTTTTCCATTATGGTTTATCAGAGGATATTGAATATAATTCTCTGTGGTCTACAGTAGGACTTTGTTATTTATCTGTCTCTTCTGTATATAAAAGTTTACATCTGCTAACCCCGACTTCCCATTCCATCCATTCCCCAGCCGCCTCCCTTTTGGCCACAAGCCTGTTCTCTGTGTCTGTGAGTCTGTTTCATAAATAGGTTCATTTCTGTCACCTTTTAGATTCCACATATAAGTGATGTCATATGGGATTTGTCTCTTTCTGATTTCACTAGTCTGATCATCTCTAGGTCCATCCGTGTTGCTGCAGATGGCATTATTTCCTTCTCTTTTATGGTTGAGTAATGTTCCATTATATATGTGTACCACATCTCTTTAATCCATTCATCTGTGAATGCCCATCTAGATTGTTTTTATATTTTGGCTATTCTAACTAGTGCTACTGTGAACATAGGGGTGTGCTTATCTTTTTGAATTATAGTTTTGTCTGAATATGCACACAGGAGTGAGATTGCTGGATCATATATAACTCTACTTTTAGTTTTCTGAGGAAACTTCATACTGTTTTCCACAGTGGCTGTACCAATTTACATTCCTACCAACAGTGCAGGAAGATTCCCTTTTCTCCACATCCTCTCCAACATTTATTATTTGTAGACTTTTTAATGATAACCATTCTAACCAGAGTGAGGTAATACCTCATTGTAGTTTTGACTTGCATGTCTCTAATAATGAGTGGTGTGAGGCATCTTTTCTAGAGAAGGCAATGGCACCCCACTCCAGCACTCTTGCCTGGAAAATCCCATGGATGGAGGAGCCTGGTGGGCTGTAGTCCATGGGGTCTTGAAGAGTCAGACACAACTGAGCGACTTCACTTTCACTTTTCACTTTCATGCATTGGAGGAGGAAATGGCAACCCACTCCAGGGTTCTTGCCTGGAGAATCCCAGGGACGGGGGAGCCTGGTGGGTTGCCGTCTCTGGGGTCGCACAGAGTTGGACACGACTGGAGTGACTTAGCAGCAGCAGCAGCAGGCATCTTTTCATTGCCTATTGGCCATCTGTATGTCTTCTTTGGAGAAATGTCTATTTAGCTCTTCTGCCCATTTTTTGATGGGGTTGTTTTTGTTGTCATCAAGTTGTATGAGCTGTTTGTATATTTTAGAAATTAAGCCCTTGTTAGTCACATCATTTGCAGATATTTTCTACCAGTCTGTAGGTTGTCTTTTTATTTTGTTTATGGTTTCTTTTGCTGTATAAAAGCTTGTAAGTTTGATTAGGTCCCATTTGTTTATTTTTGCTTTTATTTCTATTGCCTTGGAAGACTGACCTAAGAAAACATTGGTACAATTTATGTCAGAGAATGTTTTACTTATGCTTTCCTCTAGGAGTTTTATAATGCCACATCTTATGTTTAAGTTTTTAATCCATTTTGAGTTTACTTTTGTGTATGGTGCGAAGGTGTGTTCTAACTTCATTGATGTGCATGTGGCTGTCCAACTTTTCTAACACCACTTGCTGAAGAGACTTTCTTTTTCCCAGTGTATATTCTTGCCTCCTTTGTTGAGGGTTAATTGACCACAGGTTTGTTGCTTTATTTCTGAGTTCTGTGTTCCATTGATCCATATATCTGTTTTGTACCAGTATTATGCTGTTTTGGTTACTGTGGCTTTGTAGTATTACCTGCCTCCTGATTTGCTCTAATTTTCTCAGGACTGATTTGGTAATTC
Source organism: Bos indicus (assembly GCF_029378745.1). NCBI lineage: Eukaryota > Metazoa > Chordata > Mammalia > Artiodactyla > Bovidae > Bos > Bos indicus. The sequence continues at coordinate 64,861,456 of NC_091761.1, forward strand.
TGGGTCTTTTATGGTCCCATATGATGAAAGTGAAAGAGGAGAGTGAAAAAGTTGGCTTAAAGCTCAACATTCAGAAAACTAAGATCATGGCATCTGGTCCCATCACTTCATGGCAAATAGATGGGGAAACATTGGAAACAATGGCTGATTTATTTTTCTGGCCTCAAAAATCACTGCAGATGGTGATTGCAGCCATGAAATTAAAAGATGCTTGCTCCTTGGAAGGAAAGTTATGACCTACTTAGACAGCATATTAAAAAGCAGAGACATTACTTTGCCAACAAAGTTCTGTCTAGTCAAGGCTATGGTTTTTCCAGTGGTCATGAGTGGATGTGAGAGTTGGACTCTAAAGAAAGCTGAGTGCTAAAGAATTGATGCTTTTGAACTGTGGTGTTGGAGAAGACTCTTGAGAGTCCCTTGGACTGCAAGGAGATCCAACCAGTCCATTCTAAAGGAGATCAGTCCTGGGTGTTAATTGGAGGGACTGATGCTAAAGCTGAAACTCCAATACTTTGGCCACCTGATGCCGAGAGATGCCTCATTTGAAAAGACCCTGATGCTGGGAAAGATTGAGGGCAGGAGGAGAAGGGGATAACAGAGGTTGAGATGGTTGGATGGCATCACAGACTCAATGGACATGGGTTTGGGTGGACTCTGGGAGTTGGTGACGGACAGGGAGGCGTGGCATGCTGCAGTTCCTGGGGTTGCAAAGAGTCGCACACGACTGAGCAACTGAACTTAACGGATGAATTTTAGGGTTATTTGTTCTAGTTCCATGAATAGAAGGCTTCCCCAGTGGCTTAGCAGTAAAGAATACACCTGCAATGTAGGAGATGTGAGTTCAGTCCCTTAGTGGGGAAGATCCCCTGAAGAAGGAAATAGAAACCCACTCCAGTATTCCTGTCTGGAAAATTCCATGAATAGAGGAGCCTGGCCAGCTACAGTTGATGGGATTGCAAAGAGTGGGCCATGACTGACCACACACACTTCATGAATAGAACAAATGTCATGGGTAATTTGATAGGATTCACATTAAATCTGTGAATTGCTTTAGGTAATATAATTTTAACTGTCTTCTTCCAATCTGAGAATATGGGATATCTTTCTATTTCTTTGACTCATCTTCAGTTTATTAATGTTTTATAGTTCTCAACATATAAGTCTTTCACCTCCTTGGTCTGGTTTGTTCCTAAGTATTTTATTGTTTAGAGTTAGATTTTGAAAGGTATTGATTTTTAAATTCCATTTCTGGTATTTCATTGTTGGTGTAAAGAAATGCAACTAATTTCTGTATGTCAGTCTTGCATCCTGCTACCTTTCTGAATTTATCAGTTCTGACAGTTTGTGTGTGAAGTCTTTAGGGTTTTCTCTATATGATATCATTATCATCTGCATACAACAACAGTTTTACCTCTTGTCTTCTAATTTGGATACCTTTTATTTCTTCTTCTTCTTCTTTTTTTTTTTTTTTTTTGTCTGATTGCTGTGACTAGGACCTCTAGTTCTATGTCAAATAGAAGAGGTGAGAGTGGGCATCCTTGACTTGTTTCAGATTTTAACAAGAAGGCTTTCAGCTTTTCACAGTAGAGTATTGTATTGGTTGTGGGTTTTTATTATTTAGAGATATGTTCTGTCTATACCCACTTTGGTAAGTTTTTTTTATCATGAAGGTGTTGAATGATGTCAAATGCTTTTTCTGTATCTATTGAGATGATCGTGTGGTTTTTGTCTTTTGTTTAGCTAGTGCATCTCATTGATTTGCATATGTTGAACTATCCTTGATGAACTTGGGATGAATCCCACTTGGTCATGGTGTATGACCTTTTTAATGTGTTGCTGGTTTAGCTGGCTATTGTTGAGAATTTTTGCATCTATATTCATCAAAGATACGGGCCTGTAATTTTTTATTTTTTAGTGAAGTCTTGTCTAGTTTTGGAATCAGGGTGATGATGGTTTCATAGAATGTCCTTGGGTGTATTCCCTCATCTTCAGTTTTTTGAAAAGGATTGGTATCAGTTCTTCTTTTTTTGATGGAACTCACCTGTGATGCCATCTGGTCCTGGACTTTTGTTTGTGGGGAGCTTTTAAATTACTCATTCTATTTCACTTCTAGTGATCAGTCTGTACAAATTATCTATTTCTTCTTGATTCAATTTTGATGGACTGTATGTTTCTAGAAACTTATCAATTTCTTCTAGGTTGTCAAATTTGTTGACATATAAATTATTCACAGTATTCCCTATGGTTTTATGTATTTCTGCAGGATTGGTTGAGATTTCTCCTTTTTCACTTTTTATCTTTATTCGAGTTCTCTCTCTTTTCTTTGTGAGCTTTGTCAATCTTGTTTATCCTTTCAAAAAACCAGCTCTTGGTTTTATGGATTTTTTTCCTGTCATTTTTAATCTATTTAATTTCTCTCTGATCTTTATTTTCTTCCTTCTACTGACTTTTGGTTTTGTTTGTACTTCCTTTTCTAATTCTTTTAAGTGGTAAGTTAGGTTGTTTATTTGAAATTTTTCTTGTTGTTTGATGAAGGGCCGCATTGCTATGAACTTCCCTCTAAGAAGTACTTCCATAACCTTCTGATAGATGCTCCATGGTTGCGTTTTCATTGTCATTTTTCTCAAGGTATTTTTATTTTCTCTTTGATTTCATTGTTGACCTATTGTGGTATTTTTAGTAGTATGTTCTTTAGTCTCCATGTAATTGTTTTTTCTCTCCCCTCCCCCACCCCGCCCCCTGTGATTGATTTCTAGTTTTATGCTATTGTGATCAGAAAAGATGTTTGAGATAATGTCTCAAACATTATTGAGACTTATTTTGTACCCTAGTATGTATACCACATCTTCTTTACCCATTCATCTGTCAGTGGAGTTGTTTCATGTCTTGGCCATTGTGAATAGTACTGCTATGAACATTGGTGTACGTGTGTCTTTTGGAGTCTTAACTGTTTTGAAGAGGATTGGTCAGCTTTTTGTACATTGTCCCTCAGTTTAGGTTGGTCTGATGTCTTCTTATGATCAGAATGAGGGAACAAGAATACTCAGAAGGGATATGCCGTCACTTCTCTGTGCATCACATCAAGGGATGTGTGATGTCAGTATGTCTTATTGCTGGTAATGTTAACTTTAACCACTTAATTAAATGGTTTTCTGGGCTTCTCCACTGTAAAATGACTGTTTCTCCCTTGTTAACTAATACATTATTTAAAGAAGATAATTTGAAACTCTACAAATATCCTCGTTCTCCTCAAACTTTGTTCAGTAATTTTAGCATCTACCATTGGGTTGTTGTTCAGTTGCTCAGTCATGTCTGACTCTTTTCAACCCCATGGACTGCAGCAAGCCAGGCTTCCATGTCCTTCACTATCTCCCAGAGTTTTCTCAAACTCATGTCCATTGAGTTGATGATGCCATCCAACCATCTCATCCTCTGCCACCCACATCTCCTGCCTTCAATCTTCCCCAGCATCAGGGTCTTTCCAAATGAGTCAGTTCTTTGCATCAGGTGACCAAAGATTTGGAGTTTCAGCTTCAGCATCAGTCCTTCCAGTGAATATTCAGGACTGATTTCCTATAGGATTGACTGGTTGGATCTCCTTGCAGTCAAGGGACTCTCAAGAGTCTTCTCTAGAGTCACCACAGTTGAAAAGCATCAATTCTTCAATGCTCAGCCATCCTTATGGCCCAGCTCTCATATTCATACATGACCAGTGGAAAAACCATAGTTTAACTATACAGACCTTTGTTGGCAAAGGGATGTCTCTCTCTCTCTCTTTTTTTTTTTAATATACTGTCTAGGTTTGTCATAGCTTTTTTTCCAAGGAGCAAGCATCTTTTAATTTCATGGCTTCAGTCACTGTCTGCAGTGATTTTGGAGCCTATGAAAATAAAGTCTGTCACTGTTTCTATTTTTTTCCCATCTATTTCCCATGAAATGATGGGACTGGCTGCCATGATCTTAGTTTTTGGACTGTAGCCCATCAGGCTCTGCTGTCCATGGGATTCTCCAGGCAAGAATATTGGAGTAGGCTGCCGTGCCCTCCTCCAGGGGCGCTTCCTGACCCAGGGATCAAACTTGCATCTCTATGTCTCCTGCATTGGCAGGCAGATTCTTTACCACTAGTGCCACCTGGGAAACTCCTAACATGTGCTCATGCAATCTTAATTTCTGTTTCTCTCTTCTGCATGTATTACTTGGAATTATTTTGTAAGGAAGAGCTGACCCTTCTCTTCCAAATATTTATTTTAAATAATTTATATCAGTATGAGCTTATGGGTATTCACTTTATTCCATGGATTCTAATATATAGTACCTTTGTTACTTTTGTTGTTCAAACTGCTCCAGCTGTCCACTGAAAGATTGATTTTTGTGTCCTTTCAACATGCCCCATCCTTTTTTGAGCACTTCTTATTTGGAGTACTACAAGATAAGATAGTCCAGAGTCATCTTGAATTTTCCTCCCAGTTCTCTCTATAACTTCTCCATTGTAGCTATGCATTTTTAGTTAACAAACAAATAGACAAAAAATAGAAAAACCCTCAAGCCCAGGAAGTTGATGTTTCTAGGCATATACTATGGGCTAGTATGGTCATAGGTGCTTTGCATGCATCATCCTCTTAATCTTCATTTTTATTTTTTTTTTAACTCTGAGTTATAAGTTTCTTAGGCATATACTGTGGGCTAGTATGGTCATAGGTGCTTTGCATGCATCATCCTCTTAATCTTCATTTTTATTTTTTTTAACTCTGAGTTATTTTATAATGAGTTATAAAAATAACTCATTTTTTATATAAAAATATATTTATATTTTTTAATGGTATAGTTTTCTCTTTTCAAGAGGATAAACTATTGCTTAGAGAAGTTAAATGTTAAAGGCATTGTTCAGTTTTCTCCAGCAAGCATTCTAGTCTAGGTCTGTTGGATTCCAGCATTCATGTTCTTTCCACTGGATAAAGAATTATGTCAGAAGCAAAATGAACCTTGGACTTTATTCACCTCAGCTTCCTCCACCCCATTTCATAGACAAGGAACTGGGGTCTATAAAGAGAAGATCAAGCCTTCTTTAAGACCCAGAACTTGATGGGAGAAATTAATGCAATACCCTGATCTCTGGCACTTAGCCCAGTAATATTTCTTTACATTGCAGTGAGTATAATTCTTCCCAGATGATGTTCATTGGTAAAATGACCAACAAGTTCACTTTATTATTGAAACTCCTTTGCTTAGCTTATGATCAAATATTTCCCATTGTGTTTGCCAACAGCCATGAATGGGATTTTTGAGCCCAAGTGAACATTTTAGTAGGTCAAAAAATAATGCATCAGAGAAAGAGCTGAACAATAGCCCCTCATATTATCAAATATCTTCTTTGTAAATGATGTTGCCACTTTAACACCTACAGTATCTCTTTGGCAATATAAATGCATTTGAAAATGGTATTTTCTGAAGAAAACCAAATTATTGACTTTTTCCTTCTCAACTATGATGTATTTAAGAAGGCTTAGAAAACCAGAAAATTCCTGAAAGTACCTCTAGAAAACTATAATTATGCTCAGAGGGGAAACAAGTTACTACATCAATATTTATACTGTACCTTAAGAGGTTCCCTTGAAAACGGAAAGTAAGAACAATGAAGCCCAAGCAATTATCTCGATTCACCACAGTTAAAATATGGATATTACAGAAGACATAACCCACTAAAACTAAAGTGTCTTCTTACACAACTGAGGTGACTTCTGGTTATATTGGACACACTGAAGAAAGGACCCTGGAATAGGGTTTTGGCTTTAAATATAACAGAACTATAGGTTAACTAAATGGAAGTCTTGCTCAACTAACTTGCATCCTGCTTGTGCTAGAAACAGTATTCAGGTAGTGGCTCCAACTTCACCTTTTCTCATTTTCCCTTCAAGCTGTGTCTGCACCCCCATAGATTCCAAGCCATCTGCAAAGTTTGTGTATGCTGTTAAAAATATATTTTCTATAGAGACAGTTCAATTTAAAAGTGTTTAAAATATAGATCAGTTCAGTTCAGTTCAGTCGCTCAGTCGTGTCCGACTCTTTGCGACCCCATGAATCGCAGCACGCCAGGCCTCCCTGTCCAACACCACTCCCGGAGTTCACCCAGACTCACATCCATCGAGTCAGCGATGCCATCCAGCCATCTCATCCTCTGTCGTCCCCTTCTCCTCCTGCCCCCAATCTCTCCCAGCATCAGAGTCTTTTCCAGTGAGTCAACTCTTCACATGAGGTGGCCAAAGTACTGGAGTTTCAGCTTTAGCATCATTCCTTCCAAAGAAATCCCAGGGCTGATCTCCTTCAGAATGGACTGGTTGGATTTCCTTGCAATCCAAGGGACTCTCAAGAGTCTTCTCCAACACCACAGTTCAAAAGCATCAATTCTTCGGCGCTCAGCCTTCTTCACAGTCCTCTCACATCCATACATGACCACAGGAAAAACCATAGCCTTGACTAGACGGACCTTTGTTGGCAAAGTAATGTCTCTGCTTTTGAATATGCTAGATTCTGTAAATCCTGTAAAGCTAACAGAATCTTTGGTAAAGGAGCCTTGACATCCGTGGAACCCAGAGAGCTCCTTTATGATATTCTTTTTTTTTTTCTTAAGACATACAGACCATTCTTTTTTTATTTTATTTTTTTTAAACAAAAGCATTTTGTATTGGGGTATAGTTGATTAAAAATGTGATCATTTCAGGTGAACAGTGAAAGGACTCAGCCATACATATACATGTATCCATTCCCCCCTCCCCAAACCCTCCTCTCATCCGTACTGGCACATAACATTGAGCAGAGGCCCATGTGCTATACAATATGTCTTTGTTGGTTATCCCATTTTAAATACAGCAGTGTGTACCTGACCTTCCCAGAGTCCCTAACTATCCTCCTCCTTCCCTGTCTGACTTATTTCACTCAGTATGACACTGTCTAGGTCCATCCATGTTGCTGCAAATGGTATTGTTTCATTCTGTTTAATGGCTGAGTGATATTCCATTGTATAGATGTACCACATCTTGTTTATTCATTCCTCTGTTGGTAGACATGTCTTAGCTTCCATGTCTTAGCTCTTGTAAACAGTGCTGCAATGAACATTGGGGTGCATGTATCTTTTGGGGCCATGATGTTCTCTAGATATATGCCCAGGAGTGGGATTGCAGGGTCATATGCTATCTAGGTTGGTCATAACTTTCCTTCCAAGGAGTAAGCGTCTTTTAATTTCATGGGTGCAATCACCATCTGTAGTGATTTTGTAGCGCAAAAAAATAAAGTCTGACACTGTTTCCATTGTTACCTGTCTATTCCCCATGAAGTGATGGGACCAGAAGCCATAATCTTCGTTTTCTGAATGTTGAGCTTTAAGCCAACTTTTTCACTCTCCTCTTTCACTTTCATCAAGAGGTTTTTTAGTTCCTCTTCACTTTCTGCCATAAGGGTGCTGTCATCTACATATCTGATGTTATTGATATTTCTCCCAGCAATCTTGATTCCAGCTTGTTCTTCTTCCAGCCCAGCATTTCTTATGATGTACTCTGCATAGAAGTTAAATAAGCAGGGTGACAATATACAGCCTTGACATACTCCTTTTCCTATTTGGAACCAGTCTGTTGTTCCATGTCCAGTTCGAACTGTTGCTTCCTGACCTGCATATAGGTTCCTCAAGAGGCAGGTCAGGTGGTCTGGTATTCCCATCTCTTTCAGAATTTTCCACAGTTTATTGTGATCCACACACTCAAAGGCTTTGGCATAGTCAATAAAGCAGAAATAGATGTTTTTCCGGAACTCTCTTGCTTTTTCAATGATCCATTGGATGTTGGCAATTTGATCTCTGGTTCCTCTGCCTTTTCTAAAACCAGCTTGAACATCTGGAAGTTCACATATTGCTGAAGGCTGGCTTGGAGAATTTTGAGCATTACTTTACTAGCGTGTGAGATGAGTGCAATTGTGCGGTAGTTTGAGCATTCTTTGGCATTGCCTTTCTTTGGGATCGGAATGAAAACTGACCTTTTCCAGTCCTGTGGCAACTGCTGAGTTTTCAAAATTTGCTGGCATATTGAGTGCAGCATTTTCACAGCATCATCTTTCAGGATTTGAAATAGCTCCATTGGAATTCCATCACCTCCACTAGCTTTGTTCATAGTGATGCTTCCAAGGCCAACTTGACTTCACATTCCAGGATGTCTGGCTCTAGGTGAGTAATCACACCATCAGGATTATCTTGGTCATGAAGATCTTTTTTGTACAGTCTTCTGTGTATTCTTGCCATCTTTTAATATCTTCTGCTTCTGTTAGGTCCATACAATTTCTGTCCTTTATTGAGCCCATCTTTGCATGAAATGTTCCCTTGGTATCTCTAATTTTCTTAAAGAGATCTCTAGTCTTTCCCATTCTGTTGTTTTCCTCTATTTCTTTGCATTGATCGCTGAGGAAGCTTTTCTTATCTCTCCTTGCTATTCTTTGGAACTCTGCATTCAGATTCTTATATCTTTCTTTGTCTCCTTTGCTTTTCACTTCTCTTTTTTCCCCCGGCTATTTGTAAGGGCTCCCCAGACAGCCATTTTGCTTTTTGCATTTCTTTTCCATGGGGATGGTCTTGATCCCTGTCTCCTGTACAATGTCATGAACCTCCATCCATATCAGTCACTCTATCTATCAGATCTGGTCCCTTAAATCTGTTTCTCACTTCCACTGTATAATCATAAGGGATTTGATTTAGGTCATACCTGAATGGTCTAGTGGTTTTCCCTACTTTTTCAATTTAAGTCTGAATTTGGCAATAAGAAGTTCATGATCTGAACCACAGTCAGCTCCCAGTTTTGTTTTTTGCTGACTGTATAGAGCTTTTCCATCTTTGGCTGCAAAGAAGATAATCAATCTGATTTCAGTGTTGTCCATCTCGTGATGTCCATGTGTAGAGTCTTCTCTTGTGTTGTTGGAAGAGGGTGTTTGCTATGACCAGTGCGTTCTCTTGGCACAATTCTATTAGCCTTTGCCCTGCTTTATTCTGTATTCCAAGACCAAATTTGTCTGTTACCCCAGGTGTTTCTTGACTCCCTACTTTTACATTCCAGTCCCCTATAATGAAAAGGATATCTTTTTGGGGTGTTAGTTCTAAAAGGTCTTGTAGGTCTTCATAGAACCGTTCAACTTCAGCTACTTCAGCATTACTGGTTGGGGCATAGGCTTGGATTACTGTGATATTGAATGGTTTGCCTTGGAAATGAACAGAGACCATTCTGTCATTTTTGAGATTGCATCCAAGTACTGCATTTCAGACTCTTGTTGACCATGATGGCTACTCAATTTCTTCTAAGGGGTTCCTGCCCACAGTAGTAGATATAATGGTCATCTGAGTTAAATTCACCCCTTCCAGTCCATTTTAGTTCGCTGATTCCTAGAATGTCGACGTTCACTCTTGCCATCTCCTGTTTGACCACTTCCAATTTGCCTTGATTCATGGACCTGACATTCCAGGTTCCTATGCAATATTGCTCTTTACAGCATTGGACCTTGCTTCTATCACCAGTCACATCCACAGCTGGGTATTGTTTTTGCTTTGGCTTCATCTCTTCATTCTTTCTGGAGTTATTTCTCCACTGATCTCCAGTAGCATATTGGGCACCTACCAACCTGGGGAGTTCCTCTTTCAGTATCCTATCATTTTGCCTTTTCATACTGTTCATGGGGTTCTCAAGGCAAGAATACTGAAGTGGTTTTCCATTCCCTTCTCCAGCGGACCACCTTAAGTCAACCCTCTCCACCATGGCCCACCCATCTTGGGTGGCCCCACACAGCATGGCTTAGGTTCATTGAGTTAGACAAGAGACCATTGTCCATGTGATGGTCCATTGTCACATGTCCATGGTCCATGTGATCAGATTGACTAGTTTTCTGTGATTATGGTTTCCGTGTGTCTGCCCTCTGATACCCTCTCACAAGACCTACCATCTTACTTGGGTTTCTCTTACCTTGGACGTGGGGTATCTCTTCACAGCTGCTCCAGCAAAGCGCAGCCACTGTTCCTTACCTTGGATGAGGGTATCTCCTCATGGCCGCCCCTCCTGAACCTCCATACTGTACTCCATAGTGGCTGTACCAGTTTACATTCCCACCAACAGTGCAGGAGGGTTCCCTTCTCACCCTGTTCAGCATTTGTTGTCTGTGGATTCTTTGATGATAGCTATTCTGACCAATATGAGATGGTATCTCATTGTAGTTTTGACTTGAATTTCTCTAATAACTAGCAGTATTGAACATCTTTTCATGTGCCTACTGGCCATCTGTATGTCCTCTTTAGAGAAATGTCTATTCAGGTCTAATGCCCATTTTTTTTTATTTCTCCTTTGATTTCCTCAGTGATCCAGTGGTTCGTTAGTAGCATGTTGTTTGGCCTACATATGTTTGTGTTTCTTAGAGTTTTTTTCTTGTAGTTTATTTCTACTCTCAGAGTGTTGTGATCAGAAAAGATGCGTGATATGATTTCAATTTTCTTAAATTTACCAAGGCCCACTGTGTGGCCCAGCATGTGGTCAATCCTGGAGAATGTTCCATGTGTACCTGAGAAAAATGTGTAGTCTGTTGCTTTTGGATGGATGCTCTATAAATATCAATTGAGTCCAACTCATCTAAAAGTGTCATTTAAAGCCTGTTTTTCCTTACTGATTTTCTGTCCGGATGATCTGTCCATTGATGAAAGTGGGGTATTAAAGTCCCTCGGTATTCTTGTGCTGCTGTCAATTTCTCCCTTTATGTTGTTAGTATTTGCCTTAAATGTTGTGGTACTCCTATGTTGGATGCATGTATATTTGTTACATCTTTTTTTTTTTTTTGGACTGAATCCTTGACTGTTGTGTAGTGTCCTTTGTCTCTTATAACAGTCTTTGTTTTAAAGTCTATTTTGCCTAATATCAGTATTGCTACTCCAGCTTTCTTATGGTTTCCATTTGCATGAAATACCTTCTCCCATTCCCTTACTTTCAGTCTGTAAGCGTCCATAGGTCTGAGGTAGATCTCCTGAAGATAACCTATATATGGGTCTTGTTTTTGTATCCACTCAACCAGTCTGTGTCTTTTGGTTGGTGCATTTAATACATTTATGGTAATTATTGATATATATGATCCTATTACCATTTTGTTAATTGTTTTGGGTTTATTTTTTGTAGATCTTTTCTGTGTCCTGCCTAGAGAAGTTTCTTTAGCATTTGTTGTAAAACTGGTTTAGTGGTGCTGAATTCTCTTAACTTTTGCTTGTCTGGAAAGCTTTTGATTTCTCCATCAAATCTGAATGAGAATCTTGCTAGGTAGAATATTCTTAGTTGTACATTCTTCCCTTTCATCACTTGGAATATATCGTGCCAATCCCTTCTGGCTAGTAGAGTTTGTGTTGAGAAGTCAGCTGATAACCTTTTGGGTTTTCCCTTGTATGTTGTCTTTTTTTCCTTGTTTCTTTTAAAAATTTGTCTTTAGTTTTTATCAGTTTAATAACTATGTGTCTCACTGTGTTCCTCTTTAGGTTTATCCTGCCTGGGATTCTCTGTCCTTCTGGACTTGGTTGATTATTTCCTTTCCCATGTTGGGGAAGTTTTATCTATTATCTCCTCAGATATTTTCTCAGGTCCTTTCTCTCTTTCTTCTTCTTATGAGACCCATATAATGCAAACAATGGTGCATGTAATGTTGTCCCAAAGGTCTGATTTCATTTCTTTTCATTATTTTTTCTATATTCTGTTTTGTAGCATTGATTTCCACTATTATATCTTCCAGGTCACTTATCAGTTCTTTCTGCCTCAGTTATTTTGCTATGGATTCTTTCTAGTGTATTATTCATTTGTTTGTTCTTTAGTTCTTCTTGGTCTTTGGTAAACATTTCTTGCATCTTCTCTATTCATTTTCCAAGATCCTGGATGATTTTCACTATCATTATTCTGAATTATTTTTCTGGGAGATTGCCTATCTCCACTTAATTTAGTTGTTTTTTCTGGGGATTTATCTTGTTCCTTCATCTGGGACATAATCCTTTTGCTTTTATATTGGACTTCCCTGGTGGCTTAGAAGGTAAAGGTAAAGGTCTGCCTACAATGTGGGAGACTCGGGGTTCGATCCCTGGTTTGGGAAGATCTCCTGGAGAAGGAAATGGCAACCCACTCCAGTATTCTTGTCTGGAAAATCTCATGGATGGAGGAGCCTGGTGGGCTACAGTCCACCAGGGATTTGGGATTGCAAAGAGTCAGACTGAGTGACTTCACTTTCACTTTCACTTTATCTTGGTCCTTTATCTGGGACATAATCCTGTTTCTTTTATTTGGGGTAGCTTTCTGTGATTGTGGTATTAGTTTTGGAGGCTGATGGGATTGTAGTACTTATTTCTTCTGTCTGCCCTCTGGTAGATAAAGATAAGAAGCTTGTGCAAGCTTCCTGTTGGGAGGAACTGGCTGTGGGGAAAACTGGGTCTTGCTCTGGTGGGCAGGGCTGAGCTCAGTAAAACTTTGATCCAGTTATCTGCTGATGGCTGGGGCTGCACCCCCTTCTTGTCCTTTGGCCTGAGGCCACCCAGTACTGGAGTCTAAAGGTTCTATGGTAGGGCTATTGTTGACCTCCAAGAGGATTTATGCTGACACACATCTCCCAGGACTGCTGCTCTCAGTGCTCCTCTCCTTGTGGTGGGCCACTGCCAACCCATGCCCCTGCAGGAGATGCTCAAACACTCACAGGTAAGTCTGGCTCAATCTCCTGTGGGGTCACTGCTCCTTTTCCCTGGGTTATGATGCACACAAGATTTTGCTTGTGCCTTCCAAGAGTCTCTGTTTCCCCCTTGGTAGTCTTCAAAGTCAGATTCCCTAGGGATTCCCAGTCCCTTGGCCGGATCCCCAGACTGGGGAGCCTGATGTGGGGCCTAGATCCTTCACAACAGTGAGAGAACTTCTTTGGTATTACTGTTCTCCTGTTTGTGGGTCATCCACTGATGAGTATAGGATTTGATTTCATCATGATCGTGCCTACCACTTTGTTGTGGCTTCTCCTTTGTCCTTGGATGTGGCGTATCTTTTTTCGATGGGTTCCAGTATCTTCCTGTTGATGGTTGTTCAACAGCTAGTTGCAATCGTGGTGCTCTGGCAGATAAGTGCATGTCGTTTAACCACAGACCTTTCTTTTTTATATATTAGTTTGTTTGTTTTTGGTTGCACTGGGTCTCTGTTGCTGCAGTGAGCCTTCCCTAGTTGTGGTGCATGGGCTTCTCATTGTGGTGGCTTGTCTTATTGTGAAGCATGGGCTCTAGGTTGCACAGGTTCAGTAGTTGCAGCACACTGAATTAGTCGCTCCAAGGTATGTGGGATCTTCCTGGGCCAGGGGATCAAACCAGTGTCCCCGTTGTTGGCAGGCAGCCACTGGACCACCAGGGAAATCCTGTAGTATTCTTCAAAAAGTGTATGTTCCAAACTGTTGGTAGCTTGCGTCTCTCATATACCTGAAGAGGAAAGATTGGGTGCAGGGGATTGATTTCATAATGTAAAAGTCATTGAATTTTGATAAAATAGAACAGAGGTCAGAAACTACAGCCTTTCAGGCCAAATCTCACCCAACACACATGTTATGAGGTAAATTTTGTCTCCTTGCCAATTTGTGTGTTGAAACTCTATGCCTCAACATTGATGGCATTTGGAGGTGGGGACTTTGAGAGGTAATTAGAATTAGATGAGATCATGGGGGTAGGGCCCTGGTCAGATGGGATTGCTCTCCTTATAAGAGAGATGCCCTCTGTGCACCCACAAAGGAAGGGCCATATGAAGACAGAGCTGTCTTCAAGCCAGGAAGAGGGTTCTTGCCAGAAATCTAATTTTCTTGCACCTTGATCTTAACCTTCCAGCCTCAGAATTGTGAAAAAGTAAATTTCTATTGTTTAAGCTATGAATTCTCGGGCATTTTGTTATGGCAACCCAAGCAGAGTAATACAGCCCATTTCTGTAAATGAAGTTTTATGGGAATACAGCCACACCCGTATGTTCACATACTACTCTCTCTAGCAGCTTCTGTGATGGAATATCAGAAATGAGTCATTGTGACAGATTATTTGACCTGAAAAAGGCGAAATGTTTACTATCTAACCCATTAAAAAAAGTGTGCCAACCTCTGGAATAGAAACTTACCATATACACGGACTTCCCTGATGGTTCTAATGATTAAGACTCCATGGTTCCACTGCAGGAGGTGCAGGTTCGATCCCTGGTTGAGGAACTAAGATCCCATGTGCCATGCAGCATGACCAAAAAAACAAGGAAACTTACCATACACAGCATAGGTTTTGAACAGGAAAAACCATCCCCATGAGATATAAAAGGGTCAAATGAAAGAAACTGCCTTAGTGGACAGTGGCCAAACCAGCACTGGCCTGATCATCTCCAGGAATGTCTGGGATGTCCAACCCAAACCCTTTGAACAGGGTCACCTCACACACAAGCTGAGTGGTTGATGGTGAACATTCTTGCCCTCAGTGGTTGAAGTCCTTGAGGGGAGCCTGTCCTCGCGTGAGGCTGATACAACAGATCAGTAGTCATGACAGTGGGGTAGAAAGGGAGAGAGTGTCACAGAACAGCATGGTAAGCAATGAAGAAGCAGCCAGCTTGTCTCTCTCCATGGCTGTGGATCCGCAGGGCATCGGAGGCTTCCTTGCTGCAGAGCAGAGTGGAAGCAGGTGTGGGATGCAGGATGAAATCTTTGCTGATAGTGAAAAGACGTCTCCGTGGGTAAGATCCATTGTGCATTGAGAGTCTGCATATGCTCTCTCCCTCCCCAAAGTGGCCAGTGTCAGAATCCTCTGGGGTTGGTTCTGGGAATCCGTGCTTTTAAGGCATGCCCAGGTAATTCTTCTGCACCTTGATGTCTGTGAACTATTGGGTGAGCAGTTCCCACCTGCTGGAGTGCTAGCACTGTTCCTACCCAGGAGTGGGCATCTCTATGACCAGCCCCTAAGTGAAGAATCTTGATGAAGGAGAACCCCAATCAAAGGCACAACATGAGCAGTTCAGTACACAAAAGAGTTTTTGTACCTGTGTGCCATCAGCCAGATCAGCCTTGAGGTTTCTGAGTCAGAATGCCAGCCAGGGAACATCGTTCTAAGGCTCAGTACTGTAGAATTCCATGGCTGAGACCACCGCTGGGCTGGACTGACTTCAAGCAGAGTTCTTCCATGTGCCTTGTTTTCTGCTTGCTCAATCTGTGGGTGACCCAGCTGTGTTAGAAACAGGCAGAAAGAGCTGGACTCAAACACAAAGCAAACACCATCTTTCTTGTTCTTACCATGTAATCAATAATTCAACCCTGGAAAGCAAGCCTGACTCCTGATGAAGTGCTTGCTGCAAAGAAGATGACAGGGCCATCCACCAACTTCTAACACTTTTTTCTGTCTATCTTTCTCTCTCCCTCCTTCTGTTGTACCTCTGCCCTGCCTTTGGTTTTCCTCCATCTGAATGCAAAATGAACATGTCTGCTAAAATGTGGTCCAAATAGAGTCAAAGAGGATGCCAGGATAGAGTGTTAGCAGCTATAGGAGAGAAGAGGCACTAGTTATTTTAAATGTCAGAGCAAAGCAGTAATTGAACTCAGGGTCCCCTTTGAGTGACACACCAGAGTGTCACAGATCCAACAAGTGGCCACTTAGGTGAATTAAGGCTGTGAATCAGAAGATGCCCCATAGACAGGCAATAACAACACCAACAACAGTAATAATAGCAGATGCAAACACTTGCATAGTACTACTTTGTGCCAGGTGCTTCTCCAAGTGCCTTACACATAGTTCATTTAAGTCGGATCATTTCTAGTGTCTGTAAAATCCACCGTGGAACAAATGTTCTGGTACCATCTATTTGAATGCATTTCAATCTCAATATATACAATACTTAGTTCCAGTGTGTAGGGTACAGAGGATCTAATTCCTTGTTCCTTATTTCCATGTTTTATGTTTTCAGCATAATTCTTGGAAGCATCATCTCCTTAAATGTTGGGTTTCATGAGCCCAGGAGAACAGGTACAATTGCTACAGTGGAATAAACTCTTCTAGGAGAAACCTCAGTATTTTATTTACTCTTGCCTTCCTCCCCTGGCATGCCTTTCATTCACGTTTTAAATATGATTAATACGAATGACTTCCCCAGGCAGAACAATTTGTTATTTTTAAAAGAAGCATAACCACCCATCTAAATCCAAGAGCCCCTGGGAGGTCATCACCTCTCTGAAAGACTTAAAAGAGGATTAAAGATTTAAACGCTGGGTGTCTTGATTAATCTGGTGACAGTGGGTGGTGTGTTCCACATTTCTGGTCCACAGATTAGAGCTTGAGAAATGACTTGACTTTGGCAGAACATCTCTGCGCCCCATGGGGTAGAGCAGCTGGGAGCTGGCCCAAGCCGTGGTTGATGGACAGCCTTCTTCAAGCTGCCAAGCCTGCTAGCTCTGGGTCTGACTCCCTATTACCAAGTCATAAGCCTCTCACAGCCCTGTATCTGTATCAACCAAGGCCTAGAGGTGAGTTTTAGCTTTCAGTGCTGTTATCCAGACCTCACCAGCTGAATAAAATTTTGGTTCAACTAGTCAGAAAAGCACCCACTATTATGGGAACTCTGCTGCTGCTGCTGCTAAGTCGCTTCAGTCGTGTCCAACTCTGTGCGACCCCATAGACGGCAGCCCACCAGGCTCCTCCGTCCCCGGGATTCTCCAGGCAAGAACACTGGAGTGGGCTACCATTTCCTTCTCCAATGCATGAAAGTGAAAAGTGAAAGTGAAGTCGCTCAGTCGTGTCCGACTCTTAGCGAGCCCATGGACTGCAGCCCACCAGGCTCATCCATCCATGGGATTTTCCAGGCAAGAGTACCAGAGTGGGTTGCCAGGCCCCCTTCAAATGATCCTCCTCTCTTCTGTTTTATCTTCTCCCTTTCTCTTTACATTCTCTCTCTCTCTCTTTTTTTTTTTTTTCCTATTTTTCCTCCTTTCCTTCCTTCCTTCCTACCTTCCTTCTTCTTTTTCTTTCTTACTCTTTTTCTCCCTCTCTCCCTCACTCCTCTGTCCATGGGATTCTCCAGCAAGAATACTGGAGTGGGTTGCCATTTCCTTATCTAGAGAATTTTCCCAATGCAGGGATCAAACCTATGTCTCCTGCATTGAAAGGTGAATTCTTTACCGTTAAGCACCCGGGAAGCCCCATTTCTTTCTTATTGAGCCCTTATGCACCAGTCACTGTTTTAAGTGCTGGAGCTATATTTTATTAATAAAACACATTAGTGGAATATGTATTGTATTAGAAGAGATTAAGAAAGAATTCATGCAGGAAATGTGCTTCCCTCAGCTGTCTGGAGAAGTCCCAAAACGCATCCCCATCCTGCTATTGGACATGTTGCCTTCTGCAGCGGGCGGCTGCTGAAAGCTCCAGAACAGCTCTGAAGCCGCAGGGAAACCAGAGCTCTGGTGCCCTGGGCAGAACCTGTCTAAGGTTCCAGAGGAGCCCTGATTCCATGAGGCTGGGGTATATTCTATCCAGGATGGTGTACACGCCTGTCTACCACCTAGGTGCCATATGCCACCATGTGCCTCAAATCTCGATGAGGTGGCTCACTCAATTTATACTTCTCAGTTCTGTCCATTTGTAACTACAGATGCAATCCACGTGGGTGTATTCTTACCATAAAACATTTAAATATCATAAATATATCAAAGTGCTTGCTGACTACCGGCCATCCCTAAAGGAATCACAGCTGTTCAGTGTATAGCCTTCTGGAACTCTTTGATTTTATTTGGAGATGTAAATGTGTACACTGAGCTATGCGTGCATATGCACACACCACTATCGACTTGCTCCAAAAACACATATTGTTATTGCTTTGCATTTTTTTTCTTACATAGAAGGTATATTTACATATCATTCTGGAACTCCTTTTTCTCATTGAGAACCAACAAGGTCACTATAGAGAGTAATTCAGTAATCACTATATTGAGCTCATTCAATGTAGGACTCTGTGGTTTCCTTTCAACGGTGCTTTAACTTCCCATAGTACAAATGTACCGCTTTCCTATGAAGAATGTGCATGTGTGAAAGTGTGCTTTATTTTGAAGGGTAAGTGCTGAGTAGTGGAACAGTGGGAATTGAACATTTTAAATTATTGTAGATGCTTCCAAATTGTTATGCCAACGTATACTCCACCAGCCAGCTGTGAGTGCCCCTCTCTGGTTTAATTGCAGCCCTTCCTCATTTGGAGCCAGACCTGAGTTCATGGGATCTGGGTTAAAGGAAAAACAGAAAGACAGAGGCAAGTATTTTCTTCCCTGGAGTCCTAAAACTTGGGCTCTGGGGCTGTCTGCTAGAGGGAGTGTGCATTCCTGGGCGCCCTCTAGTGGACAGAGCTGGGAAGGAACTTTGCTGCCCTGGGAAGAAGTTCAGTTCAGTCGCTCAATTGTGTCGGACTCTGCGACTTCACTTTCACTTTTCACTTTCATGCATTGGAGAAGGAAATGGCGACCCACTCCAGTGTTCTTGCCTGGAGAATCCCAGGGACGGGGGAGCCTGGTGGGCTGCCGTCTATGGGGTCGCACAGAGTCGGACACGACTGAAGTGACTTAGCAGCAGCTGCGACCCCATGGACTGCAGCACGCCAGGCCTCCCTGTCTGTTGCCAGCTCCTGGAGTTTACTCAAACTCATGTACATTGAGTCAGTGATGCCATCCAACCATCTCATCCTCTGTCGACCACTTCTCCTCCTGCCCTCAATCTTTCCCAGCATTAGGGTCTTCTCAAATGAGTCAGTTCTTCACATCAGGTGGACAAAGTATTGGAATTTCAGCTTCAGCATCAGTCCTTCCAATGAATATTCAGTACTGATTTCCTTTAGTGTGGACTGGTTGATCTCCTTGCAGTCCAAGGGACTCTCAAGTCTTCTCCAGCACCACAGTTCAAAAGCATCAATTCTTCGGCGTTCAGCTTTCTTTATAGTCCAACTCTCACATCCATACATGACTACTAGAAAAACCATAGATTTGACTAGACAGACCTTTGTTGGCACAAGGAAGAAGGAACGGGGTAAAATGCTTCTTGAGAGGAGGTGTTTATTTTAGAAGGTTAAAAAAAAAGGTACGTCATTTGCATGGTTCTGATTTCAAATGGTTAAAAAGGACCTACAGGGGTTTTTTTTCGTCCCTGTCCCATGGCAATGCAGTATCCTGCTCCAGAGACAACCAATATCAACTCTCTTTCGTGTATTCTTCCAAAACTGTTTTATGCATATGAGTGTAAAATGTATGTAGTAGGTGTAATTTTTGTTTATAAAAATTTTCTCAATGGAAACATATGATACCATTGTGGGAAATGTAGTAGAGCAGTTAGGATTATAAACGCAGTCTTCCTGGGTTCAAATCCCAGCTCTATCATATTTTATCTGCATGACTCCCAGTCAGATTACTTGACCTCTGTCTGCCTTAGTTTCCTCTTATGCAAAGTACGGGTTATCACTAGAGTTATTGTAAAGATTAAAAGAGTATTTGTAGAGGTCTAAAACTGTTACCTGGAATATGTTGAAAAGCATGGGCTTATTTATTAAATCATTTTTAAAGAAAAGAAGAAAGAAACTGTCCAGCTATACTGTTCTTTTTTATTATTCAATATTTGATATTGAATATTTGAATATTGCAAAATGATCACAGTCTAGTTAACATCCATCACTATATACAGCATTTTTTCTTGTGATGTGAGCTTTTTAGATCTACTCTTCAGTTCAGTCGCTCAGTCGTGTCCGACTCTTTGCGACCCCATGAATTGCAGCACGCCAGGGCTCCCTGTCCATCACCAACTCCCAGAGTTAACCCAAACTCATGTCCATCGAGTCAGTGATGCCATCCAGCCATCTCATCCTCTGTCGTCCCCTTCTCCTCCTGCGCCCAATCCCTCCCAGCATCAGAGTCTTTTCCAATGAGTCAACTCTTCGTATGAGGTGGCCAAAGTACTGGAGTTTCAGCTTCAGCATCATTCCTTCCAAAGAACACCCAGGACTGATCTCCTTTAGAATGGACTGGTTGGATCTCCTTGCAGTCCAAGGGACTCTCAAGAGTCTTCTCCAACACCACAGTTCAAAGGCATCAATTCTTCAGTGCTCAGCTTTCTTCACAGTCCAACTCTCACATCCATACATGACCACTGGAAAAACCATAGCCTTGACTAGACGGACCTTTGTTGGCAAAGTAATGTCTCTGCTTTTGAATATGCTATCTAGGCTGGTCATAACTTTCCTTGCAAGGAGTAAGCGTCTTTTAATTTCATGGCTGCAGTCACCATCTGCAGTGATTTTGGAGCCCCCCCAAAATAAAGTCTGACACTGTTTCCACTGTTTCCCCATCTATTTCCCATGAAGTGATGGGACCAGATGCCATGATCTTTGTTTTCTGAATGTTGAGCTTTAAGCCAAATTTTTCACTCTCCTCTTTCACTTTCATCAAGAGGCTTTTGAGTTCATCTTCACTTTCTGCCACAAGGGTGGTGTCATCTGCATATCTGAGGTTATTGATATTTCTCCCAGAAATCTTGAGCTACTGTTAGTAACTTTCAAATATGCAAGGGAGTATTACTAACTGCATCTACCATGCTGTACCTTACATCAATATGACTTAATTATTTTGTAACTGGAAGTTTGTGGCTTACGACCCCCTTCATAATTCCCCCTACCCCCAAAACCCTGCTTTTGGCAATCACCAATGTGTTCTCTGAATTTATGAGTTTGTTTGTTGTTTTAAATTTCATATGTAAGTGAGATCATATGCTATTTGTCTTTCTCTCTCTGACTTATTTCACTTAGCGTCATAGCCTCAAGGTCCATCCTTGCTAGCACAAATGGCAAGGTTTCATTCTTTTTATGCCTGTATTGTATCCTGTGTGTGTGTGTATCACATCTTCTATATCCATTATCCATCAGTGGACACTTAGGTTGCTTTCATATCTCACCTATTGTAAATAATGCTGCAGTGAACATGGGGGTGCGTATACCTTTTTGAAGTACTCTTTTCATATCCTTTAGATAAATAACCAGAAGTGAAATCGCTGGATTATGTGGTAGTTGTATTTTAACTCTCGTCCATACCGTTTTCCGTAATGAATGCAGTGATACATAACCCCACCAACAGTGCACAAGCGTTCTCTTTCGTCCATATCCTTGCCAACACTTGTTATTTTTTTTTATCTTTTTGACAATAGGTATCCTAACAGGTGTGAGGTTGATATCTTCTGTGGTTTTTGACTTGCATTTCCTTGATGACTGGTGCTGAGCATTTTTTCATATCTGTTGTCTGTTGGCCATCTGCATAGCTTCTGTGTAAATATGTCTGTATTCAGGTCTTCTGCCCATTCTTTAAGCAATTTTTTTTTTTTGCTATCAAGTTGTATGATTTCTTTATAAATTTTAGATATTAATCCCTTATCAGATAAATGATTTGCAATATTTTCTTCCATTCAGTAGGTTACCTTTTCACTTTGTTGATGGTTTCCTTTGCTGTACAGAAGCTATTTAGTTTGATGCAGTCTCATTTATTTACTTTTCTTTGGGGGTTAGATCTAAAAAATCATCTCCAAGACTGATGTCCAGGAGCTTGCCGCCTATCTTTCCTTTTAGGAATTCTGTTGTTTCAGGACTTACACTCGAGTCTTTAATCAATTTGAGTTAATTTTTATGGATGGTGTCAGACTGTGGTCCAGATTCATTCTTTAGCATGTGACTAAAGTTTTTCCAACACCATTATTGAAGAGACTGTCTTTTCACCATTGTATATTCTTGCCTCCTTTTTTGTCAATTAATTGACCACATGTGCATGGGTTTTTTATTCTGGGCTTTCTATTCTGTTCCATTCATCTATTTTTGTCTATTTTTATGCCAGTAACATACTGTTTTGATTACTATACCTTTGTGTGTATGTGTGTTAGTCACTTAATCATGTCTGACTCTGTGATCCCATGGACTGTAGCCTGTCAGGCTCCTCTATCCATGGAATTCTCCAGGCAAAAAATACTGGAGTAGGGGTGCCTTTCCCTTCTCCAGGGAATATTCCAGACCCAGAGATAGAACCCAGGTCTCCCGCTTTGCAGCAGATTCTTTACCACCTGAGCCAGCAGGGAAGCCTTTGTTGTTGTTATTCAGTCACTCAGTCTCATCTGACCCTGTGACCCCCATGGACTGCAGCACACCAGGCTTCCCTGTCCTTCACCATCTCCCGCAGCTTGATCAAACTCATGTCCATTGAGTCGATGATGCCATCCAACCATCTCATCCTCTGTCATCCCCTTCTCCTGCATTCAATCTTTCCCAGCAACAAGGTCTTTTCCAATGAGTCAGACTCTTTGCAATAGGTGGCCAAAGTATTGGAGCTTCAGCTTCAGTCCTTCCAGTGAATATTCAGGATTGATTTCCTCTAGGATTGACTGGTTTGATCTCCCTGCTCTCCAAGGGACTCTCAAGAGTTTTCTCCAGCACCACAGTTTGAAAGCATAAGTTCTTCAGTGCTTAGCCTTCTTTATGGTCCAACATTCACATCCATACATGACTACTGGAAAAAACCATAGTTTTTACTATATGGATCTTTGTCGGCAAAGTAATGTCTCTGTTTTTTAATATGCTATCTAGGTATGCCATAGCTTTTCTTCCAAGGAGCAAGCATCTTTTCATTTCATGGCTACAGTCACCATCTGCAGTGATTTTGGAGCCCAAGAAAATAAAGTCTGTCACTGTTTCCATTGTTTCCCCATCTATTTGCCATGAAGTGATGAGACTGGATGCCATGATCTTAATTTTTTTTTAATGTTGAGTTTTAAGCCAGCTTTTTCACTCTCTTTCACCTTCATTAAGAGACTCTTTAGTTCCTCTTCACTTTCTGCCATAAGGGTGGTGTCATCTGCATATCTGAGGTTGTTGTTACTTCTCCCGGCAGTCCTGATTTCAGCTTGTGGTTTTCCAGCCTGGCATTTCACATGATGTACTCTGCATATCAGTTAAATAAGCAGGGTGATAGTATATAGCTTTGACACACTCCTTGCCCAATTCGGAACCAGTCCGTTGTTCCATGTCCGGTTCTAACTGTTGCTTCTTGACCTGCATGCAGGTTTCTCAGGAGGCAGGTAAGGTGGTCTGGTATTCCCATCTCAAAGAATTTTCCACAGTTTGTTGCAATCCACACAAAGGCTTTAGTGTACTCATTGAAGCAGAAGTAGATGTTCTTCTGGAATTCTCTTGCTCTTTCTATGATCCAGCGGATGTTGGCAATTTGATCTCTGGTTCTTGTGCCTTTTCTAAATCCAGCTTGTACATCTGGAAGTTCTTGGTTCACATTCTGTTGAAGCCTAGCTTGGAGGATTTTGAGCAGTACTTTGCTAGCATGTGAGATGAGTGCAATTGTGCCATAGTTGAACATTCTTTAGCATTGCGTTTCTTTGGGATTGAAATGAAAACTGACCTTTTCCAGTCCTGCGCCCACTGCTGAGTCTTCCAAAGTTGCTGGCATATTGAGTGCAGCACTTAAGAGTATCATCTTTTAGGACTTGAAATAGCTCAGCTGAAATTCCATCACCTCCACTAACTGTTCCTAGTTATGCTTCTTCCTAAGGCCCATTTGACTTCGGTCTCCAGGATGTTTGGCTCTAGGTGAGTGATCACACGATCGTGGTTATCTGGGTCATGAAGATCTTTTTTGTATAGTTCTTCTGTGTATTCTTGCCACCTTTTCTTAATATCTTCTGCTTCCATTAGGTCCATTCCATTTCTGCCCTTTATTGTGCCCATCTTTGCATGACATGTTGCCTTGGTATCTCTGATTTTCTTGAAAAGAATCTAGTCTTTCCCATTCTAGTGCTTTCCTCTGTTCCTTTGCATTGATCACTGAGGAAGGCTTTCTTATCTCTCCTTGCTATTCTTTGGAACTCTGCATTCCAATGGGTATATCTTTCCTTTTCTCCTTTGCCTTTTGCTTCTCTTCTCTTCTCAGCTATTTGTAAGGCCTCCTCACATAATCATTTTGCCTTTTTGCATTTCTTTTTCTTGGGGATGACCTTGATCCCTGTCTCCTGTACAGTTTTACAAACTTCGTCCATAATTCTTCAAGCACTCTATCAGATCTGATCCCTTGAATCTATTTCTCACTTCCACTGTATAATCGTAAGGGATTTGATTTACATCATACCTGAATGATCCAGTGGTTTTCCCCACTTTATTCAATTTAAGTCTGAATTTTGCAATAAGGATTTCATGATCTGAGCCAAAGTGAGCTCCCAGTCTTGTTTTTGCTGACTGTATAGAGCTTCTCTATCTTTGGCTGCAAAGAATATAATCAATCTGATTTCAGTATTGACCATCTGGTGATGTCCATGTGTAGAGTCTTCTCTTGTGTTGTTGGAAGAGGGTGTTTCTTTGCCTTAATAAAGTATTTTGTCCAAGGATCAATAGCCCAGATTTCTTTTGGTTTCTATTCATATGGACTATCTCTTTCTATCACTTCACTTTCAGTCTGTGTGTGTCCGTGAGTCTGAAGTGTGTCTCTGTAGGCAGCACATGGATGGGTCTTAGTTGTTTTGTTTTGTTTTTTTTTTTAATCCATTCGGCCACTCTGTCATTTGAGAATTTAGTCTACTTCCATTTAAGGAATTATTGATAGGTATCGGACAAGGCAATGGCACCCTTCTCCAGTACTCTTGCCTGGAAAATCCCATGGACAGAGGAGACTGGTAGGCTGCAGTCCATGAGGTCCCAAAGAGTCGGATATGACTGAGCGACTTCACTTTCACTTTTCACTTTCATGCATTGGAGAAGAAAATGGCAACCCACTCCAGTGTTCTTGCCTGGAGAATCCCAGGGACAGGGAAGCCTGGTGGGCTGCTGTCTATGGGGTCACACAGAGTCGGACACGACTGAAGCGACTTAGCAGCAGCATGAAATTATTGGCTTTCTGGACGTTTTGTAGTCCTTTTGTACCTTTCTTCTCCTCTTACTGTTTTCTTTTGTGGTTTGAAGAGTTTCTTTACTGGCATGTGTAGATTTTTTTCTCATCATCTTTGTATACTTACTATAGGTTTTTGCTTTGTGAGAACCATTAGTCTTATATATAACAACTTCTATTTAGAGCAGCATATTTGGGTTTCCCAGGTAATGCTAGTGGTAAAGAACCCACCTGGCAATGCAAGTATCTGTAAGAGATGCAGGTTTGATCCTCCAGGTTGGGATGATCCCCTGGAGGAGGACGTGGCAACCCAATCCAGTATTCTTGCCTGGAAAATCCCATGGACAGAGCAGCCTGGTGGGCTATAGTCCACACAGTTGCAAGGAGTTAAATAGGACTGAGCACAGTTTAAGTTGATAACTTAAAGCGGCTTAGCACACTTTAAGTTGATAACAAGTTTGAATGGATTCTAAGGTTCTACATTTCTACCCTCCCCCTCCACATTTTGATTTTGATGTCAAATTTACTTTTTTTGTTTTTTAATTTTTATTTTATATTGGAGAGTAATTGGTTAACAATGTATTAATTTTAGGTATATAGCAAAGTGATTCAGTTATACACATAACTATTCTTTTTCAAATTCTTTTCCCATATAAGTCGTTACAGAATATTAAGCAGAGGTGCTATACAGTAGATCCTTGCTGGTTATCTGTTTTAAATATAGTAGTGTATAAGTCAATCCCAACCTCCCAATTTATCCCTCTCCCTTTTGGTAACCATAATTTGTTTTCTAAATCAAAATCTGTTAATCTGTTTCTGTTTTGTAAATAAGATCTTTTGCATCATATTTTTTCAGATTCTGTATATAAGTGATATCATATATTTGTCTTTCCCTGAGTGACTTACTTCACTTAGTATGATTATCTCTATCTAGGTCCATACATGTTGGTTGCTGCAAATGGATTGTTTCATTCTTTTTAATGGCTAGGTGATATTCCATTGTGTGTGTGTATGTATATGTGTGTGTGTATGTACACACACACCACATCTTCTTTATCCATTCATCTGTGGGTGGACATTTAGGTTGCTTCCATGTCTTGGCTATTGTAAACACCACCACAGTGAACACTGGGGTGCATGTATCCTTTTGAGCCATGGTTTTCTCCAGATATATGCCAAGGAGTGGGATTGCTGGATATATGGTAGCTCTATTTTTAGTTTTCTAAAGGAACTTCTATATTGTTCTCCATAGCAACTGTACCAATGTACATTTCCATCAACAGTGTAGGAAAGTTCTTTCTCCACACCCTCTCCAGAATTTACTGTTTGTAGACTTTCTGATAGTGGCATTCTGACTGGTTTGAGGTGATATCTCAGTGTTTTGATTTGCATTTCTGTAATAGTGATGTTGAGCATTTTTCCCTGTCTCTTGGCCATCTGTATGCCATCTTTGGAGAAATGTCTACTTAGGTTTTCTGCTCATATTTTTCTTGATTGGGTTGCTTGTTTTATTGACATTGAGCTGCATGAGCTGTCTGTAGATTTTGGAGATTAATCCCTTGTTGATCACATCATTTGCAAATATTTTCTCCCATTCTGAGGGCTATGTTTTCATTTTGTTTATGGTTTCCTTCACTGTGTAAAAGCTTTTGAGTTAATTAGGTTTCACTTGTTACTTTTTGTTTTTATTTGCATTACTCTAGAAGACAGATCAAAACAGATATTGCTGAGATTTATGTCAAACAGTGTTCTACCTAAGTTTTTCTCTAAGAGTTTTATAGAATCAGGTCTTACATTTAAGTCTTTAATCCATACTCATTTTATTTTTGTGTATGGTATTAAAGAATATGCTAATTTCATTCTTTTACATGCAGCTGTTCAGGTACCGTTTTTTCAAGCACCAGTTATTAAAGAGATTGTCTTTTCTCCATTGTATAGTCTTTTTTCCTTTGTTGTAGATTGACCACGTGTGCATGGGCTTATTTCTGGGCTTTCTATCCTATTCCATTGATCTATATTTCTGTTTTTGTGCCAGTACCATATGGTTTTGATGACAGTATCTTTTTGTATAGCCTGAAGTCAGGGAGCCTGATTCCTCCAGCTCAGTTATTCTTTCTCAAGATTGCATTGGCTATTCTGGATCTTCTGTGTGTCTATATAGATGTTAAGATTTTTTTTGTTCTAGTTCTGTGAAACATGCAATTGCTAATTTGATAGGGATTACATTGACTCTGTATACGGCCTTGAGTTATAGTCATTTTGACAATGTTGACTCTTCCAATACAAGAATGTGGTATATATTTCCTTCAGTTTGTGTTATCTTCAGTTTCTTTCATCAGTGTCTTAGTTTTCAGAGTATAGGACTTTTGCCTCCTTACGTAGGTTTATTCCTATTTTTGATGTGATAGTAAGTGGGATTGATTCTTTCCTTTCTGTTTCTGATCTTTCATTGTTAGTTTATAGAAATGAAGTATTTCTGTGTATTGATTTTGTACCCTGCAACTTTACCACCTTTATTGATGATCTCTAGTGGTTTTCCGGTAGCGCATTTGGGATTTTCCATGTTTACTGTCATATCATCAGTAATCAAGGACAGTTTTACTTCTTTTCCAATTTGGATTCTCTTTATTTCTTTCCCTTTTCTCATTGCTGTAGCTAGGACTTCCAAAGCTATGTTAATAAAAGTGGTGTGAGTGAGCATCCTTATCTTGTCGCCAATCTAAGATGATATGCTTTCAGCTTTCCACCGTTGAGTTTGATGTTAGCTGTAGGTTTGTCATATGTGGCCTTTATTATGTTGAAGTATGTTCCCTTTATGCCCACGTTTTAAAGTTCGTTCATGATAAACAGGTGTTGAATTTTGTCAAAAACTTTTTCTGTATCTACTGAGATGATCATATGACTTTCATTCTTCAATTTGTTGATGTGGTATATCACACTGATTAATTTGCAGGTTTGAAAAATCCTTGCATCACTGGGAAATATCACACTTGATCATGGTGTATGATCCTTTTAATGCATTTTTGGATTTGGTTTGTTAGTATTTTGTTGAGAATTCTTGTGTCTGTGTTCATCAGTGATATTAGCCTGTCATTTTCTTTCTTTCTTTTGGTGGTATCTTTGGTTTTGGTGTCAGGGTGATGGTGGCCTCATAGAATGAGTTTGGGAGTGTTCCTTCCACTACATTTTGCAGAAGAGTTACAGGGTAGGTATTAATTTTTCTCTAAATATTTGATAAAATTTGCCTCTGAAGCCATCTGGCCCTGGACTTTCGTGAGGGCTTTATTTGGAGTTTTTAAATCACAGTTCATTACCCATGCTTACAATTGGTCTCTGTTTATATTTTCTATTCCTTCTGGTTAAGTCTTGGGAGACTGTGCGTTTCTGAGAATTTGTCCATTTCTTCTAGGTTGTCCATTTTATTGATGTGGTATTGTTGTTGTTTGGTCACTAAATCATGTCCACCTTTGTGACCCCATGGACTGCAGTGTTCCAGGCTTCCCTGTCCTTCACTATCTCCCAGAGTTTAGTTGCTTATAGTAGTCTCTTATGATCCTCTGTATTTCCGTGGTATCTGTTGTAACTTCTCCTTTTTCATTTCTAATTTTATTGATTTGACCCCTCTCACTTTTTTATTGATGAGTTTGGCTAAAGGCTCATCAGTTACATTTATATTTTCAAAGAACCAGCTTTAGCGTCACTGTTTTTTTTTTTCCTATTGTTTTCTTTCTGTCATTTATCTGCTCTGATCTTTATGATTTCTTTCCTTCTACTGATTTTGGGTTTTGTTCTTTCTTTAGTTGCTTTAGGTGCAAAGTTAGGTGGTTTATTTGTGATTTTTCTTGTTTCCTGAGGTAAGATTGTACAGTAAGTCCCCTACATATAAAAGAGTTGCATTCCAATAAAGTGTTTATAAGTCCAGTTTTTTCATAAGTCCAACAGGGTTAGCCTAGGTACCCAACTAACACAATTGACTATATAGTACTGTATTATAATAGATTTATAATACTTTTCACATAAATAGTACATAAAAACACAAAAATAAAAGAAACATTTTTAATCTTACAGTATAGCACCTCGAAGGTACAGTGGTACCGTAACACCTGGCGTACAGAGACTGGCATCAAGTGAACAGGCAAGAACAGCTACTGACTGGAGGGTGGAGAAGAGACAGGAGGTGGTAGAGGTGAAGAATCATCAGCAAGAGGAGATGAAGGGCAAGCTGCAACTTCACTCATGCTTGATATTGGTGTCACAGGATCTGGTTCCTTGCTGAACCAGATGCATGTTCACATAATGGAAAGATCCTAACTTGAAGGTTCAAATGTAGGGGAATTGTTCTTCAGTGGCCAAGCCATATCCAACTCTGTGGGACCCAATGAAGTGCAGCACACCAGGCTTCTCTGTCCTTCACTATCTCCCTGAATTTGCTCAAACTCATGTCCATTGACTCAGTGATGCCATCCAACCATCTCATCCTCTGTTGTCCCCTTCTCTTCTTGCCCTCAATGTCTCCCAGCATCAGGGTCTTTTCCAGTGAGTCAGTTCTTCGTATCAGGTGGCCAAAGTATTGGAGTTTCAGCTTCAGCATCAGTCCTTCCAGTGAATACCCAGGATTGATCTCCTTTAGGATGGACTGGTTGGATCTCCTTACAGTCCAAGGGACTCTCAAGAGTCTTCTCCAACACCACAGTTTGAAAGCATCAGTTCTTTGGTGCTCAGCCTTCTTTATGGTCCAACTCTCACATCCATACATGACTACTGGAAAAACTATAGCTTTGACTATATGGACCTTTGTTGATAAAGTAAGGTCTCTGCTTTTTAGTACACTGTCTACATTTGTCATAACTATTCTTCCAAGGAGTGTCTTTTAATTTCATGGCTGCAGTCACCATCTGCATTGATTTTGGAGCCCAAGAAAACAAAATCTGACACTGTTTCCACAGTTTCCCATCTATTTGCGATGAAGTGATAGGACCAGATGACATGATCTTCATTTTTTGAATGTTGCATTTTAAGCCAGATTTTTCACTCTCCTCTTTCACTTTCATCAGAAGTCCCTTTAGTTCCTCCTCACTTTCTGCCATTAAAGTGGTGTCATCTGGGTACCTGAGGTTATTGATATTTCTCCCGCAGTCTTGATTCCAGTTTATGATTCATCCAGCCCAGCATTTCACATGATGTACTCTGCATATAAGTTAAGTAAGTAGGGTGACAACCTTCATGTACTCTTTGTACTCTTGATGTACTCTTTCCCCAATTTTGCATCAGTCCATTGTTCCATGTCCATTTTAATTACTGCTCCTTGTTGTGCATACAGGTTCTCAGGAGACAGGTAATGTGCTCTGGTATCCCCGTCTCATTAAGAATATTCCAGTTTGTTGTGATCCACACAGTCAAAGCCTTTAGCATAGTCAATGAAGCAGAAGTCATTTTTTTTTTTTTTTAATTCCCTTGCTTTTTCCATAATCTAGCCTATGTTAGCTACTCGATCTCGGATTCCTCTGCCTTTTCTGAATTCACCTCATATGTCTGGAAGTTCTCACTTCATGTCCTGCTGAAGCCTAGCTTGAAGGATTTTGAGCATAATGTTGCTGGCATGTGAAATGAGTGCAATTGTATGGTAATTTGAACATTCTTTGGGATTGGAATGAAAAACCTTTTACAGTCCTGTGGCCACTACTGAATTTTCCAAATTTGCTGGCATGATGAGTGCAGCACTTTAACAGCATCATCTTTTAAGATTTGAAATAGCTCAGCTGGAATTCCATCACTTCCACTAGCTTCATTCATAGTAATGCTTCCTTCCTAAGGCCCACTTGACTTCACACTCTAGGATGTCTGGCTCTAGGTGAGTGACCACATCATCGTGGTTATCTGGGTCATTAGGAGCTTTTTTGTACAGTTCTTCTGTGTATTCTTGCCACCTTTTCTTAATTTCTTCTGCTTCTGTTAGGTCCTTGCCATTTCTGTCCTTTATTGTGCCTATCTTTGTATGAAATGTTGCCTTGGTATCTCCAATTTTCTTGAAGAGATCTCTTGTCTTTCCTATTTTATTGTTTTCCTCTACCTTTGCATGTTCACTTAAAAAGGCTTTCTTATCTCTCCTTGCTATTCCCTGGAACTCTGCATTCAGTTGGGTATATCTTTCCCTTTCTCTTTGCCTTTCACTTTTCTTCTTTTCTCAGCTATTTGTAAGGCATCCTCAGACAACCACACTGCCTTCTTACATTTCTTTTTCTTGGGGATGGTTTTAGTTGTGGCCTCCTATACAGTGTTTGGGCTTCCCTGGTGGCTCAGATGGTAAAGAGTCTGCCTGCAGTGCAGGAGACCTAGGTTCGATCCCTGGGTCAGGAAGATCCCCTGGAGAAGGCAGTGGCAACCCACTCCAGTATTCTTGCCTGGAAAATCCCATGGATGGAGAAGCCTGGCAGGCTACAATTCATGGGGTCATAAAGAGTCAGACATGACTGAGCGACTTCACTCCTTATACAGTGTTACAAACCTCCATCCATAGCTCTTCAGGCATTCTGTCTACCAGATCTCGTCCCTTGAATCTATTCATCACCTCCACTGTATAAGCATAAGGGATTTGATTTAGGTCATACCTGAATGGCCTAGTGGTTTTCCCTACTTTCTTCCATTTGAGCCTAAATTTTGCAATAAGGAGCTAATGATCTGAGTCACAGTCAGCTCCAGGTCTTGTTTTCACTGACTACATAGAGCTTCTCCATGTTTGGCTGCAAAATATATAATCAGTCTGCTTTCAGCACTGATGATGTCAATGTGTAGAGTCGTCTCTTGTATTGTTGTTGCTATGACCAGCGCGTTCTCTTGACAAAACTGTTAACCTTTGCCCTGCTTCAATTTGTACTCCAAGTCCAAAGTTGCCTGTTATACTAGGTATCTCTTGACTTCCTACTTTTACATTCCAGTCTCCTGTGATGAAAAGGACATCACTTTTTGGTGTTAGTTTTAGGAGGTCTTGTAGGTCTTCATAGAATTGTCCAACTTCAGCCTCTTCAGCACTAGAGGCTGAGGGCGAGGTGGGCATATACTCATATACTTGGATTGCTGTGATGTTGAATATAGTGGACTTACTGTATTACTATAAACTTCCCTCTTAGAACTGCTTTTGCTGTGTTCCATAGGTTTTTGATTGTCATTCTTTTGTTTTCATTTGTCTGTAGGTATTTTTTAATTTCCTCTTTGATTTCTGAAATGGTTGATTGTTTAATAGCATATTATTTAGCCTTCATGTTTTTGTGGGGAGGGGGGGGGGTTGAAGTTTTTTCCCTTGTTGCTGTTTTCTAATTTCATAGCATTGTGGTTGGGAAAGATGCTTGATATGATTTCAGTTTTCTCCAATTTACCAAAGTTCACTTTGTGACCCAGCATGTGATCAAGCCTAGAGAAATAAGCAGTGTGGATTCTGCTGCTTTTGGATGGAATGCTTTATAAATATCAATCAAGTCCATCTGCTCTAATGTGTCATTTAAGGCCTGTTTTTCCTTATTGATTTTCTATCTGGATTATCTGTGCAATAATTAATGTGGGGTATTAAAGTCCCCCACTGTTAGTGTGTTACTATCAGTTACTCCTTTTATGGCTGTTAGTATTTGCCTCATATGTTGAGATGCTCCTATGTTGGGTGTGTATATAATTAAAATTGTTTTATCTTCTTCTTTGATTGATCCCTTGATCATTAGTGTCCTTCATTGTCTCTTGTAACATTATTTTGAAGTCCATTTTGCCTGATATGAGTATTGGTACTCTAGCTTTCCTCTGATTTGTGTTTGCATGGAATACCTTTTTCCATCCCCTCGCTTTCAGTCTTTATGTGAAATGGCAACCCACTCCAGTGTGCTTGCCTGGAGAATCCCAGGGACAGGGGAGCCTGGTGGGCTTCCGTCTGTGGGGTCGCACAGAGTCGGACACGACTGAAGCGACTTAGCAGCAGATCTGAAGTTGGTCTCTTGTAGGCAGCATATACATATATATATAAGTCTTGTTCTTGTATTCACTCAGCCAGTGTGTGTCTTTTGCTTGGAGCATTTAATCTATTTAGGGTGAAGATTATTATAAATATGTATTCCCTGGTGGCTCAGATGATAAAGAATCTGCCTGCAATGCAGGAGACCCAGATTTGATCCTTGGGTGAGGGAAGGTCCCCTGGAGAAGCGAATGGCTACCCACTCCAGTATTCTTGCCTGGAGAATTCCATGGACATAGGAGCCTGGTGGATTACAGTCCATGGGTCAAAAGAGTCAGACATGACTGAGTGACTAACACACACACATTTTTATTGCCATTTTATTAAATTAGTTTGGAATTGTGTTTGTAGGTGTTTTTTTCTTTGCTTCCTCTTTTGTTCTCTTCTGTTGTGATTTGATGACTAACGTAGTGTTGTATTTGGATTTCTTTTTCTTTCTTATCTATTGTAGATTTTTAATTTGCAGTATCCATGAGGTTTTGCTATAGCAGTCTATGTATAAAAAATATTGTTTTAAGTTGCCCAATATCCTGCATTTGTACTCTCCTCATGAGTGCTGATTTTGATATCATATTTGTGTGCAGATGATTTCCTAACTTTACTGTATGTTTGCCTTTACCAGTGAGTTTTTCCATTCATAATTTTCTTGTTCCTAGTGTGGAACAAGATAATTTTCTTTTCTGCCTAGAGAAGTTCCTTTAGCATTTGTAGCAAAGCTGATCTGGTGGTGCTAACTCTTAACTTCTGCTTGTCTGTAAAAATTTTAATTTTTTAGTTGAATCTGAATTAGAACCTTGCATAGTAGAGTATTCCTCTGTTCTACAGAGTATCTGCTGAAAAATCACCTGATAACCTTATGGGAATTCCTTTGCATGTTATTTATTGATTTTTCCCTTGTTGCTTTAAATATTGTTTCATCTTTTAATTTTTGTCAATTTGATTATTATGTATCTTGGCATTTTCCTCCTTGGGTTTATCCTGCCTGGGATTCTCTATGCTTCTTGGACTTGGGGAACTGTTTCTTTTCCCACATTAGGGAAGTTTTCAGCTATTATCTCTTCAAATATTTTCTGGTCTTCTCTCCCTCTCTTCTCCTTCTGGGACCTCTATAATGCAAATGTTGGTGCATTTTATGTCCCAGAGGCTGTAGACTGTCATTTATTTTCCTTCTTTTTACATTTTTCTGTGGCAGTAATTTCTACCATTCCATCTTCTGGCTCACTTATCTGTTCTTCTGCTTCATTATTCTGCTGTTGATTCCTTCTAGTATATTTTTCAGTTATTATGTTGTTCATCTCTGTTCTTTAGTTCTTCTAGGTCTTTGGTAAACATTTCTTGTATCTTCTCAATCTGTGCCTCCATTCTTTTTCCAAGATCTTGGATCATCTTTACTATCATTACTCTGAATTCTTTTTCAGGTAGATTGCCTAGCTCCACTTCACTTATTTGTTCTTCTGCAGTTTTATTGTGTTCCTTCATGTGGGACATATTCTGTCTCATCTTGTTTAACTTTGTGGTTTCTGTTCTGCAGGCTGCAGTGTTGTAGTTCTTCTTGCTTCTTTGCTGTCTTTCCTCTGGTGGATGATGCTGCCTAAGAGACATGTGCAAGTTTCCTCATGGGAGGGCCTAGTTCCTGCCCACTGGTGGGTGGAGGTGGATCTTGTTCTTCTGGTGGGCAGGGTTGTGCTCAGGCTGACTTTAAGCAGGCTATCTGATGGGTGGGGCTGTGTTCCCACCCTGTTGGTTGCTTGGGTTGAAGTCAAACAACCAACACAGGAGTCTATACACAGGAGCCTATAGCTGTTGGGAGGGGCCAGGTCTTGGTGGCAGCCTCCAGGAGGCCTCAAGCCAATGAGTACTCCCCAGAACTACTACTGCCAGTGTCTTTGTCCCTGCAGTGAGCCACAGCCAGCCCCCACTGCCACAGGAGACCCTCTAATACCAGGAGGTATGTTTGGTCCAGGCTCCTATGGGGTCACTGCTTTTCCCCTGGGTCCTGATGCTTACCAGACCTTTTGTGTGCCTCCAAGAGTGGAATGCCTGTGGAATTCCTGCAGTCAGACTCCAGTGGCCTTCAAAACGAGATTCTTTGAGGCTCCTCCTGCTGTTGCCAGACCTCCGGGCTGGGGAGCCTGATGTGGGGCATAGAACTTTCACTCCTGTGGAAGAACTTCTGCATGCAATATAGTTATTTTCCAGTTTGTTGGTCACCTACCCAGAGGGTACAGGATTTGGTTTTATTGCCATCACACCCTTCCTACTGTCTTGATGTGGCTTCTTTGTCTTTGGATGTAGAATATCTATTTTGTAGGTTCCAGCATGTTTTTTTTGTCAACGGTTGTTCAGCAGTTAGTTGTGATTTGGTGTCTTTTTTTTTGTTTTTCAACTTTCTATTTTGGAGTATAACCGATTAACAATGTTGTGATTAAGTTTCAGGTGGACAGCACAGGGACTCAGCCACACATACACATGTACACATTCTCCTTCAACCTCCCCTCCTATCTAGGCTGCCACGTGACATTGAGCAGAGTTCCCTGTGCTGTACAATAGGTCCTTGTTGGTTATCCATTTTAAATATAGCAGTGTGTACCTGTCCATCCCAAACTCCCTAACCATCTCTTCCCTTCATCCTTCCCCCTGGCAACCATAAGTTCATTCTCTAAGTCTGTAAGTCTATTTCTAATTTGTAAAAAAAATTAATCTGTATCATTTCTTTTTAGATTCCTCATATAAGGGGTGTCATACAATTATTTCTCTTTCTTCCCATAATATGACAATCTCTAGGTCCATTCATGTTGCGGCAAATGGCATGATTTCATTTTACTGACTGAGTAATATTCCACTGTATATATGTACCATGTCTTCTTTATCTATTCCTCTGTTGATAGGCATTTAGGTTGCTTCCATGTCTTGGCTATTGTAAACAGTGCTTCAGTGAACACTGAGGTGCGTGTATCCTTTCAGATCAGGTCTTTTCTCTGGATATCTGCTTAGGATTGGGATTGCAGGGTCATGTGGTAGCTCTAGTTTTAGTTCTTTAAGGAATCTCCATACTGTTCTCCGTAGTAGCTCTACCATGGTTTTGGTGTTTCCATAAGAGGTAAGCCTACATCCTTCTACTCCTCTGTCTTGTCCCACTCAAATTTTACTTTTATCTTGTGTATCCCTTAGGTAATTATTGTATTTACTTGTTTTCACTGCTTTTGTCTTTTAATCTTCATGCAAGTTTAATAAGTGACTAATCTATTACATTTACTAGATATTTACCTTTATCAGTGAGATGTTTACTTTCATATGTTTTGTCTTTTAATCTTTATACAAGTTTAATAAGTGACTAATCTATTATATTTATTAGATATTTACCTTTATCAGTGAGATGTTTACTTTCATATGTTTTGTTACTAGTTAGCACCCTTTCTTTTCAGCTTAAATAAGCCCCTTTAACATTTCTTATAAAGTTGGTTTAGAGGTAATGAACTCCGTTAACTCTTGCTTCTCTGGAAAACTTGACATCTCTCCTTCAGTTCTGAATTACAACTAAGCCAGGTAGAATATTCTTATTTGGGAGTTTTTTTTCTTTTTCTCTTTTTCTTTCAGCACTTTGAATATAGACATACCTAGAGATACTGGGGGCGGTGGGGGGGTTAAGTTCCAGACAACCAAAATAAAGGAAATATTGCAGCAAAGCAAATCACACAAGTTTTTTTGTTTTCCAGTTCATATAAAAGTTACGTTTATACTGTAATCTATTAAGTGTGCAATGGCATTATGCCTTTTTAAAAAGTACATACTGCAAGTAAAAATACAAGGCAAAAACAATTACAGTGGTAATATCAATGGCCACTCATCACAGATCACCATAAGAAACATAATAATGAAAAAGTTTAAAATACTGTGAGAATTACCAAAACATGATACAGAGACATGAAGTGAGCAGTTGCTTCTGGAAAAATGGCACCAGTATCCTTGGTAAACTCAGATTGTCATAAACCTTCAGTTTGTGGGGGGGAAAAAAAAAAACAACACAGTACCTGTGAAGGACAGTTAAACAAAGAGAAAGTGAGGTATGCCTATGTATTGTGCCATTCCCTTTTGGCCTGAAGTTTCTCATGAAAAATCTGCTCATTTTATGGGGGTTCCAACAAGTTGTTTCTCTGTTGCCACTTTTAATATTATTTTCTTATATTTTCACATTTTAATTATTATGTGTCTTAAGGTCTTCTTTTGGTTCATCTTATTTGGAACTCTCTGGGCTTCCTGAATCTTGATGTCTATTTCTTTCCCCGAGTTAGGGAAATCTGCAGCCAATATTTCTTCACATAAGTCTTCCACCCTCCTCTTCTGTGACTCCAATAGTGTGAATATTAACCCACTTGAGATTGTTTCATAAGTCCCTTAAGCTATCTTCAGGTTTTTTTTTTTTTTTGATACCTTTTTGTTTTTTTCTGCTCTGATTGGGTGAGTTCATCTACCTTGTTTTTGAGTTCATTGATCCTTCCTTCTCCTTTACCTAATGTGTTGTTGAACTCCTCCAGAGCATTTTTCTCCCAATTCCGTTATTGTATTCTTCAACTCTGTGACTTCTATTAAATACTTTCTTATATTTTTTTCTCTTCATTGAAATTCTCACTGTGCTCATCCATTCTTCTCCCTAGTTCAATGAGCATGTTTAAGAACATTACTTTGAAGTCTTTCTCTGGTAAATCACCTGTTTTTCATTAAAATTTTCTTCTGAAGTTTTATTTTTTGGAACATATTCATCTTTTAATTTTGATAACTTGTATTGGTTTCTATGCATTAGATGAAATAGCCACCTCTCTTGAAGAGTTGGCCTAGTATAGGAGATGTACCTCATCATTCAACCCTACCCCAGCTTTTGATTATCTCTTCAACCTTTCCAACTGTCTAAACAGCTTATTTTATTATTTTTTAAACTCTTTCATTTTAAATTGGATTGTAGCTAATTAACAGTGTTGTGATAGTTTCAGGTGGACAGCACAGGGACTCAGGCATACGTATTCATACATCCATTCTCCCCTAAATTCCCCAACCATCCAGGCTGCCACATAACATTGAGCAGAGTTCCCTGTGCTGTACAGTAGGTCCTTGTTGGTTATCCGTTTTAAATATAGCAGTGTATACTTGTCCATCCCGAACTCCCTAACTTATCCCTTCCTCCGAACTTTCCCCCCCGGCAACCATAAGTTCATTCTCTAAGTTTGTGAGTCTGTCTCTGTTTAATAAAAATGTTCATCTGTGTTTTTTTAGATTTCTCATATAAGGGATGTCATATGGTATTTCTCCTTCTCTGTTTGACTGACTTCACTCAGTATGACAATCTCTGGGTCCATCCATGTTGCTGCAAATGACATTTCATTCTAAGCAGGCTGTTTTAATAGCTCCCAGGAGTTGAGTGTGTGCTGAGGTCAGTTAATGTCCCAAAGAAGAGGATCTTAGCACCTAGATTCAAGCTGCTTGGCAGGCAGACACCCTGGTAGCAACATTTAAAGAATGCAGACATATACAGTTCTGCAGGGCCACAAGTGTAGGCCCCACTGGCCATCAGAGCCAAGTGATTTGGAGATATCCAATGGGAAGCAGTCACAAAAATTAGGGCTCCCATCTTGCATTACTTATCTAACCAGTCTCATCACTTACCCTTAGTTCTATACAGTTAGACTTAAAAATATATCCCCACACATGTTCTAAGTAAAAATGCAAATAGGAGATATATACAGCATATAGGATGTTATGCTGTTAGGACATGTGCACACACCTTTTCTCCACGGACACATGTAAGTGCATAGCAGTAGGTCTGGAAGAAGGCATCACAAACTGGTAAGAGTGCTTACCTCTTAGGAGGACATAGGATTGGAGTGAGAGGTCAAGGAACATTTTCAGGTTATCTGTCTGAACTTCTTTACAGTGAAAGACATATTTAGTACTTGTTTAATTTTAAAAATTTACTTAAAGGGAAAAAGTTTATTGAAGTTGAAGTGACTAATGACACTTAGTGCTTTTAATATTGAAGAATAAAAACATAGTAATAATTTAACTTTCTAAAATGGGCAATGGTTAGAAAATGTGGAGACTGGGAAATCTGTAAATGGGGAACACCCTGTAGCATGTTCCTTAGAAATCAGCAGTGCTCCCCCAATCCCCGCCCCCAACACACACACACCCACACACACCCACCCACCCACCCTGTGTCCAGGGCCTTTATCTTACCAGGCCAGCTACCTTCCAGGGTTTTCCAACCATGTAAGAAAATCAACTCTTAAAAACATGTAGTTATAGAAAAAAAAGGACATAAAATTGCATGTTTTAATGTAAATCTAAAGTATTTCTTTACCTCTCACTTGGAAGTTTTCGGCACTTCAATTGTGTACTGTTTCTCTAGCATCCAGAGTAGCAGTTCTCAAGGGGGAGGGACCCAAATCAGAGGGGCATACACACACACATCCCTGCTGGGAACCCCAGGGAATGGGGAGCCCTGGCTACTGGTGGACTGTGTGTGTGTAGCCCATTTGCTACCCTCCGTGTCTGAGGGGGATACAAAGCATTCCCTTTGAGGTCCAGCTTTAGCATGACATCCTATGTCCAAAAAGAAAAGTAAGCCATTGATACAAAATAGCCACACACATACACCCAAAGCTATTTTCCAAGTAGTTTTCTCTGCTGTGAAAAACAAAACCATTTTGTGTTTAACATGGGTGGCTACTTTGCTATATACAGTGCTACAGATTTGACAGCATGGGACCAGAATCTTTGGTTCAGATCACAGCTGCTCTGCTTTCTAGAAGTGTGACTTGAACAAGCTATTAAATTTCCTTTGCTATCCCTATCTGTTAAATGGGCATCATCTCAGGGGCTTCCCTTGTAATGTTGCAGGTAGTAAATGAGCTAGTATACCCATCTGGAGAATGCCTGGCAGCCAGGAAAGTATTTAATAAGCTTACCTATTACTTGAGCAAATGCCCATCTTTATAAAGTCAAATGATTATCCAAGACACCCTAACTTGATAAATGTGCTACAATTTGAACATGATACATGAGCTCAAGATGGGCCCCCGGCTTTACTGAGAAAGCCATGTGCCCACACAGTATGTGTTATTAAGTGTTGGCTGTGTGGGGCTGACTTGGCTAATGGCCATGTTTTAAGGGCAAAACTTCCCTTGGACTGAGGCAGTGCTCAGCACAGTGTTAGCCAGACCCCTCCTTCACTGAACCCACAGGGCCTCTTCAGAGGGATCTCATTTATCCTCATTGGGCTTTGGTCTTTATTGAGCGAATTCAGGATTTAATAAACACATCATTGTGAGCCATCTCTGTGGCCGCTTATAAAGTAATAACAGAGATAAGATCTTAAGGCTCAGCTTGTCGTCCTCTCTGGCATGAGACAGTTTAAACCAAAAAAAAGTAAATAAAAGCTCTGTCTAGTACACAGTGTGAATTCCGACTTTAAACAAAAATGAACTTTGATAGTAACAGCTCTTTATTCACTGGTATTGGCATCTTAAATAGCCTTGAGAAAAACTGTCAAAAGCAAGTGAAATGAGGCCTGCCTTCTTCACCGCATAGGTTGTGGACTTTGGATGCTCAAGGAAAAAACCTTGAGTATTTTCCTGGACCCACCAAGGTTCTGGGCTGTGGGAGGAGTAAGGAAGTGCTGTCCCTGGGCTTTGGACTCGGGGGGCTGCAGTCCTTTGGCTGGCACAGGCAGGCTAACCTCACTCCTTTGGGTCTGTGTTGCAGGAATCATGTACCGCAAGTCGTGTGCATCATCAGCAGCCTGCCTCATCGCCTCGGCTGGGTACCAATCCTTCTGCTCCCCAGGGAAACTGAACTCGGTGTGCATCAGCTGCTGCAACACCCCTCTTTGCAACGGGCCCCGGCCCAAGAAAAGGAGCAGTTCTGCCACGGCCCTCCGGCCATGGCTCCCCAGCACCATCTTGCTCCTCAAGATAGCCCTTTTCTTGGCACACTGCTGAAGGCAGAAGGAGATGTCAGCCCCTCCTGCATTGTTCTTCTGGCCTGCCCTCCCCCCTGCTCCCCAAGATTCTTCTGGGTGTCCTTTTATTCTGGGTAGGGAGGGGAATTGTTCTTTTAGTTCCTTTGGAAACAAAGAGCTCAGTGTAAAAAAAAAAAAATTCTTTTTGAGCTCTGAATATATAGAGCTTGAATTTTCGGTGTGTCCTTAAAGGAAGGAGGGAGGTGGAATGCAAGTTGGCCCCATCTGTAATCAGAGTTGAGGCCAGGCTGGCAGAATCAGCCCTTAGCTGACACTTCAGTGGCTGGCTGCTTTCTTCCCAGGCCCGTCTTCCACTCCTGTCCCTGATGGGAACACAGTTTCTTATATCACTGCTGTGTGAAGGTAACATGGCTTTCGTGTAAGGAGTGCCGCTTAGCAGTCCAGCCTGCCTTCCTCAGCAGTCACACTTCGTGCTCCTGAAAACCATTCCTGGTGGCAGGGTTGGCTGGTTTCCTCTCCGAGTTGGGTTCTGGTGACTCACAACTCAGCTCCTGAGGTTTAGACTCGGGCTTGGCCTCACTGTGAAAAGTGCTTAAGAAAACCATGTTAGCTCTTGCAGAGGAACTGCTGCGCTGGGAAGCCGGGAAGATGAGCGGGCGGCATGCAGAGCGGGTGCTGTCCATGGTGGAGGCCACGTGGGCACGCAGGTGCTTCTCCTGGTTGGCGTGTGGCAGTGTCAGTTGGCAGCGCAGCACCTGCCCAAACACGCTTCGGAACTGCTGTGAGGACACGTTGTACAGAAGCGGGTTGACGACGGAGCTCAGGTAGAAGAAGGTGTCTGAGAAGGGGAGGAGGATCATGTATGCTCGGAAGTAGGACTTGGTCCAGTCGTGCTTGGGTTTGGCCGCTGCCATGATCCTCCGAACCTGGTTGGGCATCCAGCAGACGGCCAAGGTCACAACAATCAGCCCTGAGCAGGCAAGAGGGAAGGAGAAAGAGGAAAGAAATCGTAAGGCCAATGACAAAAAATACCCATAAAATATTTAGTCCTTCAGTTCTGTGCTTACTGGCAGGCAAATGATACCAATTTTTCAAGTTGTGCTTGATGGGCTTTTTTTTGCTTTTTTTTTGCCACTAGCAAAAAAGAACTTAATACTGTTTTCAAGGCCAGGGGAGTTGACTATGTTAAAGACCATTAAATGCTTTAGACAAGTTATTTATACCTGTTAATTTAAAAAGTGTTTTCATTGTTGTTTGTTCTAGAAAAATGTTCTAGAAAACATTTTATGTAGTCCATAAATCTTGTTTTGTCCTTTAAAGATAGGTGGATACAGTATAGCCATATCAGATGAAGTAATATTTGTAAAGAATGTTTGCATAGAGGCGATCCAGTGATATTTTGAAGACAAAGGGAAGTGGCATTCTTTTGGTAACAGAGAATTATATTTAGTGACATTAATTGTGCATTCCGTTTCAGGGGAGGCAAAACCAGGAGTCACCGAGTGTGTGTTTTGGACATATATTTAGTAGGTATGCACACTTGTAATTACAATGTTCATATCTGCAATAGCATTTCTGTTTCTTTTCAGATGTTTTTAGCTGTGTCATATCTTCCACCCTCACAAGGGAAAAAAGGTAATTATCCAAAAATAATGGAAAATACCTAACTTCAGATTCATAACTCACTAGCCCACCTTTTGCACTAAGCTGCACTGTAGCGGCCCAGAAAAAATCAGGCCCTAAAAGGATGCCCCCAAGAGGATCAAAAGTTGACTACATGGACAGACGTTTGCATGCCCATGCATTTGCATTCTGAGTTACACCATCATTGCTCTTTTTACAACCCTTGACAGAGAAAAAGATGCTGTGTGATACTTGCTATCACACAGTATTTATCCACAGTGACCAAAACAGCAAAGATCAGGCACCTGCAGAGCACGTGCTCTCATCTCTGTAGGTGCCAAGACACCAAATGTAAGTTGCTACATAAACAGCTGGTATCTTAGAGCTATGTTTTGGATTTTTAAGAAAATCTTCCTCTCCTAAATTTAATAGGAAGAAAAATTCATTCACATTGTCAAACCCTCTTATCTTCTAGGAAATTACAGAGAAGTGATTGTTGGGAATGACCCCTCCTTGCCTTTGATCAATAGTAAATATTTCATTCATGCTCCAGGAAAAACAGCTCTCTTTACCCATCTGGGGTTGGCCCTCCCACACACACTCAGGCGAGCATCCCTTGCAGGGTGGCAGAGGGGCCCTGGTTATGTTCTCTGGCACTGAAATTCCCCAGTCCCCCCCCACCAGTAAATCCTTTCACTATCCCAGCTGTCAGCAAAGAGGGCCCAGGAAACCTGCTCCCCTTCCTTATTAATTTCCAAGGGTTTCTCCTGTCCAGATTCAGCCCAAACTTGAAATACAAACCAATTTGCTTCTTTCCTTTGAGTTTCCTACCCTTTTCTACCCTCAGAACACTCAGTAAATCTAAAAATAAACTAGGCAAAGTAACATATCGATCTGATGAAAGGCAAAAAAAAAAAAAAAAAAAATCACCTTAAGAGTACATTCTGAAACAGCTACAGCTGTTACAGCTGCTGGATGAGAACAAAAATTATTTTTCTGATTATCCAAAAAAAAAAAAAAAAACCTGCATAGTAAACCAAGGACTTTTTTTTTTTTTTCATTGCTCTAAGAGGGATGGGTGCATTC
Organism: Bos indicus; assembly: GCF_029378745.1. NCBI lineage: Eukaryota > Metazoa > Chordata > Mammalia > Artiodactyla > Bovidae > Bos > Bos indicus. Next base: position 64,905,090 of record NC_091761.1, read on the forward strand.
AGCCACCTGCACTATTCCAAGTGTGTTCTTATGTCGTGTCTCCTTGTTTTTATTTCAAGTAGCTCTGACTGAAAGGTTCATTTCATTAATTGTGAAGGAGCCAGGTAGCTCACTTTACCTAAGGGAAGTCACGTATCTTTACCAAGTTTTCAATTTTTTCCTCTTCCTTGCCACTGAATTTCTGAAAGCAAGTAACAAGCATCTTCATCTAAGGTCTCATTTCTTAGAATGTGGAGCCTGGACACAGGGTTTTAGATGGGTTGCTATACTGCACTGTGGGAGGTTGTGCTTCGGGAGGCAAGAGCGAGCCACCTTGTAGTTACCGTGGGTTGAACCTAGTACGGCTTCTAAAGCAAGGAGAAAGAAAAGGCAGCCGGGTGGGCAGAGGAAAGACGTTCTACAATTTTGGTTCTCCTGTCCGTCCTCTTGGTCTCTTGTTCACATGACCCTCATTCTCCCATTACCTTCACCCCCTTTGCCTGGTATCAACTGTCCTTGAATGACCATCCCATCAAATGAAGTAGAGTTCCATAAAAGACCCAGCGTCCCAGGTAGGAGGCAAGGGATGAGGGCAGATGAAGGGCTGTGGCTTGTTTATAGTTGGAGCAAGAATTCTATTCTGGCTAAAACAAACAGTTAAAGTAGTAAGTAGGGGACCTTAGTCCAGTCCAGGGGTCCCCAGCCTCTTGGATCTAATGCCTGATGATCTGAGGTAGAACTGATGTAATTGTAATAGTAACTGTAATGTACGTGAATCACCCCACACCCCCAACCTCTGTCCATGAAACAATGGTCTTCCACAAAACCAGTCCCTGGTACAAGAAAGATTAGGGACCACTGCCCTGGTTTGAACAAGTAGCAGAAGATGGGGAACCAGACTAGAGATTTTCCATTGATGAGAAAAAGGCAAAGTTTAGACATGCAAGATGGAGAAGGCAATGGCACCCCACTCCAGTGTTCTTGCCTGGAGAATCCCAGAGACGGGGGAGCCTGGTGGGCTGCCGTCTATGGGGTCGCACAGAGTCGGACACGACTGAAGCGACTTAGCAGCAGCCAGCAGACATGCAAGAAAATACAAATTTGGAGAACAAGTAAAACAAGGAACTTAGTTAGAAATGGTCAAGGTCTAAAAGATGAGGCATCAGACAGGTCATAAGATGTAAGCAAGAAGGATAATTGCTTACTGTGTTTTCTCTCTGTTAGTTTCAATACTTAGTACTCTCTGCTAATTTCCTGTGCATTTCTCATGACTGCTAAGATAAAAACTGCTCTTATCTTCATTTTATAGATGAGGATATTGAGTCTCAGAGGTTAGTTACCCAAGGGCTATAGCCAAGACACATGCTTACTGAACTTTAAAATCCACAAGCTATATGTTTTTTTTCTTGGACACTATTTTCTCTCATTTTAAGTATGAAAAATAAAACACAAGCAAGAAAATAAACATGAACCATAATCCCACTATACATAACAGGTATTAAGTAGAACTGTCCACCATAACTGTTCCATATATTGTCATTTTAAAATCTCAACCACATTCAAAAAGAAAGAGGTGAAATCAATTTTAACCCAGTATGCCACGAATATCATTTCACACATGGTTTCAATGTGTTAACCAATCAAAATATTTATACAGTATTTTACATTTTTTTCTCACTAAGTCTTTGAAACTCAGTGTAGCTTACAGCATATTTCTGTTGGGACCAGGCCCCTGTGGCTAGTGGCTAAAGTAATCCTTCATTCCCCCTCCCCAAAGCAGCAAGGCTCCTTATTTCTTCCTCTTCCCACTCCCACCATTGTTCACTACCCAGCCACATCCCCAGAGAGTCCCGCCAAACCAAGGAAACCCCCAAGGAAGCTCCCACCCAGCCTGTATTTATCTTCCTAAGATTCTGACAGTGCAGGTAAGCCAAGGTTTAATCTGGATCATATTTCTCATTACACATTCTCAGCTATAGCATAGACCAAGTCCATCCAGTCTTTTCCCATAAAGCCTTCTCTATAAGGGATGACAAATTATTTAAAGCCTAAATTCTGAAAGCACACACTTTTACATTCTAAGCCTTGCATAATCATTCTGGAATAACACAGACTGTGCCAAACACCTGCCAGAGCTGATCAAATAAACTTCCCTATCTCAACTGAAGGCGGGGAAAATAGCTGGTACCTTTCCTCTTGTGCTTTGAAAGATGATTTTGTGCTAGGAAAATGGAGCACTAGACACACAGGTACAGCCGATGGCCAACGTGAAGTGTATGCCCATAGACAATGCGATATACAGGTTAGCCTTGGTGAGGAGGAAGGAGTCAAATTAGTCCCCTTATAAAATTGTTGTTTTATATTAACAGGTAAATCGCTCATGTTTACATTTGAAAACAGAAGTTCTTCATTTTAGATGACACATTGCTGAGAATAAACACCATGTCCAACAGTAACGTTTTAGGCTGGCTGTTTACAACTGGTTCAGCTCCAGTCTCAGCTTCTCCAGAGCTGAGACAAAGCTTTAAATTTTTATTCACGCCTTAATAGAGTATATTAAAGATTTGACTAAATTTACGCTGGGCTGCAATCAATTTGGTCTTGTATATTACATTTGGAAAAACCTATAATCCTGTGGTCTGTGTGGTATAATGTATAGCCTGCAGATAAATGACTTTAGTGTGAACTTGAATGATGATCAGTGAACTGAAGTCAGTCACAAAAAGCAGGTAAACTGTTCTAAGGGAAGTGTTGATAGATCTGTATTGTACTCCGGGTTTAGGAAAAGCTTCATATCTTATCTGTTTTTCCACATAAAGTACTTCCATTTTTCCTCCTTGATCACTGCACTGACAAGAGCCATTAGATGGTGACACAGAGTTATTCTCAGCAGAGTAATGTTGTTTAAAAAACAGAAGTAATGCGGAGGTCCGACAGCGTCCCACCCTGCAGCCTGACATTTCAACAGCATTCGAGTCAGCCTGCCTGGTTTAGTCTTCAGAAGTGCATTAAGGTATGCCGCCTGGGATGTGGCAGCATCGTACATCTGACACTGTCTCTTCTCCCTTCAAATCTTTAAAGTGAAGGTAACTATTTGTGAGTCCCTTAGAAATGGCTCATCTTACAGTCATCAGAAAGAGAACCTGGAGACCAGTTAGAGATTCCCTTGTCCTACACGAGACAGAACTGAGGCTAAGTCATTCGCCTAAAAAGATCTCACAGGTCAGGGTGGCAGGACCCCTGCTACCTTGCCACACTGCTCAAACACTGGATTCCACCTGAGACTGACAAAGAAGGCTTTCATTATTTTTAAATGTAGTAGGATTGTTTTGTCTTTCTTTTTTTGACTCAAGGGCTGACCATTCACAGTGTAGAATGCAGTGAGAGGCAGGTCCATGTCAGACACCAGTTAAAGTTAGCATGACACCTTCAGACACTGGATTCTGTTTTAAAACCAAGTCTCTCAAGAACTGACACATGATAAAGCTCTGGAGTACATATATTCCCCCCAAAGGAAGTTGAAGTTTACCCAAAGGAGCTGAAGAAGGTTTGCAAAACAAAATATGATTCCAGGTGATGACCTGATGAGCAAGTCTATAATATAAGGACACCATCTAATCACCCATCTGTCCATCCATTTGCCCCCGCCTCCCATCTATCTTACATAAGCATGTGCTGCAAAAGAATACATAGCTTCTACTAAGCAGAAAAGATCTGGAAATTCAATCTTTTCTCCAGCCAAAGGTATTTTGTGTGATTTCAAGAAATCTCAAAGATTGACTCTTCCACCCATCTCATTGAAGCCTTGGGGAATGTTGAGAATGATTTAAAATTTCTGTGATTAGTAGAGTTCTCCATCCTCTTCCTGCCTTATAATATTCTAACTTCTCCCTGACCCTAACCACAGTAAGCAGGAGTTAGACACCCCCTATCCAAGGCACTGATGATAAAAAGCTGAGGAGGACAAGGCAACCACAGTCTGGTGACTTTTTACAAAGGGTCATAAGAGCAGACCCTGGCTAGAACATCATGGCAGCAATGAGCAACGCTGGCTGACTTTCCCACAGGTGGGAACATTCAAAGGAGAGTAAGAGTGGGTCAGTTCGACCTTTCCTGGTGGCTCAGTGGTAAAGAACTCGCCTGCCAACACAGGTTCGATCCCTGGATCTGAAAGATCACCTAGAAAAGGCAACAGTAACCCACTCTAGTATTCTTGCATGGGAAATCCATGGATATGGGAGCATGGCTACAGACCATGTGGAACCAAAAGAGTCAGAAATGACTTAGTGACTAAATAACAGTTAGTTCTCCTGGAAAATGGCAGCCAGGTCAAGAACACAGCACAAGCGGCGATGGAGGAATCAAGGGCCACACCACTTTTTGACAGCTGCACAGCTCAGTGTGGCCAGAACAGAGGGCTGGGTGGAGATGGCAAGAGAGCACTGCATCAGGGCTTGTGGGCAGTAAGTTAACTCACACATAGAAAGGTGGGGGACATCTGCTTGTCAACTGACATTTAAACCACAATTGCTAGTGGAAAGTAAGCATATGGCTATTTGAATGAAGAGCCAGGAAGAGACAAGTATATCCAATAACAGGTTTTAGCATTTTCTTGATTTATATCTTTGTGTTTGCCAGTCTGCTCTTGCCAGCCAGCTGAGACACGGATCTCACTCTCTGACTTTGACTCCAGGAGCCCAAACCAGTACCAACATTGATTTAGTCTCTAACCTCTAAGACTAAGTCTCTAACCTTAAGGTAAATAATGTGCATGCAATGCAGGAGACCCTGGTTCAATTCCTGAGTTGAGAAGATCCGCTGGAGAAGGGATAGGCTACCCATTCCAGTATTCTTGGGCTTCCCTTGTGGCTCAGCTGGTAAAGAATCCACCCGCAATGCAGGAAACCTGGGTTTGATCCCTGAGTTGGGAAAATCCCCTGGAGAAGGGAAAGGCTACCCACTCCAGTATTCTGGCCTGGAGAATTCCATGGACTGTATAGTTCATGGGGTCACAAAGAGTCAGACACAACTGAATGACTTTCACTTTCTAAGACAAGAGTTCTCAAAGAGGAGGTTCCTAGAACAGCAGCATCAGCACTGCCTGGGAACTTACAAGCCAGACCTGCTGAATCAGAGACTTGGGGGCAAGAATCCACTGGTTGGTGCTGATACTCAAATTTGAGAACCACTGGCCTAAGAGAAGCAGAAATCAAAGCAGAATGTGGATTGTGGGCATTTGTGTGGCCCCATCGCTGGTACAGACTTGCCTTTGAAGCATCACATTTGAATGAGTGGAACTCTGAGCTGGCAGTAGCTCAGAAACCCCTCCCTCTGGTTCCTCCCCTTCCTTCCCCATCCTCTTCCTTCTCCTCACTCCTTTCCTTTCCCCTCTCTTTACTTACATGTGTCTGCAGTGAGAAGCACCTCTCATTCCTTTTCCTTCTGCTGCTTCCCCCCTTCCCCGCTCCTTCTTTCCCCAAGATCACAGTAACTAAGCCATATACAGCCTTGCTTATGTCACTGGCACACACCTCTTCCATTTTCTCCCATGGCTTTGAGGTCAGGACTGCATCACGTGCAGGCAAGTCCCTTAGTAGCTAACAGGTGGCTTCCTGGAAGGACGGTCACCATTCATTGCTGTTTGCCAAAGGAAAGTAGGAGGGGGGGCTTTGGAAGCAGATGGGGTGTCAGGAACACAGGTGATGGCTGTGCACTGGACACCCCCACGTGAAGAGCTACTCCCTGTTCTGTGTCCTCTGACCCTACCAGGACTTGCCTGGACACCTCACAGTCACATTTCCCATGAGCTGTCAGCTTAAAGACCTTCATTTAAAACTGATCTGCCACCTTATTCTCCTTCCCATTGAGAAATAGTCTTTGGGAGAAGCTAGAAAAGCTGTTGGGATTTGGTTTTCAGAGAAGAGGGCAGGTCACAGCTTTAAAGTAATGTAGAGGCCACAGATGGCTGCTTCTGTCCATGAAGACAGATGGTCTGATGTCCTGTCCCTGCCCTAGCTGTTTGATGAAGCCCAGGAAAAGATGGTTCCCCCATCCCCAGGGTGGCTCCATCCACTATGTAGAGGCCAGGGACCCAGATTCCAGATGGCCTGCAGTTTGCTAAGCATGACATCCATCCCACTCTGCTCTGCAAGCTTCAATATAAGAAGACAAACTATAAATCGCAGTAACAACATAAATATCAATATTTCTAAAACAAGCCCTTCTGCCTGGGAGCTGTCGGACACCCACTTGCACTCCAAGTAAGCAGCATTTAGGGTCGTCGTCGTGGTTTAGTGCCTCTGTTCCTTTATGAATGCATGGTCAGTGATCAACTGGAATCTGTTAAATAAATATTTTTCTATGTGGGTCTCAACTGTATGCAGCTGTGTGGCTTTCTGAATCAGTTTCTCTGTGTCTGTTCTGAATTAGTTGACAGTGATACCCTTGGGTCTGGGATGACTACCAAAGTCCATGAGAGAAGCTGAACACTTCCTCCCTAGTAGTGCACAGCCCGGGAGGGGGTGGTGGTCATGGGGACTGTGTTGCCCCCTGCAAGAATGTGGGGGAGGCAACAGATCATGTGATGACCAGCCATCCTCTCCAGATCATCAACTCATGGCACCCCTGTGGCGATGACTGTGCCACTTATAAACACTGCTTCATGGCTGAAAAGCTGCAGTTTCTAATAGGATTTAGTTCTTTGCAAGCAGTAGAGAATTAAAACCCCAGAATGCAAGCACTGGGAAAAAAAAAAAAAAAACCCTCAGCCATGAAACTACCAATGAGCCTGCAAAAGCCCCAGAGAAGTGCCAAGAGAGGCCCCAGTTCACCCAGCCCAGGAGTCCAAACATCAGGCCTTGTAGTCTCATGGTGTTTGCACTGGTCACGAGCTCCCCTCAGACCTAATGAAACCAAGCTACTCATGGATGGAGCAGGTTCAGCCAAGCCCAAACAGCAGAGGCAACACAGGCATTTCAGGAGCGCAGATAGGTGTCAACATGCCTGTGGATCCTGGTTCCTGTTTGAGGTCCCTCTGTGCAGAGACAACTGGGACCCTGGGAGAACCAGCATTGGGTGCTTGTGACTGAGGCAGGCCAGGCCCAGGTGGGGCAAGCAAGTGCCCAGTCTGTTCTTTCTGGTCCCCGGGCCCCCCCCCCCCCCCCAACTCTGATCCCTGTGCCTGGACCATGTCGTCCTCATGTTCTGCTCTTCCTCCTCTCTCCCTCTCCACTCCTCTCACCCCACTGCCATGCTGGTTCCAGCTCTTATTCTACAAGTTTCCACATAGTGGCACTGCCTCCAGGAAGCCTTCCTGGTCTCTACAAGGCTCTATCGGTTTCCCTGCTATGAGATCACCGGCACCTTTACTACCAGCCCCTGTCATCAGGACACTGTAGCATCAACTAGACCGTAAATTCCATGAGGTCAAGATGTTCCACCTTCACTCTCCTGTCCTCAACACCTAACAGAACATCTTTACAAAGTAATTGCTCAATAAACATTTGTAGGAGGGAGAGTGGGTGTTGGAGGTTAGATGAGGGGCTGAAGAAGAGAACATTTAACATGCATTCACCTCCTGTATATAGAATTCATCCGAAGCCAGCTTCCCCATCCAGAGGGGGTCAGTACTAAGCCTCCTGATGCAGGGCCCCTGCCTGGATTATTTCCATTCCCATCCTGAGGAAAGGAGGAGGAGAGAGCAGGCCTTGGAAGAAGGGACCACCTTTTCAATCCAGCAAGGTCAGAACCTCCAGGCCCAAGGAGGAGGTGCAAACAGGGCTGAGAGTCTGGGTCTGGCCTGTGCCTTCAGACACAAGTAGCTTTCGTCTCCCAGTCCATGCACTTTCCCCCCAGTCCTGAGTTCTCCATGCTAGAAACCTGTTTCTTCTGTTTCTCTCCAAGATGGCCTCCTGGGGTACAGAATACAAGTGAGGATCATCGGGAGAAATAGGATATAGAAAAGACACGTGTTGGAGTATTTTCTTTTGCCCCAAAATACTTCACTTCAGGGACCCCCATCAATCACAGCCGCCCATGAAGATGCTGCAAGTCTTTATGAGAGAAGCTGTAGCCACAAACCCAAAACATAAGGCTTAGGGTTTGAACCAAAGGAGAAAACTCATAGAGAAGAGAAATCATTGAGAAGAGCATCTGATAAAGGTGGAGGGAGACGTTTTCTTCATTATACACTGTGTGGTCTCAGGAGGAAGAACTCTTGCAGTTATGACCCTAAATTTCCATTGGGGCACAACTTGGTTATAGAAGGAGAGGGTCTGGGGAGAGCAGAACATGAAAATATTTAACTCCCCAGATGAACAGTCCTCCTACTCTATGTCTGTCATAAAATCTCCAAAGACATATATTCTGGCACCTGTAATTCCACCTGCATCTGACCTAGGTAACTTCTCCCACCAAGGGATGTTCACATTTTATCTCTAAAGCGCGGGCTTCTTATATGCAAAATGGAGATGACAACAGCTGCTGGGATGATTAGTTGAGACAATGGCCATGAAGTGCTAAGAAGTACAGTGCCTGGTGCTAGGTAAGGGCTTACATTAGTCACCAGCACCTCCGTGATCACCTGTCCCTCCACTGCCATGACCTCCACCTCCACCTCCGCCACCACCTCCACCATCATCACCATCTCCAAACCATGACCATGACCTCCACTGCCATCTCCATCTTCACCACCATCACCCCCATTGCCATCTCTAGCACACGTTTACCATCATCACTGTCTCGATCTCCTCTTTCACCCGTTATCACCACCACTACCTTACCATCAACATTCTCACTGCCATCAGGACAGCTCCCAGAGCTAAGATCCAGAACGCTGATTAGAACCACAGGATGTCACACACCTTTCAAGCCTCAACTCAAAAATAAGGCCCAGAAAATTCTGTGACCTTACCAGGATTTTCCTGCTATTCAGATCAAGATTTAGGTCTCCTCAATTCCAGCCCACACGTCTTTCCACCACTTGGAAATGGGGCTCTTGCTGTTTTGCCCTGAGACCCTGATTCATTTCTCTCTCCCTCAACACACATATATAGGTCACAGGGTGAGAGGGCAGGGGGTGTTAAGGAGCTAGAGAGGCAAGCAGTGGAGGCTGTAATAAGAGAAGAAAATTGATAGAAGGTAGGACTGTAAGAAGAAGGAAAAACTTCAAATTCCGGGAAAACAGGAACCCGGAGTCCTCCCTAACTTCCTATCCCTACATAATTCTTCTCCAGGAAGAATGACAAGTGGCAGGGATGCTCCATAAATATCTGGTCATCTGGTTAATTCGGCTAATAAGGCCTCCTCTCCAAATGACCCTGAACTTCGCTTCTTTCCTCCGTCTACTCCTCCACCCTCAGCACACCCTCACCCCCAGTCAGTGCCCATGGGTATGTCCACCGACTGAGCTATGGTACGGTGGAAAAGGGAAGGGCTGGGATTTGGAGTCAGACAGACCTGGGTTTGAACCTCAGCCCTGCTATTTACCAGCTATGTGACCATGGACTTATATCTCCACGACATGGATAAAATAACCATATCTACTTTAAGGAATTGTGGTAAGAAAAGCTAAAGGATATACATGCATATAAAGTACAGAGCATAGCAATGGTCAATGAATGGTCACTTGTATTACTTACTATACAATCCAACTGACTGCCCCAGGGTAGAAGTAATACCAGCTAAAGTTAATCTACTGTGCATGTATTTCAGACACTCTTTTATGCACTTAACTGACACTTGCTTATTTAATAAGCCCCACAAGATGGCCACTACTTAGTTTCTTGGCTATTACACAGATAAGAAAGTTGAGATATGAATTGGTTAAATGACCTGCCCAAACTCACACAGTTGACAAGGTCCAGAGTCCATGTTGTTGAAAATGCTGCCCAGCAGCTTGCCCTCAGCTGGAGAGCCCCTGAGGAGGATCAATGATCAAATGCTTTCTGAATCCCAAATTCAAAGGTATTTCAATTTAAATGGCCACAAGTTCAGAAATAAATTTTTTTTGATGGGTGTCATGTTACATAACAGAATCTCAACAGTCAAGAAATAAAAAACCCCCTCTAACACATCTCTATGATAAGGAAAGGTATCATCTTGAAGGGGCCTTTTTACATGTAAGGGAAACAGGATAAACTTTCCTGTTACTATAAGAGGAGCTTGATGAAATTCAAAGAAGCAAACTAGCTTTGAATAGGAGTCTGACAGGCTAGACTCCTGCTAAACATTTACTTTTGATTGGATTTATTTGATGGGAAGCAAGAACCTCTCCCCCACCCCCACTCCCAGGCACAGGAAGAGCTCGAGGAAGGATGCTTTCCTATGAAAATCCATTTAAAAAACTCAGAGTTGAAGACTATTCTCACTCATCATAGGCTGCTTCCCTCCCCATAAATACAATCTAGAATTTAGTTTCAAAGTAAATTAGAAAATGAGTTCCACTCCCCTTTATCTGCTCATATCTTGTAACTTAGCAATGAAATTCCTGGAACAATCTATAACCAAATGCCAGAACAGGAGGCAAAAAAAAAAAAAAAATGAGCTGATGGGAGAGATATCAAAAGAGGTTTATGAAAGAGCCAAACTTATATTTGCGTTTTATTTAGGCCTGAAGGTCTTAACTGAAATCAGTAAAGCTCTCAGAAAAGTAGAGGAGACGGTATCAGGCTTCTAAGATAGGGTTTTGTATCAAGAATGATCAGATGAGGATGCCTTCCTGTTAATGATTTGAAAATGAAATTACTGTAGCATGACATGATAAGAATAAATCCTTCCTGGTGGGTTTTCATTTCAGAGGGACAAACAGAACTGTGAGGAAATAGTCTTGCAGATTTGGGAACATTAAGTATCATCTCTCCAAGTGTAGCAGTTAATTGGCAGCCATGAACATTATTATTCATATTAAGTCCAGTTCAGTCCAACAATAATAATATCCTGATTTAATTTTTAAAGCTATTCTGCATCTGTTACCTCATTTGCTGTCTCCCCAGCCTGATGACCAAAGGGCAATGTAATAGAGAAGAACAAATCTGAATTCATATTGGATCTATTTCTTTTACTTTAACCTTTGTTTTCTATTGCTTTTACTGTAAGTTAAGCACGCTGCCTATAGTCTGAAATACACAGGACGGCCCCTCCTCAAGGCTCTGACCTTTAAAGGTATAACACTTTTCCATTCACATAGAGATGAAAGTTGCAGAGCAGAGAATAACATTTGTCTTATTGGAGGTTTTCAGAAACATCCAGACTTTACCTACACAGACAGCTGCAAGAACAAAGGATTCCTGCACCAACAAGTTTGCATCAACACTCCGTCCACTTTTAGCATGAAAGAAGCCTTAATGTTAACTCAGGCAAGATGATTCTTTGGGATACTAGTCTACCATCTTTTCAGTCTGCTGACTTTCCAAATAAAGTCTCTATTCCTTGCCTCAACAACTGGTCTTGTGATTTACTGTCCTGTCATGAAGTGAGTAGTGCAAGCTTGGACTGGGTAACTGCAGAGCACCTTCAAGCTCTGTCCCAGCTCTAAACACATCTCAGTTTCCCTTTCTGGGAACCTTCTCCATGCCTCTGACTTGAGATACCGTCTCCAGAGATATGCAGTTCCCAAATCAACACAGCCAGCGTCAGGAGACATCCACAGCCATCATCCTATTCAATATCATGGCTTGAAAAGCTCATCACACCTTATATGGGGACATGTCCAAATTGAATGACCAACCACCCGCTGAAACCTTCTCTCCCTCCTCTGCTCCCAAATTTAATAAGCTCTACCACCATGCACTGATTTTTCTAGCTAGAAACCTGCAAGTCATCCTGTTCTACCCCTTCCCCCATCATTTCCAAATCTAGTCCTTCTCTAAGCCTGTCAGCTTTCCCTCCCCAGTGTGTCCTCTTCTCTCCACTCCCACTGTAAGATCCCTAATTGGAGCTGCCTTTATCTTATGCCTGGATGAGACACAAGCTCACTCACTGGTTTGGTTCAAAATCACTCCTGCCCAAGCCAGGATCATCTCATTAAGTTGAAAAGTTCATGTCACCCTCTTGCTTATAACATTTAAATGGCCTATTATTAAAACCTTAGAAGAACTGCAACCTTATAATAAAGTTCCAAATCTCTAACAAGTCCTATAGGATCTGACTTAACTTATTCCTTCAGGCTCTCCTGTACCCTGCGTGCTGTGTCTGCTCCCCAACACTTCAACTCTTCTCATTTTCTGGAGCCAGCCAACTCTCTCCTGCCTTGGGCTCTTATACAGCCACGTTCCCTTCTCTTCACCATGCAAATTCTTATCCATTTTTCAGTCCTCTGCTGAAAGACCACTTCCTCCAAGAAATCATCCCAGACCTCATGTTTGAGCCCCATACTGTAAGCTCCCATTACCCCATGCTTCTTTGCCACACTCTGTAATTTGGACATATTTAACTTGGAACAACAGTCTTTCATGCCTGTCTTCTCAGCCATGAAAGCTCCATGGGATTAAAGACTGGGTTTGCCCATTCTACATCTGCAGTGTCTGGCACAACATCTAGCACATGGTAGGTGAACAATATAAGTGGGAAGACCTGTTGAGCTGATATTCTAACCATATAGTGAGGTAGATGGGGTGGGGGCCTCTGGCCTTATTCTTTATTGATAAAAAGGTTAGCATACATTACACTGAACCTATTTGGTTCAGGTTACAAAGAAAATGAGTGGAAGCCAGAAAGCCTAAAACCTGGGATCTTCTAAGCAAAGATGTTCACAAATTCAATTACATCACCTTCATCACACATCTCCATGTTTATAACCCAGAGACCAATCCTACTCTCTCCCAGAGTTTAGCTGACACAGGGAGACAAGCAGGGGAAGATCCCCTGGAGAAGGAAATAGCAAGCAACTCCAGTATTCTTGCCTGGAACATTCCAGGGACAGAGAAGCCTAGTGGGCTATAGTCCATGGGGTCCCAAAGAGGCAGACGTGAATGAGTGACTAAGCATGCACATCCCAAGTCTTTGCCCAAGACAGAGTCTAGGAAACTCCTGCACTGTACCTGCTCAAGGATTCTCTCCTCTGCAAAGGGCTCCCTGATCATTCTAAGGAGGAATCTTCCCAGACCTTGTCCTTGCTTCTGTGACAGCTCAATCACACCAATTTAACTATGAATTTCCACATAAATCTGGATCACTGAGAGCACATGGAGATGCAAAGCCCATGTCCCAACGCATGCCAAGTACAGCACAGTAGGGCCTTAATACTTGGTCACTGGATGTATGAAAAAAAAAAAAAAAAAAGCTTAATTCCATCAAAAAATGTACCAGAGTCCCATCTTGAACTTCTGACTAAAAAACTGGAATCCTACTGCACTAATATCTATAAATACACACACATCACTTCATTGTTTAGGATAATAGTACTTCAAAAATAATTTTGGGCTTGTAGGAGACAAATCAGATACCACCTTCCCAAGCCCACTGCAGACAGATGCACAAAGAATACAGTGGCTTTGGGTTGTTCTAGAACCAGGAGAAACAAAGGGCAGGCAGGCAGTGGGACAGCCACCTTTCCCCCAGGAAGGCTGCCCCCTGGCCTTGAATGGGTGAGGAATAGGACTCCTCTTTCCTGCCAGGGCTCTGCCTGGGGTCAAGCTAGAATGTGCAGGTCTCTCAGGTTTGACGCGACATCTCTAGGACAGGATGGAGAAAGTTGCAGGAGACTGAGCAGCCTCTTAGAGCAAGTAGTCCCACCCAGGACAGGCAGGCTAGGATGTAGAGGGTGACAGGCCTCTGCGCATCAGCTCTGGGAACTCTGGAACTCGGAGGAGGAGAAGTGCTTCCCAGGACAAGGCTCTACTAGGGGCAGCCACGGGCAGGAGCAAGGTCCAGGCGTCAGGTCAGGGAGAATACAGGCTACAAGATGCATCTAAGGTGGGGAAGAGAAACAAAGCCCCAGGAGAAGAATGGGTGGGCATGGGGGACCAGCTTGCCCTGGTGGTGCATGCTGGGACTGAGCACGATCAGAAGCTCAAAGGATAACTTGAGAGCCACCTTAGGATGTATTGAAGCCAAGTGTGACTAGCCCAGACCCAGCACAGCAGGTGCCCTTTTTCACAGATAGTCACACTTGGCTTTGGAGCACCTTACAGATTGCTCCAACACCACCCAACTACAGCTGAGGAAAGGGAGGCTCACAGCAGACAAGAGATTAGGTCAAGGTCATTTGGCCAGCTCCAAAGAAAGAGCAAGACCCAAGCCACATCCCTTTCTCCTTTCCCATAGCCAAGGATTCCATTCACTGGATGTTTATGAGTGAAGCCCAGGTTTAGAAGGCAGACACGTGTGAGGGTGGTTTTAGCGTCAGGACCCGCTGACTAAGAATTGGGATCTTTCACCAATAATGTGCCCCTAGGAAGCAAGTAGTTAACATTCTTGCCATCATTTTCTTTCATAGTAAAATTGGGAAATTAATAATTTCCTTATACAATAAAAAAGGCTGAGTGCCAAAGAACCGATGCCTTTGAACTGTGGTGTTGGAGAAGACTCTTCAGAGTCCCTTGGACAGCAAGGAGATCAAACCAGTCAATCCTAAAGGAAATAAACCCTGAATATTCATTTGAAGGACTGATGCTGAAGCTCCAATATTTTGGCCACCTGATGCGAAGAGCCGACTTATTGGAAAAGACCCTAATGCTGGGAAAGATTGAGGGCAGGAGGAGAAGGGGACGACAGAGGATGAGATGGTTGGATGGCATCATTGACTCAATGGACATGAGTTTGAGCAAACTTAGGGAGATGGTGAAGGACAGGGAAGCCTGGTGTGCTGCAGTCCATGAGGTCACAAAGAGTTGGACACAACTGAGCAACTGAACAAAAAACAAATGCAATGATTGTGTCACTGAGTAGGACCCTATGGGGACTTCCTGGGACAGTCCCCCTTCCCATAGCCTCTACTGTAGCTCCCCTCTGAAGTGCCCAGATCATAGTCTCTCATGTATATTTCCTGAGTTTTACCAATGCTAAAAAACCACCACCAAATGGAAGAAATTACTTACTTGATCATGAGCATGTAGCCTGCACATAGACCCTAAGGACTGATCATGTTAACTCCTATGACACTTCCCTGTTACCTCACCATCAATTAGTCAGAATTGTGCAGGAGCTGGTCACACACCCTGTGACCCTTCTCCCTCACCTTGTCTTTAAAAAGGTTTTGCTGAAACCCTTCAGAGATTTTGGGATTTTTTGAGCAGGAGCCACTCATTCCCCTTGCACGGCCCTACAATGAACTTTTCTCTGCTCCAAACTCCTATTCTTGAGTATCATTTGGCCTCACTGTGTACCAGGCACACAAACTTGCATTCAGTAACATTTGGAATACACAATGAACCAGTATGTCAATACTTGGCATATTGCTACTCAATAGTAAATTTTATTTCCCTCCCTCTATATTTCCTAGAATCCTGGATTTGAGGGAAAAATAAAGAAGCCTCTCTGCTACCATCTTGCCTTAAGCACAGATTCTGCATACCACTGCACTTCGGTTGCACTAACATTGTGGCAGGGTGTCCTACAAATAAACACAATTCTGACGCTATTTACCTGAAAACAGCATCGGATCCCATAGGGTAAGGGCTCTGTCCTACAAAACTACTCCCCTCTCCCCCACTTCAGATGCCAGCTGCAGGCTTTGGTCATCACCTATGCTTCCAACCAACTAGCTATAGATCTGAGGTTCCAAAAACCTTTACCTTGGGTTTGATTAAATCGCTAAGGCAACTAAAACAGAAATCAGAGAAATACTTTACTTACTAAATTGCCCCTTCATCATGAAAAGATTTAACTCAGGAACAGCCAGAGAAAGAGATGCACAGGGCAAACATGGGGAAAGGACCCTGTGGAGCTTTCCTTCTCTCTCTGGGGCACCATTCTCTCCAAATCTCCAAGTGGTCACCAACTGGGACATGTTCACCCCTTGGGAACACTGCAAATCCCATACTTCGAGGTTTTTATGGAGGCTGTCTTATGCAAGTGTGATTGATTAAATTATTAGCCATTGATAACCGAACACAATCTCCAACCTGCCCTCTCCCCTCCCTGGAGGTCGAGAGTGGGACTGAAAAGTCTAACCCTATAACCACATTGTTGGTTCTCCAGGCAACTAGCCCAATCCAGAGGTGCCTCCAAAAGTCACCTCGTTCACATAAAAAAAGACATCTCCATTAGGCTCCTCACTTAGGCAATTCCAAAGGTTTTAAGAGCCCTGTGCCAGAAATGGGGGCAAAGACCACATATATATTTCTTATTATAAATCACAATATCACAGTTGTGATTTATCTAGGCATATCAGTTTTGGTATACGCCTAGAATTAATTCCCCCTTCCTTCAAGAAGAGCACTCCAATGGTCCTTTGGGGAACCACTGTCCCTAACTCAGTCCTTGAAGCTCTACTCTTAGTCCCCAAAAGTGGATAGATGCTGAAGGAGTGGGCAGTCAGAGTCACAGTGGCCCATTCAGTGATGGACACAGGACCCAGTCAGGCCAATCAGACCCAGCCTTGGGATACTTGCTGGAACCACTGGGAAAGCAATAGTCTGAGTGTGTTGCCCAGCCAGGTAAACAGAAACCTGCAAGCCTGCGGTTATGACTGCCCCTACATGGGAAAGACTTCCCTGAAACTGATGCCGATGCAAAGGAAAGCAAAGCAAAGACAGAGCGAGAGAGATGGGCAAGGATTTCTAACATTATTTGAAACTGGATCCAACCAGACCTGAAATAACACCTACCCATGGATTTTTTCAATTACATGAACTAAAAAATACTTTTTCTTACTTCTTTTTGCTTAAGCCAGTTTGAATATGGTTTTCTCTTCAAGTCATAACAATCCCAATTATGTAAGTCTCTTTAATTTTGTGACCTACAGAGGTGATTCTTCAGTCTCCTAAGGTAACCTCACTCAGTCTTTCAGGTATAACCAGAATGCCTCCTTTCGCCCATCTGAAGTAAAAGACAGTGAGAGGACTAGTGGCTGCTTTCTACCACTCATCACTAGGACTTTAACTATGCAAAGCTTGATTTCTCTCTTTTCTCTTTATTGACTAAAGCAATCCAATACTTACCTTTCATAGGAAATCTATACTTAAGTATTCATTTCCTGTTACCAAAACAAACAAACAAACCAGCTATCCTTTCTCTTCCTTTATGCAAAGTATTTTGGGATGTAGAATTGAGAGTTGAGGAATACTGAGGACATGTTCCAGTGGAGCCCTATTATTTGACCAATAAGAAAACAGGATGACAGCTGAGCCCAGCACCATCAATGGCAGAACCTCTGACTCCAGGCCTTCCCCTCACCCCTCAAGATTTCCGCAGCTATCAATGCCTTGCAATGACCTTGCACCCAATCAAAGGTATATGGGTTGATTAAAATATTCAGTACTTACCAAGAAAGTCCTGCAGCCTGGTATTCTAGCCCCAGCTCTGCACTCACCATCTGTGTGACCTTGGATCTGTCATCTAACCAATAAAAAATTTGTTTCTTCAGGGACTTTCCTGGTGCTCCACTGGCTAAGACTCTAATCTCCCAATACAGGGGGCCTGGGTTTGGTCCCTAATCAGGGAGCTAGATCCCACAGGCTGCAACTATGAGTTTGCAGGCTGCAACTAAAGATCCCACATGCTGCAAGAAAGATGAAAAATCACATGTGCTGCAACTAAAACTCAGTGCAGTTAAATAAATTTTTTAAAAATCTGTTTCTTCATTAATAGAATTAGAGGTTGGACTAAGAGGATCATAAAATGTCAGAAGTCTAATCAACCTAAGGCAGATCATGGACCAAGAGAAAGCTGACTGCTGAATCAGCCCCACATGGGAATAAAAATTCATTCCAATACTGGGCTCTGAAGGTGAACTTTTTTCAGAAAGACACAGGAAGAGAGGAAACTGAGTCCCCTACAAAGCCATGTACTTACAAACATGACTCTTTTTCCTCTTCCTTCTTATATGAGCCCTTGATGCCTTCCGGTTTGCCTTTCAAAATCTTCTTAAAACTGGAACACACTGTGTTGACCATTTGAGTTTGCCCAATTTACTAAGGATGATCTTGGTTTACAAGATTTGTCCCAGCTTATTTATAGACTCCCCCCTCTTTTATCATCAAAATTGTTCCAGCATCAGCAAGGGACTCATAGAGAACAAAGAAAGCATTCCTACAAAACAACAAGATATAGGCAGATAATCCAGTAGGGAAAAGAAAAAAAAAAATGAGCAAATGACTTGAGCAGGAACTTCACAAGGTAGACTATCCAAATGGCCAGCAAACAAATTCAAAGATATTCCACATCATAATCTTCAGGGAAATGCAAATTAAAGCCCCAGTTAGATACAACCACATACTGAACAGAATGGCTAAAGGAAAAGGACATGATGGGAAAATAAAACATGGATAGGAAAGGATATGGAGCAACTGGAAGGCCCACACACCGCTGGTGGTATGTCAGCTGCCACAACTATTTTGGAAAACTATTTAGCAATCTCCACTAAAGCTGTAAATTTGCATGTCCCCTGCCCCAGCAGATCTACTCCCAGGTAAATGCCAACAGAAATGCATAAGACACATCCACCTAAAGGCATGGATTAAAATGTTCATAGCAACTTTTCTATGTGAAAACCATGCAAAAGCTCATCAGTGGTTAAAAAATGTAGATGAATAGAATATGTGCACAGTGGGATATCAGAGACTACATGAAGCAGGAGGAATTTGCAGAATAAACTACACCCAGCAACATGGGTGAATCTCACAAACATAATGCTAAGTGAAGAAGGCAGACACAGATGATTAAATGTTCTATGATTTTGCATATACAAAGCACAAGAAAAGGAAAGCAAGGACCTCCCTGGTGGGCCAGTGGTTAAGAATCTGCCTGCCAATGCAGGGGATACAGGTTCAATCCCATCTGGGAAGATTCCACATGCCAAGGGGCAACTAAGCCCGTGTGCCACGGTTACTGAAGCCCAAGTGCCTAGAACCTGTGGTCTGAAACAAAATGAGAAGCCTGTACACCACAGCTAGAGAGTAGCTCCTGCTGTCTGCAGCCAGAGATAGCCTGTGGACAACAACCAAGATCCAGCACAGCCAAAACCAAATTAATTAAAAATTTAAAATAAAACAGGAAAGCAAGGGTATGGTGTTCAAAGTCAGGATACTGGTTATCCTTGGGGGATCAGCACAAGGGGGCACA
Source organism: Bos indicus (assembly GCF_029378745.1). Lineage (NCBI taxonomy): Eukaryota > Metazoa > Chordata > Mammalia > Artiodactyla > Bovidae > Bos > Bos indicus. The sequence continues at coordinate 64,924,290 of NC_091761.1, forward strand.
AAGGAGCTGTGGGGTACTGGTGATGCTCTCTTTCCTGAGTTCTGTGAATGCGTTCAAACTGCAAACTTATAAGACTTCAATAAAAAGTCCAAAAATACTTTTTAAAAAGTATTCCAGCAAGTATGATAAATGTCACACCCTGTTATGGGCTGAATTGTGTCTCTGCAAAAATTCAAATATTGAAGCTCTACCCCAATAATTCAAATCCTAAAATATGATGCTGTTAAAGTGCTGCACTCAATATGCCAGCAAATTTGGAAAACTCAGCAGTGGCCACAGTCCTGGAAAAGATCAGTTTTCATTCCAATCCCAAAGAAAGACAATGACAAAAAATGTTCAAACTACTGCACAATTGCACTCATTTCATACACTAGCAAATTAATGCTTAAAATTCTCCAAGCCAGGTTTCAACAGTATGTGAACCGTGAACTTCCAGATACTCAAACTGAATTTAGAAAAGGCAGAGGAACCAGAGATCAAATTGCCAACATCTGCTGAATCATCAAAAAAGCAAGGGAGTTCCAGAAAAACATCTATTTCTGCTTTATTGACTACACCAAAGCCTTTATATGGTGGTGGTGGTAGTTTATTTGGTAAGTCATGTCAGACTCTTGTGACCCCATGGACTGTAGCCTGTCAGGCTCCTCTGTCCATGGAATTTCCCAAGCAAGAATACTGGAGTGGGCTGCTATGTCCTTCTCTAGGGGATCTTCCCAACCCAGGGATCGAACCCTGGTCTCCTGCATTGCAGGCAGATACTTTACTGACTGAGCTACAAAGGAAGCCCCTTTGATGGTGTAGAACACAACAAACTGTGGAAAATTCTTCAAGAGATGGGAATACCAGACCGCCTGACCTACCTCCTGAGAAATCTGTATGCAGGTCAAGAAGCAACAGTTAGAACTGGATATGGAAAAACAGGCTGGTTCCAAATTGGGAAAGGAGTACATCAAGGCTATATATTGTCACCCTGCTTATTTAACTTATATGCAGAGTACATCATGAGAAACGCTGGGCTGGAAGAAGCACAAGCTGGAATCAAGATTGCAGGGAGAAATATCAATAACCTCAGATACGCAGGTGACACCACCCTTCACTTATGGTAGAAAAGTAGAAAGTGAAGAAAAACTAAAGAGCCTCTTGATGAAAGTGAAAGTGGAGAGTGAAAAAGTTGGCTTAAAACTCAACATTCAAAAAACTAAGATTATGGCATCCAGTCCCATCAATTCATGGCAAATAGATGGAGAAACAATGGAAACAGTGAGAGATTTTATTTGGGGGGCCTCCAAAATCACTGCAGATGGTGACCATAGCCATGAAATTAAAAGACACTTGCTCCTTGGAAGAAAAGCTATGAGCAACCTAGACAGCATATTAAAAAGCAGAGATATTACTTTGCCAACAAAGGTTCGTCTAGTCAAGGCTATGGTTTTTCCTGTGGTCATGTATGGATGTGAGAGTTGGACTGTGAAGAAGGCTGAGTGCCGAAGAATTGATGCTTAACTGTGGTGTTGGAGAAGACTCTTGAGAGTCCCTTGGACTGCAAGGAGATCCAACCAGTCCATCCTAAAGGAAATCAGTTCTGAATATTCATCAGAAGGACTGAAGCTGAAGCTGAAGCTCCAATACTTTGGCCACCTGATGCAAAGAACTGACTCATTTGAAAAGACCCTGATGCTGGGAAAGATTGAAGACAGGAGGAGAAGAGGAAGACAGACGATGAGATGGTTGGATGACATCATCGACTCAATGGATATGAGTTTGAGCAAGCCCCAGGAGTTGGTGAAGGACAGGGAAGCCTGGCGTGCTGCAATCCATGGGGTTGCAAAGAGTTGGACATGACTCAGCTACCAAACTGATTGACTCTAATAACACAGAATGTGACTGTTTGTATTTGGGGACAGTCTTTAAAGAGATAGTGATGACAGTGGGCCCTAATCCAATGACCAGGTATCTTTATAAGAGGAAATTAGGCCACATACAACACAGAGGGACGACCACAGGAGGACACAGTGAGAAGGCTGCCATCTGCAAGCCAGGAACAGAGGCTTCAGAAGACACCAAACCTGCTGTCCTCTTGATCTTGGACTTCTGCTCCCCAGAACCATGAGAAAATAAGCTATTGTTTAAGCCATACAGTTGGTGGTATTTTGTTACGGCAGCCCTAACAAACTAACTTAGCCATCCTCACTATTCTCTCCTTTTACGCTGGGCACTGTGATATAAACGACCAGCCCCTTCCATGCATCTTCTTTCCATCTTCAGCCTGACCTCTGTGATGGGACTTCTCTAACACTAGCATCTCAGATGGGTAGGTTGGAAACAAACAAGTCATTTTGTTATTTCAAATGAGGGAGCCAAAAGACGAAGACCGACTGACCTGTCCAAGACCCAGTTTGGGGCTTTACAAATTCAGTCCTCATGGTAACCTTGGAAGCTGGGTGTCATTCAATCCACGTAATAGACAGAAAGCACTGACCTGTCTAAAAACGTCAGCTAGATGGGCTGGGCCAGGCTTTGATCCTGGGTCTCTCTGCCTCCACCATCCTCACCCCTTCTGCCATACTCCAACTGCCCCAATGTGTATCTCAAAATAGTGACCTAGCAAGCGTTAGAGGAGATGGGTCATGTGCCCAGGATGGAAGGTAAAAAGAGACCCTTCCAGCACTGGGTGTCTCACAATGAGCTGGCAGCGGTGAAGGCAAACAGCCTCCTTTGAGTGACTCAATTAGAAAACAAAATAAAGCAGCGCTCATCACAATCACAATGGTCAGATGGCTGACCGTCTCTGTCTGTCTGTTCAGACCTTGGGTGCTGACAGCTCTGGACCCTGGCACAGGGAGCTGTCAGCTCTAAGTCATGGACATTTGCAGCCACGCCAATGACACCTTTCTTACTCTGTTAACCTGCTTTTTGAAAGACACTTCGGTAATGAGCTAAGGGAATTCACCTGAGCTCAGGGACCAGCTCAGCCAGCCAGCTCTGGACACGAGGTAGGAGCTTAGAATGCTTCCAGGGGCAGCTCAGAGAGGAGCTGGGGTGCTGGGCTCTGGCCATATGAGAGCTGTGGCCAAAGGAAACCCACTGAAGAGGAAGAGAGGCACAGTAGCCTTTCTCGGTTGCCATGGAGAGTGGACATATCAAAAATGCAAAACCTGTGGTATGAGGAATTAAATAGGACCCACTGGTAACAGAGGAAGAGAGAGAGAAAGGAAAGGGGTGAGGAGACGTCTCTGGGTGTGGGCAAGGGAAGAAAACTTGTTTCCAAGAGACATGGGAGGGTGGGCAGGGAAGATTCCAGGTGGTAGTAGGAACCCTCACCTCTCCCAACCCAGACTGGGCCTTCCCTGTCTGGAGTAGAGGAACTGATCCCATCCAGTGGGAAAAGGAGGAGCTCAGAGCTTCACCAAGAGGTGAGATAGGGACAATGGGGGTACAGTGTTTGCAGAGAACCTGGAGACAGTAGGGCCTCTGAGCTTCACCAACCCAGGAAACGCAATGGAGCAAGCGGGGAAGGTGGGAGTGGGGAAGATGGGAGGAAGTGCTTGAGTGGGTAGCGGTGGCCCTGCCCCTCCCCAGAATGTCCCTGTCATGATTGTGCCATCTGAGGCCCTACTGCCAATATCATGAGACCAACTGTGTTGGAGCTGGGACTCTGGGGCTCAGGAAGGAACTGGTGATGTCAGGGGAGGGGTCCTGCACATAACAGCAGGCCACTTACTCCCAAGTACCTGGGAAACCCCTGAGAAATCTCCAGCTGGACAACTGCTCCCCCAGGCACCAAGAGCTCAAGGGTTTCTAAGGACCAGAACGAGACCATGGCTAGCTCAGAAGGGCCTTGAGCAGCACCCCAGCCCTGATACTATCTCCAACAGAGTTGTGCTTATTGAGTAGAACTTGTCCCTGCCCTAAAGGGATACATGAACTCAACTAGGCAGCAGGACACAGTCAAGCTGATGATGGGGGTGAAGTGCCCATCTAAATCTAAACAGGGGCTGAAATGACAAGGAATGATCCAGACATTTATTCAGTCAAAACACACTGGTGCCAGGCACTGCCTGACCCGGACCCTGTGCCACGAGGGCCATGAGCCTCTGGCCCAAGTAGAGATTAATGATGGGGCCCAGAGCATCTTATGATTAGACAGTGGAGGGACCAGAGGACAAGGATGCCAGGGGAATTATGTGATGACAAGGCAGCCATAGATTGTGTGCACAGAGGGGAGAGAAGTGTGCCTCCTCCCTCCCAGCCCACCAGGAAAGGCACCAGCCATTCTTAAGGGCTCCTGGTCTCACATGGGAACAAGATGGGGTGTGCGGGACACTGCATGCTCAGGTGATTGAGCATCTGGGACACCTAAAGGGACAGAGCCCTGAGGCCCACACTGAGCTCTTCTACCTCTGTCCTGTTTCCTTGAGCTCTCTATGCCTCATCTGTAAAATGGGGCTAATGCTGCCTGCTACAAGGGTTCAGCCATTGGAGGCTGGAAGCCAGAGGGTCAGTTCCCTGCTGGGATGGAGCTTGGAGGTGCGGAGGCCTAGAGACTCTCACTACAGCCAAGCACGGAAGCGGCCTGCTGCAGAGACAGGACTCCTGCTTGCCCGACCTTTCATTGGCTTTTTCAGCCATCCTGCCCAATGCCTGAAAATGCTGCCACTGTGGCTGGCTGCTGAGGAAACACAGAACCCGATCCTGTTGCAAGGAGGTGCTGAGCCCTGTGTAGGAGATGGTCTGTGTGTGTGCCCCAAGGTGGCTTACTGTGTGGTTGAGTTGACCTCAGGTTCAGGAGAATGTCTGCTGGGCTGCAGAACCCACACTGGAAACCCAGCACCCCAGAAAAGTACATGGTGGGGCTCAGTAGCCAGCTTATCACATCACAGATGCAAATATAGCCATTTCCCAAGGGACCATGGATACTGCAGCCACCACCTGCAGGGGGCGCTCTGGAGAGTGGGTGGCTGCAGCACCACAAATGGGGTGCCCTCTGGCTGTAACACCTGCAGACTTCTGGGAAGCTTGGTGGGCACTCTTAGCTGATTTCTACCCCAAATCAAAGAGACACACAGGACAGGGCCCCCTAAACCGCCACTTACTGGTCCAGGGGCTGTTAGTGCCCTTGACCTCCCTCCACCTTCTAGAAGCCCGCAGTTCCATGAGGACCTCAGTGGTGTGGGCAGACAGCCTGGCATTAAGTGAAGCTGGCCATTAAACACAATGAAAGGCTGGGCGAGAGTGATGCTAAAGATAAAGATAGAAGAGGACGGAGTTGGGTGGGGATGATCAGAAAATCCAGACATGCCCAGAGTCTGTGCCCCCAACCCCCATAGCCCTCCCAGTATGCTTCTCAGGTAGGGAGGGTGCTCTGTGTGCCCCTGGCTTGGGGATGGTACAGTCCCCCTCCCAAGTTCCTCGCCTGGACCAGCCCCCTCACCCCATCCTCCAGCAGCAGCCTCCACACAGCAGGCATCCATACAAGAAGTAGCTATATTGTACTTAACACTTTTTTTCTCTTTGTCCCCATTTAGCCATAATAGAAGCTGTGTTCTCAATCTATTGTCACATTTATGATCCAGAAAGTCCTAATTTCCTGCAATAATCTTAAGTGACAATTCAAGGCTTAAATGTACTTTAACGTTTTGTAATGCTGCTAAGGCAACATCTCGAAATTGTAATACAGCCCCTGAAATTACTAGCCCGTGTGAAAGAGGGAATGAACAACTTGAACACGAAATGAAAATCTAGCAAATTGATCTAAGACTGAAATGATGAGGCTTAGTAAGTTTCATTGATGTTGAGTGGGAGAATGCTGCGTGACTTTTGTCAGGTGGCCACATGGCCTGGCTGGTGGAACAGACATTTAACTTAAGGAATGCCTTCTTTTTCCACCTTTCTGATTATTCAAGGAGGAGACAGCCAAAATCTGCTCACCCGGATTTTTCCAGGGTGAGAGAGGTAGGGACACATTGCAGGGGAACCAACCCCCACTCCTGAACAAGGAAGAGAATTTGAGGAAAGAACCATAGTAGGTATTAGAGGCGGGTGGGGCAGCATCAAACCGGAGAGAGCCTACTTCCAGCTTCCTACTTCCAGCTTCCTACTTCCAGAGGTGGTTCTTTGTTAATTCCATCCATTTGTGTCAATGCTCACTCAGTGCTTTTGTCTGATGTATTCCCAGCACTGCTTCTAAGAACAGACGAGAACCCCAGGGCTGAGAGAGGTTAAGTCTTGGCCCTGTCCACAGAAAAAGTTGTGTGGCCTGGGTTTGAACTCATGCTGAATTTCAAAGCTTATGCTCATGTTTTACCGTAGAGAAAATAAGAAGTTTTAGAAAGTCTTCAGTTAGATAAAGCTTTCTTTAAAAGTAATAATAACAACCTAAACAACAAGTGAAAAGATAAACTGGGAAAATATCTCCTATACATCTGGCGAACAACACCCAATATGTGTGAGTGTGTTCAGTTGCTCAGTCATGTTGGACTCATTGCAACCCTATGGACTGTAGCCTGATGGGCTCCTCTGACCATGGGATTCTCTAGATAAAGAATACTGGAGTGGGTTGTCATTTGCTTTTCCAAGGGATCTTCCCAACCAGGGGACTGAATACACATGTCTCGCATCTCCTGCATGGCAGGCGGTCTTTACTGCTGAGCCACTGGGGAAAGCCAATACCCAGTGTAAAAATAACTCTTAGAAATCAATAGGAAAATAGCAGTAGTACAAAAGAAAGGTGGACAAATGACACAAATAGGCAAAATTAAGGGCAGTAAATATACCAAAAACTAATGGAACTTTACCTATCTATCTATTTATATATATATATATAAAAGATCAGAACAATAATTAAATCTCATTTTTGCCCTTCACAATGGTTTGAAAGGTTGGTAATATATAGCATTAGTGAGGTTCCAGTATGAAAATAGCAAATAGATGGGGAAACAGTGGAAACAGTGGCTGACTTTATTTTTCTGGGCTCCAAAATCACTGCAGATGGTGATTGCGGCCATGAAATTAAAAGATGCTTACTCCTTGGAAGGAAAGTTATGACCAACCTAGACAACATATTAAAAAGCAGAGACATTACTTTGTTAACAAAGGTCCATCTAGTCAAGGCTATGGTTTTTCCAGTGGTCATGTATGGATGTGAGAGTTGGACTGTGAAGAAAGCTGAGCACCGAAGAATTGATGCTTTTGAACTGTGGTGTTGGAGAAGACTCTTGAGAGTCCCTTGGACTGCAAGGAGATCCAACCAGTCCATCCTAAAGGAGATCAGTCCTGGGTATTCATTGGAAGGACTGATGTTGAAGCTGAAACTCCAATACTTTGGCCACCTGATGCGAAGAGCTGACTCATTTGAAAAGACCCTGATGCTGGGAAAGATTGAGGGCAAGAAGAGAAGGGGACGACAGAGGATGAGATGGCTGGATGGCATCACCAACTCAATGGACATGGGTTTGGGTGGACTCCGGGAGTTGGTGATGGATAGGGAGGCCTGGCATGCTGTGGTTCATGGCGTCTCAAAGAGTCGGACATGACTGAGCGACTGAACTGAACTGGAGTATGAAAATGGGGAGAATTCACTTCCATTCACTGTTGAAAGAGAAAATCTATTCAACTTCCCTCGGAGGCCACTTTGTAATATCCTCTAAATCCAAAGGCATACACTATTTCCCAGGAACTCCATCTCTAGGAAGAGATCTTTAGGAATTCTAAGCCACAAAAATACTTACTCAAATGTGCAAGTACTTTATTTTTTTTTTTGCAAGTACTTTAGTAAAAGAAATTTTGCTGCCAGAAAAAAATCTTACAACCCAAATATCCAGCAACAGAGGATTCTTAATAATTATGGTACATCCACACATGGCTGCTAAACAAATGAGACAATTCTGTATTCATGAAATGGACCCAAGACTACACTGCACTGTGAAGTAGAAAAAAGGAATCCACAAAACAAGAGTTTGCGCTATTAGGAAAAAAAAATCAAAGAAATGTGTCTGTGGATGGGTGTGAATTTGTGTTTGTACAGAGAAGCCTCTGGAAGAAGAGGCATGAGACTCAACAGTAGACACCAATAATAGAAGAATTAGGAGAGGAGAAGGGAACTTCAGTTTTCACTTTCTATACTCCTATGTGCTTTATTTTTTAGAGCAACCTCACTGGGAAAAATAGAATATTCTCTGAGAAGATGGTAAAAAGAAGTTCTAGATTGATGTATGGTAGAACTGAAATGATTGCAGCCATGAAATTAAAAGATGCTTACTCCTTGGAAGGGAAGTTATGACCAACCTAGATAGCATACTGAAAAGCAGAGACATTACTTTGGCAACAGAGGTCTGTCTAGTCAAGGCTATGGTTTTTCCTGTGGTCATGTATGGATGTGAGAGTTGGACTGTGAAGAAAGCTGAGTGACGAAGAATTGATGCTTTTGAACTGTGGTGTTGGAGAAGACTCTTGAGAGTCCCTTGGACTGCAAGGAGATCCAACCAGTCCATTCTAAAGGAGATCAGTCCTGGGTATTCTTTGGAAGGAATGATGCTAAAGCTGAAACTCTAGTACTTTGGCCACCTCCTGCGAAGAGTTGACTCACTGGAAAAGACTGATGCTGGGAGGGATTGGGGGCAGGAGGAGAAGGGGACGACAGAGGATGAGATGGCTGGATGGCATCACTGACTCGATGGACATGAGTTTGAGTGAACTCCAGGAGTTGCTGATGGACAGGGAGGCCTGGCGTGCTGCAATTCATGGTGTTGCAAAGAGTCGGACACGACTGAGTGACTGAACTGAACTGAACTGAGAACTGAAATGCTGCAGAGAAGCAGTGAAGAAACCCAGTCTCTCCCCTCAAGGAGCTGGTACTGGATCAAAAACTGACTTGCATTTAGAGACAGACAACCCTACCATAGGGGATCCTAAAAACAGAGAATAATGAAGACCCATGGCCAGAGAGAACCACTGCATTCTTCAGAAGGTCAGGGGGAAAGTGAAAAGCTGGAAAAAGTTTCTTAGAGAAGATGATATACTCCCAATGGGCTTTGAGGAAGAAGTAGGATTTTGCTGGTTGAAAAGGAAGAGAAGTCCAGGAGAGGAGGACAGGAGCCAGGGACTGAGCTATAGAGAGTGACATTTCGTTGAGCAAAGTCAAGAGGATACTCATTCCCTGATCCAGACCCTGCTACAAATATCAGAGCACCTGCCCAGCTTTAACTATACAGCAAGGATGCTGCAGGTGGAGGGGAGGGGTAGGCCAGGGTCACTTGGCATAGGGAAGGCTGGCCCTGCCAAAGGAACCCATGGAGTCTAGCCTAGTCCATCGCCAACCTCTCTGGCTCATGCTAAGGTAAAGTGGGGGTGGGACTTCTCTGACCTTCCTTTCCCTTGGCCTTCCCTCCAAAATCTCCTCTCTGTACTCCTTTCTTGGGTCCCCAAGTTCTCTCTTCCCCTCGCCTTCTTCTACACTCAAACCCTGCCACTGCAAACCTCAATGGCTTTACCATGTGGTGACAGACGCCCCCTTGGCTGTAAGGATGCTGGATGAGAACAGAATGCTGGGGAGTAGAGCATGTCTGGGCCAAATCCTGGGTCTGCCCCCTTTCTGGTTGGGCCAAGAACAACAACTTCTTGCTCATTTTCTCATCTGCAAACTGTAATAACACCACAAATCTCATAGGCTTATTGCAAGAATGATAAATAATAATTGAGGGCAGACCTAGCTCAGAACTCAACCTATACCAAACTCTCAACAAATAGTGACTCTTCCCTGGCTAGAAGTGGGGGAGCAGTGGACATGGACTGACAAAACCAGGGTTCAGTAGAAAGATCCTAGAAAAGGGTTTGGAAGGCAGAGGGCTTTCTCAATTTCTGTGAATCCCACCATGATAATTTGATGTGTTAAAGGATCCGGGCTGGGGCTAGGATGAGACAAGGAAGGTGCCTAGGGCACAAAATATAAGGAGGCACTGGCTCTCAGAGCCAGGCGAATGCAGAGTCAGCATCAGAGAGTGAGTGCCTCCTTCCATTTTCCATCCTAGCTGCCTCACTTACCTTACTCTAGTCTTGGTTCAGGCCAATAACGGTGGCTTAGAAATGAATCTCTTAGCAGCTAGATTTGAATTATACAGAGATACTGTTTGGGGGAGATACAAGCAACTGACTCCTGCCCTAGCTGGGCAGATGTGCTTATTTGGAGTAGGGAGTAGGAAGTGCAGTTACAAATAGGGACTTACCAGGCCTAGAGCAACAGCTGGCATCTACAAGGGCCAGATCTGACTGGTTAATTGGCCTTACCTGCCTCCCTGCAATTCTCTGGTCAGCTGGCATTAACACAACCCAGGATTGCTCTCCAATAAAGTAGGCTCTGTTAGGAGCTGCCCTGCCACCTGACTTATCTCAGTGTGATGGACCTGAGTTTTCAGATGGGAAGGAAATATGTAACGATGCCTTCAAGAAAGGCATACAAGTTGAAGATAGCACCAAAGAAGGGGAAGGCCTCCAGGTGACTGAAGGAAGGAAAGTCACCTGCCTGTGGGAGATGAGGTATTCTGGGGAAGTGCTGTGCAGAATTTCATTCAGCTTTCAAATGTGAGCAGTGTAGGTCTCTGAGTTGTGAGCTCATGGCTGAGTTATCACAGTTCCTGATGACAAATCATGAAAAACATATTTTTCCCAAGCTCTTTCCAGGTTCCTGAAGATAAAATTAAACCCATGATATCTGAGGATACCTGAGGACTTAAGAAGGCACTCAAGTTTTGAAACAGCAAAACAACAGGGCTGGAGTGGGGAAAGGGGAAAATGAGGAGATCCAGGAAGGGAAGTGATGCGTGGCTCCAAGAAGAGGTTTCAAAATGGAAAGCAAAGTTTAATTCTAGAAACAAAAGAATGCAAAAGAAGTTGTTTTGTTTTGTTTTATAAATTAAGGTAAGTGGTCTTGATTCTTAGAACAAGAAAAGTATCTATCCTGGATTTTCTGGAGCTGGGGCTTAAGACAATGATTTAAGAAAGCTACACTGGACACTGTGACTTCAGATGGATGAAGAGAGATTAGGAAGAATTGACAGCAAAAGGAGCTTCTGGACAAAGGGAAATTCACACACTGAACTAAGGCATCAGTTTCGGCTTATAATTCTGCAGCACGGGTACCGTAAGTTTCTGTGTGTGCTTGCGTGCATGCTAAGTTGCTTCGCTCATGTCTGACACTTTGCAACCCCATGGACTGTAGCCCACCAGGTTTGTCAGTATCCAGGGAATCTCCAGGCAAGAATAATGCAATGGGTTGCTATACCCTCCAGCAGGGGATCTTCCCAACCGAGAGATCAAACCCACATCTCTTAGTTTCCTCTATTGGCAGGCAGGTTCTTTACCACTAGCGCCATCTGGGAAGCCCACATTGAGTTGCTACTAATGTCATTCCGCAGGGACCTGTTCCATACAGCAAGAACGCTTCACTCGTTACCTTTGTTAGGTGTCTATTAAGAGGCAGGCACTGTGTGAAACACTGGGGATACAAATATAAAAGATGAGATGTTTGACCTTAAGGACATCACAGGCTAGTGTGAAAGATAAGTAACTCAGTGACTTCAGTGGACCCTGATACTGATGAGGGCCACGCTTCTGTATCTAGATAAGGATGGGAGGAAGAGAGCAAGGATTAGGATAAGAACAAGGATGATGATAAACTAACATTTATGCAGTGCTTATGATATGCCACGCCCTGTGCAAAGTGATGGCGATACAGTAATGAACACTAGAGAGTCTCTGCCTTTGAGGTTCAACAGAGGAGACAAACTCATAGATAAGCAATTTCAGCTTATGTCCTAGGGTTGTTTTTAATTACCTCAGATGACAGGCAATTTCCACTTTCTCTATCTGATGTCAGAGAGATCAGTGAAATTTTCTGAAAGAGGAGTTTAAGCTGATGTATGAAGGGGGCATGAGTCTTTACCTAAGCAAAATGCAGATAGGTACCCACCCTACTGGGTAGGTACAGTAGCACTTAGAAAATCTCACACAATAAAAGAGTTCTTTAAAAGTTTTACAGACATGTTTGTTATCCTTGCACAAGTGTCTATCTGGAATGTGACAAAGCTGGAGCAGGTAGCAAATGCAACAAGATAAGAAAAATACAGGAAGTGAAGAAACAAAACTCTCATTTACAGACTACATGACTATATACAAAAAACCCAAAAGCTTCTACAGAGAAACCATTCAAATTAATAAGTGAATTTTACAAAGTCCCTGGATATAAAGTCAATTTTTAGATGGATAATCTGCAATAGCAATTTTTTAAAAAAATCAATACTAAGGAATAAATCTTAAAAAAAATCAGCAAGACCACACACTAAAGATTATAAAACATTAATGAGAGAAATTATAGAAAGCCTAAATACAAAGGCCTACGCCATATTCATAGATTAGGAAACTCAAGGTTATACAATATAAATTCCCTTCAAATCAATTTAAGATCAATCAAAATCCCTGCAGATGTTTTGTAGACATTTACAAGCTGATTCTAAAACTTATACAGAAATCCAAAGGGCTAAGATTAGTCAACATAATCTTGAAGATGAGGAGCAAAGATAAGTGACTTATACTATAAAATATCATGACTTATTATAAAGTTTTGATACTTAAGACCACATGACTGTAGCAGGAGGACAGACAAACTAGCCCACAAAACAGAAAAGAGGATCCAGAAATACACTTACACATAAATGGTCACCTGATTTATAACAAAGTGCTATTTTGAAGAAGTGGGTGAAGAATGGAGTTTTCAATACATTTTTGATGATCTCCAAATGGCAAAAATAAATCTTGTGCCTAATCTGAAAACGTACACAAAAATCAATTCCAGAAGAGTTACAGATCTAAATGCGAAAGATAGCTTTTAGAAGCAAGCATAGAAGAGAACCCTCATGTCCTGGAGAAAGCAATGATTTCCTTGCAGGAACTGATTAGAACAGAAACTATATTTTGTTTTGATGTAAAACAAAAACAAAAACCACAGGGCAGGAAATTAAAAATGCATCTCTCATGTTAGCAAAGAACAAACCAACCAGGACTGGTGTGAGGATCAAAGGAGCTAGAGAGAGAGCAAAGAGTAATTCAACTCTAGGAAGGAAGGGATGCTAAGGAAAGTGCAAATGAGGTTTAGGTCTTGCTTCCTGGAGCAAAAAAACTGTCTGGCTTGATTTTTTAAAGCTCAGGCTAGAGCTTGTCCATGGTGATTTAGGAAAGTCAGTACGGGCACTGCAACACTGGGTGGATGGAGAGAGATGCTGGAGCAATCACAAGCAGAATCAGCTTCTGGGCAAAGGGAGATGCTGAATTCAGTGTGCCTTCAGGCTGGCAATTCTGCAATATAAGTATGGTATGTAGATGAGAAGCTCAGTTTGGGTCATGGGGTATCAGTTGATTCAGCATGATAAATGTGATGCCTCAAACACTTCACTAACTGCATCTGGGGAAAAGCAATATAAGATACTTGCTACTTGTAGATGCCCAAGGAAGGACATTACTTAGAACGAATGCAAGTTCAATTTCAATAACTCAGGCACCATGTGCTTGAGGCCACAAGGAGCCTGGGTGTTCTGAGGGTAGAAAGGCTTTATTAGATAATGTTTCTTAGAGAAGGTATGCTTTGAGCCATGTCTTGAAGGAAATGCCTGTTTTTACAAATCAGTATACTAGATCTTCAAGCAGCTTTTGGAACAATTTCATGGAAGAAAATTGTTCATAACAACCAAGAGTTGGATGGAAAAGCTTAACTAAGTCAAGATATGTAAATGGCTTAGTCTCTCCCCAGTGTTCTGGGGCTTACTGATATCTCACCTAAACTTTCACTTGCTCTGCCATTTAAGTTAAACAACTAAATCAAGTGATAGACTGTTTTCAGAAGATAGCAACGGGAAAGAGTGCTTTACCAGAGTTAACTCTCAACTTGCCAACTTGGCCATCCATCTTCACTCCCTGGCATGGTTGGGAATCTGACAGCCAAGCAAAGAGCTCTAATAAATCTAGAAGACAGTCCTTCTGCAGCCTTTTAGGTTGTGAACAAAGAAAAATCAGGGGATGCAGCCAGTAGTGAAGCAAGCTGGAAGCGACAGATTTTCCTGCACCATGTTCTCCTTTAAGGAATTAAGACGGGGCACTTTGCCCAGACATGGAACATAGGAAGCTGAGTGCTTCAAGATCCCACAGACTATGCTATGGTAAAATAAATAGTGTGGCACAGACTGGCTACCTGCCCACAGGGAGCCACATTTCTCAGCCTCCCTGGAGAACAGGTATGGCCATGTGATCTAGTCAATGCCATGAAAGCAGAAGTGACTGCATCTCCTCCAGTACTGGCCCCAGAAGTTTCCCACACCTACCAGTCCTACTGGGCTTCCCAGGCGGTGCTAGTGATAAAGAACCTCCCTGCTGCCAGTGTAGGAGATGTAAGAAATGTGGGTTCAATCCCTGGTCTGGGAAGATCCCCTAGAGAAGGAAATGGCAACCCACTCCAGTATTCTTGCCTGGGAAATTCCATGGACAGATGAGCCAGGCAGGCAGCAGTCCAGGCTGGACTATTGCCTGGCAGGCAATAGGGGCACAGAGTCAGACACGACTGAAGTGACTTAGCACGCATGCACTACTTATACTAAACCCACCACTATCTTCCTCCTTCTGTCCTCTGATTCAGATGAACTCAGCACCTTAGGAGCCATGCGTTGACTGGATTATGCCAGAGCCCCAAGGAAGGATTCTGGATTTATGAGTCATCATTTGGGTATGCCTCCTGACAAGAACATCTACTTCAGATTTTTCATTAGTGAAAAATAAACTTCTATCAAGACATCATACATGATACATTTTGGAGTTGTTATAGCCATTAACGTTATCTTAATTGATCCAAAACGTTCCTCCATGATGACTATGTCTTGAACACTTGGGTGATTTGACAGCTTGATATTGAAGCCAAGTCTGTTATGGACCAGTTAGCCACTGAACAAAAGAACAAAACAAACCACAAGGAGCAGATAAGCATTTAGTCCCTATATGGACCTGCCAGAGGGTCTGTCACCACAAGGGGAAGTATTCCCATTTATTCAACAGTCCAGTAAGACTAGGGGAGGCTGATAATCAGATCGTTACCAGAAAGGCAATGAGTTATGATAGAATCGCTAATAGAGTCTTCCAAAATCAGGAAAGGCTTTCCTGGAAAGGGGTGTTTAAACCAAGCCTAGATGTGTGGACAAGCAGATACCAGCCCTGCACAAGGCCCTCTGTAATGAGCAATCGCATGCCAGGAAAATGCCATCACAAGTGCTAATGGATTCCACCTGCTCACCTCCAGAACTGCCCAGCTTAGCAGCAGAGGGAGCTAATGGCTGCTTAAAGGTGAGCTGACCCCAGACGCCCACATGGCCCAGAAATGAACATCTGTGCAGTAGAAGTGGAGATGAAGGCAGAGTAAGGGGAAAGGGTGCAGCATCACAGAACAAGTAATCAGGACTTGCACTAAATTAAAGAGCTGGAAGGTCAAGCTAGCTAGTATAGCCAGAGGTGACTCTGGAGAGAGACTCCAGAACAAGGACACAAACGAAGTGCTCCTAAGACCAGGCTGAAACGCACAGCCTTCCTCCTGTCAGGGCGGTAGGAAGGGAGGACTGGAACCCAACAGACCTGAGTGTGTCAGTGGCAGAGCAAGAACAGAGGGTATCTTGGCAGACAGTAGTGATGGGGCCCCAGTAGGAGGCACTGCAGTACTTCTGACAGGGGATGAGGAGCTGAACTCTCTGAGAGGGCTCAAGGACTCTGGCATTCAGGGCACCAGGGGCTCCCACTGCCGGAGAGAGGCTGCAAGGGGCAGTTTATAAACTATGCTAGACCTAGGTACCAAATCCAAGCCAGGCTTCAACAGTACACAAACCATGAACTTCTAGATGTTCAAGCTGGATTTAGAAAAGGCAGAGGAACCAGAGATCAAACTGCCAACAGCCGTTGGACCATAGAAAATGAAAGAGAATTCCAGAAAACATCTACTTCTGCTTTATTGACTATGCCAAAGTCTTTGACTGTGTGGATCACAACCAACTATGGAAAATTCTGAAAGAGATGGGAATACCAGGCCACCTGACCTACCTTCTGAGAAACCTGTATGCAGGTCAAGAAGCAACAGTTAGAACCAGTTATGAAACAACAGACTGGTTCCAAATTGGGAATGGAGTATGTCAAGGCTATATTTTGTCACCCTGCTTATTTAACTTATAGACAGAGTACATCATGAGAAACGCTGGGCTGGATGAAGCACAAGCTGGAGTCAAGACTGCCAGGAGAAATATCAATAACCTCAGATATGCAGATGATACCACCCTTATGGCAGAAAGCAAATAACTAAGGAGCCTCTTGATGAAAGTGAAAGAGGAGAGTGAAAAAGTTGGATTAAAACTCAACATTCAAAAAACAAAGATCATGGCATCCAGCCCCATCATTTCATGGCAAATAGATGAGGAAACAATGGAAACAGTGAGAGCCTTTATTTTGGGGGGCTCCAAAATCACTCCAGATGGTGACTGTAGCCATGAAACTAAAAGATGCCTGCTCCTTGCAAGAAAAGCTATGACCAACTTAGAGAGCATATTAAAAAGCAGAGACATTACTTTGCTGACAAAGGTCTGTATGGTCAAAGCTACGGTTTTTCTAGCAGTCATATATAGATGTGAGAGTTGGACCACAAAGAAGGCTGAGGACTGAAGAATTGATGCTTTCAAACTGTGGTGTTGGAGAAGACTCTTGAGAGTCCCTTGGACTGTAAGGAGATCCAACCAGTCAATCCTAAAAGAAATCAGTCCTGAATATTCATTGAAGGACTGATGCTAAAGCTGGAACTCCAACACTTTGGCCACTTGACAGGAAGAGCTGACTCATTGGAAAAGACCCTGATGCTGGGAAAGATTGAAGGCAGGAAGAGAGGGGGAAACAGAGGATGAGATGGTTGGATGGCATCATGCACTCAATGGACATGAGTTTGAGCAAGCTCCAGGGGATGGTGGACAGGGAAGTCTGGCATGCTGCAGTCCATGGGGTTGCAAAGAGTTCGACACGACTGAGCGACTGAACAACAATGACAACCCATGATATGGCAGTAAATGCAGGACGAGAAGGTGATGACAGAGGATGAGACGGTTGGATGGCATCACCAACTTGATGGACATGAGTTTGAGCAAGCTCCAGGAGTTGGTGATGGACAGGGAAGCCTGGGGTGCTACAGTTAAGAAAGTCAAAAAAGTCGGACACGACTGAGCAACTGAACTGAACTGATGTATCAAATCCAGTTGCATCCCTGCATACAAGTGACTTCATCCCTTTAAGTTTTCCCATCTGTAACAACTGAGCTAATGCCATCCTTCCCCAAGTTTTCTATGAGCTAACACACACAAAGCACACGGCACAAAGCTTGGCACGCAGTGAGTGCTCAGTAAAGAGCAGCTCTTGGTATTGTGATCAGGGAAAGTGCCTGGCCTGACTAGAGGGGCAGCGGGTACAGGCAATAAAGAGGAAAAGCCAAATCTACCTCCTCCCTTCCAACTTCACACCTACTATCTGAGCTGAGTACAACACATGTGACCTAAGGATCCCATGGCCTGGGTACCTCAAATCTATCCTCTGCTGTCATATGCCTCCCACTCCCACAGCTGAATTTCAAAGAAAACATCCCAGGCGCCTTAGTACAATGACACACAATGGAAAACATCTCTAGCCACTCTCCAACAACAGCACCACCACTTCTATTTTTTTTACTTGTTTATCCACCTATTTATTTATTTTGAAGATCGGTTTGGCCCCTGTGATGCTGGCTGGCCTCCTGAAACACCACTGAGAGAGAGATCAATCATGAAAACACAGCCCTGCACGAGGCCCTCAGTAATGAGCAACTGCATGCCAGGAAAACGCCATCACAAGCGCTGGTGGATTTCACCTGCTCGCCTTCGGCATGGCCCAGCTTAACAGCAGGAGGGAACTAACGGTTGCTTAAAGGTGAGCCGACCCCAGATGCCCACATGGCTGAGAAATGAACACCTGCACGGTCTGTGGTCTCCTAGTCCTCGCGCCCACTGCTCTGTTTCTCGGGATGCAGGGATGTGTAGGAGCGGCAGTCAGCCCAGCAGTACCTGCTTAGCGATGGCCCGCGAGGCCGAATGCCAGCCGGTGACAGGCCCACTCAGCAGGCCGGTGTTTGAACTATAAACAGCCATTTGACAGATGACAGGGTTTTCTAGAGCTGAGTCAAAAAGGAAACAGTGGGATGGAGACCTACAGAGGAGAGAGCCTGACAGCCAGGAGCTGACAAAATTGGGTCTGGAAATGATAGCAACCAGGGGATGTGTGTGATCAGAAGACGTGTGTGGGGGGCTCTCTCTAGGACAGCTGGGGATGTGTGGCACATGCAATGAATTTGTTCAACAATCGAACTGTTCTGAATGGTGGCTCGGACAAGCCCTGTCTCTGCTGCCCACTCTCTTTGGAATTGATTTCAAGCATCAGGCTTTACATTGTCATCACTGTTGTTGTTATTATATTATTTTAAGTGTAATGACACTGCAGATGCTGAAAATCAAACTGAACAAATGCATCCCTGTCAGCCAATGATCTTTTCTTTTTAAGGGATGGGCATTTTTTTTTTTTCTCTCCTTAAATCACTGATCTTCCAGTGGGGGAAAAGTGGAAGATATAACTGCATGAAACTGTATATCATATTTCTCCTCTCTGGAGGTTTCATTAGAGGCCCCAAACCAGAGAATTGCTCTGCTACCTCTTGCCTTCTCTTCCAGCTATTTCTGGGTTTTAATAATTATTCATTAATTGCACACGATGATAAGATCCTCACTGTTTTGAAACATTCTCCCTCTGGCCTCCATACTATTAAATACTCTGATTGCCTGCCAAGAGCATAAAATTAAAAATCAAAGCACTACCTCTGAAAGGTTTAATATGTGCCATATTGAAAGAGTTTCTGCAGCTTACAGCCATTTTATTGCCTCAGCAGCTCAAGGGAAAGTGCAGCTCTATGTTGAAATTGTTCTCCTTTGAAACATAAGTCAACAGGACCAGCACTGGGGGAATTTTGCTCACAGCTGTTGTCTCCTCTGGATGAGTAGCTTGTTTCTCCAGATAAAATTCTCCTCTTGCTGATCTCAGACCTCAAGGAGAACTTCAGCCTGCGACAGAGAACCTCCCCCCAGGTTCTCTAAATTATACACAAGCATTGATTCAAAAGGGTGAATCCTACTCTGACTGGCCCCTGAGGCCGTTAGAAATAAAACCCACAAACATTTTCCTATAAAGCCTGCAACTCTTCTCCCTGTAATTCTGGGTTTCCTACTCTGCTAAGGCAGAGCAAGAGACTGATGTTATGGTTCCCGCCCCCCCCCCTCCCCGCCACCTACATAAATTTTACACAGGGGTTCATTCAATATAAGGTGAATGCATGAAAAATGAAAGAAGGAATACATATAGAAACTTTGCAAAGGACAGGAAAAGGACAAGCTAGAATTTCTAAGCAAAACAAAATAAAACTAACATCTTGCAAATTTTGCAATTACTGTCACCCACTGAAATCTACAGCCCAGAGCAAGCTAATGCTTAAGATACAAAATGAGACCCAAATCACTTTTTCATGCATATACTCTCTGCTTCCTTTTCATTCTCACCATGGAAGCTCTCATGCACGCCGCCACCAGCCTTTCAATAACTTTTTCAAATAAGGAGTTAGTAGGGAAAATATACATCGAGACCAGAGCAAGGTCCTACTGAACTATCTTGCCTAGATGGAGGCAAACTGTGGCCTTGGGAAGGGAGAGGCCGCCTTCTGTGCATTCACTGCACCCACTTCTTTCACCTCCCCCCAAGGTGATCCTGAAATTTCATAAGGAAAAACGGGCTCCAGGATCTCAGGAAAGACTTGATGGTTAAACATGATCATTTTGGCTGACCAGAGAGAAAAGGTGGGATGATAGAGTGATCTGGAACATAAGGACAGAAATGGAGAGGAAATTGGGCATCCACTGGATTTGTATTAAATTTGAACTGTTCAAACCTTTCATTGTTCCCCCTACCAAAAGAAAAAACTCAAATTCCTGGATCCAAGAGCCCTATTGATGAGCCATGAGATCTCTAAGGTCCCTTGAAACTCTTCCAATTGGCCAAGACAAATCCCCAGAACTCTCTGAACAAGCTTGTGAATGTGCTCAGGGCTCTTCTCCTGCTGTGAATATCACTTTTACTCTGTTACTCAGGTTCTCCAGAGAGACAAAACTAAAAGAATCTGTAAATATATAAGAAAAAGACTGATTTTTAAAGAACTAGCTCAAGTGATTGTGGGGGATTGGTGAGTGGTGAGCCTAAAACCTCAGGAGAGAAACAAGAAGGCTAGAGGACTCAGCAAAGAGTTTTACTTTGAATCCAAAGGCAGTCTGTGGAAGAACTAGGAAAAGTAGATGTTGCAAACAAAGTCTGGAGGCCATCTGCTGGAGAATTCCCTCTTGCTCAGGGAAGACCATGCTTTTGTTCTCTTCAGTCCCTCTCCTGATTAGACAAGGCCGACCAGACACTGGGGAGGGCAATCTACTCTTCTCAAAGCCAACTGTTTGTAAATCTCATTGCCAAAGCATCCTCACAAACAACCAGAATAATGTTTTATCAAATATGAGCACTGCAATCTAGACATGTTGAGACAAAAAATTAACCATCACAGCCTTGGTGTATGGCTTTGCTCATAGCTCTTGTCTTACTATGAATACCTTTTCCACTTTCCCCACCTACTCCAAATTTTGCCCTTGCTTCAAAGTCAAGCTCACATCTCTACTCCTGTCAGGGTCTTTCCTGGTAGAGGTCAGGGTAAAGCCCCCTAAGTGAGCTCCCGTCACACCTTCTGTCTGGACTTCCTATTTTGGGTTTATCTCACATGGCTAAAAACAATATTACTCTCTAGGACCAAAGTCTAAGTATCCATATCCTAGGTGCAGGCACTTCTCACATTGGGCAGCAAGACATGCGTGCATGCTAAGTTGCTTCAGTCGTGTCTGACTCTGTGTGACCCTATGGACTGCATGCTGCCAGGCACCTCTGACCAAGGGCTTCTCCAAGCAAGAATACTAGAGTGGGTTGCCATGCCCTCCTCCAGGGATTCTTCCCAACCCAGGTATCAAACCTGTGTCTCTTACGACTCCTGCAGTGGCAGGCAGGTTCTTTACCACTAGCGCCACCTGGGAAGCTGGGTTTAAGGAATACTTGTCAACTATTTATCATGCATGCACCTTTTATCATGTCTTCATTTGGGAAGTCCTGAAAACAGCGGGACACAGGTACCCTGCTGGCAAATGAAGGCTGCTGAACACCTATGAAGGCGAGTGTTCAAATGGATACAGACACTTTGGGACTCAAGTTCTATCGAGTAAAACTATAAGGCTCACAACAGTGTAAAGCAACTATACTTCAATAAAAAAAAATTAAATTAAAAAAAAAACCTATAAGGTTCCATTTCAGTTGCTGAGTGCTGCAGAGCAAACCATTCCCAAATTTAATGGCTTAACATGAAAACCATTTTAACTCATTACTGACTACAGGATTTTTGCAGAAACGAATGCCTGTGGCTTGTGATTTCTGTTTTGGCCAGTCAAAAATTAATTCTGTCATTTCACTAACACATTGCGAGTTATTACATTCAATAGTTACACCTGAAACACCTGTAGCATCTTCTAGTTTTCATGAAATATTGTCTTCAATCCCCTCTTCTGTAGAAGCAAAGCGGCATTCTCCAGCACTGTGTTTCATTTTCACTTTCTGTATCAGAATCAATCACTAAGGATGTTCACATTGTCTGAATCAGAAATATGTTCTGAAGAACTGTCATCTTCTCAGACACTAATATATATGTCACTCAGACAATCAGAGAAAGCATTTGCATACAATTCACTGAAAACTTCTTCACTCAAAATTTCCTGATGCATTGTTTTTGAAAATTTTACATTTATAATATACACAGTGAAAGTGAAAGTTGCTCAGTCATGTCCGACTCTTTTGACCCCATGGACTATATAGTCCATGGAATTCTCCAGGCCAGAATACTGAAGTGGGTAGCCTTTCCCTTCTCCAGGAGATCTTCCCACCCTAGGGATTGAACCCATTGAACTGAATTTAATTGAATTCAATTCAGGGATTGAATCTGCATTGCGGGCAGATTCTTTACCAGCTGAGCCACAAGGGAAGCCTAAGAATACTGGAGTGGGTAGCCTATCCCTTCTCCAGCAGATCTTCCTGACCCAGGAATTGAACCAGGGTCTCCTGCATTGCAGGGGGATTCTTTACCAACTGAGCTATCAAGGAAGCCCCCTAATATACACAAGGTTGGAGTAAAAACCTAACAGAGCAAAATGTGAATGATAACAATAATCATAAATTGTATAATGAACCCTTGATCAACGGTAAGCTCTAACAGCTTCACACAGTGATGGTAACTGTATCACTCTCTAAAAACATATTGATACAACTATGGTCAAGAATGTTAGGGTAACAATACCTCCAATCAATAATGTGTTAACACATCTTACAAGTCTGTGGATGAACTGGGCTTATCTGGGTGGTTCTCCTGTTTCACCTGATGGCAGGTGGGACTGCACTCATCTGGAGGCTGGAACACACTGGAACATTCCAGAAAGCTACCTCTAGTATCTTGCTTCTTGATGAGGATGCCTGCAGGCTGAACTCAGTTAGGGCCCTTAGATGTTAGGGGTTTCTTTTTCCATGTAGTTTAGCCCCCTGTTAAGCCTTATCCATGTGACCTCCAGCAGTCTGGCCAGATGTTTTATGTGGTTTTGCAGGGCTCCCCAAAAATACAAAAGTGAAAGCTTCCAGGCTGTCTGAAGGCTAAGTCCAAGACAGATAGAACACTTCTGCTTTGTTTTCCTGGTTAGAGCACATTACCAGCCCATCACAGATTTGTTGGGGAGGGGCTATACAAGGACATGCAAACTGGGAGCCAGTACTGTGATATGAAAATATTCTATTTCTATAGGTGACAGAGTGGCAGGTAATGCTAATAAGACTGTAGTTTATAACCTAAGTAAGGGAAAAACTTTCAATCAGAAGTTTATTTTTTAAAAAGATAGGACTTTTTGTAATCCATATAAGTTCATGAACCCCTTAAATTCTGTCCCACGAATCCTATGGCTCTGAGGACTCCAGATTAAGAACCCTCAAGTTTAGAGCTGAGGGTGCTTATATCTGGTCATTAGAATACCGGAACAGCAGAACACAAAGGGACCCCAGGCATCATCTGGTCAGTCTATTTCAGGGCCACAAACTCAAGTATCTTCCCAGGCCTGATGCCTGGGGGAAGGTGAGGAGTAAGGCAACAGAAATGAGATAGAAATTCCTGGTTCTTCTGAAGTCCTTGGTCACCAGTATGGCCCTGGTTCTCATTTACTTCCTGTATTACATGGGAACCAAGGTCCAGGGAGCAGAAGGCACTTGTCCAAGGTCTCAAAGCAAAGATCAAGAGGACTCTCTAGACCTGACCCTCTTGGCTATGATCTGGAAGCAACTCCCAGGATCTCACCTCTGCCAGCTGCCTTTTTCACCTTGACATTGTACAAGTCATTCCTTGTGCACCAGTTCCATTAACAGTCACCTTAGGGAGAAAAAAAGTAGCACTTACAAGTAAAAACACTGCCTCTTTCTTCCACATCTGTTCCTCAGACCATCCCCAAACTCATCATTTTTCTCTGACAACACTTCCTCAAGGGTTAGAACTGTATCTTCAGTTCAACAAATCCTCAATGCCATTTTCTACATAAAACCTTACAAATCCACAAGAGAACCCTAACAGCCCTGTTCTCTGTCCTAACCTGGTCACCACCTCCTTTTATTACTATGACTCAGCACCTTGTCTCCGCAGAACTATGAAGTTTGTCTCCCCTTCCCCATCGGCACCAACCTCTCCCACCTTCCCTAACTCACCTCTCCTCCATGCCATGCTCACCTATTTCTTTCTGCCTCATTCTGCTATTGACTCAGGTCTCCCTCTCAAGCAGATGTGACTTTAAAAATAAGATTCAAAGAGGCACTGCCTTAGGATGAAGAATGTATTCCAAAGGGTGAAATTTCAAAAACAGCAGGACACAGGTATCATAAAGTACCAGGGCCTTCCTGGCATTGGACTTGCTTACCAGTCACAGTTTTTTTTTGTTTTTTTTTTTTAAGTACCTTTAATAAAGACTTAGTACTAGCTGAGCATTGAGTTAAGCACTTGGCAAATTTATTTCAGTCAACTCTCACCAGGAGTCTGAAGACTGGTACTATTTTTAAAGTCCTTTTTACAAGCGAGGAAACGAAGCATGGTGGGGGAGGGGGATGCGGGGTGGTGTGGATGGGCTCAACAAGTCACCCAGGGCTACTGATGGGCCTTAACCAGGACTTCATTTTTGGTTATGCTTAATCTTTCATGTCATGACAGAATTTTGATTTTGCTGTTCATTGGCCAGGATGGGGAAGAAGCAACTAGCGGGGAAACGGCAGGTTGAAGACAAGACCATTTTCTGTCTCGATTCTCCTCACATGCTCCCCACCCGACCCTGGCTCCCAGCTCCCCAGGCTGAGGTTTTGCAGGGGAGGCTGTGACTCGGCCAGCCTGCCACAGCTCAGGCGACAAGCCCACTAAATGAAAGTGACAGCTGAGCCAATGGATATATTTGTAAAAAGACAACTCAGCACCTCAATTTAACTCCAACAAAATTCAATTTCACTTGGGCAGCCATCTCTCTTTGGCCTCTGCTACCCTGCCCTGATGTCTCTCTTATTTAAATGTGTGCACCTGGCACCTTCCACTGCTCAGTCGGCTCAACACCCCTCAGGGATTTAAAAGAGGGAGCAAGGCACTGCTGGATTCATTAAATCCCACTGCCAGAGAGCATCTCACCCAGAAGCACTTGGTAAAAGAGCCACACATAACAGGGAGGGGAAGATTTCCCCATCTGTTTCCTATACACATCATCAAACTTTGGATGCCCTACTACGTCTTCCTAGGCCAGTGAGGAGGAAGACTAGACTCTGAGAGAAACTGAGCAGGCTCTGGGACCTTTCTATAGAGCAGAGATGCCCTGAGGACTTCCAATGAGATGGTCACTTGGGCTGTGCCAAGAAGAAACCAAGCCACTGACTCAACCAAAGGGCCAGGCCAGTGTCTCTAGAACACTCTCCTTCCTGCATTTGTGTTTTGACAAGAGGTTTCCTCCTTGCCTGGAGTGTCCTCCTGCTTCTCCCATCCCCACACAACTCTTCTTTACTTACCTCTTTTCTGAGGCTTTCTCCTTCCTGAAAATATGTCTCCCTAGTTCTGTCCATAGAGAAACCTCCGAACATCTACAATACTCGCACTAACAGTCTAGTGGGGAAGGGCACAAGGTCTGGGGTCAGGCTGCCTGGGAACACCTCCCAGCTCTATCATTTACTAATTGTATGATGTTGGGAAAGACTTTTATTTTACTTTTTTTTTTGCCTAAGTACTTAATTACAGTATCTAAATTTCCCCCAAAGTAAAATGAGGCAAATAGTAACTACATAAAATGTATGTTTTAAAGAATACATGAAAAACTGTAAATGCTTAGTATGATGCCTGATACATAGTAAGCCTTCAGTAAATGTTATTCACTTCAGTTCAGTTGCTTAGTCATGTCCAACTCTATGTGACCCCAAGGACTGCAGCATACAAGGCTTCCCTGTCCATCACCAACTCCCAGAGCTTACTCAAACTCATGTCCATCGAGTTGGTGATGCCATCCAACCATCATTGCATTCACTGTCACCCCTTCTCCTCCTGCCTTCAATCTTACCCAGAATCAGGGTATGTTCTAATGAGTCAGCTCTTCCCATCAGGTGGCCAAAGTATTGGAGTTTCAGCTTCAACATCAGGCCTTCCAATGAACACCCAGGACTGATCTCCTTTAGGATGGACTGGCTGGATCTCCTTGCAGTCCAAGGGACTCTCAAGAGTCTTCTCCAACACCACAGTTCAAAAGCATCAATTCTTTGGTACTCAGCTTTCTTTATAGTCCAACTCTCACATCCATACATGACTACTGGAAAAATCATAGCTTTGACTAGATGGACCTTTGTTGGCAAAGTAATGTTTCTGTTTTTAATATGTTGTCTAGGTTGGTCATAACTTTTCTTCCAAGGAGCAAGTGTCTTTTAATTTCATGGCTATGATCACCATCTGCAGTGATTTTAGAGCCCCCCCCAAAATAAAGCCTCTCACTGTTTCCATTGTTTCCTCATCTATTTGCCATGAAGTGATGGGACCGGGTGCCATGATCTTAGTTTTCTGAATGTTGAGCTTTAAGCCAACTTTCTCACTCTCCTCTTTCATTTTCATCAAGAGGCTCTTAAGTTCTTCTTCACTTTCTACCATAAGGGTGGTGTCATCTGCATATCTGAGGTTATTGATATTTCTCCTGGCAATCTTGATTCCAGCTTGTGCTTCGTCCAGTCCAGCATCTCTCACAATGTACTCTGCATATAAGTTAAATAAGCAAGGTGACAATACACAGCCTTGACAGACTCCTTTCCTGATTTGGAACCAGTCTATTGTTCCATGCCTGGTTTTAACTGTGGTTTCCTGACCTGCATACAGAGTTCTCAGGAAGTAGGTCAGGTGGTCTGGTATTCCCATCTCTTTCAGAATTTTCTACAATTTGTTGTGATCCACACAGTTAAAGGTTTGGGCACAGTCAACAGAGCAGAAGTAGATGTTTTTTTTCTGGAACCCTTGCTTTTTTCAATGATCCAAAGGATGTTGGCAATTTGATCTCTGGCTCCTCTGCCTTTATCTAAATCCAGCTTGAACATCTGGAAGTTTGTGGTTCATGTACTGTTGAATCCTGGCTTGGAGAATTTTGAGCATTACTTTGCTAGCATGGGGGATGAGTGTAATTGTGCAGTAGTTTGAGCATTCTTTGGCATTGCCTTTCTTTGGGATTGGAATGAAAACTGACCTTTTCCAGTCCTGTGGCCACTGCTGAGTTTTCCAAATTTGCTGGCATATCAATTGCAGCACTTTCACAGCATCATCTTTTAGGATTTGAAATAGCTCAGTTGGAATTCCATCATCTCCACTAGCTTTGTTTGTAGTCATGCTTCTTAAGGCCCACTTGACTTCGCATTCCAGGACGTCTTGTTCTAGGTGAGTGACCACACCATCGTGGTTATCTGGGTCATGAAGCTCTTTTTTGTATAGTTCTTCTGTGTATTCTTGCCACCTCTTCTTAAAATCTTCTGCTTCAGTTAGGTCCATACTCTTTCTGTCCTTTATTGTGTCCATCTTTATATGAAATACCTCCTTGGTATCTCCAATTTTCTTGAAGAGATCTCTAATCTTTCCCATTCTATTGTTTTCCTCTATTTCTTTGCACTGATCACTGAGGAAGGCTTTCTTATTGCTCCATGCTATTCTTTGGAACTCTGCATTCAAATGGGTATATCTATCCTTTTCTCCTTTGCCTTTTGCTTCTCTTCTTTTCTCAGCTATTTGTAAAAGGGCTCCTCAGACAACCATTTTGCCTTTTTGCATTTCTTTTTCTTGGGGATGGTCTTGATCACTGCCTCCTGTACAATGTCACAAACCTCTGTCCATAGTTCTTCAGGAACTCTATCAGATCTAATCCCTTGAATCTATTTGTCATGTCCACTGTATAATCATAAGGGATTTGGTTTAGATTGTACTGAATGGTCTAGTGGTTTTCCCTACATTTTTCAATTTAAGTCTGAATTTGGCAATAAAAGATTTCATGATCTGAGCCACAGTCAGCTCCCAGTATTGTTTTTGCTGGCTGTATAGAGCCTCTCTATCTTTGGCTGCAAAGAATATAATCAATATGATTTTGGTATTGACCATCTGGTGATGTCCATGTATAGAGTCTTCTCTTGTGTTGTTGGAAGAGAGTGTTTACTATGACCAGTGCATTCTCTTGGCAAAACTCTATTAGTCTTTGCCCTGCTTATTTCTGTATTCCAAGGCCAAATTTGCCTGTTACTCAAGGTATTTTTTGACTTCCTACTTTTTCATTCCATTCCCCTATGATGAAAAGGACATCTTTTTTGGGTGTTAGTTCTAGAAGGTCTTATAGGTCTTCACAGAACCATTCAATTTCACCTTCTTCAGCATTATTGGTTGGGGCATAGACTTGGATTACTGTGATATTGAATGGTTTGCCTTGGAAATGAACAGAGATCATTCTGTCGTTTTTGAGATTATATCCAAGTATTTCATTTTGGACTCTTGTTGACTATGAGGGCTATTCCATTTCTTCTAAGGGATTCCTGCCCATAGTAGAAGATATAATGGTCATCTGAGTTAAATTCACCCACTCCAGTCCATTTTAGTTCACTGATTCCTAAAATGTTGATGTTCACTCTTATCATCTCCTGTTTGACCACTTCCAATTTGCCTTGATTCATGGACATAACATTCCAGGTTCCTATGCAGTATTGCTCTTTACAGCATCGGACTTTACTTCCATCACCAGTCACATCCACAACTTGGTGTTGTTTTTGCCTTGGCTCTATCTCTTCATTCTTTCTGGAGTTATTTCTCCACTGATCTCCAGTAGTATATTGGGCACCTACCGACCTGGGGAGTTCATCTTTCAGTGTCCTATCTTTTTGCTTTTCATATTGTTCTTGGGGTTTTCAAGGCAAGAGTACTGAAGTGGTTTGCCATACCCTTTCCAGTGGACCACGTTTTGTCAGAACTCTCCACTATGACTCGTCCGTCTTGAGTGGCCCTACAGGGCATGGCTCATAGTTTCGTTGAGTTAGACAAGGCTGTGATTCAAGTGATCAGATTGGTTAGGTTTCTGTGTTTGTAGTTTTCATTCTGTCTGACCTTTGATGGAGAAGGATAGGAAGCTTATAGAAGCTTCCTGATGGGAAAGACTGACTGAGGGGGAAACTCAGTCTTGTTCTGACAGGCGGGGCCATGCTCAGTAAATCTTTAATCCAATTTCTGTTGATGGGCAGGGCTGTGTTCCCTGTTATTTGACCTGAGGCCAAACTATGGTGGAGGTAATGAAGATAATGACAACCTCCTTCAAAAGGTCCCATGCACACACTGCTGTCCTCAGTGCCCCCAACCCTGAAGCAGGCCACCACCAACCCATGCCTCTGACGGAGACTCCTGGACACTCCTGGGCAAGTCTGGGTCAGCATCTTGTGGGGTCACTGCTTTTCCTGGGTCCCGGTGCACACAGGTTTTGTTTGTGCCCTCCAAGAGTCTGTTTTGCCAGTCCTGTGTAGGTTCTGGAGGCTCTGTGTAAGTTCTGGGGTTAATGGTGACCTCCTCCAAGAGGGCTTATGTCATACCCAGGTCTACTGGATCTGGACACTGATGTCCCATCAACCCTTGCCAGAATGACTTTTTTAAAAAAGGCAAATTCTTTGTTTGAATGACTGAACTCTTAAGAACTGCCTGTCAGAAGGGCTGGTAATAATAAATGTTATTATCATCATATAATTTCATATTTTTCCCTCTGTACTCCACCCAACCATGTACTTTCAGCTTTGGCTACATTAAGCTGCTCACTCCTTTTCAAACACCATGCATTTTTATAGGTCTTACTTGCTTTTAGTTCTCATTGCCTAAAATAGTCTTTCACTGCTTCTCTGCCTAACATACTCCTAGTCATCCTGCAAAGTCCAATTCAAACAGCCCTTCAGGCCTTCCTCAAACAGCCCAGATAGACCTGATCCCTTTTCTGTGGGTTCACAAAACTTTATATATAACCTTATACATAAGAAGCACTATCTTTCTGTGTTATGGTTAGTTGTCTAAAAATCCATCTCTGCCATCAAACAGTAGACACATGAAGAGACAAACTGTATTCTTCATGTCTGCACCACCAAGCAAAGAGCTGTATGTTGGATTTAATTGGTACCCTCTGTGTTTGAGATATGTGTTCTCCCCAGGACTGTTGACCCAGCTTCTTGTGATGCCAAGGCCAATGTGTTTGATGTCTTTATAGCTCAGACCTCAAAGGATTTTGTTGGTAATAATGAATGGTCTCAACAACCAGCCTTTCTGACAGGCAGCTCTTAAGAGTTCAGTGGTTCAAGCACAGAATTTGCCTTTTTAAAAAAAGATCACTCTGGCAAGGGATGATGGGACATCAGTGTCCAGATCCAGGTTGCCAACCATGGAAAGAGAGAAGGAGGGAGTGTGACAATCATGAGACCAATTGTCTGGTCCACAGAACTGACAGCTACAGGACAGTGCCCTGACCTCAGCTTCTCATGTGTGACAGGCTATTTCACACATACCTGGAATGGGCAGAGACTCAAAATCACACATGCTAGAAAGGCCACTCAGTAGGGAGATGACAGATGCAAACTCAGTACAGCTTGGGTAGGTAAGATTCTGGGAGGTGGCGAGGCCTAAGCTGTCTTGAAGCAGACATATTTGAACCAACACACTCACCACAAACACATACACTTACGTGAGCATAGTCACCAGTGTGCACATAGTTTTCTCATCACTCCCCCTTCCTATACCCAACATTCTGCTCACTATAATGCACTGTTTAAAATTCAGGCTGAAATATCGATGTCTTCTCTGTCCTTAGCATGGATTGGTGGCTTTATTTGGAAGGCTGTAGGCATAAAAAGAGTTTGTTGAAAAGAATGTCAACATTTCCAGCTTTTGATGAATAGCTCCTGACTTCAGTGGATTTCAGAACTAGTTTCACACATACATACACACACACACACACATATGCATGCATGCTGACAAATGCACAGGCCTTATAATTACTTTTTGATAGGACTTTTGCTCAGCCAGGAGGGCAGGAGCCTCCTAAGTGCAGATAGGTGTAGATGGTCTCCAGTTCAGGGAGACCCAGTTGGGAAGCAGAGAGCTGATACAGATGGACAACATTCATGGACAGAAAAGCTCAGGCTCTAACAAGGAGAGTGACCTCAATGAAATGGTCATCATTAAAAACTCTACAAATAAAAAATGCTGGAAAAGGGAACCTTGTACACTGTTGTTGAGAACATAAGCTGGTGCGGCCACTATGGAAAACAGTATGGAACCCTGAGGGATTGGATGGGAAGGGAGGTGGGAGGGGGTTCAGGATGTACACCCATGCCTGATTCATGCCAATGTATGGCAAAAAGCACTACAATATTGTAAAGCAATTAGCCTCCAATTAAAATAAATAAATTATAAAAAAAGAAAAAACTAAAAATAGAGCTATCATGCGATCCAGCAATCTCTCCTGAGCATATACCCAGACAAAACTCTAATTCAAAAATATGTATATACCTCTATGCTCACAGCACTATTGACAATATCCAAGACATGGAGACAACCTAAATGCCCATCGACAGATGAATGGATAAAGATGCGGTGCACATATACAATAGGGTACTGCTGCTAAGTCGCTTCAATCGTGTCCGACTCTGTGCAACCCCATAGACGGCAGCCCACCAGGACCCGCCGTCCCTGGGATTCTCCAGGCAAGAACACTGGAGTGGGCTGACCAAAAAAGAGCAAAATAATGGCATTTATAGCAACATGGATGGAACTAGAGATTATCATACTAAGTCAGAAAGATAAGTCAGAATTAAGTCAAAAAAAGAGAAATACCATAGGATATCACTTATAAGCAGAACCTAAAATATGATACAAATGAACCTGTCTACAAAACAGAAACAGACTCTCGGACATACAGAACAGACTGGGGGCTGCCAAGGGGGATAGGGTTGAGGGAGGACCTTAGGGGAGGGATGGAGTGGGAGGCTGGGGATAGCAGACGTAAGCTATTGTATATAGAATGGATAAACAAGGTCCTATTGTGTAGCACAGAGAACTATATTCAATATGCTGTGATAAATCATGATGCAATATATTTTTAAATGTATTGTGTATGTATATACTGAGTCACTTTGTTGCACAGCAGAAATGAACACAACATTGTAAATCAACCATATTTCTAAAAAAAAAAAAAGTTGTGACCTCAAACATCATTTCTTTGGTGGATTGCTCTACTCAGCAAGGGAGCTAGATTCCCACCTCACCTCATGCCCTTCACAGGGCCCAGTCCGGGCTCTGTTACATATGCACACACATGGTGGTCCTGCGGTCCTGAACCCACTAGAAATCCAGGGTGCCTCCACTACCACACCTTGCTTTCATGTTTAATTCCATTATAGGGCAGAGTCTCTGGATTTTGTTTCCTATAGGGAAATAGCTCGTCTAGATCTGAGTGAGGACATATCAGAGGCAGAAGGGACCTCAGGGACCACCTAAAACATCTCCCTCACTTTCTCCAGATGCGGACACTGAAACCTTCAAGAGTGTAGTGATTTTCCCCATAACCCTACAGTTTAGTTTGTGATGCTGAGACCAAAATCCAAGCCGTCCAGAAATGATTCCATTCCATGGCAAGAAAGACTGTCTTCCCAGCTGCCAACACCACCTCTAGCCTATCAGTGGCATCACAAAAACCATTAAAAGGACAGACCATCACAAGGGACAGAACAGGATGGAAAAACAACCCAGGCATCCCCTCTCCTGGAAAAACATGTCCAAATAAATGTTTCATAATGTTCTTCTAATGATAGGTCAGCAGAAGACTCTTGACATATAAAGGAAAAACAGATTATTTCCTATGCTTTCTAAAAAGTTTTATTTATAAGGGCCCATGAGGAAGAAAACCCACAAGTTCCTTAAAAAGCCTGTTTTTACAGTTCTCTCAAGATTCTTATAGCTGCCCCACCAAGAGCCTCTTCCTCTATTCACATTACAACTGAGTCTCGTGAGAGTTCTGGGTAAAAAAGAAGACGTCATCCTCCTCTACAAAAACTGTCACACACTCGTGAGGACGGCATAATTACCCCTCAGCCCTCCTGCCTCCCTATTAACTGCTCTTATGCTTTTGTCATTTCACACATCATCTTCTAGACGCCAGTCTCTTGCTCTCCATACCCAGATGCTCCCCATGAGCCCCACTTACGCCAACTGTGTTCTCGTTCTTCGAGAACAGGGACCCTGCTAGATGCCTGGGTCACCCACATAAGCAAGACACTGCCTCCACACAATCGCAGAGGCCCTAGCAGAGGCCTTTCTAGCTTGCAGGGATCTTGGAGCCTGCCCATCCAAACGCTTTCAAATGCTGGTCAACATCACCTGTGGAGCCATGTGCCCCTCCCCAGACCCATGAAAAACAACTTAATCCCACCTAGAGCTTCTGCATAATTTCCAAGCTCCCTGGTGAATTCTGATGTTCACTGAAGATTTCTGTCCAGCCCACCTCTCACTGTAGAGGAACAGCCCGATCATTCCATAGTTTCACCACTAGGGGGAGGCAAACCTGAGTTCTAGAACCTGGAACTCTGTCCTGGGTTCATTCCTGTGATTTCTACAGTATCAGTGCCCTCATCCCTCATTCATATTAGAATGAGGGGCCTTAAAACAACCACCACAACCAACTGGTTAAACAAAATATCCACCCCAGACCAACAAAATCAGAAACCTTGGGGTTGCAGCCTGGGCATTGTTTTCGTTTTTTCCAAATGCCCCCTACCCCTTCCTTGATAATTCGAACTCGCAGCTTGAGTTAAGAGTCACTAGGTTTCGCAGAGTTGAACATGACTGAGTGACTAAGCAAACATGCACAGATTTCACCAGGTCACCCTCAAACAGAATTAACTGAATGATTGAAAGTAAAAGTGTTAGTTGCTCAGTACTGTCTGACTCTTTGCGACCCCATGGACTGTAGCCTGCCAGGCTCCCCTGTTCATGGGACTTCCCAGGAAAGAATACTGCAGTGGGTAGCCATTCCCTTCTCCAGGGGATCTTCCTAACCCAGGGACAGAACCCAGGTATCTTATGTCTCCTGCATTGGCAGGCGGGCTCTTTACCATATGAGCCACCAGGGAAGCCCTAAATTACATGCAAATAAATGTCTTAAGTAACACAGACATTTAACCAATCTGAATCACAAGCCAATGCCTAGATCCTAATGAGATCAAATTCTGCAAGAAAAGTGGATATTGAGCTCCTAAAGGGGCTAACACCAACTCACCCGCTTTTTTTTTTTTTTTAATATGAATTTTATTTATTCATTTACTTTTGGCTTCACTGTACAACAAGTGGGATCTTAGTTTCCCAGCCAGGGATCAAACCCACACCCCTGCCTGGGAGTACAGAGTCTTAACCACTGGACCGCCAGGGAAGTCCAATCATTTCGCAGCCTTTGAGCTGGAGGTCAATGTGCAGCACAGCAGGCTGCCAAGCCCTGGGGGAGCCTGCACTGCGTGCTGGAGGCCAGTCTCAGGAACTGAAGTTACTGGCAGATTAGCTGAGCTCAGCTGGGCTGTACTGGTTCAGTGCCCTCACAATAAGACAAGGAAGTCGAAAAAGCCAAAACTGTTCCCTGGGCGAGGGTGCTGGGCTTCAGGCATGGGAAGGGAGTCCTTCTGTGGGAGCCACCTGGGACAGGCAGATTTGCTCTGCCGGACTTTTAATCTGAGGAAATCTCTGCCTAGTGGGGCCATAGTATTTGGGGCCCCCACTACTATGGGCTTTCCTGATGGCTCAGGAAAGAATCTGTCTGCAATGCAGGAGATCTGGGTTTGATCCCTGGGTCAGGAAGATCCCCTTGAGAAGGGAATGGCAACCCACTCCAGTATTCTTGCCTGGAGAATTCCAAGGACAGAGGAGCCTGGTGGGCTACAGTCCATGGGGCCACAAAGAGTCAGACACGACTAAGCGACTACACTTTCACTTTCACGCCTGTAACCTAGTGGCGAGAGTTCCAGGATCATTTTCATATCACCTATTTCACTTGAGTTCCCCTATAGCCACCAGATACTTTTCAACTGATTTATAATTGGTCCATGAACACATGTCCAGTGGGGAAAACCACACACACTGAATGAAGGTCTATATCCCTTTTGAGAATTCAGCAAGGTCCATACTCAGCCTGGTTTTTAAACCTTGAGAACATCAGCCCACAGGCAGGCTTTTCAAGAGATTTCCTAGATCCACTGCTCCCTCTTGTACCTGAGAGAGTACTAATGATTTCAGAGTCCACCAGGCAGATGTCTGTTTTCTTCTGGCATATCATCTCAGTGAAACACATGTGTTGACTCTCTGTCATCTGAAGAGTCTGCTAGTTAGGGACTCTGTGTGCCCCCAGCAACCCCCACCCCCAGATGGGGCAGCTGACATTCTACAAGGGGATTTATCCTGTCCCGTGAAGCCTGACCCTGATCCCAGCCAACTATTTACTCAAGTGTCCAGAAACTAAAGGCTCTAGTCCGTGGCTGTGCCTTTACTGTGTCTCTGCATTTAGACACAGTGTTACATAAGGCAAGGGTACATTTCTCAGGCCCCATCCCAAGCCCCTATGCCTCTCCCATCCTGACCAAAGCCCAGTCTCACCTCTCCTTCATTTCTGTCCTGGGCTCTCATGACCTTGGAATAAAGATGAAGACCACAGAACCCATGTTGGAAACCAGCACAAGAGGAAATGCATTTCATGAAATGCAAGATTGAAGCATATCAAGTGAACCACCCGGAGACATATTTAATAAGCCACAGCGATATAAAGCTGGCTTTGCACAACAAATGTGTTCCAATCAGAAGCAAAGCAATGCTTCTCAGCCTGGCTATGCATGTGAATCAACTGGGGAGCTTTAAAAATACACTGATGCTCGAGTTTCATTCCCATAAACCCTGATTTAATTGGTCGAAGGTTCATCCTGGTCATTAGGATTTTTTTTTTTAGGTTCTCCAGTGATTATAATGTTCTGAAGCAAGGAGGCAAAAGGACACAGAAAACACAGAAGCAGAAACCATGAGAGAAGCAAAGAGAAGAAAAGCAGAGTTGGAAGCAGTGGCGGAGAGACTGAAAAAGAGATTGACTGGCTGATACTGAGATTAAAATGAAAAGAAGTGCAATAGAGAATAGAGACACCTAGAAGAGGAAGGGAAGGGATGGGGGTGGTGAGGAGGGACCAAACTAATGGAGGCAATGCAACTGTTTGAGGGGAGAGAGAGAGAATGAAGGGTAATAGAACAGAAAGAAAGAGGAAACGAAGTATAGACCAGATGGCTGGGAATGAAAGATAATAGTATTTATTGAGAATTTACTATGTGCTGGAGGCTTTCTGAAACAGAGAAGGGGACTGAGGCAGGGAGAAGAGAAGAACGAAGCCCTAGACACTGGCAACAGAGAAAAGAGGGAAAGGAAGGGGATTTTCAGAGCAAAAACAAAGAAAATTGGGCAAACACATGCAGCCAATCTCCAAAAGCCCAATCAACAGCAGTTTGTAACCAATTTAATGAAATCTCAATGGGGGCAATAAATTCAGGTTTTTCATTAAAATTAACTTGGTCCTATTCCATCCCACATGCAATTAGTCTCCAGCACCCGGGAGATGCTGTTCTTCCATGTTGAGATCAGGCCCGCTGGGAGATCGAGCCTGGCTCCCACCACCTCCCACACATGGGCACCTGCTTCTTGAGGGAGGGGAACCAGTTGGTGGTTTTAAAAAGCTCCAAGTTCATGAAGACTTCCTCACACAAATTCTTAACAGCAGCTCCATTTCTTTTCTTTTTCTGAAAACAATCAAAAAAGAAGAGGCTGCCAAGGGAGCCCAAGACCACAGTTATAATTAAAGTTTCTTCCACATTTTCATTAGAAACCTGTTTTGGTGGAAAACTGGAGCTGCGGTACCACCGCTCAGGGCTCAGGATTTCTATAGGAGTGGAAACCTGCTTTCATCACAACAAAAAATGGCACGTTGTGATAATTGGGCCATAATGAGGGGTAAATGCTTCTGGGTACTGAGCTGGTTCCAACTCTCCCCACACATAAAGAACTGTGTCAAATGAAATGAGCTACCTTTGTGCCTGAAGAAAATGATATGAACCCACTATGAGCAGCAGATGCACTCTGAATAATTTGCAGTGGGCTGGTCCTCTGGGTCTTCTGCACACCTTCACCTGCGGTCACCAGGGTTCAGGACAGCAAACTGCACCCTGCAGCTCTGAACAGACAGAAAGGGAACTCAACTCCCACTTAAAAGGACCAAACAGGGCTTCCCTGGTGGTCCTGTAGTTAAGACTACCCTGTGTCCATTGAGGGGGTCCAGGGTTCCATCCCTGGGTGGGGAACTAAGATCCTATATGCTGCCTAGCAAGGTCAAAAAGCAAAATAATTTAAAAAATAATAAAACTTTCTTAAAAAAAGAAATGACCAGATGTAGGCCCTTAGGAATCTTAGCTTGGGGCGCTAACCGCTGGAGGTTGTGCTACAGTTATTATGGTCCACAGGGCCAGTCCTGACTCTGGCCTCCATTCATACTAAGAGGAAAAATCAGTTCCCCTCTGACAACCACCACTGCTCCATAACTACTGCTGTGGGCCATGCACTATTCCCAGTAGGCTAAGGGCTTTACAGATGGAAACTTGTTTAATCCTCATTTCAAGCCTGTGATACAAACTTTGATTCTATTCAGTTTACAGATGAGGAAATTGAAGCAGAGAGCGGTGAGAGTAATTTCTGCAAGAGAGTTAGTGACTGGTGAGCTGGGGCTAAAACCCAGCCAGACACTCCAACTCCAGATCCACATTTCTGTCCTGCCTTTAAAAGTTTCTCATACAAATTATAATATTATATATAGTATGTGCATGTTACATATATATATTTCTATATATATATATACATACATCAACTAAAGGTGAAAATTAATATTATTAAACAAATT
Source organism: Bos indicus (assembly GCF_029378745.1). Classification (NCBI taxonomy): domain Eukaryota; kingdom Metazoa; phylum Chordata; class Mammalia; order Artiodactyla; family Bovidae; genus Bos; species Bos indicus. Next base: position 64,962,090 of record NC_091761.1, read on the forward strand.
ACTCAGAACCTGAAATACTATGAACCCAGAGTCCAGTGTGTTTGGGTTGCTTTGAGTGGTAGGCAGGCGGAAGGATTTAAATTCACTACTATTACATATTAAGTGAGCATTTACTATGTGCTGATTTCTATGCCAGGGGGATAAGAAAGAAATACTTAATGAAAGAAAAGTTAGGTCTATTCTGCTCTAGGATCTCAACCCTCCTGCCATAAAAAAAAAAATGTTAACCATCTGTTGGTGAGCCAGGAGACATAGGCGCAGGCAGACTCAGACATACTACCAACAGCAACTGAGCCTTGAGATAAAACTCAAAGATCATTTTAGCCAAAAGGGACCTAGAGGGTCATCAGATCCAACATGTCCATTTTACAAAATGTGTTAAACAGCCTTGAAATGACTTGCCAGGATCACCTGATTCCTCTGCCCCTGATAAGAACAGATTGAAAGTAGCACGCAGTATGAAGGACTACCATGATACTGAACTCATCTCACATGCTAGCAGGGTAATGCTCAAAATCCTCCAAACTAGGCTTCAACGGTACGTGAACCAAGAACTTCCAGATGTTCAAGCTGGATTTAGAAAAGGCAGTGGAATCAGAGATCAAATTGCCAACATCCATTGGATCACAGAAAAAGCCAGAGAGTTCCAGAAGAACATCTACTTCTGCTTCATTGACTAAAGTTGCTGACTGTGTAGATTACAAGGAACTGTGGAAAATTCTTTAAGAGATGGCAATATCAGACCACCTTACCTGCTTCCTGAGAAACCTATATGCAGGTCAAAAAGCAACAGTTAGAATCAGACATTCCCTTGTAGTTCAGTTGGTAAAGAATCTGCCTGCAATGCAGGAGACCTGGGTTTGATTCCTGGGTCTGGTAGATCCCATGGAGAAGGAAATGCCACTCACTCCAGTTTTCTTGCCTGGAGAATCCCATGGACAGAGGAACCTGGTGGGCTATAGTCCATGGGGTCGCAAGACTTGGGCATGACTTAGCGACTAAACCACCATGGAACAACAAACTGGTCTAAATTTGGGAAAGGAGTATGTCAAGGCTGTATATTGTTACCCTGATTATTTAACTTCTATGCAGAGTACATCATGTGAAATGCCGGCTGATGAATTACAAGCAGGAATCAAGATTGCCGGGAGAAATATCAATAACTTCAGAGACGCAGATGACACCACCCTTATGGCAGAAAGCGAAGAGGAAGTAAAGAGCCTCTTGATGAAAGTGAAAGAGGAGAGTGAAAAAGCTGGCTTAAAACTCAACATTCAGAAAACTAAGATCATGGAATCCAGTCCTATTACTTCATGGCAAACAGATGGGGAAACAATGGAAATACTGACAAATTTATTTTCTTGGGCTCCAAAATCACTGTAGACAGTGACTGCAGCCATGAAATTAAAAGACACTTGCTCCTTGGAAGAAAAGCTATGAAAAACCTAGACAGCGTATTAGAAAGCAGAGACATTACTTTTCTGACAAAGGTCTGTATGGTCAAAGCTACAGTTTTTCCAGCAGTCATGTGTGGATGTGAGAGTTGGGCCATAAAGAAGGCTGAATGCTGAAGAACTGATGCCTTTGAACTAGGGTGCTGGAGACGACTCTTGAGAGTCCCTTGGACTGCAAGGAGATCCAACTAGTTCATCCTAAAGGAAACCAGTCCTGAATATTCATTGGAAGGACTGATGCTGAAGCTGAAGCTCCAATACTTTGGCCACCTGATGGGAAGAGCTGACTCATTAGAAAAGACCCTGATTCTGGGAAAGATTGAAGGCAGAGGGGGAAGGGGACAACAGAGGATGAGATGGTTCGATGGCATCATGCACTCAATGGACATGAGTTTGAGCAAGCTTCAGGGGATAGTGAAGGACAGGGAAGTCTGGCATGCTGCAGTCCATGGGGTTGCAAAGAGTTCAACATGACTGAGCGACTGAACAACAACAACCACCCATGATATGGCAGTAAATGCAGAGATTACCCTCTGATTCCTATACTGGTAAGATTAATCCATGTTGGTTATAATTCACCATTCCTCTGAGAATCATCCCAGAGGTTACCTATAAAGATGTAACTTAGGAGTCAAGGTGAGCTGGACGGACTGTTATGGAAATGACTTTCTGGGAAAAGGGGATTGTTGGACTGGAGAACAGAAACAGGCTGCCCAGTGAGCCAGATGGGGAGAGTGCCCACACTTCACTGCCACAAGACCCCAGGTTTCCAAGCTTCAAGCATATCTCTACTGTACATCCATCAGCCTCCTGTGATTTTCACTTTCGACCAGAACCCATCCCTAAACACCAGACCTGTTATCCAACAGTCTAATTTCACCTTCACTTAGATGACTAAAAAGCACATTAAACTTAACAGGTCCACATACAGCTCCTGACCTCTTCACTTCCAAGCTGGCTCTTCTCTTCCCCACCTCACTGAAGGGAAATCCTATTCTTCCACTTGTCTGGATCAAAACCTTAGCAGTTATCCTGTGGGTAATAAAGAATTTGGCTGGCCTTCATCTCCAGCTCCTGGGAGTTAAACCCTTGGAATTTCTGGAGTGATAAAATTATCTTTTCTTTATAACTCAGGATAGGCTTAGTCCCACCAGAAACACCAACCATGTGATTAGAGGGTTAGGACTTTGAGCCATGTGATATAAGCTTGATCTCCAGGGAAGAGGGGAGGGAAGCTACAGATAGGTCATGTGGTAAGTGATTCAATCAATCATGTGTGTATTATGAAACCCCAATAAATACTCTGGACACCAAGCTTGGGTGTGTTTCCCTGGTTGGCAATCCTCCAATACAGTCACACATGGGAGCTGAGAAGGGCAATGTGTTTCTAGGGATGAAAGCTTTGCATCTGATATCCACAAAAATCTTCACCCTATACAACTTGTCTAATTTGCATCCTTTGGCTACTAGAAACTGGGATTTCCTAATTACAGCTTTCAGTGAAAGCTTTCAGTGAGTTCTGTGAGCCTTCTTAGTGAATTATGGAACCTGAGAGTGGTCATAGCAACTCCAAAATTTGTAACCAGATGGTCAAAAGTGAGGGTAGTCCTGAACACCCTTGAATTTTAAGCTGGTGTCTGAAGTTGTAGTTGTTCTTTAATCGCTAAGTCATGTCCAACTCTTTTGCAACCTCGTGGACTGTAGCTGCCCGGCTTCTCTGCCATGGGATTTCCCAGGCAAGAATACTGGAGTGGGTTGCCATTTTATTCTCTAAGGGAGTTTCCGGACCCAAAGATCAAACCTGCATCTTTTGCATTGGCAGGAGGATTCTCTACCACCGAGCCATCAGGGAAGCCCAGTGTCTGAGGTAAGGACCATCTTATGAGGACTGGGCCCTTAGTCTGAAATTTGATCTCAGTCTGGGTACCTTGATATCATGCTTTCCCTCAAATTCCCCATCCAATCTACCAAGAAGTCCTGTTGGTTCCAATTTCAAAATATCTCCAGAATCTAATCATTTGCCACAGTCTTCACGGCTGCCATCCTGGCCTAAGCCACAGGTCTGTCACTGGGTTTACTGCCTCTGCTTCCTAACCACCCTCCCTGCTTCTATCCTCCCCCTCAATCTCTGCTATTCTCAACACAGCACCCAGAGTGACCCTTCTAAAACCTTAGAGCATGTCACTACTCAGCTCAATCCTGCCAATGGCTGCCCATCCGACACCAAGAAAAACACCCAGTCTCTACCATGCCCCCCAGGAACGGGCTCCTTCACCACTACTTTCCTCTCTAACCTCATGTCTCATGACCTGCTCTTTAGCACCAATCACCATTGTGTACACTCGATATGCAACATGCGTGATATTTGTTTTCTTATCCCCTCCATGACTCTGCTCAACCACATGCACAGATCAGCTATGCTCCCATCCTAAGGCTTTCACAGCTCCTGTGCCTCTACCTGCAATGCTCTTTCCCAAGATCCCCACACGGCTCCCTCCCTCACCTCCTTCGTGTGTTTTTTGCTCAAATGTCACCCTCTAAGTGAACCCTTGCTGACCACCCTATTTAAAATTTCATTCCTGTGTTTTAATTTCCTCTTTAGCACCAATCACCATTGTGTATGCTAGATACGCAACATGCGTGATATTTGTTTTCTTATCCCCTCAAATAGATAATAAACTCCATGATTACAAGAATTTTTGTGTATTTTGCTCTCAATCTTGAAAACACCCCTTGGCATTTAGCAAACCCTCAAAATATCTATAGCACACATAACTGAGTTCCTGTTCAGCAAGTAATATTATGAGCACAGTTTAAACTCTCATCCATTGCTGATGGGAATGCAAAATGGTGCAGCTATTTTGGAAGATGGTTTGGCTGCAAACCAATCACACATTGGCACTGGCATAACACCATAATACATCCCAGCAATCCCACTCCTAGCCATTTACCCCAGTGAGTTGAACAGCTATGTTCATGCAAATACTTGCAAGTAAATGTTTGTAAAAGTTTTATTCATAATTGCTCTAAGCTGGAAAGAATCAAGAGTCCTGCAACAGGTGAATGGTTGAGTATAATATATCTTTTCCTGTAGCATGCTTATCCATCACAGATGTGATGATCTGTGGATATAAACACCAGAGTCTACATAAGAGATGCACTTCTCATTCTACATTTGCAATATAAATAATCAAATGGGCACATGTATACACCTAATTTCCAGGGGGTTGGTGCAAGTCCACCCCTAAGAGTTGGAACCACTCTCACTGTGACAGCAGTAAGAGTGATGGACAGTGCTTGGACTTAAGTACCATCACAAAAGCAGGTTTTACTTTCTACAACCTCTTGACCTCTGCCAAGTCCATAACTCAGCGTCTGCCCTTGCAGCCCCAAATCAACACCTACTCACATGGCTCGAAATCAAAGATAGGTAGACACCAGTGGGCCATGGTTCCATGGGTCCTGGTCCATCCGCTCTTTATTCTTGCTCATGGAGGAATAGGGCTGAATGCTTTTCTAGAATCACACTGCTAACGAGTAGTGACCTGGGCTAGGACTCCAGGCCTGGTTTTCTGGGGACCGGACCATCATCACTGTGTGTATGTGTGTATCTTCCGCCTCACTTGTTCTGCTTTCTCCTTCTGCCCAACCCTTTCCTTTTCACTCCTATATTTTAGATTATGATTCTTGATCTGATAGAAGAGAGATAAAAATTCCTAGCTAGAAAACACTAGCAGTGAAAACCAAAGACCAGCCAATATGCACTTTGCTTAAGCACTACCTTTTGGCATTTGGCTTTTCTTCCTCAAGTAAACCTTCAATCAGTTGCTTGGTTTTGGCCAAACTCAGTACCACATCAAAGGATAAGTGATAAACTCAGTTTGTAGTTTAGTTATATTATATGGGGAAAAAATAGAAGTAGCTTCATTTTGAGAAAGGCGTATTTGTGGTTCAAATGAATTTTAACAAGAGCTGGCACAGCTACGGGGTTTCATGAGAATGACCTCAGTCCATTCTCCCCACAGACTACAATGCCTTCCTCATCTTCCCACTTTCCTTAATAAAACAAAAGCTGACATTCATCACTGAGATATAGCTGCCACATATCCCGCAGAAGCAGGGAGAAAAGGAAAAACTACAGGGCTCTCCAGGTGGTGCTAGTGGTAAAGAACCCACTTGCCAATGCAGGAGACGTAAGAGACGAGGGTTCGATTCCTGGGTTGAGAAGATCCCCTGGAGGAGGGCACAGCAACCCACTGCAGTATTCTTGCCTGGAGAATCCCATGGACATAGGAGCCTGGCAGGGCTACAGTCCACAGGATTGCAAAGAGTCAGACATGACTGAAGTAACTTAGCATGCACGCACTCCAGGTTCAGTGTAATTTTAATCTTTATGGGTCTACACAAAGCAATGGGAGACCTTTTGTTTGGGAAATACTGATATCTTGAACTGAAAAATAGGAAAACCAAATGAGCTTTTAGTACAGCTCTTCAAGTGAGAAAAACAAAAGGCCCCACAAACTACCTCAGTGCGGGCTGAGAGGCCACGTCTCACAGCTTGGTCTACTTGCACAGCCCAGACACTCTTTGATGTGACAGAGGGAGGTGATCTCTGCTCCAGATAAGGTAAGACATCCAGGCTGGAACTCAAAGATGAACGTGGTGCTGATTAGTTCAAATGAAATTAGCCTAAAGGATATGAAACTTTTATCAGATAGGCAAAATTAATTGAAATTACATCTCTGCCTAGAAGATATGCACACAGAAAAAAGATCAGAGACAATGTGACAATTAAAATCATTATGTATCCCATTCCCCAGGTCCCCAGTGATCCATGGGAGACTCAAGGGCTGGGGGAGGGGAGGCTGAGCCTGGTGGCTCTGCAGATGATGTTGAAGAAAGCTGGTTGCCAGGTAACCAGTTAGTAACCCAGGAGGTGGAGGGGGTGGGGTGGGGGAGCATACACTTGCCAGGAATGCTGCCTCCTGAGTCTCTACGTGGACCTATCTAACAGCAAAGTCAAAGCAAGCTCTTGGTCAGTCAACTTGTTTTTGGCTAACACCACCCCAAGTAATAGGGCTTCCCTGGTGGTTCAGTAGGAAAGTATCTGTCTGCAGTACAGGAGACTGAGACTTGGGTTCAGTCCCTGAGCTGGGAAGATTCCTTGGAGAAGGAAATGGCAACCCACTCCAGTATTCTTGCCTGGAAAATCCCATGGACAGAGGAGCCTGGAGGGTTATAATCCATGGGGTTACAAGAGTCAGATAAGACTTTGCGACTAAAACACCATCATCACCACCACCCCAAATGACTCATCTGATTAATTTTTTAAAAATTTAATTAATTTGACTAATCAGTTGCTTCATCAGTACACAGATTCCAAGTCAGAGCTGTTCTAAGTTGAGGCAGGAGCAAGAATATCCCAAGGGTTGCCCTTGGGATCTTGATTGCTCGATTCCTCTATCACCCCATCTGTGGCTGATTATATTTTCTAAAAGCTGCTGCAACAATATCTCCCAGCCCACACACTCTTCTTCAGTGTGATGTTGTCATGCCCCCTCAGTAAGTGACCAGTAAATGCTTACTGAATTGAAGTATGCTTTTGAACTTCTTATCTGAAGCTCAGAAAAACAGAACAATCTTACATCTGTTTCCAGCAGTAATTTGGACTGAAATTTGGACCCAAACCCTAAAATCTTCTACCCCTAAATTCCTAACATCTCTGAATAAAAAGTAACAGCATTCTAAGATATAACTAACTGAACTTGTAAGAAAGCAAGGGACTCTCCAGGGGCTGAAAATGAAGACAGACTGAGTAGTAGGTCTGTCTGATGATGCTGACAGGCCTCTTGAGATATCTGTCTTGGTAACCTTGGGACTTGGATTTAAATATCCACACAGAAAGAGAAAATGAAGGCGTGAGTCTTCAGAAGATATGCATTAAAGCTGAAAACCCCCATTAAGAGGTGGAATCCAATCTTCTCCGATGGGTGGGTTTGCTTTTCCCAGTAGTGTATAGCAGCAGTGGCACTGTAGAATGTCCATGGCTGCATGGAATATCAGCAGCTTTTGCCTTATTCACTGGAACACTGCAGCATGGACCCCGAACCCTAACGTAAGAAGACTTAATTAAGTCCAACTCCTCAGATGCCGCCATGCTGTGAGGAAGCCAAATAACAAGCAATCTCAGTCCTTCCATTCTGGGCATCCCATAAGCCCAGGCCCCAGACAAGCAAGCATAGGAGCTTCCAGACAATTCCTGTCCCCAGCCATCAAGTTAGCCCCCAGCCTCCACATTCCTAGCTGAGGTCCCAGATATCATGGAGCAGAGACAGACATTCCCACTGTGCCCTGTCCCAACTGACCCACAGAAACCATAAGCATAATAAACCAGTCGTTAGCTTAAGCCAGTACACTTTAGGATAGTTTGTCCTACAATATTAGTAGCTGAAATAAGATTCTTGGCCACTGTGATATCGTGATTAAAAAAAAATATCTGTTGGGCTTCATTCCCAGTTCCTGGCACAGAGCTCTTGGAATTTCCTGAGTGTATGGGTGAGCAGAGTGTCTTTTTTCCCCCCTAATAAGCTCCTTTCAACTATATCAGAGTTTATGCTAATGAGCTAGCTTTCTGAGGATAAAGGCTGGTAGCCAGAGGAACCAGTCACATGATCAGAAGGTGGAAACTTTCAGCCCCCTCCCCACCTCTGACCTCTAGGAAGGTTAGAGTATATGAAGATGGAGTTAATCGCCAATGGCCAATGCTTTACTCAACCATGTTTGTGTCATGGAACCTCCATAAAAACCATCAGTGACAGGGATCTGAGAGCTTCTAGGTTGGTGAGCACACTCTGGTGCTGGAAGGCAGGTATATCTCAACTCCACTGGGACAGCAACTTCTTAACTGTGGACCCTTCCAGACCTTGTCCTGTGTACCTCTTCATCTGGCTGTTCATTTGTATCTTTGATAACATCCTTTACAACAAACTGAAAAATGTAAGCAAAGTATTTTCCTGAGCTCTATGAACTGTTATAGTAAATAATCTAACTTGAGGAGGGGTCATGGGAACCCCTGGTTGGTAACCAAACTGGGCAGAAGTGAGAGTAATCTGGGAACAAACACACCACTTATGACTAGTGTCTGAAGTGGGGGACAGTCTTGCAGGACTGAACCTTTGCACTGTAAAGGCTGAGGGCTCTGCACTAAGTCTGAGTAGCATCAGAATTGAATTGAGTTGCAGGTCACTCCGTTGGTGTCCACAGAGAACTAGGGAAGTGTGTGGCGTCAGGAATACTGTGAGCAGAGAAAGTCTTTTTTTTCCCCCCCATTATTCCTTCCCAGTTAAGGGTACAGAGTTCTCACTGCCTACTGATAAGGGAAAATATATGAGAGAAAGAAAAACTCCCATATTAAAAGGGGTTCAGACAGAAGCCAGGCCAGTTCCCAAAAGTCTTTGATCCCAAGATTACTATCCACTCCCTGCCTTAAAAGAATCTCCCTATTTCTCATCACAACCACTCCAACTCCCCACTCCTTGCCTATCTCCCTGCTGTCCCAGCCACCAGATCTACATTCTTAGGCAAAACCTCGAGACCTATTGCAGTATGCCAAGACCCCATACTTTATGAGCTATGCTCAAATTAAAGACCTGGGCAAAAGACCTTGGCACCGGCATGAAACACAGGAACCCTCAGAAGGCTGGTTTTATGCCTGTCACATCTCTTTATGTTCACAGTAACCTGCCCTCTATTTTCCATCAGCAGAATATACATAGCCAGGGGAAAATAACTTATTCTAATATTTGCTAAAGACTAACCCAGACAGGAAAACAAAGATGCTTCCATTTTCCCAAGTATTTTACTATAGTTTAAGGCCAAATAACGCGTGCACACACACACACACACACTCATATATACACACACACACAAATGCATATTTTTATGAAGGACACTGGCCCCAGCTACAAGAAGCAGGTATTTTGGGATGGTGTCTTGGTACTTGGTCAATTATGACAGAGAGTTAGCTACAAATAACTGAAGAAAGGGCCAAAGAGCCACAGATCTCCTAATGTGCTACAAAACCTTGTTTTATATGCTTTTATGTGTCTGGAGACACTGGACACTTTTCTTTCTTTAAGATAGCACAGCTTCACTGAAACATGTGACAGCTTCCATTTTTAGCAGGTATACCACTGGTGAGATGCCACAGTGATCAAGCTGGATTACAATCTCCTGGGACTGTCCTAATCCCTTCTGAACCAAAACACAGTTTCCACTAGAGGACTTTAAAACTTTTAAACATGGGAACACATCTTCAATCCTTTCAGTTCAGTCACTCAGTCATGTCTGACTCTTTGCGACCCCATGAACTGCAGCACGTCAGGCCTCCCTGTCCATCACCAACTCCTGGAGTTCACTCAGACTCATGTCCATCAAGTCAGTGATGCCATCCAGCCATCTCATCCTCTGTCGTCCACTTCTCCTCCTGCCCCCAATCCCTCCCAGCATCAGAGTCTTTTCCAATGAGTCAACTCTTCGCACGAGGTGGCCTAAGTACTGGAGTTTCACCTTTAGCATTAGTCCTTCCAAAGAACACCCAGGACTGATCTCCTTTAGAATGGACTGATTGGATCTCCTTGCAGTCCAAGGGACTCTCAAGGGTCTTCTCCAACACCACAGTGCAAAAGCATCAATTCTTCAGTGCTCAGCTTACTTCACAGTCCAACTCTCACATCCATACATGACCACTGGAAAAACCATAGCCTTGACTAGACGGACCTTTGTTGGCAAAGTAATGTCTCTGCTTTTGAATATGCTATCTAGGTTGGTCATAACTTTCCTTCCAAGGAGTAAGCGTCTTTTAATTTCATGGCTGCAGTCACCATCTGCAGTGATTTTGGAGCCCCCCAAAATAAAGTCTGACACTGTTTCCACTGTTTCCCCATCTATTTGCCATGAAGTGATGGGACCAGATGCCATGATCAATCCTTTAATGCTGCTATTAAAAACAAATAACAGACCCCAAATGGAATCATTTGTGCTAAGCCCCATGTCAGCAAAGCAAGACCAAATACCTAACCTAACAGCAATCTCGACCCAACTCTTCCCCCAAGAATGTGGCCTTTCACCAATTATCTTGGAATTACCTGGTTGGGATTAGTGAGGTAGTTTTCTAACTAGATAAAACAATTTAAAAAGAGCACTTAAAAGCAAGGGACACTTACTTTAATTGGTATGCAAAAGCCTCCAAAGGCTTCGAAATTCCAAAATACCTGCCTTGAAAGATTCATTACAAAAAATAATAATAATAAAAAAAATTAAAGTTATGCGAAGTACCTAAAATGAAAGACTTACAGGGCTGATGTTGATTCCCACTGCTCCCATCTATATTCCTTTACTTGAGCATTCATTCTACTAACCCTCTGTATGAATTGTCTTTCTACTTTGAAGATTCCTCAAGACAATAAACAAGTCTGTATCAAGTTAATGTTCTTACTGATGCTCCCTTATCTGTAAGAGTCCCCTCAATCAGACTCTTTCTGGAGTTGAAGGATCTCTGAGTAATTTTCTGGTAAACTGCTGCATTATTCCCTTAAACAGCCAAAAAAAACTAAATTATCTTAAATCCCACTTGGAACCTACAAATGGGTTGCTGGGAAAACAGGCAAAAGTTTGCTAAGGGTGAGAATCCTTACCAGAGTCAGTTCTCCTGGATCTCTCTCTACAGTTCCCCAGAGAGAGAAAAATATCTTTTGCACCCACCTTGGGGACACCTCCTAAATCCAAGGGTTGCTTAATACTGCCAGAAATATTTATTGGCAGTATGTCCTGGCTAAAACTTGGGTAAATATTTTAAATAATTCAATAAAATTTTATGAACTAAAATTTGGCCAAAATGGAAGCTGATATTCAGAGCCTGAAAGGAAGTCTTTAGGCCTTCTCTTCTAAGCTAAAAGTAAAGTAAGTACCCAGTGTGTGTGGGGGGGGGGTGGGGGGGTGGGGGTGGGTGGGAGGTGAATGGAAGGGGTTCTAAATACTTTGCAAAAGATTTTTGGGTGAATCAACCTATGGTCACTTCTCCGCCTTTTGGCTAAGATCAAGTACAGCCTGGGGGCTTCCCAGTGGCACAGCAGTAAAGAGTCCGTCTGCCAATGCAAGAGATGCAAGAGATCCAGGTTCAATCCCTGGGATAGGAAAATCCCTTGGAGTAGGAAATGGCAACCTGCTCCAGTATTTTTGCCTGGAAAATTCCACGGATAGAAGAACCTGATGGGCTACCATCCATAGGGTCGCAAAGAGTCAGACACAACTGAGCAACTGAACACAAAACCTATGATATCATTTAAGTTACAACCTAATCCCTCACTGAATTAAAAGCAACTGTCCATAAAGTATTTGCATAACTACAAATGCAGCTCTAGAGGCCTGACCAAAGCTCACCTATTCCTTTCTACCAATCCCCAAATCTGCCCTGGACAGTGAGGGACAGGGAAGCCTGGCATGCTGCCAGGCGTGCTGCCAACTTGCCAACACGACTGAGTGGCTGAACTGAACTGAAACCTGTCCTATTTATCTTAACGGGGAAGATTTTGGGGCTTCTTCCTTCTGCCTCTGAGATGTACATTTTAATATACCAACTTCAGAGAAGTGATTCTTTTCAGAAAACAAAAGGGTGGAGGGTGGGGCATCATTTGAAACTTTACTTTAGCTTTCCAAGCAGGTAACTTTGACTTATTTATTTCATCTACCAGAAAAATCACTTAGATTCAAATTCTTTTGTAAACTAGTAAAACAGAAGTCAGTGTTTTCATCTGTATATATGTTTACGCGTGTCTATCTATATGATGTAAATACATGGTATGTTTCTACCTTCAGATATTAATGCAAAACAATTAATTTGTGAAAGAACTCAAATTGGCTTAAAGAAAAGTAAGTGTTTATATTAATATAAATTATCAGAAATATAATAGAAACTAACCCAAATGAATTCCAAGTTCATGTGATCTTGGAAAATATTAGGTAGTAAAGCTAGTTTAATCTTGTTGGTTTAATTTAAGCATGTCTTTAGAGTTACTGGCATGAAATATAATACTTTTATTTTATAATAAGTTCGTGCTATCTATATCACAAAATTTGTCAGCCAGGAAAATAACTAAGGATAAAGACTGACATTGTCTTATGTCTGTGACATTTTTGTGAGTGAAGTTGGTCAGTTGTGTCCAACTCTTTGCTACCTCATGGATTGTAGCCTACCAGGCTCCTCCACCCATTGAATTTTCCAGGCAAGAGTACTGGAGTGTGTTTCCATTTCCTTCTCCAGGGGATCTTCCTAACCCAGGGATCAAACCTGGGTCTCCTGCATTGCAGTTACCGCCTGAGCCACCAGGGAAGACATTTTTGTGAATAGTCATTGTTAAGAACAAATAAACAGATGCAAGTAGGATAAAAAGTTTTTAGGGGTACTTTTTAAATAATTTTCTTGAATCTTTCTGGTAACTCGCAACCTTAAAGTTCACAGAGTACATCATGAGAAACTCTGGGCTGGAAGAAGCACAAGCTGGAATCAAGATTGCCAGGAGAAATATCAATAACCTCAGATATGCAGATGACACCACCCTTATGGCAGAAAGTGAAGAGGAACTAAAAAGCCTCTTGATGAAAGTGAAAGTGGAGAGTGAAAAAGTTGGCTTAAAGCTCAACATTCAGAAAATGAAGATCATGGCATCCAGTCCTATCACTTCATGGGAAATAGATGGGGAAACAGTGGAAACAGTGTCAGACTTTATTTTTTGGGGCTCCAAAATCACTGCAGATGATGAGTGCAGCCATGAAATTAAAAGACGCTTACTCCTTGGAAGGAAAGTTATGACCAATCTAGATAGCATATTCAAAAGCAGAGACATTACTTTGCCAACAAAGGTCCGTCTAGTCAAGGCTATGGTTTTTCCAGTGGTCATGTATGGATGAGAGAGTTGGACTGTGAAGAAGGCTGAGTGCCGAAGAATTGATGCTTTTGAACTGTGGTGTTGGAGAAGACTCTTGAGAGTCCCGTGGACTGCAAGGAGATCCAATCAGTCCATTCTAAAGGAGATCAGTCCTGGGTGTTCTTTGAAAGGAATGATGCTAAAGCTGAAACTGCAGTACTTTGGCCACCTCATGCGAAGAGTTGACTCATTGGAAAAGACTCTGATGCTGGGAGGGATTGGGGGCAGGAGGAGAAGTGGACGACAGAGGATGAGATGGCTGGATGGCATCACTGACTTGATGGACGTGAGTCTGAGTGAACTCCGGGAGTTGGTGATGGACAGGGAGGCCTGGCGTGCTGCAATTCATGGGGCGCAAAGAGTCGGACATGACTGACTGAGAGACTGAACTGAACTGAACTGAAGGTAAATAATGAGCTAAGTTAAATTCATTGATATCCAGATCATTTCCAAATAAGATAATATATTAGAACATTAATTACATAGGAAATGCTGTCAAATAAGTGATGCTAAACCTTTAAAATTTTTATTTGATTTATATACATTATTAATAAGTGTTTCAGAAATTGTATGAAATTCCTAGGAATATGGTATGTCCTAGTATACTATTGAGGCTTCCCTAGTGGTTCAGTGGTAAAGAATCCACCTGCCAATACAGGAGACGCAGGTTAAATCCCTGTGTCAGGAATATCCCTTGGAGAAGGAATGGCAACCCACTCTGGTATTCTTGCCTGGGAAATCCCATGGACAGAGGAGCCTGGTGGACTACAGTCCATGGAGTCACAAAGAGTCAGACACGATTTAGTGACTAAACAATAACAAGCATAATGTTATCACTTGTAATTCTAGTTACTGTCTTAAAATCTATGTTATAGAAATAAGCAAATAATTTTTCAATTCCCATTATAGTGACTCTCATCATCAGCTCTTTTACCAACGGACATTAAAAAAAAGTCTTGTGTCACTTTCAGATAGTTACTGTTTTACTTTGATGGTTTTAGAAAAGCATTCCTGCAAATGTACCCCATCTTCAAGGAGACTTAAGGAAAAGACTTTGGACAAGTGCAGGGTTCCAATAACTTTAAGATCATAAAACTGAACCAACTAAGAATTTCTAGAACAGAGAAACTAGACTTGAGCAGAACAAAAATAAATAACATGAGACTGAATAAACTGAAGAGGATGATTATAATTTTTAGACTTTTGCTTTAAAACTACTTGGTTCCTTAATGCTTTTTTTTTTCCCCTTGATTTAAAGAAACCTTTCTCAGACTATCTAGTGAAAGTGAAAGTCACTCAGTCACGTCCAACTCTTTGCAACCCCAGGGACTATACAGTCTATGGAATTCTCCAGGCCAGAATACTGGAGTGGATAGCCTTTCCCTTCTCCAGGGGATCTTCCCAACCCAGGGATCATACCCAGGTCTCCCGCATTGTACACATTTTCTTTACCAGCTGAGCTATAAGAGAAACCTATCTAGGCCTTACAGCAATTGTTAAAGTATACTTTGTACAAAGTTTATCTTTGTAAACAAAGAAGAACCATTTACTTTTTCTTCCTACTTGATACCTCCAGAATTCAGAAACTCTTAAGTGTCCTTTTCATGACAATATAGTTAGTTATGTGCATAAGCTCAATAGGAATCTGTTTTCCTTGTAATAAGACACAATTGGAAACACTGGCTATATTACTAAAGGTTTGACTGACTTGTCAAGTTTGAGAAAGATATGCATATACCCAGATGTGATCAGACAGTTTTAAAGATCTAAGGTTGACTTTATGGAGCCGATAAAGCTCCTCGGATAAACGGACCTGGTACCTTGTTTACAAGGTGTCAGCAAAGCAGTTTTTGTTGTTGTTCAGTCACTAAGTCATGTTCAACACTTTTGCAACCCCATGGACTACAGTCCGCCAGACTCCTCTGTCCATGAGATTTCCCAGGCAAGAATACTGGAGTGGGTTGCCATTTCCTTCTTTGGGGGATCTTCCTGACCCAGGTGAATCCACTTCTTCTGCACTGGCAGGTAGATTCTTTAAAAACAGACTTTAAAAGGACCCAAATGGTCAATCACTGCTTGGTCAATCACTAAATGGTCAATCTTACTGCTTGTATGTAAATAATCAAGTCAAGTTTCATGTAAACAAATTAGTTTTACAGTGATTATCCTTGGGAAAATGGGCATGATTATAGAGATAAAAATTATGTTGGCACTTTTGTCGATTCTGATTCTGTTAATTACCTTTGAGGTGTTGTTATATATCTGTCAACTAGACTGAATCCTAAATTCTTCTAATTTCTTCAATTATCTGGCTACAACTCTCCAAATTCATGTTTTCAATTTTCTCCCATTCTCTTGATTTGGAATCACTAAGAGCAAAGACTGCCCTTGAATCTCTTTGGAAGGGACTATCTCAGGTCCTCCTCACTACCCAGATGGCAGCAAAGCTTCAGGGACACACATCACAGCTGAAGAAGGTTCCACCTGACACCTCGTCCTGTGCAGGTGCTGGAGACCTCCAAACCAACCTGACCAGGAAGGAAAGTAGTTGACATTGAGGTAGATAATTTCCCTCCCAAGACACCAGATGAAGACTTCATACTTTAACTATGAAACCCTTTCCTCTTCTCTTTCCTTTACTCTGGCATCTGCCTAAAAAGATAATAGCATTATCCCTATCTCCCAGGAAACTGGGTCTATAATTATTTTTTAGTTTTATAAATTTGGGTTTACAATTTTTTTTTTTAGTTTATTGCTAAGGAAAAGGCAGGGGCTCACCTTTCAAACTGCCACCCAAAAACTCTGATCGGTCCCATCTCTGGTTAATAATCCCAAACCTGAGGAACTTTGTATCTAAGTACTGCTGCTGCTACTAAGTCGCTTCAGTCGTGTCTGACTCTGTGCGACCCCATAGACGGCAGCCCACCAGGCTCCACCATCCTTGGGATTCTCCAGGCAAGAACACTGGAGTGGGTTGCCATGTCCTTGTCCAATACATGAAAGTGAAAAGTGAAAGTGAAGTCGCTCAGTCGTGTCTGACTTTTAGCCACTCCATGGACTGCAGCCTTCCAGTCTCCTCCGTCCATGGGATTTTCCAGGTAAGAGTACTGGAGTGGGGTGCCATTGCCTTCTCCGACTACACACAAAAAAAGGGACACAAAGGAGGGTGGGTAATCAGAATAAAACTGCCTGTGTGGCCTACAGACCTTTAAGATTTAACTGGCCTCTATGGCTATCAGCTTTCCAGTCCTAAGTTGCAGATTCAAATGAATTACAAGGAAGCATTCACAATTCTGATTTGCTTCTTCTAACAAGGTCAGGAGGAGTTAATGTACACAAGGCTATGATCAAGAGTCTCCCCTTAACTCTTGAAAGTGTTGTGAAATCTGCTAAGGCAGTAACTCCCTACAAAAATCCGTCAACTCTCTAGTCCAAGCTATTCTTGATAATACAACAGACCTTTTCGCTGAGCAAGGAAGAATTTGTGCTGTGACCAACACTACTCACTGTACCTTGGATAACACTTCTAGAGAAGTCGAAATTCAGCTGCATAACAAGCCCCTTGGCTTAAAAAGTGACCCCTTCTGTGGGGTCTTTGTTTGACTTCCTTGATTTTGATTTGGGTCTTGGGGACCATGGCTCCAAAGTGCAGACACTGGAAATTATCCTGCTAATAATAATAGTGGCCTCCTTGGTACATTCTATTCTCTCAAAAAGCTTTAAATGTGCCTCCGTAGCCACTAACCAGCAACAAATGACCTCCCTAAGAATGGAGCATCAGTAAAGGAACGAAGAGAAAGACTGACTTAAAAAAAATATTATAGACCCAAAGTCATGACCCTGTGAATATCAGAGACTCGGCAAAAAACCTCATGATCTGTGAATGTCACACAGAGGATCAGTAAAAGCTGCAAAACCACAGAGTAGTAGCTGAGAGTGCTGCTAATGACTTAAATTCTGGTCACATCTCTCGGTTAAGCTGAGAGTCTGATCAAAAGGGGTAACTGTTAAAAAGAAATAGGGCCAAAATGGAGTCACTTGTGCTAAGCCCCATGTCAGCAAACTAAGACTTAATACCTAATCTAATTGAAGTCTCACTTCCCATTCCAGGATATAACCTTTAACCAGTCAATCTGGAATTACCTGGTCAGCACTAGTGAGGCAATCTGCTGATGGCCCTTCCATTCCCCTTAGGGTGACCTTGCCTGAAACAATGCATTCTTTGATAATAATTTCCTTTTTCTGTCTCCTTTCTGTCTTTAAAACATTTCCTTTTCTACAGCTCAGCAAAGCTCCTCTCTGTTGCTGAAAGAGATGCTGCCTGATGCACAGTCTTTAACAAAGCCAATCAGATCTTTAAATTCACTCAGCTGAATTGCTTTTTAGCACTGCAAACATCAGAAAATCAGATGAAAGATGCCCAAATTTTAAAGTCTCATTTTCCACTGCAACCAGTTAATCATGCCAAAGATATTTCCTGTCCTCCTGATGGGCAGTAACTTAAAGTCTAAAGAACTAAACTAACCACTTTTTCTGAAGAAGATAGAAATACTGCCTCAAGTCAGCTTAAGCCAGGGAGAAGAAATGAATCAAGAAATCTCATATAGTGGTCACAAATCTACACTTTCAGTTGGTACCACATTCATTCCAAGACCCAGCATTCTGTGTACCATGCAACAGAGGTCTGAATTAATTCCTCTAGAATAAGCTTGAAAGTGATCACCCTGTAGGTTAAATATGGAATGTGATGCTTGTCAGGCCAATTCCAGTAGCTTTGCTGGGGAAACAAACTGATTGATCTCCATCCAAGAGGGCAGGTGCTAAAGTTGCTGAATTGTTTGATGCCATGCAAAACTTCCAGGGAGCCCCTACAGGGTGCCTCAACTGGGTAAATCCTCAGGAGTGTCACCAACATGGCAGACAGTAGATGGCATATCAAGTTTGTCCTAAAGAGGAAATGACAGGCCAAGAGCACCCCTTTGGGAAGCCAGCATGCCCTTCCAAACTCAGATGCCCTAGTCTGCCTCTACACTAGAAGATTCTCCCGAGGAGCTCACTGAATAACGCAGGGCACAGGGGTCCAGGCGGCATGGCTGGAATGACCAACCAACTGCTCCCATCTGACTAAATACTGACTATAAATGATGCAAATGAAAGGCTTTGTTTTTTGTTGTTCCCTCCACTCTATTTTTTTTTTAAGCATTGACACAGACAGCATTGATGTTACCGTCTTTCTTAGAGGAACATGCAACGCTCCATCAGCCATATTAACATATGCATTTACTGGAGCTGATCTGCTCTCACAGCGGAGGTTATGATTTCCCACCAGCGGCAGCAGCTATGAATCAGAGAGCACTCATGGGTGTGTTATGAAGATTCGCAGTGGAATTGGTCCCTCTGAGACGGTCATTAAAAGAAAAAAAAAAAAAAACAACCCACCGAGGAGGCAGATTTTGCTCTTTTGCCCCCTCCTCTACCCTAAAATAAAAGCGACTAAAGTAAGTCCAACTCGGGAACCCCCACCTGGTGGGACTCAGAAGGACAAAGAGGTTGTGGCTTGATCGTGCCCTGAGATGCACTGTCAAATCCAGGCCTCTGTGGACCCTGGCAAAGGGCTCCACACTTGCCCCGTATGTCCTGTCATCCTGCTCCAGCCACTGTCTGTGTGCCCTGACCCCTGACACCCTACCCCAGGACCATCAGCTGGTGTTCTACACAGGAAGGGGGAGGGAAAGAGAAGAGGGAGAGGGGGAGGGGGAGAGGGCCCTTCCTGGAGCGTGGAGGGCACATGTGGTGGTGCCCAGGGATGCAGGCTGGCACAGCCCGCCAGGTCCTTAGATGCAAATCAGCAACTTTTTTGTGTGAGTGCAACTCACATCAATTACCAGAAGGCCTGGAAGGAATAAATCCCTGTGCTTTGATTTCTGTGGCCTTGTCCACCAGCTCTGCCTTAGCCACATAGGGGCTGATTCATGAGGCGCAGGGACTCCTGCAAGTGGGGTGACTTCTCTCCAGGGGCCATAGGAGAGCCAGAAAGCTCCTGGAGGAGAAAGTGAGGCAGGAGTTAGATGGGCTCCAGGCTGAGCAGCTGGAGTTTGTCTCCTGTGGACAGATACTCCAAGGAAAAGATAATCACAGGAAGGAGAAGCTGAGCCTGCCCAAGTAAGAGACCACATATTCCTCATTCTTGAAGTCAAGGAGACCTTCTTGACTATACACGCACGGAAAGGCTCCTCCAAGGTCAAAAAGGAGGTGGCATCATCTCACAGTAAGTGCTGTCAACCTGCCCAGAGGCCTCTTCTCTAGAATCCATCTTGACACGTGAACACAGGGGAGGACCCTGAGATAAATTCAGAACCAGGCAAAGCAAGACGATTAGCCAAAGGAAACCCAGAGGAAATGCCCCGTATAAGTGATTCAAACTTCCACAAGGGTGTGATTCTCTCTGAGTTCACCCTGTGTCTATCCACCTCTACACTTTTACTCCTAAAAAATACTTTACTTGTTTCACTACTTTCCACAATATCTCACTACAGAACCAAAATCCTGCTTCAAGCCTCTGCAGGCTGAGGCCACCGGAGATCAAAAGGAGGAAATGGGGGCTTAGGGGAAGGCCAGGGGAGAGGCAGCCCAGTGATCCTCACTGGGGATGGAGTAGGCAGTGTGATGCCTCTACCAGGGCCCAAGGGGAGCACAGAAGTAGCTGGGGAGAGGGGTGTAACACCTCAGGAAGGTTGAGAGAGTCCCTGAAGTATTACTGACTTAAGTACATAGGAGGTCCCTATGTGTCAAGATACCAAAACAGTGCAAAAATACTGGTGTGTTTTGTGTCCAGTCCTCTCAGGGAGTCTACAAATGGCCTTCTGCCCTTTCCCCTCCACTCTACCTGACAGCAGGACCCAAGACATTCCTAGCTATTAGCAGCCACCACTCTAGCCAGCTCAAGTTAATGACTAGCTTTAGAGTTCTGTCAACATCACAGTCTCTGGGAATTGTCTCTGCCATTGTTAAAAGTCCACAAACATGATTTTGCAGATTATCCAAATGAATGCAGCTAGATTAAGAGGATTATTCCAGTCTGGGAGAGTGAACACTGTTTGGTAATCTTGTAATAGGATCCCATTTCCTACCTAATTGTCTCTGAAAGCCTCATTTGCATGACAGCCTGTCTGTTTCTCAAAACTGGATGTCCTTACTTACTAGCTGGCCAAGTCCCCCAACCCTTTTACCTTCCATTTTGAAACATAACCATTTTACTTCTGCTCCCTTCCCCTCCCCGTGAGTGCCACCGTTGCCTGCCTGGGTAGATCTTTTCTGAAAGGGAGTAAAGTCGACACCATCTCTTGCTTCAGAATCTTCCTCTTTGTAGGGACTATTCAGTGGCTCGCACAAGCGGAGGCCTTCAGCAGTGATGTTCTTCATTGTTTTGTCTAACAATTAGCTAAATGCTTTCTGACAGTCTGTTTGCCGTGCAGTGCTCTGGTTAACAGCTTCGGCTGAGGTTTCACTGACAGGGAACATTAATTGCTTGATGTGTAACGGAGCAGACCTAGGACCCTATGGGGCCTTCCAGGGATAGACTCCTCCCCCATATCCTCTGCTTTAACTTCTTCCTAAAGCACCTAGATAATAAATAGCATCTGATGCACATATCCTGGGTTGTTTTACAGATGCTAAAACCCCCAGCAACTGGAAGAAATTAACTACTTGATCATCATGAGCATGTAGTCCACATCTACTGGATGATATCAAATCCTGTGACACCACCCCATTACCTCACCATCAACCAGTCAGAATTGTGCTCGAGCTAATCACAGTCCCTGTGCCCCATCCCTCCACCTTGCTTTAAAAATGCTTTCCTGAAACCCTTCTGGGAGGTCTGGTGTTTTGAGCACTAGCTGACCTGGACTCCTTGCTTGGTGCCCTGTAATAAACATTGTACATTTCTTCACCAAGTCTGGTTGGGTAACAGATGTTTAAATGAAGACCCTCCAGGTGATTCCAACCCCCAGAGGTCAGGTTACCTCCAGCTGTCAAGTTTTCCTGCCCAAGGTTGACATTAAGGAATGGAGACAAGCCATGACTGCTGTGCTCTGTCCTGATCCTTAACTCATCTAATTCCTCAGCAAAATAAAATGGGCCCAACTTAATTAGCCACTAAGTGTTGGGATGGTTTGTAACAACTCTTCCTGTCTGTACAGCAGTAACAACTGAGATGTTCCCAAACCCTGTTTCCATCATTCTCTTCCTCAGAAACCTTCAGCCCTTCTGAATTCAGAGGATACCAGAAGGACATTAACCTTAAACTGACAGGTTGACTAGTGTTCCACTAGTCTTTTTCCTTTAAAGGTAGATGAAATGTACCCAAATTTGTGGGACTGGCAACCCTTCTTTCTGAGGGGTGTACATTGTAGGCATCTTCTAGAGGAATAAGTCATTGCTAGAAGAAAAGTCCAGTAACTTTGAACTTTTGACCCACAGTAAAGGGATATGAAAGTGAAAGAGGAGAGTGAAAAAGTTGGCTTAAAGCTCAACATTCAGAAAACTAATACCATGGTATCTGGTCCCATCACTTCATGGCAAATAGATGGGGAAACAGTGTCAGACTTTATAGTTTTGGGCTCCAAAATCACTGCAGATGGTGACTGCAGCCATGAAATTAAAAGACGCTTATTCCTTGGAAGGGAAGTTATGACCAAACTAGATAGCATATTCAAAAGCAGAGACATTGCTTTGCCAACAAAGGTCCGTCTAGTCAAGGCTATGGTTTTTCCAGTGGTCATGTATGAATGTGAGAGTTGGACTGTGAAGAAAGCTAAGCTCCAAAGAATTGATGCTTTTGAACTGTGGTGTTGGAGAAGACTCTTGAGAGTCCCGTGGACTGCAAGGAGATCCAACCAGTCCATTCTGAAGGAGATCAGCCCTGGGATTTCTTTGGAAGGAATGATGCAAAAGCTGAAACTCCAGTACTTTGGCTACCTCATGTGAAGAGTTGACTCACTGGAAAAGACTCCGATGCTGGGAGGGATTGGGGGCAGGAGGAGAAGTGGACGACAGAGGATGAGATGGCTGGATGGCATCACCGACTCGACGGACATGAGTCTGAGTGAACTCTGGGAGTTGGTGATGGACAGGGAGGCCTGGTGTGCTGCAATTGCATGGGGTCGCAAAGAGTCGGACACGACTGAGTGACTGAACTGAACTAAAGGGATATATTTTATCTTGTTACCCAGTAAACAAACACCTGGCATTCAGGAAACAGTCTGTAATGCTTGTGAAGAATCCTGACCATCTCACCAATTTCACTTTTTTGCAATATTTGTTGTAAACCACTCAATCAACTTCACAACTCACCACTGGGTTGTAACCCACAGTTGGGAAAATATGACTCTAAGTAAGGAGGTCAGAGAGAGTGTAAGAACTGGGTATCGCTAGGGAGGCACTGTCAAGCCAGCCGTATCACTCCTGCTGGGAGTCCCAGCCAACTGGGCTCCCAGGCCTCGAGATGCTTGGCTAACTTGACATTAAGCACTGCTGATAATTCCACTGGCTCTGTGAGGCCCCAAGGTGGGCTGGCCAGGTCCTGCCATTTGGTCTACTTGGTCCTCCTCCAGACCCAGCTGGAGCTGGAGAATGGAGCCAGCAAAGACTCTGTGGCTCCCAAGAGCAGCTCTGAGACTCAGCTTCATGCAGAACTGAAAAAAAACCTACCTGAAAGGCAAATTGTAAATCACTTAAGAATTACATTGTGCAATTTCTTCCACCTCAGAATTGTGACTTGAAAACCCCTCGCTTACTAGGATCTTTAACACTGAAGTCTATTTACTGCTCAGGCAAGAATGTGGTTTTATTCCAATCTATAGCACAGGCTCTTTGTTGCAGGTCCCCCCTCCCCCAAGCAGCACAGGCTCTTAAAGGTGACTGTAGGAAGTCACTCTCACCACTCCCCACCCCCTGCCCATGACCTGTAACTTTGACTCACTCAGGCATGACAACCTGCAGATAATGCATAACAGGCCCTGTGGACAGAGGGCTGGCCCCGTCCTCAGCACAACTGTCATTTAATCACCTGCTCAGTTGTTTGCCAGGGGACTCCCAGAGCCAGCAGGCGAAGCCATTCAGCAGTTTGTCTCCTAACCACTGTGCCATCATCTGTGTTAACTGTTGGAATCCTTTTGTGTTTTGAAATACCTGCAGTAAATAATGCCACAGTCATATATAAGAACTCAGTAGAGTTGAAGTTTAGGCCACACACATTCTTATTGGGATAAGTAGTTAAAGAAAATGAATTGTTCCCACAGGAAGAGGGCCCTGGGAGCATCAGACTCCATTAGTCACTTAATAAAAGCTTCCTGATGGGGATAACTCCTTCCCTGAAGAAGGTAGCTTCGAAAGCCGTTTGCTATTTTCAAAATACTATTGCCTCCCTCCAGTTTGTTGGGGAATCAATTTCTCTTGCCCATGGGCCTCACTACCTAGTGATCCAAATTTCATTTCCCTGCAGAAGACCTGACTAGACGTTTTTCCAAAGAAGACATACAGATGGCTAATAGGCACATGAAAAGAGGATCAACATCACTAATCATCAGAAATGCAAATCCAAACAATGAGATATCACCTCACACCTGTCAGAATGGCTATCAACAAAGTCTACAGATAACAAATGTTGGCAAGGATGTGTAGAAAAGGGAACCCTTGCACACTGTTGGTAGGAATACAAATTGGTGCAGCTGCTATGGAAATCAGTATGAAGGTTCCTCAAAAAACTAAAAATAGGGGACTACCAAGTGATCCAGTAAGTCCACTCCTGGGTATATCTCTGGAAAAAAATGAAAACACTAATTTGAAAACATACATACACCCCAATATTCATAGCAGCACTATTTACTACAGTCAAGACATAGAAGCAACTTAAGTGTCCATCAACTGACAAAGATGTGTGTGTGGACACATCAGTAGAGTCTGACTCTTTGTGACCCCATGGATTTATATAGTCCATGGAACTGTCCAGGCCAGAATACTGGATTGGGTAGCCTTTCCCTTCTCCAGGGGATCTTCCCAACTTGGGGATTGAACCCAGGTCTCCTGCTTCGCAGGTGGATTCTTTGCCAGCTGAGCCACAAGGGAAGCCCAGACAGAATACTATTTAGCTATTAAAATAAAAATTCTGCCATTTGCAGCAAAGTAGATGAATCTAGAGAATATTATGCTTCGTGAAATGAGAGAAAGACAAAATACTGTATATCACTATACATGGAATCTGAAAGATAATACAAATGAACATATATGCAAAACAGAAACAGATTCAGATATAGAAAACAAACATGTGATTACCACAGGGGAGAAGGACAAATGAGGGATATAGGATTAACAGACACAAACTACTATACACAAACTAGATGGGCAACAAGGATATATTGTATGGCCTAGGGAATTATAGCCATTATCTCATAATAACTTATAATAGAGTATAATCTGCAAAAATACTGAATCACAGTGCTATACATCTGAAACTGATATATTATGAACCAACTATACTTAATTTACAAAAAAAAAAAAAAAAAAACACATTTTGCTATGAGTCCTGGGAGTCAGGTCCTGAGGGCTGAGGGGTAAGTGTCTGCCTGAGACATTTAATTCTAGGTTCTTGCACTTTGATACAGAGAGCAATAGAAAGAGATAAAAGTAAAGGGGTATCAGTAAAGATAATAAGGTCATCAGCCAAAGGGTGTGTTTTGGTCCCCAAGTAATATTTTAAAATATTTGTAAGGCCTTGAAAAGCCATCACAAAGCTTCTGGAACCCCTGGACCTATTCAGTGTTTACCCAAATTTAACCAAGATCTTTCTTCCCTTACAAAAAACATCCTGATAACACTATGAAGACTTCCATCTGAGTATTGTGTCAAATGGAAACAAATACCTAATAGAGGATTTAGAGGTTTCCTGCCAACTGGCTTTTCTTTCTCTTGTCTCCTTGTCTCTGTTTAAATCAAGGTGAATTAACAAAATGAAACCCACAGAGAGAAAGTCACTACAAAACTAAGATACTCTGTGAGTCTTCATAAAAGCTGCTCTGCCTCCGAGGCTTTCCTAACCATTACGATTGTTGGGTTTTAAAAAAATTCCCTATACTACTTGAAAGGAGAAATCAGTTTTGCCCCTAATTTTCAACATGCCTGATCAGTAGCAATAATTACAAAGCTGAGTTTGGATAACCTACACTGCATTTGGTTCTAATACCTGGCATGCATGGGACATGGTTCAAAGTCTCAATGATTAGTGTGTACCCAACGAAATAGGCAGATTATCTGCACCATGCCCAGTTAGTGTGATGAAACGTGTGAGTACACTTTCTATGAAAATGCTTTCACTTTCTAAAGATGATGTTTCTGACCCACATAGAAACATGAACTGGTGAAGCTGACTATGTCCCAGCCGCCACACTTTCCTTCTCAAAGTCTTGGAAGAAACAGAATGAATCCATGTCAACTGAAAGGAAACAGTGCCTATAGTGGGAAACTTTTTAGGACTGGAAATAAAGCCAGTTCCAAACTCATTAGTGCTGTTCCTTTTACAAACAAAGGCAATAAAAACATTTAGTGAGGGGTAGCACTAGGTTACTCACTGGATCCTTTAAACAATCCTGAAAGGATTCACTCCCACTTCATAGGTAATGATACTACTAGATACTTGACATAACTGTCCTATAGCTGCACAGGTAAAAGGGATCACAGCCCAAACTTTGCCACTAAATCCCATGCTTTTAGTCATTTTGCTAACATCCTTTGTAAAACTCACAATTTTCAAAAGCTCTGAATCAGCAGAAGCTTATTTATTAAGTTATTTATTTTTACCTAAAAGAAATGATGCTAATGTTTTAGTAGCAGAAACTGTAGATATTTTACAGCCAATTACCCCAATATCACATAACTCTTAGGTCTTATCACAGAGAACTCAGCCACTACATTCCCTTTCTGGAACTTTGAATATTAACATCCAAGAACAATTAAGAAATAAATGTGCTTTATGCTGAAGCAGGCTTTATTTCAGGATAAATTGGAGGGGGTAAATTATATAATTTCTGGATGGATTCCAAAAAGCTTTTGCAATACAATGAAAATTCAATTTTTGGTCAACTAAGTCTAATAGCCCCTTCATGGATCACTGCCTTGTCATGGTGAAGGGACTTGAGTAAATCAATGAAGCTACGAGCCATGCTGTGCAAGGCCACCCAAGATGGGTGGGTCATAGCAGAGAGTTCTGACAAAAAGTGATCCACTAGAACAGGGAATGGCAAATCACCTATTATACTTGCCATATGAACCTCATGAATTGTATAAAAGGCCAAAAAGATATGACACCAAAAGACGAGTCCCCCAGGTCTGAAGATGTCCAAACTACTGGGGAAGAGCAGAGACGAATTACCAACATCCCAATAGGTTTTGCATTCATTATGTCTGCAAATCTGGAAGACCCAGCAGTGGCCACAGGACTGGAAAAGGTCAATCCTCATCCCAATTCCCAAGAAGGGTAGTACTAAAGAATGTGCTAACGACTGGACAGTTGCACTCATCTCCCTTGGTAGTAAGGTCATGCTTAAAATCGTGCATGCTAGGCTTCAGCATTATGTGAACCAAGAATTTCCAGATGTTCAAGCTGGGTTTAGAAAAGGAACTAGACATCAAAATGCCAACATTCGTTGGATTATAGAGAAAGCAAGAGAATTTCAGAAAAACATCTATCTCTGTTTCATCAACTATGCTAAAGCCTTTAACTGCTGGATCATGACAAACTGTGGAAAACTCTTAGAGAGATGGGAATAGCAGACCATCTTACCTGTCTCCTGAGAAATCTATATGTGGGTCAAGAAGCAACAGTTAGAACCCTGTATGGAACAACTGACTGGTTCAAGATTGAGAAAGGAGTACAACAGGGCTGTCTGCTGTCACCCTGTTTAACCTATACGCTGAGCTGCTGCTGCTAAGTCACTTCAGTCGTGTCCGACTCTGTGCGACCCCATAGACGGCAGCCCACCAGGCGCCCCCGTCCCTGGGATTCTCCAGGCAAGAACACTGGAGTGGGTTGCCATTTCCTTCTCTAATGCATGAAAGTGAAAAGTGAAAGTGAAGTCGCTCAGTCGTATCCGACTATTCACAACCCCATGGACTGCAGCCCACCAGGCTCCTCCATCCATGGGATTTTCCAGGCAAGAGTACTGGAGTGGGGTGCCATTGCCTTCTCCAATATGCTGAGCACATCATGAGAAATGCTGGGCTGGATGAGTTACAAGTTGGAATTAAGATAGGCTGGAGAAACATCAAACATCCTCAGATATGCGGATGATACCACTCTAATAGATGAAAAGGAAGAGGAACTAAAGAACTTCTTGATGAGGGTGAAGGAGGAGAGTGAAAGAGTCAGCTTAAGATTATAAATATTAAAAAAAGACTAAGATCATGGCATTCAGCCCTATTACTACATGGCAAATAGAAGGGGAAAAGGTGGAAGTAGTGACAGATTTCCTCTTCTTGGGCTTCAAAATCACTGTGGATGGTGACTGCAGCCATGAAATCAGAAGACAGTTGCTTCTTGGCAGGGAAGTGATGACAAACCTAGATGGTGTGTTGAAAAGCAGAGACATTACTCTGCCGCCAAAGGTCCATAATAGAGGCTCTGGTCTTCCCAGTGGTCATGAACAGTTTTGAGAGCTGGAAGGTAAAGAAAGCAAAACACCAAAGACTTGACACCTTTGCACTATGGAGGTGGAGAAGACTCCTGAAAGTCCCTTGGATAGCAAGAAAATCAAACCAGTCAATCTTAGAAAGATCAACCCTGAATATTCACTGGAAGGACTGATGCTAAAGCTGAAGTTCCAGTATTTTGGTCATCTGATGCAAACAAATGACTCACTGGAAAAATCCCTGATGCTGCGAAAGATTGAGGGCAGAAGGAGAAGAGGGCATCAGAAGATGAGATGGCTGGACAGCATCACCGATGTAATGAACATGAACTTGGAAAAACTAGAGATGGTGAGGGACAGTGAGGCCTGGCATGCTATAGTTCATGTAGTAGCAAAGTGTTGGACATGACTGGGTGACTGAACAGCAAGAAGTCTAGCAGACTACCTCCTAATAAAATTAAAATATCTACCAAAGACCAGCTGCTGCTGCTGCTAAGTCACTTCAGTCGTGTCCGACTCTGTGCGACCCCATAGACAGCAACCCACCAGGCTCCCCCGTCCCTGGGATTCTCCAGGCAAGAACACTGGAGTGGGTTGCCATTTCCTTCTCCAATGCATGAAAGCTTTGAAAGTGAAGTTGCTCAGTCGTATCCAACTCTTAGCGACCCCATGGACTGCAGCCTACCAGGCTCCTCCATCCATGGGATTTTCCAGGCAAGAGTACTGGAGTGGGGTGCCATTGCCTTCTCCAACCAAAGACCAGCAGCTAACAGTAAAATATGTGAAGCAAAGCTGATAAAACTAAAAGGAGATATATACAAATCCAGAATTTATAGATGAGTCTTCAATACCTGTATCTCAATAATTAATAGAACTGTTGAGAAAATTATCAAGAAAATAAGTAACTCAACAATACCATCAAACAACAGGATCTAGTCCAAATATATAGAACACTCCACCTAATGACAGCTGAATATACTTTCTTTTCAAGTTCCCACCAAATATAACAAAAATAACCCATATCCTGGGAAAAAAACACAAAAAAACCTCAACAAATTTAAGATAACAAATTATACAGAGTTTCTCTAACCACAATGAAACCAAACTAGAAATCAATAACAGAAAGATAAAAGAAACTTCTCCACATATTGGAAACTAAACAACACACTTCTAAATAATTCACAGGCAAAGAGGAAGTCTTAAGAGGAATTAAAAAAATACATTGACTGAACTGAAAATACAACACATCAAAATTGGTGGGATACAGCTAAAGCAATGCTGAGAAGAAAATATATAGTGTTAAAAGCATGCATTAGAAAAGGGGCAAAATCTCATCTAACCTATTAATAAGCTTCTACCTCAAGAATAAAAAAAATAAAAAAAGAAAGAAGATAAACGCAAAGCAAGCAGAAAAAAGAAAGGAATAAAGAGAAGCATTGCCGGCTCTGTGAAAATATCAATAAAATTGAAAAACGTCTAGCAAGACAAGCAAAAGAAAAATTGGAAAACACAAATTACCAACATCAGGAATGAAAATGCGGATATTAGTACAGACTTTGCAGGCATCAAATGGAAATTAAGAGAATACTGTCAGCAACTCCACACAATACATTTAACGATTTAGATGAAACAGGAAACACAAATTACCACAACTCATCCACAGTGCAATAGATTATTTAGTAGTCCGATAACTTTCAAGGAAATTAAATTTGTAATTTTAAAAACTTTCCAAAAAGGAAATCTATATGCCCACATGATTTCACTGGAGAATTTCACTAAATGTTTAAGGAATTAACAACAATTATACAAAATCTTTTCCAAAGAGAAGAGGACGGAACAACTCCCAATTCCTTTTGTGATATTATCACCCTGATAACAAAATCAGACAAAAACAGCACAAAACAAACAAAACCTAAAGACCAATATTACTCATGTAAATACAGACATATTTTAAACAAAATATTAGCAAGTAGAATTCAACAATGTACTTAAATTATACACCATGACCACTAAGTTTTATTCCAGGGATGCACGGCTGATTGAATATTTGAAATCAATTAGTATGATCCAGCATCTCACAGGTTAAAGATGAAAAATCGTATAATCATATACTTTGATGCAGAAAAGGCATTTGACAAAATCCAATACCCATTCATGATTTTTTTTAAGTTAGATAAATTGAAATAGAGCAGAGTTACTCCAACTTAATGAAAAGAATATTTAAAAAAAAAAAAAAAAAAAAGCTCTATAGTTATCATTGATGGTGAAAGACTGAATGCCTTCCTTCTGCAATGGGAAATAAGACAAGAATGTCTGTTCTCACCATTCTTACTTCACATAGTGCTGGGAGCTCTGACCACAAGAATGCAAGACAAGGAAGTAAAAGGCATACAGATTGGAAATGAAAATATAAAACTGCTCCTATTGGCAAATGACGACTGCTTATGTAAAAAATTTCAAGGAATCTAAAAAAGTGATGTAGAACTAGGTCACAGGATGCAAGTGCAAAACACATACATGTGCACACACAAATCAGTTACACTTGTGCATACTAACAATGAACATATGGAAACTGAAATGTAAAAACAATACCACTTCCAATCACTTAAGACATTGAATACTTTGCTGTAAATTTAACAAAACACGTATAAGCCTTGTATGCTGAAAACGATGCAATCAAGAAATAAACTACACAACTAAGAAATCAAAGAGCTAAATAAATGGAGAGACACACTGTGCTCATGAATTGGAAGATTCCAGTTGTGCGGATGCCAATTCTCAAAATGACAAACAGAGTCAATGCAATTCTTCTCAAAATGTCTTCAAAATATAAACGAAATAATTAGAATATTTTTATGGAGAGGCAAAGCAACTATAGAATATCTAAAAACAATTTTGAAAAACAAGAATGTGGGAGGATTTGTCTGATCTCAAGACTTAAATAGTTACAATAATTAAGCCCTTGTGGCATTGGCAGAAGTACAGTCACACAGATCAATGGGATAGATTAGAAGAAACAGAAATAGACTCATCCAAATATACCCAACTGATTTTTGGCAAAGGTGCAAGAACAACTCAACAGAGAAAGATAATCTTTTTGACAAATGGGGCTGGAGCAATTGGACATCATAGGCAAACAAAAAAGAAAACATTCTGGCCTATACCTCACATCTTATATAATTAACTCAAAATGGATCAGAGGTTTAAATGTAAAACTGTAAAACTTTTAGAAAAAAATAACCTGTAAGAGCTAGGACAAGGCTTAGTTTTGGCACCAAAATCACAATCCACAAAAAGAAAAACTGATAAATTCATCAAAATTAAAAACTTTTGCTCTTTGAAAGATACTGTTATGAGAATGAAAAGACAATCTAAGGACTGGGAGAAAATATTTTCAAACCACAAATCCAACAAAGGGCTAATCATCTATTTAGATGGTTAAAGAGTAACTTTAGTTCTAAGAGTTTACTCTTGGAACTCAATATTAAACAAACTAAACAATCCAATTAGAAAATGGGCAAAGGACTTGAAGAGGATATACACAAGGCAAACAAGCATATGAAAGAAGCTTAATATCATTAACCTTCACAGAAATGCAAATTAAAATCATAATGAAATATCACTACATATCTGTCAGAAGGCCTAAAAACTATGACAATGACAAATGCTAGTGAAGACATAGGAAGCTGGATTATTATGTGCTGCTGGTTGGGATGTAAAAACGATACATTCACTCTGGGAAACAGCTTGACAGCTTTCTAAAAACTAAACATGCAACTCCAATACAACATAGCAGTGATACTCCTGGGTACTTATCTCAGAAAAAGGAAAACATATGTTTCCACAAAAGCCTGTAAATAAATGTTTATAGCAGCTTCATTCATTATAGCCCAAACTGGAAACAACTCAAATGTCTTCTGATGGGTGCATGGTTAACCAAACTGTGGTACAGCCTTACAATGGAATATATTCAGAAATAAAAGGAAGCATAACATTAATACACATGGTAACTTAGATGAATCTCCAGAGAGGTATGCTGAGTGAAAAAAATCTAATCTCAAAAGATCACGTATGGTATCATTCCATTTATATAACACTTAAAATGATAACACTACAGGATGGAGAACAGAGTAATAGCTGTCAGGTATTAAATATAGGGAGCGTGAGATAAAGAAGCTGTGGCTCTATTAGAATAACATGAGAAAGCCTTAAGGTGATACAAATGCTGTCTTAATTACCCATATCAGTATCCTAGTTGTGACATTTTATCATAGTTTGACAAGGTGCTACCACTGAGAAAAACTGGGTAGAGAATATGAAAGATCTCTCTGTATTATCTCCTATAACTGCATGTGAATCTACATTCATGTTAAAGTAAAAAGTCTAATTTAAAACCACATAGGAAGAAAACACAGATGAATGTTTAAATGATTGCTGAGTACAACAGAAATTTTAAGCCTTAAAAAATGGATACAATTATAAATGAAAAGCTTGATAGATCTGGCTGTAAAATCCTTCAAGACTTTGGTTGGTCAAAAATTGATGGCAATGTTTTCCAAAGTAAATCTAAAAAAATACAACAAACTAATGAATGTAACAAAAGAGGAGGAGATAGAGGTTACCAGTTGGGGGCAATATAAGGGTAGGCAGTGGGAGGTAGAAACTATTGGGTATTAAGACAGGCTACAAACATGTATTGTACAGCACAAGGAATATAGCCAATATTTTGCAATAACTGTAAATGGAGTATAACCTTTGAAAATTGTATGAAAAAATTTTAAAAAGCTATCTCAATAAATCATTCAATGAAACAGTGGGTTGTCATAAAAATAAGGAATCTCTTTATGTACTGATAGAAAATGAACTCCAAAATCTAAGAAGGAAAATAAAAAAGTTTTGGAAAAGAGTACAGATTATCATTTGTACAGAAAGAATATAGAAATGTATAAATATGTAACATACAGAAAGAAGTCTAGGTGTTGGTAACAATAAGCAATTTCAGGAGGTGACAGGAGGATGCATCTGGAGAGGAGACACTCCACTGAATGCCCTTTAGTATTGTCGAGTCTTGAACCACAGGAACATACTACTCTCCAAAAAATAAATCAATTATTAAACAGAAAATATAAAGTTACATCTTTAAAACAAAGGTTTTAAAAGAATAAAATGTTAGCAACAAATCTAATAAAGGATATGTAATATTCATCATATATAAATATATATAAAATCTTTATAAATATCCTGTTAACCATTAAGATAAGTACAACAAAGAGCATAAAGCTGATTTTCAGAAGCTGAAATTCAAATGACTAACAAACATGCAAAACAATATTTATCCTGATTAGTAATCAAAGATATGTGAATGGAAGAGAGGCCATTTTGGCTATCCAGTTAGCAACAGATTGGTAAAATACATTAAAAATCCCAACATATGGAGGCTGAACAACATGCTGCTGAATAACTAACAAATCACAGAAGAAATCAAAAGATAAATCAAAATATGCATAGAAATGAATGAAAATGAAAACACGACAACCCAAAACCTATGGGACACTGTAAAAGCAGTACTAATGGGAAGCTTCATAGCAATACAGACTTACCTCAAGAAACAAGAAAAAAGTCAAATAAATAACCTAACTCTACACCTAAAGCAACTTGAAAAGGAAGAAATTATGAACCCTAGGGCTAGTAGAAGGAAAGAAATCTTAAAAATTAGGGCAGAAATAAATGCAAAAGAAACAAAAGAGATAATAGCAAAAATCAACAAAGCCAAAGCTGGTTCTTTGAGAAGATAAATAAAATTGACAAACCATTAGCCAGACTCATCAAGAAACAAAGGGAGAAGAATCAAATCAACAAAATTAGAAATGAAAATGGAGAGATCACAACAGACAATGATCATACATATATGATCACACACAACATACAAATGATCATAAGAGTCTCCTATCAGCAACTATATGCCAATAAAATGGACAACTTGGAAGAAATGGACAAATTCTTAGAAAAGTACAACTTTCCAAAACTGAACCAAGAAGAAATAGAAAATCTTAACAGACCCATCACAAGCATGGAAATCCAAACTGTAATCAGGAATCTTCCAACAAACAAAAGCCCAGGACCAGATGGCTTCACAGCTGAAGTCTACTAAAAATTTAGAGAAGAGCTAACACCTATCCTACTCAAACTCTTGCAGAAAATTGCAGAGGAAGGTAAGCTTCCAAACTCATTCTATGAGGCCACCATCACCCTAATACCAAAACCTGACAGAGATGCTACAAAAAAAGAAAACTACACGCCAATATCACTGATGAACATAGATACAAAAATCCTTAACAAAATTCTAGCAAACAGAATCCAACAACACATTAAAAAGATCATACACCATGACCAAGTGAGCTTTATTCCAGGGATGCAAGGATTCTTCAATATCCGCAAATCAATCAACATAATACACCACATTAACAAATTGAAAGATAAAAACCATATGATTATCTCAATAGATGCAGAGAAAGCCTTTGACAAAATTCAACATCCATTTATGATAAAAAACCCTCCAGAAAGCAGGAATAGAAGGAACATACCTCAACATAATTAAAACTATATATGACAAACCCACAGCAAACATTATCCTCAATGGTGAAAAATTGAAAGCATTTCCCCTAAAGTCAGAAACAAGACAAGGGTGTCCACTCTCACCACTACTATTCAACACAGTTTTGGAAGTTTTGGCCACAGCAATCAGAGCAGAAAAAGAAATAAAAAGAATCCAAATTGGAAAAGAAGAAGTAAAACTCTCACTGTTTGCAGATGACATGATCCTCTACATAGAAAACCCTAAAGACTCCACCAGAAAATTACTAGAGCTAATCAATGAATATAGTAAATTTACAGGATATAAAGTTAACACACAGAAATCCCTTGCATTCCTATACATGAACAATGAGAAAACAGAAATAGAAATTAAGGAAACAATTCCATTCACCACTGCAATGAAAAGAATAAAATACTTAGGAATATATCTACCTAAAGAAACAAAAGACGTATATATAGAAAAGTATAAAACACTGGTGAAACAAATCAAAGAGGACACAAATAGATGGAGGAATATACTGTGTTCATGCATTGGAAGAATCAACATAGTGAAAATGAGTATACTACCCAAAGTAATCTATAGATTCAATGCAATTCCTATCAAGCTACCAATGATATTTTTCACAGAGCTAGAATAATTTCACAATTTGTATGGAAATACAAAAAACCTTGAATAGCCAAAGCAATCTTGAGAAAGAAGAATGGAACTGGAGGAATCAACCTGCCTGACTTCAGTCTCTACTACAAAGCCATAGTCATCAAGACAGTATGGTACTGGCACAAAGACACAAATATAGATCAACGGAACAAAATAGAAAGCCCAGAGATAAATCCATGCATCTATGGACACCTTATCTTTGAATAGCAGCCCACTCCAGTATTCTTGCCTGGAAAATTCCATGGATGGACGAGCCTGGTGGGCTACAGTCCATGGGATCGCAAAGAGTCAGACACGACTGAGCGACTTCACTTATCTTTGACAAAGGAGGCAAGAATATACAATGGAGAAAAGACAATCTCTTTAACAAGTGGTGCTGAGAAAACTGGTCAACCACTTGTAAAAGAATGGAACTAGAACACTAACACCATACATAGAAATAAACTCAAAATGGATTAAAGATCTAAAAATGTAAGACCAGAAACTAAGGTGATGGCACCCCACTCCAGTACTCTTGCCTGGAAAATCCCATGGATGGAGGAGCCTGGTGGGCTGCATTCCATGGGGTCGCAAAGAGTCAGACATGACTGAGCGACTTCACTTTCGCTTTTCACTTTCATGCATTGGAGAAGGAAATGGCAACCCACTCCAGTGTTCTTGCCTGGAGAATCCCAGGGACGGGGGAGCCTGGTGGGCTGCCATCTAGGGGGTCGCACAGAGTCGGACACTGAAGTGACTTAGTAGCAAGACAAGAAACTATTAAACTCCTAGAGGAAAACATAGGCAAAACACTCTCCAACATAAATCACAGCAGGATCCTCTATGACCCACCTCCCAGAATATTGGAAATAAAAGCAAAAATAAACAAATAGGACTTAATTAAAATTAAAGGCTTCTGCACAACAAAGGAAACTATAAGCAAGGTGGAAAGACAGCCTTCAGAATGGGAGAAAATAATAACAAATGAAGCAACTGACAAGGAATTAATCTCAAAAATATACGAGCAACTCCGGCAGCTCAATTCCAGAAAAATAAACAACCCAATCAAAAAGTGGGCCAAAGAACTAAATAGACATTTAACCAAAGAAAACATACAGATGGCTAACAAACACATGAAAAGATGCTCAACATCACTCATTATCAGAGAAATGCAAATCAAAACCACTATGAGGTACCATTTCACGCCAGTCAGAATGGCTGCGATTCAAAAGTCTACAAGCAATAAATGCTGGAGAGGGCGTGGAGAAAAGGGAACTCTCTTACACTGTTGGTGGGAATGGAAACTAGTACAGCCACTATGGCGAACAGTGTGGAGATTCCTTAAAAAACTGGAAATAGAACTGCCATATGACCCAGCAATCCTACTGCTGGGCATACTCACCGAGGAAACCAGAATTGAAAGAGACACATGTACCCCACTGTTCATCGCAGCACTGTTTATAATAGCCAGGACATGGAAGCAATCTAGATGTCCATCAGCAGATGAATGGATAAGAAAGCTGTGGTACATATACAGAATGGAGTATTACTCAGCCATTAAAAAAGAATACATTTGAATCAGTTCTAGTGAGGTGGATGAAACTGGAGCCTATTATACAGAGTGAAGTAAGCCAGAAAGAAAAACACCAATACAGTATACTAACGCATATATATGGAATTTAGAAAGAAGGTAATGATAACTCTGTATGCGAGACAGCAAAAGAGACACAGATGTATTGAATAGTCTTTTGGACTCTGTGGGAGAGGGCGAGGGTGGGATGATATGGGAGAATGGCATTGAAACATGTAAAATATCATATGTGAAATGAATCGCCAGTCCAGGTTTGATGCATGATACAGGGTGCTTGGGGCTGGTGCACTGGGATGACCCAGAAGGATGGGATGGGGAGGGAGGTGGGAGCGGGGTTCAAGATGGGGAACACATGTACACTCATGGTGGATTCAAGTAGTGTATGGCAAAACCAATACAATATTGTAAAATAAATAAATTAACTTTAAAAATAAAATATCATTGTTCTAAGAAAAAAATAATATTCGATGATGGCAAGAATGAATAAACAGAGCTCTCCACTGCTGTAACAACCTGGGCTAGGACCTTGTAGGAAGACATTTGAAACCACTGAAATGACCAGAGAGAGAAATGTTGAAAGCAAGATGGCATATCCTTATCTTGGAATATGAGATAGCCATTTATGATGACTTTGAAAAATGGCATTGGCATACATTGTTCATGATAAAATATCAGCATGTAAAATACCCACATTTTGCCAATTAAAATTTTATAGTTCTCTAGTTTTGAATTTCTTGATTACAGAAAAGCAATGTACTTTGAAAAATAATGAAAACCTGGTCTGTTTCACTGGCTTTTGCTGGGGGTCCAAAGATGCTGGATTGAAATTCAAGAGGCTTCACTTACCCTTTGGTTTTTCTCTCGGCTCCTGAAAATTTCCTCATTAAAGTTAGTTATTTTCTTCCCCTGTTCCCTCTATCAGTGGCAGCTGACATTCACATTCAATTAGCTTCAGAGAATCCCCTAACACAGCTCAGATTCTGGGATATGGAATCCTCTCCTTGCCCATTGAGTCTGTCAATCAATCCATCAGAGGAGAGGAACCCAGGGGGATGGATCTTGAAATTCAAAGGAAGAGCCAAGAACAATTTAACATCCAGGCTCTGCTTCCATTTTGGCTCCTATGTCCACTTCAATGGAAAGTGGCAAGTGGTTCTGATTACCTTCTTGTCATTCTGCCTGCCAGAGGCCCTGTCTGCCAACCTTGCTAGGAGCTTGGCACTCTCCTTGTATAAATGTTCTGCTTGGAAATGCCTGGCCCTCTCTCCTTCCCTCTCTCTCTCACTCCCTCTCTCTATACATCACCCTGAAACCTTCTTGATTGCTTTTTTTATTTGGGAATCCAAGGTATCACTCAACAAAATGAGAAACCAGTAGTGATCACAGAAGCTTCCATGGTCAGCCACTGCTGACTAGAGTTGGGGACAGAGGAAACAGGAGAGGACGGAGGCTTTTGCTGCTGCTGCTAAGTCTCTTCAGTCGTGTCCGACTCTGTGCGACCCCATAGACGGCAGCCCACCAGGCTTTCCCGTCCCTGTGGTTCTCCAGGCGAGAACACCGGAGTGGGTTGCCATTTCCTTCTCCAATGCATGAAAGTGAAATGTGAAAGTGAAGTCGCTCAGTTGTGTCTGACTCTTCATGACCCCATGGACTGCAGCCTACCAGGCTCCTCCATCCATGGGATTTTCCAGGCAAGAGTACTGGAGTGGTTTGCCATTGCCTTCTCTGGGAGGCTTTTGAAGCTCCTCCAAATCTGGGGAAATAACTTCATTTTCCAAATTTCCCCAAGTAATCTGTCTGTGCACCTCAACTAGAGTATACTTCTTATCAGAACCTTTAGACCAACCTCTGAGTATCTCTGAAGAGGAAATGTAAGAGGTGGAGCTATAGCCTTATGTGTGGGCAGGAGAGGACCAATGACTGGGGCTAACAGCCATCTCTTGGACTGGTGGGAGAAAGGGCCACCATTTCACTTCCACAGTGGGTGCCAGTTTGGGGCTGAGCAATAGTCTCTTCTGGTGAAAGAACCCACATCTTCCATTTATGGAAACCCCTTGACCGGAGTCCATCTCCACTGGGCATGTCACACAATCCTGGTCAATGATGAGATCTCATTTCTTTAACCCAAATGATTCAGGGCTGGATAGATGACCCAAGAAATACAAACAATCATTTCTATGGTTTCATCCCCAAGACTATGGGGAAAAGACCATTTAGGCAGGATGGCTAGCTGGCAGAGTCCAAGCTTGCTGCTAGTGGTGGCCATCCTTGATACCACTTAAGCAAACAGCCTGAGAGAACTGTGTCTGGTAGAAAGCAGCCTCCTATAGACACCAGGGATCTTTGGATCAACTATACATGAACTTCTATTTCAAATCTGGCTCAGAATGAGCCTCTTTCTCTTTTCCAACCCAAAGAGCTGTGACTAATTAGAGTTCTCAGGAGAAAAAACAACAAACCTATGAGGCCACTGTGGTGTCCCAGTTTGATCTGGAGAGTCAGGCTGGGAATCAGAGGGAAGAGCAAATCCAGAAGCT
Source organism: Bos indicus (assembly GCF_029378745.1). Lineage (NCBI taxonomy): Eukaryota > Metazoa > Chordata > Mammalia > Artiodactyla > Bovidae > Bos > Bos indicus. Next base: position 65,001,568 of record NC_091761.1, read on the forward strand.
GGTGTTGATTCTCCTTCATACATCCAGCCCCCGCTGGGGACCTGTCTTAGAGTCCCAGAGAGAAGGGACTTCTCATCACCAGGGGGGTACAAAGAAATAACTGCTGAAGTAGGTGGCTGGCATGGCTTGGAGACAACTGGAGGAAACAGCAGAAAGGTCCACCCATATGAGTCCATCTGGCTTGAAAGATCTGAGGTCACCAGAGTAGCTCATACTGGGCACTGTGGAAGGCAGGGGAGGAGAGGAAGGTACACAAGGGTAGCCAGGAAAGCTGAAGGTCAGAAACACACATGAGCTCCTCCTAAGGATCTACAGACTCAATTCTGGCTGGGGAGAAGCTGGGGGAGGATTTAGTGTTTATGATTCTAACATACTTTCCCACCACCCCTCAACTTGTCCAGCCCTGAGCCATAGGAACTTCCCAGCCCTCAAGACTTGGCTCCAATCCTTCATCCTCCCTAGGAGTTTTCAGGCTGTTCCAGGACTCATAGATCTTCCCATGTGGGCTCTGCTGGCATTTAGCATCTGTGCCATGATTTAGCACTTAATTATACTGACTTGCATCAAATGCTCTGCTCTTTATAAGGTTTCATCTTTTCAAAAAGAGACGGAAAGTTGGTTGAAAACCAAGCCTCTGTTGCCATTGCTTAGGTGCTGCCTACACTCCAACCCCAGCCATGCTCTTAGTAGACGCCCCACAACCCCTAGTATCCATGGATTGAGAGCCCATTCCTCAGGTCCTAGCCTGCATGTATAGTCATTTACATCCAAGGACAAGGGTAATGAAACTTCAATTAAAGATGCCCACCTGGCTGACTTTAATTACCCATTCAGTCTATCTGCTTCTCTTTCTTACAGTTTTTCTTCCCAAAGATCTTTATTCTAGGAATGTAAGATGGATTTTTTTTTAAACTCCTGATTTTCTCCTCTCACAAACTGCAGAAAGCTCTTGGGTAATAGAGTTTTTTTAAAAAAAATCTTTTTAACCTGACCACAACCAGAATGTACAAGTTTTCATGACAGAGTGATGGTAAACCATCCTGAATTTAAATATCACGATGTGACTCGAATAACAGGTACTCCAAAGGGACCTCTTCTGCTCAGTCATAGGGTAGATTCCAATTGTCTGTGCAAGATGTCAATTCAGAAGTTAGCTCAGGTTTGGACACTAGGAAGACAGCCTTTGTTTAATCATTTCTTACTGAGAAAATAAAGGGGGATGTAGACAATAGAATGGGGCAGGTGGGATAGTGGGAATTTAAAGTACCTACTTAAGACTATGTGGGCAAAATTCATTCAGCAAACATCTTGGAGCTGTCACTCACAAAGCACACAGTATCAACTGAGTAAAAGGTCTGCTAAGAGATAGGCTCGGAGAAGGCAATGGCACCCCACTCCAGTACTCTTGCCTGGAAAAATCCCATGGACAGAAGAGCCTGGAAGGCTGCAGTCGATGGGGTCCCTGAGGGTCGGATACGACTGAGTGACTTAGCTTTCACTTTTCACTTTCATGCATTGGAGAAGGAAATGGCAACCCACTCCAGTGTTCTTGCCTGGAGAATCCCAGGGAAGGGGGAGCCTGGTGGGCTGCCGTCTATGGGGTCGCACAGAGTCGGACACGACTGAAGCGACTTAGCAGCAGCAGCAAGAGATAGGCTGGGACCTGGGACCCTTTGCTACAATGCCTGCCCCTGGACAAATGTCTAACTGAGCAAAAAAAAAGAAAATACAAAGAAAATATAAGGGACTAAAAATAACTATGTAAGCATGCATGTCCAGTTGGGGCAAGTTATAGACAACAAGAGACAAAAAGACCAAAAAATCCCAACTGCCACTTCTGAGGAGCCAGGAGAAAAAGCAAGATGCTGAGATCAAAAGCTGGGTACTTTGCATGTCCCCTGAACACAATACCACCAAAGGGGTGGGAAGACCACCTAAGCCACCCCTCTGGCCCAACCCTTCTAACCACCCTTATCCTCACCCCATATAAGGAACCATATAAGGAACCCTTGGGGAGCAAGCAAACAAGTTAACATGTTACTTGTTTTCGCTCTCCCTTCTACAGCAGGAGCCCTGAATAGACTACTGCCTGAAATAGACATAAGCAAGATTCTGGCTTTAAACACAAGGGTTCACTGCGCCCTAGGGGAGGGCGATTTCAGAATTATGGAAAGGCGAAGCCATACTACTATGGAGGGAGAGGAGGAGGTGTGTGGAAGAGGAAACATGAGTCTGGATGATTCTTCGCATGGAGGAGCGAAGATGCCCAGTTAGAGCAGCACAGGAACACTAGTGGAGGAAGGATGTCTTTTCTTTCTTTTCTCCTTAAGATAGAAGAAACCTGAACATTAGTGAGCAAAGAATTAGTGAGAAATAACCTCAAAGTTGTGAGAAGAAAGGATAGTTGATAAAGTGATACTACAAAATCCCCACAAAGGCAGGATGAAAAAATATTAGAACTAAAATGAAAAAAAGATACAAACATATTTATGAAACAGAAATAGACCCAACAGTCATAGAAAACAAGCCTATGGTTACCAAAGCTGATGGGTGGGGTGCTGGAGGAATAAATTGGGAGTTTGCGACTAGCACTGCACACTATATGTAAAACAGATAACCAACAGGGACCTACTATATGGCACAAGGAACTATATTCAATATTTCATAATAACCTATAAAGGGAAAGAATCTTAGAAAGAATATAGAAATATATATGCATAACTGAATCACTGTACTGTACACTTGAAGCTAACACGGCATTGTAAATCAGCTCTCCTTCAACTTAAGTAATTAATTTAAAAAATTATGAAAAAATGTAAGTATGGACCAGAAGTAGAGACATTAGAGGGAAGGTGGAATGAAATAAAGAGCCTCCCTTTGGGTAAGACAGCAGTCATGAAGCCTGGAGCTGTTCCAGGCTGCGCGGCAGGCAATCAGGTGTTCATTCGGTTTAAGAACCAGGAATTACCCCATCCCGCCCGTCTGGGTCATCTCAGGGCACCAGGCTGAGTTTCCTGTGCGGTGCAGCCACAGCTTCCAGCTGGCTGTTTTCACATGGTAGTGTGTATATTTCAATGCTAAGGGAGGGGATATATGTATACACATGGCTAATTCACGATGTTGTACAGTAGAAACTAACACAATATTGTAAAGCAATTATATTCCAACTTAAAAAATGCAGACACACACACACACACACACACAAAGAATGATGAAAACAGGGAGTTTCCTGGTGGTTCTGTGGCTAGGACTCGGTGCTCCTAATGCAGGGGGCCTGGGTTCTACCCCAGTCCAGGAACTAGATCCCACATGCTGCAACAAAGATCCTGCATGCTGCACAGCCAAATAAATAAATATTTTTTAAAAGGAAATGATGAAAACAAACAAGCAGACAGCACTGTTGGGGAAGGGGAGGTTGTGAAGAACAGCAGAGATGAAGCCTAAATATAGAGGATTAGGTCCCAGGGATGCCAGTGGGCAGTGGGGATGGGGCAACATTTTTAGAGTTTGAGAAGCAAGTGAGGTGCTCATGGATGTGCCAGAAGCAGGCTTCTGGGAGAAGACAGAACCCCAGCAGGAACAGAAGACAGAAGGGACATAGATGGAATAGGGCTGTCAGAGCCTGGATGATGCTGGAGAAGAGAATGTTCAAGAGACTCACTGAGTCAAGGAGAAGCTAGGAGAAGGGAGTAGGGCATGTAGATGAAACTCCTTCCTTCCAGGAGAAGGAAGAAAATGCTGAGGGGAGGGAGGTGCATGGAGACAGGGCAGGCAGGCTCCCAGGGAGTCTCAGTGAAGCCCCTTAGAACCAACTGGAGACAACAGTCTGATGCCCACATGCCCAGTCCTGCTCTGAAGCCCAAGGCTCCATCTGGGTATGGAGAACTAGTCCCAGAGGAGGACTGGCTCCAGGGTGCTCAGCACTCTGAACTGAGGCCACACTGGATTTTGGGGCTCAGCTCCCAAAGCCAGAGGACCCTGTCCCTGACAGGCCACCCCCCCAAGGCCCCTCTCCCACCAGAGTTACATCCCCAGTGGGGTGCAGCCTCTGGGAAAGTGTTACACCATGGCTTGGCCATGGCCTTGGCATAACCAGCAGCAAGTAGGCAGCAGTGCACCCGTCAAGTCAGCAGCTGGCTGAGCTGGAACCTGGGCTCAGTTACACCGGCCCTGGTGCCGGTGCTGACTTAGCATCACCCAAATTATTTTGATAGATTCCAGGAGGAGAAAACTACAGGAAAAACCCCAGTGTTTCTCCACTACAGAAACCAACTGTCTCTCTTCTCACTCTTTTTAATTACTTCACCTCTAGCTCACTGCATCATAAACAGAGAGAATCTATCAAGAAATAGTCAAAACTGTCACTTACAAAGATCAAAAACTTACAATACGCAAGATGCTGTGCTAAATCCATTAAAAGAATCACAGCAACAACTTTTCCAGGTGGATGCTAATCCCATTGCACAGACAGTAAAACCAAGGCACACAGTGTGACTGACGCCAAGCACACAGTCAGTAATGAGGACTCAAGCCTGAATTAGCCTGACTCCAGCCAGACTTCCATGGTCAGCATCCACCATACTAAGTACTCAACAATACACATGCCTTCTCCAGGAAGCCTGTCCAGCAAGGTCATTTTGAGGTTCCTCATAGCTGGGTGGGAGGCTTCTTCAGAGTTGGCAGTGCTTCACACTCACAGAGGTGCTGTGAGTGTCGGGCAAGGCATCGTCTCAAAGGCCTCTCTGGACACCTGGGTTCTGGGATCATGGTCTGCTTCTGGCCGAGGCCTGCTAGAAGGCTGGGTGGAACATGCAGCCTTGCAAAGCAAGAAGCCTAGACAACAGGACCTTCTCAATTGACAGATTTAGCAGCTCCATGACATTGTTAAGACCTTGTGGTTAAGTGGTACAGACTCCACCTGCCAATGCAGGAGACACAGGTTCGATTCCTGGTCCAGAAGATCCCACATGCCGAGGCTCAACTAAGCCTACACACCACAACTGCTCAAGCCCATGTGCCCTAGAGCCCAAGCTCCGCAACATGAGAAGCCACTGCAGCGAGAAGCTCACATGCTGCAACTAGAGAGTAGCCCCCACCCCCACTTTCACTGCAACTAGAGAAAAGCTCAGGCAGCAAAAGACTCAGCACAGCCAAATAAATAAAAAAAATTTAAAGACCTAGATTCCTTGTAACATTGTACTTTGTAATTATCACAGAAATATTTTGGCCACCTGACTCGAACAGACAACTCATTGGAAAAGACCCTGATGCTGGGAAAGACTGAAGGCAGGAGGAGAAGAGGATGCCAGAGTATGAGACGGTTGGATGGCACCACCGACTCAATGGACTTGAGTTTGAGCAAACTCTGGGAGATGGTGAAGGACAGGGAAGCCTGGCGTGCTGCAGTCCATGGGGTCACAAAGACTTGGACATGACTTAGCAACGGAAAAATAACAACACGCTCAGGGCATGGATACTCAGTTAGACAGTTGTATGGCTCCAGGCATCTATATCCTCACCCAGCAACTCCAAACACTAGGAAGGAGAAAGGAGAACTGCACTTCTTAAAGGAAGAGGAGACCTTTTTCTCAATCTCTCCCACCCCCATCCCTGAGTTCTCATATGTTTCATTGGCCAAAATGGATGGTTTACCTGAATGTAAATAAACCACTAGCAAGAACTGAAATACTATGATTATATTAGATCTCCAGAGGATCCTTAGAACTACAAACCTCAATCTTGGATGTACATTTTAATCATATGGGAGTTTTTAAGACCCACTCCAGACCAATTAAATCAGAATGTCTGGGAGTGTAACCCAAGTGTCAGCATTGTTTGAAGAATTCCTCGGGAGACTTTAATGAGCAGCCAGGGTAGATAATCACTGTTTGAACTAATCACACATTACCACCTGCTGCTGGGCCAGAGGCCTGAGGAAGTTCTGGGTTCTGCCAGCAGCAAAGAAGATAGAGATGGATGCTGCATGGGTTGCAGTCAGTCCTGGCAAGACTCAGAAGATATAAAACACAGAACAGGAAGATGTTCACAGAAAGGAAAGGGGATTTGAGGGAATGCTGACGGAGGAAAAAAAACATACAACATGATCAGGGAGTATTTGCCTGGGAGGGTAGCACAGTATGTGGGGACCCAGCGTTTATCCTAAGCTCCTTTAGGATATCACACCACACGGTAATCCTGTGTATCATCCACTCCTCAGGCCCAGCCTGAGCATAGTACTGAGTTTTTTCTCCTTCATCCATGGTACGCTAACAACACTGCACTGGGATGACCCAGAGGGATGGTATGGGGAGGGAGGAGGGAGGAGGGCTCAGGATGGGGAACACTTGTATACCTGTGGTGGATTCATTTTGATATTTGGCAAAACTAATACAATTATGTAAAGTTTAAAAATAAAATTAAATTAAAAAAAAAAAGATGATGAGCTATGGGGGACGGTAGTGAGAACTTTCGGACACAACTTTCTCTTAATGACAAATAAAAGATCACTGAAAGAAACACTCTGGGTTTGGAGATTTTTCTATGGTCTAACTTTACCTCTGGTCTCCTAGGAAACTCATCTAACTGAATGCACTCATAAAGGCTCTAAATGGGACAAATGCCTCTGTTGATTCACAAGGAGAGTCCTTAAGGAGACTGTGACTTGGGAGATGTTTCTCTATGCTGCTTCTGCTGCTGCTAAGTCGCTTCAGTCATGTCCGACTCTGTGCGACCCCATAGACAGTAGCCCACCAGGCTCCCCCATCCCTGGGATTCTCCAGGCAAGAACACTGGAGTGGGTTGCCATTTCCTTCTCCAATCCATGAAAGTGAAAAGTGAAAGTGAAGCCGCTCAGTCGAGTCCGACTCTTCAAGACCCCATGGACTGCAGCCCACCAGGCTCCTCCATCCATGGGATTTTCCAGGCAAGAGTACTGGAGTGGGGTACCATTGCCTTCTCCGATGTTTCTCTATGGTTATCCTTTAACCTTTCCTCTCTCAATATGTCTTATTGACAAATATCAGTGGTAGCAACCCTGTCTGAACACTGGAATCTGGGAAGATTCTAAAATATCCCATTGCCCCCACCAGTACGCAGACCATGAAATCAGAATCTCTAAGGAAACCAAACATGGAACAATGGACTGGTTCCAAATTGGGAAAGGAGTACGTCAAGGCTGTATATTGTCACCCTGCTTATTTAACTTATATGCAGGGTACATCATGTGAAATGAAGGCTAGATGAAGGACAAGCTGGGATCAAGATTGCCAGGAGAAATATCAATAACCTCAGATATGCAGATGACACCCCCCATATGGCAGAAAGTGTAGAGAAACTAAAGAGCCTCTTGATGAAAGTGAAAGAGAGTGAAAAAGCTGGTTCAAAACTAATATTCAAAAAACTAAGATCATGGCATCTGGTCCCATCACTTCATGGCAAATAGATGGGGAAACAATGGAAACAGTGAGAGACTTTATTTTCTTGGGCTTCAAAATCACTGCAGATGGTGACTAGAGCCATGAAATTAAAAGGCTTTTGCCCCTTGGAAGAAAAGCTATGACCAATCTGCTGCTGCTGCTGCTAAGCTGACCAACCTAGACAGCATATTAAAAAGCAGAGATATTACTTTGCTGACAAAGGTCCGTTTGGTCAAAGCTATAGTTTTTCCAGTAGTCATGTGTGGATGTGAGAGTTGGACTACAAAGAAAGCTGAGTGCTGAAGAACTGATATGTTTGAATTGTGGTGTTGGAGAAGACTCTTGAGAGTCCCTTGGACTGCAAGGAGATTCAACCAGTCCATTCTAAAAGAAATCAGTCCTGAATATTCATTGGAAGTACTGATGCTGAAGCTGAAGCTCCAAAACTTCGGCCACCTGATGCGAAGAACTGACTCATTTGAAAAGACCCTAATGCTGGGAAAGATTGAAGGCGGGAGGAGAAGGGGACAATAGAGGATGAGATAGTTGGATGGCATCACTGATTTGATGGACATAAGTTTGAGCAAGCTCCAGGAGTTGGTGATGGGCAGGGAAGCCTGGCATGCCGCAGTCCATGTGGTCGCTGAGAGTCAGATATCACTGAGTGAGTGAACTGAAGTGAAGTAACAATCATAGGCATCAATAGTTTTTAAAGCTCCCCAAACAATTCCAATGTGTAGCCAAAGTTGAGAACCCCTATCCTATGTTCAAGATCCAAGAAAACTTGATCTGAGTATTTTCATTAAAAAAAAAAGTTTCATATGAGAATCCCCATCAGTGAATCATGTAGTTGGTGGAGAATTTACCTCCTGAAGCATTACATTTGTAAGACTGGATGGGGAGTGGTACCACCTGGACCTTTTTTGGACAATGCAAGATGCCTTTTTTCAAAATGATGCTGATAGCTACCAACTTGACACAAGCTACAGAGAGGAGATGAGGTGCAGGAGGGCATCTGTAGCCAACCTACCCATGACAGACACTAATTCAGCTTTGACATCTGTTAGTAGGGTAGCATAAAGAAGAAAAAAATTTGAACACAGACTGCAAGAAGGGAGGGAAATGCCATTATCAATGACCCAGAAATTTACAATAATTGAGCCCATTAGTTGTATCCATTTATTATTTGTAATGCCACTTTGCATGTTTCCAGGTAAGGGATGGCCACCTTTAGGGCCAGTTGAGGGTCACTTAGGCAGTTGGGGAACTTGGGGACGTTCATTTGGTGGCAAAGGTGGCTGGGCCCTCATTGTCTACAAGTTTAATTTATAAACTTTTTAAATTTGCTCCTTTCTCTCCAGCACAGATTAATCACTTTCATCCTAGGGCTGAGGCGGCAGGGGAGGGGCGGGGGGCACAGGGGATTCCTGCTCCAGTCACTTTGGGTCAGCTGGGAGGATAAAAAGCTTCATGACAGGTCGAGTTTCTCATCTTCTCATAGCAATGGGTTTTTCTGTCAAAGTAAAAAGTGTTTTAGGGACTGCAGGAGGATGAACTGCAGTCAGGGATCTGACACTTGATGTCAGAATTGCCAGGGAGCTTTTATAAATCCTGATGTGGACACCAGGCTGCATCCCATACCAATTACAGCAGAATCTCTGGAGGTGGAAGCCAGGCCCAGGGTACTTGTTGAAGCCCCCCAGGTGATTTCAATGTACAGCCACGTTTGAGAACCAGTAAGCCAGGGGCGGCTTCTCTGGTGTCTCAGAGTTAAATAATAGTACACACGCAATGCAGGAGATGTGGATTCAGTCCCTAGGTTGGGAAGATCCCCTGGAGAAGGAACTGGCTTCAGTATTCTTGCCTAGGAAATCTCATAGACAGAGGAGCCTGGCGGGCTACAGCCAATGGAGTCGCAGAGAGACAGGACTTAGCAACAAAATAATCCAATCCAATCAAGCCAGGGGTGTGATCCTCAACCCCCCAGGCTACGTTTAAAAGCCCCTGGGAGCTTTTGAATTTACCAATGTCAAAGTCCCCCACTCAGAGACACTCATCTACCTGGCCTGGGGTAAGGACTGAGTGTCAGGATTTTTAAAAGTCCCACAGATAGGATTCTACCAAGCAGAAGAGTTGAGAAGAACAGCTGGAGGGTGGCGGTTGATCACAGATAGACGGTGGTCACCATCACTGTATCCTGGCACAGATCAGAGTCGGAAGAGGGTCCAGGCTCTGACTTTTCTCTGATGAGCCTGGGACCCTGCTTGCTTTCTGAGCACTCCTGGTGATTCTCACACCCTTGTTCACAAGCAGGGGGATGCAGGGTCTGGCCAGATCTTTTTTTATGAGACATGTGTATCTGAGCAGTTTTGCAGGCCTGAACTTTTGTAAGCTGAATGCTAATTTTCAGTGCTAAGAGAAGCATCCATTTGCAAGAATACCATAGCACAGGGGTCCTCACTGCACCCAGTCCATGGACTGCTACTGGTGGGTGGCTTGTTAGGAGCCAGGCCACTCAGCAGGAAGTGAGTGCCCAGGCCAGCAACTGTATTTACAAAATACAACTTCATCTGTATTTTCAGCCCCTCCCCATCACTCACATTACTGTTCAGCCTCCTGTCAGAGTGTGCATTATGGTGAATTGTATAATTATTTCACTGTACATCACAATGTAATAATAATAGAGATAAAGTGCACAATAAATGTAATACATTTGAATTATCCCCAAACCATCCCTCCTCCTCTGTGCCCGGTCAGTGGAAAAATTGTCTTCTGTGAAACCGGTTTCTGGTGCCAAAAAGGTTGGGAACTGCTGCTGTGGCAGATAGATCTTTAGTGAAATGAAGAATCCACTTATAGTCACCCAGTCTCAACATTTGGCCTGTTTTCAAACTCCATGTTCTGAGCTAGCGAAGCTTCTTTGTGTCTGTGTTTACAATCCTATGGGCTAAACTCACCTTTTAAAAATGAGCTTCATCTTAACCTCATCTCTGGATTCAGAGAGATCATGGGCACTTCGTGTGGCAGGATTCATTCAACAATGGCAGGGTCAGAGGACCGGACCACATTCCGGGGCCCACACACGCTCTGCCAGGACGTTGTGGAGTGACGCTGCTTCTTCAACAGGGAGACTTTTCACTTGTGTTATTTTCATGTTTCTGTGTAATGATGAGAAATGTCCAAACAACACAAACTGTGGATTTAAGTCTTTTGCCCGAACAATGCAATGAGCTTTCAATTCTGTTTTTCTGTTTTACTGCATAAGCTTGTTAGGAAGTTAGAGATGGATGAATGAATTCATTTTCCACACACTGAGTGCCTACCATGTGCTGGGTATTGGTGCCATGTAAATGGGACATTGTCCCTGCCATCAAGGGGCTCCCTTGGTGGGGACAGAGAAAGGTGGTGGTATGGAGGAAGCCAGGTGTTAGGAGGCTCAGAAAGAACATTTTTCCTAGTCTAGGCAGGGGATCCCAGAAGGCTCTGTGTAAGTGATGACACCTCAATAGGGTTATCAAAGCACAGAGATAACAGTTGACTAGGTGAGGTAGGGGTGGGATAGAGTGGGAGACAGCTCACATTCTGGACAGAGGACCACATCTGTGTACATGCAGAGTGCCTCGGAGATGCCTGGGGAGGTGGATCAGAATGGCCTGGTAAAGGGCCTTTTATGGACCCACACAAGATGGGTCTGGAGAATTAGCCAGGGCCAATCATGGAAGGGGCTTCCCAGATGGCACTAGAGGTAAAGAATCTGCCTGCCAATGCAGGAGACATAAGAGACTCGGGTTCGGTCCCTGGGTCAGGATGATCCCCTGGAGGAGGACATGGCAACCCACTCCAGCATTCTTGCCTGTAGAATCCCATGGACAGAGGAGACTGGTGGGCTACAGTCCATACAGCCATGAAGAGTTATACATGACTGAAGCGACTTAACATGCATGCACACAATCATGAAAGGTCTCCTTATAATATGCCCCCCAAACACTTGCAGAGCACACCAAAGAATTTTTCCAAAGGCAATGGAACATCATTGAAGGATTTGTGAACAGAGGACCAAACATAATCCAATATGAGTTTGAAAGAACATACTTTAGTGGCAGGGTGGAGGATAGATTTGAGGGAGGAGAGACGAAAGCCATGTCTCTTAACCTGGGTCCCACCGCCTGACCTTCTAATGTAGTTGGTTTGGGGGGTGTCTGGGCATCAGAATTGTTCAAAGTTCTCCAAGGGATTTGGACATGCAATAGGGGTTGAAAGTCACAGGTGTGTGCAGAGTAGTCAGGCGGAGGCCAAGGCAGTGATCTGGGTAGTGGAAGGAAGGTATTTCATATACTAAGGTAGCAGCTGAAGAGGGCAGAGGACAAGACTACCGCTGATGACACGGGAGGCAAGGAGACGAGACAGGCGTGACTCTCGTCTAGGGTTGAGAAAAGGTGAGTGGAGAGGTATGATTTACCCAGACTGAAACTCTGCAGGAAAAGCAGTTTTTGGAGAGAAGAGAAAGAATCCACTTTTTCAAATATATCAGGTCTATGGGTACAGATTTGGATAACTGTTTAATAACTGCAGTTTATTCATTTTTTTCCTTTTTTATTGCAGTATAGTTAATTTACAATGTTGTGTTAGTTTCTGGTGTACAGTAAAGTGATTCAGTTTATATTACATATGTGTTATATATATATATATTACACATTCTTTTTCATTAGAGGTTACTGTTGATACAAAGTACTGAATATAGATAGTTCCCTGTGCTACAGAGTAGTGAGGCAGGAGGTAAATGCCCCACTATCCAGGGCAAAGTGATTAGAGATTCATTCCCTATGGATCAAAACTGCAAGATGAGACTAGGAGGGCAATCAAGGAAGGAGGCTGGGCCCTGCTCAGACCACGTGTTTCTTTTCCTGAAGGCAGGAGATCTCCCCAACCACACATGTGGCCTCCTCCTTGGAGGCCAAAGGGGAGCTATGTCAAGGGATGTGCCCCAACCATAAGCCTTTTAGGGAAAATTCACCTTTGCTAAGAGATACGTGCACACACATGGGAGAATCCTGAGATATTCCAAGTATGGACTGAGAACCAGGCACAACAAAATGATTGGCCAAAGGAAACGCAGAAGAAATACCCCATAAAAGTCATTCAAACTGCCACAAGGGCGCAACTCAGTGACTCACTCTCTCCCTGAGTCTGCCCACTTTCATCTTAATAAATACTTTGCTTGCTTCACTACTTTCGGTCTTTGTGGAAATTCTTCCATGCAAAGCCAAAGGGTCAGGGCCTTGTCACTGACCAGGTGGTCTAGTGGCTAGGATCTGGTGCTCTCACTGCCCTGACCCAGCCTCAGTCTCTGGCTGGGAACCCAAGTCCCGCTCCAAGCCACTGCAGGCTGAGGCCACTTGAGATCAGTAAGACCTTATTTAGGAAGAATCAGTGTTTTAAATGTGAGACACATATAAAGATACAACCAATATAGTAATGGGGCTGAAGGGCCGGATTTCTGTCAACAGCATAGAAAGAGCAGTTCAAATCCCATGGGTGGGTGATAAGCCAGTGAAGGATGTTCAGGCTTAGAAGAGAATAAGGCTGCCACCAGGACCCTGGGAAATGTTAACTGGTAAAGACAGAGCACAGGAAGAGGAACCAATAAATGCAGCTGAGAGACTCAAAATGAACCCAGGAGATGGGATCTGGAGAGCCCCCAGGGAGATGCAGCTTCAAGGCACCAGTGAGCAACACTGTAATGTGCTGTGAGGAACAAACAGGACCAGGACTGAAATCCCTGGGTGGGGTTAACTTCAGACAGGCCATGTCAGTGGAGCGGGGAAGGCCAACCCAGATGGTGGCAATTTGCAAAGAATAGATGAAGAGTAGAGAAAGAGAAACAGCAAGTACTGACTTGCTGTTTGAAGAAACCAGGCAGGGAGGGAAGGGTGGGAGATCAGACAGAAGCTAGACGGGGTTCAGGATCAAGGCCATTTTCTCGGTAGGAGTGGAGGTAAGAAAGGAGAGCCCCGAACATGTTTATAGTAGAAGAAACAAAGCTGGGAAGGAAGGGGCGGGAGATACATGGCAGAGGGACTGATGGATGGACGGAGCACCTGTGGGAGGCCACAGGGAAGAGGGGATGTCTTCCACCAGAGAGGAGGGCTCAGCCTTGGGCGGAGGGAGGAACATCCCCACCCAGTAGTTGAGGGGAAAGGAAAAGCAGGAGAAGAGGCAGGTGGGCTCTGGGTGGGGAGAAAGGCCAACCTTAAGAAAAATTCCATCTGATAACCTCTCTTTCCTCTATGAAATTAAAAGGCAGGACTCTGCTGAGGCCATGATGACAGGTGGTGGGTGGGAGATGTGAGGAGAATAGTAAATATTTAGTATCACTGCTGTTGGGACTGGGAGAGGGAGCTGCCTGAGGGTTGCAGGCAGCACTGGGAGCGAAGTGGAGGTTGGGAGTGGCAGAGATGCTCGAACCAGTTTGAAGGTGGGGAAAGCAGAAACTTACCGGGGTGCAGGAATCAGCCCACGGTGACAGGTCCCTGCCCTCACCATTCATCCCTTCCTCCATCCCACCCCCATTTTTACTCCTATGTTCCACACTCACCACCTTCCTGCACAAAGTGTGGGCTCAAGTCAGTATGCTGAGCAACAGGCAGAAACTTGTTGGAAAAGCCTGATCTCAGGTGTCACCCCAGACCTCCTGTAACAAGATCCCCCGGTGACCAGAGTACCCAGTACATTTGAGAACCACTGCCGTCTATGGGGGAGAAGGCAATGGCACCCCACTCCAGTACTCTTGCCTGGAAAATCCCATGGACAGAGGAGCCTGGTAGGCTGCAGTCCATGGGGTCACTAATAGTCGGACATGACTGAGCAACTTCACTTTCACTTTTCACTTTCATGCATTGGAGAAGGAAATGGCAACTCACTCCAGTGTTCTTGCCTGGAGAATCCCAGGGATGGGGGAGCCTGGTGGGCTGCCGTCTATGGGGTCGCACAGAGTCGGACACGACTGAAGCGACTTAGTAGCAGCAGCAGCAGAGCCCTAGTCTTTTCCAGCTATAGTTCTTGTTGCCTTCTGAATACACCATGCAGTGTGTGTGCCTGTCTTGGAACACTGCTCCCTCATGCTTTACAGCCAATAATTTTTCTCCTTTAAGGCTCTATGTCAATCTTATCCTCTCTCTAACTTTTCCCAAGGCCCTGCTGGGAAGAGCTGTTTGCTGCCTCAAATGTAATTCCAGAGCCCTCATCTGAGTGCCTCCATGTTACTCTCATTTATCCTCAGCACCCAGCACAGTACCTGGTACAAAGTCAGTGCTCTGTAAGATGCCTGAGTATTCACTGAATGAAACCAAGGATACGATTCCCAGCTCCACGTCCCAAACCATGTACCTGATGCTTTTCTGCACAGGGAAAGTCATGCCTGTTTTAAAAAATAAATAGCGCTATAAATTAAGCCCCAAATTTCTCACCATGCATTCACCTGTTATGACTCCAAACCCTGGGAAAGCACTGGGTTTGCAGTTTTCTATAAAAATGTAAAAAGCCATATCTCACTCTTAAAAATTACATGCCACATAAAGCTCAGGTCTCAGGTCCCAACCTTGGGCAGGCTCTTTTCCCAAGTGGCTATAAAGAAATGCAATATTTCAAAACCTCAGGAGTTCACCCATTACTTAAGGTTCCAAGTGTGGAAACCCTGAGTTGGAAGCCTATTTTCAAATATAACAAGGGAGGTCAAGTAAATTACAAACATGTGCAGCCTTTCAATCTACTCTGGTTCTTGGGTATGAAAATCAGGTCTTTTAAAACCCCTTTTTTTCTATCCCCTTCCCCTTTTTTCTTTTTTATACCCTTTTCTCCATCCCTTCTGGAGCCTGACATATAGTTGGTGCTTAATAAATGTGCTTCTGATCAATTGAAGAGGACCTATTTCCCTGCTTTACCTTTCACAGCTAACTTGAACCAAGAAATATTAATTGTGTGGCAACTTGCTGAGCCACATGCTAAATGTTTATTTCCTGCTTTCAGATCTTCCCCTACCTTTCCAGATTTTCTTTCCAAACCTGGGATTTATGACTGATCATTACTGCTTAATTCCTGCTGTGCTATTAAAATAACCTGGGAACCCAGGAGCCTCAGGGAGCAGATGGAAAACAGTGAAATCCACCCGCGTACAATTTCAGATCTATCATCTTATTAATCAAGTTAGGCCCTGAAGAAATAACTCTTTTGTCCTTAAACATTTCCAGAAACGCTAGCATTCAGGGTGCTTCCATCCCCACCCCACCCCCAGCTCATTAAGACCTGCCAGTCACACTGTGTAGGAAAGGACTTTCATTTGTGTCATTAATGCTGCCTTACAAAACTGCAAAAATCTAGAAGCTCATGGCAAAAAAGAAAAGCATATGCCATTAAAAATAAGCATTTAAAAGATTCAGAGTCATGGGATCTTTGGTACATCTGTAACAGGTATGTGGATTCCTCCAAATAAGGGAGTGGTGGTGGGGGGTGGGGGTGGGGGGCGGTTAACAGGTGTCTGCTGCCTATGAGGCTCTGTCCTAGCACTTTTCACAGATTATCTCATTATGTCATCACAAAAGACCTGCCAAGTGGCTACTGTTAGTCTCATTTTATAGATGAGGCAACTGAGGCTCAAAGAGGCTAAGAAAACCACCCAGAATAAGATAGTTACTAAGGCTATTCAAGATGGTGCTCCCATAGGGGTCATGGTTAACATGCCTATCTCAAAAGTTATGCCTTTTTTATTGCACTGAATTGGCATGAGTCCTATTTTTTTAGAATCTGCCCTTTATATAACAAAACAACAACAACAAAATGCATTATGGGATACCCTCAAAGGACATCCTGCCAAAACATCTTATTTCACTTATCTTTCATGGTAAATGAAATTTCCAAATGACTTACTCATTGGGATTATGGCCACTGAAACTCTCTGTAAGGATGACAATGTTTGCTGCAGTGAAGATAATTCCAAATTAGAACTCATTAAATGTTTATTCCCCAGAGAAGGGAATGGCTACCCACTCCAGTTATTCTTGCCTGGAGAATTCCATGGACAGAGGAGACTGGCGGGCTACAGTTCATGGGGTCGCAGAGTCAGACACACCTGAGTGACTAACACTTTCACTTCACAAATGTTAATTAAGCATGTACTTTACCCAAGGCACTATGGTAGATGTTGTAGCAAACATACAAAAAATTCTGTAGCCTCAATAAGCTTACACAGTAAATAGCAATTTTAGATTTAAACAACAGTGTAGTGTGGTAAATAATTGTCACTAGCGCCCCAGAGGGTAAAGTGCCAAATAAATTTTCTATGCAATGTGTGTAGACCCTCAGACATTATATGAATAACGCTTAACAGATATCCTGGCAGCTCAAAATATGAATTTCACTGAAGCAACTCCTGTCACCCACCCTGAGGAAAGGCGTCTTGGGAGGCCAGACAGAGCTCTGATGAGGAGTCTCTGTGAGGCTGAGCTTGAGAGCAGAAGGCCTGGAGCACTCATTAGAACTGACTGTACAGGTTGGGGCAGGATGCAGAGGGGAAGACTCTGAAGAGTCTCATTTTGCATTTACCTTTGCACATAGAGTTGTCCATACAATTACATTCTGTCACTCTGGCTACCTCAAAAAACCTCAGGCTAAGTAGGACGAACATTAAGCTTGGCACTGACAGCCTTAGCATGCAAAGGACTGGCTACCAAAATCCTCTGGCCATTTCCAGCCCACCTGGACCACAGGTTTCTCAGAATCTCAAGACAGAGGAAAGGCCTTGCTTCTAGCAGCAGTCCCCACCACCAGGATCTAATGTCTGATGATCTGAGGTGGAGCTGATATGAAAATAATAGAAATAAAGTGCCCAGTAAGTATAGAGTGCTTGAATCATCTTTGAAAACTTCCCCTACTCCCCGGTCTGTGAAAATATTGTCTTCCACAAAACTGATGTCTGGTGCCAAAAAGGTTGGGGACTACTGGCTTAGAGCCAGTGATGTGCTGGAGTGTAAAATCTATTAAATAGATAATATATTAAAAACAGATTATTGTTAATCTATTAATCTGATGCAATAATCTATTATTATTACCTCAATCTATAATAATCTGTTAATCCAGTGTGTAATAATCTATTATTATTACATCTAATGCCTGATGTAATAACAATAGAAATAAAGTACACAATAAATGTAATATACTTGAATCATCCTAAAACCATCTCCTGCTCTCCAGTCTGTGGAAAAATTGTCTTCCACAAAACCAATCTCTGGTGCCAAAAAGATCAGGGACTACTGGCTTAGCGCCAGGGATGTGCTAGAGTTGACGTGCCCCAGCGAGGGAGAGTCAGTAGATTCAGGTGATAATCAGCCATGATAGGAGCATTTACACTACAGAAATTGGCAAGTTACACATCAAAGCTGCTTCTTTTTTGTGGAGAATTTGCCAGCTCACCACTGCTTAGAGCTGTCCATATACCGTCATCTCTCTGATTTGTATAATGACATTAACTCAGCAAGCCTCAAGTTAAGATGATATGCTAGCATTGAAACATGTATATTATCATATGTGAAATATATTATCATATTATCATGTGTATTATGATTTCATAATATGATATGAAATCATATCATATTATCATATGTTAAATATCATATGTATATTATCATATGTAAGATCACCAGTCCAGGTTCGATGCATGAGACAGGGTGCTCAGAGCTGGTGCACTGGGATGACCCTGAAGGGATGGGATGCGGAGGGAGGTGGGAAGGGGGTTCAGGATGGGGAACACATGTACACCCATGGCTGATTCATGTCAATGTATGGCTAAAACCACTACAATATTGTAAAGTAACTAGCCTCCAATTAAAATAAATAAATTAATTTTAAAAATAAATCTATATGAACTATATATAAAGTCTATATGAACATTTTTTTAAAAAATGATATGCATAATGAATTTCACCATTTGGTATTTAGCTCTAAGAGACCAAGGATGTATTTGCTTTCTAGCTGCTTTTCTTAAAGCATCACTAGCATCTCTAGTGGAGAAGGCAATGGCACCCCACTCCAGTACTCTTGCCTGGAAAATCCCATGCACAGAGGAGCCTGGTAGGCTGCAGTCCATGGGGTCGGGAAGAGTGGGACATGACTGAGTGACTTCACTTTCACTTTTCTCTTTCATGCATTGGAGAAGGAAATGGCAACCCACTCCAGTGTTCTTGCCTGGAGAATCCCAGGGATGGGGGAGCCTGGTGGGCTGCCGTCTATGGGGTCGCACAGAGTCAGACACGACAGAATCGACTTAGCAGCAGTAGCATCTCTAGACAAATTAGATCAGTGCTTGTCAAAGTGTGAGCCTGGATGGGGAGCATCAGAGTCACCTGTGAACTTGTTAGAATGCAAACTGTCGCTCCTCACTGCAGACCTACTGAATCTGGATCCTTAGGGATGCCCAGGTTTATTAAGCCCTCCAGGTGACTGTAATGCACGCTCAGGTTTGAGACATGGAACAAGAGTACGCTCTCCCCAAACAGTAAAACCAACCTTTGGCTTTTACCATTTATATACTGTGTGCACAATGTACAGGCTTATACTGTGCAATGAGCAAATTATCAGGTACCCGCTAAGTACCAACATGTGCACTATAGAACACCTGTGTCACAGTCAGCCTTCGGGGCGGCTTCCAGGGTACCTCCTTATTTTGTCTCCTCCCATAGTGAAGCATCAGGGGTCTGTGTGACCAGCAAAGTGCTCAGAAATTCTCATGTGTGACTTTGGAAGCCAGATCATAAAAACATAGTTTTCACTGTGGTCTCCTGGGCACATACTCTGGGGAGACCCAGCCACTCTGAGGAAGTGAGTCTTGGGAGGTCAGAAATGGCTTTGATGAGGACAGTCACCATGTTCTGAGGACAGGAGAGTAGACCAAGGTCCGTCCAGTCAAGGCTATGGTTTTTCCAGCGGTCATGTACGGATGTGAGAGTTGGACTGTGAAGAAGGCTGAGTGCTGAAGAATTGATGCTTTTGAACTGTGGTGTTGGAGAAGACTCTTTTTTTTTTTTTTTTAATTTTATTTTATTTTTAAACTTTACATAATTGCACTAGTTTTGCCAAATATCAAAATGAATCCGCCACAGGCATACATGTGTTCCCCATCTTACACTGTTGGTGGGAATGCAAACTAGTACAGCCACTATGGAGAACAGTGTGGAGATTCCTTAAAAAACTGGAAATAGAACTGCCTTATGATCCAGCAATCCCACTGCTGGGCGTACACACTGAGGAAACCAGAAGGGAAAGAGACCGTGTACCCCAATGTTCATCGCAGCACTGTTTATAATAGCCAGGACATGGAAGCAACCTAGATGTCCATCAGCAGATGAATGGATAAGAAAGCTGTGGTACATATACACAATGGAGTATTACTCAGCCATTAAAAAGAATACATTTGAATCAGTTCTAATGAGGTGGATGAAACTGGAGCCTATTATACAGAGTGAAGTAAGCCAGAAGGAAAAACATAAATACAGTATACTAACGCATATATATGGGATTTAGAAAGATGGTAACAATAACCTGGTGTACGAGATAGCAAAAGAGACCCTGATGTATAGAACAGTCTTATGGACTCTGTGGGAGAGGGAGAGGGTGGGAAGATTTGGGAGACTGACATTGAAACATGTAGAATATCATGTAAGAAACGAGTTGCCAGTCCAGGTTCGATGCGAGATACTGGATGCTTGGGGCTGGTGCACTGGGAGGGTTCAGGATGGAGAAGACTCTTGAGAGTCCCTTGAACTGCAAGGAGATCCAATCAGTCCATTCTGAAGGAGATCAGCCCTGGGATTTCTTTGGAAGGAATAATGCTAAAGCTGAAACTCTAGTACTTTGGCCATGCGAAGAGTTGACTCATTGGGAAAGACTCTGATGCTGGGAGGGATTGGGTGCAGGAGGAGAAGGGGACGACAGAGGATGAGATGGCTGGATGGCATCACTGACTCGATGAACGTGAGTCTGGGTGAACTCTGGGAGTTGGTGATGGACAGGGAGTCCTGGCGTGCTGCGATTCATGGGGTCGCAAAGAGTTGGACACGACTGAGCAACTGAACTGAAACTGAACTGAACTGATGGAGAGGCCCATAAGAATAGCATAGGCACTGAGAGCTGGCACCAATGCCAGCTATGTCAGCGAACCCCCTGGCAGTGGACCATCCACTGCTGCTGAGTCGCTTCAGTCGTGTCCCACTCTGTGCGACCCCATAGACAGCAGCCCACCAGGCTCCCCCATCCCTGGGATTCTCCAGGCAAGAACACTGGAGTGGGTTGCCATTTCCTTCTCCAATGCATGAAAGTGAAAAGTGAAAGTGAAGACAAATTTTCATTTGATTATAGCCCCAGCTGACATACAACTGCAGTCTCATGAGATACCTGAGCCAAAACCACCCAACCAAGCAGCCCCTCACAAATCCTGACCCACAGAAACTGTGAATGTTAAGGCACTAAGTTTTGGGGTAATTTGTTACAGAGTGATAGATAACTAATACATACTGTACTAAAAGTGCTTGAGAGTAGTCACACAGGGATGGTTTGACTGGTACAAAGTTGTATGAAACAAGGTCTTTCTCAAAAAGAAGCTCCATACTTACGGGGAAGATGAGAGGAGGAGAAGGGGACGACAGAGGATGAGATGGCTGGATGGCATCATTGACTCAATGGACGTGAGTCTGAGTGAACTCCAGGAGTTGGTGATGGACAGGGAGGCCTGGTGTGCTTCGATTCATGGGGTCACAAAGAGTCGGACACGACTGAGTGACTGAACTGAAATGAACTGAGCACTAAACGTAATTTTTTAGCTCATTATTAAGAAATCATAAGTCTATTGGGGAAATGCACATGCAAATACTTTGAAAAATGAGTTATGCTGTAAAGTTAAGTTTTCCAGCCCCTATTAAGCCTCAGGACAGCATTTTAATCTGTCTCCTTTCTTATTAAACTGTATCCTTCCTCTGCTTTTTAAGCAGAGTGAATACAAAGTGATTGTTATTGATAAGGTACGGGATTGTTGTGAAAACCAGGGCACACAAGATGTCATTTAGATGTCAGTGCAGAAAACCAGGGACCCAGAGCTGCATGTCAGTGGCTGCCTTCAGCATACTCAGGAGACTAACAGACAAGACCAGCTTCTGGTTTTTAGAATCTTCATAAATCGCTCATTTATTCCTCACCACAAACTCACAACTGTCACATATTCCTAATGAAAACACTGCAGCTTGGAGCAGATAAGTGAGGTCACCCAGCTAATAAGTGACCTGAAACTACTGTCTGACACTAAACCCAAGCACGTGGCCTCCACCAAACTCTCACTGTCTTCAGAAGGTCTCCGGTGTCAGCTTGTGTAATATAATATTTTAAGGTAACACATGTTCCCTGTGCAAAATCCCTAAGGTATAAAAAGTTAGGGTCCCCAGCCAACCCCTGGTTTTCTTCCCTGGAGACCACTGCTGCAACTAGGTCCTCATGTGTCCACCTAGAGAGGTTCTATTTAGCGTCTATCTTGATCCTCTCTGTCCCAGGGGCTGAGGACAACAGAGCAGTGTCAGAACCCTGGGCCATGAGGGAAACGCTGTCCTCCACCAGCATGAATGAGCCCATCTCCAGAGGCTTCCTCACCCTCCAGGATAGGATGCTATTTGCTCTGGCAACGACTGCCTTCTGGCTCCATCATGCCAACATTCTCCAAGGCCAATGCACTGCCAGCAGCAAGGCTTCTGATGTCACCAGTTGGTGACTCTCCTTCATGCCCAGTGCCATTTTTATTCATACAGCCTAAGGGACTCACCCTCCCTGCCTCAAGAGTCTGCTCAGGGGTATCAGAGAGAGTTTATGTCAATGCCTGCCAGGTCTTTATCAGAAAACAACACAGCAATTTAAACCAGGTGGGGACTTCCCTGGTGGTCCAGTGATTAGGACTTTGTGCTTCCACTGAAGGGGGCATGGGTTTGATCCTTGGTTGGAGAACTAAGATCCCACACACTGTGAGGCACAGCCAAAAAAAAAAAATCAATGTAAAAAAATTAATTAAAATAAAATTTTTGTAAAAAGATACTCCAGGTAACATGGACTTGTGTTCCAGGTCTCTGAACTTGAGCAACATCAGTCCAGCTCTCTGACCCTCATGCTGGGCTCACCCTAGAGGGCCAACCGAGTCAGGGAGGACATCTGTGCCTGTTTCTGTATCCCGTGGGCTCCTCAGGGACCCACCCTTCAGCTAGGTTTTTGATGTGACAGCTCAAGTCTGAAGGGACCTGGAAGCAGAATTCCCTCTCAGACTGAAGGACTCAGTTTGCTTGTTATTAAAGCTTTCAACTGATTGCACAAGGCCCACTCTATTAGGGGGTGGTCTTGTTTATTCATGGCACCCACTGGGGAAGCACCCCTTGAGGTTCTGTGTTTCTTCCCATTTCTCTCCTTTGCTGGGCACCTGACATGTAGCAAATGCTCCTTCAAGACTTCTGAAAATCTTTCTACATACATTCTAGCATTCTCCTGAAGGCCATGCCTCCTTTATTTTAGCTTGTAACTTATCTTGCTCTCTTATTTATAACTCTCTTCTAAAGCTATAACAAACCTTACCTATTGATTATGTTTATTGTCTGGTTCTCTTATAACTCTCTTCTAAAGCTATTACAAACCTTACCTATTGATTATGTTTATTGTCTGGTTCTCTCTGATGGCCAATTTTGTGTGTCCACTTAGGCCACAGTACTCGGATATTTGGTCAAACACCAATCCACACATCACTGTGAACACATTTTCAAAATGAGATTCACATTCTTGGCAGCACTATTTACAATAGCCAAGACATGGAAACAACCCAAGTGCCCTGACTGATATAAGAAGATGTGTATATGCACAATGGAGTATTACTCAACCATGAAAAATACTGCCATTGACAGTGGATGGACCTAGAGATGGTCATACTAATGAAGTAAGTCAGGCAGAGAAAGACAAATATCATATGGTATCATTTATTTGTGGAATTCAAGAAATAACATAAATGCATTTATATTCAGAACAGAAACAGACTCACAGACATAGAAAACAAATGTAAAGTTAACAAAAGGGAATGAGAGAGAGGGAGGGTAAGTTAGGAAAATGGTATTAATAGATACAAACTTATTTTATATACAAAATAGATAAGGAATAAGGATTTACTTCACAACACAAGGAACTATATTTAATATCTTATAACAACCTATAATGAAAATGATCTGGAAAAAGTAGTTATAAATAACTGAATCACTTGTTGTATACCTGAAACTAACACCATATTGTAAATCAACTATACCTCAATTAAAAATGAGATTAATATTTCCATAAGTAAACTTCGAGTAAATCAGATTCTCCCCTATAACATGGGTGGGCCTTGTGCAATCAGTTGAAAGCTTTAAGAACAAGCAAACTGAAGTCCTTCAGTCTGAGAGGGAATTCTGCCTCCAGGTCCCTTCAGACTTGAGCTGTCACATCAAAAACCCAGCCAAGGTATCCAGCCTGCCAGGTACCTGCAGATTTCAGACTCACCATATCCCACAATCACCTGAGCCTTGAAATAGATGTGTGTGTGTGTGTGTGTGTGTGTGTGTGTGTATGTACACATTATTTGCTCTATTTCTCTGAAGAACCCTAATATATTTCCCTAGACCTGCACCCCTAAATGCAAACTCCACAAGGGCAAAATCCTTTTCTTCAGTTTCTTTTAAAATTTTATTTCACTGTGATAAGAACAGTTGATATGAGATCTCCCTGCTTACTAAATATTTATGTGTACAATCCATTATTGGGAACCACAGGGACAATGATGTATAGTGGATGTCTAGACTAACTCATCTTTGCTTCACTGAAACATCATGCCTGTTCTTTAGTAACTGCCCATTTCCCCTTTTCCTCAGCTCCTAAAACCACCAACTATTCCACTCTTTGCTTCTCTGACTGTTGTAAGTATCTCATGTGAGTGGGATCATGCAGCATTTGCCTTTCTGTGGCCAATTTCACGTAGTATAAAGTCCTCAACCTTCATCCATGTTTGCTGCACATAGAGTAGAATTTCTCTCTTTTATAAGGCTGAATAATATTCCACTGTGTGTATACACCACAATTTGTCTTTTCCCCTGTCCAGAAACTTTCTCTTGTTTTTTGACTGATGCTGACTGAGGTGCCTAGAAGAGAGCCAGGCCCACACAGCTGACCTTGAACAACATGACGGTTAGGGGTGCCCACCCTCCATGCAATCAAAAATCTGCATATCAGTTGATCCATGCAGTTTGGATCCATGCTGTTCAAGACCCAACTGTAGCTGTGCTTAAGTACCTGCTGAATGAGCTCTGAAAACTGTGACGTGTCATTGATAGGTTACTGTCATTTGACCTAACAGAATTCTAGACACAGTCATTTAAGAATTATGTCTTTTATATCATGAAACATAACAACCTGTCTAGTATTTACATGTGATGAATTTTTCATAAAATTTCTCCTTTAATCTAGGTTTAGAAGTTGAACTACATGTCAGGTACAAAGTTTTCTAGACATTTATTGTTCCTCAGGTTGAGCTCTATAAATATCTGGCAATGGAATTGCTTTGTTACCCTCAGAAAAGCCTTTGGTACAAAAGTAATCTTCCACTAAAGGTATAAAAATATTACAGAATCAGACATTAAAAAAAAACTGCCCTCACATCAAGCTTGTACTCTGAAAGTATATACATGTGGAGAGTTTTAGGGTGATATGAACTATTTACAGCTATTTCCTTCTCCCTTAGTATTAGAAAGCTCTGATTATATGCCCAGCTCTAGGCAATGGATCATGATTGGTCTAAGTCAGCTAAGGCCATCCTGTTCTCCATTTTCACAACTTTTTGCATCATGGCCCAATTCTAGACAATGATATTCCAGCAGAAAACTTCTTGGGCACTCCTGGGAAAGTGTTTTCTCCCCTAGTACCAAGGAAGATGAAGTTGGCTCCACCTCTTCCTCTTTCTTGCTGCATCAAATGCAAACATGATGGCTGGAATTGCAGCAGTCATCTTGTGACCACAAGGAAAAGGCCAAGAGACTCAGACATCAGTTCTTAACATCACTGAACCGTTGAACCAAAGCCAAAGCTTCCTACATCCAGACTCTCTGTTATATTAGAAAAAGGAAACTATATTTCTTCAAGCAACTTTGGTTAGGTTTTCTGTTTCTTGAAGCCAAAAGCATTCCTATAACAATACTGATGGCGATATACTACATCCACCGAGCTTATTGAAACTGAATGTGTAGCCAGTGCTCTTCCTCCACGTAAACCAGAAAAAATTGCTACAGTAGATCTTTCAATGCTTTAACAAAGCTTCATTTCTAAAAATTGTACTTGGTAAAATCTAGGATAAATGTTGGAAAAGTTCAGCAAAACAAGCCAGCTTAGTCAGCATTATAAAAATATTCTGGATGGAAGTGTAGCTTGGTATAATAATGGAACGATCACTGATACATGAATCAGAAATCATCAATTCAAGCTCTAAGTACTCTTAATTACTCCTAATGTTATTATTATCTTAGGCAAGTCTCTATTCTTCTATAGGCCTCATTTTTCATCTATGCAATGAAGGAGTTAAACTGGATAACCCATGAGTCCCCTTTAGATATGATATTCTGCTTAAACTGTAAACTGAAATAAATTATCTTTAAAAACACATAAAGTTCTTCTGTGGCTTCCTCATTTGCTGGCTCCTTTACAGCTGCAATAGCTGATACTCTAACGCCTTGCATCAGTCCAAAAGAACAAATACGCCTGCATTTGTCATAAATATGTACAGTCTTTTCAAAGTGCTTTGAAAGGAAGTGGAGGCAACTCAAACCATGCAAACACAGAGTCCAGGTGTTTCTTTCAAAAGGAAGGTACCTCCCATGATACAGTGCTCTCTGTCAGTATCCAAACACTGAGGTCTGCCATCTTCCAAAACTGCTGGATCATGGATGCACTGATTGAACATTCCCCTATATTCACCCATGGCATGTTAGCTACTTATCCAGTTTCTTTTCTCAAAATTAATATAATCTTTCTGTGCTTTTGCCTTGATCTTTCACCAAGGTAAGATTAAACTCTCTTCAATGGATGTCTTTCTCAGTACTTCACCCTGTGATGTGTTGCTTTCATACTCATTAATGGCCAGGCTGCAGTGTTATTCCATGATTTAGCTTGTGTGCTGCGTGGTGAATTCTGAATGAGGCAACTGGTGGGCTCAATAATTTGGTGGGCTTTCAGGAGGATACCCAGAAGTCTTTTTATCTCCCTCACCAACTCACACAGATCCATCTACATGCATGAGGCCTGACAAAGCAGCAGTACAGAGATGCAGGAGCTGTTACAGGCAGAGTCTGAAGGCTGCGGAATAAGAAAGCAAAAGGGTAACTGCTGATCTTAGGAGCCTACAGTCAAGTGCCTACAGACGCACACACTGTGTACTGTCCTAAAGGGTTAAAAGGTAGCACAGAAGCCTGCACACGGCACCCCAAGCCCTGAGGCAGAAAGTGAAGAGGACCTAGAGCCTCTGGATGAAGGTGAAAGAGGAAAGTGAAAAAGCTGGCTTAAAACTCAACAATCAAAAACCTAAGATCATGGCATCCAGTCCTAACACAAGGGGAAAAAGTGGAAGCAGAGACAGACTTATTTCCTTGGAATCCAAAATCACCATGGACAGTGACTGGAGACATGAAATTAAAAGTGCTACTTAGAACGAAAGTTATGACAAACCCAGGTAGCAAAGACATCACTTTGCCGACCAAAGTCCTCATCTAGTCAAAGGTATGGTTTTTCCAGTAGTCATGTATGGATGTGAGAGTTGAACCATAAAGAAGGCTGAGAGCCAAAGAATTGATGCTTTTGAACTGTGGTGCATGAGAAGATTCTTGAGAGTCCCTTGCACAGCAAGGAGATCTAATCAGTCAACCGTAAAGGAAATCAACTCTGAATATTCATTAGAAAGACTGATGCTGAATCTCCAATACTTTGACCACCTGATGTGAAGAGCTGATTCATTGGAAAAGACCCTGATGCTGGGAAAGATAGAAGGCAAAAGGAGAATAGGGCAGAAGAGAATGAGATGTTTGGATAGCATCACTAATTCAATTGGACATGAGTTTGAGCAAATTCCAGGAGACAGTGAAGGACAGGGAAGCCTGGCGTGCTGCAGTCCACGGGGTAGCAAAGAATCAGACAAGATTCAGTGACTGAACAACAACAGAGCCCTGAGGCTGGGGGGAGGGGAGATTCAGGGCAGCCACCCTCCCCGCCATTGGAAGCCTGTATTTGGTGAGTTGCGATAGTACAGGCTATGGCTGCTGATTTTTTTTAACCCCACTTCCCCCAGCCCTCTTCTCTCTATTCATTCCACTTTCTTACCTGCTCTCTCTTCCTCAATAGTCTCTGCTTGTGTGGTGAAAGCTGGCATTCCGAATTAAATCAGAATGCCCTGAATCTAATCAAGCTGCACTAATTAGAAATACAGGGAACGGAGGAACAGAAAAGATGACACCACAAAAAGGCACGCTGACAAATTCAGAATGTAAGACATTCTGCATACGTCACGGCAACAATAAGGCATAAGACCTCAGAGACATAATCACCAAATGTAATAAAATACAATACAGGTGCCATGTAAAGATATCCATCAACCTCTAGTGGTTTCATCCTCTGATGATCAACTCATCCACCAACTATCTAACCAGGTATTGAAAAACGGGAATTTTCTAACATTTTTTGACATTTATTTTCACCTTGCCTCCTTACTCGACATATTTTAGGTTCAATAAAGAAGAAATAATACAAAAATATGCATCCATGGATGTGGTTCTTGATACAGAAATGAAGGAACACCTTTCTGCTGTAAATAGATATCTTGGTCTGGGAAGACAAGGGTAGGAATAAAGGTAGAGACAAAAAAAAGTGTCTGAGATGGGGAATGGGAGGAAGATTCTTATATTGGGAGCCACGGGTCTTGGGATCAGGCAGGTTTACAACTCTGAGTAACCCTCCTTCTGGCTATAACTAAGCCCAGAGAAGCATCTGACCTGATGGGAGTTAAAAACAGAATACACAGAACCTAGGACAGAAAAATGAAGAAGAGAAGAAGGCACCTCTAGTATGTAAGAAAGGATCTGAATGAAGTTTGGAGACCTCAAGGCATCACTATGGTAATAGAATTCAAATCCACATGGTTCTGACAGTCCCACTGGGCAACAGGTGAGACTCTTGCAAATGGAGATCAGAGTAACCTCCCTGACTCCACTTCCTGGGAAGAGTGATTGGCCATTGCCAGCAGCTACAAGCAGCCTTCAAGAAGGCTGGCAGGGAAGCCCAGTGGGAACACCCCTGCCATCCATGGCCACGAGGAGGAACGGATGCTCAGAGCGAAAGCATGGCATGCACCTGCTATCGCCTCCCTCCTCAGCTTCTCTGCTCTTGAACGCCACCTTCTATATTTCTCCTTCAGGGGAAACAGGATCATCCTCATTCGTTCTGTTGCCTGCATGAGCCCACCTGGAGAGCATATTAATATGTTTGCTTACACAATCATCACCCTCTTAGCAGCTGCTTCTGGAGACCAGGAGGATGCTTGCTCCAGCTGCCACTGTGCGGTAATTAGAATTTCCTGCTTATAAAATATAATTCTGACCACACAGACACTCCTGAGTCAGGAAGAAAAGGTGGGAGAGGGGAAACCTCTAAAGGGAGAAACAATGCTCTGCAGAGGCCTCTCCTTTCAGTTCAGGGGTTTAAAGGGTAAAATCAAAAGCTAGAAGGAGAGACATGCAAGTCAGGATGAGTTTTTTAAAATATGTCAAAGTCATGTAGGATTTGTTGCATCCAGAGAAAGATCGCAAATTCATTGAGGTTTATGAGCAATAAAGAAGACAACAAAAGAAGGTTTTAAAAGTGATGCTGAGCAAACAGAACAAAGGGACAGACTCAGTGATGAGTGAAAGTGTGGCAAAATGAATAGGTAACACAAAACAGAGTGTTAAAATTCCACCTGGGCTTTTAGCCCTCCTAGCCAACGCGTCTGTAAACTAGACAGTGTAAAGCTAGTATGCCAGAAAACAACTGAAGTCCTCATGAAGACTGGAATAGAAGGAAGCCATCAATCTATGGCAATAAGATTGAGTGTTGAATCAGCAAAATTACATTTGGCGTCTGGAGAAATATTCCAGGAAAAACTTCAGAGAATCTGTTAGCAACCCCACCAGCTCCTGGGGAAGCCAGGAGATGGGAGTGGAGAAAATATCCTACTTGCAGAAATAGGGGAAGGCTGATTTCCAGAAACTCTGGCAGTTCATCTTGACCTAATTCCTCCTTAAAAATGTAAAATGGACTGTTAAACAGGTTGTTTGTGAGCATCACAAAAAGACACAGCCTGATCTCTTGGCATCAAGGTGAGTTAACTAAAATGAAGTCATGTTCTGGGCCATTTGTTAATGAGATTCTCAGGGCAAGTACCTTAGAAAGTCATTGTGAAGCTCTTAATCAAGGAAACTGTCTGCCATTAGAGTGAGATGAAGTCTCCAGGTGGGGATTTGGTTTTGTAGCTTTTTAGTCATGTTTAATCAGAGAAGACAATGGCACCCCACTCCAGTACTCTTGCCTGGAAATCTCATGGATGGAGGAGGCTGGTGGGCTACAGTCCATGGGGTCGCTAAGAGTCGGACATGACTGAGTGATTTCACTCTCACTTTTCACTTTCACGCATTGGAGGAGGAAATGGCAACCCACTCCAGTGTTCTTGCCTTGAGAATCCCAGGGACAGGGGAGCCTCGGACACAACTGAAGCAACTTAGCAGCAGCAGCAGCAGCAGTCATCATGTTAAATAGTAAAATAGACACTGGGACAAAAGGAAACCTCCTTCTATATGTATGGGAGAGCAAAGCTTGGTAGACACACAGCCTTAATCAACAGAATAAACCTCCACTGAAAGTCTAACCTACACATGTGTAGAGAAGACTCTACACATGGGTATCACCAGATGGTCAACACCAAAATTAGATTGATTATATTCTTTGCAGCCAAAGATGGAGAAGCTCTATACAGTCAACAAAAACAAGACCAGGAGCTGACTGTGGCTCAGATCATAAACTCCTTATTACCAAATTCAGACTTAAATTGAAGAAAGTAGGGAAAACCACTAGACCATTCAGGTATGACCTAAATCAAATCCCTTAGGATTATACAGTGGAAGTGAGAAACAGATTTAAGGGCCTAGATCTGATAGGTAGAGTGCCTGATGAACTATGGACTGAGGTTCATGACACTGTACAGGAGACAGGGATCAAGACCATCCCCATGGAAAAGAAATGCAAAAAAGCAAAATGGCTATCTGGAGAGGCCTTACAAATAGCTGTGAAAAGAAGAGAAGTGAAAAGCAAAGGAGAAAACGAAAGATATAAGCATCTGAATGCAGAGTTCCAAAGAATAGCAAGAAGAAATTAAAAAAAAAAAAGCTTTCTTCAGCGATCAATGCAAAGAAATAGAGGAAAACAACAGAATGGGAAAGACTAGAGATCTCTTCAAGAAAATTAGAGATACCAAGGGAAAATTTCATGCAACGATGGGCTCAAGAAAGGACAGAAATGGTATGGACCTAACAGAAGCAGAAGATATTAAGAAGAGGTGGCAGGAATGCACAGAAGAACTGTACAAAAAAGATCTTCATGACCCAGATAATCATGATGGTGTGATCACTCATCTAGAGCCAGATATCCTGGAATGTGAAGTCAAGTGGGCCTTAGAAAGCATCACTATGAACAAAGCTAGTGGACGTGATGGAATTCCAGTTGAGCTATTTCAAATCCTGAAAGATGATGCTGTGAAAGTGTTGCACTCAATATGCCAGCAACTTTGGAAAACTCAGCAGTGGCCACAGGACTGGAAAAGGTCAGTTTTCATTCCAATCCCAAAGAAAGGCAATGCCAAAGAATGCTCAAACTACTGCACAATTGCACTCATCTCACATGCTAGTAAAGTAATGCTCAAAATTCTCCAAGCCAGGCTTCAGCAATACGTGAACTGTGAACTTCCAGATGTTCAAGCTGGTTTTAGAAAAGGCAGAGGAACCAGAGATCAAATTGCCAACATCCACTGGATCATTGAAAAAGCAAGAGAGTTCCAGAAAAACATCTATTTCTCCTTTATTGACTATGCCAAAGCCTTTGAGTGTGTGGATCACAATAAACTGTGGAAAATTCTTCAAGAGATGGGCATACCAGACCACCTTATCTGCCTCTTGAGAAATCTGTATGCAGGTCAGGAAGCAACAGTTAGAACTGGACATGGAACAACAGACTGGTTCCAAATAGGAAAAGGAGTCCGTCAAGGCTGTATATTGTCACCCTGCTTATTTAACTTCTATGCAGAGTACATCATGAGAAATGCTGGACTGGAAGAAACACAAACTGGAATCAAGATTGCCGAGAGACATATCAAT
The DNA here is from genome assembly GCF_029378745.1 of Bos indicus. Classification (NCBI taxonomy): domain Eukaryota; kingdom Metazoa; phylum Chordata; class Mammalia; order Artiodactyla; family Bovidae; genus Bos; species Bos indicus. Next base: position 65,033,507 of record NC_091761.1, read on the forward strand.
AACCTCAGATATGCAGATGACACCACCCTTATGGCAGAAAGTGAAGAGGAACTAAAAAGCCTCTTGATGAAAGTGAAAGGGGAGAGTGAAAAAGTTGGCTTAAAGCTCAACATTCAGAAAAGTAAGACCATGCATCTGGTCCCATCACTTCATGGGAAATAGATGGGGAATCAGTGGAAACAGTGTCAGACTTTATTTTTGGGGGGGCTCCAAAATCACTGCAGATGGTGACTGCAGCCATGAAATTAAAAGACGCTTACTCCTTGGAAGAAAAGTTATGACCAACCCGGATAGCATATTCAAAAGCAGAGACATTACTTTGCCAACAAAGGTCCATCTAGTCAAGGCTATAGTTTTTCCTGTGGTCATGTATGGATGTGAGAGTTGGACTGTGAAGAAGGCTGAGCGCCGAAGAATTGATGCTTTTGAACTGTGGTGTTGGAGAAGACTCTTGAGAGTCCCTTGGACTGCAAGAAGATCCAACCGGTCTCTTCTGAAGGAGATCAGCCCTGGGATTTCTTTGGAAGGAATGATGCTAAAGCTGAAACTCCAGTACTTTGGCCACCTCATGCGAAGAGTTGACTCATTGGAAAAGACTCTGATGCTGGGAGGGATTGGGGGCAAGAGGAGAAGGGGACGACAGAGGATGAGATGGCTGGATGGCATCACTGACTCAATGGACGTGAGTCTGAGTGAACTCCAGGAGTTGGTGTTGGACAGGGAGGCCTGGTGTGCTGCGATTCATGGGGTCACAAAGAGTCGGACATGACTGAGCGACTGAACTGAACTGAAAGTCTAACCTGTACAGGCTCCATGTGGGACATGCTCTGGGCAAAGATGAAGACCTTGCACTGAATCAAAGATGTCACTGTCTGATACTACAGTAATCAAAAGAGCATGGTACTGGCACAAAAACAGACATATGAATCAATGGAATAGAATAGAGAGCCCAGAAATAAACTCACACACCTACAGTCAATTAATCTTTGACAAAGAAGCCAAGAATATAAAATGGAAAAAAAAATACAGTCTCTTCAGCAAATGATGCTGGGAAAGTTGGACAGCTGCATGTAAACCAATGAACTTAGTACACACCCTCACATCATACACAAAAATAAATTCAAAATGGCCTAAAGCCTTAACTATAAGACACGATACCATAAAACTCCTAGAAGAGAGCATAGGCAAACCATTCTCTGACAAAAACTGTACTAATTTTTTTTTTTTTAGATCAGTCTCCCAAGAAAGTAGAAATAAAGCAAAATTAAACAAATGGGACCCAATTGAACTTACATGCCTTTGTACAGCAAAGGAAACCATCAACAAAATGAAAAGACAACCTACAGACTGGTAGAAAATATCTACCAACAATGTGACTGACATGGGCTTAATTTCTAAAATATACAAACAGCTCATACAACTCAACAACAAACAACCCAATCAAAAAATGGGAAGAAGACCTAAATATACATGTCTCCAAAGAAGACATACAGATGGCCAACTGCACATGAAAAGATTTTCAACATCACTAATTATTAGAGAGATGCAAGTTAAAACTACAATGAGGTATCATCTCACTCTGGTCAGAATGATCATCATTAAAAAGTCTACAAATAACAAACATTGGAGAGTTTGTAAAGAAAATGGAATCCTCCTACACTGCTTGTGGGAATATAAATTGGTACAGCCACTATGGAAAACAGTATGGAGCTTTCTCAAAAAACTAGAGTTGTCATATGATCCAGCAATCCCACTCCTGGGTGTATATCCAGATAAAACTATAATTCAAAAGATAGAGGCAGCTCTACGTTCATAACAACACTATTCACAGTAGTCAAGACATGGAAACAATCTAAATGTCCACAGAGAAGTGAATGGATAAAGAAGACATGGTACATATATACAATGGAATATTTAGTTCAATTGCTCAGTCGTGTCTGACTCTTTGTGACCCCATGAATCGCAGCACACCAGGCCTCCCTGTCCAACACCAACTCCTGGAGTTTACCCAAACTCATGTGCATTGAGTCAGTGATGCCATCCAGCCATCTCATCCTCTGTCGTCCCCTTCTCCTCTTGCCCCCAATCCCTCCCAGCATCAGAGTCTTTTCCAATGAGTCAACTCTTTGCATGAGGTGGCCTAAGTACTGGAGTTTTGGCTTTAGCATCATTCCTTTCAAAGAAATCTCAGGGCTGATCTCCTTCAGAATGGACTGGTTGGATCTCCTTGTAGTCCAAGGGACCCTCAAGAGTCTTCTCCAACACCACAGTGCAAAAGCATCAATTCTTCGGCACTCAGCTTTCTTCACAGTCCAGCTTTCACATTTTACCCAGCCATAAAAAGAATGAAATAATACCACTTGTAGCAATATGGATGGGGTCAGAGATTATCATAGTAACTGAAGTCAGTCAGAGACAAATCCCACATGATATCACCTGTGTGTGGAAACTAAAACATGAGGCAAATGAACCTATCTATGAAACAGAATCACGCCAAAGAAACCAAACTGGTGACCGCCAAGGTGGAGAGGGTTGGGGGAGGGGTTAGCAAATGTAAGCTTCTATATACACAATGGATAAACAAAGCCCTACTGCACAGCACAGGGAACTATATTCAATATCCTATAATGGAGAAGAATATAAAAAGGTGTATATAGATATGTGTGTGTGTATGTAGCCGAATTACTTTGCTATAGAGTAAAAATTAACACAACCTTGTAAATCAACTATACTTTAATAAAAAAAAAAAAGTTACTGTCTCACAGTCTTCATATAGATATTGCAACCCTCTGTGTGTGTCTGTTTCTTTGTTTGTTGGTCTAGGCTCCCCTGAGATGGAAAGCTCTGATTCCTGCCTGCAAGATGCTCCTAGTCTAGGCTGGGATATGCACTTGACATGACAGTTACAAAGAGAAGAAGCGATTTTAACATCCTAGAGACTTGAAGGATGGATAGGATTTAGAAAGAGCATTTGATCTGACAGTAGTGATACAGGAAAAAGGCTGAGCATGACACACTCATGGGAAAGTGAAGCACCCAGCTGACTAGAATAAAGGATTAAGTGCATTCATTCATCCAGCCACCCATTCATGCAATCACTTAGTGGCAGGATCAGATTCTAGGCACTGCTACTTTAGGGATAGCTGAGACTGAATCAGCCTCTGGCGTCTTTAAGCTCATGTTCTAAATGAGGATAGAGACAGAAAATGATTACAAAAATCTCTGTGTTTTTTTTCCTTTTATCTTTTAAAATATATTGTTTTCTGAGGGGAGGAATAAATTAGGAGTTTGGGATTAACAGATACATACTACTACATATAAAACAGATAAACAACAAGGTACTACTATAAAGCACAAGGAACAATAGTCAAAGTATTTTGCAATAATCCACAATGAAAAAGGATCTGAAAAATATATCTCTTGTATTTAACTAAAGCACCTTGCCGTACACCTGAACTAACACAACATTGTAAAGCAACTATATTTCAGTAAAAATAATTGAAAGAAAAAATATGTATTTGGTACATACAAAAATATCTCATAAATGCAACTTGTAAGACTTTTACTGAATGCCTAGATACCTGTCACCCAACCTAAGACGGGCACATCACCAATAATTTACATATAAATATATGTACAACCCACTGTCTAACTGTAGTTGGGATGAATGCTTAGAAAGATACATGTAACAACAACAGTGACTCACAGAGGGATCTGAATGAGTCTGATAGCGGGTGGCAGGGTTGGGAGGTGGTCAGAGAACTCTTCTCTGAGTCATGTTTGTTGAGAAATGAGAATGTACAGGCAAGTGTGGATTTTGAAAGACACCCAGGCATGGGAATCAAGCTGCATCATGACAGGAGTAGTAGCAACACCCAGAACAACAAAACCAAAAAGCCAGTGCTATGCCTTGGGGACTGACTGCTGCTGCTGCTGCTAAGTCGCTTCAGTCATGTCCGACTCTTTGTGACCCCATGGACGGCAGCCCACCAGGCTCCCCCGTCCCTGGGATTCTCCAGGCAAGAACACTGGAGTGGGTTGCCATTTCCTTCTCCAATGCATGAAAGTGAGAAGTGAAAGCGAAGTCACTCAGTTGTGTCCAACTCTTAGCGACCCCATGGACTGCAGCCTACCAAGCTCCTCCGTCCATGGGGTTTTCCAGGCAAGAGTACTGGAGTGGGGTGCCATTGCCTTCTCCTTGGGGACCGACTATGTTCTGCTAAATACAGCATATCTCTATCTGGTCCTCACATTCTCTATTTTGCAATGGAGGAAACTGAGATTCAGCAAGGTTACATAATATATGCAAGGTCACAGAGCTGCTAAATTGAAAAGCTGACATGTAGAAAGATAGCATAGGAAAACAAAACTTACATTTGCTGGCTTAGCAGACTTAAACTCCTTTCACTTGACAATTTTCTAAACGATGCACTTACAAATACATATTTATTCACCAAGTCTATCCATTAAACATCTAATCCAGGGCACTACTCTGAGTTTAGAGAAGATGGTCTAACTCCCAAGGCAGATGGACCTTTAGCTAAATTTATAGCCAATTAGGGCTGGGAGCCAATAGCATTTCCTCTTATGGAAAGTTGGGTTCATGTTCCATCAAAATATTATTTAATGGCAAGACCCCAAGTGGAATGTTCCAGAAGACCTTTAGCAATTGTGCACTGCATGTTATTTAAACTAAAAACAATGCTGTGAAAAACTGCACTTCAGCACAAGCCACAGAGAGCATGCAGAATGGAATTGGCCGCTGAAAAGGAGACATGATGATTGAAATATTTTCCAGACTATTACATCCTTGAAGGGTTTAAACAGAGAGAAGGAAGACAGGGAAGGGGAGGAGGATGATTTAGGGTGTTTCATTTAAGAACAACAGGATTAAATTAACCTTGGAGGTGGGGGGGGGTTGGTAACAGCAGAGGGTGGTGGAGAGAAATATCTTGCAAGATGTGAGAAGCTTCCCGAAGGAGAAGTACGCTGGAATGCAGGATTTTCCAGCCCGGCAAAGCCATCTATCATTAAACCTATTTACAAATTTGACAAATATAAGAGAAAATATTAAAAATATATAGTAGAACCACATTCTTCGTTTTATGAATGGATGAACTAATATCTCTAAATCAGGAAAAACTGTCTATTCCTTGAGATTTGTTTTCTCGCATTTGTCAGTCTCATTTCCCCAACTTTAAAACAAATTTCACATAGCAATTAGAGCTCTAATAAAATTTCAACCCCGAGAAGGAGATGGGTTGCATTGCAATTTTAAAATGTCTATTAACTGAACTATTATATTAATAAAGCTGACTTCTTAATCCTAGTTTACTTACAATTTTCAGTCAGGCTGCAGAAATTCTAAATTACACAAAGCAGCCAAAAGATGAAAAGAAAATTTCCAGAATTAAAACCCAGCAGACCTAAACATTTATTGACTTCTCAGCATACTGAGAAAAATCAAAGGTTTGCTTGTGGGGGAAAGGATGGGTGTGACAGGCCCAGCTTTGTCAGCTCTGAAAATCATCTATAAGCAGCCTCAGCCATCCTCACTGCTAAACTATTTTCAGAGATAACCCCTAGGTCCGGATTTGCATGATCAGAATTACTGTTTGTGCACTGCTGCCCCCTGCTGGACAAATGGAATCATTTTTGTCCATGGCCCAAGGAAATGCCATTTGTAAATCTAAATTACTTTTTCATTCCCTTCCTCCCATCCCCCATTTGCAATAGCACTCTCCCCAAGGACTCTGTTAGGAGACAGACAATTCCATCTGAGCTAATGGGCAAACATCCTTTATAATGCAATTAGTGGGAATCCTCCTACTGCAACCCCAGTGACCCTCCATCATCGTGGCTTACCGGAGGCAGCAGAAAATATGAAACACACCATTTTACTGCTCCAAGGACCACTTTATGAAAATATTCCATTGAATTAACATTAATTCAAGCCCCAGTGGTTTTTCTTCTCAGAGGATCCGGGGTCAACCAAAATGTCAGCCAGAGCCTCCCTCCCTTTTCTTTGATATTTATATACTATGCCTCCCTCTTAGTTGGCAGGGGGTGGGGGGCTGCTGCATCCCTGGAAACCAATCCATTTCAATGCCTCTAAAGATGGAGGTTCTTCCCAAGCTCCAGAGCCCTGTGAACTGCCAACAGACCCCCAACATGTGAGAGTCCATTGAGGCCTGGTGGGGCTGACCAGTTCATTTTCATAGCTAGGCTCCTGGAAGGCAGTATGCTTCAGAAAGAATGGAGGGAAGGAAGGAAAGCAATTTCAAGCGGGATGACTATGTCTCCATTGTGCTAGGTGCTAGGAATTCAAAGGTTGATAAGCAACTTACAATTCAGTGGTCAGTTCTCATCATCTTGTCCACTGCAACCAAGCTAAGCTGGCCAAGTCTCAAGTCTCAGGTCCAGTCTTAACAAAACCCCTTCCAGCAGACTCTCACAACATATTTCTCTGAGTTTCTCTTCCCCCTCGATGTGCCCAGTTATCCCCACCACAGCTAGCTCCTCCTGGCCTGTGTGTCCTACAGGAGCCTCTTGCAATAAAACCAATGGTTCTCAGAATTCTCTGGGAAGTTGTCATAAAGGCAAATTCTTGGGCCTCAATCCAGACTTGATGATTTAGAAATTTACTTCAGTTTAGTTGCTCAGTCACGTCCGACTCTTTGCGACCCCAGGAATCGCAGCACGCCAGGACTCCCTGTCCATCACCAACTCCCAGAGTTCACTCAGATTCACGTCCATCGAGTCAGTGATGCCATCCAGCCATCTCCTCCTCTGTCGTCCCCTTCTCCTCCTGCCCCCAATCCCTCCCAGCATCAGAGGCTTTTCCAATGAGTCAATTCTTCGCATGAGGTGGCCAAAGTACTGGAGTTTCAGCTTTAGCATCATTCCTTCCAAAGAAATCCCAGGGCTGAGCTCCTTCAGAAAGGCCTGGTTGGATCTCCTTGCAAGAGTCTTCTCCAACACCACAGTTCAAAAGCATCAATTCTTTGGCACTCAGCTTTCTTCACAGTCCAACTCTCACATCCATACATGACCACTGGAAAAACCATAGCCTTGACTAGACGGACCTTTGTTGGCAAAGTAATGTCTCTGCTTTTGAATATGCTATCTAGGTTGGTCATAACTTTTCTTCCAAGGAGTAAGCATCTTTTAATTTCATGGCTGCAGTCACCATCTGCAGTGATTTTGGAGCCCCTCAAAATAAAGTCTGACACTGTTTCCACTGTTTACCCATCTATTTCCCATAAAGTAATGGGACCAGATGCCATGATCTTCGTTTTCTGAATGTTGAGCTTTAAGCCAACTTTTTCACTCTCTACTTTCACTTTCATCAAGACGCTTTTTAGTTCCTCTTCACTTTCTGCCATAAGGGTGGTGTCATCTGCATATCTGAGGTTATTGATATTTCTCCCAGCAATCTTGATTCCAGCTTGTGCTTCTTCCAGCCCAGCGTTTCTCATGATGTACTCTGCATAGAAGTTAAATAAGCAGGGTGGCAATACACAGCCTTGATGTACTCCTTTTCCTATTTGGAACCAGTCTGTTGTTCCACGTCCAGTTCTAACTGTTGCTTCCTGACCTGCATATAGGTTTCTCAAGAGGCAAGTCAGGTCGTCTGGTATGCCCATCTCTTTCAGAATTTTCCACAGTTTATTGTGATCCACACAGTCAAAGGCTTTGGCATAGTCAATAAAGCAGAAGTAGATGTTTTTCTGGACCTCTCTCACTTTTTGGATGATCCAGAGGATGTTGGCAATTTGATCTCTGGTTCCTCTGCCTTTTTGAAACCAGCTTGAACATCTGGAAGTTCACGGTTTACATATTGTTGAAGCCTGGCTTGGAGAATTTTGAGCATTACTTTACTAGCGTGTGAGGTGAGTGCAATTGTGCAGTAGTTTGAGCATTCTTTGGCATTGCCTTTCTTTGGGATTGGAATGAAAACTGACCTTTTCCAGTCCTGTGACCACTGCTGAGTTTTCCAAAGTTGCTGGCATATTGAGTGCAGCACTTTCACAGCATCGTCTTTTAGGATTTGGAATAGCTCAACTGGAATTCCATCACCTCCACTAGCTTTGTTCGTAGTAATGCTTTCTAAGGCCCACTTGACTTCACATTCCAGGATGTCTGGCTCTAGGTCAGTGATCACACCATCGTGATTATCTGGGTCATGAAGATCTTTTTTGTACAGTTCTTCTGTGTATTCTTGCCACCTCTTCTTAATATCTTCTGCTTCTGTTAGGTCCATCCATTTCTGTCCTTTCTTGAGCCCATCTTTGCATGAAATTTTCCCTTGGTATCTCTAATTTTCTTGATGAGATCTCTAGTCTTTCCCATTCTGTTGTTTTCCTCTATTTCTTTGCATGGATCGCTGAGGAAGGCTTTCTTATCTCTTCTTGCTATTCTTTGGAACTCTGCATTCAGATGCAGATTTAGAAATTAGGGCCCAGCAATCTGCATTTCACAAGCCCTTGGGGAGATTCTGATGCTCACTCAAGTTTGAGAACTGTGGCTGTCAAGGTCTAGTTTTCTCCACGCACCTACTCCCAACCAAAAGTCTCTTTAATGCTGATGGGGAAAAAACATAAGGAGTCTGATCAACCATCCTCCATGCCCATTATTGATGCTGATGGGCTCTTCATCCTTGGATGCCTCGATGAACGTGAAATCTCTAGGGAAAGCTTCTGGTAATCCTCAAGACTCTGACCGAGAAAACTATCATTCCCTCTCTCCTGTGTGAGTCCTCTGTCCTGGGTGACTCTAGTCATCACAGAATATCATTGTCCCAGGTCATGCAGAGTGTAGTTCTAGACCAGCCTCATCTGCACCCCCTGGGAACTTACGAGAAACCCAAGATCCCAGGTCTTGCCCTAAACCTGCTGATCAGAATCTGCTGTCTTCTTGGTTTGCAGGGTGGGGGTGGGGTGGCAAAACCGATGCTCAGGTTGGTTACAGAACGTTCCAAGGTCATATGATAGCTAACTGGTGGATTTGGGATTAGGATTCAAGATTCCCCTGTGTAGCTGGCCTAGTAAACTTTCCTTTCCACCACATTCCCTCTCTCATTCATTTCACTGTGCCACCTTTTCTTCTTCTATCAAGTAGTAGCAATAGTGACAACCTAGAGGAGTGGGATGCGGAGGGAGGTGGGAGGGAGATTCAAGAGGGAGGGGACATGTGTGTATCTATGGCTGATTCATGTTGATGTATGGCATAAACCAACACAACAATGTAAAGGATCCTCCAATTAAAAATAAATTTTAAAAAGACAAAAAAATAGTAGCAGTAGCAGTGAACATTTATGATTTCCTTTGTTCCAGGCACTGTTCTTGGTGCTTTGCACATATTGTCACATTGAATCTCCCAATCCACCCTCTAAGGAAGATATTCCTAATATCTGTTTTGGTGATGAAGACATCAAAACCCAGAGTATGAAACAAAAACAACCAAACTCCCTGTCCAGCTGCCTGTGCCCTCTTCACAGATGGCTGTGGCAATCCATGTGATTAAAAGTTCAAGCCCTCTGCCCACGTTGCTGTGTCGCTTCAGTCGTGTCCGACTCTGTGCGACCCTATGGACTGCAGCCTACCAGGCTTCTCCGTCCATGGGATTCTCCAGGCAAGAACACTGGAGTGGGTTGCCATTTCCTTCTCCAAGGCATGAAAGTGGAAAGTGAAAGTGAAGTCGCTCAGTTGTGTCTGACTCTTAGCGACCCCATGGACTGCAGCCTACCAGGCTCTTCCGTCCATGGGATTTTCCAGGCAAGGGTACTGGAGTGGGTTGCCATTGCCTTCTCCCCTCTGCCCACACCCCACCCCAAATCACCCTGCCTACCGCTGCCTCGCCGTCTTCGGAGGTTACCCACACTCCTGTTCCCTCCCCTGTCCGTGGGTTGGCAGGCTGTAGAACTAGCTCAAGTGAATCCTTTTCCTTAGCTTTTCAACCATGTTGAAGGTTGGTGAAGAAGATAGCAGTGTGGATAAGAGAAAATCATGGAACACCCAAAACATGTTTCTTTGGCCATGTAAATATAGGATAAAATTTTAATTTTCCAAAAGGTCTATTATCTCAATTCAGGGTCAGGTTCCTTAAAGGAAAAGCCTATGTTTCCTGAGTTGACTGCAGTTCAGAGGGAAAGGAGGGATCCAGAACATGTGGAGAGGCGGGGCAGCCACAGCCGGGTGGTCACCCCGGGGATGCCACCAAGGAGATAACCATAGGGTGGGCTGGGAGCCGGCTGCCTGCAAGGCAGCACTGCTGGTTAAAGTGAGACCTGGAGTTTACCGCGATTCTTTTCCTGAATCCAGCCCCAGCCCAATTTCGATTTCACACCACACTCTAGAGTGAAAGGATGCGGGGCCCTGTCACAGGTCAACCAGGACAGGCAGCTTTCAGCTGACGTTTGGCAGCTTCCCAGCGATGGCAGCAAGACTGCCTTCAATTGAACACTTGCATGGATGCGTGGCCCAGGTGGCCAGACAGAGCTGTTTTAACACATGCTGAAATCAAAAAGCTCCTTGTAGGTTTCTGCCCACGTGGGAGATGTCCACTGCACAAGTCCAGTGGGAACAGTGGCCGGAGGAGAAGACGCTGAGAAGCGGGTAGGAGTCAGGCCAGAGGGACACTTCCCTGTGACACAGGGAGGGCGGGCCTTCTCTGACCTGACCACCCTCCTCCGCTTCCTCAGTTCTCCAGGCCTTGGGGCTCACGCCGCATTCCTATTCTCACAACGAACTCCCCGGAAGACCTTGCTATTAGCTTTCCCAGCCCTTAGTAGTTAATTCTAACTAGCATATTTTGCAGAGGAAAAGGAATTTTCTACATGGTAGGGGAATTTTCACCACCTTGAGGATGGAGGTACAAGAAAGAAGTGTGAGAGATGGGGATACCCGAAGTGTGGAAAATGAGGGTATAAAGAAAAGTGTGAGGGATGGGTGTGGACAGGATATAGGTGAGGTGTAGGGACATGGAACTTCTTGATCTTCCTAACAACACTTCCTTTTCCTCTGCCGATATATATGTGAAGAGGAACAATCTTCTTTTGGCTTCCCTGCACTATGAGTTTCTTCCATCATAACTCTTGGGACTGGGATTCCAGATTCCTCCACTTGGGCATCTGATCTGCCATGAGGCCTCCTGTGCCCACTGTATTTTTCCAAAAGCAGTCCGGGGCCTCCCCTGCCATGCTCTCTCACACCACACGCCATCAGAAGGAGGCTATATGTTCCTTCCCTCTTGAATGTGAGCAGGCCTGGTGACCACTTTGATGGACAGAATAAGATGGAAGTTGATGTTCCAGCCACTTCAGCTAAGATCATGCAGATCAGAGAGGAAACACTTAGCCGAGCATTCCCCTGACCTACAAAACTGTGAGCAAAATAAAACGGGTGCCTTAAGCTACTACTTGGTTTGGAGGAAGTTCATTAAGCAACACTCAGTAATCAGAACAACTCCTCTGCCCCAAATACCTTCCCTAATTGTCTAGAATGTTATTTGAAAACCCTCAATTAGTCACCCCTCTGGGTTGAAGCACAAGACACCCTGCTAAAGTGTAAATGGCCTTTAGAGAAATAAAACTGAGAGCCTATGCCGCCCATTAATTGCTGAGCACCATTAGTTTAGGACTTTAGGACCTAGTAGGGCCCTGAGAAAATGGAACATTCTCCTTACACACCACTGTATGGGGAGGCAAGAGAGAAAGCCCAGAGAGTTTGGGTGCCGAGTGGGGTGAGAGCCTGGAGTATTAACCCCTATGGGGTGGTACAGCCATCCAATAAGGTCCAGAACATCCCACAGGCAGTGTGAGCCCCCTTTCTTGTCAGTCTATGCTGTGTTTCTAATACCCAAAACATAGACTTCTGCAATGAGTACAGGATCACTCTGGGCTTTGGCTGCAGGTTGAGCTAGACCCTATGTACACATCAAAGATTCCCACGTGGAAGAAAACTATTTTCCTGGGAGCCTATAGGACTGGGAATTTCCTGGGAACAGGAGTGGGGACAGGGGGAGGATACCCCCTGCTGGGGTCTGTATGAGTCTAAAAGTCTTGGCTAAAACCCTGGGGGCCAGATGTGGTCAGGAATTCAGAATTGCCCAGATTTTAGAAAAGTGACACAGTGCGTTTATTCCGAGTCACGAAACACCCCCTGCAGGTTCTGGGAAAGAATCCTGTACTCTCTCTCTCTCTCTCTCTCACACACACACACACACAATTTCTACAGCAAAAGGCATGAATTTTCACAGTTTGATAAATACCATAAATAGCCTCATATCAAGTTGGCCCAGGTTTTACTGCCAAATAAGTTATGGTAAATTTCCAGTTTTCAGAACTTTTGGGATCTTGGATCATAGACCTGCTTGGTTTATATTTGTGCAGTTTTCCTCCAAGACCATTGGCCATATCTTTGAATAGATCATTTCCAAGCCAGAAGCTGTGAGCTGCTAGATGTCTGCTTTTTGGCAGCATTAACCTCACACCCCTTCTTCCTCCACAAAGCCCCAGGAGCTCTCCCCATCTGGTTGTCCCTCAGACAATGAATGAACATTTTACACTGAATCCCCATTTTGCAGATGAGGAGACTGAGTATGTCAAAGATGCTAGATTTAGCTGATCGCCAAGTTGTGCCTTCAACACTGTGCTCTGAATTAACTCTGTGCTTTAAACACAGGGATTTAGAAGTTATCCTCAGCCAAGGGTGAAAGTGGGGAGGAGAAGTGTGAGAGGTGAGGGAGGGAAAATATGGGGAATTCATAGGAAGTATGTCATTGGACTTGTACTTGAAAGGCAAGTAGGGTTTTAGCAAGAACTGGATGGGGCAGCTGATGGGAGGTTGACAAGACTGGGCATTCCAGCTAGAGCCCCCTATACACAAATGCAGGTGGGCAAGGGAGCCCCAGCTTCTACTATGAATTCCCAGAGGTCCAGTCAAGCTCAAGTGTAAGTTGTACAAAGGTGAGATGCAGAAGCAAATTCCTAAAGGTGGTTTGAAGGAATAAGGGGAAAGGAGGCTTTATCTATAAATAATTTCTTCACCAAAAAAAAAAAAAGTTTTTAATCTGATATATTAACGTGCTTCCCAGGCGGCACTAGTGATAAAGAATTTGCCTGCCAAAGCGGGAGACACAGAAGACGTGGGTTCAATCCCTGGGCCTGGAAGATCTCCTGTAATAGGAAATGGCAACCTGCTCCAGTATTCTTGCCTGGAAGATTCCATGGACAGAGGACCCTCGCAGGCTACATTCCATGGGGCTACGAAGAGTCAGACATGACTAAGCGATTGAGCACATATGAACATGTGGTGCTTTTGAGTACACATTACACTATTCTCTGTGCTTTAACATTTATTTTAAAAGAAATCCGATCACTGTCATTAGATTTTGGAGGTCTTGTGTTCCAAGCTAAAGACTTGGGATTTATTCTGCGGGTGCCTTGTGAAGAGGCCATTTTGAGCCTTCCCATTGACTGAGCATGACCCAGTTAAAGCGGTACCCTGGGACAAAGCTTCTGAGGGCAGCATGCAGTGGCACCAGACTGGAGCAGAGGGAGTGTGCAGACACAGCAGCCATCCACGTGCTTCATCCAATGGAGGAATTGAGAGACACACCCACCAAGTGGTGCTAGCCAACAACAAAGCACAGGATGGAGCTTGCCCAGCTCTTGGCAGATGGAAGTCAGAGGCAGCCAGATCCAGGGAGGGGCCCCCACTCTGCAGAGCAACGCCCCACTGCTGGGCTAGAAGGTGGCCACCAGTGTCCTGAGCTTACCCGTGAGAATCTAACAGGGACAGGCAGGTAGGTGACCTATGGTGAACACATCAGGGACCAGGAGGGATGGATGGATGAGGGTAAAGCAGCTTGAGCTGGACAATTCCCAAGAAAACCCAAGGCCCCCTCCCTTCTTCCCAGGTGCTCTGGGAGCAAGGCCAGAGCCCAGCTACCCTCACAAAGAGGGCTGCCTTCTCTACAGCGGTGGTTCTCCAAGTTAAGCTGGCATCACAATGATCAGGAGGGCGGTTTAAGATCCACAGTTCCTAATGCAGCAGATTAGAGTGGGAACGACAATCTGACTCTCTTGAAAGTTCCCAGGGATGCTAGTGCTGCCTGTCAGGATCACTCTGAGAATCATGGCTCTAATATCTCTGAGCAAGGTCCGAACTCCTCCCCCAGGTAATAGGTACTCGACAGGGCTCATTTAAGTTTCATGAAACCTCTGGAAAGCTGCCCCCAATTCACAGAGGGTAAAACTAAAGATTAAAGGTGCTAAATATTGATAAATCGACTAAGGTCACACAAGCGGCGGGCAGCATGGCTAGAACTGGGCTTCTCCTTTCGTGTGCGTGTGCGCACACGCGCATGCGTGCGCTTAGTTTGTCGGATTGTTTGCAACCTCATGAACTGTAGTCCAGCAGGCTCCTCTGTCAGAGGGGTTTTTTCAGGCAAGGATACTGGAGTGAGTTGCCATTGCCTCCTCCAGGGGATCTCTCAACCCAGGGATTGAACCGCATCTCCTGTGTTTCCTGCATTGCAGGTGGATTATTTACCCACTGAGCCGTTGGGGAAGCCCCCTTTCCTACCTTACTTGTTCCCCAAAACTGGCCCTCAGTGATAGCTGATAGCATTTGCATAGGTCCAAACTGGATTGAACAGAACAAGGACAATGTGAGTTTTTCTTTATGTGAATCATATGAACTGAACTGAATGGACTTTTCCTCCAAGTCCATTTATATTTTAGGGAGTTAAAATGCTCCTATCAAATGATGGTGGCAAGAGTTAGTCTTTTTCTTTCCCTCTGTCCCTTTCAAAATCACTTTACTTCACAAAATAAATGAGTGAAGAACTCATTTCAGCCCTTTCTCTTTTTAAAAAAATTTCTGGTCTATGAAATTCCTGGTGACAACACCCCGCCACTCTGTCTCCAGGCACCTAAGGGGCACGTGCATCTTGCACATTAATGACAGCTCAGAGGGACTTGTCTGTGTGTATGTGGTGGCAGAGGCCAACCCTCTACCCACTAGCCTTATCACGTGTTCTTCAGAGGTCCCTGTCCCTTATGGAGGCTGGACCTCCTTTCCCCAGGGCTGCACATAGCCACAGACACAGGCCTCCAAGAAGTGTGAGGGGCTTTCCCCCTGCCCCAACATTCTGATTTAGCATGTACCAGGCAGTCCTCGGGTGCTAAGGAAGGTCCATATCAATTCATCTCCCACCTATTTGCTGTTATTTCTATTCTTAGGTGGTTGTTGGAATTGAGGCAGAGGTGGGCTGGTTTCCCCAAGTGGAGGCCCGTCAATCAGACAAAGGAAAGCTCTGCTTCCTGTCCCTAATGCCAAATAAGTAAGTGGCGGCTTCCATTCACAGCAGAAGGCAGCACAGTGCAGGGGGCAGGTGGGCGGGTCCTGGTGACACCTGACTGGGGCCAAGTCTTACTTTCCAGATATTGATGGTGTGATCTTAGATAGGCTACCTGGTGTCTCTCTATGGCTTAGTCCTTCATCCATTAAATCAGGGTAACAGTACCTGCTTTAGGGGGTAGTTGTAAAAAGTCAGTGTGTTAGTATATTAAGGCAACTAAGAAGAACAACTACAGTCCATGGGTCGCAAAGAGTTGGACATGACTAAGCAACTAACATACACATAAGAAGAATGACTGTCATACAGAGTATACTTGGATATTGCTTTTATTATAACTCGGTTCTTCAGGTTCACTTATGGATGTCTACTGCCCTCTCAGTGGGCTCCTGGGAGATGGAAATAGAGAGGGCAGAGTTGCTCCTCTCTAGAACATTCAGTGGACAATTAAATGACTGACCTCATTATAGAGGAAGAATTGTGTTTGCAGAAGCACCGGTTAACATGGGAGCTGGGACGATGGGCAGAGTTTCTGAGAGGTGGGGACATACGTGTTGATCATTTTCATCACAGTGCAGGGCTGACCAGAAGGCTAAGGATGGCCTCCAATGGAACAGAGACTCTCCCATTGCATGCTGGACCACAGAGAAGGTTCTAGAAGTATCAGAATCCCACTTCACATTTTGAGCCCCATCTACACCAACAACTACTAACTTGGCACAAATGAAAGGAGAGGAAAGGGCCATAAATATTCTCAGCTCAGACTGTAAAATGACTGAAGAATTTAAGTAACTCTTCCGTGTTCGTAATTACTTGAGGGAGGGACGAACCCTTTCTTTCATCAGAGACATATACAAAAGAGGAAATCCCATCATATGAGTGAAGACACAGCACATTAAAAATGTAAATTAAGAATTAAGGAACAAAACAATGGAATTCTGCCAATTTTTTAAATAATTGCTCTACAAATTGCTAATCGGTATCCAGCGTCACACTGGCTAATTTGTTTAATAAAAGCAAAGAAAAGATAAAGGTCCCAGAGATGGTGATGAGGCTACCAGCTTGGTGACACCAATTGTGTGCAAAATGTCAGAAAGGCCTTGGCCCTTGGGACATGCTTCTGAATACTGCCTGGGGAATTGAGCTTAGGGTTTTATTCTTGATCTGGAGGCATAGAGGCGCAGGAGACCACCTCGGTGGTGTCACGAGGCCCCTTTCTTCACATATCATGTATTCTAGTGGTGGACACAGCCAACAAATGAGTAAATACATAAGAAGGTAACTCCAGAGGCAGTTAAATGCTATGAGGAAGATAAAACAGACCTCAGGAAGATGCTGGAAAGTCAGAATGTTAAGGCCAGTTACCACCCAATGTCCATTCATTTCTTTTTTATTAACAGCACCCCAATTTGTGGGGGCGGGGCGGGGGGGCAGTGTTCCTGACTCCTTTACAACTGGTGATGCCCATGCAATATTGCCCATGGGATACAACCCAGGCAATGAGGAGCCACCAGAGGTCACTGGGTGGCTGACCAGGAAAGAGACTTGGCAGCATTTTTGTGCCCTTTGAACCTCACCTTTCCCCTTCATTCCTGCTTGAAAGGTAAAGCCATCCTGTGACTTGAGGACAAAGCTCATTGTGCTAAGGACAGCGGAGGAGGGCAGATGCTAATAACACTGTGGACTCTGCCAGCCCTGGCCCATTTCCAGGCTTCTTGTTGGATGAGAGAAACAGAACCTCCCACTCTGTTTCAGCCACTGTTCTCTCAACTTGCTTTTCCTTGTAATGGAATGTAATTCTTAGCTGATACAAGTCCCTGTCTCTGGCCTTGTCCTCTGGACCCCTGCCCCCACCATCAGATACTGGCACAGATATTCACACGAGGTGAGGGTAGGTACTAAAAGCCTCAGTCCAGTAGGCCTGGCCATCCGTGCTGTGCTAAAAATGTGTAAATGGCTCCCCCTGTCATCAAGGTGGAAGTTAAACTCCTGAGCTCTCCACATGCTACCTGTTCAGTTCAAGAGGAAAGCGGGTGGAAACAGCAGTGATGAGATTGTGCCAGTTGATGCCTGTCAGAGCGGCATTGGAGGGCCTCCTATGCTGGCGGGGAGCCTAATCCATGGCTATAAATGTCCATCAGAGCAGCTACATTGGTGGCCCTTCTCCTCCCTCCCTATTTCATTAGAGGGTAAGGTCTCTACACAATGGAAACACCAGAGCCCCAGGCTAACACCACACCACATCCCAGTTTGCAGTCATCAAGCCCAGTGACAAACGCTGTCCTTGCCTTACACCTTGGAATTCCTATTAAACTTTTATGGTATTAAACAATTAAAATATTCTAAATCTCAGTCTGTGCTTTCTTCAGTGAGATAAAATACTCAATGGTTTCCTTACTCCCCAAATAGATATTTGGCAATATGCTTTGTGCTCTGTTTGATATCAAAGCAATTGCACTAGAGTTAGGTTTCCAAAAAATGTGCATTTTTTTCATGGCAACAAATAATAATAATGTGAAAAAACCCTTTTTTATGAGGCCATAATTGGTGAAGCCAAGCTCTGATAATGAGGAAACAGGTTATTTATGAAGATCTATTCTGCCTTTATTAGTGTGGAAGGTGGATGGTGGCAGGAGCTGTAAGCCAATTCACAGAGACTGTAAATATGCCAATGGCAGGCAAGACTACCAGGGGAAATGAAAATGGAGTGCCTTTTCGTGTTTGTAGGTTTTACACGTTCTTTATTGCCACTAAGCCCCCAAAGCCAATGCCCACCTACCCACAGCCTGCAAACCCCAAAGAGGGAAGTTAAGACCTTATTACAGCAGAAGGAATTCAATCCAGACCTGTTCTGTCCAACACGGCAGCCACAAGTCACACAGGGCCGGTGCTCATTTGAACTGAGACTCGACTGAATTGAGAAATGCTGTATGTATGAGATACACATCTGTTATTAAATAGTACAAAAAAAAATAATGTGACTAGCTCACTAATCTTTTTACAATTCTTTTATACACTGAAATAATATTTTGCATATATGGAGTCAAATAAAATAGTTCAAAATTAATTTCACTTTTTTAAATATGGCTCCTGAAAGATTTTAAGTTACAGATGTGGCTGGAATTATATTGGACAGGCCTAGAGCACAGAATTCACTCAGAAGGCAGCCATGAAGGATAAGCTGGCTGAGGAGGTCCATTCCTGTGGAGCTCTAACAACTCATTAGATGTTGGTCCTCCAGGGGACGGAGCTGTCACCAAAACCAGGGACAGAGCGGATGAGACAACCTCAAGGTCCCTCACCACAGACCTCAAGCTGGCATTTCCTCCCAGGGCACCAAGGTACCTCAAGTTGAAGGAAATAAAATTCAATAACAATTTTTATAGTGAGCTGCTTTTGCTGTTGCTCATTAGTAGCTGTGAGCTAAATTAATTTGAGCTTGATTGTTTCCTAATTGGAGAGGGACATAAATCTAGCTGAATGTGCTATTACAGACGGCACCTTGATCCTGCACAATCTCATACTTCTGCATTTACCATGCCCTGCATGAGAAGGGAAGCCAGCTCTCCATAATTACAATAAAAATTATGTTTATTGACCAAGAATATTACAATAGATGGCAATGTGCTAGGTTGTAACATATTTTCTCAGGGAAGACATTGATCAATTCTTTGCTGAGTTAATATGTTAAAGTCTGGTTATAATGAGTTAGGAAATTAGCAATTGGTATTAAAATTAAGACTATAAGCCACTTACACCAATATGTTTATAGTGCAATAATTTACTATTACTCCACAAATATAACCCCCTAAAAAATCTCCTGTAGACATAATATGGTTTCCACATATCTATATATGTCTCTGAGGTTTTTTTATCTGTAGTTTACCCATAAAAGATGTTGAACATGTTCAAAGAAAGAGACATAAAGGAGAGAGAGACAGAAAAGGCTGGTTTCGAACTGGCCTTCTTTGCAGAAATTGTGGCCAGTGGTATCCATACCTGAAACTTACCAACTTTTTTGATAGTTAAAAACATTTACTGGTAAAGCTGAATGTTTGTTGAGGTAAAAACTGCCCACAAATTTAGAGATCAATAACATAATTCACCCCAATTGTGAAGTAAAAAGATGTATCAATATCCAAGCATTTATTTCAAGCTAAGCCATTTTCTCTTTCTTATAACTGGAGGGCAACAATTCAGATGAGATAGATTTGGCTAGAATGAGAAGGATCAGATTCTATTATGAAATCAATTCTGTCATGATTGAGGGAGTGCTCCAGTCACATGCACCAGATAAAGGAAATTCAACCCAGGATGCCCCCTGACTTCTGGGACTTAAAGACATTTTGTGGAAAGAGTGATGCATTTGCCAGGTACAAAAATTATAAAAGGCAAATATATATATACATATATAATGAAAAAATTTCCTTTCCTGTCTCATCTCTTCCCCACACCAGCCTCCTCCTACCCCAAAAGGTTAACTACTTTTACTAAAGAAGGTCTTACGCATTCTTTCAAAGGTTTTTTTTTTTTTTTTCTTAGATGACACATGAACATAGATCATCTTATTTTTCTATCCTTGTGTTTTCATAAAAGTAGTTTGCTACAGACACACCAAAGTGACTTGGCTTTTTATATTATCTTGGAAATGTCTTCTTATTAGTATATAGAGAATAGCTGCATTTTTAAGTTGATCCATTGTATCTCATTATGTAGTGAACTAACCAGGCCCCTACAGATGGGCATTTGAGTTTAATTTTTTGCTATTATAAAAATTTAGAGACTTCAAAGGTAGCACTGACATCATCTCCATGAAGTAATTCTCCTTCCTTCCTCCCTCCCTTGAATTTTCCTCATTCACTCTTTCATTAGATAAACATTCACTGTGTGTGTACCTGGGCCCGATGCTGCACTCAGGTGCCCTGTGGAGCGCTGAAGGTCACATCACATTGGCCCATCGCCAGCCAGTGGATAAAGGGGAATAGAGCACATGTGATTTCAACAGCAAATCACCCTCACACACTCAGTTTTTCTAGGAAGTCATTGTAGGTACTAATGAGAGAACCCTCAGTCTGAAGGTCACCAGAGTAGTGGCCAAATACAAAACTGGGGGAACTTCCAGTCTACTTGGCCTTGGATGAGCCCCCAGAACTGATGATCTATGTTCTGTACTCCTGGTGGGGGAATATTCAGAACAGGAAATGTCAGTCATCTGTACCCCCATCCCCTCAAACACCTCCTATCATTTCTAGGTGGTTTCCTGCTCCCTGTTGGAGACCCAAGGCCTTCTCTAGCAGCCTGAGGCAGTATTCCAAATTCTGAACCACTGCTGGCATCCTCCTGCTAACAAAGTCTGAGTAGAGCCCTTATTCCTGAGACAGGCCATCTGCCGAGACGCTTTGTTAGTCAGAGAATATGCCCCCTTCCTTTGAGGCCCCACCTCTACACCAGCAAGGCACACCCTCACTCAGAAGCCCTCTAAAGAGTGGCCAATGACAATGACACTGAGAACTTCACTCCCTGCCAAAGCCTGGTGAGCAAAGGTGGACACAGGAGTGAGCGCCTGTGGGCTGATCTGGCCCCGGGAAATAGAAAAATGGCACACATGAGACAGATGCCTGGGGACGATCAGGGAGGGAGTCAAAATTCAATCAATATTCAATAAATGTTTATTGAGTGTACACGATGTTCCAGGCACTGTTTTAGCTGCTGGGGATACAGCAGTGACAGTCCTAGCCCTGGGGAAGTTACATTCAAGTTAGAGAGATGGCCAGCCAATAAATAAGTAAATGAAGAGCTCTGTTAAGTGTGAACGGGTTAGCAGTTCCCTCTTGCCCATTCACTGCCCACAGGCAGTCACTGTGGCCTACTGACATCAGCAGGCTGGAAGGGGCCTTGGGGATGCAGTGAAGACCCAAGCAGAACAGTCTCCCACTGGCAGCTTGCCCAAAGTCCAGGTTAATATCCAGAGTAACCTCAGCTAGTCCCAGCCACCAAGAAGTGAATGTATGGTCTTGATGTGGGATAAGCACCACCACAATCTTAGCTACTACTTATGGATGATGTTTTCAGGGCACTGTACTTTTCACTCTGCATTTCCTTGAAAGAACTCTCTTCCAGGTAGCCAGAGGCAGCTGTAATGCCTTGCAGGGTTAGGGGAACCAAGAGCCATGGGTGATAAAGCTGGAGTATGAAAATTGTTACAGCAAGAACTCTAAGAGAAAGAAAAACTTGTTTGGTTTTTTTGGTCAACAAAATGGGATTTTTGTTTTTTCTAGTCGAGTCATTAATCTTGACTGCCAGTCATGGTCGATAAACAAAGATTTTCTACGTTTCAGTGACATTAATGAATCTTCACAGTATAGAGAAGATTCCCTATTACCATGCCTGCTAGGGTCTGAACAGAGGTGCTATGAGACAGAGGCACATGCTGGGGGGGCCTGGGGGCCAGTGAGAGGCAGAGGAGGGCAGAGCGAATGGGAAGAAACCAGGTGGATATCCAACACCTGGAGCCATACCTCAAACAGGGATATAGGCAAATTCAGCTCCATGTGGGGATGTTTGCATCCATGCACTCTGTCCCTTTCTTTAGACATGCAGTGAGAAAACCTCCACCACGGAGAGAGGTGCAAAGAGCTGGTCCCTTTGCATCTAGGGCTTTCAGTGACTTTCAGCCAGAACTGCCTGACTTCTGAGACTTCCCTGGTGGTTAAGAATCTGCCTACCAATACAGGGGACTCAGGTTCGATCCCTGGTCCAAGAAGACCCCACATGCAGGGCAGCAAGTAAGTCCACGCACCACGACTACTGAAACCTGAGGGCTCAAGGGCCTGAGAGCTACAACAGAAGCTGCCACAATGAATAATAGCCACAATGAAGAATAGCCCCCATTCATCACAACCAGAGAAAGCCCACACACACCAACAAAGACTGAGAGCAGCCAAAAATGTATAAATAATTAATAAAAAAAAAAAGAACTGCCTGACTTCTGAGACTGAGTCATGAGGACTCTTGTAGCTTCCACTTGGGACTTCATCAACTCTCACTCATGGGATATTGCTTCTTGGAACCCAGCCACAAGCCACATGGAGGCCACATAAGAGGTGCAGACAGGTCACTGAGCCATCTGGGACAGAACAAGCCCCACTGGACCCCCTGATGAGTGCAGCCCCAGCTGACTTCACATGAAGCAGAGGAACTGCCCAGCTGAGCCCAGTCAACCCCAAGCATCAGGAGAGAGAACAAAACGCTGGTTGTTTTAAGCCATTGTGATTTGAGGTGGTTTGTTGCATAGCAATGAATAATGAAAATGTCAGTTGGCAAGTCTAAGTTTCCTAGGCACCCAGAGGAATAAAAAAGAAGAAATATGTGCATGCATCATACATGTATGTATACATGTGTGTGTGTGTGTGTATGTTATGGAGAGACAGCAAGCACTTCAGTGCAGTGTACATTAGAGTATGATGGTGTTCTTTGCAGTTACTTGGGGCCAGGCACTAGTGGGTACTTTATAATCATAACTTGACTCAGTCTTTACAGACACCCTGTTAGGTGAAAACTATTGTTAGTCCTGGAGGTCACAAAGGCTAGACGTCAGGTTACTTACCCAAGGTCACACAGCTGATAAAGACCAGAGCTGAGACTCCAGCCTGACTCCTTAGCTGGAGACCCCAGCCTCTGCTCTGTCTGAGGTTGTTCCACAGACAAACCATAACCACCAAGGGCAGCCAGAACACATTCACGTGGAGAGGACGAGGGGGTTGAGAGGCCACTAGAGAATGCCAGGAGAAGGGGGTCATGCCCCACCTCCTTCCTTTTGGGTACCCAGGAATAGCTCTTCCACTGTCTTCAACTTCTCCACTGCTGGGCTGAGGGAGTATGAAAGCCCTAGTTAACCTCAGCCTATTTTCCCAACAAAGAGTTCAGTACTTATCTTAACCTGTATGCGTTAGGTTTCCTTCAGCTCAGCAGCTCCTGCAAAGCTTACTTGTGCAAAACCATAGAGGCAAGAATGAACAAATATATAATTACCCCTGAATTTCCCACTTATCCCTTGACAGACAACGAGCCAAGTTACAGCTTAATTCCCTCAGGAGAGGAAAGATGGTGCCCCGGCTGACGGAAGACTAGCTTCTTACACCTGGCCCAGGACAGAGGGTTGGAATTGTGATGGCTAAAGGTTGAAGATAAAGAAAAACGATAAGCCACACACCATGAGACATCAATCATGAGTTCATGTGCTTTGTAGTAAGCATACAGCACAGCGTTTCAGTGTATGGAGTCTGGATGCAG
Organism: Bos indicus; assembly: GCF_029378745.1. Classification (NCBI taxonomy): domain Eukaryota; kingdom Metazoa; phylum Chordata; class Mammalia; order Artiodactyla; family Bovidae; genus Bos; species Bos indicus. Next base: position 65,057,162 of record NC_091761.1, read on the forward strand.
ACAGCTTGGGTTTGAGTCACGTTTGCTTGGACTGCTCTATCTCAGTTTCCTCATCTTTAAAGTGGGAATGATATTAGTAATGGTACCTTCCTCATAAAGTGTTTGGGAGGTTTAAACAGCTAATACTAAGAAATGATTATTTAATGATCCCTGGCACATAGAAAGCACTAAATAATTGTTTGCAATTATTTGCAAATGGCCTCTGACCCTAGCATGAACACTGCAGAAGAAATTAATCACCATCAATCCCTACATATAACACTGCTCTGGTTGGTCAACAAGCTTATCAGAGCACTCCTTCAGCACTTCCTATTGTGACTCGTGAATTCTGCTTAGAGTAATGTGGAATCTTCCCAACTGTCTCCAGAATTTTAAAAGCCATTTCATCATTTTTGTATAGAATATCACACAGAACTGATTTTAAGTTTAAAATATCTCATTCAGATCAGTATAGTGTTAAAGAACATGTTATAAATTATATCTTTAACTGGATTTAATAATATTCATAACATGTAGTCAAATTTGTACTTATTTCCACTTACCAAGTGATGCACACAGTTTAATTTACTTTAGATTAATTATGTAAGAAAAATCTGATTGGCCGACAATAAATCCCAAAATGTTATAATAATCAGGTTTGGCTTGGGGACTGAACATACATTAAAATGTGCTGCCACATCTGAGGTGGCTCGGTGGCAAAATCTTCCTGCCAGTGCAGGGGACACTGGAGACGTGGGTTTAATCCCTGGATGGGGAGGATCCCCTGGAGGAGGAAATAGCAACTCACTCCAGTATTCTTGCCTGCATAATCCCATGGACAGAGGAGCCTGGCGGGAGACAGTCCATGGGGCCACAAACAGCTAGAGATGACCGAGCATGCACACGCAGGATGCAGGATACCACATCTGAAATAAACTCTGTTTTCATGATGGGATGAGGGGACTTCTTACAACACGCACCTTAAAAATGAGCTCACTAATGTTTATAAATTTTTTGTATTTCCCTTTTAGATGATGAGATAAGGCAGGCTTATTCTGGGATTTCTTTAAAGCATTTCTACAAATAACCCCTGAAAAGTCAAACTGGGTGTGCTCGTCACTCTATTTTCTCTTTTTAACAATGTTTTTTGGAGTTCAGGAGCTACCCTGATGCACTGGGTACACCTGGTGAGCAAATGAACTTTATATATGATCAGATAAAACCATCCCTGCCTAAGGAAGAGTCATTGTCATATTTATGCCCCTCATCCATTTCACATATTTCAGTATCAATGTTCCTTATCCATTTTACCAAATCTGTTGTGGTAGTAAAGAAAAGAAAATCAAGAACAAAAAGAATCTGATGCTATAGGACAGCCAAAGCCTCCACAGCAGCTTACCTGCAAGGCGTCAGAATCCAAGGAAGCTGTCAGGACCATAAGTACACATGGCACGACCAACCTACTCAACTGTGAGCCCACTGGTTTGATCCACACCAATGGCCCCCTCGAGGCCTCTCCATTGTAGTTGAGGAACATACAGATTTTTTTTTAATTAAATTTATTTATTTCAATTAGAGGCTAATTACTTTACAATATTGTATTGGTTTTGTCATACATCAACATGAATCTGCCACAGGTGTACACGTGTTCTCCATCCTCAACCCCCCTCCCACCTCCCTCCCCATACCATCCCTCTGGGTCATCCCAGTGCACCAGCCCCAAGCTTCCTGTATCCTGCATTGAACCTGGACTGGCGATTCATTTCTTATATGGTATTATACATGTTTCAATGCCATTCTCCCAAATCATCCCCCCTCCCTCTCCCACAGAGTCCAAAAGACTGTTCTATACGTCTGTGTCTCTTTTGCTGTCTCCCATACAGAGATTTTTAATATGTGAAGTTACTGCTTGGAAAAATACCTCTCTCCTGTCCTTCCTGGGGGCCCTCCCTTGTGCTCACAGCAGTCTCCTGGGAGCCTTTCCCACCAGCCGCATACAGGCCTCTCTCCTCTGAGCTCTACATGGCATCTTATGGAGTTCTAGAAGAGTCAGCATTTAGGGATTTTTCTGCTCTGTACATCTTTCCACTTTCTCCCTAATGCTCATATATTAACAATCGGAAAGTTGGGGGTGGGAGGGACTTCCCTGGTTGTCCAGTGGTTAAGAATCTGCCTTCCAATGCAGGGGGCCTGTTTTTGATCCCTGGTTGGGGAACTAAGATCCACATGACTCAGGGCAACTAAGTTTACTTGCCACAACTCCTGAGCCTGCTCGTGACAACAAAGGACCCCACGTGACGCACAGAGATCCTGTGCTGCCGCTGAGACCCAACACAGCCAAATAAAGAAATAAATGTTCTCAAAAAGAGAAAGTCTAGGGTTTTGGGAGGGGTAAATCCAAGCAACATATATTAAATTGCTTATTACCTACTCTTCAAAACAGCAAGGACAAAAACAGCCTCCTCCTGGGCTGTCAGGTAGAGGCCAGGTGGTAAGAGGGCCACCAATCACACCGCATGAAGATGGGGTGATCTGGGAAGACTGGGAGCAGTTCCTTCTGGCTTCCCATCTCTGACCCTCGCCAGCAGTTCTGATTGAAGGCCCCTCCTTGCACAGCCAGATCATGCATTTCTGGAAAGCTCCTCCCTCCATGTCCACCTTCCCTCTTCTGGAAAAGTGAGGAGCTTATGAATTTAATGTGTAATCCATACACCCCAAACCCTGCATCCTAGAAGCTCTGGGTCCCCTGGCCCAAGGTGTACAGACTGGCAAACAGTGTGAGCACTTCTCTGTCCCAGGCTGCTGTGACCCTATCCTCCTCCACCAACATGTATGTCTATAAAATGGTGAATCGGACATCTCCTGGATTCCAGCCACTGATAGGAAGTGAGAGTCCCACATATACTCATCACCCTCAGTGGCATATAGATATTTTTACTACACTTAACAAGATGTTGACCTTGGTTCCTGGGAAAGATCCCTGTGGTTTCTGGATTCCATTAAATCTGTAGATACGTTTGCTGTCCAAATGGTGGCTTCCTGTCTTCGCGGGGGAGATTTGCATCTTCTCATTAGGTGACTTGCTAGAACACTGAACATTCAGGCTCTGATTTTCAGAGGGCAATCCTTCTACTGACTCACCTGACCCTGACTCAGGAAAGATCTCAGAAGCCAAAGCCTGTGTTTAGCCAGGAGACACAGTTTGGAGGCTGGATCTACAGGCTGGGGAGAGAAAAGACCTGAGAATCTTAAGCAGAGCATGATGAGCCTCTGGAGTTAGACTGTGTTGGATGATAAAGAACTTGGCTGGCCTTTGCCCCTGAGAGCCTCAAAACCCTTGGAATTCCCCAGAGTAACAGTAGGGTCTTCATTATTGCAGGTGGGGCCCTCAGACCACACCTGAGTTTATGCTAACAAGACGGCTCCTGGTGGGCTCCCGGGTAGTTTCAGGATGGAGCTGGCTGAGTCAGAAAAACCAACTACATGATTAGAGACTTAGAGCTGAGTGGTATCAGTCTGGAAGGTGCCAGAGACTGAATTAAAGTTATGTGGACAATGACTCAACTAATCATGCTTACATAATGAAACCCCAACAAAAAAACTGGACACCAAAGCTCAGTGGAGCGGAGACAAAAGGTAGATGGGACACCCAGGGTACTCCAGACGAGAATAGCAGAACAATTGTAGGAGAAAGCTGGGCCCCATCCAGATAGAAGATAAGAGACCACATATTTCTCATTCTCAAGGTCAAGAGACTTCCCTGACTATGCAGACATGGAAAGGCTCCTTGGAGGTCAAAGGGGAGTGATATTACATGATGCCAAGCTACCCACAGGCCTCCTTGGAAGAATCCATCTTGGCTAAGAGATGCGTGCACACACAGGGAAGGATCCTGAGGTAAACCAAACGTGGACTCTGAACCAGGGAAATAAAAATGACTGGTCAAAGGAAACCCAGAAGAAAATGCTGCATAAAGGTAACTCAAACTACTACAAAGGTGCGACTCAGGGACTCGCCCTCCGAGTCTGCTCGTGTCTATCCACACATACTGTACTCCTTTTCTTAACAAAGACCTCATTTGTTTCACTACTTTCTGTCTTTTGGAGTTCTCTTCTGCAAAGCTGAGGAACCAGCTTGTCACCACCCACCGGTCTAGTGGTGAGGCTTCAGTGCTCTTGCCACTGAGGCCCAACCTCAATCTCTGGCTGGGAGCCAAAGCCCCCTCCAAGCTGCCACAGGCTGAGGCCACTGGACCTCAGAGTTAATCAGAGCCTCCTGGTTAACTGTGCTGGAAGGTGACAAAAAGCCTCATGTTGGGGACCCTCTTGGACCTCACCCGATACAGTTCTTTACTCTGGTTTGATATGTATCCTTTATAATAGATTGTAAGTTTTCCTGAGTGCTTTCTTGAGTTTTGTGAACTGCTCTGCAATTTATGGATTCTAAGAGGGTCATGAAAATGCCCAAACTTGTAGCCAGTTGGTCAGAGACACGGATTTGCAGGGGACCCTCTAAGCTTGTAGCCTGTGTCTGAAGTGAGAGCAAGTGTGTGGGAGACTATGCTCTTAACCTGTGCAATGCAACCTAATTAATTCCAGGTAGTCAGTATCAGAACTGCACTGTAGGCTGTTGGGGTTCAAACCCTAACCCTGGGGCTTTCCAGCTGTGCCATCTACTATTCTTTTCAATACAGTCCACAGACTGTAGCCCTCCAGGTTCCTCTGTCCATGGGGTTTTCCAGGCAAGAATACTAAAGTGGATTGGCATTTCTTACTCCAAGGGATCTTTCCAATCCAAGGATCAAACTCACATATCTTGCAACTCCTCCATTGGCAGGCATATTCTTTACCACTAGCACCATTTGGGAAGCCCAGAAGCACCAATAAATGTTATCTATCATCACTGAGACCTACACCCTGCCAGGGAGCATGACAGGGACTTATTTTTCTCTTGCTAAAGACCTCTTCTATCTCTTTTAAGGTCTTACACAATACAAAAATGCTCTGGTCTGCGCTGCACTTTTTCACATTTTGCTGACTGCTGCCTAATATATTCCTTAGTGACTTGTTCATATCTCAGGTCTATATATAAATAAAATTTGCTATTTACATACTGATTTATCAGTATAACACATGGTAACATCTGGACAGTATTTCACCAAATTTGGAGAGAGAATTTGAGGTGACATCACTCCAAATACAGGCTACGCAGTGTACAAAAAGTTTGCATTGGGGACCTTGGAGCACTGCAATTGTTTACCTTTTATACCAAGAAAACTTTTAAAAAACATTTCAACAAATGAATTCAATATAAATATATATATATATATATATATATTTAAAATTGTGCTAGAACTTAATGACTGTCATAGGGAGTCACCAAATAATTCTTTTAAGTCATTGGTTTTATTCTTTTTTAATTTATTTTACTTGGAGGCTAATTACTTTACAATATTGTCGTGGTTTTTGCCTGGAAACACACAAAAAATATGCCACACAAAATGGCCTTATCAGAGCCAAAACTGAGAAGGGTGAGAGAATCTCAAAGTTAGACTGAGGGGAACCTTTGTCAAGTCAATTGGCAGAAATGGGGTCTTCTAAGAGCACCCACAGGAAGAGCATTTCACAGCTGGTGGAGATAACTGGCCTCTCGAGGTTTCAAGCCCAAGGAGAATTTGAGTACCTGAAAGAACAGCAGTTGCCACCCTGGGCTTCAGGAGTCCTGCGGGGTCGGAGAGGCCAAGGGCCCAACAGCTGGGAGTGACTTGCTCTTTCTTTCACAAGTAATGAAATCCCAAAACCAAAGTTCCACCGAGGGACATTTTATTGCCAATCAGGAAGCACGTGAAATGCACATTTAGATACCACAGTAAAGGAAACAAATCATGGTTTTAAACTCTTTGTGGCTAAAGAATCACACATCAGTTAAAAAATTGTCACCTACAATTGAAGAGTGAGCATAAGAGAAGGAGCTCCAATGATAAAGTCAGGCTGAAGTCTATTTCAGGGACCCAGAATATTGTTATCCATGTACCAGCTATGCATGGTACATGTTACCATGTACCAGAGAGTGGCTTTGTTGCTTAGTTGCTGAGTCGTGTCCGATTCCTTGCAACCTCATGGACTGTAGCCCGCCAGGCTCTTCTGCCCAAAGGATTTCCTAGGCAAAAGTACTGGAGTGGGTTGCCATTTTCTCCTTCAGGGGATCTTTCCAACCCAGGGATCGATCCCATGACTCCTGTGACTCCTGCATTGCAGGTGGATTCTTTACCACTGAGCCACCTGGGAAGCCCTCAGAGTGTGTTTTAAAGGGATCTTCATTAATATATTCCCTGGATACCAAGAAGCCCTTCAAGCCATTCCCTTCTGTGTCAGACACTTAAGAGGTATCTGTTTCTCAACAACCATTAGTAGGTCATTAGGGTAGACATTTCAAATGCAGGGGTTATAGTTTGTTTGAGCTGCTTCTTACCTGAGCAGCTTCAGTATGAGTAGCGATGGGAATTTATTCATATACACTCCAGATCGTGGCATACTCAGTAGAATGTTAGAGCCTTGTTCCAAATGGGAAATAATTATGACTTAATTACTTATGACGAATACATAAACATCCTTAAAAAGCCAAACATTCATCTTTTTACTGTTTGCATAATGATGTATGATCAAGAAAGGTAAGATACAGATTCTAGTAAAGGATCCTCTGCTCTCGACTGGGGCTGATTTAAGAAGAGCTGTGTTTCACCTGTCAGAATGGCCATCACCAAAAAGTCTACAAATAACAAACATTGGCGAGCGTGTAGACCAAAGGGAACCCTTGTACCCTGTTGGTGGGAATGTAAGCTGGTGCAGCCACTGTGGAAAACAGTATGGAAATGTTAGGTAGTTAGAATAGGAAACAAGAGTTTAGAATGGCGGTTGCTAAAAGACAAGGAAGGGAAAAGCCCGTGAACACAGAACAAAGGAAGGTCTGAGGACCGGAGTGGGGACCTCAGGTGGGACAAACAGCGCTCCTGGCTAGCCCAGTTTACACGGGGCAGGCCTTGGGGGTGGGGGCGGGGGAGAAAACTAGCCCAATGTACATGGGGCAGGCCCGGGGGGCGGAGAAAACATATAAAAAGAGGAGCCCAAGGGCTGGGCTGTCTCTTCTCTTCGCATCTTTGGGTCGGCATGCCCCCACATCTCGAGGATGTATTTTCCTGTTATTTTCTAAATAAAACTGAGCTGTAACACTGTCCAAGAGCTATAACATAGTCTGTTTGAGACCCGAGAGCTATAACACAGTCTTTCTGAGCGCTGTGACACACCCAGGGCTTTAACGTCCGTCACTTCAAATTTTTGTTGAGACGAGACAGAACCGAGGAGATTACACTCCCCTGACAGAAGTTTCTCAAAAAACTAAAAATAGAGCTACCATATGATCCAGCAATCTCACTACATGTATTTGAAAAAAAACAAAAACATTAATTCCCAAAGATACATGCACCCCAATTATCATAGCAGCATTATTTACAATAGGCAAGATATGGAAGCAACCTAAGTGTCTGTCAATAGATGAATGGATGAAGAAGATGTGATTATATATATATATATATATATATATATATATATATATATAATGATTATATATGTACATAATGATTTTACATATATGTGTGTTTGTGTGTATATATATATATATATATATATATATATATATATATAAATGACACAGAATGGAATACTCTGTGTGTGTGTGACTACTCACTACTCAGTCATAAAATGAATGAAATTTTGCCATCTGCAGCAAGATGGATGGATACTTAGAGGGCATTATGCTCAGTGAAATAAGTCAGAGAAATATGATATGACATCGCTTATATGTAAGATCTAAAAAATACAACAAACTAGTGAATGTAATAAAAAGAAGCAGACTCACAGAACAAACTAGTGGTTACCAGTGGGGAGGGACAAAATAGGATAGGAAATAAGAGGTACAAACTATTGCATATAAACTATAAGGATATACTGTACAGCACATGGGTTATAGCCAATTTTTATAATAACTATCCATCAAAAGTAACCTTTAACATTGTATAAAAATTAAAAAACAATTTTTTAAAAGAAGAGTTGTGTTCGAAGGTGGTAGTAGTCACATAAGTTTTTAACATTCTCCTCCTGGTTTTCCCACCTTTTTTCCTTTCGCACCTAACTACAGCCCCTCTTCCTCTCACATTCAGCCTACAGAGAACAGGCAAGGGTGGTGAGTGAAGAGAGAAGAGACAGACCTCAGAGGAAAGAAGGGGAAGAAGACCCATGACAAGCTCAAGAAAACCATGGAAAATGTTCAACCGCTTGAGGATGGACATTTTAGGAGCCAAATATTGGTTACTTGGAATTTATATGTGAATGAGACATTGATCTTGTGATGATAACACTCTGAATGTGTGGGTATGTGTATATATATACATGTACACACACACACACACACTCACTCAGGCCTCTCTCCATCCAACCACACATATCAGGATGGGTTCCTCTGGAACATCTCAGTAGTGATCACTGGCTTGTCTAAGACCAGCTCTGAAAGAGATACATGAATAAGTACATCATCAAATAATTGTTATTGTCAGGACAGCAAATTTCCACAGTGCCTGCAGAAAAAGGAAAGTAGAACTCAGAAACCAAACAGATGTCTTAAAAGCCAGTGGAAGTCAGCCCGTTTCCTCCTGTCTCTGATGTTCCCTTGTGCTATTCCACACCCTAGGAGCCCAGGAATGACTCTGGCCCCCATGGAGCTGTCAGGGCACCCTAATTCGATTCATCAGGGCTCCTAATGGCTCCTGGCACCAGAGTACAGACCATACTGCTGAGATTCCAGGAGGCCGGCAGCCCGGCCACACCTGGCAAAGTGGAGTTGATGAGAACTCACATCAAATTTGCATATATTTGCACAGCATGTCAGAAATACTTCTAATCTCAAACAGACAGGACCAGTGGAGAGAAGGCAAAAAAGGTTTGTTAGAGAGGATGACTGAGCCTGGCAAAGATCCAAAGTCTACTCCCTAGATGACATCTGCCCTTCTGTTTTAATTGCTTTGCTGATAATCACTAATAAAATGACCACTGGGTTACTTTTCAGGATACTGCCTTTGTTTTATGGTAACCCATTTTTTTCTTTCCTCTTTTTTTTTTTTTTTTCTTCCTGTATCCTGCAGCAGCAAAGGGAGTTCTGATTACACAGATTTTCCTGCTGGAGACTAATACATATCTTCGTATGCCCGGGTAAATAACAAGTAATTATGGGCTCCGTACAGGAAATTTACAACCCTGGACTCTGACATGAACCTGTCCAGTGGGAGAGATGGGTAGGCATGCTGAGCCAGGCTTTAACCCTTCTTTTCTGAAATGAAGTGACATAAACCAGAATATTTCACTGCAAGGGAAAGAGACAGGCAAAACGGCATCAGGACACCATCTGTGCCTTCACAGAGCACTAATGGGAAATAATTACATTGCTTGCACTGCCCAATGGCTGAGAGTCTCTGCAAGCTAGTCCAGTTTCCCAGGCTTTCCCGACGGCTGTTGTCTGGCAGAGGTGAAAATTGAAAGTCCGAGGCTGAAATGGTTCATTAAAAGAACCTTGAAAAAGAGGTTTGCTCTTTGAATCTTAAAGGCAGTAATGAGTAACTCAGCAGGCTGTACAGAGAAAGCCTCGCCTGGTCCCTAAATTAATTTTCAGTGAGTAGGGATGGAAGAGGTGCAAAGCAGGAGGGAAGGGGAGAGGTAAGGATGGTAAGGGAAGAGCAAGCCGAGGGGAGGAGAGAGAGAAAACGTACACTGTAGCCAAACACTGATAAAACTTCTCCAAGACTGCTTCTCCAGAGGAACTCACCACCTGCTCCCTGGCAGGAAATTTAAAACTTGTCAAGAAGTTCCATTTACTGCTGGCTGATGAGTCAGCAAGGATGGTGTGCTCTGTGCAATTTAAGTAGAATTTTAATCCAGCCTGGCCTCTCTGCTGACACTCAGGTCAGCCAAGCAAGCAGACTGGAATGGGCAGGAAGGCATAGGCTGATTTAAAAAGCTTGACCAGGAGAGGCAGGTCAAGCAGCCAAGCAAGAGAGGTCCTGTCCTGTTCTGACCTTGGCAGGGACACCACCCGCCCCACTCCGGGGGAGGGGGGGTTCCAAATAGAGGTCATGACCTCTGCAGGCCACTGCAGTCCCCACCTAGCTGGTGCCCTCTTCCTGGCACGGGTTGATTCAGATGTCCAGCCACCTGGCTTAACAGTTCCTGCCATCCTCAACTCTCTCAACAAACATGAGGTTTATTTGCACTATTTATCAATAGATCCTATTTCTTCTTCAAGGCTGAATTTGTCCCAACTCTTCCATGAAGTCTTCCAGAATATGCCATCCACAGATGGTGACCGCTCCTTTCTGATAGCCCTGTACCTCCTCACCAGAACCATTAATGGTGACATCCTCTTCATGGCTTTGGTATATGATCATTCTCTTCTTAATATTTTGGACTTGTCTCCAACAAGGCTGAAATCTCCTGGAAACTCATTAGAGCTGTGGATCATATCCCCTCCCAATACCTGTACCCTCAGCCTCTCCCCTATCACACTCTTCACTCTCAAAAATTCATCCTGCACAGCCTCTTCTAGTTACCATCCCATCTTTTCCATTATTGATGTATATACTCACTTTGTTTCAAAAAGTATTTGAGGCAACATGGAAAAGTGCACTCAGGGTGAGAAAGTATCAGGAAAGAAGGAAATCAGGGAAATAGAAAGTAAAGTGAGGAAAAAGAAGCTGAAACTAGAGATGTGCTGAATGAATTCACACAAAAAGGATGTGCCTGAATGTTCTATCATCTGCTCAAATGGGATGCAAATTTGACTTTGTTTTCCGGTGACCAAAGAGAGGGATATCACCAGAGGGAATTACGAAACAAAACATAGTGTCTAGGTGATGGCAACAATTCCACTGCTTGGGGAAGATCATGCCTGGACTTCAGGGCTGAGGGACATTCTCCTCTGGGTCCCCTCATTGGAGACCTGTGTGATGGAGGAATAGAGTGAGGAATAGGAGTTAATGCCAACATAATGCCTGGCACAACTTAGTGAAGGGGAAACAGAACAGACAGGAAATATGCCAGCCTTTGTGGACCTTGGGTTTTACTAGAAAAGAGAGACAATAAACATGGATACGCCAATCTTGGTTCAACAGAAAATCTGGGAGGGGTATTGAGATAGGATGCTCTAGAGAAGATCTCCTTTAGAAAGATATGAGGCATCGGCCAGATAAAGGTTTGGACCATTTCTGTAATGTCCCCTAGTCTGGCCAAACTCAGAGAACCCAAAACTGAATCAGGGAAAGCAACTCCCTGAGGGCCTGCATCCTGCCCTACCTCATCAGGATCAAGATTCTTGAAACAGTGGCCCACCCATACTCTGTCCACTCCCCCAACTCCCAGCAGTTCCTCAGCCCTCTGTAACTCGCTGTCATCCTTTTCCCTTAAAAGTAATCACACTAGTCATGGGGCCAATGTAGCCATATTCCCACCAGAAACATTTTCTGTCTTTATTTGATTAGGAGTATGTGGTGTATCTGTTACTGTTGATCATTCTGCTCTTGGAATACCACCACACACACCCCTCCCTGACTTGAGCTTCTGTGATCTCTATTTGCCCCTGGTTTCCCTCCCACCTCTTTAGGTATCAGTTCTATAGTCTCCTCTTCTTAAATTAACTTCTTAAATATCAACCTGCCCTTAAATGTTGTCTTCTCACTTTACTTCCTCGCCCTAGAAAATCTGACACAACCAAGATCTCCACGAGTGACTCCCAGGTCTGTGTCTAGTTACATCCTGTACTGCTCTGATGATATTTAGACCTATGAGGTAAAGGCACCCTCCACTCACCACCTTCAAATTTTGCCTTTCCAACCTCCTTCTTTTTCCCAATTCCCTGCAGGCATGTGGCCACCATCCACTTAACTGACCAAGCTAGAAACCTCAGACTCATCCTTGCTGCTGCTGCTACGTCACTTCAGTCGTGTCCGACTCTGTGCGACCCTATAGACGGCAGCCCACCAGGCTCCCCCGTCCCTGGGATTCTCCAGGCAAGAACACTGGAGTGGGTTGCCATTTCCTTCTCCAATGCATGAAAGTGAAAAGTGAAAGTGAAGTCGCTCAGTCATGTCCGATTTCTAGCAACCCCATGGACTGCAGCCTACCAGGCTTCTCTGTCCATGGGATTCTCCAGGCAAGAGTACTGGGACTCATCGTTAACTCCTCACTATTCCCTATATCCAATCATGTTGATTCTACCATCCATACATGTCTCCTATCTATGACTTGTTCTCCACCCCCACTAATGAAAATTGTTTACTAGTGTCAAGCCCTGTTCTAAACGCTCTACACTATACAAGCACATGACGGAGTCAACATTATTAGCCTCTACATCCCACAGGGGAGGGGACAGAGGCACAGAGAAGTTGCATGACCTACCCCAGGTCACACAGCAAGGAGATAAGGTCAAGATCTGAATGCAGACAGTTTCTGCCTTCAGGGCCCACCACTGCTGTTTATCACATCTCACCGAGTTGACTGCAGTCACTTCCTAACCCATCCCCCTGCCTCCATTTTTGCCCCCTTCTCCACACCACTGTCCCACAACGTGAACCACCAAAAACTCAAATCTGAGCTCACCACCCTATGTTTAAAATCATTCCACAGTTTCCTCTGGCTTGCAAAATAAACTTCAAACTCTTGGTTTGAAGGCGCCCACCTTGCCTCCCCCACTACATACATCCACACCCACACACCTATCACATACCAGGACCTGTATTAAGATCTCTGGGCAATGCAAAATGTGGCTCTCAGTGTCAAGAAAATGTGGAATAAGTATGCAACAAAGTGTCCAGATGAAAAGTTAAGCATATGAATTAAGCCCAAGATTACCATTAAAAAAGAAGTCACGGGACAGGATAATTTAGCGGTGAGGCGGGCACACTTTCAAGCCAGACGTTCAATGTAAGCAGAATTGTCTCCAAGAAGATTTTTTTTTTTCCATCTTGAGCTGGCACTTGTGAATGATCAGCTCAATTCTGGTTTAGTTTGAAAGATACTTTAATATTCCCATATTGTTCCAGTTCAATACTTTTAGAAAATGAATAGGCTTGGTTCTGGTTCAAACTGGCTCACTAGGTGTTGCTGTTTTGAAAAATCCTTGGTTCGGTGCTCAGCTTATCGGGGGAAATAAAAGATTAATTTGGGGCTCAGCCTGGTTCAAGGTTCGCAAATTTGAGTTCCTTGCAGCCGTGGTTTACACTTGAGCTGACACCCAATTATGAATTCGGCTCACAGGCCTGGCTTCCCTGGCCGTGGCCCTCCACAGAACCTTTCCAGCCTCCAGCCTCACAGTTGATCCCTGGGATGGATGTTTGAGGGGCCCCCAGCACAACACACCTGGAGGCTGACCATCAGGCAGCTTCCTCTTGGCAAAGGAGGGACTGGCTATGTGGGCTGATAGGAACCAAACCCACCTACTTCCTTGAGACTGGGGCTCCCACCTCTTGCAGTCCTTTGCTCCTTTCACCTTGCCACTGAGGCCTCCCTGAACCTCCTAAAAACAGCCCCCCATCCCTCCTTTCACTTCCCACTCAAATCTATTTTCCCTACTTCATTCTTCTCCATTGCACCTACCAGCCACTGACTGTCTCTATATACCACTGGCCTGTGCTCTGGTTCTCCTCTCTGAGGGAAGGATTTTTGTCCATCTTTTTCACTATTATACCCAGTGCTGTCTGGAATAGTACCTGGAATATAATAGAAACCTATTACATATATGTTAAATATCAAATAAACCCCCTCAGTCAAAATGTAGAGGTTATGATAAGCAATTTCCAAGGAGAAGCAGGATTTGGACTAAAAACTATGTACTAGACTGAAATAATACTATGTATTTCACATAGTATGAAGAATACTTCATTGCTAGTAGGTTTTCCCTTATAATATCCTCTTTCCTTCCTTCCTTTGCATCATCTGTTTGCCTCCAATGCTAGGCTAAAGCAAAGCAAAGTATATGAAAGTGTATACAAGGCCCTATGTCCCTGTAATTTGAAGCAAAAGTCTCCAGGCCTCCTTTGAGTCCCAGAAGTCTGACTCATTAATGACTAGGAAACATGAAGATGTAGAAACAGAGAATAGCTCCTGGGCTGGGGGGCTGGTAACAATTCAGACTAAAAATCTACCACACAGCAGTATCTCCAAATTCATGGTTCCTTAAAACGTATAACTAAAGGCCTGACACATATTCTTAAGCTGTTTTTACAGGAAGCAGATCCCTTCCAGATGAAAACTGATGACCACAGGAACACAGACCCTAGACTGGTTGATGATGCTTGAAACTTCACCTTGATGCCAGCCAATCTGAGAATTGTGCCCGAGCTGATCCCACACCCTCATACTGGCCTTTTAATCCTCCCTGAAAGCCTGTTGGGAATGTGGGTCTTTGGAGCATGAGCTGCCTGTTCTCCTCGCTTGGTCCCTGTAATAAACGCTGCACTTTCTTCACCATGATCTGGTGTCAGTAGACTGGCTTTACTGCAGACCAGGGAGCAGACCCAAGTTTGGTTGGGTAACATATATACGCATTAACAGGCTGTCTCCTCCTCCTCCAACCTTCCATTTGTCTGTACGTCTCTCCTTTCTTTGAGAGGATGAGTTCCACTGCCTCTTCTCAGCTGAACGGAAAGCCTTTGCAGCTCTGACTCACCACAGACTCTCCCTTGGAGTCTTAGCAAAGTGACCCCTCTGCCTTCAAGCTCTGGGCCTGTGTCCAGAAGGATTTATGTCTTTGCTTCTTCTACCTTCTGAAGTAACTTTCCAGCTTCCAGTTACATATTTAGTTTACATTTATATTAAACACTGACAAAATAAATACCACTCCTAACATGGTATGGACATGGGTTCAGGTAGACTCTGGGAGTTGGTAATGGACAGGGAAGCCTGGTGTGCTACGGTTCATGGGGTCACAAAGAGTCAGACATGACTGAGCGGCTGAACTGAACCGAACATGGTAAAATGGCTTGCACTGTAGTATGCATATACAAGAAAAGGATGACAAGAATTAGAACAAAGATTTGATCTACCTGGCAATAACCCTCTTATTTTATGATTATTGATCAAATAAAAATGCCCCCCTCTCTCTTTCCTATCCACCTGCACATTGAATTGTGTCCCTCAACCAGTCAATGTCACAGTGGCAATCCTAAGGGAAGTCTATAGAGCTCTCTAAAATGTCCATCTAAAAGTCCTTGGGGAAATTAAGAATATAGCCACACAGTCAAGGAAATTCATGGGGCTGCCCTGGTAGCTCAGTGTTAAATAATAGTCCATGTGCAATGCAGGAGATGTGGGTTCAGTCCCTGGGTTGGGAAGATCCCCTGGAGAAGGAAATAGTAACCCACTCCAGTATTCTTGCTTGGAAAAGCCCATGGACAGAGGAGCCTGGCAGGCTACAGTCCATGGAGTCGCAATGAGTTGGATACAACTGAGTGACAAAACCAGCACCACCAAGGAATCCATAAGAGGGGAATAATTTATCTTCCGACCATTCGGTTTCCTTACTGGTCAAAATGGAAAGCAAACAGCAACTAAAAATGGGTGGATTTTCAGAAAGGTATACACTTTTTTTTTCCTCTAGATATTTGTATTGTATTTGTCTTTGGTGTTACATTTTCACTGGTGTTGAGGTGTGGATTTTTTTATTTGACCTTTTTGAGATGTAACAGGGGCTTCCCTGGTAGCTCAAATGGTAAAGAATCTGCCTGCAGTGCAGGAGACTAGGGTTTGATCCCTGGGTCAAATGAGTTTTCTGAATCTGTTTAATTTAATCAGTTTGGGAACATCTCAGCTATTACTTCTTTCAATATTGCCTTTTTCCTGACATTCTCTTGAAGTTCTCACCCTCTTCTCCATGGCTCTTAATCTCCTATGCTTCCATTTCTTTGCCTCTCAGGACTATATTATGGATAACTTCTCTAAATTTATTTCAGCTGACTTATCTTCTTTTCGGCTATGCCTAATTGGCTGTTAAATCTGCTAAATACAATAATGAAGTTTTGACTATAATCGCTTTCACCTCAAAAATTTTTCTTTGGTTCTTTGCCAAATCTGCTTGATCATTTAAAATCACATGTCCCTTTCTTATCTTCTGTGTCACTTTGTTTGTTACTTAAAGCTCACTATTTTATAATCCATGTCTTATATGCCAATGTCTGAAATCACTGTGGATATGCTTTCGCTATCTGTCACTTTTCAGGCTCTCTCATTGCTTTGTTTCCATATGTGATTTTATCATTTTTTTTCAAAGTTTAAATTCATTCCTCCCCACCTCCCCATCCCAGAATATTATCTGGGAGAATTTCTTGAAGCCTGGATTACAGGTCAGTTCCTGCAGAAAAGATCTGTTTCCTGTTGCCACATCCCTAGGACACAACCAACCTAGACTTCAACTTAAAACTGAATTTTCCACCTGAGGTTTTTCAAACCACCCATACAGTGTGATTTCAAGCCATAAGCTTTATGAGGGTATTTGGGCGTATGGACTCTTATGTGAGAATATTTCCCTTCCATTCAGAATTAGGAATGAAGACAGCCAATGTCCTTTGCCATTCCCTGGGGCTTTTTCCCACTTCATCCTTACTCTGAGGATATAGCTATTTGAGATTCTAACATAATGTATGTTGGGCGGAGTCAGAACCTTCAGTAAGATTTCCATTTTGAACATATTAATTGGATTTCCCATTTGGGGCTTTTCTGTCTTTCTCCCATAGCTACACAAAACAGTGCAAGTTCACCCAATCCAGCAAATGCCTGCAAGGGGTCACAACACCTCTATGATACCCACCTTCATTTAGCCTGTGGTCTCTACATTCTGCCAGCTCATCAATGCCTTTTGAAATATTTGTAAGTGCTTTAGCCAATATTTTTTACTTCTATGCAGGAAAGCTATCATCAGGGTTTCTAGTTGGCTAAACAGCTGGATAAGGAAGACACAGAATTCTCTTTACCAAGCAGCCCCAGGGAGGTGTTAACATCCTGCAATTGGCCAGAGGCTTATTCACTGGAATACTGGCCTCTGGAGCCGGCCACACGCCTATAGCTGGTGCAACACACCAGTGATCATGGGTGAAGGGAAACTGTATTAAAAAGTACACTTTTAGCTTTAGAGAGCTGCCTAAGGGAATGAAAATGGGCCATTAACCCAGGCAGGATACAGGGCCTCCATTACATATTCAGTTCCTCCGGGTTAAGTGTATGAGGCTGAGTGGAGACATTCCTATCAAGGTCAGGAAAAGCTCCTACACTCTGATCCTTCAACTAACAAAATGTCAGCTGATATACTATTCATATTTGGATTCCTCAGACAGTATATTCAGTGGGAGAACTTGGCAGTCACCTCTATGCAAAGTAAACCCGGGAAGTTGTTATTCTTGTTCCAGGCAGCAGGTCTCCAGGGACCACAGGCTTGGGTTTGTGAGCCCAATGCCTAGGGAGAGAATGCAGGGCTAGAATTCTCAGTGACAGTTTGGAGCCTTTGATGACATCTTTTGCCACAAGGGGCCAAAGACTGAAGGGCAACCTGGTCCTGGAATGAAACTGGGACAGGCTGGGACCTGAAACCTGTGACCCTTTGCTGCAGTGCTTGCACCTGGACAAACATCTCCTTCAGCAATATAATACAGAGAAACTATGAGAAATAAGAAACTATGCTTGTCTTAAGGCCCTGAGTTTCAGGGTGGTCTGTTACATAGTAATAGATAACCAAAATACATAGATTAATGTGACAATATATAGTATAGCTTATCAAATCTGCTGGAGGCATATTGTATGTAAAAAGCAACAGAAGAAACCTGGCAGCTCAAATAAAGGTAGGAGAACAAAAATTGAGGTGCTCTTGGTTCAGATCTGGATAAGGAACTTAGTAAAATGATCACCATATCAAAAATGTAGAAACGAGGACTTCCCTGGTGACTCACTGGTTAAGACCCCATGCTTCCAATGCAGGCACGGGACTTCAGTCCTGGTCAGAGAACTAAGATTCCACATGCAGTGGGGCAACTAAACCCATGTGCCACAGCTACTGAGCCTGTACACTGCGACTACAGAGAGGCCTGCACACTGCAGCAAAGAGCCTGCACACTGCAGCTAAGAAGGCAGCCAACTAAATAAGAGTCAATATTTTTAACAATGAATGCCTGGCATAAAAGATCCTGTTCCATTCTAGAACTAAGTCTTGCTGTCTCCGGAGCTCCCTGCCTGTCCCCAGACGCCACCATGTACCTGTGCTACCCTAGGTCTGGGCTCCAGTCTCTCTTTCACGAAAGAAGAACAATGACTTCTGAAAATAAGGACTGATCTGTGATTCTGGATCTCAAAGAGAAAAGCATGCCAGAAACATCTTGTTAATGAATCATTTATGGGCATCAGACACACACTGAGTGTGAAAACCTGTAATTACTAGGACAAGAGGAGTGAAGAAAAAAATCCTTGAGTCCACAAGGCTGAGAGAGAGAAAAGGATATAGGTCAAAGACTAAATACTAAATCTGGACTTAGTGAATTGCCAGGCTGGGCTTCTCTGGTGGCTCAGTTGGTAGAGAATCAGCCTGCAATGCAAGAGACCACCTGCAGGTTCAAACCCTGGGTTGGGAAGATCCCCTGGAGAAGGAAATGGAAACCCACTCCAGTATTCTTTCCAGGGAAATCTCATGGACAGAGGAGCCTGGCAGGCTACAGTCCATGGGGTTGCAAAAAGTCAGACATGACCTAGCAACTAAACCAGGCAAAGACAGGCAGATGGGCAGGAAAAGGGAGTGAGCACTGAGCCCTACGTGTGACACTGCTGGAGATGAAGGCAGATCCATTGTTTAAAAACAATACTGAGAGAAGAATCAGTATCCAGTATAGAAAGATGTCCAGCTTGCCCCTGGCATGGCCTTGTTGCTCTGTGTGTCATTTTCATGGGGTTAAATAAGGCAGTCTCCCTTGATCTGGATGCTGTCATGCCAGCTTTAACCTACAGGGCAGGGGCACTTCCTGATGAGGTAAGGAGGAAAGCCTGGGACAGCAAGCTGTGGATGGGACGCTGCTGTGAGTATTGTATTCTTATTTCAGGTTGAGCAGTGGAGTGAAGGCAGTTGGATAGGAATTGTGTTCAAAGATAACCTGACTTTCATTTTAGTGCCTCCCTTCGACTTTGCCCCATTTCAGGGTCCCATTTCACCCATTTTCTGCACATGATAACTCTATAGTTCCTTTTTAACACAATATTTAACTTGATAATAACTGTAAGTGAAGGATAATTTTCCATGGGAGATATTCCATCAAAATGCAATGAAATAAGTCAATGTTATATTACTCCTTGCATCAATCCATTTCCACTACCTAATTGATGCTCTGCTCCAAATCTTCAACCTGTTGTTAAGTGTGAGTCTAAAAATGGCTTGCTTGCGATTGTCAAGGGCATATCTGATTTTTTTTTTTTTTGATGACATCTGTTCTGTCTGCTCTATCATTATTTTCTAATATTCTGATTCTCAAAGGAACAGAGAATCTCACTTTGTCCTCTAACAAGTGAAAAACTGAGCTGTTCAATGAAGGGGGCCAAAGAATGACCTCCACACATTCTCTCCCTATGATCTTGCCTCTTTGTTGGACTATTAAAAAATTAATTTAAAAAGTTGTTGTCTGCTGGTCATCCACAAGGAAATACAGGTAGCACTTGGAATAACGTGGGTTTCCCGAGTTTGCCTAGAAAGGACTGTAGACAGAAGGTTGCCAGCAGAGGGAGTTGGGGACCCTGAGCATCCTTTATCTACCTCTCTCCTTCATCTTTAATGTTTGTTGGCAAAAAATGTGGGATTCCAGAATGTAAGGGAGATAAGAGAACCAAAAGAAGAAGTGCAGCCAAATGAAAGGAAACTGGGTGTCAGAGGTAGTCATACCTGGGTTCAAATTCCAGCTCTGCAGCTCACCAGCTATGTG
The DNA here is from genome assembly GCF_029378745.1 of Bos indicus. Classification (NCBI taxonomy): domain Eukaryota; kingdom Metazoa; phylum Chordata; class Mammalia; order Artiodactyla; family Bovidae; genus Bos; species Bos indicus. The sequence continues at coordinate 65,077,179 of NC_091761.1, forward strand.
TACTTACTATCAGATCTCTGAGCTTCAATTCTCTCTCCAGTAAAATAATTCTATTTGCAGAATTGCTTTGAATAAGTAAAGACTTTATTCAAAGTGTTCATCCCTCAGTAAATGGAGCTACCATTATTGTGATAACAGTGATTGACATCAAGGCCATGTTGGTTGACCACCAAAGAGCTGTAGGGTTATAACCTCTCTATTCCCCATGTACCTGCAAAGTTTTCTATATTTTCTCCCTTCCTCCCTCAGCGCACTAACAGCTTGTGCTCTACAATATCTATGCTTATTTTCCTACTTGTGAAATATCAAAATGACTTTGAACAAAGTCAACAGAAAGTACATATTTAGAAACATACTTAGTGGGTAGATTAGTCACAGCCAAACTTACAGGCTCCTTATAACATTTCTGAAGGGTATCTGTCGACATGCATCAAATACCTTATAAGTATATGCTGTCTGACATAGACATTCTATCTTGGGGAGGATGGAGGAGGATGAGATATCATTTTTAATAGCTGAAACAACCTGCTTCCAAAAATTAAACACTTTTCAAAATAAAAAATTTTCAAAATACATGTATGTGTGCTCAGTTGCTTCACTCATGTCCAACTCTTTGTGACCCCATGGACTGCAGACTGCCAGGCTCCTTTGTCCATGGGATTTTCCCAGCAAGAATACTACAGGGGGTAGTCATGCCCTCCCTCCAGGGGATCTTCCCAACCCAGGGATTGAATTCACGTCTCCTGTGTCTCTGGCACTGCAGGCAGATTCTTTACCACTGAGTTGCTGGGGAAGCCCCCAAAATATGTTAAATAAATGTAATTCAATCAATAAATTTGCTCTTGGATCACTAATATTAAAAGAGTACATTAATTATTCTCTAAGAGAGGAATACACAGGCTTCAATGCCTATCTGAAGTAGATACTAGAAATTTCTATTCATACAAAAAACCATGTATATTATACATTTGCATGTATAATAGTGTTCAAGGTTTTCGAAACTCCAATTATTTGAGGAGAAAAAGGTGATGAAACTTCTTAGCACCAAATTCTGGTAGTCACAAATTTATTTTTGTTTGCCAGAGTGAAGTTAGCACATAGGTTTCTATGTCAGACATTCTATTTTTAAAAGGTATATTTCACTCATTTCACTTCGACGTGAGTGAACTAGGGTACTCAAAGCCGGTGCTCTGGGACAACCCAGAGGGGTGAGGTGGGGAGGCAGGTGGGAGGGGGGTTCAGGATTGGGGGACACATGTGTACCCGTGGCTGATTCATGTCAATGTACAGCAGAAACCACAATATAGAAAAGTATTTATGCTCCAATTAAAATTAATTAATTTTTAAAAAGAGGTGTATCCTAAGGAAATATTAATGGCACACATAAAAATTAAGTTATAAGACTGTTTTCACATTTATTCTTAATGATTAGGATGCCCATATTCTTTATTGCCCAAATCTGGTCACTTTTTAGATAAAGAAATAAATGCTATTAATCATTAAGTCAGAGGATAACAGGTATAAACCCAAAGTACCAAATAGAAGCAATCTAAATGTCCAGCATGGGGGGCGGTCCTAAGATGGCAGAGGAATAGGATGGGGAGACCACTTTCTCCCCCACAAATTCATCGAAAGAACATTTGAATGCTGAGAAAATTCCACAAAACAACTTCTGAATGAGGGCAGACAACATCAGGCACCCAGAAAAGCAGCCCATTGTCTTCAAAAGGAGGTAGGACAAAATATAAAAGATAAAAAGAGAGACAAAAGAATTAGGGACAGAGACCCGTCCCAGGAAAGGAGTCTTTAAAGAGAAGTTTCCAAACACCAGGAAACCCTCTCACCGGTGGGTCTGTGGGGAGTTTTGGAATCTCGGAGGGCAACATAACCAGGAGGGAAAAATAAATAAAACCCACAGATCACACGCCTAATGGTAACTTCCAGCAGAGAAGTAGCCCAGACATTCCTGTCAGCCACCAGCAAGTGGGGGCTGAACAGGGAGGCGCCGGCTTCATTGCTTAGGGTAAGGACCGGGCCTGAATCCCCTGAGGGCAATCTGAGGGAGCTAACGTGAGATAGCAGCCTAAACTGTGTGATAGCCAGAGAGACAGGGGGGGAAAAAAAGAGAAAAAGAGAGAGAGAGAGAGAAGTATCACTCGAAAAGCCCTAACCTAAGGCACTGCTGGGCCTGCTCACAGAATAAAGGACTGAGCGAATACCAGAGGAGAGCTAGCCGGCTATGGACCGGCCCATCCTCCACCAGAGTCAGGGAAGCAGGAGGGCAGCAACCAGAGCCACAAATGGGCAAACTTGGCCCCAGAGACGGCATCCTCTACCAAACTGCGAGCAGGCTTCTGGTTGCTAACTAAGACTTCCTGGGATTCTGGACAGTTGACATCTGCTGGGAGGGTCGCAGCCAGAGATCAGCTCCCCAGAAGAGACACACGTGCCCGCTGCCACCCAGGAAATGGAGTGGCTGGGACCAGGGAGGTGATAAGATGCACGCACCACCTCAGGAGAGTGCGCTCGCCAAGCACCTGGTCGCCTGAGCTGCTTGGACCCGGGAAGGGCACAAAACACAGGCCCAACCGAGTCTGCGCCTTTGGGGAGTACCTGAGAACCTGAACCTGAGCAGCTTAGACCTGGGAAGTGCACGCAAGCCAGGGCCCGCTTTAGACAATTCACATGCAGAGCAACCTGGAACCCGAGCAGTGTAGACTGGGAAAGCACACACGCCATGAGCAGGGGCAAACCCAGTGTGACCAAGACTCTGAGCACTCCCTACACACGCCAGTGATATTTGTTTGCAGTGCTCCTCCCTCCCCACACCACGACTGAACAAGTGAGCCTAAATAAGTGACCACTTGTGCCCCCTTGTGTCAGGGTGGAAACTGTGTCAGAGACCTGCAAATAGAAGAAGCCAAAATAAACAGAGGGAACCGCTTTAGAAGTGACAGGTGCAACAGATTAAAACCTTGTAGTTAGCACTGACTACACCGGACTTCCCTGGTAGCTCAGATAGTAAAGCGTCTGTCTACAATGGGGGAGACCCGGGTTCGAGCCCTGGGTCGGGAAGATCCCCTGGAGAAGGAAATGGCAATCCACTCCAGTACTATTTCCTGGAAAATCCCATGGACAGAGGAGCCTTGTAGGCTACTAGTCCATGGGGTCCCAAAGAGTTGGACACAACTGAGCGACTTCACTTTTACTTTCACACTGGAAAGGGCCTATAGATCTTGAAAAGTATAAGCTGGAACAAGGAACTATCTGAAACTGAACTGACCCCACACTGCCCACAACAGCTCCACAGTAATTCCTAAATATATTTTTCCTATTATCATTTTTTTAAGTTTTTTTTTTAATTTTTAAGTCCTCTATTACTCCTTTAATTTTAATTTTTATAACCTACTAATACCTTACCAAAAAAAGGCCCTATTTTTAAAACAAACTTCATATATATTTTTTATAATTTTTGTGATTTTTTTTTTTAATATTGTATTTTTGAGAATCTAACCTCTACTCTAGATGTTTAACCTTTGTTTTTTGGTATTTGTTATCAATTTTGTACCTTTAAGAATCCAACCTTCAGTACCCATTTTTACTTAGGAGTGTGATTACTGGCTTGATTACTCTCTCCCCCTTTGACTCTCCTTTCCCCACCCCAGGTCACCTCTATCTCCTCCCTCCCCCTTCTCTTCTCTACCCAACACTGTGAATCTGTGTGTGTGTTCCGGGCTGAGGAGAACACTTAGGGGACCAACTACTGCCTTGATCTGTCTCTCTCCTTTTGAGCCACCCTTTTCTCCTCCTGATCACCTCCATTTCCTTCCTCCCTCTTCACTTCTTCATGTAACTCTGTGAACCTCTCTAGCTGTCCCTCACTGGGGAGAATCTTTTCACCATTAACCTAGATGTTTTATCATCAGTGCTGTATGGATGGAGAATTCTTGAGGCTACTGTAAGAATAAGACTGAAAACCAGAGGCAGGAGGCTTAAGCCCAAAACCCGAGAACACCAGAGAACTCCTGACTCCAAGGAACATTAATCGATAAGCGCTCATCCAAAAGCCTCCATACCGACACTAAAACCAAGCACCACCCAAGAGCCAACAAGTTTCTGAGGAAGACATACCACTCAAATTCTCCAGCAATGCAGCAACATGGCCCTGAGCTTCAATATACAGGCTGCCCAAAGTCACACCAAATCCATAGACATCTCAAAACTCACTACTGGACACTTCATTGCACTCCAGAGAGAAGAAATCCAGCTCCACCCACCAGAACACCGACACAAGCTTCCCTAACCAGGAAACCTTGACAAGCCACTCATTCAACCCCACCCACAGGGAGGAACCTCCACAATAAAGAGTAACCACAAACTGCCAGAATACAGAAAGGCCACCCCAAACACAGCACTCTAAACAAGATGAAAAGGCAGAGAAATACTCAGCAGGTAAAGGAACAGGATAAATGTTCATCAAACCAAACAAAAGAGGAGGAGATAGGGAGTCTACCTGAAAAAGAATTCAGAATAATGGTAGTAAGAATGATCCAAAATCTTGAAAACAAAATAGAGTTACAGATAAATGGCCTGGAAACAAGGATTGAGAAGATGCAAGAAATGTTTAACAAGAACCTAGAAGAAATAAAAAAGAGTCAATGAATAATGAATAATGCAATAAATGAAATCAAAAACACTCTGGAGGGAACCAACAGTAGAATAACAGAGGCAGAAGATACTGAGGTGGAAGATAGAATGGTAAGTGAGGTAGAAGATAGAAGATAAGTGAGATAGAAGATAGAATGGTAGAAATAAATGAAGCAGAGAGGAAAAAAGAAAAAAAAATTAAAAGAAATGAGGACAACCTCAGGGACCTCTGGGACAATGTTAAACACCCCAACATTTGAACCATAGGAGTCCCAGAAGAAGAAGACAAAAAGAAAGACCATGACAAAATACTTGGGGAGATAATAGTTGAAAACTTCCCTAAAATGGGGAAGGAAATAGTCACCCAAGTCCAAGAAACCCAGAGAGTCCCAAACAGAATAAACCCAAGGCGAAACACCCCAAGACACATATTAATCAAATTAACAAAGATCAAACACAAAGAACAAATATTAAAAGCAGCAAGGAAAAAACAACAAATAACACACAAGGGGATTCCCATAATGATAACAGCTGATCTTTCAATAGAAACTCTTCAGGCCAGAAGGGAATATACCTAAAGTGATGAAAGAGAAAAACCTACAACCCAGATTACTGCACCCAGCAAGGATCTCATTCAAATATGAAGGAGAAATCAAAAGCTTTACAGACAAGCAAAAGCTGAGAGAATTCAGCACCACCAAACCAGCTCTTCAACAAAAGCTAAAGGATCTTCTCTAGACAGGAAACACAGAAAGGGTGTATAAACTCTAACTCAAAACAACAAAATAAATGGCAATGGGACCATACTTATCAATAATTACCTTAAATGTAAATGGGTTGAATGCCCCAACCAAAAGACAAAGACTGGCTGAATGGATACAAAAACAAGACCCCTATATATGTTGTCTACAAGAGACCCACCTCAAACCTAGGGACACATACAGACTGAAAGTGAAGGGCTGGAAAAAGATTTTCCATGCAAATAGAGACCAAATGAAAGCAGGAGTAGCAATACTCATATCAGATAAAATAGACTTTAAAATAAAGGCTGTGAAAAGAGACAAAGAAGGACACTACATAATGATCAAAGGATCAGTCCAAGAAGAAGATATAACAATTATAAATATATATGCACCCAACACGGGAGTGCCGCAATATGTAAGACAAATGCTAACAAGTATGAAAGGAGAAATTAACAATAACACAATAATAGTGGGAGACTTTAATACCCCACTCACACCTATGGATAGATCAACTAAACAGAAAATTAACAAGGAAACACAAACTTTAAATGATACAATGGGCCAGTTAGACCTAATTGATATCTATAGGACATTTCATCCCAAAACAATGAATTTCACCTTTTTCTCAAGTGCACATGGAAACTTCTCCAGGATAGATCACATCCTGAGCCATAAATCTAGCCTTGGTAAATTAAAAAAAAATTGAAATCATTCCAAGCATCTTTTAGACCACAATGCAGTAAGATTACATGTCAATTACAGGAGAAAAACTATTAAAAATTCCAACATATGAAGGCTAAACAACATGCTGCTGAATAACCAACAAATCACAGAAGAAATCAAAAAATAAATCAAAATATGCATAGAAATGAATGAAAGTGAAAACACAACAACCCAAAACCTATGGGACACTGTAAAAGCAGTGCTAAGGGGAAGGTTCATAGCAATACAAGCATACCTCAAGAAATAAGAAAAAAGTCAAATAAATAACCTAACTCTACACCTAAAGCAACTAGAAAAGGAAGAAATGAAGAACCCAAGGGTTGGTAGAAGGAAATAAATCTTAAAAATTAGGGCAGAAATAAATGCAAAAGAAATGAGACCATAGCAAAAATCAACAAAGCCAAAAGCTGGTTCTTTGAGAAGATAAATAAAATTGACAAACCATTAGCCAGACTCATCAAGAAACAAAGGGAGAAGAATCAAATCAACAAAATTAGAAATGAAAATGGAGAGATCACGACAACACAGACATACAAAGGATCATAAGAGTCTCCTATCAGCAACTATATGCCAATAAAATGGACAACCTGAAAGAAATGGACAAATTCTTAGAAAAGTACAACCTTCCAAAACTGAACCAGGAAGAAATAGAAAATCTTAACAGACCCATCACAAGCATGGAAATCGAAACTGTAATCAGAAATCTTCCAACAAACAAAAGCCCAGGACCAGATGGCTTCACAGCTGAAGTCTACCAAAAGTTTAGAGAAGAGCTAACACCTATCCTACTCAAACTCTTCCAGAAAACTGCAGAGGAAGGTAAACTTCCAAACTCATTCTATGAGGCCACTATCACCCTAATACCAAAACCTGACAGAGATGCCACAAAAAAAGAAAACTACAGGCCAATATCACTGATGAACATAGATGCAAAAATCCTTAACAAAATTCTAGCAAACAGAATCCAACAACATATTAAAAAGATCATACATCATGACCAAGTGGGCTTTATCCCAGGGATGCAAGGATTCTTTAATATCTGCAAATCAATCACTGTAATACACCACATTAACAAATTGCAAGATAAAAACCATATGATTATCTCAATAGATGCAGAGAAAGCCTTTGACAAAATTCAACATCCATTTATGATAAAAACCCTCCAGAAAACAGGAATAGAAGGAACATACCTCAACATAATAAAAGCTATATATGACAAACCTTCAGCAAACATTATCCACAATGGTGAAAAATTGAAAGCATTTCCCCTAAAGTCAGGAACAAGACAAGGGTGCCCACTCTCACCACTACTATTCAACATAGTTTTGGAAGTTTTAGCCACATCAATCAGAGCAGAAAAATAAATAAATAAATAAAAGGAATCCAGATTGGAAAAGAAGAAGTAAAACTCTCACTGTTTGCAGATGACATGATCCTCTACATAGAAAACCCTAAAGACTCCACCAGAAAATTACTAGAGCTAATCAATGAATATAGTAAAGCTGCAATATATAAAATTAACACACATAAATCCCTTGCATTCCTATACACTAACAATAAGAAAACAGAAATATAAATTAAGGAAACAATTCCATTCACCACTGCAATAAAAAGAATAAAATACTTAGGAATATATCTACCTAAAGAAACAAAAGACGTATATATAGAAAAGTATAAAACACTGGTGAAAGAAATCAAAGAGTACACAAATAGATGGAGAAATATACCGTGTTTATGGATTGGAAGAATCAATATAGTGAAAATGAGTATACTACCCAAAGCAATCTATAGATTCAGTGCAATCCCTGTCAAGCTACCAACAGTATTTTTCACAGAACTAGAACAAATAATTTTACAGTTTGTATGGAAATATAAAAAACCTCGAATAGCTAAAACAATCTTGAGAAAGAATGGAACTGGAGGAATCAACCTGCCTGACTTCAGGATATACTACAAAGCTACAGTCATCAAGACAGTATGGTACTGGCACAAAGACAGAAATATAGATCAAAGGAACAAAATAGAAAGCCCAACACACCTATGGACACCTTATCTTTGACAAAGGAGGCAAAAATATACAATGGAGAAAAGACAAACTCTTTTTTTTTTTTTTAAGACAATCTCTTTAACAAGCGGTGCTAAGAAAACTGGTCAACCACTTGCAAAAGAATGAAACTAGAACACTTTCTAACACCATACACAAAAATAAACTCAAAATGGAGTAAAGATCTAAACATAAGACCAGAAACTATAAAACTCCCAGAGGAAAACATAGGCAAAACACTCTCCGACATATATCATAGCAGAATACTCTATGACCCACCTCCCAGAGTAATGGGAATAAAAGCAAAAATAAACAAATGGGGGCTAATTAAACTTAAAAGCTTTTGCACAATGAAGGAAACTATAAGCAAGGTGAAAAGACAGCCTTCAGAATGGGAGAAAATAACAGCAAACAAAGCAACGGACAAAGAATTAGTTTCAAAAATAAAAAGCAACTCCTGCAGCTCAATTCCAGAAAAATAAACTACCCAATCAAAAAATGGGCCAAAGAACTAAAAATACATTTCTCCAAAGAAGACATACAGATGGCTAACAAACATGAAAAGATGCTCAACATCATTCATTATCAGAGAAATGCAAATCAAAACCACAATGATGGTACCATCTCACGCCAGTCAGAATGGCTGCTATCCAAAAATCTACAAGCAATAAATGCTAGAGAGGGTGTGGAGAAAAGGGAACCCTCTTACCCTGTTGGTGGGGATGAAAACTAGTACAGCCACTATGGAGAACAGTGTGGAGATTCCTTAAAAAACTGGAAATAGAACCGCCTTATGACCCAGCAATCCCACCGCTGGGTATACATACCGAGGACACCGGAACTGAAGGAGACACGTGTACCCCAATGTTCATCGTAGCACTGTTTATAATAGCCAGGACATGGAAGCAATCTAGATGTCCATCAGCAGATGAATGGATAAGAAAGCTGTGGTACATATACACAATGAGGTATTACTCAGCCATTAAAAAGAACACATTTGAATCAGTTCTAATGAGGTGGATGAAACTGGAGCCTATTATACCGAGTTAAGTAAGTCAGAAAGAAAAACACCAATACAGTATACTAGTGCATATATATGGAATTTAGAAAGATGGTACTGATAACCATTTACGTGAGACAGCAAAAGAGACACAGATGTATTGAACAGTCTTTCTGACTCTGTGGGAGAAGGTGAGGGTGGGATGATCTGAGAGAATAGCATTGAAACATGTATATTATCATATGTGAAACAGATCGCCAGTCCAGGTTTGATGCATGAGACAGGGTGCTCAGGGCTGGAGCACTGGGATGACCCAGAGGGATGGGATGGGGAGAGATGTGGGAGGGAGGTTCAGGATGGGGAACACATGCACACCCATGGCTGATTCATGTCAATGTATGGCAAAAACCACTACAATACTGTGAAGTAATTAGCCTCCAATTAAAATAAATTCTTTAAAAATGTCCAGCATGGAGGATCAGAATAACCATGTAATATTTTTTGAAAAATATTAAAAGAAAATTCAGCCATATGGAAAGATGTATATAATACATTAATGGGGAAAAAATCAGACTGCAAACTAAAACAAATAGTATGGTCACATTAAAAACACATACATTTGCAAGCACAGACCCACACTCCCCACAATACAAGAAAGAGAGATGACACAGTGCTAACAAGAAGTACTGCTGAGTGGTGGGAACTGGGACCATTTCTACCCATCTACATTTTCTAAAATTTCTATAATGAATGTGTATTACATTTGCAATTTCATTAAAAAAAGTTATTTATAATTTCTTTTAGTAAGACATTGTCTTTAAAACTCTTGTTTCAGAAGGTAACCTGTTCTCCAAAGCCTAAGGTGAATTTTCTGGGAATTTGAGCCTTTTATGGCCTGATATATACATATATATATATGTATATATCAGGCCATGCTGCTGCTGCTGCTAAGTCGCTTCAGTCGTGTCCGACTCTGTGCGACCCCATAGACGGCAGCCCACCAGGCTCCCCTGTCCCTGGGATTCTCCAGGCAAGAACACTGGAGTGGGTTGCCATTTCCTTCTCCAATGCATGAAAGTGAAAAGTGAAAGTGAAGTCGCTCAGTCGTGTCCGACTCTTAGTGACCCCATGGACTGCAGCCCACCAGGCTCCTCTGTCCATGGGATTTTCCAGGCAAGAGTACTGGAGTGGGGTGCCATTGCCTTCTCCGATATCAGGCCATATACATATGTATATATGTAACTTGGTAAACAAAGCTCAACCTCACTTCAGCATTCACGACCATCTACCCACAAATATCAGTATATAAATTCTTTCTGACATACATAACACAATAAAGCCTGTAAAATTACATCTCATTATAATCCCAGATTCTGGCCTTTGAAAATATCTCCATATGGTTCTTTTTACCTCCTGGTACCACAGGCATTAAAAAGAACCTTTGCAGTACTCCAAGAGGTGATTATCTTTGTAGACCAATTCATGTCAGGGCAAAACCAGGCTATTTCATTGCTCTCCTTTTCTATCCTCAACAGAATTCTCTTGACCACAAACACATAGATTTGGAATTACAAATTGGCTACTGCCACCACTCCGGGAATCTGGAGGTGGTGACCCTATAAAGCACTGACATGAATACATTTGTAAACCTCTGGTCCCTGTGCAATGCCTACAGGAAAGAACGAAGCTCACACCTCTGAGACCTCTTCCAGCTTAGATGAGTGAGATGTCACAGGACGAAAAGGTAAAGCCATTGTGTTCATCTAACCAGCTTGGAAATAAAGTCTCTAATGAAAGGGATGGAAAAAGTTTCTGAGAGAGAAAAATGGCACTTTCGAGCAAAAGAAGCCTCACAGCTTCCTCACTTTCACAACAACTCCAACAAAACATTCAACCTCACACTGAAGGATACGGTGAAAAAATTCATCCGAGGTCCACATACAATCTGCAACTCATCCTTATTTCAGTGAGTTCAGAAGAAAGCATCAAGCAAGGACAATGGAGAGCAGAAGGTCAAAGACGTGGAAAAGTGAGAGAAAACAGAAAGCAAACAAACAAAAAATGAGCTTTCAGGAGCCCTTAGAGCACGATGTCATCAGACAAGCTCCAACACAATCAACCCCAAGTTGCAGTTAGAATTAATCCAAAACCAAATGCCTTATCTACCCGTGTAAGTCACTAGTTCTGGGAAAGGCGCCATCATTTTCTTATTAGCACAGGTTGCAAATCTCTGACTCCTGCTCCCTCAATCCAGTGTCCAGTAAATGCCAAATCCTGCTAATTCCTCCTTGATCACTCCTCTCCCTTCTTCCCCTCCCTGCTCTTGTCCCTTTCACAAGGCCTTGGACAAACACCTCTAAAATGATTTCCTATTTTCTCTCCCTTTCAACCCCAATGCAACTCTCACCACCTGCTACATCTGTATTCTTTTTAATGTGGTAAGAAAAAATATAAAATTTACCATCCTACAGTTCCACAGTGTTAAATACATTCACATTAATGCGAAGCAGACCTCCAGAAATTTTTCTTCTTGAAAACCTGAAAACTCTATACTCATTAATAACTGCTCCCCACTTCCTCCTCCATTCAGGCCCTCGCACTACCACTCTACTTCTCCATTTCCTGTTTTTACAAATCTGACTACTTTAGGTATCTCAGATTAGTAAAATCATATGGTATACTGAAGAATTGATGCTTTCCAACTGCAGTGCTGGAGGAGAGTCTTGAGAGTCCCTTGGATGACAAGGAGATCAAACCAGTCAATCCTAAAGGAAATCAACCCTGAATATTCATTAGAAGGACTGACACTGAAGCTCAAATACCTTGGCTACTTGATACAAAGAGCTGACTCATTAGAAAAGATGCTGAGTAAGACTGAGGGCACGAGAGGCGACAACAGAGGATGACATGGTTGGATGGCATCACCGACTCAATGGACGTGGGTTTGGGTGGACTCCGGAAGCTGGTGATGGACAGGGAGGCCTGGCGTGCTGCGATTCATGGGGTCTCAAAGAGTCGGACACAACTGAGTGACTGAACTGAACTGAACATGGGTTTAAGGTGGTGTGTCATTGTGGTTTTTATTTCCCTTTCTGTGATGACCAGTGATGCTGAGCATTATATTTATATTCATCCTCATCCTCCCTATCTGGTCAAAGGAGGCTGCCTAATGAATGAAGTATAAACCCATTCAAAGCATTTATAACTGAATGACATCTACCTTATTTCACATGATCTCATTCCACAAATCTTCCATATCAGCCCCATTAATACCTCATCATCTTCCAAACAGGTTCCTTGCTTTCTTTTCCCCTGTACATATTTAAAGCTCAAATACCATCCCTTCTAAGAGGAGATCTTTGCTTTCAATCAGAACTTCACATTTCTTCAGCACTTGGGGTTGCTCTAGCAGTATGTATCATATTTACTTTTTCTATCCACATTTATTCTCTAGTCTCATCTCACTTACTGAACATAAAGTTCCTTAAGGCCACAGACTAAATTTTGTTCAATCATCTACCTCCCATGGTGCCTAGAAATGGCAAGCCTTCAGTGTATAGCCATTTAATAAAGGACTCAACATTTTAATGTGTAACCAGTTAATTTAGCCCATCAAAATATCTACAGTCCAAAATCAACAGAACTGCTCTCTTTTTGTGTGGGTTGCAAGAGTGAGGGGAATAAGGAGAGTTTTTTTGTTATTTAGTCATCCAGACTTATCCTAATTCTCTTGACCACATTATTTAACTTCCAACTTAAAAAAAGATTTTGAAGACCAAGTAGAGCTGACATCCAGTAATTGAACAGTTGGCTGCTGCATTTACCATCTTAGTGACTACAAACTGACATTTAAATCCTCCTCCTCCTTCTCTAAATATTAACCACAAGCAGCGTGGGTTCCAAACCACCTATTGATGGAGCACATTTCAAATACAATTCTGGGAAAATATTCAATTATTTCATTTTCATTTTATTCACTTAATGGTATCTTCCCTCTCAAGTTCAATTAAACTCACTTGAAGTTAGAATTCTCAAGGATGCACTTCATTTAGATTTACTGGAAGATGTCAGGCACCAGTTAATTGGCCTTAAAACAGCATAGCCATGAGATCCGTCCAAATTGAGTTCTCCATCTTCACCAAGTAGGTATGCTTGTTGGATAACATTGATTGGGTAGCTAGCTCACTCAGTATTAGGGGCTAACCAATGGTTATCCAACACTCTGACAAATAAAGTAGAAATATTGTAGACTTTCAATTATTTGTGTCAGCCGAGCCATGGTTTCTGTTCTATGGCCTGAAATTTCTCAAATGAATGGCTAATTTTGCTGGATGATTCAACAAACGTTTACCACAACCTACCCTGTGCCAGGCACTATTATAGACACTTCATTTATTCAGTAGGCTCTTATTTAATCCCTTCTATTTGCCAGGTATTTGGCTGGGGACTGGGGATTCCAAGTTATAGAAGACTTGATTCCTCTCTTCAAGCAAATGTTTCAGACTTGAGCCTGGTGTCGGTGGAAATATAGTTTTCATGCTCAGCAGTTTGTGGTTTTATAAGAGTCACTATAAAGTTGAGTCTAAGTTAATCCAGATTGTCTAGAACAGTCATATTTCAATAATTGGTCTTGTACCCAATTATGTGTGAGACAGTGTCTCAATTATTAATATGGTGAGTGCAAAGGGAACAGAATAAACTGTCTGCCATTCTTTGTAGGTTACAGTCATAATTTTAAATTTGTAAATCTGTTGGGATTAACTCTATATTTGATAAATCATGGTATCAAATACCCTTCTAAAGAGTGAGACAGCTAATCAGTATTTATGAAGTAGCCTTTATACAATCAATTCTTTGTGAGTCAAAGAAGGAAGATGAAGGAGAAAGGCAATTCCCCTTTATTAATTACCTACACTGGGGACTTCCCTGGTGGTCCAGTGGTTAAGACCTCACACTCCCAATGCAGGGGATATGGGTTCGATCTCTGGTCAGGGAACTAAGATCTCACACACTACATCAGTTCAGTTCAGTTCAGTCGCTCAGTCATGTCCGACTACATGGTGCAGCCAAAAAAAAGTTACAAAAAATATTAAAAATAATAACTACATTGTACTGTTTCTGGTATTTGATTTTATATCAGGGGTGTGGAAAAGGCCAGAGAGTGATTATTTTAGGCTTTATAAGCCGTGTGGTCTCTTGTTGCAACTAGCCAATTCTGCTCTCTTAGTATAAAGAAGTATATAATATATAGAAGTGTGGCTAGGCCTAAATTCCAGTAACACTTTACTACAAAAAGGGGTGGAGGGCCAGATCTGGTCTATGGACCATAGTTTGCCAACCCCTGTTTCTTACCATGTCACATCTGTCCTTTGCTCCTGCTAAAAGCACTCCCTGAGGACCCTCTCACGTGTCTCATCTATGTATCTGTTATCTACGCTGGAAAGAGTCACATTCAAGTCTTACCTCATCCTCTTCTTTTTCTCCTCCTTGGCCATGCTTCCCAACACATGGGATCTTAGTTCCCTGAGCAGGGATCAAACCTGTGCCCCTTGCATTGAAAGCATAGAGTCTTAATCACTAAACTACCAGGGAAGTTGCTTACCTCGTCCTCTTCTGATTCAAGTTTAAGAAATCTTCAAGTAAATAATAGCTAATTTTTCTATTGCACTTACACTTCTTCAAAATTTCTTCTCTCTTACAACAATCTCTCAAAATAGGTGATGCAGGTATTATTATTCCCACCAGGTCCATGAGAAACTGAAGTCCTAAGAATCAGAGACAGAAGAACAGGAAAAGACGGAAAACACAGAGGCTGTGGTTCTTCCCACCAAACCCAGAATCAGATGTAGGTGGGGAATCTTGCTTCCCCAGAGGCTGCCCAAGAGGCTGGCTGGGAAGGATAAGAGACACCTCTGTGGGAGGGAACTGGCAGATTCAGCCTCCCCTTCCTCCCCACCAATGACGGTTCTAAGTCCTAAAGCCCTTTCCTACACAACTGAAAAAGTGATGACTTTACACGTGTGTGGTTTGGTTTGTGATACGGTGGCCAACTTGTAAAGCATCATCTGATTTTCCTCCATCCCTTCCTCACTTCCTTTCCCCTCACATTTTCAGAGGAATTATATTTCTTAGAAAAAAAATAGACATAAACTTTGCCTTTAGCTTTGTTTTCTAGAGATCTCAAGTGAGAAAATTTGGGAGCCAAGAGACCCTCAGTTTAAGACTTGGGAAATGGAATGCCCACTTATGGAAGACAGTTCTCCATGGGATTCTTGAGAACAAAGTGGCCCTGCTGGATCACAGATAAAGGCCTTTGTCTTCAGCCAGCATCCAGGAAACTGTGGCAGGCTAAGTTGTTGGCTTGCAACTAGAGTATAATCTTACTCTTCACAGCTCTTGAATGCATCTGTTTGAAACAAGGACTCCATTACTAGTGATAATTGGGATGGTACTAATCCCTGGCAGACATTGACATCACAATTAGTAAGGCTTTCATCTACAGTTGATTAAGATGAGGTGCTCATAAAGTATAGGACATTGGAAGGTGAAACGGTGGCATCATCTGATGGATGGGGACAATGATACCTACAAAGGTGGTTGTGTGAAATGGTGATTTTGGAAGGCTTCTGAAACCTTGCCAAAAATAAATTAAACCAGGGCAGCTAATTGCCAGCTTCAGGCATGTTCTGAAAGTGTCAGGGCTCCGTATCATTTTAAAAGAGACACTCATCACCTGCAACTGCAAAGCAGACTGTATTGAAAATCAGGCCCAGGATGTGATTTTTACATGTGTTAGACTGGCAGAGATTAAATGTACAGCTTCAACCTGTCTCCTGTGTCCAAGTCAGACCCTCATGGGAAAGAGTGGGACTATGAAAGTTGAGGTGGAGACACCTGCGCTAAGTTTAAGCCTAAGAGTCATGGACCTTCTGGGCCAGCAGACACAGTCTTTCTTGACTGACAGAGGGAACTAGTCCGCGCCTCCCCCACCCCCAACAACTTGTCTAGAGATCATGTACCGAGCTTATCTGAAATGGGCGCATGGCAAATGGCATTCATTCTCAGGATCGGTCCCCCACTACTACTCATGGCCCCAGTACCACTCACCAGTGCCAAGACCTGCCACCATGCAGGCAGGGATATCCAATGCCTATTCTGGGAAATAACAGACTGTATACCAGAGGAACTGTAGGACTTTACATATGTGCAAGAATCATAAAGGCAGCAGACCACAGGGCAGAGTTAAAAAGACAGATGGGGAGGGTGGTCAACAGGGGAGCACTCACCTCAGACTCAGGTTTCAATGAGCTGATAAGAATACCCAGAACCAGTCCTGACACAATGCTGGGATGAGTCCCAGAAACACAGGCACAGTGATGGCCTACAGAAAAGGGATGGGTGAAGACAGTGGAACTTCCTTAATCAGAAAGTTTGGAGACATGGACTTGTCAGAATGGATTGGCTACATAAAACCTGAGCCTCCCCACGTAATCAAATTCTCTATGAATTGTGGAGAACTCAAAGGATACTTCCTTCAATGGGAAATGTACTGATGAAGTGGGTCTAAGAATCATTGAGATGTTTTCTGGAGGCAGCCCTTGTAAGCAGGAGTTGCCATGAACCTGCTGACATGGAATCAAGACCCCTAATATAGAGGGGGTCCCAGATGCTCAAGGCAGGAAAGCAGCACTTGCCAATCAGAAGCAAGTTGGATACAATTACTATACTGTGCAGCAAGGTTGAGTAGCACATGGGTACCTTGACTGACAGTAGTCTACGGTGATGGGTAATATATCATTGTGTCCCAAACAGCAAGATGGATGGGCAGTTATGAACACATACAAACAGTGATACATCCAAGAGCTGGTGAGCACAAGGCTGACATCAACCGTGATAGAAAAATACAATCCTTTCTTCTGTTTTCCAGATTTAAGTCCATTCACAGGCCTAAAGCTCCATACCCAAACTATATATTTGCAAAATTCTAGAATTCCTTTGGTGCACAGTCTACTATTACCAGAACAGGGCCTTTTTAGCTCTGTTCACCCTGTGGTATGTCCCAGCATGGGTTAATGGTCTGGAGGTCATGAACGGTAGCGGGGAGGCAGATTGAAGGCCAGGTCTCCCTGAGGAAAGATTCTGCAACACGAGTGCAAATCTATGTGAAAAATACTTGTGACCATTTTCTGGGGAAATCCAGAAATTTCAAAAACCATTAAATACAGGGTCTGAGCTAACACTAATGACAAAGGACCTAAAACATGCCACCATGCTTGTCTGGACAGAGGGAGGGCTTACTGAAGTCATGTGACAAGTACAGTTTTAGCCTGAGTCACAGTGGACCTAATGAGGCCACTGACCCGCAGTGCAATTACTTCCCCCATCGCTAAATGTGTGATCAGCATAGACAGACATAGTAGCAAGCGAGACCCTACATCTGCTCTGTGACTTGTGGAGTAAGAGCCATTATTGTAATAAATCCAAATACAGTCCCTGAAACCACCTCCTTTTCCACCAAGATAATGAATTGGAAGCCATTCTTCATGCCTGAAGGAACCAGAGAGACTGATGCCACAACCAAAGATTTGAAAGAAGCAGAAGAGTAGTCCACATCATATCTGCCAATGCCCCCAGTTGGCCTCTGCAGAACCCAGATGGACCATGTTAGGTAACGATAGGTTACTGTGAAATTAACCAAGCATCAGCCTCAACAGCAACTGATGGACTAGATGTAATACTTTGCCTCTTCAAGCAGGTCAGCGTGGACTCCAGTACTTAGTATGTTACCACTGAGTTGATGAATGCTTTTTTTTTTTCTTTCAATATCTGGAATCAAAAGTAACTTTGACTACAATACACCTCCACCAGAACAGCTTTAGGGCTCCGTTAATTCTCCTGTCATAATCTAGAGCTCAGGGAATTTGACATTCTGCAGAATGTTGTGACATTCTGAGGAACAACACTGGTCTCTTATTTTGATGACATCATACTAGTTGTACCAGAGAACAGGAAGTGGTAAGTACTCCACATTCTTTAATAAGAGGATACATACCTTCTGGCAGATGAGATATAAACCTCACAAATACTTGGACCTCACAAATCTGTGACATTCCTAGAGCTTCCAGAGGTTTGGGACAGTCCTGGACATCCCTTCAAAGAATACGAAAAATCAGCATAACTTTGTTGAGTCCTGCCCCAAGGCCACAGAATGGAGTCCAGAACTAAGGTCATCCCTTTGTAACCACTGCCAAAAGCCCCCTGATCATCACTAACAAGCTTCCTGACTCCAAATTAGGCAAAGATGCACATCCAGTAAACACCCTATAGCACCCTAACCTATCTCCTAAACCCAACCTTCCAGCAGGAATTTTCTTTGTCTTGAGGCTATAAAAGTTCATGGCTACTAACCCATTAAAACTGTTAGCTCTCCCTGGTCTGTCAGGAGGTCACCCTGCTGCACTTGCAGTGCCTTCATTATCTCTGCTCCTTTTTCTTAATAAACTCACTTCCTTCTGAAATGCTCTGTGTTTGGAAATTCTTTTCCAACCCATGCTCAGACTGCCTCAATAACTTTGTACACCTACTACTATGAAAACAGCATAGGACTTGTTGGAATGTTTTAGGTTTCAATGCCTTGCTTAGAACACTTGGGAAAACTCCTCAAATGTGTTTTCCTGGGGATCAGGAGGCTGCCAGAGGAAGAGGAGACTCTGTAGCAAGTTCAGACTGGTACACGTTCTCCTCCACTTGAACTACACAGTTCAGAAAGTTGTATGGTACAGGAGGAACCCATAGAGGTTAAAGATGCTGGGCCAATTCCTTATGAGATCTATGGTGAAGAGCTGGAGAGTTCTTAAGCAAAAATATGTCCTCTGCACCCAAGAAGTACCTTGTTTGAAAAATAGCTCCTTGTGAGCTACTGGGTCCCCAATGAAACTGACATCTGAACTTGGAACATCTAGTGACTATATGACTTGCTGTCCATCAAGAACTGAGTGTTCATATTAGTATATTCATAAAGATACAGAGCCAGGCTGGTGTTGGAGCAATTCACTGTATGGTTAAAGTAGCATGTTTGGTAGCAGACTTCAGCAGATCTAACAAGCAGAAGTAAATTGAATGAAAAGATAAATTCATGGTTAAGTGACTACCATGTCACTTACTTACACAGTACCAACACCTTTTTGTCAATTCATATCACTGGCTACACGGGGGATTCTCTATGACTAACTGATGGAGGAAGAATAAACAGCCTGGTTCACAGGTGAGTTTTAGGAAATCCTGGCAATGGACACGGACTGCTGCAGCACTGCAACCACTCACCTGGAGGCAAAGGGGTAGCATACAGTTTGCCATCACTTTAAGTGAAGGGAGAAGTGGCCCATAGTCTAGACATGAACTTCTGGAAGTGGTAAGTAACTTGGCTAACAGTTCAGCAGCTGGGAGGAATAAACCTGGAAATTAAGAAGGAGGTGTAGATGGACTGATAGATATGCTCAGACAGTTCGAAAAGCTTTGTTTCCTATGAATGCCCATGAAAAAGAATCCATTCCTGAGAAAGTTTTCAAGACCCAAGCTGGACAACATGATGTTAGTGGACACTGTGAGCCAGCTTCTTATGGGCGGACCAGCACGGACTCCTGCCACCACTGAATGCCCCATCTGTCAGCAGCACAGATAGATGCCGAGTTCTCAAGAAGGTAGGATGGCTTGGAAAGACCAGCCTGCTGGCTGGTTGATGTCACTCAGCCCCTTTCACATCTGAAGGTGCATCAGTTCATCCTCACGGAAATACAGCCACTCTGCAGATAGGAGTTTGCCAGTCTGCTTGCAATACTTCTGTCAGAAATCCAGAGCAAGAGCTTATAAAATGCCTGGTCTGCTGATGGCCATCCAAATAACTGTCTCTCAGACCAAAGTCTCCCAATTACACTCACAGTAGAAGCCAACCTCCTTATGGCAGCCAACACAGCACTTTGTACGTGTCCCCAGCCCCACCTCTCTGGCCTCTCCTCCCTACCCACTCTGCTGCAGTCCCAGTTTCTAGTCCGCCATCCCCCGGTCCCACTCCTGCCTTAGGGAGTGCCATCTCCACACTCCCCCCTCCATGGTACGTTTTGCCTGGAAGTCTTTCCCTGGACATCTTCCCCACTAACTCCCTCACCTCCTCCAGACTTCGCTTCCACGTCACATTCTCAGACAGTCTACCCACTACACAGCTTAATAGTAACACCCGCCCACTCTCATCCCTTCCCTCCACAGCATCCCTAACTCCCCACTGCTCACAAGATGGCAGCCCCATACCTCTGCTCTGTGGAAATGCTCTCCTCACTGTGAGGATATTGCCAAGGGAAAAGGCATTATCCCAATCCCTCAACCTCAGTCACTTCCCAAACTGGAGGCAGCCATAACTACTTAAGATCACTGCCTTTGCCCATGTGGAGGTGAATGCTCCAGGAAACCACTCCCTCTTCTGTGGTTCCTGCGGCTTCAGCGCACACCCACCCCATCACTTCTCAATACACTGTTTAAGGACCTTTGCACCCTCTGAACTTTACAGGTTTTTGTCATCTGCTCTGGTTAGAGGACAACTGTGCCCTAACAGGGTCCATCTGTTGGTACCTCCCTCACGCACAAGAACTTTGGGAGTTGCAGGCATCCCGGAGACCTATCACCCCCTGACTTTGATCCAGTCTGAGTGTAAGTGGGGCTCGTCTCTAGCTGGTGCTTGGAAGAGGCTCCGTTAACAGTAATGGGCCCTCTGGATGTTTCAAGGACAGAACCAGCTAGTGGATTCAGAGCTCCTGGCAGGACTGAAGGCTGCTGAACTCAGGACTAGGGGAAGGGGTGGAGGCGGGGAGGCAATCCTCCCACTAGCTATTCAGCTCTGCCTGCAGAACCAGGAGGTTCTTTACAGACACACTCTCAGTCTCTCATTAAAGCCAAAGGAAGCGCAGGCCTCAGTCTCTTAGCTCCTTTCTAAAATGTGCTATTTGCGATTCAATTTCGCATGGCCTGCAGAGGCAATAAAGGGCAAAGGGAATTACCCTGCCATGCATTCCAGAAATGCTCCCTGCACACCCACACTCCCGGGGATAACAATTTGCCAATATAACCTTTAATTAAATGAACAGAAATCATGCAGACCCCATGGTGGAGGAAGTCACTAAATAGAGGGAAATTATGTATGAGTTGCCCCCAGCCACTCATTTCATCTCGAATAGGATCTGTCAGTGGGGGCTGCCAAGTGCTGCAAGATTAAAATGGGAGACTCCTCTTTCCTGGCCTCCGCAGGGTCTGCCTGCCAGGAGGAAGGCGGGGCGCCGGCGGCACACACGAGGCGGTAGCGAGGGCGTGGCGCCACCTAGAGGAGAAGGCGGGGAGAACGGGAGCTGCCCGCGAGAAGCTAAAATACCCAGTCCCAGAGACGCCGCCCAAGGGGTTCCAACCAACCGACTCCCCAGCCAGGCAGACTCTAGCTCTCAATGTCACATCTCAAAAGCAGCGTTCTTTTTGTAGGCAAAAGCACTGCAGATTCCTGCAATCCTAAAACAACTGCTAAGTGACAGCATGAGCTCACCTGGGGAAGAGAAAAGACCAGCAAAATGTCCCCTGTCTTCTATGTCATCTGTCCCCTCCCTTCCAGGACTACTGCCCTACTCTACTCACAGCCTTCATTGTCACCTGCCCAGATGACTGCCAGACGGAAGGAACCCTGACCTGTCCCTCCCAAGCCAGTCACCTCCCACCCTGAGTTCACAACCCCACCCCCTTCCATTCCAAATACATGCCTAACACATGCCTGAAAAAATCAGCTTGAAGTTCATGGCTTTTATCTGCTCAAAATTCTGCCAGCATCTTCCCTGTCCCAAGGATAGGGCCCCATCTCTCAGCCTCACGTTCCAAACTCCACTCATCATCCCAGTCTTAACTGCCATGACACCCATTCGCATCCTAGCCTGGGCCAAATCTGGACCACACCCTACTCCTGTCACCTCGGCACGTCCATTCACACCATGCCCTCTGCATGATATGCGCAACCCCACTTCTGTCCCCGCCCCATAATTCCATAGTTGTAAATTCTGTGCCATGTCTTCCTTATGAACTAACCCCAAGCCTGCTGCCTCCATCAAGTTTTTCCCCACTGGGATTCATCTCATCCTTCTTTGTTATAGTTTCTCTCTCATTCTATCTTGCAAGGTAGTTATATTTTCTCCTAGTCTAGAGGGTAAACTCTTTTGAGGGTGGGAAACTTCACTGTTGTGTCTGGGTTATATACACAGAGAGAAACCAGAGACACTTGATAAATGTTGGTTGGGTAGAATTTAATTTTGAAGATTGTGTATTTTTGTGGGGCTGGCACAAGGATCACCTTTACTTAGCAGAGAAAAGAATCTCCTACTATGCTAAGCATTAGACCTAGCACTGGGGAGGGGACTTCTAAGGTGCTGAGGCTTTGAGAAATGGGAGGCATCCTACAGGATGCCTGGGGTAGGGTGAGAAAGAGATGGAGTTGCACAGCTAGAATTTATTAGCTCAGGGCTACTTGAGAAATCTGATCATTCCTGGGAAACTCTTCAAGGCTTAAGAGATGGCAGCTGATTCACTCTAAAGAGGTATAAAAAGTTAAAACCATGTGGACACTTAACCCTTGGCTCCCAGTTTCATTCTAGCCTCCTGAAAGGGACACTGCCAACTGTTCTGGACCACTAGGTTCCCTGCCTTAGCTGATATCAGTACTATAGAGCCTTTTTTTTTTTTTTTTTTCAACTTTTATTGGCATATAGTTGCTTTACAATGTTGTATTAGCTTCTGCTGTACAGCAAAGGAATCAGCTGTACATAGACATATATCCCCTCTTTTTTTTTGGATTTCCTTCCCAGTTAGGTCATCAGAATGCTCAGTGGCATTCCTTGTGCTATACAGTAGGTTCTCATTGCGGCCGTGTGTCCTCAGCCACTTCAGTCGTGTCTGACTCTTTGTGACTCTATGGATTGTAGCCCACCAGGCTCCTCTGTCCATGGGATTCTCCAAGCAAGAATGCTGGAGTGAGTTGCCATGCCCTCCTCCATGGGATCTTCCTGACCCAAAGATCGAACCTGCATCCCTTATGTCTCCTACATTGGCAGCCAGGGTCTTTACCCAATGCCACCTGAGAAGTCCCAGGTTCTCATTAGTTATCTATTTTACATATAGTAGTATTAGCACTAGATTTTATGTTGCCTGTAGTATCCACTGAAGTTCCATGAACAGTACCATAAGAGCTCATCAACTTGCCTATAGATTATGTCTGAAGCTTCTGAATGGCCCCTAATGGCCAGCACTCAGCTAGGCATGAGTTGTGCTCAATCCCTGCCTATGGACTTACTCTCAACTCTTGAGCTTCCTATAAAGACAGATACTATGATGGCTCCATGTGGCTCTAAAATAGGCTGGAAGGAATTTCTTGTGATGTTTGCTGTTTAACGTTTCTTTTTCTCCCAGGGCATCCCTGGGCATCCCTGGCATTCCAATTAGTGAACATACTCAAGCACCATTTTTTGACAGATATTTTTCAACACATTAAAAAATATGAAACATGACAATGGAGAGCAGCCTTGCCATGCAGGAAGAGTGAGGTCATAGTCTAGTATGGGAGGGGAATTTCTACAAACGTAAGTATAACAACAGAACAAGTCAGGGGGAGCAGACTCAAGGCAACTGTCTGAGGCAGGTGTGGTTAGAATGTGGAGACAATTCTCTGCTCCCTGCAAGTTTTCCAGGAAAAATACAGCTCTGAAATCCACAGTCCTTCTCCATCCATGCAGTTTTGCAGATTTGAAGAGAACACCAGAGGAGACCTGGCAACTAATTTACACACAGTAGTTCTTACTCAGCTCACTCTGCGTATGTATGGAGTTTTCCTAAAAAGGTTCAGACCTACCAGCCAGGGGATTATGCTGCCTTCTTTGCACTTGCCCTTCAAGAGAGCAGCCTAGAAGGCTGGCACCCCAGAGACTTTCTTAGCACACCCCACAGAACTCAGCTGACCCTGGCCCCATGAATGGTCCTTAGTGCTACAGAACTTACTGAAGCCCTCCTGACCTCTCCTGCAAAGTGCATTTCATTACTAGCTGGAAGGGAAACAAAAATGAAATCACAAGGAAAATAAACTTGGGGGAAAAAAGGACAAACCTTACAGAGAGAATAGGATTTTTTTTCTCTCTCTCTTTTTAATATCCTGGTAGAACCTGCCAAGAGAAAATGATTCTAGATGAAAAAAATTCAAATTATAATTACTGAAAAATAGAGAAAATAATTGAGGTACTCTACCTATGTCAGTGACAGATAGTTCTTCAGTCACTCAGTTAAGAAATGGATCCTTCCAAGCCCCTATTGATGTAAATGAACAGTAGGTGCTCGCAGAGACCCAAAGTTAGAGCATGGGTGACCCAGAAAAGACCTACTTCAAGAAAAACACATGTGAGGCATGGCAAGAAATGGGTTTTAAACTCTAAGCTTTTTTTAATTCTCTTTTTCTCATTATAAACAAAATGCTGCTTCATTACAGAAAATTTGGCCACTATTAACTTGAGAAATCCTGTATGCAGGTCAGGAAGCAACAGTTAGAACCAGACATGGAACAACAGACTGGTTCCAAATCAGGAAAGGAGTACGTCAAGGCTGTATATTGTCACAATATACAAAAAAAAAAAAGCAAAGGAGAAAAGGAAAGATATAAGTATTTGAATGCAGAGTTCCAAAGAATAGCAAGAAGAGATAAGAAAGCCTTCCTCAGCGATCAATGCAAAGAGATAGAGGAAAACAACAGAATGGGAAACACTAGAGATCTCTGCAAGAAAATTAGAGATACCAAGGGAACATCTCATGCAAAGATGGGCTCGATAAAGGACAGAAACAGTATGGACCTAACAGAAGCAGAAGATATTAAGAAGAGGTGGCAAGAATACACAGAAGAACTATACAAAAAAGATCTTCACGACCCAGATAATCAGGATGGTGTGATCACTGACCTAGAGCCAGACATCCTGGAATGTGAAGTCAAGTGGGCCTTAGAAAGCATCACTATGAACAAAGCTAGTGGATGTGATGGAATTCCACTTAAGCTATTTCAAATCCTGAAAGATGATGCTGTGAAAGTGCTGCACTCAATATGCCAGCAAATTCGGAAAACTCAGCAGTGGCCACAGGACTGGAAAAGGTCAGTTTTCATTCCAATCCCAAAGAAAGGCAATGCCAAAGAATGCTCAAACTACCACACAATTGCACTCATCTCACATGCTAATAAAGTAATGCTCAAAATTCTCTAAGCCAGGCTTCAGCAATATGTGAACCATGAAATCCAGATGCTCAAGCTGGTTTTAGAAAAGGCAGAGGAACCAGAGACCAAATTGCCAACATCTGCTGGATCATCGAAAAAGTAAGACAGTTCCAGAGAAACATCTATTTCTGCTTTATTGACTATGCCAAAGCCTTTGATTGTGTGGATCACAATAAACGGAAAATTCTGAAAGAGATGGGCATACCTGACCACCTGACCTGCCTCTTGAGAAACCTATATGCAGGTCAGGAAGCAACAGTTAGAACTGGACATGGAACAACAGACTGGTTCCAAATAGGAAAAGGAGTACATCAAGGCTGTATATTGTCACCCTGCTTATTTAACTTATATGCAGAGTACATCATGAGAAATGCTGGGCTGGATGAAGCACAAGCTGGAATCAAGATTGCTGGGAGAAATATCAATAACCTCAGATATGCAGATGACACCACCCTTATGGCAGAAAGCAAAGAAGAACTAAAGAGCCTCTTGATGAAAGTGAAAGAGGGAAGTGAAAACGTTGGCTTAAAACTCAACATTCAGAAAACTAGGATCATGGCATCTGGTTCCATCACTTCATGGCAAATAGATGGAAAAACAGTGGAAACAGTGGGGGCTGTTTTGGGGGGCTCCAAAATCACTGCAGATGGTGACTGCAGCCATGAAATTAAAAGACACTTGCTCCTTGGAAGAAAGTTATGGCCAACCTAGACAGCATATTAAAAAGCAGAGACATTCCTGTGCCAACAAAAGTCCATCTAGTCAAAGCTATGGTTTTTCCAGCAGTCATGTGTGGATGTGAGAGTTGTACTATAAAGCTGAATGCCAAAGAATTGATGCTTTTGAACTGTGGTGTTGGAGGAGACTCTTGAGAGTCCCTTGAACTGCAAGGAGATCCAACCAGTCCATCCTAAAGGAAACCAGTCCTGAATTTTCATTGGAAGGACTGATGTTGAAGCTGAAACTCCAAATCTTTGGCCACCTCATGTGAAGAACTGACTCATTTGAAAAGACTCTGATGCTGGGAAAAATTGAAGGTGGGAGGAGAAGGGGACGACAGAGGATGAGATGGTTGGATGGTATCACTGACTCAATGGACATGAGTTTGAGTAAACTCCGGGAGTTGGTGATGGACAGGGAGGCCTGGTGTGCTGCAGTCCATGGGGTCACAAAGAGTCGGACATGACTGAACGACTGAACTGAACTGATATGTATAAACAAAAGAAAAATTTTTCATTTAGATTCTTATTACCTGAAAGGGACTCAAATTTAAGTTATTTTATACTAGGTATTTAGATGCATTATACACACTACCCCATTCTTCTTGTATAACTGCTCAGTTTATGACATTATGGGCCAGAGAGGTTAATTAATCTACCTGAGGTAACATACCTGTTAAGTGGCAGGGTAAGAAAATGAATGCATTTGTGTTAAATTTTAAGCTGTTTTATAGACTCTTCCTTCCATTCTCAAATATCAGGAAATAAATGCTCCTTCAAAAGCTGTGACAATCCTCACACATTGGATGAACTCCACCTTAAACCTGCTGAGGGAGATACATATGCATTTTCCTTGGTCACCAGGTTCTCTGCCACCCAGGGACTCCCCAGGAAACAGCAATGCTGTAACAAAGACCTGGTGATGGCCAGCAGCGATCCCACTCTCATGGTCACCTTCACTGCCAGCATCACCAGAACAGCGGGCTAGAGACAGGGCACAGGGTGGCAGGGGCTGACTTTTCCTCTATCAGAGCTACATACCCCAGCAGCCACTGGGCTCTGATGGGTTCAGTGGTGCCCAGAACCTGGTTTAGAAGCAGGGGACAAAGAGGACCTCTTCGGAGACAATCCAATAAGCTGTCCTTACAGATTTGTTCCAGGTGATTTTCCAGTTCCGACCAGGTCAGAGTGGCTTCTTTTATGTTTTACTTTTGTCTCAATCAGTACCTTCTTCTTTAGTGAAAGAGTCTGTACAGAGGGAACCAGTCATTTCCATATATTCTAAATTACCACCTACTTATTCCCAATTAACTAAATTACACTCACAAATCCAAACAAATTCTGCTCCTCAGCAAGTGAAAAGTCACTGTTTCAAAACACTGCTCGAGAACCACCAAACCTGCTACTAGGACTTCTTGACTCCGAGGAAACTTGCCATTACTTTCTGCACAGGTATAAACGTCCCCCAGGTGATGTTCTGGTATCGCCCCATGACACCTGAGAATTGGCTCCCATTTGCTTTGAAGACAAAACTATAACAGAATAAGATTAGAGTGTTGGAATCCTCAAGCCCATTCCTACATGGGCAGATTTGCTAGAAGGACTCATGGATCTCACCATATGGTTTTATTGATGGCAATGATTTATTATAGGCTTCCCAGGTAGCTTAGTGGTAAGGAATCCACCTGCCAATGCAGGAGACACAGGTTCAACCCCTGGATCAGGATGATCCCCTGGCATAGGAAATGGAAACCCAGTCCTATATTCTTGCCTGGAAAATTACATGGACATGGAGCCTGGAGGACTATAGTCCATGGGGTCGCAAAGAGTCGGACAGGAGTGAGCTATCGAGCACGTGATTTATTACAGGGATGTACAAAGGACATGCAGTCAAATGGAAGAGAAAAAGACACAGACTGTCTGGAGGAATTCATGCAAAAGCTTCCTTCTGCTCTTTCCCTCCCAGGAGGGGTCACACAGAGCCCAGTCTACATTCAGCAGCACAATACAGCAACACATGTGCCCTCTTTTGCCTGGGAAAGCTAATTAGACACTTACTGCCCAAGATTTGCATTGAGGACAAGTCACAAGGGTTCCTTCTGCCTAACAGATACTAAAATTCTAGACTCCCATAAGGAAAACAGGGGTTTAGCAAAAGCTACCTTGTTTACACAAATAGTTCAGACACAGTAAACCATCCTCAACAGGCAGGGACAGTGGGATCCCTCCTAAAATCTAAGTTCCCACACATTAACCAAGGACCCACTTGCAAGCAGGCCTGTCCAAGGACGGCAGTAGCAGGTCTGCTGTGTTCAACTTTTCCTGCACAATTGAACACCAAAAGCCTTGTCTACACATATGTCATCTCATCCAAGAGGAAAATCAACTCAACTGATGATTTGGCGCTGGGCATGTCACTCCTGTCACACAACTGAGCAGAGTATGCACTCAGGCATGTCAGACTCTTTTGTGACCCCATGGACTGTAGCCTACCAGGCTCATCTGTCCATGGAATTCTCCAGACAAGAATACTGGAGTGAGTTGCCATTTTCTACTCCAGGGGATCTTCCTGACCCAGGGATCAAACCCATGTCTCTTGCATCTCCTGCATTGGTAGGTGGATTCTTTACCACTGTGCCACCTGGAAAGCCCCTGTCACTCCTCATCAGATCAGCCGCTCAGTCGTGTCTGACTCTTTGTGACCCCATGAATCACAGCACACCAGGCCTCCCTGTCCATCATCAACTCCCGGAGTTCACTCAGACTCACGTCCATCGAGTCAGTGATGCCATCCAGCCATCTCATCCTCTGTCGTCCCCTTCTCCTCCTGCCCCCAATCCCTCCCAGCATCAGAGTCTTTTCCAATGAGTCAACTCTTCGCATGAGGTGGCCAAAGTACTGGAGTTTCAGCTTTAGCATCATTCCTTCCAAAGAAATCCCAGGGCTGATCTCCTTCAGAATGGACTGGTTGGATCTCCTTGCAGTCCAAGGGACTCTCAAGAGTCTTCTCCAACACCACAGTTCAAAAGCATCAATTCTTCGGTGCTCAGCTTTCTTCACAGTCCAACTCTCACATCCATACACGACCACAGGAAAAACCATAGCCTTGACTAGCTGGACCTTTGTTGGCAAAGTAATGTCTCTGCTTTTGAATATGCTATCTAGGTTGGTCATAACTTTTCTTCCAAGGAGTAAGCATCCTTTAATTTCATGGCTGCAGTCACCATCTGCAGTGATTTTGGAGCCCAGAAAGATAAAGTCTGACACTGTTTACACTGTTTCCCCGTCTATTTCCCATGAAGTGATGGGACTGGATGCCATGATCTTCGTTTTCTGAATGTTGAGCTTTAAGCCAACTTTTTCACTCTCCACTTTCACTTTCATCAAGAGGCTTTTTAGTTCCTCCTCACTTTCTGCCATAAGGGTGGTGTCATCCGCATATCTGAGGTTATTGATATTTCTCCCAGCAATCTTGATTCCAGCTTGTGTTTCTTCCAGTCCAGCGTTTCTCATGATGTACTCTGCATATAAGTTAAATAAACAGAGTGACAATATACAGCCTTGATGTACTCCTTTTCTTATTTGGAACCAGTCTGTTGTTCCATGTCCAGTTCTAACTGCTGCTTCCTGACCTGCATACAAATTTCTCAAGAGGCAGGTCAAGTGGTCTGGTATTCCCATCTCTTTCAGAATTTTCCACAGTTTATTGTGTCACTCCTCATAGATGTGCTCAAATAGCACTTCTGCAGCTTTCTTATCACTGCTTCAATAAAAGAACTAGGGGATTTTCTTTCTTTTTTTTAATTTAACATCTGTCTCACCAGCTAGAATCTGGGCTGGTGTGAATTCCTTTGACTAACAGAATGTGGCACAAGTGACATTGTACGGGTTCCAGAGCCTAGGATCCAGTGGATTTTCCAGGTGGTGCTAGTGGTAAAGAAACCACCTGGCAAAACAGGAGACGTAAGAGAGTTCAGTCTCTGGGTTGGGAAGATACCCTGGAGGAGGAAATAGTAACCAACTCCAGTATTCTTGCTTAGAGAATCCCATGGACTGAGGAGCCTGGTGGGTAATTTCTACCTTCACTGCCTTTAAATGCTGCCAATATAGGAAGCTGGTCCAGCCTTTTGGTAGAGGAGAGCAAAGGTGCTCAGGATGCTGCCAGCATCCACTTCCGGACATGTAAGTGAACCCATCTGGGTCTTCAGAAAACCTGCAGAGGAAATAGCTAACCACCCACATGATCATGAGGAACAAGAAATCATTGCCATTTCAAGCTAGTAAATTTTGAAGTGGCTTGTTATGTATCAATAAATAATTGATAAGTAAAAGTGGGACTTGTGTTTCTTCTGAGTCTCTGGACTCATGCAAAGCTCATTTTATCTGCTGAGTTTAACTTTCCAAAGTAAATCTTTCTCCATCTCTTCTTACATCTCTGTCTCTATCTTTCCCTGTCCAGTTTTCTGATTCTAGACCAAAATTGATGCATAAACTCAATTAAGACAACAAGCCCCTCCTTGGCAGGGTGTGAAGGAGATGGAGGGCAGGAGGAAGATATCAGAGAAGACAACAAAAACATATACCCTCTTTGGAAGACAATATTCATGAATCTTGTGACTATCACCAAAGAAAAGAAAAAGGAAATTGATGGCCCTCTGGGGATCTTGGACTGCCCTCATAATAAAAGAGGCGGTGGTGGTTTAGTATTTAAGTCATGTCCATCTCTTGCGATCCCATGGACTAAAGCACACCAGGCTCCTTTGTCCATGGGACTTTCCTGGTGGGAATACTGGAGTGGATAGCCATTTCCTTCTCCAGGAGATCTTCCAGACTCAGGGATTGAACCCATGTGAACCCATGTCTCCTGCACTGCAGGCAGATTCTTTACCACTGTGCCACTTGGGCAGCTCATGATAAAACAGAATTTTCTCCAAATTAACAACAAAAAAAAAAAAACCCTGCCTTTTCCCAGCTGCCTTGCACAAGGGAACCCAAGTGCCCTTCTGATGGCCTTCTCTTCATGTCTCTTTCTTCCTTCAGAGCTCTCGACACCAGCCACAGTTACCTTTCTATTCATTTACTTGCCCATTTTCTGCCACTGGCTACCTCACCATGGGTGGTAAGCCTCAGCTCCTGACAGGTTGAAGCTGTCTTGTTTTTGCATGGATTGCATCACCTGGAACAGTGCCTAGTACACAGCAGAGCCTCTTGACTGAGCAGATAAACAGATGAATTTACAAATAAATGACTATAACTAACTGTAGCCCTGGAGACAAAGTATGGAGAAAAGTTGAAAAGAACAGAATATTACTATTATTATTCCCTTAATACAACTAAACTTATAAACTGAATCCAAGTAAAGATAAGAATAACATTAGTATTAACACAGCACACATTAGGCACTGTTCTAAAAGCTCTACATATATTAACTTTTACTCCTTACGACAACCTTCTAAGGTAAGTAGTCTTATTACAACCATCTCCATTTCACAAATGAGAAAACCAAGGCACAGAGAGGGGATGTGATCTGCTTAATGCAACTCAGCTGGTATGGCCAAGCCTGAACCTGAGCACAGGGTGTCTGTCTTAGAGTCTATTAACCACCATATCATCAGCCTCTTAAAAGATGAGCCAAAAACACAAGAGTACTGAAACAACAAACAGAAGAGGGACGTGTTGGAGAAAACAGAGGGGCCAGGAGAGAGGGGAAGCAGTTTTTGTCACTGGGATGTAAAATTTTAAATTTAGGCTCAGAATTAGATGCTTTCTCTTACCTAACAGTCCTCTTTATCAAACAGACCAAATGCAGTTCCTGTTCATTGCTGAGTCTAGGGTTTGGCTTTGAGCCATCCAATCACACCTTCCTGTAGGAACCAGGGGCCACCCGACCCTCTGCTAATATGAAGACTGCCTTCCACAGCCCCAGGCTAGTCCTCTGCTCCTGAGGGTAGTCCCTGTGTGGCCCTGAGTGGAGTGCAATGTCCTCTTCCCCAAGGCAGTGAGTACACGTGACCATAAACTGTTGTTCAGCTCACCTGTCCAGTGTCAGAGTGTGTTTGGCCATCCTCATAAACCTTGTGTGGGAACAAGTCCCTCCCCAAAGGGATGAGTAGGAGATGATTAAAAGAGTCATGAGGAAGAATTAGAAAAAGAAGTGGGAAATGAGTCTATGATGATCTTACTGCCTGGAACTTGTCCCCAGCCAGCCCGAATGTAGTTTGTACTCTAGGTAGCCCACTAACAGAGGAAGTGCTAG
This sequence comes from Bos indicus, assembly GCF_029378745.1. Classification (NCBI taxonomy): domain Eukaryota; kingdom Metazoa; phylum Chordata; class Mammalia; order Artiodactyla; family Bovidae; genus Bos; species Bos indicus. The sequence goes on from NC_091761.1 coordinate 65,109,632, forward strand.
GAAAAAAATCCCAGAGTCCCGCTAACATGTGCAGGGCTCCCACCGATATGGCTCTGGCTATTCCAATCCCTGCGCCCATGTCAAGGTAAATATAACCAGGGCAATGGAGAGCTTGGGCACAAGGCACTTAATGGACATTTATTGAATTAATACAATAAAACACTTTAATATTATGGTTAGTAATTGCTTGTGATTAAGCTCTTTGCAAATATTTTACTGCCACAAAAGTGGTTATGGGGGAAATTACTTACAACAAAGAGCTATGTAAAAACAGCAAGAAATAAAATTGAAGGTATAATATAATTTTCATTAGATTGTTTTAAAAGCTAAATGTATAAGGAAAATGACCAGAAGGACATAGATCCAAATGACTATAACAGTAGGGTTCACAGGCTGTGATTATTTTAAATGTTTCTTATTCTTGCTAGTTTCCAAATTTGCTGAAATGTGACATGTCACTCTCAAAGCTGAAAATGTACCCAATAATATGTTAAAATAAGCTCCTCTTAGGCTGGAATTCATGTAACAACTTTTTATAGCAGTACCTCCAGCAGGATGCTAGGCATTTAGCAAGTACTTAGGAAGTGCCTGCTGGTGAGAACACAGAGAAAGCAAGAATGCAGTCATGTACTATGGAAGCATTGTAAGGAGAGAGCCCAGAGTTAAGGGCTTTATGTAGAGGTCTGTCAGAGGTACTTTCGAAGTACAAGCAAGCCACTTCATTTATTAGCATCTCATTTTCTTCATCTATACAATAAGAATAATGCCCACAAGGGTCCTACATCATTATTCTAAGGCAAGAGTCATCAAAGGAGTCATGTGGTTTGGGATCTGTGTTGGCAGGATCAGCACTCATTCTGTTTCTTGTACATCCCACTTCTCATCCCCAAACCCCACGGTCTCACATGCTCCATCCCTCGCTTCTGTCGACTACCCCATCAGCTAGACTCAGGCTATGCTAATGAGTTCTAGGATGTCCATGGCAGCCTGCTTTGGCTTTGCTCACCTACCTACCCAAAATCTTAACTCAGACCAAGCCGCAGTTCAGATCTGCTGTACTCCTCTGTAGTTATGCATTCTTTCCCACCTGGGGTTACAGTAATAGTTGCCTTATTGATATGAAATGAAATTTAAAAGATTATTATTTCAGCATTAGAGACGTTGAAAGTAAGGGGAAAAAAGAGAAAGAGAATTTAAACTCTGTGTTTTCAAATCCATCATGTTTTAGGCATTCTTTCCAAGAAATTGTAAATTAACCTTTCCCTCCTTTTTTTTCTCATTTGAAGAAGCAATGGTTTATTCCATTGAGTCTCCAACTGGTTGAGGTCAAAGAGGTTACTCTGGTTTAAATTACCATTTTAGCTTCTCTAGCTCTTTATCATATCTGAACATCTCAGCTTGAGCACAGCCTCATTGATTGGTGTCAAATGCACATTTTCCAATCTGCTCCAATGGCTCTTATTTTTTCCTAAAATAGCGTTTTGTCCTTCCACTCAGCCCAGCCCAGGCACCATGTCTTACTTCAGCAAGAGCTGACCTTCAGACACATCAAATCCAGAGGAAGTGTCCATTTGTGGTTTCTGGATTATCATATGAAGGGCAAGAGTAGCAAAGGAGGTAGGGAGAAACTGCCCAAGAAATATATCACTTTGAACAAGTCCCATCCTTCCCTGTGCCTGCTTCCTAAGAAAAAGTACAGGCATTGGACTAAATCTGAGAGTAGGGGTGGATATGGGGAGACATATTCCTTGGAGGTTTTAGCACATGGAGGACTTCTGTTTGATTTTCAAACTATAAATCTATAATCCTGGATTTTGAAATGCCTCTACTTAAGGAGAGTTCAGAGCCCCTGTGAGAATCACTGGCCTGGTGACCGTTTCACTTATAGGTCTGACCCTCTGGAATGTGACTACTGTTTATAGGATGAAGTCTGCAAGATCATCATCACATGATGACAAAGGCCTAGGGAGCATGGCTTTAAAAGGAGCACTGACCTACCTACTCCTTGAGACACTAAAAGCTAAAGTTATTCCTGATAACATTGACGAGTTTCATCTAAAATCAAGGAGAATACTTACTCATAGTTTTTTAACAGTGTCAGTATCTGTAAATCTCAAAATCTTCATGTTCATAAAATCTTCATAAACATGTATACAGCATATATAACACACGCCAAATACACAGCTATCTAATTCAGTAAGAGGGCAGCCCAGGAACAAAATACACAAACTCAGAATTCATGAGGCACAATGAAAGTATTTCAAATACCATAGCAAACCATAACAATAAGGGAATAATCCATAAACACGATGTTGCATCTATCTTGTGCTAGTAGTACTACAAAGGGCATAGAACATTCATGCCCCATGTTATGCCCTCAGATGTCGACAATTTAGTTAACAAAGTGTATACACGTATAAAAAGATGGTGCAATACAAGGCAATAGATGATATGCCCACTATGGACTATCGGCACAGTGGGGATTCAGAGACAGGTCAGGGTAAAACAGTCTGCAAACAAAGAATCTGATCTCACTCAGAAACCCAGAGAGGGCTAGAAAGGGAGAAGAAAACAGTATCTTCCTGGGGAACCAGAAGTGTGGGAAAACAGACACTTTATAATAACAGAGAAAGAGATTGCTCAAAAAGGGCTGAGGTCATCCCCTTTGAACGTGGTACACGGTTAGCATCCATTCTTTCCTTTTCAACAATAACCCTGAACCAAGACCCAAACACAAATTCTACCTTTGATGAGCCCAGGAGACATGGAACTATGAACATAAAAGAATGGAGGGCTGGAGCAGAGAGATAGTACCCCTAGGCTGCCATCTCAGAGGGAGCACAAAAGATACCCGCTAAGATGAGGAGCACACTGAGAGGTATAGAATCACAATCCCTTGTTTTGAACAACACGAAGGAAACAGGTTGCAAAATGCTGTCAGCTTGAACCTTTCTGGATCAGGTTTTGTTTCTAGAAGCAGATGAGGCTAGGTGGAATAAGGAGCCACACAGACGTGTCATTGTATGCAAAAAGCAGTCATTCCACATCATGAGAGGAGAGAGAATTGGCACTGTGAAGAGATTCACTGGTCTACATTGGCTAGACAGAAGTGAAAGCTCAAACCCTGGAATGAAGGAAAATTCCTCCTTGAATACCAATTTCTTCTTTATACAAATCTCCTACAAATTATAAATAGCTGGTCTGGGGGGAAATTTTTACCTAATTCAAAACTAAGTAATCAAAAAGAGAGTAGTACAGGCTCTATAAAAATATTACAAGGAAAATAAGGGAAGGAACAAGAAAAATAATAGCAAAGGACAATCTTTTGTACCTGCCATGCATCTGCATGTGTGCTCAGTTGTATCTGACTTTCTGTGACCCCATAGACTGTAGCCTGCCAGGCTCCTGTGTCCATGGAATTTTTCAGGCAAGAATACTAGAGTGGGTAGCCATTTCCCACTCCAATCTTCCAGGGAGCAGATACAAAAAAAAAAAAAAAAATGACTAAGTACTTTGCCATGAATTTTTAAAAACATAATGAAGCAAACACACACACATACACACAATCAAGCAGATATGTAAGAGTTCATGGGAAATGTTGTAAACAAGAATTTGAAGCATAAGCCAGCAGAAATCTGGGAAGAACTGAAATTTTTTTAAAAAACGAAAATAAAACCATTATAGAAATACAGACAAAATTGAAAACAGAACAAGGGGAACAAGATATTCCTAAGAATACAAAAAAGAATAGAAAGGAAAGGACAATGACAGGAAGAATGAAGGAAAAAAAGGAAAAAGTAAGACACTTAGTAAGGAAATAAATGAAGAGTTTGAAGGGATTTAAGAGGAAATGACAGAGAAGAAGATTGGCAAAGGACATAAAAGAATATTTGGAGATATCATTCAATAAATCATCCTAGAAATAGAAAACTTAGATATATTGAAGGTCACAGAGTATCCAGGAAAAAGTTGAAAAACATGATCTGGTATATTTGTAAGACTTCAAAGTCAAAGAATCTTTGGGCAGCCAGGTACCTCTCACATATGATGGAGGAAAAATGAAACTGACCTCAAACATTAACATTGCATCATTTACTATTAGAAGACAGTAGGAGGATACCTTTGCAGTTAGTCCACAGGAAGCAAATTGTCACTCAATAGTTTTATACCCAGAAAACTATCATTCATTGTAGTGGTAATAAACCAAAATTTTTGAACATGCAAGAATTTAAGGCATTTTGTTTCCATGAGCCTATCCTGAAGAAACTATCAGAGGAGGAACTTTGCAGCCTCCCAAGAAATGAATGGAAAACAATAACAAAGGCCTAGGGAAGAACATGGCATGCATGCTTACTTGTGTCCGACTCTTTGCAACCCTACGAACTGTAGCCCACAGGCTCCTCTGTCCATGGGATTTTCCAGGCAAGAATACTGGAGTGGGTTGCCATTTTCTCCTCCAGGGGCTCTTTCACGCCTAAGGATGAAACCCAAGTCTCCTGGGTCTCCTGCATTGGCAGGCAGAGTCTTTACCACTGAGTCACCTGGAAAACCCAGGAAAGAACAGCAAATTTACTCAAAGGTAGGAGTAAGAATAAAACAAGTTGAGATTTGTTATTTAAAACTGGGTTGTAAATGTAATCCCTGGCAGGGTAAATCTGATATAACTCACAGAGGAGGAAGGAAGAAGCAGCTACATATTCATTATCTTTTAGAGCTGGGAGTAAAAGGATAACATTAAAAGCTGATAAACATTTATTAACAGTCAAAGGTAAATCCTAAGGAAGACAATATAACCACTGCAGTAGAGTGGGGGAGGGCAGGAAAGAATATACTAAGTGAAAGTTAATCTAACAGCTTTCCTTCTCATTTGCTGTCAAACCCATGTCATATAATAACCTTTCACCTTGATACTTGCTGTCCCAGGTAGTACTCATTTATTCATTCAACAAACACTCATAATATTCTACATACTTAATATATGCCAGGGCTGAGAATAGGGAAGTGAGCAAAATGGACAAGGTTCCTGCCCTGGAGGAGCTTACAGATATTTAATTGAAGGAGACACATTATAAACAAATAGATACGCAACTATCCAACTACAATAATGCCAACTAGCCATGGGCCCTGTGGAAAAAAATAAAACTGAGTAGGGACAGAGAATAAAGGGAGGGTGGTGGTAAGACGGTATCAGAGGCCAGAAAGATAGGATGGGGAAGCCTTGTGAATATCAAAGGGCAAAGCATGCCACAAAGATGGAACATCAAGGGCAAAGGTCCAGAGGCAGATAAGAACCCAGCCAATGCCAGAGCTGATCAGACCATGAATTTAGGTAGCCTGGCTTCTCTCCATAATTAGGGAGTGTCCAGTGTTCACGGCAGCACTGTTTACAATAACCAAGACATAGAAACAACCTAAATGTCCATCGACAGATGAATGAGTAAAGAAGGTAAATACACACACACACACACACACAATGGAATAGTACTTGGCCATAAAAAAGAATAAAATGCCATTTGCAGTAACATGGATGGAGCTAGAGATTCTCATATTAAGTGAAGTAAGACAGAAAGAAAAATTTATTATATGATACCACTTACATGTGGAATCTAAAACAAAAAAATAGATATAAATGAACTTATTTACAAAACAGAGTCACAGACTTTGAAAACAAACTTGTGGTTACCCAAGGGGGAAATGTGGTGAGGAAGGACAAATTAGGAGTTTGGGATTAATGTATATACACTATAATATATAAAATAGATCATCAACAAGGATCTACTGTACAGCACAGGGAACTCTATTCAATGTTCTGTAATAACCTAAATGAGAAAAGAATCTGAAAAAGAATGGAGACATATATAAATCACCTTGCTCTACACCTGAAACTAACACAACATTGTAAATCAGCTATAATCCGATATAAAATTAAAAATTAGATTAAAAGATAATAATTAGGGAGTGTCTGACATTTGAGTCCTCCCATTCAGACACATGGACTTCCCAGGTAGTGCTAGAGGTAAAGAACCCGCCTGCCAATGCAGGAGATGTAAGAGACAGGAGTTCAGTCCCCAGGTTGGGAAGATCCCTTGGACGAGGGCATGACAACCCACTCTAGTATTCTTGCCTGGAGAATTCCATAGACAGAGGAGACTGGCAGGCTACGGCCCATAGGTTCGCAAAGAGTCAGACACGACTGAAACGACTTAGCACACATGCACACACTCAGACACACACACGAACATACACATACACTCCACAGGGGCAATCTGCTCTCAGCCTGTCTCCCATGCTTCCACAGCCCTACTCTGAGAAACAGCCTCTTGGTCCCCTTGTCTCAGCCCTCAGCCTCTCTGTTGAAGCTCCCTGGGACAGCTCATGGTCTCAGCCCTTTTCCTTCGGCCTTTACCTTCAAGCACTGGAAAAGGCTGGAATCTGGGCAGAAAATCAGAGAAAACCAGGCACCTCTGTCAAACAGAGTCAGCTTGTTAAGGAAAACCTAGATACCTTTCACCAAGTGGTTCCAGAGTATTTTATAAGCAAACTAAAAATAAAACCCTGCCGTCTGCTGGAGCTGTTTGAAGGCACTGAATTGGAGATACCAATTAAAAGGAAATGGTTGACTGTTATTGATCTCAGTTGGCTCAGCTGGCTGCCAGAGGAGAGGGAAGAAGTTCAAACACAACGCACTTTTTCTTGTCTCTTCAGTGAGATTCTCAATTTGCCATCTATTCCCTGGACACCTACTTGTACTCTGCAGACTGGCTGGGACCAGAGGGTGTAGGCCAAGGAAGCCAGGAGGAAAGAGGAAACAGTTTTGGAGAGGCTGCCAGGTGTGTGGCACTATGCCAGCTTCTCTACACATGCTTTCCTGCTGAACTTTCATAAAACCCAGGCACAGGTGCTTATAGCATGCAGGTAAGAAAAGCAGACGTGTAAAGGTCAACATATTTAAAAAATGTAAAAACCTCACAGCTGAGTTTTTATGACCAAATGCCAGTTACAAAGTGTGTGCCTGCAAGATGACCCCCATTTACTTTGGAATTCTTGTGAAACACACCATGAGAGAATGAGAGCAAAAAACAATGCTGATCAGAGGTAGAAATTTTAGTAGGGATGGTTACAGCCTAGGGATTAAACAGCTCCATCTGGGGACTTTCCTAGTAATCCAGTGGTTGAGACTGCATTCCCAGGGCAGGGGGCCAGGTTTGACCCCTGGTCAGGGAACTAGACCCTGCATGCCACAGCCAAGACCACTGCAGACAAATTAAAAAAAAAAAAAAGAAGAGTTCCATCCAGATACTGGTCTGACAGCTTTGATTCCAGCACATTCCTGCAATCTCAGCCAGAGGTGCCCCATCAGGCCTCCTTAACCACTCTAGGGCCTGGGCCACCACTGAAGAATACTGAAACTGACGAAGGGCAATGGGAGCCCTCACAGTTCTGAGCTGCTGAAGCCACCAGCTACAGGTTCACAGACCAAGTTCTGCCACAGCATTTGTCTGCCTGGGCCTTCTTTCTTTTCCAACTATCTGAGTCAGTCCAGCCACTTCCCCCTAAAGATTCTGAAGGGCCTCAATAGGATTATATCAGGGGATGCTGGAAGTTTTAGAGAAAGAAGAGAGGTAGGGGATATTGGGGGAGATAGAGGAAAAGAAGTGAGACCACACTGGGCCTCTGGGTGAAGAGAGAAAAAAACTCCAAGGTTCCTTTATATTCCAGGCAGAAAACAGACAGAAAAATGATAATGAATGCCAATTATCCAGGCCTGCTGAAAAACACTTACAAAAAAAAAAAAAGCATCAGCACTTCATTAAATCCACACTTGCTCTCGGTGCCACTGAGAAACAAAGATGAGGAGGAGTGAAGTGGTATGTTTTTGAAATGAAAAAATAACCGAGACGGGCTGATGAGAAGTCCTTGAACCCAAGATAACCAAATAGACATTCAAACAGCTCCATTAAGAAAGGGAGCGCAGGGGCCACACTTCTGTTGAGGGGGGAGGAGGTCTGCAGGAACCTTGTGTGTGAGAGTGGAAGCTTTGGCTACAGTCATTGCTACTGCTGCTGCTGCCAAGTCGCTTCAGTCGTGTCTACCTCTGTGTGACCCCATAGACGGCAGCCCACCAGGCTCCCCCGTCCCTGGGATTCTCCAGGCAAGAACACTGGAGTAGGTTGCCATTTCCTTCTCCAATGCATGAAAGTGAAAAGTGAAAGTGAAGTCGCTCAGTCATGTCCGACCCTCAGCGACCCCATGGACGGCAGCCTATCAGGCTCCTCCATCCATGGGATTTTCCAGGCAGGAGTACTGGAGTGGGGTACCATTGCCTTCTCCACAGTCACTGCCCACCTGCTAACACTCAGAAACTCAGTTGCTTATTTTGACTACTCAGTGCTTAACTAGGACCGCAAGCAGAGGGTTTAATACCACCTGTGGTGGTATTTGAAAAGCTGCTGCTTGCAAACAGTCTGCAAGGGGCTTGCAGAGAGCTAGCTGAGAGACATAGAGTTATCAGTTCCTGAAATTTGCATCACCCCATATAACAAGGGCCTAGCCTCCCATTTCGCTATGGACGGCACCAAAACAGTGTTGGGATCACACTGTCTGGACAGAAGAGGAGAAAAATCAATTTCAGATTTTTCAGGTGAGATTCTGCAACATGCTTAATAAAAGAAGGAATGATTCTCACATATACTGAGCATGAAATGGGGGAAGCATTGCAGTTCTCTGACCTAATGAAATAGCAAATAAAGTATCCTGAGATCCTGAAACACTGTCATTGGGTGGGTCTCTGCATTAGTAAGGGCTTCTCTAGTGGCTCAGATGGTAAAGAATCTGCCTGCAATGCAAAAGTGGGTTTGACCCCTGGGTCAGGAAGATCCCCAGGAGACTGGAATGACTAACCACTCCAATATTCTTGCCTGGAAAACTGCATGGATAGAGGAGCCTGGCGAGCTAAAGGAGTTTCCTTCTTCCACGTTAGTAAACATCCTCTAGAAGGATAAATGACAACAGAAACCTGTGATATAGAAACAAGTGAAGATAGAAATTCACTGCATCACTATTGTAGCCAGCCTGGTGTCAGTTATGAGCAAGGACAGAAAGCCAGGGTACCACAGGCATGGGACAAGTCCCCTGGGTTAGCACCCAGCAACTTGTCAATAGATCACATCTCACTCATGAAGCACATTTTCATGAACAGAAGGCTTCTTTTGCTAGTGCACGTGCCTAAGCAAAAATCCAGACTCTAAGATAAATGTTTAGGGAAGACTCTCCCTATCTTTTTGTTTCCCTGCCATCAGTTACCTCTTCCCTGGCTTACAAGTTGGGCTTCCCAAGTGGTGCAGTGGTAAAGAATTCACCTGCCAATGTAGGAGATGCAAGAGATGCAGGTTCAATCTTTGTGTCAAAAAGATCCCCTAGAGAAGGGAATGGCACCCACTCCAGTATTTTTGAATGGAGAATCCCACAGACAGAGGAGCTGGGTGGGTTACAGTCTATGGGGTCACAAAAGAGTCACTGAGACACAACTGAGCACTGCACTGGCTTACAAGTGAGATCCAGAGCTATCTATCCTACATATAGCTTACTGTCTACATTAGCATGAATTTAATATTTCATTGTCATGGTTATTATGACTTTACTATTCCAGCAGACTCTTGCTAAGGCGAATAATTTGACTGTGCTTTAAAGGAACTTTCTGAAATATCCATCAACTCTTCTATAGAAATCAGTCATCAATAGACTGTTTATGCCCTAGAATTCCTTGGAGCACTTGAATAAAGGATCTTTGCCTTGCTGTTTCCTCAAATCCAAAACAGTACCACCAGGATCCTTGCCCCACCTAATCAAGACGTCCACATTGAAAGACCTAGATCTGCCTTAGACCAAACTTACAACTCTTAGCAAATTCCCCCTCTTTGACAACACCCAAGCTGTCAAGGTATTTTTCTTTCCTACTGCACAAATAAGAAACTCAGCTTTGTCTTTTCAACAGACTGAGTTGTGTTGGTGGCATGTGGTGAGCTGGCATTCAACAAAAGAAATCAAAGGGTTAACAGATTTATCAAAAAGCCAAGTCATACTCTTTTCACTGACCTTCTAGAGGTATTTTTTCATGACTTATCCTCTGATGACTCCAAACTTACAAAATGATATTGGAACACATGCACTGTGCTCAGTTAAGGCTCTGAAAGATGTTTCCTGTCCTCGAGCAGCTTGCAGGCTGAAAGTGCAAGCGTTAGTTGCTCAGTTGTAGTCGACTCTTTGAGACCGCATGGACTGTATCCTGCTAGGCTTCTCTGTCCGTAGGATTTCCCAGGCAAGAATACTGGAGTGAGTTGCTATTCCCTTCTGCAGGGGATCTTTCTGACCCAGGGATCAAACCCACATCTCCTGCATTGCAAGCAGACTCTCTACTGCCTGAGCCACCAGAAAAGCTAGGACAATATTCAGTTAATTATTTTAATACAAGCCTTTTGAGAGATCTGTGAGCCTGAACTGCAGTCATATCAGCAGCTGAGCATCTCCATAAATAAGAAAGTGGGAGGCAGGCTTCAGCAAAAATGACAGTCAAGTATTAAGGAAATATTTGAACAATTAAGAAAATTAAAATGACACATGCCATAACAAAGCCCCACAGAAAATGTCAGCCTGCCCCTTTGTGCCCCACTCAGATTTGTTTCCTGTTCCTGAAAAAACTCATCACTTCTTGGTATTATAGAAGCCTACCTTTGTCTCTTAATAGCTACGAAGTCGTAGAACAATAGGCTTTGTCTTTAAGTTTTTACTTTTGTATCGGCAGAATCTACTCTATCCAGGACCTCAGAGGTGCTCATAAACATTTAATGGACGACTAAGGATCAGAGAGCAGGTTGAAGTTATGCAACAGGCTGGCTACTCGGATTCTGCTGATAAACAATTTACAACTAGAGCTGCAAAATTCAGCATCTCCTTCAACCAGGCTGCACAGTACCATTTCACGTATTCACCTTGTCTGCCCAACACCATCAAACACCCCTTGGGACCAGGATCAGTTCATCTCTTTTCTTACAAATGGAACATATGTTCAGGCCCAATCATGTTGCTTCAATATCTCAGCACCTGCTCTGTACTAGAAAAACACCTGCTCCGCCAACATCCCCCTCCCTCCCAGCCCACACCTCACCTGCCTCCCTCCCCTCTACTCCACTCTTCCTCCTCTGCCCCGATCCCACCTCTATTACTAGTTCCATTCTACCCCATCCCTCCCCTCTTCCATATCTGGCCCTCCCACTCCACCTTCATCCCTGCTTCTCCAGTCTTACTTCCCTTTAAAATTGGCCTTGGCACCATCTCCTCCAGAAAAGCTTCCAAAACCCAGGTAGAAGCAACAGAATTCCTCCTGGGGAAATCATGGCACAATGGGGCTATAAGCACCACAATACAAGGATGCTCACCCACTTTGCTCTCCCCTGTATCCTGAGTACCTACCACCAGTACAAGGCGCACAACAGAAGCCCCACAGATCTGCTGAGTGAATGAGTGCTTCCATGACACCTCACCATGACTCTGTTTTAGCATCTTTCGTTCTGAAATACAGCATCTGATTTGTGTATCTGTGTGCCTATCCCATTACACTAGAAGAAAACAGAAGGTAAAGGCCACTGCTTAGTGGATTTGTGCCCCTGAGGCCAGCACACACCCAGCATGTAGAGGACACCCATCAGCTGGTGAATGAAAGAGAGGGTGACCATGGTATGTCAGCCCCGTTCTGGGTAACTGTTACAGATTCCCAACACATGGAGGTACAACTCTAGTCTAGAGGTCTCTACACCAGTGGTCCCCAATCTTTTTGGCACCAGGGACTGGTTTCGTGGAAGAGAATTTTTTCATGGATGGCTGGGGAAGGGGGGATAGTTTCAGGATGATTCAAACACATTACATTTATTGTGCATTTTATTTCTATTATTATTACATTGTGATATATAATTAAATAATTATACAACTCACTATAATGTAGAATCAGATCATCAGGCGTTAGATTCTCATAAGGAGTGTGCAACCTAGATCCCTTACATGCACAGTTCACAGTAGGATTTACGCTGTGAGAATCTAATGCCACTGCTGAACTGACAGGAGGCGGAGCTCAGGTGTTAATGTGAGCGATGGGTAACAGCTGCAAATACAGATGAAGCTACTCACCAGCTGCGCACCTCCTGCTGTGCTGCTGCTGCTGCTGCTGCTAAGTTGCTTCAGTCGTGTCCGACTCTGTGCGACCCAATGGACCGCAGCCCACCAGGCTCCCCTGTCCACAGGACTCTCCAGGCAAGAATACTGGAGTGGGTTGCCATTTCCTTCTCTGTTGCTGCTGTGCAGCCGGTTCTTAACCCCTGCTCTATACTAATGAAGAGAATTTTGAAAGTGTGACTTAACAATTAGCTTTAATCCACTAACTGCGCCTTCCCTATTATTTCAAGACTTTGCCCTCATGCCTCTCTGATGAGTCATGGCTCTGCCCTCCACTTTTCCTCAAAACAGCCCCGCCCTCCTCTGCCTTGCTGTCCCTCCCCTGCGCTTTCCTGTGCTGTTACCTGCCGCTGAATGGAGGTTTATGGTAGTGGATACGCCAGACAATCCCTGTCCCCTTCTAAGGCTCCCCTTGACCACTGACTTTCGGTACTGGGGGCCTGCCCTTGACCAGTTCAAATGCCAGCAGTGGCTACTTTTTAATCTAAAAGTTTCTAGAAGGCAGACCATCAGACAGCAAACCTCATTTTCCCACAGGGTAAGTACTATATTGGAGAGTTACATTTCAAGATTGTTCTAGAAGAAAAAAGTAGTGGAAAGTAAACCACAGGTTTGACCAACAATGTCAGAGAAGCAAAGATACAACAATATATCTCTGTATGTGGATTAAAGGCCTCATAAAACAATGAAAGAAAAGACCTGGAAAATAGGTCTAAACATCCTATACACGTCAATTATATGAAGGCTTTGAGACACATTTCCTGCCATATCAGTAAACAAGGATGTCACAGCCATCAGTGATTGCAGCCCTCCAACACGAGCAGATGAGCCTGAGGAAACTCAGAAAGGAAAAGAATATCTGCCATCGAGCAGCCATCAGACTGAAGCCACTCCAGTGGTGAGCCTGAGGAAACTCAGGGTGTGAAAATACAGGATACTGGCCCCAGACAGATGAGGTACATATCAAAGGAATGATTTCAGAGAGCCCAGACTCTTGCATCTTCCCATACATAGAAAAGCACTAAATTCCTTAACTTGGGATATCTGGTTTTCTTTAATTAACAATCATCTTTTTATATTCTAACTACCTGTGCTTTGTTGCAACATTTCTGTATAACCTGGCTCCCCATCTTGCCTCCTGGGAGCAGTTCTCTCAGGGTTACTTGAGATGCTGTCTCCTGGGCTTAAGGTCCTAAAAATTCCCACCAAATAAAACATAATTCTCACCTTTTGAGTTGTGAATATTTTTTAAGTCCACAGCTTCATACACGAAGGTTAAGTCAATTATATCATAAAATTTGATCTAATATAAACATGCTAACTCCATTGTAGGCATTCATTAGTTAAACTTTTGATTACCAAATCATTTTTCTTGCCAAGTTGAAATCAGCAGGAGTTTTAAGGAGTGATTTGGATGCCACAGGACTAATAAAAACTTGACGCTATCTAAGGAGTATAAACTAGTTCCTTCTTTTGCTCTCAAATTTCAATGTAACAAAAAAAGCATTTAAAATCATTCCACTATATTATGAAGATTCTAAAAATGGAAATCATGGAGACTATGGGGAAAAATATATATGACATAATACTGAAAAGGAAAAAGGAGAAAATAATACATACATGATGACTGCAATAATGCAGTTGTGTGTATAACTTTATATGTCACATTGGAAACAGTTGTATCAGGATGATGACTCATGAATGATTTTAAATGACTATTTTATCATGTTAGAAAATTTTAAGAGTGATACCTGATATGGAAATGGGCCTGGGTGGGAGAAAATACTTGCAAATGTTGCAGCCAACAAGGGATAAATCTCCAAAATATGCAAATAGCTCATGCAGCTCAATATTAAAAAAAAAAAAAAGGAAACCAATCAACAAATGGGCAGAAGAGCTAAACAGACATACTGATGGCCAAAAGGCACATGTAAAGAAGTTCAACATCACTAATCATTAGAGAAATGCAAATCAACACTACAATGAAGTATCATCTCACACTGGTCAGAATGGCCAACATTAAAAAGTCTACGAACAATAAATGCCAGACAGAGTGTGGAGAAAAGGGAACCCTCCCACACTTTTAGTGGGAATGTAAACTGATGCAGCCACTATGGGGAACAGTGTGAAAGTTTCTTAAAAAAAACTAAAAATAGAACTATCATGTAGTCCTGCAAGCCCACTCCTGGGAGTATGTCCAGAGAAACCATAATTTGAAAAGATACACGCACCCAATGTTCACTGCAGCACTATTCACAACAGCCAAGACACGGAAGCAGCCTGAACGTCCACTGACAGGTGAGTGAATAAAGATGTGGTACGCACATACGATGGAATATTACTCAGCCACAAAGGAGAATGAAATAATGCCATTTGCAACAACATGGATGGACCTAGACATGATCATACCAAGCGAAGTAAGCCAAAGACCACATGATATCACCTATATGTGGAATCTAAAAAAAAAAAGACTATAAGTGAACCTTATATACAAAATAAAAATAGACCCACAGATACAGAAAACAAACAAGGTAGCAAAAGGGAAAGCCAGGGGGTGGGGATAAATCAAGAGTTCAGGATTAACATAAACAGACTACTATATGTAAAATAGATAACCAACAAGAATTTACTGTTTAGCACAAGGAACTACACTCAGTATTTTGTAATAACCTATAAAGAAAAAGCATCTGAAAAAAATATACATAACTGAATCACTGCGGCACACATGAAATTAACATACCACTGTAAATCAACTATACTTCAATTTTTAGAAAGATTTTAAAAAGGGAGACGGGGGAGCGGGGTTGCTAGAGTTTCAAGATGGACAGGAGAGCTGTGTGTATCACCTGGTTCCATGGAAATGGGGTACAATGTCACCTACTCAAAGGTTTTTCTTGTTTTTTTTTTTTCCTTTAATAAGGACTGACTCAACATTTGTTCACTAGATCCTTCACGATGTTCTCAGTTTATTCTAATCTGGAAGGGCCTCTTCTATTCTGGACTAAATTACAGCAAAGCCAAAAGAAACTGGGGATGTTAAGCCATTCTCTCCTCCTTCACAGCCCAGTGGGCTGATAAGTCTGGGCATTTCATCAATAGTGAGCTTTGAAACAATTACCAGGCCTAATAAGTTTTCAAAAACAGCTGCAAAATACCCTCTCTCTGAATTCCACAAGTGGATATAATCTAGAAACCAGCAAGTGGGGGCTCTGAAGCCTAATTTGATGGAATCTCATAACCCTATGTCCTAGTAACTAACAGCACTCAACTATGTGCTGGTAAGACTACAGAACAGTTGAACAGTGTGGGTGATTCTGACTCGGTGTTAGTGTAAGAGCACAGATGAAGGCCCATATAAATATTTTAAAGTTTCAGGTCAAGCTGTCAAATTATTCAATAAAATGTATTCTATCCTCCATCCTTACAAATACACCTTCATAATGATAAAATATTAAAACATGTTTTAAGTAATGCTTTTTATATGACCAAAAGTTGCAAAAAATCAAAGATGAACAAATTTGCTCACCATTACATGTCTGTGTGTTCTGTTAATACACCAACAATGATGAACGAGTGATACAATAAAAACATAAATAATTCATAAATTATTATATATTCATTTCATAAAATTTATTTAGCTTCCCTTCATTTTGGCAAAAGTGCTAATTAACATGATAAAAATCAAGTTTTCAAAATGATGTGTATTCCACTGACAACAGTGACTAACACTGACAACAGTGTTCTAAATGATTAAAAATAAAATGTGATTGTAGTCAGTACAGTGCATAAAACTAGAATATACTTTCCATCAAAACTTTAAATGACAAAAATTCAAATTTTCTACTAAAATTAAAAGGCAAAAAAAAATGGTAATGATATTGAAAACATACTAACAACTTAAATCAGGGTTATTTAAATAAAACTGGTTTTAACTTATATATTTTCATCTAAATTCAATCCAATTAAATATTTAAAAATAAGATGATTCCTAATTATAGCAGATCATGCCTTTCCAGGGCTTTGCGGATAGCTCAGTTGGTATAGAATCCACCTGAAATGCAGGAGACCCTGGTTCAATTCCTGGGTCGGGAAGATCCACTGGAGAAGTGATAAGCTACCCACTCCAGTATTGCTGGGCTTCCCTGGTGGCTCAGCTGGTAAAGAATTTGCCTGCAATGTGGGAGGCCTGGGTTCGATCCTTGGGTTGGGAAGATCCCCTGGAGAAGGGAATGGCTACCCACTCCAGTAGTCTGGCCTGAAGAATTCCATGGACTGTAGAGTCCATGGGGTCTCAAAACACTGGACACAACTGAGTGACTTTCACAGGCCTTTCCAGTTGCTGATGTGAAGCATCAATTATCTGGCAGTGTAGCATGTTTACAGAGGAATTTCACATATTACCACTTCTACCTAAATCTCCCATGGCCTCCAAGGTTATGTGTAGGAAATAGAAAAAGTTTTTTGTGTCTAATGGAGCATCTTTAATTCAGATGTCCATTATATCTACTACTGTGGGCAAGAATCCCTTAGAAAAAAATGGAGTAGCCCTCAAAGTCAACAAAAGAGTCTGAAATGCAGTACTTATATGGAATTTCAAAAAGGACAGAATGATCTCTGTTCTTTTCTGAGACAAACCATTCAATATAACAGTAATCCAAGTCTATGCCCCAACCAGTAATGCTGAAGAAACTGAAGTTGAATGGTTCTATGAAGATCTACAAGACCTTCTAGACTAACACCCAAAAAAGATGTCCTTTTTATCATAGGGAACTGGAATGCAAAAGTAGGAAGTCAAGAGATACCTGGAGTAACAGGCAAATTTGCCTCTGGAGCACAAAACGAAGCAGGGCAAAGGCTAACAGAGTTTTGCCAACAGAATGCATTGGTCGTAGCAAACACACTCTTCCAACAACACAAGAGATGACTCTACACATGGACCTCACCAGATGGTCAATACTGAAATCAGATTGATTATATTCTTTGTGGACAAAGAGGGAGAAGCTCTCTACAGTTAGACAAAACAAGACCTGGAGTTGACTGTGGCTCAGATCATGAACTCCTTATTGAAAAATTCAGACTTATATTGAAGAAAGTAGGGAAAACCACTAGACCATTCAGGTATGACCTAAATCAAATCCCTTATGATTATACAGTGGAAGTGACATACAGATTCCAGGGATTAGATTTGATAGAGTGCCTGAGGAATTATAGACGGAGGTTCATGACACTGTACAGGAAGCAGTGATCAAGATAACCCCCAAGAAAAACAAATCCAAAAAGGCAAAATAGTTGTTTGAGGAGGCCTCACAAATAGCTGAGAAAAGAAGAGAAGCTAAAGGTAAAGGAGAAAAAGACAGATATACCCCTTTGAATGCAAAGAATAGCAAGGAGAAATAAGAAAGCCTTACTCAGTGATCAATGCAAAGAAATACAGGAAAGCAATAGAATGGGAAAAACTAGAGATCTCTTCAAGAAAATTAGAGATACATACCAAGGGAACATTTCATACAAAGATGGGCACAATAAAGGCAGAAATGGTATGGACCTAACAGAAGCAGAAGATATTAAGAAGAAGTGGCAAGAATACACAGAAGAACTATACAAAAAAGATCTTCATGACCCAGATAACCACGATGGTGTGATCACTCACCAGACATCCTGGAATTCGAAGTCAAGTGGGCCTTAGGAAGCATCACTATAAACAAAGCTAGCAGAGGCGATGGAATTCCAGTTGAGCTATTTCAAATCCTATAAGATGATGCTGTTAAAGTACTGCACTCAGCATGCCAGGAAATTTGGAAAACTCAGGCTGGAAAAGGTCAGTTTTCATTCCAATCCAAAAGAAAGTCAAAGCCAAAGAATGTTCAAACTATCACACAATTGCACTCATCTCACATGGCAGCAAAGTAATGCTCAAAATTCTCCAAGCCAGGCTTCAACAGTACGTGAACTGTGAACTTCCAAATGTTCAAGCTGGATTTAGAAAAGGCAGAGAAACCAGAGATCAAATTGCCAACATTAGTTGGATCATCAAAAAAGCAAGACAGTTCCAGAAAAACATCTACTTCTGCTTTATTGACTATACCAAAGCCTTTGACTGTGTGGATCACAGTAAACTGTGTAAAATTCTTCAAGAGATGGGAATACCAGACCACCTGACCTGCCTCCTGAGAACTCTGTATGCAGGTCAAGAAGCAACAGTTAGAACCGACATGTAACAATAGACTGGTTCCAAATTGGGAAAGGAGTATGTCAAGGCTGTATATATATGTCACCCTGCTTACTTAACTTACATATAGAGTAGATCATGCAAAATGCTGAGCTGAGTGAACCACCCTCTGGAATCAAGATTGCCAGGAGAAATATCAATAACCTCAGATTCGCAGATGACACCACCCTTATGGCAGAAAGTGAAGAGAAACTACAGAGCCTCTTGATGAAAGTGAAAGAGGAGAGTAAAAAAATTGGCTTAAAACTCAACATTCAAAAAACTAAGATCCTGGGATCCAGTTCCATCACTTCATGGCAAATAGATGAGGAAACAATGGAAACAGTGAGAGAATTTATTTTGGGGGGCTGCAAAATCACTGCAGATGGTGACTGCAGCCATGAAATTAAAAGACATCTGCTCCTTTGAAGAAAAGCTATGACCAACCTAGACAGCATATTAAAAAGCAGAGACACTACCTTGCCAACCAAGGTCTGTCTCGTCAAAGCCATAGTTTTTCCAGTAGTCATGTATGGATGTGAGTTGGACTGTAAAGAAAGCTGAGTGCCGACAAATTGAAGCTTTAGAACTGTGGTGTTGGGAAGACTCTTGAGAGTCCCTTGGACTGCAAAGAGATCAAACCAGTCCATCCTAAAGGAAATCAGTCCTGATTTCATTGGAAGGAGTGGTGCTGAAGCTGAAATTCCAATACTTTGACCACCTGATACGAAGAACTGACTCATTGGAAAAGATCCTGATGCTAGGAAAGATTGAAGGCAGGAGGAGAAGGGGATGACAGAGGATAAGATGGGCGGATGGCATCACTGACTAGATGCACATGAGTTTGAGCAAGCTCCAGGAATTGGTGATGGACAGGGAAGCCTAGCGTGCTGCAGTCCATGGGGTCGCAAAGAGTCAGACACGACTGAGCAACTGAACTGAACTGAATGGAGCAAGGAAAGTGATTAAGGACTGAGAAATGGTATGTCTGCCAGGGTGTCTTCATAGTACAGGGAAAAGGAACTGAGTAATAAGATGCAGATGGGACAGCCAAAGACTGAAGCTACTGAACTTGACTGAGTCTCAGCAACTCAACTTGTCTGTACAGCTGTAAAGAGGGTTCGATCAGTTTGAGATTATTGCCAGGCTTCCCATTCCCCACTCATCCTACCTCCCAACCATTACCTAGCATTGCCCATATCAAGGGCATTACACAAGTATGCACACTGGCCCTGAATGAAGATAAGCTGGTACCTAAAACCAATCTAGACAAGCGATATACACCTCAGTGGAGGGCGGTAAGAATAAAGGGCTGACACTCACACCCAAAGGAAATTATAATTTGGAAGAAGGAAGAGTTGAATGAGGAGACTCATAAAGGACTAAGTGTGAAATCAGAAATCCTTAAGATATCTTATATTTAAGACTAGGTTTATTGCAGAAAGTTGAAATGCAAGTTAAAAGCTAAGTGCATTTCAGTGGTAGAGAAATCAAGAATGTTGTATTCTTGCAAATACATTTGAGTCTGTGACTGTGAGATTTTCTACTTGTTATGTATTTTTTTAACTTTCTAGAGTTTTCCAAATACACTGCATATTTGCATTTATTCTTTCAAACATGAACAAACTAAACATTAAATAAAGCTATCAACATTTTCAAGGATGAAAAAAACAGTCAATTATCACCTAACACTATTCAGAGTTCAGAGTGACATGAAATGTTTAATACTGAAAATAGTTCTTTAGTCACCATATGCAACTGTTGGAATTCCATGAGAATCTCTGGAATCACAAATTGGAACAAAAAGAGAAGCAAGAAAATCAGTGCTCAGCACCACTGGGGAAAACAGGATTCATTATACAAGAATCTATGGCATCTCTACCATCTGAGAGGAAGAATTTGACAAGATAATTAATTTGTTTTTTCCTCTTACCTAAGCACTTCTGCCACTCACATCTTCTTGCCCTTCAAAGCAGAGTCTAACTCTGTCTTTTGCAGCAGTGTAACCCATAAACCGTCCTAGCAATCAGATGCAAGCACTTTTTATTTCAAGGATACAGCACAGGAGATGGGAGGGGTGGGGCGGTAACAGTTCTCTGGGCCTGAGCAGTGTTGATGTAAACAAGAGAGCGGATGTTTCAAGTGGTGGGTCACGAACCAGATTCCCAGTAGCAGGGTGTCTACAGGTTTATTGAGCTTATGTGTGAGTTGCAGGGTCTTCTAAAGCAGAGACCCATGGCTGGAGCCCCTCAAGTCCAGACCTAAGGACCACACTGCAGAACCTCCATCCCACTGAGGCATGGACTGAGTCTGAGATGGGACCTAGGACTCTCCACTTGTCTCTAAAAGTCCAGCCATGCCTTAAACAGCCTGACTCATCACCACTCTGGGTGCAGTGTTTGTGTTTCAAGATTCATATTTTTCTGTTTCTTCTACCCATCTATTTTACCTGCTTTCCAACTGAACAATTCCATGATCTGTTCCAACAAAGAAGGAAAGAGTAGTTGGGGTGAACTTTGCTGAAAGGCTCATTTGGTCTCCAATGTGGCATCTTTCTGACTTTCAAGGGCAGTTTTGACTACACAGGCTTTTGCCTTTATACTAACTTTAGAATCTAGTCTCTGAGTCAAAGATATTTCCACCATGGAAAAGAAAAACCTGAGAGTGGGTGTGCTAGGGAAGGGGGTGTGAGAAGCTTAAGAAACAGGTGGAATTCCTCAGCCTGAGTTGAGTAAGATGATATACTTTCTGCAGGGCCAGATCTTGGAGAATCTGAATCTTAAGACAGAAAATTTCCTTTCAGAAAGTTATTGACAACTCCTCCTTCCCATCAGACCTAGTCTCATGTAAATTTAAACAAGTTGCTTTCCTCCTAATATGCAGCACAATAGGAATTGGAAGCTTGGAGAAGAGGGAGAAAAATAAGTAATTCAGGTGTATTGATTACTCCACTCCTTACCCCTACATGACCCCTGCAAAATGTAGCACCAACCACACTATTTCATTGCATGGGTTTGTTAAGCACAGATGTTTCCCCAACTTGAAGGAAAGTCAGTTTATTCTTCCCAGTTGTCTCCGTTCCTTCTATGGTAGGCACTCAATAAATATTTGTTATCTGAAAAAAATGCATGCGAGCACAAAAAGAAACACTGCTGGAAAAAGAATCCAGTTTCAAAACCAAGAGTTTGTAAACTCACTTTTGGAATGCAACACATTGTTAATGCCCCGACCACCATACCCCACAGAGATTTGCCTCCCAGTTACTTATTCATGTGTCATTTCCTATTCCAGTAGCTTCCAGGAAAGACAGAGGTGGGGGTATCCCCCATCACTTTGGGCCAGGAAGAGAGGCTAGCAAGGACTACCATACTTGCTTTTAGAAAGAATCAAGGAATGAAGTCACTCAGGGCAGGCTTCTTATGAGTTCTAGTTCAGCCTGTCTGGGCTTTTGATTTAAATACTCATTTCTGTTTGCTTAGGCCTTCACTCACATAGACAAAAGCAGGGAACAGAGTGTCCCTCAGGAGGACAGAGGATGGCAAGCCAGATGGAACATCATTCTGGAACGTTCCCACCCCCTGGAGTTGCTTAAAGTCTACCCTTCTCAGGCACCTGTGTCTCTCATCTCCATCCTGGTACCAGCTGCCACTGAGCCACTTTAGTTTCTTTTTTTTTAATGACAATCCTACCATTAATTTCTTTTAAATCCCAGTAACTGGAAAATGTCTCAAAGCAGAATATGGTTGAAAGTGCATTAGCTGCATGAATTCCTTCCTTCCCATCAACCCTGACGTCAGTGGTTATTAAACACTGTTAACTGGTAGATTTATTTTTTCTTGCATTCATCAATCAAGTCATTAATCAAAGCACAGGGCTGGCATTTACCTGCCCATTCCTGCAACTCGAATTAAACGACAAGGGCATCTCCAGCGGCTAGTCCCCCAGCTCACCATGCCCCGCCCCTAAGAAGCTATTCAGGCCTCTCAGTTCACACCCCTAGTTCAGTTCAGTCGCTCAGTTGTGTCTGACTCTTTGCGACCCCATGAATTGCAGCACGCCAGGCCTCCCTGTCCATCACCAACTCCCAGAGTTCACTCAAACTCATGTCCATCAAGTCGGTGATGCCATCTAGCCATCTCATCTTCTGTCGTCCCCTTCTCCTCCTGCCCCCAATCCCTCTCAGCATCAGGGTCTTTTCCAATGAGTCAACTCTTCGCATGAGGTGGCCAAAGAGTTGGAGTTTCAGCTTCAGCATCAGTCCTTCCAATGAACACCCAGGACTGATTTCCTTTAGAATGGACTGGGTGGATCTCCTTGCAGTCCAAGGGACTCTCAAGAGTCTTCTCCAACACCACAGTTCAAAAGCATCAATTCTTCGGTGCTCAGCTTTCTTCACAGTCCAACTCTCATATCCATACATGACCGCTGGAAAAACCATAGCCTTGACTAGATGGACCTTTGTTGGCAAAATAATATTTCTGCTTTTCAATATGCTATTTAGGTTGGTCATAACTTTCCTTCCAAGGAGTAAGCATCTTTTAATTTCATGGCTGCAGTCACCGTCTGCAGTGATTTTGGAGCCCCCAAAAATAGTCTGACACTGTTTCCCCATCTATTTCCCATAAAGTGATGGGACCAGATGTCATGATCTTCGTTTTCTGAATGTTGAGCTTTAAGCCAACTTTTTCACTCTCCTCTTTCACTTTCATCAAGAGGCTTTTTAGTTCCTCTTCACTTTCTGCCATAAGGGTGGGGTCATCTGCATATCTGAGGTTATTGATATTTCTCCCAGCAATCTTGATTCCAGCTTGTGCTTCCTCCAGCCCAGCATTTCTCATGATGGACTCTGAATATAAGTTAAATAAGCAGGGTGACAATATGCAGCCTTGACGTACTCCTTTTCCTATTTGGAACCAGTCTGTTGTTCCATGTCCAGTTCTAACTGTTGCTTCCTGACCTGCATACAGGTTTCTCAAGAGGCAGGTCAGGTGGTCTGGTAGTCCCATTTCTTTAAGAATTTTCCACAGTTAACTGTGATCCACACAGTCAAAGGCTTTGGCATAGTCAATAAAGCAGAAATAGATGTTTTTCTGCTTTTTCCATGATCCAGCGGATGTTGGCAATTTGATCTCTGGTTCCTCTGCCTTTTCTAAAACCTGCTTGAACATCTGGAAGTTCATGGTTCACATATTGCTGAAGCCTGGCTTGAAGAATTTGGAGCATTACTTTACTAGCATGTGAGATGAGTGCAATTGTGTGATATTTTGAGCATTCTTTGGCATTGCCTTTCTTTGGGATCGGAATGAAAACTGACCTTTTCCAGTCCTGTGGCCACTGCTGAGTTTTCCAAATTTGCTGGCATATTGAGTGCAGCGCTTTCACAGCATCATCTTTCAGGATTTGAAATAGCTCAACTGGAATTCCATCACCTCCCCTAGCTTTGTTCATAGTGATGTTTTCTAAGGCCCACTTGACTTCACATTCCAGGATGCCTGGCTCTAGTTGAATGATCACACACCCCCAGGAAGGAGCAAACAAAGATTGGCAGCCAGCAGTCCACCTCCAGAGCCCACGCTCTGCCCTTAGTACCACTTGGTCCAGTCTAGCCAAGATCCACAGCTCAGGATGCTATGGGGCGGTGGGGGGCAGGGATTTCTCAGAACTTTCTGCCACAATACTCACTGCAGTTAACCACTGTCAGATATCTGTCACTTGTCCAGCAGTCCTCAAGAGAAGACTGGGATCTGTGACCCATGGTCATCACAGCAGCCCTGGGAGAGGTTTCTCTAGAAGCAGGGCTGAGCTTCAGGAAGGGGGTGTGGGGCGCGTGTCGCCCGCTGTCCACATGAGTTCTGCAGTCACAAAACAATGGGGTAGGAAGCGGGTAAGCAGGCGCCATGCTTGGCGGCAGGCCATAAGCCCTGATGGTGCATCTTGAACTCCACTTCCTTCATAGACAAAGGTGTGAAAATAGCCCGGCGGGACTCCCGTGGCAAACTGGAGAGTGAGTAGGTTATTCTAGTGGTACTCACACTTCTAAAAAACAAACATCGGGCCAAGCAAACGAAATTTAGCCTGGCTACCTCCAGTGTCTAGGCTGTGTGTCATGAGATCGGGTTGAAGACTCAGGACAATGGATGAATGTTCTACAGCCCTAGGATTTAGAAGAATAAACCACTTCTCTCTTCAGAGCCAGCCAAGACTATATCAGAACAGAACCACTTCAGGAATGAGCCTGCAAGCAATCATCGGAAGCAAATGAGGGTTTTTCCCAAACTACCATTTTTCTAGAAGGCATTCCATCGGATCTTCCTTCAACTTTCTGTCCTCTTTGTAAGTGGTAGAATTCTGCTATAGGGAAAAGGTCAAGGACCGTCTCAAACCTGTCCAAAAGCATCTAGTTTCCCTGCAGTTCAAGACCCACCACTGTCAAGTGGAGCCATGTCAGGGTCTCCTGCACAGGACATGGCTGTATTTCCAACAGAGCTGTTAAAGTAATCTGTCCTTCTTCAAAGCCATTTGCCAGCAGTCTCTTGGCATATTGCCTCGGCGATGTCTGAAAAAGGTGATTTCTACCTACAGTACCTTGATTTTGAGCTGTATGTTAGCTTGTCATCAAGATACTATTACTTAAAATGTAGCCACTCACCTTTGGTTTTTCTCTTGATTTTTAAAAGAAACGATGGCCTTAACTACACTGCAATTTTCTCAGTTTAACTGCTTATTTTGATCAAATTTCATCTTGCAGCTCACTACAAATGGCTGGGTGGAGCACGAAGAGAAATCACATTTGGTCTCCCATGTTATTTATGTTGGAAAAATGGAAACCTACATCACAGGGGAATATTCATATGAATGTTATGATGAACAGCACCAAGGCCAGAGCCCAGAATTTGGGCATTTGGCTCTAATCACTGATGGGCTTCATGTCAAAAAAACACAGTACCTGCTCAGAGCTACATAGAAATGTGCCGTGAGGGGAAAGCAAGGGATTCCTGACAGCCACGCAGTGAGGAAATGAGCAGCTGCTGTATGTTTACCCTCTCTCAAGGGTGTTGGCACTGACTGCTCTCGGGACAGGACAGAAAGGCAGGGACAGTGACTCAAGGGTGATTCAGAACCAACAAAGGCCTTCAACACAAAACAGTCATCACACCCTTCAGGGCATAACACAGAGGCTGCCATTTTTTTCTTTTTTTTTAATCTTTTGGCCACGCCATATGGCATGTAAGATCTTAGGTCCCCATCCAAGGATTGAACTCATGCCCCCTACATCCAATGTCTTAACCACCGGACTACCAGGGAAGCCTCTGGCAAATGTTTTCTTTAAAGGGCCAGAGAGTAAATATTTCAGGTTGCATAGTCACTGTCACATATTCTTTTCTTTTTTCCTACAAGTCTTCAATAAAGTGAAAACCACTCTTCCATCCACAGGTACCACGTGCTGAACAGAAACAGGCCTGGCCTGTGTGTGGTTTGCTGAGCCTTGGCCTAAGCAAATTAAGTGGTTGTCTGCTGGTGACCTCACACCAACAGGACTTAAAATTCACGAAAAGTGTCTCAAGATCGTCCTGTTTGAGTCAGAACTATGACTTGATTATACATAAGCATGGATTCTACACAACAGGCATATTGTATCCTGTGTATCTGTGTCTCTACCCCTTGAATGAAACCATGATCTTTCCAGTCAGGAACTGACAGTGCCCCTTCAGACTAAACTCAAATGCTGCCTTTTCTAGGAAGTCTTCCCTGACTCCTGAGGCACACCCATCCATTCCCTGAACCTCCAACACCCTCTGGGACACCAGGCTCTCAATGTATGGCAATACTGCTTATGACAATAGCTACTCACCTCCTCCTACATTTTATGTTTTAACAAACACTTCCACCATCATTATCTCACTCAAGCTTTAATTGCGGTCAGAAAAGAAAGGCTCTAAGAGGGTCAAGTGTGTTGTCCAAAACCACAGTACTAGGAAGAGGCAAACAAGACTTGACTCTAAGGCTGTCTAGCTCCTTATATCACTCAACCACCCCAGTTCTCCTTTCATCTGTCTGCTTTTCTTCCTAGCGGGCTTGTGATTTCCTTGAAGTTAAATGCCAGGCCTTATGCTTCCCTGTAGTCCTCGCAGACAAAGTCTGATCACTCTGGACCCAGCACTGAATGGCTGCTCAGTAAGTACCTGGGTTGTACATGAAGGGAAGCCCAGGTGGCCAGGCTGAGAGATATCGAAGAGCATCACAGTGCAGGTAGGGGGGAGAGAGTGAGGCAGCCACGGCTCACCCTCATCCACAGGACCAGATGCACAACAGTCACCCTAGGAAGTGACACTGTGGTTGCAGAGCCAGGAGCCACACCTCACACTTTCCGATGTCCTCCAACACTCTTGGGCCCTCCCACCACACACACTTCCTGCATCTCTCTTCCCAGACTCATCCTCATGAGCATCTAAGTACCACAACGCTTTTCAAACTGGGGTCAAGTCTTATTCATGACCATAAAACCAATTTAGTGGCTCACGACCAGCATTTTTATTAATGAAGAGACCAAAATGCATTTCACATTCTGAGGTAAGTTTGGATAAGTATTTTTCAGTGAAACTTTTGTTTGCTGTGCCTATGAGTGTCTGTGTACATGAGTGTATTTCTTTTTGGTAACGTAAAAGCTCAAACATCTCAGGCTTCCCTGGTGGCTCAGTGGTTAAAAAAAAAAAGAAAAGAAATCTGTCTGCCAATGCAGGAGACACAGGTTTGACGCCTGCTCCAGGAAGATCTCACATGCCATGGAGCAGTTCAACCTATGCACCACAACTAGTGAAGTGGTGTTCTAGAGCCCAGGAACTGCAACGACTGAAGACTGCGTGCCTAGAGCCCGTGGTCTGCCACGAGAAGCCGTGACGACGTGAAGCCCGGATGCCACAACTATAGAGTAGCCCCCACTTATCACAAGAGAAAATGCCTGAGCAGCAACAAAGACCCAGCACTGCCAAAAATAAATAATTAAAAAAAAAAAAAGTTCAAATGAAATGGTAATACCACAAGCTCTGGAGTCCATCTGCCTGGAGTCAAATCCATGTCTACTATTTAACTGCTGTGTTACCATAGGTAGGTTCCTTAAACTCTCTGTATTTCAATTTGCTTATTTGTAGGATCAGTAACTTTTCTCACCTCACAGGGATATGGGGGGGATTCAAAGAGTGAATATACAAAAGGCTCTGAAAACGCCTGGCCTGTAGCAGGTACTCAAGAAACCAAAAAGCTAGTAAGATTGGTACCCACAGTCACTCACATAACACCGCTGCAATATGAGGGGACATGGATGCCATTACCCCTTTTGATTGATGGAAGTGGAGGCAAAAAGAGATGGACACAACAGAGAGCAGAACCAAAATCCAGAGTTTCCACCTCTTCTCTACCCACAGGGCTGCACTCTCCCACATCACTGAAGTCCCTTCCAGCCTGGGGGCGCTTCACTAAGCTGAATACAATTACAAATACTACCTGTTACCAGCATCTCACAGCTTGGTGATGAGGATTGATGAGACACTGTCTGTAAAGTGCTTAGAGCACATTTCAGACAAGCACAATATAAATTCACAATGTCATTTTAATGTTCTTCTTCTAATTATTAAAATGGGCAAAATGGAGAGAATATGATTTCAGCACTGCAAGTTTTAATGGGTGCTGGGAACGTGGATTCTGGGAACCATCAGTTACCACGGCACCTGCATCTCAGATCCACTCAAGCGACTTAAGTGATGTCTAAGCCATCAACTTTGTTTATTTCATGGTGAAAATCATCTTTCCCCCACTTGGTGGCAGAGTTTTTTGTGTTTTTGGAAGTAAAGCTCAGCTTGATGACATTTCCCAAAATTCATTTTGATATATCGATTTCCATATATGCTCTGGCTTTACAGGTACGCAAAGAAAACATCAAAGTGTTCATTTATCAAAAGCTCCTGTGCAGAGTAGGCTGCCAGGGCTTGGAGCTGTTCTTGCTCATCCAGTAACTTTTCACAAAATAAAGGTCAAAGGCACAAACTATTAGAGGTAAGAGAGGCTCAAAGATGTATTGTATAGCACAATGAATATAGCTAATATTTTCTAATAATGGTAAATGGAAAGTAACTTTTAAAATTGTACTAATATCAAAAATTTTAATTAAAATAAACTTACTACATTTTAACATTATAAAAAAAAAAAACTAAAAATAAATAGTCAAAGCCAACAGTTTTGGAGGGATGGAGACTTCAGAGAGCTTCTGGGTCTAAACCTCTCCATCAAGAATGAGTACACACAGTTGCTATTTAATTACCAAGTCATAGCCAACTCTTTGTGACCCCATGGACTATAGCCCCATCAGGCTTCTCTGTCCATGGGCTTATCCCAGTAAGAATACTGGAATGGGTTGCCATTTCCTTCTCCAGGGAATCTTCCCAGTCTAGAGATTGAACCTGTATCTCCTGTATTGGCAAGTGGATTCTTTACTGCTGAGCCACCACAGAAGTACCTGCAAATAAGTGGGGCTCCTCAAAACTATTAAGGATCATCTCTCTTGGGCTCCTACTTTTACTCTATGAAAAGCAACTTAAAGCATTCTTATACTGCATCTGGCAATGGCAATGAAATACAAATGTCCATGCATTTCCACAATAAAAAGATGGATAATTCACAGACAGTCTACTTCATGGATTGTTCAAGACTTTAACCATTGTTTGTGTTACCCCTAGAAGACTTTGAGATAATTCCTCAAGTTCACACCCTTTGTGTAGGTAACAGAGGAAGTTCATTGGCTCAAGATGATCCAAGTCAGTGGCCCAGCAAGGATGAGAACAAAAGTCTCTCGAGTCCTCAACCAGAATTCTGTAATATGACAAGGTCACCTTTTTATGAGGACCTCCTTCATGCCAGACTGCATGGAGGCCTCCATGTACTTTCCATTGAAGTTCAAAACATCCTTTGTGGCCAAAGTATGTTCAGTGCAGAGAGGACAAAACAGACATTCTGAGCTGCTGAGAAATCTGTCCAAGGTCTCACACACGTGTAAGTAATGGAAGGGGGATTGGAACCTTTGCCTTCTGTACTGTTCACAGCATGTTTTTGAAGATCAGGAGACTATGTTCACACAACACATTCCATTTATACTTCTTGGCATCCCTTTTGGGCTTCCCTGGTGGCTCAGACAGTAAAACATCTGCCTGCAATGCAGGAGACCTGGGTTTGATCCCCAGGTTGGGAAGATCCCCTGGAGAAGGAAATGGCAACCCATTCCAGTACTCTTGTCTGGAAAATTCCATAGATGAAGGAGCCTGGTAGGCCACAGTCCATGGGATGGCAAAGAGTCAGGCACGACTGAGCAACTTCACTGGTTCACTGGCATCCCTTTGCTATGTAGCAAATACAGGCTACATTGGCTAAGTAGCCAATATTACGCTCAAAAATACCTTTCCCTCCAAATCAGGTCCTAATCCCTAGAATCTTCTGCCTTATATGGAAAAAGGGTCCTTGCACATGTGATTAAACCAAGAATCTTGAAATGGAGAGATTACCCTGAATTAACAGCATGGGCCCTAAATTCCATCTGATGTATCCATATAAGAAGGAGACAAGGGAAATTTGATACCAACAGAGAAGATGATGTGAAGCTACATCAAAGAGACAGATTTAAAGATGCTGGCCTTAGAGACAGAAGTGATGTGATCACAAGCCAAGGAATATCGGCAGCCACCAGGAACTGCAAGAGTCAAGGGAGAGGTTCTCCCCCAGAGCCTGCTGAGGTTGTGCAGCCCTGTGGTCACCTTGATATTTGGCCCAATGAAACTGATCATGGACTTCTGGACTCCAGATCTGTGAGAGCATACATTTCTGTTGTTTGAAGCCACCAAGTTCATGGCAATCTGCCACAGCAACCACAGGAAATGAATACACTACTCTGACCATCATCACGCCACTTAAGACACAGTACTTATCTACTTCTGACCCATTCACTAACTATAAAGTCCACATGTCCAACTCTTTCCCCTGCTCTCAGTACACACAGCCCCCATCAGGCTCCATAGGTAAGGCCCAGTGGCATATGGAACTCTCACCTAGGAATCACCACCAAGAGAAGTGACTATGATTAACTGCTTTGCAAAGCAGCCTCTGTGCTTCTCAACTTGCAGCAAGGAGGAACAGTAACCACCTGAGTAATACAACCAGCTGATCTAAAAATCAAAGCTTCAGGACTTCCCTGCCTGTTCAGTGGTTAAGAACTGACCTTGAGTCATACAGCAAATTCCCACTGGCTACCTATTTTACATATGGTATTGTAAATTTCTACGTTTCTCTCTTTTGCTGTATGACTCAGGGAACTCAAACAGGGACAGGCTGTGACAGGCTGAAGGGTGGAATGGGGAGGGAGATGGGAGGGAGGTCCAAGAGGGAGGGGACATGGGTGTACCTATGCTGATTCTTATTGATGTATGACAGAAAACCACAAAATTCTGTAAAGCAATTACCCCTCAATTAAAAAAAAAAAAAGAATCCACCTTGCAATGCAGGGGACATGGGTTCGATCCCTGCTCGGGAAACTAAGATCCCACATGCCAAAGAGCAACTAACTGAACCCGTGCCACGACTAATGAGCCTGTGTTCTAGGGTCCTCAAGCCCCAACTAGAGAATCTGTGTGCCTCAACGAAAGATCCCACAAGCCACAACTGAAGCCCAACACAGCCAAAAAATAAAATCAAAGCTTCATCAGTGTCTCAACAAGTTCAGTTCAGTTCAGTCACTCAGTCATGTCCGACTCTTTGCAACCCCATGAACCACAGCACGCCAGGCCTCCCTGTCCATTACCAACTCCTGGAGTTTATCCAAACTCATGTCCATTGAGTTGGTGATGCCATCTAACCATCTCATCCTCTGTTTTCCCCTTCTCCTCCTGCCCTCAATCTTTCTCAGCATTGGGATCTTTTCAAATGAGTCTGCTCTTCGCATCAAGTGGCCAAAGTATTGGAGTTTCAGCTTCAACATCAGTCCTTCCAATGAACACCCAGGACTGCCCAAACCAATTTCTAAACAAAATTCTTCACAAATTGCTGGGCTTTTTTCTTTCTTAAATAACTTTTTGAACTTCCAGAAGTCAGTGAACACACCTTATATATTCCCTACTTTACACAGTAAACATCCTTGACATCAAAGGTAGGGTTTACATTTGAAACAAGGAGGCCTGGCTTGAGGCCAATATCATACAGAGACAACTGGAAAATGCCCAGGGAAGTGGGAGGTACATCTGACCCCAGGCATGGCTGAAGACTTTTGCCCTCCACTCCAAGGAGCAATCAGAAGCTGATTTCATGGTGCTGAAAAGCCACAGTGGAATACCTGGTTAGTGACCTGCATGAATGAGTCACACTCCCAGGTAGGAAATACGTCCTGTGGATTTGGCATTAACTAGCCTCTCTCCCAACTGCTGCATTTCAGAAGGGAGTGGCTCTGCTGCTTGTCCCTCCTCCACAGTCCCTCTAAATGACTCACACACTAGGATAACTGGACCCCTGGGAAATATCACCAAGGGAAATTTGGCAAGAAAAAGAACAGAATGCAGAAAGAAAACCACACAGGAACAGAGTAGGGGAAGCCAGCTTGAAGAAACTCAGCCATGAACTTCCCTGGTGGTACAGTGAGTGAAGGCACTCAGTCATGTCCAACTCTTTGTGACCTCATGGACTGTAGCCTATCAGGCTCCTCCATCCATGGAATTTTCCAGGCAAGAGTACTGGAATGGTTGCCATTTCCTTCTCCAGGGGATCTCCCCAACCCGGGGATTGAACCCAGGTCTCCCACATTGTAGGCAGACGCTTTACAGTCTGAGCCACCAGGACAGCCTACAGTGGAGAGGAACCTGCCTGCCAGTGCAAGGGACACAGGTTCGACCCCTGGCCCAGGAACATTCCACACGCCACAGAGCAGCTAAGCCTGTGCACCACAACTGTTGAAGCCCACATGCTGCAACTACTGAAGCCTGTATGTCCTAAAGCCCGTGTTCCACAACAAGAGAAGCCGTGGCAATGAGAAGCCCACGCACCACAACAGAGTAACCCCTACTCACCACAACGAGAAAAAGCCCATGAGCAGCAATGAAGACTCAGTCAGTCAAAAATAAATTAATAAATTTAAAAACAAAAGAAACTCAGCCACGATGGCACTTATCATCAAGCTGGATAAGACCCTCAGGGAAGGCGAGGTCTCTTGTTTCTGTTTTTGTCTCTATCACAATCTTCCTGGACACAGCATCATATCTCCTTTGGGGACCACACCTCTCTTTGCCACTGCCACCTCAATTAGCCCAGGAACAGTCTCAGCCCTGGGTGGTGACAACAAAGATGGGAAATTGCCTGAAGCTGATGTGTCCCCTCTATGGTAGAGCCCGAGCCAGGTGTCCACGAATATCATCCCCTAGATCTCTGAACAATCTGGTTCTTTAGCTTTCTGTTTGAATCTGAGAACTATACCTTATCCTTCCAGAAAATTCCTGTTTCCTTCTTAAGAAGTCAGGATCAGATTTTGAGACTTGCAGTCAAAGAACCTTGGCATAGCCACCAGGTTCAAGGTCTCCAAGGCCAGATTCAGACAGCCTTTCCAAGTCCCTCTTCCCCGGTGTCAGTCAGGGCCCCACACTGGAATTATCTACAGAACTTAAGTAATACTGATATCCAGAACTCCACCCCAGAGATCTGGGTATGAATGAAGCAGGGCATTGCTGAGTGATCCATAGTTGATTCTGATACGTAGCAGCACTGACAACTACTCCTCATGACTATTCATGGTGAAACCTGTCTATTCACCATCATCAGATCGCATGGGACCAGCACCATCCATACTTGTGCTCCTCACAGTACCTCCCCTGCCTGCACCACACACCGGGGCCACACTAGTCTTCATGTTTGCCTTCTTGCCACTCCTCAAACACCTTCCATGGCTCCCCACTGCTACCAATATGTAGTCCAAATCCTTTAAACTATCTACCAACTTCCTCCATATTTGACCCAATATATTTTCCAGTCTGGGCTTCCCAGGTGGCTCAGTGGTAAAGAATCTGCCTGCCAATGCAGGTCAAGATGCAGGTTCAATCCTTGGGTCAAGAAGATACCCTGAAGAAGGAAATGGCAACCCACTCCAGTATGCTTGCCTGGGAAATCCCATGGACAGAGGAGCCTGGTGGGCTATAGTCCATGGATTCCCAAAAGAGTCAGATACAACTTAGCAACTAAACAACAACTTTCCAATATAGAGTCACTATTCACTGTTTCCCTCTGGGTCCAACTTTAGTCCAACTGTTCTATTACCTCTTCTCTGGACACACAGAGTTCTTGGTACAAACAACAATGCCCATTTCAGTTGAAACCAGAAGGCAGGCTATTGTTTTTTTCACATAATACTTGGAAGTGCTAGAGAACTGAGTATGCAACCAAGATTCACATCAGATTTTCCCACCAGGTTGTGCCAATGGAGACCCTACTGTCTCAAGGTCTGGGATAGACCCTACAGAGGCCTTGCCAACACCTGGCCAAGGACACAACCCTTAGTTTTCCTGTTGTTGCTCTCTTTCAATGCCATCTTATCACACAATGGCCCTGTCCCCAAGGAGACTCTATATGGCTGCTGCTCCTTCCCATCACTCTCTTCCAAATGAGAATCCCATGCCAGGGCAGATGAGTGATGAAGCCCAGGTCACATGCCTCACCCTAGCCACAAGGGATTCTGGGAAAGCAAGTTTCTGATCATGGTTTTGCGGAAGCAGGACTCAAAGAGAAAGAAAGTCCTGAGGAGGAATGGCCAAGATGGCAGAGTAAGGAGACCCTGAGTTCACCTCCTTCTCCCATGGGCACACCAAAAGTACAAGTATTTACAGAACAACTACTGAAGACTTAACAGAAAAGATCTTTTACGACTAAAGATATAAAGAAGGAACCACAATGAGAAGGGAAAGGTAGGAGGAGCAGAGAAACATACAGTCAAGAACCACACTTCCAGATACATGGCCCACAGAAAAGAGGATAATTACAAGTGTAGAGGTTCTCCCAAGGATCAAGGGGTCCAAGATCTACATTGGACTGCCCAGCCCAGGGTTCTGCAATAGGAAGACAAGCCCCCAAAATGTTTGGCTTTGAAGGCCAGGAGGCTTATTCTGGGGAGAACCACAGACTGTGAGAAACAGAGATTCTGCTCTTAAAGGATACACATAAAATCTCACATGCTTTAGAACCCAGGGCAAAAGCAATAATCTGAAAGACTGGGTCAGGCCCACTTGTTTATCTTGAAGGCAGTGGGGAATCACTTTAGGGCTATACACGCTAGCATCAGCCATTTGGGGAAGTTCATCTTACCATCAGGACACTGGTGCTGGCAAGCTCCATTTTGGAATTCCCCCCGCCTTGGTTTATTAGTGCTAGGACCTGGCCCAATCCACCTGCCAGTCAGCACCAGTCCTAGGATACCCAAGGTCAAGGAACTAGCTGGGTGGAGACAGAGTCCTGTCCACCAGCAGGCTGGAGGCCATAGGACCCCCATTTTCCCCCATTTATTCCATGACCTGACCTCACCTGCCAGAGGGCCAGGTCCTGGCCCCACCCACCAGTGGGCTGGCACTATCCCTAGGACACAGCATCATCCATGAGTGAGCAAGCACCAGAATGAAAACCCCTGAGCCCTAGCCTTGTCACCAGCAGGTGGACACAAGTCCCAGAACCACCACATCCCAGAACCACCCTGCAAAAGCAGAGTCAAGAAGAGGCCTACCTACTATAAGGCTAGTAGCAACCCAGGACCATGACCACCTACCTACCATAACCCTTCCCACCAGCAAACTAAAACTACCTCTGTACTCCCAGCCCCTGCAGCCAGTCACTTCATCCCAGCTCCACCCACAAGTGGGCCAGCACTAGCTCCAGGATTCCCAAGGGTTCCTACCCACTAATAGGCCAGCAGCCTCCACTCAAGGCAGGGCCTGGCAACCAACCAGACAAAGGGCCACCTATCAGACCACCCACAGTAATCAGCCTACAATAACAGAAGGACCCATGCAGCCCACATAGCCGGGACTCTCGTGCATATAGCTCTGGTGATTAGAAAGGACTGTGTTATGGGACCTCATAGGACATCTCCTACATAAGGCCACTTCTCTAAGATCAGTAGATGTAACCAAACTATCAAATACACAGAAATAAAAACAGCAAATTAGGCAAAACAGGGCAACAAAGAAATATTTTCCAAATGAAGATAAAACACCAGAAGAACTAAATGGAGTGGAGATATGCAATTTACCTGATAAAGAGCTCAAGGTATTAAATGTAAAGATACTCAAAGAACTCAAGAAAGAATGAATGAAGACAGTGACAAATTTAATGAGGAGTGTAGAAAATATAAAGAAGAACCAAAAAAGCTGAAGAATGAAATAACTTATATAAAAATATAACACTAGGAGGTATCAATAGCAGATTAGATAATACAGAGGAAGGGATCAATGAACGGAAAGACAATAATAGATATCACTCAAATTGAACAGAAAATTTAAAAAGAATTTTAAAAAATGAGGACAGCTTAAGAGATCTCTGGGACAACATCAAACTTACTAATATTTGCTTTATAAGGGGTTTCAGAACGAGGAGAGAGAGAGAAAGGAGCAGATAACATATTTGAAGACATAATAGCTAATAACTTCCCTAACTTGGGAAAGGAAACAGACAACCAAGTCCAGGAAGCGCAGAGTCAACCCGAGGAGGACCACACCAAGACACACTGAAATTAAAATGCCGAAGAGAGAATATAAAAGAATCAAGGAAAAAACAATAAGCTATATACAGAGGAATTCCTAGAGCCTATCAGCTAACTTTTAAGCAGAAACTTTGCAGGCCAGATGGGAGCAAGCAGCACAATATATTTAAAGTGATGAAGGGGGAAAATCTACAAACAAGAATTTTCTACCAAAAAAAAGGGCTCTCACTCAGATTTGATGGAGATCAAAAGTTTTACAAATAAGCAAAAGCTAAAATAGTTCAGCACTATGAAACCAGTTTTACAAGAAATTTTAAAGGGAATTCTCAAGCAGAAGTAGAAACTAATTCTAATTAGTTTCACAATTAGAAATATGAAAATTATTAAATAAAAAATCTCTTTAGTAAAGGCAAATATAGAGCAAAAGTAGAAAATTAACCACTTATGAAGCTAATACGAAGGTTAAAAGACAAACATAATAAAACTGTCTATATCTATAGTAAGTAGTTACAGGATACACAAAATAAAAATATGTAAAATATGATGTCAAAAAGAGTAAACATGGAGGGATACAAAATAGGGTTGCTAAAATGTGTTCAAATTTAAAGAGATCAGCAACTTAAAATAATTACAAAGATAGGTAGATAGAATACTATATATAAACTTCATAGTAACCACAAACCAAAAATCTATGGTAGATACACACAAAAATAGAGAAAGTAATTTGAACAAAACCCTAAAGATAATCATCAAAGCACAAGAGAAGAGAGAGAAAAAAAGGAGAAACAGAAAAGAACTATAAAAACAACCCCCCAAATTAACAAAATGGCAATAATACATACCTATCAATAAGTATTTTAAATGTGAATAGACAAAATGCTCCACTCAAAAGACAGAGTGGCTAAATAAATACAAGTCTCATATATATGCTGCCTGCAAGACTCACTTCAGACCTAAAGACACAGACTAAAAATGAGAGATGGAAAAAGGTATTCCATGCAAATGCAAACAAAAAGAGAACCAAGGTAACAATACTTCTATCAGACAAAATAGACTAAAACAAAGATTGTAGCAAGAGACAAAGAAGGATACTACATAATGATC
This sequence comes from Bos indicus, assembly GCF_029378745.1. Taxonomy (NCBI): domain Eukaryota; kingdom Metazoa; phylum Chordata; class Mammalia; order Artiodactyla; family Bovidae; genus Bos; species Bos indicus. The sequence continues at coordinate 65,146,927 of NC_091761.1, forward strand.
AACAGATCAATCTAAGAAGACATAACAATTACAAATATATATGCACTCAACATAGGAGCACCTAAATACATAAAGGAAAGATTAACAGACACAAAGGAAGAAACCGACAGCAACACAATAATAGTAGGGGACTTTCACACCCCACTTACCTCAATGGACAGATCATCCAGACAGAAAACCAATAAGAAAACCTGGCCTTAAATGACACATTACACTACTAATAGATACGTATAGAACACTCCATTCAAAAGCAGCAGAACACATATTTCTTTCAATTGCACATGGAGCATTCTCCAGGATAGATTCATGCCAGTCCACTAAACAAGTGTCAGCAGACTATAATCACATCAAGCATTTTTTTCTGGCTGTGGGGCTGTGAGACTCTAACTCAACAACAAGAAAAGAAGGAAGAACACAAACACATCGAGGCTAAACAAAATGATGCTGAACAACCAAAGGGTCATTGCAGAAATCAAAGAGAAAGTTAAAAAAAAAAGCTGAAGATAAATGAAAACACAACAATTCAAAATCTATGGGACACAGAAAACAATTCCAAGAAGGAATTTTATAGTAATACAAGCCTACCTCAGGACACTAGAAAAATGTCAATAAACAACCTACCTGTATACCTAAAGGAACTAGAGCAAGAAGAACAAACAGAACCCAAAATGAGTAGAAGGAAAGAAATAATAAAAAATCAGAGCATAAATAAGGGAAATAGAGACTAAATAACAACCAAAAAGAGTAAAAAAACTAACAGCTAGTTCTTTTTTAAAAAAAATGAACAAAATTTAAAAACCTTTAGCCAGACTCAAAGAAAAAAAAGACCCAAATCAATAAAATCATAAATATAAAAAGGAGAAAGTACAAGTGAAAACATAGAAATACATAGAATCATAAGAGATTATTATAAATAACTATATGCCAATAAAATGGACAACCTAGAAGATACGGACAAATTTCTAGAAATGTACAGTCTCCTAGGACTGAACCAGGAAAAAATAGAAAACAAACATGAATGCACCAGTTCCAGTAAAGACACTGAATCAGTAGTGGGGGCAGGAGGTGGGCAGGGGGGATGGCTGGAGTGGGAAACAAACAAAATCCAGGACTGGATAGCTTCACAGGGGAATTCCATCAAATGTTTAAAGTAGAGTCACCACCACTACTTCTCAAATTATTGCCAAAATGGAAGAGGAAGGAATGCTTTTGAACTCATTCTATGAGGCAAGCATTACCCTGATAGCAAAACCAGGAGAAAAAAAGAATCACACACATACCAAATTTAAGGTCAATATCACTGATGAACACAGATGCTAAAATTGTCAAGAAAATATTAGCAAACTAAATTCAACATTATATTAAAATAATCATATGCAATGACCAAATGGGGTTTATCCCAGGGATACAAAAATGGGCCAATATCCACAAATGAATCACTGTGATACACCCCATTAACAACCTAAGGAATAAGAACCACATGATCATCTCAGCAGATACATAAAAAGCTTTTGACAAAATTCAACATCCATTTATGAAGTAAAAAATAAAACTCTCCAAAATGTGGGCATAGAGGGAATATACTTCAACATAATAAAGACCATATATGACAAGTCCACAATTAACATCATACTCAACAGTGAAAAGCTGAAAGCATTTTCTCTAAAATCAGGAACCAGACAAGATGCCCACCCTTGCTACTTTTACTCAAAATATTATTGGAAGCCCTAGTCACAGCAATCATTCAAAAAAAAAAAAAAATGGAATCCAAACTGGAAAGGAAGAAATAAAACTATCACTGTTTGCAGATGACATGGTATTAAACATAGAAAATCCTAAAGATGTCACCAAACAACTACTAGAGGTCATCAATAAATTCCATAACATTACAATATACAAAATTAAAACACAGTATCTGTTGCATTTCTAGATACAAACAATGAGAAATAAATTAAAAAGACAATCACATCTGCATTTGCATCAAACATCTATAATACCTAGGAAAGAATCTAAGAAGGTAAAAGACCTGTACTGAACAATAAGACCCTGATGAATGGAATTGAAGATGACAGAAACAGATGGCTAGATAGACCATGGTCATGGATTAGAAGAATTAATATTGTTATAATGACCATACTATCTAAGGCAATCTACATATTCAATGAAATCCCTACCAAAATACCATGGCATTTTCCATATAACTAAAACAGATAATTTCAAAATTTCTATTGAAACACAAAAGATCCTGAATAGGAAAAACAATCTTGAGAAGAACAAAGCTGGAAGGAAGTATCATGTTCTCTGATTTCAAACTAAACTACAAAGCTGCAGTAATCACAATAGTATGGTACTGGTACACAAATAGACACAGATCAATGAAAGAGAATAGAGAGACCAGAAATAAACCCACACTATTATGGGTAATTAATCTATGACAAAGACCCTGATGCTGGAAGGGATTGGGGGCAGGAGAAGGGGACGACAGAGGATGAGATGGCTGGATGGCATCAGCGACTCAATGGACATGAGTTTGGGTAAACTCTGGGAGTTGGTGATGGACAGGGAGGCCTGGCATGCTGTGATTCATGGGGTCGCAAAGAGTCAGAGGCAACTGAGCAACTGAACTGAACTGAACTGAATCTATGACGAAAGAGGCAAGAATATACAATGGGGAAAAGACAGCATGTTAATAAATGATATTTTTTTTTAATAAATGATATTTTAAAAACTGGACAACTATCAGTTCAGTTCAGTTGCTCAATCGTGTTTGAATCTTTGCGACCCCATGAATTGCAGCACACCAGGCCTCCCTGTCCATCACCAACTCCTGGAGTTCACTCAGACTTATGTCCATCAAGTCAGTGATGTCATCCAACCATCTCATCCTATGTCGTCCCCTTCTCCTCCTGCCCCCAATCCCTCCCAGCATCAGAGTCTTTTCCAATGAGTCAACTCTTCACATGAGGTGGCCAAAGTGCTGGAGTTTCAGCTTTAGCATCATTCCTTCCAAAGAAATCCCAGGGCTGATCTCCTTCAGAATGGACTGGTTGGATCTCCTTGCAGTCCAAGGGACTCTCAAGAGTCTTCTCTAACACCACAGTTCAAAAGCATCAACTCTTCAGTGCTCAGCTTTCTTCACAGTCCAACTCTCACATCCATACATGACTACTGGAAAAACCACAGCCTTGACTAGACAGACCTTTGTTGGCAAAGTAATGTCTCTGCTTTTCAATATGCTGTCTAGGTTGGTCATAACTTTAGGTGAAAGAATCAAACTGGACTACTTTCTCACACCATATCTAGACATAAACTCAAAATGGATGAAAGACTTAAATGTAATACCAAAACCCATAAAACTGATAGAAGAAAACATAGGCAGTGTGCTGTTTGACATTAGCCTTAATATTTTCTGAATCTGTCTCTTCAGGCAAGAGAAACAAAGTAAACAAGTGAGACTACATCCAACTAAAAAGTACTGTACAGAGAAAGGAACTAACAACAAAATAAAAAGGCCACTTATTGAATAGGGGAAGATACTTGGAAATGATATATCTGATAAGGAGTAATATCCAAAATATGCAAAGAATTCTTACATATCAACATCAAAAAAGCAAACAACCCAATTTTTAAAAGGGCAGAGGACTTGAATAGACATTTTTCCAAAGAAGACATATAGAATGTGGACTCTAGAGTGAGACCACAGTTCAAATTGCCATGCGTGATGACCTTGGGCAATTCCAAAAAGCAAGGATAATTCTACCCTCAGGATGGTGACGTTGAAAGGAATAGAGAGGAAATATAAAGGCCAGCCCCTTAGCTGACCCATCTGGGCACTCTGATCAGTCTGCTGAGTATATCATGTCTTCCAAAAAATAATAATATATAAAAGCCAGAGAACAAATGACCTTGGTTCTACCCCAACACCCTGTGCGCAGTGTCTTATTTCTAAGGTAAGCTGGATTCTTTCCACTTCACTACAGAAAGAGGATGGATTTTCTCTACAAATTCAGTGAACTTCATCCCTCCCAACTGGGCTTGACTCCTATGTCTGCGTGCTTTTGGTTTCATAGCCAGTTAGACATTTAACAAGTACAATAGCAATTTGATGCTGCAGCCTCCTGATCCCCAGACTATGCTACCACCGCTGCTCTCCAGCCACCCAGCCACTCTTGAGATGTGTAAAGCCGCATGATGAGATGTCTGGCAGGTTCCTGTCTGCCAGAATGGCTCTTACACACAGGAAGTGCAAACAGGAAATTCTGTCAGGCTTCTCAATTGGCAGAAACCTTAACCGAGACATCTCTCTCTCTTAGACTTGCTTTCATCATTGTGGTTGGTTCCCACTGTCTGCCCCTGTTTTTTTTTTTTTTTTTGAAGCTATTAATAAATGATGAAGAATGTAAGCAATCTGCCCTGGTGAGCAGCAAAGCTGCCCAGATATTCACTGATTCACCAAACATTTATTCAGCACCTTCTAAGCGCCAGGCTCTGAGAAAAAAGAGCTACTTGAAAAATGATCATTAAAAGATGAACCCACTACAGACCTCCTCTTTGACAACCAAAGGATCTAGGGGTTCAAAATTCTAGCTGATGGGGCTCAAACCTGCAAATTTTGAACTCCTCAAACAAGAGAAAATTCCAGAGAAAATTCCATGGTGCCCTGGATCATGGTAAATTTCCTAATCCCTGAGCCTCAGCAGATGTTAATAAATGGTGGGTAAATTCAGGAATGGCTGGCCGTCAGGTAAAGGTCTTAGAAGGTGGGACTCTTCACAGAGAAGTTTCCAGAAATTAGGTTTGGAAGATATAACTAAGGCAGGACAAGTGTCTACCTTGGAGCCACCTTATCAGAGTTTAGAGAATGTATGTTTTCTATTGTCACATAACAAATTAATATAAATTAGTGTCTGAATTATTATCTCATAGTTGTGTGGATCACAACTCCAGAGCCAGTATGGCTGGAATCTCTGCTCTGGGTCTCATGGAGTCAGCCAAGCTGAGTTATTTCTGGAAGCTCTGGGGGGAAATGCACCTCTCAGTTCATTCAGATCCCCCTTTCTTCGCTGGCTCTCAGCTCCTCAGGACCACCTACATTCCCTGCCAGTGGTTCCACACATCTGCAAAGCCAGCAGTGGAAAAGTACTCCTACCTCCCACCTATCTTGTGATCTGATCTCTGACATGCCCTGTATCTGACTCCTAGACCTAGATTTAAAGGGTCTTGTGACTTGATTAAGCCCATGCAGGAAATCTCCCTATTTTAAGGTCAACCGATTTGGGAACTTAATTACTTCTGCAAAATCCCTTCATGCAATGCCTTGATTAGTGTTTGACTGAATAAGTGGGAGCAGATGTATGTACACAGGGGGTCAGGAATTCCAGGAGCCATCTCAGATTTCTGCCTACCCCCGGGCAGCGGGGGAAAGGCGGGTAGAGCCAAAGTGACTTCCTGAGGATCGCAGTTTGTACAATCTCCCTCCTACCCAAGGGCAGCAGCCACCACTGGGGAATTTCAGTTCCTTCATTTTCGAAGCAGTTCCTCCTAGGTGGCTCAGCGGTAAAGAATCTGTCAATGCAGGAGACATGGCTTCGATCCCTGGGTAGGAAAGATCCCCTGGAGGAGGATGTGGCAACCCACTCCAGTATGCTTGCCTAAACAACATGAAGCCACTCACAACCACTGTGTTTCCAGACCAAAATAAAAAATACGGGTATGCAAAGTCCCTGATCTCAGGGAGCCCTGAGAATAGTTGGGTGACAACACCTGTGATGCCATCTGAGAAATGGGGCCTCAGATGGCTCATTATTCATAGGAAGGTCAGTGTAGGAAGGCTTCAAGGAAGAAGTAGGGACTTGAAATTGTCACTGAAGAATGAGTACACTGAAGAATGACCACTGCACAATGGAAATAAGTTGGAATACAAGTTCCCAACCTCCAGGATCCAATGCCTGATGATCTGAGGAGAAGCTGATGTAATAATAATAGAAATAAAGTACACAATAAATGTAATGCACTTGAATCACCCTGAAACCATCCCCCTATAGGTCTGTGGGAAGAAATGTCTTCTATGAAATTGGTACTTGATGCCAAAAAGGTTGGGGACCACTGAGTCAGAGTGACTATGACTGAGCCAGCTCCTAACCAGAGCCTATGTGATATGGGGGCAGTTGGCACTGCCATGCTGGGGACACGTGAGGAGCTGAATGGAAGCAGAGTCATTCTCTGGCCATAGAAGGCTGCAGTGATAGCAAGACTTGGACAAGCCAAGAGCCAGGGACATGGATAATGGCAGGAAGAACTAACTGGCATCAGCTGCTCTTCCAGGACTGTGTCCCCACGAAGGATTGTCTCTTTTCTACTCTGGGAACATGACCAGGCCTGTATTTTGACTTCAACTGCCATGTGACAAATGCTATCACCCTAGGAGCAGCAGCACATCTCTAACTATGCATCTTTACCCCTTCAAGCCCTTCACTGACTTCCAAGGAGACATGGCAAACCCCTTAGCTATGGTCTTATCTGGAACAAGCTGCGTGGTAGTAGATCTCGTGTACCAGACTGGGCTGGTTACATGGCAAAGGGAGAGCTACAGAGTTTAGCCATCCTTCTGCACCCTCCTGAAGGCTTAAAAGACAACTGTCTCATCAAAAGTTTAAGAAGTCCAGCTTCTGGGCTCAGAACTAAAAACAATACATTTGGACAAGGCAGCACTTGCTTCTTAATTCCCCTGGGGTGGCAAGCCCTCTGGTTAAGATTTGAGGGAGATAGCTACAAACAAATGCAATTAAGGGGGAAATAAAAACATTGGTTAGCGACTTCCCTGGTGGTCCAGTAGTTAAGAATCCGCCTTCCAGTGCAGGGGATGTGAGTTTGATTCCTGTCCGGGGAACTAAGATCCTGCATGCCACAGAGAAACTAAGCCCACACTGTGACTGCTGAGCCTATGCCCGCTTGCTGCAACGACAGAAACCCACACACCACAATGAAAGATCCCACATTCAACAGCGACCCATGTGCTCCAACTAAGATCTGACGCAGCTAAATAATAACAAATATTTTTTTCAAAAAAAAAAATTGATTGAATACTTTTAAAATATTTCCCCCACTTCATCCTCGTTCCATTACCCTCTGGACTCTCTTACCAACAAGTGGTGAAAGGGCCTGCTAAGAAGTAATTTTTCAAGGTGTCTTATTCCATTATCATCCGGTTAAACAGAGTGTAACAAGGACTGTTAAACAGCACCCTAATCACTTTCACTATAAGGTAACTCTTGGCAGGTACATATGGTGAACGCTGACATTTAAGGGCTGATTAACACAGACTGTTCCTTGGCTCAAGAGAGATAAAATCTTTAATGTCCTCCACAATGTCTTTACTTTTCAGAGGCCTGGGCCAAATCAGATCCCTTTCAAGAGAGCATCTTGGGATTCCCTGGTGTTTCAGTGGGAAAGAATCCCCCTGCCAATGCAGGAGACACAGGTTCGATACCTGGTCCAGGAAGATCCCACATGCCTTATAGTAAGCCCATGTACCACAACTATTGAGCCTATGCTCTAGAGCCTGAGAACCACAACTACTGAAGGCTGCAAGCCCTAAAGCCCATGCTCTGCAACAAGAGAAGCCACTGCAATGAGAAGCCACCACACCACGATGAAGAGCAGCTCCTACTATCTGCAACTAGAGAAAAACCCACACAGCAACAAAGACCCAGCACAGTCAAAATTAAATTTTAAAAAAGATTTTAAAGAAAAATGAGTCCTAAAAAAAAAAAAAAAAAAAGAGCACCTTTAGGTTTGGACTAATCTCCAAAATTGTGAGGAATGATAAATTTCCAGAGGAATGCATGCCCAAGGGTAAACAGAACATCATTTCCAATCCCAAGCTCAGGAGCATTTAAGTATTTATTCAGTCAACAATTTTCCATTGAACATCTGCTATGTCTGGAGAAGGCAATGGCATCCCACTCCAGTACTCTTGCCTGGAAAATCCCATGGACGGAGGAGCCTGGTGGGCTACAGTCCATGGGGTCTCGAAGAGTCGGACACGACTGAGTGACTTCACTTCACTTCTTCTACTGTGTGCCAGGCATTACACACAGTGGAAAGTAAAGAACAGCTCCTGCCCTCGAGGAATGAGAGGGAAAGCAGACATCAATCAAATGATTTCACCACTAAATGTAAAATTACAACTGTTGAGTCCTGTTTCAAGGGAAGTTTAATCAAGTCAAGGAGGATGGGCCATGCTTCCCAGGAGAGATCTGAAAATGCTAATTTGGTGAAGGGGCTGGCAGGTTGAGGTAGAGCATGGAGCAAGGCAAAAAAGCATTTCAGGCAAAGCAAACAACACATGCTAAGACCAGATGGTGACAGCGAGTGAGCCTGGCCATGGTCCACTGAAGAACTGGAGGAGGGTCCTGGGGCAGAGCAATTAAGTGGTGTTATGGGCTGAACTGTGCCCTCCAAATTCATGGGGTAAAGCCCTAACCCCAAAATGTGACAATGTCTGGAGACAGAGCCTTTAGGGAAATAATTAAGGTTAAACGGGATCAGATTTGCTGGGCTCTAATCCAGTTAGACTAGCTTCCCTATCAGAAAAGGAAACCGTACCAGAGATCTCTGTCCCTGTTCCCACCAAACAAGGGCCTATGAAGACTCTGTGAGAAGGCTGCTATTTACAAACCAAAGAAGTAGGCTCACCAGAAACCATCCCTGCCATGTCCTGGCTCTCCAATTTCTAGCTTCCAGAACTATGAGAAAATAAATGTCTGCTGTTTAAGCCACGCCACCTGTGGTATTTTGTCATGACACTGCAGCTGACTAACACAACCAGAGAAACACACCCCATGAAGCTGAAGGAGCAGCTAACCATGAGGTCCTTGTGTTAAGGATTTTGATTTGCGACCTTGGAGCCATGGGAAGCCACTAAGGGACCTGAACATATGCAGCTGGGAACGACTGCATCAGTGGGACCCAGCGGCTGCAGCAGGGTCTCCCTAGCCAAGGGTCAACGCAGACGCTCCTCCAGTGGTGACAAACGCAGTCAAGGTCCCTCAAAGTGGAAAACGGACTCCAGGAGCTCAAGCTCTTTGAAGGTCCCTGCAAACGAAGGTGCCAGCAGCAAGCAGGGCCCAGGTGAGGCTGAGCACATTGATTTACAAGAACTCACAGTGGCAGGTGACCAGCCTTATCTCCAGTGTTCAGTATGCAGCCAAGGAGTAGAAGCAGAGAGTCAGCTGGGTCATCCCAGGGTTGCAGATCATCAGGGAAGGTGGATAGAAGGAAAAGGTGGAGAGAGATGACAGTCTCATCCAAGTGGTGGGTCAGAGGAACTTGCCTAGGGGGGCGAGACAGGGCTCCTTGACACCCAATTCAATATACTTGCTCTGTGCTGTCTCTACACGCAAAAAACCTTTTATTCTGAGTGGTTTTAGCATTAATAAGCTGAATGCACTGCTCAGTGAAGGCCTCCGCTGTCTTATTACACTTTGCCCCCAAGAAGTATGCAACGAAGACAGATGAACAGACTTGCTAATGAATGGGGACTGGGCTTCCAATAGTCCCTTCCACAGGAACGATGCATCTCTCCAACAGAGAAATGAAATCATTGAGGCAGCCTGATTATAAAACTAAAATAGCATCATTATGTCTGTCTGCCAGGGTGATCGCAGAACACTGGGAATTTATGACAGACATCACAAATAGAAAAATAAACATGAAACGCCATTTATTACAGCCACATCCACCCCAGTGAAGGGAGGAGGTCGGAATCTGAATTCTTGAGGCAAAACTCTTTTTTTCTTGAAATATCCAAACATTTGAGTCAAAATAATCTCTCACATTAAAAATGTCACTAATTTAATTTTGGTGATATTTCCCTGAGAGACTGAGTTGGCATAGCCCTTTATACATCAGAGAAAAAGTCTTTGCTAAGAAAATTAATGACACACACATGATTGTAAGACCAGAATTTAAACTAGTCAAGAAACAACTATTTAAATATTCTTCGGACACTTCAGAGTATTTTCAGGCATTCATTTCCATGTAATCAGTTGATACACACAAGGCTATAGAGATTGATTTTTCAATTAATTATATTTCTGCGTATGGTCTGCACATAGGGTGCAGAATTTCATGAAGTCAATGAAAGGAAAGCTGCAGAAACACAGGAATCAAATGACAAGCCACTGACAAACGAAGGTCTAGCCAAATTAGACCAGTTAATCCTAAAAGGAGGGGAAATTGACAAAGATGATGCGAGGACAGGAGCTTCAATGAGGGTGAATTAAACAGCAAAGAATTAAGAGAAGCTCTTGGGAGAAAGCTTTCTTTATAAGCTTCCTGTTCTAGAAAATCAAACACAATGGCCATCAAACCTCTTCTGTCAGAAAAATTACATCCTCCAAAAAGCATTTGTTTCATTCTGAAAAAAAAAGTTATTATAAGAATTCACATATGATTAGAAGCTACATATAATAAAATATGACTAATTTCATAATTTTCACTGCTGTTTTTCACAATGACGTCCCAATAAAACCTCTTTTCATGGGAAATTTTGGACTCCATTTTATTTATTTATTTAATTGGATGATAATCATTTTGCAATGTTGTGTTGATTTGTGCTGTACAATGCAAATCAGTCATAATTATATATATAATTATTTTATTTTAAATATATATATATATATCTCCCCCTCCCACCCCCGAGCCTCCTTCCCTCTGGACTCCAGCCATTATCAACATCTCAGCTTCCTCCATCTCTCCTATGAATACATGACTTTGACCTCATATCTGGGGTCTTAAGACTCAGAGGATATGATTCTGATCTCCTCCCTGCTTCTCTCTGACCCACCCACAAATACTCAAACACGCATCAGTTTTCTTTTCAGAATAGTTCAGTACAACGGCAACTCTCAATTTTTTTTTCCATCTAATACACATGATGGACAAAGTCTATATTCAACACATCCCCCACAATCAACCCAAACTGATGTGCAATTCCATCACTCTCTGCAGTTCCTTCCCTTTCCCTCTGACTCAGGACAGCAAACCAGAATTTTAAAAAAATAAATAAATAAACTGTACTTATTACAGAGTTCCGGTGGCTAAGACTGTAAAGAATCCACCTACAATTCAGGAGACCAAGGTTCAATCCCTGGGTGGGGAAGATCCCCTGGAGAAGGGAATGGCTACCTACTCCAGTATTCTTGCCTGGAGAATTCCATGGACAAAGTCTGGCAGGCCACAGTCCATGGTGTCACAGAGAGTCAGACACAACTGAGCTACTAACAACACCAGCCTCCATGATGTTTAATTTTTTAATTTCACAATCATCTGTAAAAAAAAAAAAATTCATAACTATCTTTGAAAGACAATCATAAACTTACAGATCCTTAGAAAGTAGCTGTAACTGAGTCCCAATCACTTTATGCTCTTGGAAGCTACCAATTACAATGCTTCTTTTAAAATACTCTTATTTCACTTTGAGTGGGTGACATCTGACAGCAAGCCACATGTACAATAAACACAAACATGAACGTCTGTGGACCAGGCATTGCACAGAACTCCAAGTGAGTGTTCAGAAAGACAAGATGGAAGGTCTGGGAAACCCTCTTGAAAGGAAGGCTCATTTTGCATATTCTCAACAGCCAAGGTATAGAGAGAAAAATGTACCAGCTCCTTGCTATCTTGGCATGGGACAAGTTATATTAGCAGTGACCATACAGAAAGAAATATGTCTAGAATTGATTTCTTACTGAGCTGACAGGAGGCAAGAAGGGACACTCATGTGTCCAGAAATGTGCATTTTCACATTATTATTGTTCTCTCCTGCAAATTGCTTGAGAGCTAGGAGGTGTCTCAGCATCTCTTTCTTGTTTGGATATCCCAATTTATTTTCATTATTCACCAGCCAAGAACCTCAGCTAGACTGAGGCACAATAGCAAAGGATGCAGAAAGGAAAAATTAATAACATTTTCTACATAGACTTCCTCATCTTGAGTAGATTTATGAATTTCCCTTCTGTTATGCAGAAGTTAGCATTTTTTAACAACGGGAGGAGAAAATCCTTAATGGTTTTTTTTATTGCCTCCAGAGCTCCAAAAACATCTTGCGCTGTGTTGTCATTTACATTTCACATTAAATGCAAAAGATGTTTGAAATGAGCAAATATTTGTTTTAATTTGATACATCTGTTAACTGAAGTGCTAAAAAGACAGCTAAATCACTATATTAAATTCAGCGATTTGTAAACAATTTATATTTTCATTTGTTCTGGGTTAAAAATGCCCCCAAAACATACGTTTTATGAAACCCACAAAGTAAATTGCATTGTATCAATCTGATGGATGTAGACCATGATTCCTTCCTCTTCATTCCATTAATTTATTTCCTAACTTGAGTTAATTAGTGAGGATCCTATTTTCAAAAGCTCTTTGAAATTCATTGGGAGAAGGGGACATTTGCAAGAACTGCTCTGCAAACCTACTGCAGAGGCAACAGGCTAAATACAAATGGTAAATTCCCCCAAGACATTACCACACATTGAGCACCTAATTGCGATTCAACAATCTATGCAGGGAACACAGTGGGTGATTAATATATAGTTGTTACAAGAAATGGGGAGACAAGGAGAAGGAAAGAATGAGGGCAGCAGAGAGAACAGACCCATCCTCAGCAATTAGTAACTGGATGAGATGATCTCCAAGTTCCTATTTGTCTCTCCCTAAAAGTCTGGGACGTTCTGATTTCATGTCTGAATGGAGACAGAACTTCAACTCGGAGACTGACATTGACTTGGAACAATACCCACTAGGAGAAGAACAGACATCTACTGAGAGAAATTTTTTTTAAAAATTAATAAAAAGAGATTGGTACGATAGAGAACAAAGAGAAATTAATTATTTTTGTTCTTGGTCAAATGGAATCTTACTTCCCAAATTAGAGTGGGAGGTAATGTCCTGTACTCAAAAAAGGAAAAAAGGAAATTTCTTCACGCTAAAGTATGAGTTACTGCTAGCAGTTTAAGACATGCCTAAAGGTATATGGGGGAAGAAAGAACTAGTCTTTCAATAGATATTCAAACAAATCCAATGTCTTGTTTCTTCCTGGAATATTTTGGGCAGAAGCCAGTGGGTAAGAGAGATTGAGTCGGGTTGGGTGCCCTCCCTAAGTCCCTGGACGATGTCACCCAATACAGACGCCTTACTCCAGTTTCCAGAAGTTCTGCTTTATTTCATTTTCCCTTCCCCTTGAGCTTATGAACAAGCCACAGGAAACCACTTATTTCCCTGCCCTTGTAATAACAGAGAAACAAATCTTGACTCTTTATTAGATCTGCTTCTTTTACTTTAACATATGTATTCTATCACTTTCGCTACAAGAATGTTGCCTATAGCATGAAATATACAGGATGGACCACTCTCAAGGCTCTATGTTTAAAGACAAAACGTTTTCCCATTCATATAGAGATAAAGAGTTGCAGAACAGAATAACATTCATCTTATTGCAGGTTTATAGGAACATCATAATCTTACCAAACTTACCTGTACATACAGCTGCAAAAACAAAGTCTTACTAAACAAAGAAGCTTGCAACAACCAACCATATCCCTTCCCTTTTAACAAAGAAGTTTGAATTCTAACTCAGGTAAGATGTTTCTATGGGACACTAGTCCACCATCTATTCAGTCTGCTGGCTTTCCAAATAAAGTTGCTATTCCTTGTCCCAACAACTTGTCTCTCAATTTATTGGCCTGTCATGTGGTGAGTGATAGGCAACTCGGAAACACCCCAGAGAAACAAGGTTAAAATCTGGGAGCTGCACTTAAGTGCATTTGAACTAGGTTCTCTCTAAGCCTGAAATTCCTCTTCTATGAAATGGAAATATGTCAAAAGCACAGCCCCTGATGCAGAATCAGGCATCCTCAACACGCAAACTCCCTTCTCTGATTTTGCACAGATACAATAAGATCAGGTCCACTGTACAGACACAGTGGAAGCCAGGGGTAGGGCTGGGCCATAACCCAGTTCTTGTCATCCCTCTTCAAGTGCCTTCCATCTTTCTTTCTTGTCTAACTTTCACCCTGGAACCTGTTTCTCAGGTTTCCCACACCAAAACAAACAGCACCATGATTTATTCCTCCTCGGATGCCACACTGGAGAGGGGACTGGGGAGAAAGGGAAACATTTGTTCCATCAACTCCCCCTTGACTCACACTCACACACTCACAAGGATATCTTTTTCTCCTTTCTGCTAAAAAATATTTTGAAAGACCCTTTGCTGCATACACTTTGTGTGTTTCTGGGAAAGCCCAGTCTCTCAAAGGGTGGCCACCAGGACTCTCTTCTAAGGTCTTGGAGGGCTACTGATCATGGGCCCCTTCCCTTCCTGGAACACAGAAGGATCTGACTCAAAATAGTTGCATCACAACAAAAGTTTGGGAAACAAACCAAGTTCTCTGCATGGAAATTGGGTATCAAACAAGCCGCAGGAAATCTGGGAAGCCAGATTTCCTGCTTCAGACAAACAAGCCAGCCCGCTCCCGCTATGTTTCTATGCTCTGATAACAAACAGACCCACCACGACGAACACTCAAGCACTACCCAGAGAAGTGGGTGTCTGAGAGCTCCACTTTCTTAAGACTTGGGTAGGAAACCACTTTGGGGGAACAAAGTCGCAGCCTGGAGAGTGTATTCCTGACAGCCTTGTTTCTGAGGAGGACAAAAATGGGAACACAGTTCAATTGCCTGAGAAAGGTTGCCCCAGGGTTAAGATGGGCTAGATAAGGATGCTCCCTTCCAGCCCTGCAGAACTTCGTCCTTCTCAGAGGACTTGCACCTGTCCTGAGTTACCTAGTTCAACCCTCACGTTTCTCAGTATTATCATCGCCATTTTACCTAAGCTGTCGGCCAGCTGTGACTCGGCCAGCAGTCACAGAGCTGCCACTGCTGAACGTACCTAGACTTTCTGACTTCTGGTCAAGTGCTCTTCTGATCATAACCCCAGTCTCCAAAACAGAGAGAAGAAGCATCCAGAGGCTTATATCCCTGCCTCTTCAACCTCAATGAACTTAGGTTCACACTTGTAAGGCAAGGCTTGGGTTAAGAGGACCTTGGGGGCAGTGGTGGGGTGGGGGTGAGGTCTGCTCCCAGGAGGCCCTGCACCCCGTACTCACTCAGGAAGATGATGGTCTGCCTCCGGGCGCTCCTGCTCTCCTGGCTCTCCAACTTCCTCAGCTGCAGCTGCTGCCCCTGGGCAGCCAGGGTGCCCTGCTTACTCCTCCTAAGCACCTGCATCATGCTCCAGCACATGAAGGCCACGGAGACCAGGACCACAAGGTAGACCACAAAGGCACTGAAGATGCTGGACTGGAACACTGTCCAGCGGCTGGACAGGTTGGTACAGATAGACATGTTGGAGCTCTCCGGTTGCTCCTGGTGGCGTGTGCGGGAGCGGTTGCAAATGAGTCCCCGGTGACTGGGCACGTTCACCAAGGGGTACTCAACTCCCATGGCAAAAAGCAAAGGCAGCGCCACTAGGGCGGAGGTGACCCAGACGAAGCCAATCAGCAGTTTCACCTGGCAGGGCCCCGACATGGCCTTATACCTGAAGGGGTGGCAGATGGCGATGTAGCGCTCAAAGCTGAGGGTCAGCACGTGCAGCAGAGTGGCATAGCTGCAAGCCTCAAAGAGGAACGTGTGCACCTTGCAGGACACGGTGTAGCTGGGTGTGGTCAGGGGGTTCCAGATGATGCTGTAGAACTCCATGGGCATGCCGATGAGGAAGACCAGGATGTCGGAGCAAGCCAGGCTTACCATATGATCTGTCACCTCCTTCTGCAGGTAGCCTTTCTTCTGTAGCACCTGGGTGACCCGAATGGTGACACTGTTCCCCAGGATGCCCACCACGAAGATAACCAGGTACACCAGGATGAGGGTGATTTTGATCCAGGTGGCCACCTCGAATTCGGGAACGTGGCTGTGATCAATGACCTGGGAGCAGTCCCTGCTGGGGTGGCTTGGGGAAGCCATGAGGAAGGCAGTCAGCCAGGCAACCGGGTCCAAAGACCTTCTCAACTTCCCTTCCTCCTCCCTGCGGAGCCCAAAGTTCTCAGCTGCAACTCACCGGAGTGGGCGCAGGGCTTTCTCTAGCTCACCTGGAAAAAGTAATTTGGGATTTCAGGTGCTTTTATGGAAACTTCCTGGGGCAGCCCAAGCTAGCCGAACCGGAGGCGCTTAGGGGTGGGGTTTGAGGGGTGGTGACTGGGCGAGGCGTGGTGAGCTCAGAGGAAGGAGGTTCCAGACTCGCTGCAGCCAGTCAGCCCACAGCCGCCAGCTCGCAGCCCCTTCCCCTGCAGGTTCCCGGCGCTATGTTCGGCTTCTCTCCGGCTCCCCTCCAAGCCACCTGGCCTTTACTGGTCAAACCCACCCTCCGGGAGCACGGTTTCCCGTGCAGAGAGGCTGGAGGCTGGGTGGTAAGCAATTAATCATTAACTATCGCCGCCTGTGCTCCCGGCCCCGCAGATCCACCCAGCAGGGGTTTGACTCAGCACCAGGCACTGTCCCGAACTTGGCTCGGGAGCACGGGGCGACGGCTGGCCCCACCTTCCCCGCCGCCCAAGCGGCCACCACCGAGTTAGCGTTGCCTTCTGGGCGCACGCGCATCCCAGCCCCGAGAGGCGCAGCCCGGGGGGAAACTGGAATGCGCTCCTGGACTTAGAGTCCCCGGCTAAGGCCCAGAAAGACCGGCTGCCCCCTCCTGCCTTGGGATCCCCTTCAAAGGTTGGGCCGCCACCACCACCAGATTGGGGGGCCGGACCCAGGCGCCGTCCAGTTGGCGGGGGGCCCCGGAGCAGCCAGCAAGCGCACGCTCTTTGGTGCCCAGCCGTCGAGCCCTGGGGTGTGCTGACAGTGAACGGTCAGGCTATGCCTGGCTGGAGCTGCTGCCCCAGGAAGTCTAATAAGGTCGCCATAGAATCCCTGCCTTTGCTGCAAAGCCTCTCGGCGGCGTTTGCACAGGGCCTGCTTCGCGTCCCTGCCTAGAGTCCCGGGGAACGAGCGCCAGGTTCCTTCCTTTAGTTTCACTCTGCTGCCCAGGCTCCTCCCCAGGCAGCGGCGGCGGGGAATCTCTAACTGGGGACGTGTAGATGCATAAGGATGGCGCCATCCACCGGGCGCTTCTGGCAGGAAGCGCGTCCTCAGTCCTCCTCCGAGGGAGCTGCGACCGGGACATCTAGGGCAGCAGGAGGGGTAAACATGACATTAAGAATCATGACGTTTTCCCTCTTCTCGGAGAGGAAAACCTTTCCGAGATTTTAATGGACCCATCTTCCTCTTCTAATTCTAAAATCCGAAGGAAGGCTGCCGCGCGCGGGGGTGGGGTGAGGAGGTGGGGGTGTCTGGTGTTGGGGGGGAGGCTTTCCTATGCATTGTAGAATATTTAGCATCCCCAGGTCTCCTGCACCCCACACCCAACCGTCACCCAACAAGGACAGCCAGGATGTCTCCAGATGTTGCCAGTTGTCCTCTGAGGAAGCAGAACTGGCCCAGGTGGAGAGCCACTGCCTTGAAGAAAGAAAACAGATCCTCTTTATCTGTTCATCCTGAGGGCCTAGCATAGACCTGTCCAAAAGAGAATCCTTAAATTATCACAGATTTTATTTTCTTGGGCTCCAAAATCACTCTGGACAGTGACTGCTGCCATGAAAGTTATGACAAACCTAGTGAAGTGAAGTACCCAAGTCGTGTCCGACTCTTTGCGACCCCATGGACTGTAGCCTACCAGGCTCCGCCATCCATGGGATTTTCCAGGCAAGAATACTGGAGTGGGTTGCCATTTCCTTCTCTAGGAGATCTTCCCAACCCAGGGATTGAACCCTGATCTAGCATCTGCCTGCAATGTGCGAGACCCAGGTTCGATCCCTGAGTCAGGAAAATCCCCTGGAGAAGGAAATGGCAACCCACTCCAGTATTCTCGCCTGGAAAATCCCATGGACAGAGGAGTCTGGTAGGCTACAGTCCACTGGGTCGCAAAGAGTCGAACACGACTGAGCGACAAACCTAGGCAGCATATTAAAAAGCAAAGACATCACTTTGCTGACAAAGCTATTTTTTTTCCAGTAGTCATTTATGGATGTGAGAGTTGGACCATAAAGAAGGCTGAGCGCAGAAGAATTGATGCTTCCAAACTGTGGTGCCGGAGAAGACTCTTGAGAATCCCTTGGACAGCAAGGAAATCAAACCAGTCAATCGTAAAGGAAATAAACCCTGAATACTCAATGGAAGGACTGATGCTGAAGCTGAAGCTCCAATACTTTGGCCACCTGATGCAAAGAGCCGACTCAGTGGAAAAGACCCTGATGCTGGGAAAGATTGAGAGCAGGAGAGGAGGGCAACAGAGAATAAGATGGTTGGATGGCATCACCAATTCAATGGACATGAGTTTGAGCAAACTCCAGGAGATGATGAAGGACACGGAAGCCTAGTGTGATGCAGTCCATGGGGTTGCAAAGAGTCGGACATGACTTAGTGACTGAACAACAGCAAAATTATCATAACCACCACCCTATGATGTGACCATTTTAAAGATGAAGAAACAGGTGTCCAGAGGAATAGATGCTTCCCCTCAAGGCCATAAGAGAGTGAGTAAGGGAGTTGAAAATGAACCCAGATCTATCAAACCCTGAACAGACCTACACTCCTAACAGGGAGGGAATTCTGGGAGCACAGAGGTGCTCAGAAACTGAGTTGGGAACAATACATATAGAGAAACAGGGACTTTATTTTCTGAAGTCAAACCTGGGCAGGTGGGATGAAAACCTCAGGGAGTATTTGATTTTGACATTGTCTCAGAGAAAATAAAAAAGTTGTATGGACATTGGATCTTTACAGTTAGCACCTTATGTGGCTAGAGTTTTGTTTCGTTTCCCTTCTCTGTTATATTACAAGCTCTGAGACCATGAACTCTACCTTTTCCCTCTCTGACACTTCTCTACAAAGCCCTAAATAGTATGTTTTGTTGACCCCTTTTCCCTCTATGATTTATGCTATTTGACCTACTTGCTGGCCCAGAAACTCTTAACTCACTTCCTCATTGGTGAGCTGTGCTTGGTGAACATGACCTTCATGGCCTTACAGCTGTCCCACAAAGCTCACACACTGAGCAAGAATGGACTCTTGGAGCTTTGGTAACTACAGATTAGAATCCTGAATGGACTCCTCTGCAAAAGGCCCTGGTTATTTGCTGTCCCAGAGTGACTGAGAAAAAGGTCTGGAAGAACCCCGCCCTCCAACCACTGGTACCACCAGCACAGCAAACAAACATACTCACTTCTTTCTTCTCAAGAGAAAACAAGTCAGGAACCTCACAAGTATCCCTCAGTCCTGCTACTGATCCTGCCTTTGAAAAGTTCCTCTTGGTCATTCTTTGAGCTCCTTTCCATGATTCGTTTCTTTGAACCCTCACAAGGCTACTAGGTAGACGTTATTACCCCATTTTACAGATGAGGAAATTGAAGATAGGAAAATTAAGTGACCAACCATTAAAGACTGGAGGCAGGCTTCCAACCCAGGTCTGCCTGGCACCACAGCCCTCTCTACTCTGGAAGGCTCTCTGTGCAGGACAAAACCATGTCAGGCTGAATAGTGGCATTTTGGGGAGAGGAGCTTTTTCTAAGTCACCAGATACTTCTCCTCTCCCCAGCTCCAGCATGCCAGTCATCCAGCAGTGTATTTGATAATTCCAATTTGTTCTGCTCAGACAAAATTTCCATTATTGTTCAATTTCTTTCATCAATTTTTTCTTTCACAAAGTGTGAACAAGGATTACAAATGCATGGCCAAATGGTGAGAATCAAGCTAATTAAAATTCGTTCCTTACAGTAGAGATGGAAAATTGCATTTTGAACAAAGGTGCAGGATTATTGAATTTCCATTTCACCTTTGCTTTTCCTAAGACCAATTAAAAAGTGTATAATGTGCTCTCATTTGTTGATAAAAGACTGGTATAACACCTGGCCTGGCTCTGTGTAATCTGGATTTCTTATTAGCATATTGTATAGAAGGGAAATAGAAGAAAAATAATGAAAAGAGAGAAGAAAGAATACGTTAGGTACCCTTTGATATCTGCTCTACTCCAGGGTCATTCTGGGTCTACACTAACTTGTATTCACATTTTACACTTTCCAAGTGACCTTTTGGGTCACTTAGCCGAGTGGCTTTCACACTTTAAGCTCTAATTTTTATAATAAAATCTTACATTGGCAACCAAAGTTTAAAAAAAAATACACACACTTATATATACATATATATTTATTTTTGTAAATTTAAATTTATTTTGTATACTCAAATTAACATTTACTCATATAAAATCAATCAATAACTTATACCCAAAAAAGTGAATAACACTTTGTTTACAAAGGTTCATGGTAAAATCACAGTGACTATACACTAAGTTATAAAGAGAACTTCAATAATTTTCAAAACTTATAAACAGTGTAGATAGCTTTATTAAGAATGCAGTACAACTAAAAAGTCATAACAGAACCAGGAAATTCCATCATCTCAAAAGAAAGCCAAAATGAAAATTGTAAAGTATCGAAAAAACAATGACCACAAAGAGACTTGCCTATCAGAACCTGGAGAAAATAGCTATAGGAGCTCTCAGAGAAAAATTCATAGCCCTAACTAGTTATTCTAATAAACAGGAAAGCATAACAATAAAAGAGGTTATTAAAAGAATAAAATTAAGGAAAATAAGGAGTTAATAAAGATCAAAGGAAATGTGGAAGGACCAAATAGTAGAACTAGTAAATAATTCCCCCCCAAAAAAAAATTTTTAAGTAGGACTAATCATCAAGAATGACTAGTATCAGTCTGGCAGCCTGCATCTCCCACTCCCATAGCACAGGTGTGACCCTCAGAGAGGAGAAATGAGGTGAACCCTAGGACCACTCAAACTTGTTGCCTGAGGAACTTTGCAAACCATGGGCAAGAAGAGACTCCACGCAGAGCACAGTGGAGGCAGAGGCTGCCTTCCACTTCACAGAGCACACCACTGAAGGGACTGAGGGACATAGAAAGAGTTGCAGACATTGGTGCAGAGGTTCTCTTTAGTCCTTGGCCAGAATACTTGAGTGGACATGTGGAGGTGAAACTCCAGGAACTGGGCAAAGTATGATTACTGAGGGAAGAACAAATGCTGGGGCTGTAAGCCAGACAATTCTTGAGGTCCCAAATTGCTGTGAGATGCTGAAGTTCCAACCAATGAGTGAAGAAACCTCACTTAACCAACCCTGGAGGGGCCTGACCTTAGTAGAATTAAACTAGCCACAGAGCCAAGGATACTCTAGACCTGCCTTAACAAAGATACTGACCTGAGCTATCAAACAAGGTAGCCACTAGTCACCTGTAGCACATGACACTGGAAATATGTCTAATCCAACCTGGGATCTGGGGATGTGTTGTAAGCATAAAATATATACATTTCAAAGACTTTCTATGAAAAAAAAGAATGTAAATGTAATTATTTTTATATATTGACTTCATGTTGAAATGATATAATGGCTATAATGGGTTAAATAAACTATACTGTTAAAACTAATTTCACTAATTCAAAAGGATACATGCATCCCAATGTTCCTGCTGCTGCTGCTAAGTCGCTTCAGTCGTGTCCGACTCTGTGCGACCCCATAGACGGCAGCCCACCAGGCTCCCCCGTCCCTAGGATTCTCCAGGCAAGAACACTGGAGTGGGTTGCCATTTCCTTCTCCAATGCATGAAAGTGAAAAGTGAAAGTGAAGTCGCTCAGTCATGTCTGACTCTCAGCGACCCCATGGACTGCAGCCTACCAGGCTCCTCCGTCCATGGGATTTTCCAGGCAAGAGTACTGCAGTGGGGTGCCATTGCCCAATGTTCATAGCAGCATTATTTACAATTGGCAAGTTATAGAGCAACCTGAGTATCCATCAACAGATGAACAGAGAAGGAAGATGTGAGATACACACACACACACACACACACACACACACACACACACACACGCACACACGCACACATACACACAGAGACATGGAATCCTACTCAGCCATTAAAAAGACTAAAATTTTGCCATTTGGAGCAATATGGGTGGACTTGGCATCAGGCTAAGTGAAACAGGTCAGACAGAGAAAGACAAATGCTGCATGATATCACATATATGTGGATTCTACAAACTACAACAAACTATTGATATAACAAAAAAGAAACAGACTCACAGATATAGAAAACAAACGAGTGGTTGCCAGTGGGGAGAGGGAAGAGGGGACAGGCAATATAGGGGTAGGAGATTAAAAGGTACAAACTATTAGGTAGAAAATAAGCTGCAAGGATATACTATGCTACATGGAGGATATCACTAGTATTTTATAATAACTATAAATGGAGTATGATCTTGAAAAATTGTGAAACACTATATTGTACACATGTTTTTTTATATAATACTATACACATCAACAATACTTCCAATTTTAAAAATAATAAAAGTAATTTCATCTTTCTTTTTACTTTTTAATGTGGCTATTAGAATATTTTAAATTTGATGTGGCTTATATTTGTGGTTTACAGGATACCTATGGGTTAGTATGCAAATATGGGCACAATAAAGGGCAGAAACGGTATGGACCTAACTGAAGCAAAAGATATTAAGAAGAGGTGGCAGGAATACACAGAAGAACAGTACAAAAAAGATCTTCATGACCCAGATAACCACGATGGTTTGATCACTCACCTAGAGCCAGATATCCTAGAACGTGAAGTCAAGTGGGCCCTACAAAGCATCACTACGAACAAAGCTAGTGGAGGTAATGGAATTCCAGTTGAGTTATTTCAAACCCTAAAACATGATGCTGTTAAAATGCTGCACTCAATATGCCAGCAAATTTGGAAAACTCAGCAGTGGCCACAGGACTGGAAAAGGTCAGTTTTCATTCCAATCCCAAAGAAAGTCAAAGCCAAAGAATGTTCAAACTACCACACAATTGTACTCATCTCACACGGCAGCAAAGTAATGCTCAAAATTGTCCAAGCCAGGCTTCAACAGTACATGAACTGTGAAATTCCAGATGTTCAAGCTGGATTAGGAAAGGCAGAGGAACCAGAGATCAAATTGCCAACATCTGCTGGATCATTGAAAAAGCAAGAGAGTTCCAGGAAAACGTCTACTTCTGCTTTATTGACTATGCCAAAGCCTTTGACTGTGTGGATCACAACAAATTGTGGAAAATTCTTCAAGAGATGGGAATACCAGACCACCTGACCTGCCTTCTGAGAAATCTGTATGCAGGTCAAGAAGCAACAGTTAGAACCGGACATGGAACAACAGACTGGTTCCAAATTGGGAAAGGAGTATGTCAAGGCTGTATATATATGTCACCCTGCTTACTTAACTTATATGCAGAGTACATTATATGAAATACCAGGCTGGATGAAGCACAAACTTGAATCAAGATTTCCAGGAGAAATATCAATAACCTCAGATACGTAGATGACACCACCCTTATGGCAGAAAGCAAAGAAGAACTAAAGAGCCTCTTGATGAAAGTGAAAGAAGAGAGTGAAAAAGTTGGCTTAAAGCTCAACATTCAGAAAACTAAGATCATGGCATCTGGTCCCATCACTTCATGGCAAATAGATTGGGAAACAATGGAAACAGTGAGAGACTTTATTTTGGGGGGCTCCAAAATCACTGCAGATGGTGACTGCAGCCATGAAATTAAAAGACGCTTGCTCCTTGGAAGAAAAGCTATGGCCGACCTAGACAGCATATTAAAAAGCATAGACATTACTTTGCTGACCAAGGTCCATCTAGTCAAAGCTATGGTTTTTCCAGTAGTCATGTATGAATGTGAGAGTTGGACTATAAAGAAAGCTGAGCACAGAAGAAATGATGCTTTTGAACTGTGGTGTTGGAGAATACTTGAGAGTCCCTTGGACTGCAAGGAGATCCAACCAGTCCATCCTAAAGGAGATCAGTCCTGGGTGTTCATTGGAAGGACTGATGCTGAAGCTGAAACTCCAATACTCTGGCCACCTGATGTGAAGAACTGACTCATTGGGAAAGACCCTGATGCTGTGAAAGATTGAAGGCAGGAGGAGAAGGGGATGACAGAGGTTGAGATGGTTGGATGGCATCACCGACTCGATGGACATGGGTTTGGGTAAATTCTGGGAGTTGGTGATGGACAGGGAGGCCTGTCATAATGCAGTCCATGGAGTCGCAGAGAGTCAGACACGACTGAGCAACTGAACTGAACTGAACTGATGCGTTGAGAGACCCCCTGAAGAAGAAAATGGCAACCCACTCCAGTATTCTTGCCTGGGAAATCCCAAGGACAGAGGAGCCTGGCTGGCTACAGTCCATAGGGTCACAAGAGTCAATACAACTTAGTGACTAAACCACCACCACCACAAGAATATTTTAAATTTCATGTGGCTTGCATTTGTGGCTCACATGATACCTATGGAACTGTGATACTATAAACAGAAGCATATAATGAAACAAAAGACAAAATCCAAGAAAAAAATCCAAATACTTATAGAAATTTCATTTATGATAACAGTAACATTTCAAATCAGTAGGGACAGATTGTTCAGGAACTGGTATTGGGACAATAGATTTTTAAAAATAGGATTTTAAAAATCTTTATCATAATATAAGTTTAGGTAATATAAATTCCAGGTAGATCAAAGATTAAAATCTTTGGACTGTAATCATTAAGAAAATCATTAAAGGACAGAATAAAACACCAGAGAATTTTAATATTTAAATTTTTTATCTTATGACATAAATGCTAGAAGCTATGAATAAAAAGGTTGATAAACTTTAATAAAAGTAAAGCTCCACAAGGGAAGAAATACTAGCCAATTTAAATGACAAATAACAAACCTACAGAAAATATATGCAATTGATGTTACACATTAATGAGTAATTTCCACAGTGACCCAAAACATACAAAAATATACATGCATGCTGTCTCTCAGTTGCATCCAACTCTTTGTGACCCTGCAGACTGCAGCACGCCAGGCTGCTCAGTCCATGAGACTTTCCAGGCAAGACACTGGAGTGGGTTACCATTTCCTCCTCCAGGGGATCTTCCCAACCCAGGGATCAAAGCTGTGTCTCCTGCACTGCAGGTGGATTCTTTACTACTGAGCCATCAGGGAAGCATAAAAATGTGCATTTTTCCCAAAGTTGATGTACAGAATCAGTGTAACCCCCTCAAATTTCAAACAATTTTTTTCTTTATAAACTTGGTAAGCTAATTCTAAAATTAAAAAATTTAAGAGACCCAAATCAGCAAGATACTCTGAGATGAGAGGACTTGGCTATACCATATATGAAGAGTTATTATAAAGCCACACTTCATAAGGCAGTATGGCTTTGACACTGCTGCTGCTGCTGCTGCTGCTGCTAAGTCGCTTCAGTCGTGTCCGACTCTGTGCGACCCCATAGACGGCAGCCCACCAGGCTCCCCCGTCCCTGGGATTCTCCAGGCAAGAACACTGGAATGGGTTGCCATTTCCTTCTCCAATGCATAAAAGTGAAAAGTGAAAGTGAAGTTGTTCAGTCACGTTCAACTCTTTGCAACCCCATGGACTGTAGCCCACCAGGCTCCTACATCCATGGGATTTCCCAGGCAAGAACACTGGAGTGGGGTGCCATCACCTTCTCCTGGCTTTGACACTAGGATGCATATAAAAATAAAACAAAGATACAGAAGGGATAGCATGGAAATGAACCCACATTTGTCTGGACAGGGTTTTTGACAGAGGTGGCACTGAGGTCAGAGTAGAAGAGATGTTCTTTTCCATTGCTGTAGTAGATGACTACCTTGACTTGTAGCACTTGCCAAAATCCATGGTATAAAACTCCCATGATGGCTGATTTCAAGCTACACCCACTTAAACAATCTACTCACAGAACTTCTGTGGTTTTAACCACCTACTCTGATGAGTTCCAAGACACCACTCTTCTCAGTAAATGCTATTTGGTACAGTCAAGTATCCATTTGGATAACATCTGGAGAATCCCAGGGACGGGACAGCCTGGTGAACTGCCGTCTATGGGGTCGCACAGAGTCGGACACGACTGAAGCGACTTAGCAGCAGCAACAGCATCAAGCAAGAAGATGACCCAATTTAAATATGAACCAAAGAAAAAATCACAAAAGAAAAGTCCAGATGGACAATAAACAATAAACTTCTTTAACAGTTGGGGAAATGCAAACTAAAACACAAACTAAAAACACAAACACACCTACCAGATTGCCTAACATTTAAAGACAATGGATACCGTCTGTCCCTGAAGCTGTGGAGTAATGGTGACTCTTGTAAACTGCAGATGATAGAGTAAGTTGGTACCACCACTTTGGAAAAGAGTTTGGCAGCATCAACTAAAGTTAGATATAACATATCTTGTGAGCCAGCAGTTCCTCTCCTAGGTATATATCTACAGCTCATGTCAACATAATGCATAAATAAGAATGTATATAGCAACATTATCAGTAATTACCCCAACCTAAAAAAAAAAAAAACAAAAAATATCCATCTATAGGAAGATAAATAACAAAATGTAGCATATTTGTAGAAGGAACTACCATACATCCCTGAAAAGACATATACTGCCTCTACGAAAACAATGTGATTGAATCTTACAACCATAAGGATGGATGAAGGAAGTAAGACTCAAAAGAATAGTGAGTCAATTTATATAACATTTAAATACAGATAAAACAATAATATTGGGGGGATATTTATACATTTATATAGCCTCAGAGATATTACGAGTTTCATTCCAGACCACTGTAATAAAGCAAAAAGCTCAATAAAATGAGTCACAGGAATTTCTTGGTTTCCTGGTACATATGAAAGTTACGTTTACACTATACCATGGTCTATTACATGTGCAGTGGCATTGTGTCCAAAAAACAATGTACATACCTTAGTTAAAAAATACTTTATTCCTAAAAAACTGCTAGTCATCTGAGCTTCAGTAAGTCATAATCTTTATTCCACAGTTAACATCAAAGATCAGTGATCACAGATCACCATAACAAATATAATAATGAAAAAGTTTGGAATTTAGTGAGAGTTACCAAAATGTGACACAGAGATACAGTGACCAAATGCTGTTGGGAAAAATGGTGCTGATAGGCTTGCTCAATGCATGACTGCCACAAACCTTCAGTTTGAAAAAAACAACAACATCATCTGTGAAGCACAATTAAGTGAAGTGTAATAAAATGAGATATATGTATAGAAGGCAGCAGAGGATGAGATAAATGGCATCACGGACTCAACTGACATGAATCTGAGCAAACTCTGGAAGATAGTGAAGGACAGGGAAGTCTGGCATGCTGCAGTCCATGGCGTAGCAGACATGACTTAGCGACTGAACAACAATGAAATATGGGGATACATAGGATAAAACTGTTCATTTATTTATAAAGATAAGATGGAAGTCACCTCCTGTGGGTGGATGGAGGGGCGTGACCTGGAGAGGACCCAACGGATGGAGGTGGAGTCTTCTGAGTGCTGACAATATTTATTTACCTGAGTAGTTGTTCAGTCACCCAGTTGTGTCTGACTTCTTGTGATCCCAGGGACTGCAGCACACCAGGCCTCCCTGTCCCTCACCATCTCCCGAAGTTTGCCCAAGTTCATGTCCATTGCATCGGTGATGCTGTCCAGCCATTTCATCCTCTGATGTCCTCTTCTTATGCCCTCAATCTTTCCCAGCATCAGGGTCTTTTCCAATGAGTCAGCTCTTTGCATCAGGTGACCAAAATACTGGAGCTTCAGCTTCAGCATTGGTCCTTCCAACGAGCATTTAGGGTTGATTTTCTTTAGGATTGACTGGTTTGATCTCCTTGACGTCCAAGTGACTGTCAGGAGCCTTCTCCAGCAACTCAGTTTGAAGGCACCAATGCTTTGGCACTCTGCCTTCTTTTGCGGTCCATCTCTCACAACCGTACATGACCACTGGGAAGACCACAGACTCGACTATATGGACCTTTGTTGACAGAGTAATGTCTCTGCTTTTCAACACACTGTCAAGGTTTGTCATAGCTTTCCTGCTAAGAATCAGTCATTTTCTGATCTGATTTCATGGTTGCAGTCACTATCCACAGAGTAGTTGTTACATGGCAATAATTACCTGATGTTTTGCTTTATAACTTTTAATGTTCAGTTATTTAT
The DNA here is from genome assembly GCF_029378745.1 of Bos indicus. Lineage (NCBI taxonomy): Eukaryota > Metazoa > Chordata > Mammalia > Artiodactyla > Bovidae > Bos > Bos indicus. The sequence continues at coordinate 65,175,157 of NC_091761.1, forward strand.
GTCTTATGGACCTTGTGCATTTATATATCACAATACTGTAAAACAAAACTTTTTAAAGAGGGAAACACCCACATGAGCCACCTGGATTAGCTGAGTCAATCCTGCTGTTCACTCAGTGATATGACGGTACTGCAGCCGGATCACTCTCACAGTGACAACAGTGGTGTGCTCAGTCGTGTCTGACTCTTTGCTACCCCACGGACTAGAGCCCACCAGGCTCCTCTATCCATGAGGTTTTTCAGGCAAGAATACTGGAGTGGGATCTTCCTGGCCCAGGGATTAAACCGGTGTCTCCTACATCTCCCGAATCAGCAAGCAGATTTTTTACCACTGCGCCACCTGGGAAGCCCCGACAACAGTGGTAACAGCTCCCATTATTAAATACCTATTGTGCCCAGACACCAGGCTTGTTCAATGTTCAAAACAGCCCTGAAAGTTAAGGGTCATTATCCCTATTTACATATCTATAAATCACACATCAAATGCCTCCTCGCCAGTCTACGCAGGAGCCTGTCCACATTCCTTGCAGTGCTCACTATCTAGATGAGCATAGGATCAATGACAAGTTGGACTCCAAAGAATCATTAGCATGTACCCTGGAGACTTCTTTCCTTTTTCCTTCATCCCTGGAACGCCATCTGGCAAACAGCCTAGGTCCCAAGAACAGGGCTGGGGAGGCCTCATGGAAAATGGCATGCTTCATGAAGACTCAGTGCACAGACCTGATGGAATGCTGTGCCACCTCCATTCTTAGGCCTCGCCAAGAGGCCCCCAGTTTCTAGTAGGAAACAGGTATTAATAATGCGAGTTTTTACCACTGTTGTCGCCATGAGAGTGATCTTGCTGCAGCACTGTCAGCCCACTGGGTGAACAGCAGAACTGACTCAGCTAATCCAACAGGCTGAGTGGGTGTTCTTACTCTTTAAAATGTTTTGTTTTACAGTGTTATGATATACAAATGCATAGAGCCCATAAGATATAAAAAACTGCATATTAAAAATCACAAAGCAAAGCATCATGTAGTTACTGTCATGTAACAACTAGAGAGGAGCCTGGCACGATGCAGTCCATGGGGGTCACAGAGAGTTGGACATGACTTAGGGACTGAACAACTACTACCTAGGTAAAGAAACAGAATATTGTCAGCACCCAGAAGACCCCACCTCCATCCCATGGGTCCTTTCTAGGTCACACACCTCCACCCACCCACAGGAGGTGACCTCCATCCTTTAAGACATTTCTTAGTGTTAGGTTCCCTTTCTTTCCCCATTGAGAAAAAGTGACTAAGAAAAGAAAAAGGTTCTCTTTGGTTTGGGTAAACCACTGAGTTATGGTTTTAGTTTGGCTCTCATCTTTTCTTCTTCTTTTAACTTGGATATTTTGTGCTCGCTGAAATAATAGACTCCTCATTTGTAGGGGAGTCTCTCTGCTACCGATTAAGCTCTCCATCCAAGAGAGACAGACAGCCCCTGAAAGTAGAGTGGCCTTCAGTCTAGGGCACCCTGAGGGAGACAAGAAAAAAACACTCACCCCAGCATGTCCCCACCCTATGTCTCTGTGAAGTTGCTGCAAGCCAATGGGCAGAAAACACCTACCACCTGGGCTGCTCCCCCACTGCATGGCTTGCACATTGCTTGCTCAGAGCAGAGGAAAATAGCAGTGCCTTGACTTTCTGTGCTTCTACCATATCCAACCTGGGGTGGGAGGTAGGAGGAAGGTTCGAGAGAGAGGGGACATATGTATACTTATGGCTGATTCATGTTGATCTATGGCAGAAACTAATATAATATTGTAAAGCAATTATCCTCCAATTTAAAATAAATAACTTTATTTTTTTTAGAGTACCCCTGAGCCTTGATCTCCTGATCATAAAATTTTCCAAGCAAAGAACAAATTATCTTGTCTTGCCTGGCACTGCTGTCCCAGCCCACTTAGGAAGAAACCGCACACAGCCCCAGCCCCAGTGACTGTTCAAGGATATGGTGTTTTTTTAGGCTTGATGGAAATTTCAGTGACATCTTATAAAGCACTCTATTGTCCACCACCTCTTACTATTATTAGTGAATTTGCATAAAAATTGTCTGGCATATGATCCATACCCATATATGTATTAGCTCTTGGGAAAGAGATGGTATGATTCAGTGGGTCCAAGCACAGACTCTGCAGCCAACCTGCTTGGATTGGAATCTACTGCCCTCCAGTTGTGCAGCCTTTGGCACCATTCTTCTCTCTCTGGGCCCCAGTTCCTCATCTTTCAATTTCAGCTTAAATAACAGTACCCACCTCAAAATGTGGTTTGCAGAACCAAATGGCATAGTACAAGTAAAACACAGAACAATACCAGGCACAAGGAAAGTGCTAGATCGGGGTTGACTGTCATTAATGCCATGCCCACAGTCCATTAGCTGCTGCTGCTCTTACTGCTGGAACTGTGGCTCTGCAAGGTCCTAAAGCACATTCTAAACACCCCGGGTACCATTATGGTGTGAGCTAGGATTCAGTGCTAAGTACATCTCCCTGAATTCCACTCAAATTAAATCAACAGATAACAGGTTCAGTGTATTCTTTTTGGAAAGCACCATGGGGAATATAAAGCAGTAAGACAGTCACACCTCTGTAGGAAGTCAAGCCAGGGGCACATAAATTGTGAGATATCATAAGACAGTCACTGGCAAGTTAATGGTGGCAGCAGTAAGTGCTACAGATACATTAAAGTGGCATCTGTCTTCACAGGCAAGGCAAGATTCCTAGCCTCTGAAAACTGGGGATGCATATATGAAATGTAGGGAATCTTCATAATAACCAGATATTTCATTCTGCAGAACTCGCTATTTTCAAGCAGACCACACAACACAGAGAACTGACTGAACAACTGAACTCTATACTCTCTAACTTAATCGTCACTAAATATGAGCTTTGAGTGGCTTACAGAGATATGGCAATTAATTGGCAATAGGCCAGCATGGAGACATATTCTGTGGCCTTATGGTGCTTTTTCTAAGGCTCAATGAAATGCCTACTCTCAGAGGGATGGCAAGTGTGACCACAGTTTCATGAACATCCCTCGTGTGCTGGTGGGTTCATCAGCCTATTTGACAGACTTCAGAACAAGTGGCACCCCTGCCCCACTCCCTGTTTAAATGCAGGCTGCCTTGTGAAAAACCCTTTGGTGAATTAATAAACAAGCAACCAAACACACAGAAAACACACCAACTTCCTGAACTAAAATCAGCTGCTCAAAACCACAGTTTCTTATCTTTAAAAATGGAGACAAAAAAAAAAAAAAAAAAGTGCTGATAGACCCTGTCCTACCAATGACTGTACTTAGTCTACTTAGTTCTGACCACCCAGAGGTTACACCCTCATTGCCTTTGTCTTTAGAGCTTACAGTGTGTACGGAATGGGCTGGTTGAGTTCAAAGGTACAGAAACAAAAAAAAGCTGTAGAAGGCAAGGCCAGCTAAAGGTAGCTGCTTTGAGCACTGAAGCTGGACTAACCTGTCAGCTGGGAGATGTTTATCTTTCTCCCTCAGCTCACAGTTTGGATGAAATATGCATTTGTGGATCCAGCCAGCATTGTTAGTCTATGAGATAATGTTTGTTCTCGGTTCCGAACTTTTGACCACAACCCATTTTAAGTTGGGAATAAAAAAACAAAGACTTGCATTGTTAATATCTTTCCCCCATTCTTAATACCATCTTTTCTCCATTGTGGAATGTCTGTAGTTTGACAAATATGAGGAAGAAAAAACTCTCTCTTGAGTCCTTCTGATGACTATGTTCCAACAATAAATATGTTTCCCATTATTCCAAAGAGATAAGTCAAAAAAGAATGGAAAACGGGGAGGGATGGCTTTCACCCAAAACTCAAGCAGCAGGTCCTCTGCCTCTCTGCCTCCGAGAGAACAATCAAAGCCAAGCATGTCCTCATCTCTCGCCCTTCAAACACGCTGGATGTATACTCTTCAGAGAGAGACCAAGGATTTGCGTGGAAACAACTAATGGCTTGGTGTCTATGACTATGAAAATTGCACTGGGCCAGAATCCAGGACTCCTCAGCAGATGGAATTGGCATGAAGTGTTGTATTTTCTGCAAGAATCAACACTGTAGGTCTGGCCTCTTCTTTGAGCTGTTGGGCAGTTAGCCCAGAGTCCATGGATATACGCTCTGGCAATTCTGATACTCACTGTTGTCACCAGGATGTCCCATATGGGCCCCCTCTTATCACCAGCTCAAGTGTGCCAGAACAGGTGGGTGCATGCCAGTTGAGGGACAGACAAGAAGCATGTCCTGACTGGTTTGATTTGCCATCATTGCTTGCTTGGGCAGGCACTTGGGTTTCATGGACTGAGAAGCCATCAAATGCAAAGCCCTGATAATTTAGAAAAATCTTTTTCAAAGGATACATAAGACACCATGACTGCTGCCTGTCGGTCTCACAGGCTTACTGTGAATGATTAATCTACACATGGAAACTCTGGAGGATTATCAGGGACCAGTATGTGAATGGCACCCTCAGCGGGAAAGGACAAGCTTTCATAATGATATTCAAGACCTGCACTCATCTAACTTTCCAACATTATATTAACCCTGTATAGCAGACAGAGGATGAGGTGGTTGGATGGCAGCACCAACTCAACGAATATGAGTTTGAGCAAACTCCAGGAGCTAGTGAAGAACAGGGAAGACCACATGCTGCAGTCCACAGGGTCACAAAGAGTTGGACATGACTTAGCAGCCGAACTCAGGGCTTCCCTTGTGGCTCAGAGCAGTGGCCACAGGACTGGAAAAGGTCAGTTTTCATTCCAATCCCAAAGAAAGGAAATGCCAAAGAATGCTCAAACTACCACACAATGTTCATCTCACATGCTAGTAAAGTAATGCTCAAAATTCTCCAAGCCAGGCTTCAGCAATACGTGAACTGTGAACTTCCAGATGTTCAAGCTGGTTTTAGAAAAGGTAGAGGAACCAGAGATCAAATTGCCAACATCTGCTGGCTCATTGAAAAAGCAAGAGTTCCAGAAAAACATCTATTTCTGCTTTGTTGACTATGCCAAAGCTTTTGACCATGTGGATCACAATAAACTGTGGAAAATTCTGAAGGAGATGGGACTATCAGACCACCTGACCTGCCTCTTGAGGAACCTGTATGCAGGTTAGGAAGCAACAGTTAGAACTGGACATGGAACAACAGACTGGCTCCAAATAGGAAAAGGAATACGCCAAGGCTGTATATTGTCACCCTGCTTGTTTAACTTATATGCAGAGTACATCATGAGAAATGCTGGGCTGGAGGAAGCACAAGCTGGAATCAAGATTGCCAGGAGAAATATCAATAACCTCAGATATGCAGATGACACCACCCTTATGGCAGAAAGTGAAGAGGAACTGAAGAACCTCTGATGAAAGTGAAACAGGAGAGTGAAAAAGGTGTCTTACAGCTCAACATTCAGAAAATGAAGATCATGGCATCTGGTCCCATCACTTCATGGCAAATAGATGGGGAAACAGTGGCTGACTTTATTTTTTGAGGCTCTAAAATCACTGCAGATGGTGATTGCAGCCATGAAATTAAAAGACACTTACTCCTTGGAAGGAAAGTTATGACCAACCTAGACAGCATATTAAAGATCTGAGACATTACTTTGTCCACAAAGGTCCATCTAGTCAAGGCTATGGTTTTTCCAGTAGTCGTGTATGGATATGAGAGTTGGACTATAAAGAAAGCTGAGCACCAAGGAATTGATGCTTTTGAACTGTGGTGTTGGAGAAAACCCTTGAGGTCCCTTGGACTGCAAGGAGATCCAACCAGTCCCTCTTAAAGCAGATCAGTCCTGGGTGTTCATGGGAAGGACTGATTTTGAAGCTGAAACTCCAATACTTTGGCCACCTGATGGGAAGAGCTGACTCATTTGAAAAGACCCTGAGGCTGGGAAAGATTGACGGCAGGAGGAGAAGGGGACAACAGAGGATGAGATGGTTGGATGGCATCACTGACTCAACGGACATGGGTTTGGGTATACTCCGGGAGTTGGTGATGGACAGGAAAGCCTGGCGTGCTGCAGTTCATGGGGTCACAAAGAGTCAGACACGACTGAGCAACTGAACTGAAGTGAACTGTGGCTCAGATGGTAAAAACACTGCCTGCAATGCAGGAGTGGAGAAGGCAATGGCACCCCACTGCAGTACTCTTGCCTGGAAAATCCCATGGACAGAGAAGCCTGGTAGGCTGCAGTCCATGGGGTCGCTAAGAGTCAGACATGACTGAGAAACTTCACTTTCACTTTTCACTTTCATGCATTGGAGAAGGAAATGGCAACCCACTCCAGTGTTCTTGCCTGGAGAATCCCAGGGATGGAGGAGCCTGGTGGGCTGCCGTCTATGGGGTCGCACAGAGTCGGACATGACTGAAGTGACTTAGCAGCTTAGCAGCAGCAATGCAGGAGACCCAGGTTTGATCCCTGGGTTGGGCAGATCCCCTGGAGAAGGAAATGGGAACCCACTCCAGTATTTTTGTGTGGAGAATTCCATGGACAGAGGAGCCTGGCCATGGGGTCACAAAGAGTCGAATGTGACTGAGCAACTAGCACTTTCACTTTCACTTTAGTGAGCGACTGAACAACAATAACAAAAGCAGATTTTATGTTTCAAAGGCGGCAGGTAGACAGATAAGACTTTCTAACACACATAGGGCACTGCTGGCAGCAAGTCAACTATCTCTACCATGGACAGCTTACTGGCTTTGGATATTTTTTTCTTTTTCTAAATAAGGATGTTGCAAAACTTTTACAAGACTGTCAAGGTGGCTATTAGACAAACTGAAGCAACTTGAGGGGCTTCAGCAGTCAGGCACTTGGGAGAAACCCATTTGCTGTTTCTTTGCTGTTGGTCACTAAGGTAACGGACAAGAGAATCACCTGTCAACACTTACCTGCTCAATTCTCACACCTGCCAATGGGAAAGAACAGCTTCCCCACTGCACCTTAAACATGGACTTTAGGTTTTATCTTGTAGAAGTATCATTAAATGGTAAATGATAATATTTTCCTGTTGTTTCTGGGTGGAATCATGCCCCCTCCCCAATATGCTGAAGTCCTAATCTCCAGCATCTGTGAATGGGACCTTATCTGGCTACAGTCTTTGCAGGTATAATCAATTTCCATGGAACTGGATACTAATCCAGTGTGACTGGTGTCCTTATAAGAGAAGAGACATGGAGGCAAGTGCAGACAGAGGGAAGAGTATGTGAAGAAAAGACAGATGCACAGAGAGAACCCCTTATAAACTTTGGTTGCAAAGACAGACAGTGGAGGGACTTCCCTGGAGGTCTGGTTGTTAAGACTTCACCTTCCAAAGCAGGAGGTGTGGGTTTGAACTCTGGTTGGGGAGCTAAGATCCCACATGCCTCTCGGCCAAAGTAACAAAATATAAAACAGAAGCCATATTGTAGCAAACTCAATAAAGACTTTAAAAATGGTCCAGATTTTTTAAAAAGGACAGCTTGCTAGCTCCTGACCCAAATCCCCCCTTAAGTAACAAAGTGCACATTTCCTTAATACATCCCCCAATATAGCTCTCAGTTGAGTCCCTTTCCATGAACTGTCCTCAGAAAAAGGGAGCTGCTTCATCCAAGGTCATACTCCCTTCTAGTGGCAGCCTAGACTCAGTGATTGGTATATATGGTGGCACACAAGCCCAACTCCCTTTCCTTCATTGAGGACAACTCTAAAAGATAATCCATACTCTCAGGGAGATCCTCTGAGTCTTTGGGGTGATTGCATCACAGCTCAACTTTTCCTTGCCCAATTCTGCCTTCTTCATTTCCCACCAGGTAATGACCCCAAAACACTTCCTAAATAAATCTAACGCATGGCTCCCAGTGCCTAGGAGTCTCAGCAGGAGCAAGAAAATAAAAGACAGGAAATATTTGAAAAACTAACAAGAATATCCCAGTATAATAGGTAGGAAATCAATAGAATGACAGACTCAAGTAAATAGCAGAAAAGATGAGAGAGAAAATCTTCATTATGTAACACCAACTGAGGGGAAAGCAATTCAGTTCTGGCAAATCTCCTGTAATGAAGTGCAGACCTCACAAATTGAGAGTTCCACAAGATTTTCCTCACTGTGGATACCAGCTTCATGTTCAGGAGGTCCTCAGACAACCTGTATTTCTGACTCAGTTCAGTTCAGTTCAGTCGCTCAGTTGTGTCCGACTCTTTGCAACCCCATGAATCGCAGCACGCCAGGCCTCCCTGTCCATCACCAACTCCCGAAGTTCACTCAGACTCACGTCCATCGAGTCAGTGATGCCATCCAGCCATCTCATCCTCTGTCATCCCCTTCTCCTCCTTCCCCCAATCCCTCCCAGCATCAGAGTATTTTCCAATGAGTCAACTCTTCGCATGAGGTGGCCAAAGTACTGGAGTTTCAGCTTCAGCATCATTCCTTCCAAAGAAATCCCAGGGCTGATCTCCTTCAGAATGGACTGGTTGGATCTCCTTGCAGTCCAAGGGACTCTCAAGAGTCTTCTCCAACACCACAGTTCAAAAGCATCAATTCTTCGGCGCTCAGCTTTCTTCACAGCCCAACTCTCACATCCATACATGACCACAGGAAAAACCATAGCCTTGACTAGACGGACCTTTGTTGGCAAAGCAATGTCTGTGCTTTTCAATATGCTATTTAGGTTGGTCATAACTTTCCTTCCAAGGAGTAAGCGTCTTTTAATTTCATGGCTGCAGTCACCATCTGCAGTGATTTTGGAGCCCAAAAAAATAAAGTCTGACACTGTTTCCACTGTTTCCCCATCTATGTCCCATGAAGTGATGGGACCAGATGCCATGATCTTCGTTTTCTGAATGTTGAGCTTTTAGCCAACTTTGTCACTCTCCACTTTCACTTTCATCAAGAGGCTTTTTAGTTCCTCTTCACTTTCTGCCATAAGGGTGGTGTCATCTGCGTATCTGAGGTTATTGATATTTCTTCTGGCAATCTTGATTCCAGCTTGTGCTTCCTCCAGCCCAGCATTTCTCATGATGGACTCTGCATATAAGTTAAATAAGCAGGGTGACAATATACAACCTTGACGTACTCCTTTTCCTATTTGGAGCCAGTCTGTTGTTCCATATCCAGTTCTAACTGTTGCTTCCTGACCTGCATATAGGTTTCTTAAGAGGCAGGTCAGGTGGTCTGGTATTCCCATCTCTTTCAGAATTTTTCACAGTTTATTGTGATCCACACAGTCAAAGGCTTTGGCATAGTCAATAAAGCAGAAATAGATATTTTTCTGGAACTCTCTTGCTTTTTCCATGATCCAGAGGATGTTGGCAATTTGATCTCCGGTTCCTCTGCCCTTTCTAAAACCAGCCTGAACATCTGGTCTGTCTGACTGACATACTATAAATGTCAGGGTTCCACAACATCATGTTCAATCATTTGCTGAAGTGATTCACAGGATTCAAGGAAGTGCTATTCTTACAATTATAGTTTTATGATAAAGGATATGAGTCAGGAAGAGCCAAATAAAGAGACACAGAGGATGAGTTCTGGGAGGGTCCTAAACACAGAGCTTCTGTGCCCTCTCCCTACAGAATCAGGGTGCATCACACCTACTGGTACATCGATTCATCCACAGACAAGGAGGTTCCACTGTGCCCAGAGTCCAGAGTTTTTATTGGGGTTTCATTACTTAGGGCCTGCTTGATTAAATCTTTAACCACAGGGTTGAACTCAATCTCCAGCTACTCGTCCCCTCTCTGGAGGTCAGGCTGGGTCTATAATCCAAATGTTCTAAAATCATGGTTGGTATTTCTGGTGACCAGCTCCCATTCTGACCCCTATATAGCAGTCCACTATTTCCTACCACTCAAGAAATTTCAAGGATTTAAGAAGTTCATGCCAGGAAACTAAGAAAAGACAAAATAAATTATTCAACACCTAAATGAGAGATAAATTCCTGATTTAAAAAAGAGCTGATTACCTACAAAAATCACTTGAAATCACACTTCTCATCAATACCCCTGGAGAAAAGAAGTCTTCTGAGTATTTTCAAAATGTGGAAAGAAAGTAACTTAGTCCTTTGAAATGTGTGTATGTTCAAATAACAGATCATTTTAAAAAATAGTTCTGTGCCACTTTCAGTTCAGTTCAATCACTCAGTCGTGTCCGACTCTTTGCGACCCCATGAATCACAGCACGCCAGGCCTCCCTGTCCATCACCAACTCCCGGAGTTCACTCAAACACATGTCCATCGAGTTTGTGATGCCATCCAGCCATCTCATCCTCTGTGGTCCCCTTCTCCTCCTGCCCCCAATCCCTCCCAGCATCAGGGTCTTTTCCAATGAGTCAACTCTTCGCATGAGGTGGCCAAAGTACTGGAGTTTCAGCTTCAGCATCTGTCCTTCCAGAGAACACCCAGGACTGGTCTCCACTTTATCACATGCAAATTCATGGAACACCACTGCTATCTTTATTTTTTTAATTGAAGTATAGTTGATTTACAGTATTGTGTTATTGTCAGTTGTACCGTGCAGTGATTCAGTTTTATATATATATATATATATCCATGCTTAGTTGCTCAGTTGTGTCTGACTCTTTGCAACCCTACAAACTGTAGTCCCCTGGCTCTTCTATCCATGGGATTTCCTAGACAAGAATACTGGAGTGGGTTGTCATTTCCTTCTCCAATGGATCTTCCTGACCCAGGGATCGAACCCATGTCTCCTGTGTCTCCTGCATTTCAGGCAAATTCTTTATCCACTGAGCCATCAGGTAAGCCCCCATACATATATTTTTTTCCAGATTGCTTTCCATTATAGATTACAAGATACTGAATGTAGTTTACTGTTGAACACAATAAATGCTTGTTATCTATTCGATATATAGTAGTAGCGTGTATCTGTTAATCCCATACTCTTAATTTATCCTTTCTTCCTCAACTTTTCCCTGTGGTAACTATAAGTTTGTTTTCTATGTCTGTGAGGTCTGTTTCTATTGTGTAAATAAGCTCATTTGTATTATTTTTATATTTCACATATGCTGCTGCTAAGTCGCTTCAGTCGTGTCCAACTCTGTGCAACCCCATAGACAGCAGCCCACCAGGCCACACCGTCCCTGGGATTCTCTAGGCAAGAACACTGGAGTGGGTTGCCATTTCCTCCTCCAATGCATCAAAGTGAAAAGTGAAAGTGAAGTTGCTGAGTGGTGTCCGACTCTTAGCGACCCCATGGACTGCAGCCTACCAGGCTCCTCTGTCCATGGGATTTTCCAGGCAAGAGTACTGGAGTGGTGTGCCATTGCCTTCTCCCATATTTCACATATAAGTGATATCATATAGCATTTGCCATTCTCCATCTGACATGCTTCATTTAGTATGATAACCTCTAGGTCCATCCATGTTTCTGCAAATGGCATAATTTCATTCTTTTTATGGATGAGCAACATTCCGTTGTAGTAATATATTAATTAATATATTATACGAATATATTAATACACTCATTAATGTAGTCTTCTTTATCCATTCATCTGTTGAGGACACAGGTTGTTTCCATGTTTTGGCTACCGTAAATAGTGCTGCCATGAACACTGGGGTACGTGTATCTTTTCAAATTCGTATTTTCATTTTTTTCAGATGTGTACCCAGGAGTGGAATTGCTGCGTCGTATGGTAGCTCTATTTTCAGTCTTATGAGAAACCTCTTTACTATTTTTCACAGTGGCTGTACCAATTTACATTCCCATTAACAGTGTAGATGGATTCCTTTTCTCCACACCCTCTCGAGCATTTAATATTTGTAGATGTTTTGATGATGGCCATGCTGACCCTTTGCGAATATTGCTGTTTTCTTGATGCAGAACGATTTTATCACCATAAAGATCTTTCTCATGCTACCCCTTTATGTTCATACCCACCCTCTTACCCTTCACCATTCCAAATACCTGGCAGCACGAATCTTTTCTTCATCTCTGTAATTTTGATACTTTGAGAATGTTATACACATGGAACATGTGATCTTTAGCACATTTTTTTTTTCGTGCAGCATAATGCCCCTGAGATCCACCTCAGTTGTTGAGTGTATCAATAGTTTGTCCCTTTCAATTGCTGAGTAGTCGTCCACGGTGTGGATGTAAGATGGTTTGGTTAATCATTCACATTTCATTTGGCCCCAGTTTTTTTCTATTACAAATAAAGTTGCTAAGAACATTCACATACAAGTTTTTATGTAGACATACATTTATCTGAAAGATCGAGTTTCTTTGTATCCTCACTAACATTTGGTATTACCCTCATGTTTTATTTCAGCTACTCTAACAGGTGTGCAGTGATATCTTATTATGGCACTAGTGGTGAAGAGCCCACATGCCAATACAGCAGACATAAGAGACACAAGTTCGATTCCTGGGTCGGGAAGATCCCCTGAAGGGCGTGGCAACCCACTCCAGTATTCTTGCCTGGAGAATCCCAGGGACAGAAGAGCCTGGAGAGCTGCAGTCCACAGGGCTGCAAAGAGTCAGACATGACTGAAGTGACTTAGCGCACACTCTAATAGTTGTGTAGTGGTATCTTATTATGATCTTAATTTACATGTCCCTAATGGTTTGGTGTCGAACATCTTTTCATGTGCTTATTTGCCATCCACATATAATCTTTGGTGTAATGTCTCATCATGTCTTTTGACTGTTTTCTAATTGGATCTAAAATTTTATGTCTATTAATAGTTAAAACATCATGTATATTAAAGACACAGTAAATATATTTTTAGACATTTTCAGCCTCAATATATTTACATAAAACTATACTCTTTAAAAAGATTCTTAGAGAGGACTTCCATGGTGGTCTATGGTTAAGACTCCACCCTTCCAATGCAGGGGGTGCAGGGTTGATCCCTGGTCAGGGAACTAGGATCCCACATGCTGCATGGCCAAAAATAATAATAATAATTAGAGAAAGTTTTCCAGTAAAACTTAAAATAAATTCAAGAATATGCTACAAGATAAATGAGAATAGAGGAGTAATATAATTTAATAAATTTCACTATTGAATAAAATAGTAAAGAGCAAAAGAAAAATATTTCCTTAGCAATGTGGAACTCTATAGCAATGTGAAATTCTAGAGATGGGGGAGGGGAGCTTAAAGTTAGGGAAAATGCAATAGAAGGATTGGAACTTGAATGAAGAAGCCCCAAGGATGAGGGTTTAGATACTACATTCCCCAACTGACTGGCTGTACCTTGTTTTATATTCTTAAAAGTGCCTGAAACTGCTCGGACCAAGGAAAAGCACATAGTCTCAGCACTGGGGATGTTAGAATAACAAAGTAGGGTTTCAACATATGTATGATGGCAAGACATCTGTCTTTATTTAAATTTTTTCTTTCAGCCCATTCTTTTCCTGTTAGATCTTCACATAAGGCACCGTGTTTGTAAAAGATGGAGATGTGGAAGAAAAGAAGAATCATCTATTTCAGGCTTGTTTAATCAAAGAAGATTTCCTGGAGACACTACAAATTATGATGGGCATTGAAGGCTGAAGAAGAGCTGGAAAGGAACCAACATTACAGGAGATGCTAAGTGCAAGCACATATTCCCAGTTGCCTTTCCAACAACCTTCTAGGTTCTACAATATTATCCCCCTCCAGAGCCCATGGATGGATGAAGAAGAGCTCAACGCTAATTAACTGCATTTTCCTGGCAGGTCTAATTTTCCTTTCTGTGAAGCCATTATAGCAAAGTGCTTAAATTTCTGCCTTTAAAAGGATTACTTCTTATCTTACAGATGCTGGGATGTTTTGTTTGGAGGCTCCCAATAGCTATAATTGGCTGTGAAATGGTTTTGGACAAACAAGGCAAGGAACTCATGGGGAGTGCCCACCTTGGGCTGCATAATGTTAGTCTTTCCTCATTACTCAGGAGGGAAACCCCACTGCTTGATGATGAAGCTATTTTCTGGCCATCTCAAGGGCTGGCTGGAGAAGAAGCCTGCTTTTCTGCAGCAGCCTGTGCTCAGCATATGACGCCTCTGTATCCAGTCCTTTATCTTGTCCCACCTAACATACTCTACTTTTGAACTACTCCCTACTAGCTGCTGTTGCTGCTGCTAAGTCGCTTCAGTCGTTTCCCACTCTGTGACCCTATAGACGGCAGCCCACCAGGCTCCCCCATCCCTGGGGTTCTCCAGGCAAGAACACTGGAGTGGGTTGCCATTTCCTTCTCCAATGCATGAAAGTAAAAGTGAAGTCGCTCAGTTGCATCCAACTCTTTGCAACCCCATGGACTGCAGCCTACCGGGCTCCTCCGTCCATGGGATTTTCCAAGCAAGAGTACTGGAGTGGGTTACCATTGCCGTCTCTGCTCCCTACTAGAAAAGCCCCTAATTGGAAGCTTTCTTCAAAGAGCCATTGATAAGTAGAATAGGAATGTTTTGGCCTTATCATGAATGTGGAGGTATCCTGGGGTAGGGAAAAAAACAGGTTTGGAGCAAGACTATTCTGCATGTGAAATAAGCTCTACCATCTTATCTTGGATTTATAACCACTGTGATCCAAAATTTCATCAGATATAAAATAGGAATAATACCTAACTCAGAAATGATATAAGGATTCAATGAGATAAGGCATATAATACATAATAGGAGGCACAAAAGTACAGCACATACTAACTCATAGTTCCTTCTTTTCCTGAAAAGTGATAATGACTTCTTAAGAACTGGGAGGGGAGTCTCTCTTAGAGGACCCTAAAGTATGGTGGACAGGGGGTCTATCACCCTCAACGTCTCATAACTGAGGTGTTCAGGAAAGCAGGTCTAGGTTATTGTTTGAGCCTGGTGGGGCGTGGGGCATGGTCATTGAATAAACTGTGTGGGTACCAAATCCATCCCTTAGTCTGGCTGAAGATCCATGAGGGTCTCTGCCTAGAAGAGGAATAATAATAAGCCAATCAATGAGATCAGTTCCTTCAGAATTTGAACTAGATCTCTGGAGCAGGAAATGAGCCACCCAGGGAAAAGTAGAAATGACAAATAACAGTGACCAAGTGAGCCCTCAGGGAAAGATGAATCTACTCTAGAAGGCAGATGCCATTGGAGCACCCCCTACACATACATACATACACACACAAACACACACACACATACACACACACACGCTTTTGCCTAATTTCTCAGATCCAGGAGCAGCCCAAGTGTTTCCTACCCATAAGCTCTTTCCCTCATTTGGGTTGAATGAAACTATTCCTTGGAATCAAGGAATTTTTTACATTTGTTCAGTAATAGACCTGATTGTCAGGAAATGGAGTTTGCTCTTCTCCTTGAGAGAAATAGGTGCACATTTCAGACTGAGCAGTCACTAAGTATGTGCAGAGATGAATGAGTGAAAAGACCTGGAACCTCTTAGAACATCACTTATAGAAAACATCAATAGAGCAAGGACAGGATTCACTTGGTACAGAGGCATTGGGCAGTGGATGTTTATCAGGTTTATTCTGACTCAACATGTTAGCCTCCTTCATAGTTCTTGGACACCCGGCCACATATTGTGAATCAACTTTCTCCCTACTCCCTGGCATTGAAGGTGTGGGCACATGGCCTCTGCTCAGACAGCTGGGAGCTCCCAGTTTTCTGAAGCTCAAGTGACAGATACATTAAAGATACCACTGCATTAGATGTGCAGTGGGCACCATATGCAACATGAGCATTAAATAAACTGAGTGCCACAGGGGAGGTTACAGAGGGAGCTGTGTTCAGGAGCAGCAGGTGTATGGTGGGTGGTGGAAGATCACTAACGTGTACAAATGCACAGTTTCCCATGAGGACTGTTTCTGCTGCTACCTTCTTCCCTTGGCTTTCTCCTAACTTTCTGTTGATTCTATGAACTACCAGCCTTCCTTTCCATAAATTCTTCCTGCTGCTGCTGCTGCTAAGTCGCTTCAGTCGTGTCCGACTCTGTGTGACCCCATAGATGGCAGCCTACCAGGCTCCCCCGTCCCTGGGATTCTCCAGGCAAGAACACTGGAGTGGGTTGCCATTTCCTTCTCCAATGCATGAAAGTGAAAAGTGAAAGTGAAGTTGCTCAGTCATGTCCAACTCTTTTCAACCCCATGGACTGTAGCCTACCAGGCTCCTCCGTCCATGTGATTTTCCAGGCAAGAGTACTAGAGTGGGTTGCCATTGCCTTCTCCATAAATTCTTCCTATTATGCCTAAATTATTCATAGTTGGTTTCTGTTGCTTGCAACAAAGATCTTTGATATTTGTTGCAAGGAAAACTAGCATTCTGGCTGGATTATTACAGAGGATATTAAAGACAGATAGGATTTTAGCTGGGTTTCCTGCTTTTAAATTTTAAGTCTACTAAATGAAGATGATGGTCTAGCTGATTAGTGATGCTTAGTCTGAGACACAGAAAAGATCAAGCAAAGAAATATTATTCTGGGAAACTTTACCCCAATCCTACTGTAGGGGATGCTGTGATATACTACCAAGATTCCCCTCAGAAACAAGGCATTCATTTCCTCAGCTACCAAGAATGTTGACTGCTGAAGGACTGACAACAGATGCCTCCTCTCTGGGATTCACCTCAGTCAAAGGGAGCTTCCACACCCATGGTAAGGCCTCCTCCCCAGGGACAGGTCCCATCCAATGATTGTTCCTTGTCTTATTTGGGAACACCTCTAAAGGACTCTTCCAGCTGCAGAGCTCTGTATGGGACCAGATGAGGCCTCTGATGTCACTGCATCACAGTTCAGCTGCTCCCCTGCACAATTTGGCTTCCTTCTTTCCACACAAGTCTTGTTCCTCACACAGATCTTCATTGCAGTGAGTTTTCTAGGAACCCAAAATAAAACACCCACCTATCCTGTTGCAGAAAACAACCATCATCTTCTTAGAGGAGCAGAGCCATGACTCCTGTCCAGCCTTAAGACACCAGTGACATAATAACATTATGACACCCAGCTTCTCTTTCAGGCATGTGCTCTGGCTGGCTCACTCACCATACCTTGAGCCTAAATCTAACACCATAGCTTTTCAGTGTTTGTCCACAGTCAAAAGTAGAATGTTCTGGATAACAAAAGTCTAACCCATTAAAGAACTGAACTAATTTTGTTCCAGACTTTGGAAAGCAGTCCCAACACCCATCCCATACTGGTCTGTGCCAGGAAATTACATGTGTTTATATTGTAACCTTTTTTTGTCAGTATGTAACCTTTTTTGTTGTTACCAGTGGTATGCTGGTAAATCAACTCTCAAAAATAAAAAAGCCCTCATTCATATCATTTGCCAATTTCTATGGTGTAAATATCCCCAGCATGATTTGTTTCAAATCACAACATGAGGTTACAGAAACTACCACTATGATGTCATGGAACACAGAGTTAGGAAGAGATACTAACAGTGGGCTGGTATGAGCTGGCTCCAACACGCCATTATTATTTTCCTTGAGCAGATGGTGTGTCAGAGATTCAAAGACTCTCCATGGAATGCCTTCATTGTTAGAACAACTGCATTGTTTTAAAAATGAGGGGAAAAACTCACATAAAAATAAATCTAGAGGGATCTCACTTCTAAGGCTAATTAATATCTCTCCTTGCATTCATCTTTGGAACCTGGACTTTTTCATCTTTCTATGTTGCCATCTGTGAGTGCCGACTTTGCCTCCCTAATGATCATACCTGGCTGTCTCTGTTCCAGTTACCTGAAATGGATATGACAGTATCCAGCAAGCAGAAGAAAAGGCACAGTTTCCTCTCATGTATTCTTTTTATAAAAAAGGGGATTATGCCAGTGGTGATCATTTTGGAATGTGTAGAAATATGAAATCTCTATGTTGAGCACCAGGCACTAACATAGTGTAGTAGGTCAATTATACTTCAAAAAGAAAAAGCCCAAACAGATAAACAGATTCACAGGAAAAAAGATCAGATCTGTGGCTACCACAGAGAGGGGTGGGGGAAGGATAATTGGATGAAGGTGATCAAAAGGTACAAATTCCAGTTATAAGACAAATAATACAAAGGATGTAATGTACACCATGATAAATAAAATTAAAACTGGTGTGTGTTAAATATGAAAGTGGTTAAGAGAGTAAATCCTAAGAATTCTCATCAAAAGGAAAAAATACTTTTTTCTTTTCTTTTGTATCTATATGAGATAATGGCTGTTCATTAAACACTGTGGGAATTGGCTCATGACATTCACAAGTCAAACCATTATGCAGCACACCTTAAAAATATATAGTGTTGTTTGTCAATTAAATCTCAATAAAAGTCAAAGGGGTTTCCCCTTTGTTTTCCCCTTTCTTTTTTCACAGAAAATGAGTCCAGATTTTAGTAAAGGTTCTAATACCTCTGCATATTTCACTCTGCTCAGAGAAACAGAGTGGCTCACATACAGAGAAGATGGAATTTTCTTTCCTTACACAAGAAAGAGAATGTTTTTCTCCTGCGTGGTTATCTTCACCAATGTCCCCTGACCTTTTGGCACTACCTAAATGTCCCTGGATCTCAGCCTAGGGAGTCTGGTGGGAGGGCAGTGAGATCTGGTACTTGTTTTTATCACAAACTAGCTGTGGGACATTACTCTCATTTATAAAATGAAAAGATTAGATCAGCTGAGGTACAGAATTTTATGACTTGATATTTCTATGATCAAGCCCATTCTAGGATCTTATCAAGGCAAACCCAGAGAGTGGAACATGAAATAATGAATGCATTGCACCAAGCCCAGTGTCAGAAGTATACCAAATCTTACTTTTCTTTCTCTTCCTTCCTCGCACTAACATTCTCCCAGTTTGGGGAAGCTTCTAGGAAAAAAAAAAAAGTATAAGACTACATCAAAGCATAAAATAAAACTTTCCCAAAAGTGTTTGTCAGCTATAATTAAGAGAAAAACTGTGCTTTGGGAAGCAATGTAAAAGCGGGCAGAGGAAGCCCTGGGTCACCATTGACACTCTCCGCTCCTCTGCCTTTGTTTATCTGCTGGTCATAACCGTTAATAAGGAAGCTTCAGAGCATTCATTTGCTTACTCTACTGCTAATGATAGAAATAAATGGCTCCAATTTGATGTGGCAGGATTGCAGAATGCCGCCGGGCAAGTTTGCCATTCTTGGTACTTCCAGACTCCCACAAAGCTCTGCTATAATCTGTCTCGTCAGCAGATCCTACCTTGTCCCATTACTCAGGGTAGGCTGCCTGCTCATCCATCCCCAAGGCCTGTGTGGGCCTCTCCCAGCTGACAACTCCATGTAAGAAGTCACTTTTGAAAACAAGGGATTGAGGTAGTGTGACAGCATGGGGAGAACTAGGCATTGACACCCAACGGTCCTGGGCTTAGGACAAAGCTGCCAAACACTTGTGCAAATTTTCTCCAATACTCTCCATGGCCCTAAGAAGTTACCCCATACCCATTTCATGGGTGTGGCAGATCCGTGATGCTCAATGTTTGTCCAAGGTCACCCTACTGACCCAGGATTTGATTCAGAGCTGCCTTCCAGTAAAATCTCTATTTAATACTAGAATGGGACCTTAGAGAAGAGAGGCTGCAGAGGGATTTGAGACTCATCAGATAAGAATCAAGTGGTACAGGGAACTATATTCAGTAATTATCTATAATAGAAAATAATTTGGAAAAGAATACATATATACCTTGAAACCTTGTGTCCTGAGTCCTGCCTTGTACCCTTCCCATATATGTATGTATGTGTATATACATACTGTTGTTCAGTCACAAAGTCATGTCCAACTCCTTGTGACCCCGTGGACTGCAGCACGCCAGGCTTCCCTGTCCCTCACCATCTCCTGGAGTTTACTCAAGTTCATGTAATACAACCTTGTAAATCCACTAGACTTCAATTCTTTAAAAAAAAAAAAAAAATCAAGCTTTTGATGGACCACAGGAGCACATGGGCTAGCTCAAAGAGAGGACCCAAAGAAAAGAGCAGGGGTTCAATGTGTAAAGGTGGGGATTCATCAGTCACAGGAAGAAGTATCCAGAAAATACAGAAGCAGCACAAGAGAGTTGAAAAGGGCAGGGAAGAGAAGAGTTATGGCCACCCTTGTTTAGATTTTTCAAATGGGATTTTTTTAAATGATCTACTGATTTTTCTACCATCCATCAAGCAGTTCAGCTCAATGCCTATTTCATCAACTCACAAGCTGAGATGCCTCCAGGGCCCAGGCAGGTGGACAGAACCAAATGATGAGGCTGGCAAGAGGCACTAGAGAGAGGTGGAGGCTGTAAAAACTTGCATTGGTCAAAAAGGGGCAGCTGGCACTCAGGGCCAGCTGACTGTGACCAATATTTTTTTCAGAAAGAGCTAGAATTCTTAGTTTTTCATGCTCTGCCAACATGATAGTTCTGCAGCTTGGGAACAGTCTATAGTATCTTTGCCAACTCAACTCTAATGAGTAAGAGCCTTTACCTTCAAGAAACAGGAGCACCAGCCCCAAGATTTCCCAGGTTCTAAGGAGCCTCAACATTAATAAAACTAAGATTATGGCATCTGGTCCCATCACTTCATGGCAAATAGATGTGGAAACAGTGGAAACAGTGTCAGACTTTATTTTTTGGGGCTCCAAAATCACTGCAGATGGTGATTGCAGCCATGAAATTAAAAGACACTTACTCCTTGGAAGGAAAGTTATGACCAACCTAGATAGCATATTGAAAAGCAGAGATATTACTTTGCCAACAAAGGTCCATCTAGTCAAGGCTATTGTTTTTCCAGTGGTCATGTATGGATGTGAGAGTTGGACTGTGAAGAAAGCTGAGCGCCAAAGAATTGATGCTTTTGAACTGTGATGTTGGAGAAGACTCTTGAGAGTCCCTTGGACTGCAAGGAGAGTCAATTAGTCTATCCTAAAGGAGACTACTCCTGGATGTTCATTGGAAGGACTGATGCTGAAACTGAAACTCCAGTACTTTGGCCACCTCATGCAAAGAGTTGACTCATTGGAAAAGACTCTAATGCTGGGAGGGATTGGGGGCAGGAGGAGAAGGGAACGAAAGAGGAGGAGATGGCTGGATGGCATTACCGACTCGATGGATGAGTTTGAGTGAATTCTGGGAGCTGGTGATGGACAGGGAGGCCTGGTGTGCTGTGATTCATGGGGTCGCAAAGAGTCGGACACGACTGAGTGACTGAACTGAACTGAAGGAGTCTTATAAGTGAAAGTGAAAGTGAAAGTTAAGTTACTCAGTCGTGTCGACTTTTTGCGACCCCATGGACTGTATGTAGCCTATCAGTCCCCTCCATCCATGGGATTTCCCAGGCAAGCGTACTGGAGGGGATTGCCATTTCCTTCTCCAGAGGATCTTCCCAACCCAAGGATTGAACCTGGGTCTCCCACATTGTAGGCAGATGCTTTACCATCTGAGCCACCAGGGACGTCCTCAGCCCAGAGCTAAATGCTTGTTTTTCATGGATGGTTTTTAAATTAGGAGGGAAAATGCACACGTCATTTCTGTGACATGATCTGATTAGGCAAAGCAGAACTTTGTGGTGGAAGTAATTAGTGTTAAGTCATGACTATACCAGAGGAAAATGGCACTAACGAGGAGTACGTGTTAGGATCAAGGTCAAAGGTAACATTCCAACTGCAGGGTGATGCCAAAGGCAGGAAATAAGGCATCCAATGACTTTGTGAACAAGATCTTTGATTAAAAAAAAAAAAAAGATAAAACATGGGTAAACATCCATGAGGGGACTTCCCAGGTGGTGCTATTGGTAAAGAACCGCCACCACCCACCCCCACCCCCCCCCACCCCCCCGCCAATGCAGGAGACATAAGAGATGCAGGTTTGACCCCTGGGTTGGGAAGATTCCTTGCTGAAAGACATGGCAACCCACTCCAGTATTCTTGCCTGGAGAATCCCATGGACAGAAGAGCCTGGCAGACTACGGGCCATAGGGTCACAGAAAGTCAGACACGACTGAAGTAATTTAGCCCAGCACAGCAAAACTGTCATTGAGAAGGACAGTCCAGGCTGCAAGAGCCTTTCATTTGCCTCTTAAACTTTCTCCCTTCCTGGGTACATGTTGGGGTTGACTGACAATCTACTGCCTTTTGAACTTTCCAAAACATTTTTTAAAAGAAGAAGAGAAAAAAACAACTCATTTCATGACAATCACCACTTAATAAACCCTGGGAGAAATGGCCATCTTGAGGACTATCTGAGGGAACCTACATTTGGTATCTGGTATCAGTCAGTGGGCTTCCACAGCAGCTAAGAGAGTAAAGTGTCCGCCTGCAATGTGGGAGATCCGGGTTTGATCCCTGGGTCAGGAAGATCCCCTGGAGAAGGAAATGGCAACTGACTCCAGTATTCTTGCCTGGAGAATCCAATGGACGGAGGAGCCCAGTAGGCTACAGTCCACGGGGTTGCAAAGAGTCGGACATGACTGAGCGACTTCACTCACTTTCACTATTGGTCAGTGGGCACAAATGAAACAAACTTCATTTGAATCTTCTGGATTCTTCTCTCTATGTGTGCACGTGTCCCTGTATGCTTACAGCACGTTTCTCAAAGCCACACTTACAACATTCCTTTGAGGGAGAGAGATCCACTGTGTTGCATTAGCAACATCATTGGTTTGCACAGACTAATAACTCCATTTCCTATGGATAATCTATGCCAGGTTCTTCCTGGTTCACTGTTTCTATCTATCTGCCGCCATAATTAGGATCCCTGGGCCACTGGAGCCCCACCTGTAGTCTGTCTCAGTTTTATAATTCCATACTCCAGTGTTTGACATCAAGCCACCCTTGTTGTCAATCTAATTCTCAACCCTTATCTTTGCCTTGAAACCTTGAACCCCACTTTGCACCCTTTCCAGCACTTTGTCTGTTCTGGAATCCTGTCTTACTTTTGGAAGCATCCCCCTCACCCTACCCACCAATTTGCAAACTGGAATCCATTCCGTTAACAAGGCTGATGATAGATTTCCCTGATATTTAACATCTGTCTGGACTTTCCAGTATGGCCTCCCTTGGCATCCTGAAGTGGTTGCCTGCTGCCTTGTGGGATGCCTGCCTGCCCCATGGCACAGCTTCTGTGCAGCTCCAAGTCCTTTCTGCATGGACTGTATCAGTCATTGCCTGTAACTGTCTGTCTGCAGGACTGTTGTGCATCCCAGCCTTATGCTGGACCTTGTAGCTTAGCCTATCTCCCTAGCTTGCACCAACTGTAATGATTAGTTCAAGTTCCCTGTCCACCCTTTCCTAGCTGTTATGGCCCAATGCAATTAACCAGATTAACTAGTTCTGATTCAAAATAGTACCATGGGGAACTGAAACCAAGAAGAACATTGTATAGGCTGAGTCACATCTGTTTGCCTCCTATTTATCAGTTGCATGTTCAACATTGGAATGTTTGATATAGAATTTAAAATTTCCTGTTAAAGAAAATAATAATTATTAAAATGATACTATAGAGCAGATTATATTGATTTTTGACCAATGAATTTCCCAAGACTTTTAAAGGAAGAAAACAGGTACAACAGACAATGATAACAATAATATCTTTTATTTTTTCAAAACCATTTGCATTTAATTCATTCAACAAATTACCAAATATCTGTTAAAACCCAGACACTCTATCAGACACCAGACTAGGCATGGAGAAAACAAAGAACCATAGGATATTAAGACAAAGTCTTTCTTATCAAGGAGTTTATAGTCAGCCAGCATTTATTCTGATGATTTTTGAACTTTTCAGCAACAAAATATTTTCAAATAATAATCTTACTTGACATCTGGATCAGTCAGGATAGTCCGTGGTTATGCTGCAATAACATATGAACCCAGCATTCCAGTGCCTTACAACAACAAAGGTTTATTCTCATTCATGCTCCATGCCCATTATGGATCTGCTTCATAACCTCTTTATTTCAGAACAAAAGCTGACATATCTACCTCTATCTGGAACACTGCTTGTCTCACTATGGAGTAAAAAGAGACTATAGATGAGAATATAAAAGCCCATACCCTGGCTCTTAAAGCTCCCAGAAACAATGCACATCCTTCCTATTCTCATTTCATTGGCCAAAAGTAATCTAATGACCAAACCTGGCATATCCATGGCAGGGAAATAGAATCTTCTCTAGGAAAGGGTAGCAACTGTTTTTGAGAAATAATTCACACAACATCTCAATATGGAAAATAAATAAACACATGGAAATATATCCCTCTTTCTGAGCAATCTCTATAGAATCTTAAGTCTCTATGAAATTCAGGTGAGAAACTATCTAACCATTATCTAACCTAAAATACATAAAAGCCTAAGAAGGAAGTAAAGAAACTGTAATTATCTGACCTGAAAAGTTAAGGAAATCCTCTGAGGCCCATGAACTTTATATAACCTCCCAGAAGACAGACCAGGATGGAAGGCTGGTGCTTCCTGCTTTACTAACCTTTCTGTGAGACCTTGCTGGAGCCCCAGGCCTTGTATGAATGAAGTCCTTTGTCATAATATCCATGGAATTCCTAAAAGCCAAGAAAGCTGTCCCTTTCTTATCCACTCAGTTTGGGCTCAACTGCAATTTGTCCCAGATGGCTACCTGCAAACAAGCCACACCATGCAAAATCACCACAGAAATCTTGGCTTGACCCTTGGAGTGTGCTTAGAACACATTCTGAAAAGCAGCAGACAGAATGTGCCAGCTCCACCAATGAGTGAATCAGAAAACAAAGCCTAAGAAAGACCTAGAGGGAGAACAATTCAGCCTAAAGAGATGGTGACAGTAGTTGGGGAGCGGAATGGGTACAGTAGCTTTTCTGATCTGGGATATTCATCCCTGTTTGTTCTTTGGAACAGAAGAAGCCAGGCTTCCTTCAGAAGAGGGTTATTGAGCACTAACTTCTACCAGACACGGCAGTAAGAGCCAAGAATAGAGATGGCCAAGACCCAGTACCTGCCTCTAGAGATTTCAGAAGACCAGGGAAGATGAACTTGAAGAGGATGCTAAGTGCATCATTGTCTAGGAGAGATTCCATAGGATGTAGCCTCCAGGAGTGGGGAGGATGAGAGAGAGGAAAGAAGCACCTTTGAAGTCAGAAGCCAGAAAGCCAGCCAAACAAGTGAGGCCCTTGCTTACCAGAACCACTAATACATACAAACTATTACCCACTTATAGGAAAGAGCCTGGACTTGGAAACTAGGGGTCAGGCTTGGCTTCTAGTTCAGTCACTTATTTTCCGTAGAGGCTTAAGCAAACCTCTACGCCTATAAGAGCCTCGATTCTTTGTCTATAAATAGGAGATAAGTAAAACCTGCCTTGGCTAGTTCATAGGGTGTGAGTTTATGCCAAACACACTGTGCATAAGAAATTGTGCGGTCATAAATATTAACTTGGCCTCTCTTCACTGGCATTCCTGAGCACTATCTCAGCCCACACTAGGGTGATCAGGTCATCCAGTTTTGAAAGAGAGCAGGACCCTACTACAGTCCTTTCTCCCCATGTCCTCTGCCTGCCTTCTGTCTCTGGAAAAGGTTTAGCCAAAGAATAAGTTTAAACAGAGAGGTCAGAACATCCAAAAACAATGGAAAATAGTCAAAGGAGACCAAATAATAATTTGCATAGCCATTAAGCATAGTCAAGGACCTTTAGTTCCTTCTCAAGGGCTATGGAATACCCAAGGGCTCAATATTCTGAGCCATATTCTGTAAGCTGTCTTATAGATAAGACTGAAACCCTTACCAGAGTGAAGAAGTTAACTATGTGATGACGAGACTGTAGCCATGACCACAATTTAGTTCAGTCACTCAGTCATGTCCAACTCTTTGTGACCCCATGAACTGCAGCACACCAGGCCTCCCTGTCCATCACCAACTCCCGGAGTTCACTTAGACGTCCATCGAGTCAATGATGCCATCCAGCCATTTCATCCTCTGTCGTCCCCTTCTCCTCCTGCCCGCATTCCCTCCCAGCATCAGGGTCTTTTCCACTGAGTCAGCTCTTCCCATCAGGTGGCCAAAGTATTGGAGCTTCAGCTTCAGCATCAGTCCTTCCAATGAACACCCAGGACTGATCTCCTTTAGGATGGACTGGTTGGATCTCCTTGCAGTCCAAGGGACTCTCAAGAGTCTTCTCCAACACCATAGTTCAAAAGCATCAATTCTTCAGCACTCAGCTTTCTTTATAGTCCAACTCTCATATCCATACATGATCACAGGAAAAACCATAGCCTTGACTAGATGGACCTTTGTTGGCAAAGTAATGTCTCTGCTTTTGAATATGCTATGTAGGTTGGTCATAACTTTCCTTCCAAGGAGTAAACGTCTTTTAATTTCATGGCTGCAATCACCTAAGCGACCATAATTCTGAAAATTGGCCTCAAGGAAATGGAAATAAACCAATCCTGGAACTGAAGATTAACTGTACCTAAAACAATCAAGATGATGCTGGTCAAACCACCGATGACTTATTTTAAGATGACGGAGCTGACTGTGCTGTTTCTGTAAGTAGCCCCTTCCCTCAACCTATGAAAGCTCTTGCCCACTCCTTGTCAGTTTGGGGGATGGGGATGTGGGAGTCAGCCTTCGAACAGGCATCCACCTTCATCCGAAGTTGCCGGTAGATGAAATAAAGCAAACTTTCCTTTCCACCAACCTGGCCTCTTCATTAGCTTTTGAGCAGTGAGCAGCCAGACCCCACTTTGGTTATAGTTTGACTGGGATGTTCTCAGTTTTAGCAGTGATAGTCTCACATCCCAGGAACTTCCACAGTCCCAAACAAAATGGGAAAATTGGTCTATCACACATCTTAACCATAAGGGTAGGGAAGTCCCTGCTAGCCATAACATTGTTCCTAAAATTTCTAATTGGTGTGCAATTCAATGACTTTTAGTACATTCACATGGCTGTGCAATTATCACAACTAATTCCAGAACAATTCCATCACCCCAGGAAGAATTCATTAGCAGTCAGTTCCAATTCTCCGCTCCTCTCAGCTCCTGTCACCCACAAATCCACTTCCTATCTCTATGAATTTGCCAACTCTGAGCATTTTGTATCAATGGCATCAATATGTGGTCTTTCGTGTCTGGCATCTTGCACTTAGTACAATAATTTCAGGGTCATCCATGATGTTCCATGCATCAGTACTCCATTCATTTTTGTGGATATATCACATTTGGTTTATTGACTCATCACTTGATGGACCTTTAGGTTGCTTCTACTTTTTAGCTACTATGAACTGTGTTTTTATTTCATGTACAAATTTTCAGGTGACCATATGTTTCCATTTCTCTTAAGTGATCCTCTAGGAGTGAAATTGCTGAGTAACTCTATGTTTAATTTTTTGAGGAACCATCAAACTTTTCCAAAGCAGCTGCAACATGTTACAGCCCACTTCCAGTGTATGAATGGTTCCAATTTCTCCATATCTCCATTTGTTATCATCTGTCTTTTTTTATTACAGTCATCCTAGTGGGTGGATAATGGTAACACTGTGGTTTTGATATGTATTTCCTTCCCTGATGGCTAATGATCTTGAGAATTTTTTTCATGTTCTTATTTGGCCATAATACTTGAATTCCAAAAAAAAAAAAAAAAAAGCTCATCTCACTGTCCTGAATCTCCTTCTTGAGAACATAGAAGCTCTGGCAGTTACCAGCTCTTGGACAGAAGAGCCTATCTGTCTGGTCCTTCCCAGGACAAAGGTTCAAATGACTGTCCACACTATTGAATAAAGTTCAAACACTTTCATAGCATCCAAAGCCCTTCACTATCAATGTCTTATATATTTTTACATCCTCAATCCCCTTTTTTTCCTCTGTGAACACTCCACTTGTGTAACAGAGCAGATTTATTTACTTACTGGGAACACATCACTCATATTTCCTCCTTTAAATCAGTAGCCAATGGGCATCTCAGTTCATAAACTCAAGAGTGTGAGAATCTTCTCATTTTCTATAAGCCAACAAATTCTATCCCTAATTACCATCCTGCAAGACTAGTAGTAAATTCTGCCTCAGTCATTCTGAAGACTCTACCGAAAGCTATTAATAGAAAGGTGTCAAGGTTTCAGAAATTTACAAACTGTCAAAACATGAATGGGGTGTGGAGATGGAAAATGATATATTCCACAATTCATTTATCCATTCATCAGTGGATTGGGTCATCATTTTGTTTTTTGAGGGTTTTTTAAACTTTTTTGGCTTTATGAATAAGCCACTATAAACATTCATGTACAAATTTTTGTGCACATGTGTTCTTTTTTAACTTTTAATTCTGTATTGGGGTATAGCTAATAAACAATGTTGTGATACTTTCAGGTGAACAGCAAAGGGACTTAGCCATACATATATGCATCCATTCCCCCTCAATCTCCCTTCTCATCCAGGATGTCACATAACATTGAGCAGAGATACCTGCATTATACAGTAGGTCCTTGTTAGTTACCCATTTTAAATATAGAAGTGTGCACATGTCCACTCCAAACTCCCTAACTATCCGTCTCCCCATCCTCCTCTGGCAACCATAGACTCATTCAGGAATCTGCATCTTTTTCTGTTTTGTAAGTTTGTTTGTATGATTTCTTTTAGATTTGTGTGGACGTGTTTTTATTTTTCTTGGTATATACTTAGGAGAGGAACCTTGGGATCATATATTAACCAGGAGGAAGAATTTTGGGTAGAGCCTTGTACATGCCTCTCAGATTACTCTCTGACTCCCCTATGTTAGATTCATGCTGAAACCCACAAAGAGAATGTCAAATAAAAGGAAATGGAAAATCATGGTGTTGCAATCCCTCAAGCTGCTGTGGGCACAGGTGTCATGAGCCGGGGACTTGTTTCTCTAGTGAAAGTCACTGACTAGAAGTGACTGAAACATGAAGAAGTAGATGAAGACCTCCAGCACCGGAAGAAATGTGAGCAGAAGACACACAGTAATTGCTTATATAGCGTGTCAGGCCAGATTACTCCAGAGAGGCAGCCAGGAAGTATGGAACCATAGGAGTCCAGCGGTGGGTGAGGGGGAAATGGAGATGCCAGGAGTGGCTCCAAGGACAGCCCAAATCCACATGTGAGACACGCCGCCCCCCTCCATAGGGTTTCCCAAATATAGGGGAGGAATGTGAGTAGAGAGAAGTTCTCCTTAGAGAAGAAGAGAGTCTAGGTTCCATGAGTATCATTCTATAGCAGAATCCTGTGTGTGTGGTGGAGGGGGTGTTCTTAGAGGAAGGGCAACTTCTAGGTCCTCTAGGAATAATGGAATATTACTCAGCTCTAAAAAGGAATGAAGTAATACTCCATTGTGTATATGTGCCACAGCTTTCTTATCCATTCTTCTGCTGATGGACATCTAGGTTGCTTCCATGTCCTGGCTATTATAAACAGTGCTGCGATGAACATTGGGGTACACGTGTCTCTTTCCCTTCTGGTTTCCTCAGTGTGTATGCCCAGCAGTGGGATTGCTGGATCATAAGGCAGTTCTATTTCCAGTTTTTAAAGGAATCTCCACACTGTTCTCCATAGTGGCTGTACTAGTTTGCATTCCCACCAACAGTGTAAGAGGGTTCCCTTTTCTCCATACCCTCTCCAGCATTTATTATTTGTAGACTTTTGGATCGCAGCCATTCTGACTGGTGTGAAATGGTACCTCATAGTGGTTTTGATTTGCATTTCTCTGATAATGAGTGATGTTGAGCATCTTTTCATGTGTTTGTTAGCCATCTGTATGTCTTCTTTGGAGAAATGTCTATTTAGATCTTTGGCCCATTTTTTGATTGGGTCATTTATTTTTCTGGAGTTGAGCTGTAGGAGTTGCTTGTATATTTTTGAGATTAGTTGTTTGTCAGTTGCTTCATTTGCTATTATTTTTTCCCATTCTGAAGGCTGTCTTTTCACCTTGCTAATAGTTTCCTTTGATGTGCAGAAGCTTTTAAGGTTAATTAGGTCCCATTTGTTTATTTTTGCTTTTATTTCCAATATTCTGGGAGGTGGGTCATAGAGGATCCTGCTGTGATGAACTGG
This sequence comes from Bos indicus, assembly GCF_029378745.1. Classification (NCBI taxonomy): domain Eukaryota; kingdom Metazoa; phylum Chordata; class Mammalia; order Artiodactyla; family Bovidae; genus Bos; species Bos indicus. Next base: position 65,205,126 of record NC_091761.1, read on the forward strand.
AGCCTATTATACAGAGTGAAGTAAGCCAGAAGGAAAAACACCAATACAGTATACTAATGCATATATATGGAATTTAGAAAGATGGTAACAATAACCCTGTGTACGAGACAGCAAAAGAGACACTGATGTATAGAACAGTCTTATGGAGTCTGTGGGAGAGGGAGAGGGTGGGAAGATTTGGGAGAATGGCATTGAAACATGTAAAATATCATGTATGAAATGAGATGCCAGTCCAGGTTCTATGCACGATACTGGATGCTTGGGGCTAGTGCACTGCGACGACCCAGAGGGTTGGTATGCAAAGGGAGGAGGGAGGAGGGTTCAGGATGGGGAACACATGTATACCTGTGGCGGATTCATTTGGATATTTGGCAAAACTAATACAATTATGTAAAGTTTAAAAATAAAATAAAATTTAAAAAAAAGGAATGACGTGCTGAAATGCACTATAACATGGATAAATCTTGAAAACATTATGATAGATGAAAGCTACAAGACACAAAAGGTCATGTAGTATTTAAGATTGTATTTATGTGATATGTCTAGAACAGGCAAAATCACAGAGACAGAAGATTCAAGTCTGCTGGGGCTGTCAGAATTGGGCAGATTGTATGGTGATGGCTAAAGGGTACCCTCTTTTTTGAGCGGGTGACAGAAACTTCTTAAATATCATGGAGGTGATGGTTATAAAATTCTGTGAATATACCAAAAGCCGTTGAATTGTAACTTTAAATGGGTGAACTGTAAAATATGTGAATTATATCCCAGTAAAGCTGTTACCTGACCTGCCTCTTGAGAAACCTGTATGCAGGTCAGGAAGCAACAGTTAGAACTGGACATGGAACAACAGACTGGTTCCAAATATAAAAAGGAGTACATCAAGGCTGTATATTGTCACCCTGCTTATTTAACTTATATGCAGCGTACATCATGAGAAACGCTGGGCTGGAAGAAGCACAAGCTGGAATCAATTGCTGGGAGAAATATCAATAACCTCAGATATGCAGATGACACCACCCTTATGGCAGAAAGTGAAGAGGAACTAAAAAGCCTCTTGATGAAAGTGAAAGAGGAGAGTGAAAAGTTGGCTTAAAGCTCAACATTCAGAAAACGAAGATCATGGCATCTGATCCCATCACTTCATGGGAAATAGATGGGGAAATAGTGGAAACAGTGTCAGACTTTATTTTTTGGGGCTCCAAAATCACTGCAGATGGTGACTGCAGCCATGAAATTAAAAGACTCTTACTCCTTGGAAAGAAAGTTATGACCAACCTAGATAGCATATTGAAAAGCAGAGACATTACTTTGCCAACAAAGGTCCATCTAGTCAAGGCTATGGTTTTTCCAGTGGTCAGGTATGGATATGAGAGTGGACTGTGAAGAAAGCTGAGTGACGAAGAATTGATGCTTTTGAACTATGGTGTTGGAGAAGACTCTTGAGAGTCCCTTGGACTGCAAGGAGATCCAATCAGTCCATCCTAAAGGAGATCAGTCCCGGATGTTCATTGGAAGGACTGAAAATGAAGCTGAAACTCCAATACTTTGGCCACCTCATGCGAAGAGTTTACTCATTGGGAAAGACCCTGATGCTGGGAGGGATTGTGGGCAGGAGGAGAAGGGGACGACAGAGGATGAGATGGCTGGATGGCATCACTGACTCTATGGATGTGAGTCTGAGTGAACTCCGGGAGTTGGTGATGGACAGGGAGGCCTGGCGTGCTGCGATTCATGGGGTCGCAAAGAGGTGGACACAACTGAGCGACTGAACTGAAAGCTGTTACCAAAAAAAACACAAAATCTACCCCCTCTTCTTCTTTAACCCATTGTCCTTCATCCCTCTTTGACTCCTTGTCCTCTCTCCCCTTAGGATAAATTCTCTCCCATAAAGCCCTTCCATCTTCTTTGCCGAAAAAAAAAATCACCACTGGACTTTCTAAATGTATCTATGCATTTCTAAATTTGCAACAGATATACCACTTAGGCTGACTTCTAGGATCCCAGCCACAAGTGTTTGTTGATAGAGATGCTGCTAGATATCAATGTTTGAATTCTTGCCCTAGTTTGGAAAGAAATTAGCAGCTAAGAGCCTTGAATTCTGCATCTTCTTCACCTTTGAAGTTGCTGACAAGTGAGAGTATTTTCTGAGGACCCCTTCCCCAAGCATCCCCAGCCTCAACCCATTTCTCAGTCTGCATCTTACTCTGGACTGAAATGTGACCACAAATGTGCCCTGTGTACATCTTACCACACACTCCTGTGTGAAGACACCAGGAGTTGACACTGTAGTCATCTAGGTCCAATTCCTTATTGCAATACCACATATCTTTATGTTATATTCACAATGGACATGAATTCGTTGCTGATGGGGAAAGTTTAACATTATTACACAGCAAATATGTCCGTGCACCCAGTAGGGAGTCCATTCTAATCATGATGGAGAAGTTGAAAGATAGAGGAAGAGTGTACAAGATGGCCCTGTGATCACCACTTTGAAAAAAAAAAAAAAACTGATCTTACCAGAGGAGCTGAAGGACATGGTAATTGGAATTAACATAAATGCCAAGTACTCAAGCCAAAGAATGTGAGAGGTGCCGTGTTGGAAGTTAATTTCATGAATGACTGGAACATTCTGCCAGCACTGGAACAAGAAAATTAGAAGGAAGCAAGATGGGGTGAACCAAAGCCTTTTGTAGAATCAATTGATAAGATGTGGTCATGAAAGTCTGCACAACAGGCAGCAGCTCAGGCCGGAAGAACAAGGTTGCTCCCCCTTCAGTGGCATCAAGTCAAAACTGCAGGAAATAGAAAGAGCCAAATGAGCTAGAGCTGCCCCCAGATCTGGGCTGAAGCAGCTGCCACACTTTCTCCCAGGAAGAACCACCCTCTTTCAGAGAACCACTGTTCTCTGAAAGGTTCAGGCTGACAGGGGAGTGAGGAGTAAGACCAGAGTGTTGAATAATGAAATTCCTAAACAGAAAGGGAAATTGATCTTTACCAGAAAAATTCCAAGCCAGAGGTTTAGAGAGTTATGACGACTCATCCATCCTCTGATTTCAGAGACATGACAGGCACAAAGGAACCTGAAAACGGAGGGAGAGGACAGTGACCAACAGGAACCTGAAGCTTAAAACCATGTGTGTGGTCTGGAGCACATCTTCCTGAAGGTCAGGCCCAGGTCAGGGGTCAGAAGCAGGTAGGTGAGCTAAAGGCAGGACCTACTGGAAGAAAAAAAGGGCAGGGCTAGTAAGCGTTGTCCCAAAACTGTGCACGGGCTTCCCAGGTGGTGCGGTGGTAAAGAATCCGCCTGCAATGCAAGATTCCCCGGAGAAGGGAATGGCTATCCACACCAGTATTCTTGCCTGGAAAGTTCCATGAACAGAGGAGCCTAGCGGGCTACAATCCATGGGGTCACAAAGAGTCGGACATGACTGAGCAACTAAACATACACACACACACACACACACACACACACACACACACATACATATCCCCAAAACTGGGCATAGGTCTTCCCTGGTGGATTCAAGGAGCCAAGAGCTGCTCCGGAGATGCTAGAGCATCTGCTGCTCTCAATTCCCCACTACTCTTGCTGGAGGCAACACGAACATCTGGGAGAAGCAAATCAGGCCTGTTTCCAGTGTTGGTTTTTAGCCTGACACTTAGCGTATTAATAACACATTGCAATAGCCTCGCTTGATGGCAGAGTCCCTGACCCTGAAGCTCTGGGTCCCAGGTCCTCAGAGCCAGGTTAAAGAGGTGACTTCACTTGCCTTCTACTTAAGTTTATGTGACCTGTCCTCTGTAGAATCTCTTCAAGTCAGAATCTAATTTCAGCAGGGCAGATTCATCACTTAGTGCCCTGCCTGTGCCTTATTGATGAGGGAATTGCAAGAAGAGGACAGAGGGCACCCGTGGGTTTCTGAAAGGAAATACATCAGATTTTTAGAGTTTACAGGGGCTTCAGACACATATTTACAAAAGTATTGGCAGTCTGATACTGGACCACAAAGATAAACGGAATAAGCTAGACTCAGGAAGAAAGAACTAGGTAGTTGGATAAATGGCAGAGAAAACAGGGAAGAGGAGATTTGCAAAATGGAAGAGAGAGGACAGGGCCAGGCAAGGGGAGGCACTGCTGTAAGATGCTAGTGTCAGGAAAACCTGGGGTGAGGCCCTGTCATTCCTTGGAGCTTTTATCTGCCTCCAGCTTTCATGGCAACCTAGGGCAGCCCAGCCAGCCACCTCCTGTGCCGAACAAAGTAACACGGCTTCTGGCAGACGATGCCTGATCATATGTATGTGACCAGAAGCACTGAGCCCAGATCTGTCGGGATGTGAGAGCTCAGACATCTGTAGACAAGGCCACAATAGTCTACACAAGCAGAGGATGCTTTCAAGTGAGATAGACTGTCCAGAAGAGTAAAGTTTCTGTGGTCTCCTTAGTTCCTTTCTTCTCACACATAATGACCTTCACTGAAAATTCTTCTCAAGACTTTCACCTTCCAATTTCTTCTTCAGTCCACTTTTCATTACTCCACTGAAACAGGAGGGATAGAAACAGGGCACAATCTTTAAAGAATAAAATGGCTTTAGGACATGACAAAAAGATGATTAGCATTAACTAGATTCAAGATGACAGAAGATCTGACTTCCAATAGAACTTGAGCCTCATTATATGCTCATTGTATTAATAATACATTACCAAGCGAACTGACTCATTCACCAGTGCCATGACAGTTCTGAGGCTGACCATAAAAGGCCAAAAAGTGGGTGGTGGCCCAATTCCTGGAAATCTGTACCCTTTCCCCCAAGATAACTGGATTAATCCTTCCACTCATTAGCCTATGAAATTACCCAGCCCATAAAAACTAACCACGCCATATTTCAAAGCGTTCATCTTCTGAGAAGGGTCACACTCTGTCTGTGGAGTGTGTTTCTCTCTAAATAAAGCCACTTCTTATCTATCACTTTGTCTTTGGATTCTTTTGAGATGAAGCAAGAGCCTCAGATTAACCAAGAACACATCACAAAAAATAGCTGAAGAGCAATGACAAAACTTTTTCCCCTATAAAGTTCCTTATCAATCACACCCCAGACCCCCATCCTCAGGCCACCACTGTTTTTGTTTTCTATCCCAATAGTTTTGCCTTTTCCAGAATTAAATATAAGTAGAATCTTACGGTATTTAGTCTTTTGTCTCTGACTTCATTCACTCAGCATAATGTTTTTGAGATTCATCCATGCTGTCTCATGACAAAGACTCTTTCTGAAAACAAACTTCCTTAGGCTCCTCTGAGTCCTCTTCACCACTAGGCCTTGACCTTGGCTTTGTGTCCTTCCTTGGAGAGTCCAATTTTAACGAGAATCTTGTTGAGTCATCTCCCAACACTTGATACCCGATCAGGTTCTCCATCTCCACCCTTGGTGCCCAAGTCTTCAGCAAGACTCCTGTTAGGTCAATTTAGCAAGAATGCCCCCTACCCTTGATGTGCCTATTTAGTAATTTTCCATCCACTGATGCCCTCAGGATTCTGCTCATTGGCTACAAATCCCTGGTTCATCTCTCTCCCCCTATTGCAACAGAGTTGACTCATTACAATGAATAAAGGTTTTCTCCAAAGTGTCTAGTGAATAAGTTTTCATTTACAGCAACTTCTACCATATTCTTTTCTAAAAGTGTGCTCCTTTTTCCTGAGGATGGTGAGCGGGCCTGCAGCTTCTAGTCTCTGATTTGCATAGTCTAATGACCACCATGCTGCACACAGATCTTCTTTCCATCTTCCTGGCAAAGTTGGCCTCTTCTGCCTGAGGTTCTGATGGTTTTGCTGATTAATGTGAATGGTACTAAATATCCTGAATGTTTCATTTGGTAGTTAAGTGGAGAAGCCCATTGTGCATTATGTATCTGAAATTACTTTCATTGGAATGTGCTGGAATGGAATTATCAAGACTTTAATTAATTTTGTACAAAAGTTTATTGTGAGGAGCTTCTGGAACAATGCTGCTGTTCAGATAAGACAGTCCAACTGCTGCCATTCAAGTGTATGAAAGCCTGGGTTTTACAGTCAAGAGGACTCTCTCCAGCGCTTCTGTTACCAGGCAACTCACGAATGGGCTCCATTGCAGACAGAAGTCAAGAGGACAGCCCAAGACAGCTCCCTTGGTGCATTCATCAATTATAAATGAGACTATTACGCAATTTAGTTGAATGTGAATGGTGGTGGGCTTCATCAGTCTACTAAGGGACTCAGAAATTTCAGGAAAGTAAATTATTAAATAAAATGAAAGAGAGTAAGAGTAAGGTGAATGTTTCACCCTTAAAGGGAAAAAGAAAAATTTTCTTTTCAAAAATGAAACTTTTTCACCTTTTAACAGGGAGGAAGTTAAAAACTCTGACAACCGTAATCCTAATTTTCTGAACTCTGCCAGCCCTTCCCACCAAGCCCAGCCAAGCCATGGTGGTGGGGCATGGCATGTGAATCTACACAACTTTACTCTACGGTCTAATCCTCTTCAAAGATACTTTGTGATTTTTAAGATTTTCCTCAAAATGTTATTTATACCGTAAGAAGTTTTTTCAAAACACCTCCAACCTATGTTTTTAAGGTAAAATACCCAAGGAGAATATTTTAGAACATGCTTTGCTTTTGTAAGGAGCAGAAAACTTTTCCTCTACTCTCTTTACGTTCGTTCACTGAGGGCCTGTGATTTAAACTGACATCAAAGAAATTAAATTGATACAAGGGAAGCCCTAAACTGGTACTAAACACATATGAATTCACTGATTTTAAATTTTAAATGCATAGGGACATCCCAGAAGGAAATGAATACCCAAATGAGTGATGATATTTGAGTTTATAAACTGGTAGAGTTCAGGCATGCTACCCCAAAATATGGCACCTTGGCATATTGAATATTATAAGCTGAAGAAATTTGAGAAAAGGCATGTGTGGGGAGACTTTCTGACCTCCCTCTAGAGTAGGTCATAAAGCTGTGAGGAGTGAAGTGTCCTCCCCATAAAGAGTAAAGGAGCAACCTTGTCTCTAAGACCCTGGAACCTGAATGAACAGGGCTTGCCATTTCCCTCAGTGTACTACACATAGCTCATACCCTTTGTGGGTCTATCACATTTCCCCACAACATTCCAATCTCTATCAAATCCAGAAATGCTCAAGTTTAACCATTTTTTTGGTCCCATTTCCTTATGAGGTGTCCCACGCTATATAAAACTTGGGTTAAATAACTTTGGAAGTCCTTCCTGGTGGCTCAGTGGTAAAGAATCTGCCTGCCAGTGCAGGAGACACAGGTTCAATCCCTGGTACAAGAAGATTCCACATGCCAGGGAGCAACTAAGCCTGTGTGCTACAACTCTTAAGCCCGTGCTCTAGAGCCTGGGAGGCACGACTACTAAGCCCATGCACAGCAACTACTGAAGCGTCCGTGCACTCCAGAGCCTGTGCTCTACAGCAGGAGAAGCCACCGCAACGAGAAGCCCGCGCACCACAACTAGAGAAAAGCCCACTCAGGACTGAAGACCCAGCACAGCCAAAAATAAAAATAAATAAATTAATTAAAAAATGATAACTCTGGAGGCTTTTCTCATAACGGATCTGTCTCTCATTACAGGGGCTCTGGCTGAGAATTAAGGAGGGTAGAGGAAAAAGATATTTTCCTCCTCTACAAAGGCATCTAGAAAGAGAATGGGGAGGGACAGAGGGGTACTTTTGGGAGAACAAATGACTTCTAAGAAGTGGTAAGGATAAAGCACACTTATGGAAACACATATGGTCTACTTTTGCTTTTTTTTCTTTTTTAAGATCAATGGGTCCTTAGGAGAACAGTTGGGAGATTTGATAATTTTGTGACAAATGTCTGTCCGATGTGGTGGCCACTTTTCACTGAGAAAAGATTAGAGTTGCTTCCTGGGGAGGATTTATGACAACTGAGTTCTTTAGGGAGGCTCTGCTTCTAGGCAGATAAGGGATTTCAGGAACTCAAATGCTTTCAGCTCAGAAAAATTCTTTTGAGAAGTATTTTGGGGGTGGCATGTTCCAATCTTTTTCACTTTAAAAAGATTTCTTTCCCTATTTTTACAGAATTAATATTTGCTCCATTTTGTATATCACTTCCAATTTCTTTTAACATCAAATTACTAAAAAAAAAAAAAAAGAAAGAAAGAAAATCTTCACATGAACTTTGATTTTCATTCTCAGTGTTGAATTTGCTGGAAAGAGAGGACTTTGGGAGGCTAAATCTGTGAGGAACTTGGTATTATAAAACGTCTAGCTCAGAGGTTTTCCAAGGTTCTGGCTGAGACCACTGTCTCTAGTGAAGCTGATGCGGATGCCACTATGCAAAGCAGAGCAGACCCTCCGGCAAAACTGGAGATAGGAGGAAGCCTGGAGAGATGCGTTTGCACCAGAAAATCATTGGCAAACCAATGGTCTAGCCCCAGGGATTGGTGAGTTTTCTGTGAAGAGTAGATAGGAACTATTCTAGGCTTTGCAAGCCAGGAGAATATTATATAAATATAAATTGATGATATTATATAGGTACTTATAGAACATTTAAAATGTAACCATTTACAAAAGATGAAAGCATTCTTAATTCATGGGTTATAACAAAAACAGGTGAAACAAAGACACTGTATTATTCCTCTTAATATGAGCACCTAGAAGATTTAAAATCACTCTTTTGTGAAAGTAAACAGAAAGTAGAGGCGTGGATGCCAGGGCTGGGGGAAGGGTGGTGGAGCATTATTGTTTAGTAGGGGACAGAGCTTCACAGTTACAAGATTAAGACAGTTCTGGAGATGGATGGTGGTGATGGTTGTACAACAGTGTAAATGCATTTAATGCCACTGAACTGTGCACTTATAAATAGTTCATATACACACTTGTGTGTGTGTGTGTGTGTGTGTGTGTGCTAAGTTGCTCCAGTTGTGTCTGACTCTTTGCAACCCCATGGACTATAGCCCACCAGGCTCCCCTGTCCATGAGATTTCTCCAGGCAAGAATACTGGAATGGGTTGTCATGCCCTCCTCCAGGGTATCTCTCTGACCCAGGGATTGGACCTGCATCTCCTGTGGCCCCTGCACTGCTGGCAGATTCTTTATAAAATAGATAACCAACAAGAACCTAATGTTGTAGCACAGAGGATGCTACTCAATATTTGTAATAACATAAAAGGGGAAAGAATCTGAAAAAGAAAAAATTATATAGATAGATAGATATTCAGCTATATATATACTGTGCTATACACTTGAAACTAACACATCATTATAAATCAACTACAATTCAATTAAAAAAATAAAAAATACTACCTCCCCCCAAAAATGGTTCAGATGGTAAATTTTATATTATATGCATTTTACCACAACTTTCAAAAGGGGAGGGACCCAAGGGGAAGCCAGCATTGGTACAGCCACTGCAGTCACCCTGTGACCGGGTGGGGATGGGGCAGGGGCAGTGCCTGGACAGAGCAGAATGCCCAGATAGCAGAATGAGAGGCTGGGAGCCAGACAGACATCCCTGGAAGACTCCAGCAGGAAGCAGCCTGGAGCCTTTCTCCCTTCAGCCTTTCTATTGTTTAAACTTGCTAAGTAAGATTTCTTGGTTAAGTGAAAGGGTCCTGGTAGACACAGCACTCAGTATGGGCTCTCCATCATGACTCTAATATGAGCTTCTCTCCTGTCCTCCTCTCCCCACAGGTTTTTTCATTCCTATTTACCTGAACTTTGGATACCCCCCTTCCAAATTTACGTGCTTTCTGATCTCATTTGAAGGCTCAGCCTTTGACCTGTGCCTTTTACAGGAAGAGAAGAGTGGTGGCTTTGTCCCCCAAATCCCATTCTGAAAACCTTACCCCCACTTCCTTGCTAAAGAGTCCCTTCCACCCACGGTGTCTCACACAGCTGCGAGCACAGGATTCAGGCCCAGTCAATCAATACAGTTCCTCGGACTCAGAGTGAAACTGTCAGAGAAGAGGCATTCATCTCCTGGCATTTCGAGGGATGCACATCACATCACACCCCCACATAAGCTTGGGGGTGGCTCTTGACCGGTCCAGCTCTGCCAATCTGATGGCCAAGTGCCAGACCCTGCCACTCCTTTCACCCTCCCTGTTCATTGCAACAACGGTGTCTGTACACAAGTGAACTTGTGTGCAAAAAGAAACAGACTCTCAGACATAGAGAACAGACTTGCGGTTGCCAAGGAGAAGGGAGTTGAGGGAGGGAGGTGGGGTGGGAGGTTGGAGGTAGCAGGTGTAATCTAATATGTATGGAATGGATCAACAACAAGGTCTAACACAGAGTACTATATTCAGTGTCCTATTATCAACCATAATGGAAAAGAATATTAAAAAAGAATGTATATATGTATATCTGAATCACTTTGCTGTACAGCAGAAAGGAATACACTGTAACTCAACTATACTTCAATAAAAAACATAATAATTCTTAAAAACAAACAAACAAAACAGTGGCATCTATAAGCTGCACCAGCGCAGAGCCTTAACTGATAAGAGTCATCCTAGGAGCCCACGACCCACAATCCAGTATAATAGGACACTGAATACAGTACTCTGTGCCAGACCTTGTTGTTGATCCATTCCATACGTATTAGATTACACCTGCTAACTCCAACCTCCCACCCCACCTCCCTCCCTCAACTCCCCTCTCCTTGGCAACTGCAAGTCTGTTCTCTATGTCTGAGAGTAGGAGTAGAAGCTGGAAGAGTTCATTGCTCCGAAACTAAGTAAATATTCCTGGGGAGGGGAAGGCAATGGGGCTGCGGTCTCTCATTTTCACCAAGTGTGTGAGGCACCTTTCTCCACTGACCCAGTGTCCCCTACGAGTGCCCTTTGAGAATGAAGTCTAGTACCAGACCTCAGGTGCCTGGCAGAGTTCTGATGCTTTCATCTGGTTTCTGTCCATCATTTTCCCCCACAGACAAACTTTAAATCTAGTACGTATTTTTTCAGTAGGTTCTACAGAATGACAAGGAAGACAGACAAAAGCTGGGGCCATTTCTCTCTGCTCGGCCCATCCTGCTTCTTATTCCCTGGTCACCAGTCCTGGCTGGAGTCAGTCCTGAGATGGCCACACCCAGCACAGTTCCCAGGCCTCCCACCTCGCTCAAGGATATGGCCTTTCAGCACAAATGAATGGAATTAGAATTAATTTTGATTTGCAACTATGAGTTCAATATCAAAGTTCCCTAAGGAATTAGCTGCCTCTAGCCAAGAATACCTGCCAGCTCAGGAAGAAATTTCACACTTGACTGCAATTCTCTTATCAATTCCATTAAAATCAGCATAGCCATTTGCCAAGCCTGTTGATTCTACCCTTAGATAAATAAGGAGAGGATAGGAAAAGAAAAGAAAGAAATCCCAAACTTGGAGTAAAATGAGCTATATCTACTTCTCACAAAAGTCTCCTCCCTGACATCAGTCCAGGCCCTCTGTGAAGAGGTTTATTGGAGGAAAAGCTTAGGAAGGATAACCTTCTTGCAGGCCTGACACCTCTACACAGCCAGAGGGAAGACAGGGTGGGGTGAAAGGAGCACGGCACTGCGGTGCAGTTCTCAGGAAACCTCATCCAGGCTGATGAGGAGGCCCTGGGGAAAATACTCCCACCAGAAGGGTCCTGTACTGGGAAGGAACGGCCCAGGTCTGGGGCCCCTGTCGTGCTCAATACTGACTGGGAGTGTGAACTAAAATATTGCCTGCCATGTCAGTAAACAAAGGATGTTACGGCCATCAAGTGGCCACATAACAGCTGCCCCAATAGACAGCAAGCCCTGAGGGAACCAGGGTGGAAACAGGATGCCCGCCATCTAGCAGTCAGTCACCGCAGGCACCCTGGATATGCACCCTGAGGAGACTCAGGATGAGGAAAGCACAGGATACCAGCCCCAGAGAGCTGAGGCGCATGTCAAAGGAATGATCCCAACGAGCCCGGATGCTTGCGTCTTCCCGTACACAGAAAAGTGCTAAGCTCATTAACTTTGTGTGTGTTAGTCTCTTAGTTATGTCTGACTCTTTGTGTGATCCTGTGGACTATAGCCCGCCAGGCTCCTCTGTCCATGGGGATTCTCTAGGAAAGACTACTGAAGTGGGTTGCCATTTCCTTCTCCAAGGGATCTTCCTGACCTAGGGATCGAATCCAGGTCTCCTACATGGCAGGAAGATTCTTTACCATCTGAGCTATAGGAACATCCCTCATTAACTTTAGATATCTGGTTTTATTTGATTAACAGCAATCTTTGATGTGCCAACCACCTGAATTTTTGCTGCAAAAACTCCTATATCCTGGCTCCAAGCTTGCCTCTTTGGAGCAGTCACTCAGAGTTCTCTGGGATGCACTGTTCTGGGTTTAAGTTCTCAGTTTTGTTCTCCAAATAAAACATAACTCTTGACTTTTTGGTCATGCTCCTTTATTCTTCAGTTGACAGGAATAGCCTGTGGAGAACATGGCTCTAGCATGAAATCTGAAAGTATATCAGCTGGTGACTATCTACCATCTACCCTCCCCACAGAAGCTTCTCTGGAATGGAGGTAAGAATGGTGCACTTCCATGGCCATCAAAGCCCCCCAACACCCCCGCCTGCCATGAATCCCAGATTGCTGCTCTGTCCCTCAACTCTACCAAGCATAACCTGCCCTGCTCCCTAGATGTCTTATTTACTAACCATTTCAATAAACACCCATCAGCAAGGAGATGCAGGGCATCATTCTGTGTGCAGCCAAAGTTGAGAACTTCTAGCCTATACTTAGAGTTTCTTGAACCAAAGACCTAGAAAAGATAAACTCATTCAAACTTCATCAACCACCTGCGTACCATATAGTGATACAGTGATGAATTAGGACAGTTGTTTGAGAAACTGAAAGTTATAAGCTAGGGGTTCTCAATCTTGGCTGCACATAGGATGAGCTGGGCACTTTAAATCAGGGGTCATTGAACTGTGACCTGCAAATCCAAAGCCAAATCCAGCCCACCACCTGTTTCTGTATGGCCCACAAGCTAAGAAAGGTGTTCACATTTTTAAATGTTTTGAAAAAGTGAAAAGACTATTTTAAACATCTGAAAATTATATGAAATGCAAATTGCAGTGTCCATAAATAAAGTTTTATTGGAACACAGCCATGCTCATTTAGTTACATATCCACTGTGGTTACTTTCACAGTACAATGGCAGAGTTGAGGAGATGCAACAGAAACCATAAGACCCGCGAGCCTAGATAGAATATTTACTCTCTGGCCCTTTATGGAAGAAGTTTGCCAATCCCTGGGCTAAGGCGATAAGAATGTCCATAAGGGGACCTCCCTGGTGGTCTAGGGTGGTCTAGTGGCTATGACTCTGTGCTTCCAATGCAGGGGGCCAGGTTTAATCCCTGGTCTTGAACTTGATACCACATGTTGCAACTAAGAGTTCTCATGTAGCAACTGAAGACACTGCATGCTGAAACGAAGATCCTCCGTGTCATAAGACCCAGTGCAGCCAAATAAATATTTTTTGAAAAAGAATGGCCACAGGATTTTACTATTAGAAGTATGCTGGGACTCTGGTGTGAGCAGTGTCAAAGAGACCTCAGAACAGGTGCAGAAACCAGACTACATTAGGGACCCCCAGTTTCCTGATACACCAGGAACCTGAGAAACACTGAATCCTACTGACCAAGAAGAGAGGACATGACAGATTCCATGTTGGCAATCCTGTTTGTGGCCTGCACTTTAAGGAAAGCCTAGCCTTTTAAGGAATTTAGGATGAAAAATACTCTGGATTGCCTCTGCAAAAGCATGTTTATACAACTCACTTTGCCAACTTCACTTTCTTCCTTGTTCCTAGATACTGTTCCTCAAGCCTCTAGCACTAACATCCTTCTTGCTGCCAAGTCTTTCACACATATCTCCTTTTTCTATCTTTTCTGTCTTTGCTCCTCAGGTTCTATCTGATACATACATTTGGAAAGAATCTTTGACAATACGTAATGCTGACATAGCTTTGAAATCACAATGTATTACCTAAAAAGAATAAAAGGAAGAGCCTTGTTTGGTTTCAATCAGATGTGGATCAAGCCCCCAAGAGTACTGTCTATTTGGGAAAGCAAGAGATGTACAAAAATTATGGGTATGTCCAAGAGGCTTAAAATTCACTGTATGGAAATACAGGATCACTCAAGCTTGGAGAGAATGATGCTCAAGGAAGAATGTTTTCAATTCTGTCCCTTTTTTGCTGTGTTCTAAAAAAGGACTTCCAGGTTGAGCCATAATTGTCTCTAATGCTAACAGCCCATAACTACCCCTTTCATATCGTAACTGCCTGCCCTGGTTTCCTTTGTTTTCCTCAGAAAATGCTTTGGAATTCTCCCCACCGCAATCTGCATTTTCTCTTGGTGACAGTTTTTCATTTTGCCAAACTGAAAGTCTGTACCCATTAAACAAATCTCCATTGCCCCCTCCTTCCATCCCCTGGTAACTACTACTCTCAGTATCTTACGTAAGTGGACTCATATAGTATTTGTCCTTTAGTGACTGTCTTATTTAACTCAGCATAATGTCCTCAAGGTTCATCCATCCTGTAGCATGTGTTAGAATTTCTTTCCTTTTTAAGGCTGAATAATATCTCATTGTATGTATATACTCATTTTTTTCATCCATGCATTTGTTGATGAATTCTTAGGTTGCTTCCACATTTTGACTACTGGGAATAATGCTACTATGAACACGAGTGTACAAATATCTTTTGGAGATCCTGCTTTCAATTCTTTGGGGGTACATACCCAGAAGTGAAATTGCAGGTTCATGTGGTAAAACTATGTTTAATTTTTCAAGGATTCACCATACTGTTTTTCACAGCATCTGTACCATTTTACATTTCTACCAAGAGTGCACAATGGCTCCAATTTCTCCACATTGTGTATGAATTCTTGAGGAGGTATCTGTCTTTCCTTTAGTTAAATGTGAAATGTAATAGAAAAATTCACATTTTGACATATGGATATAGGAGGTTGGAAGCACTTTTAAAAGGTACCAAGAAAACTAGAATGCTTGGCTTCCTCAAGGATTTTAAAATCTTAATTGTTGGCAGTAAATATAATGACATATCAAGAAGTCTTGGAAGAGAAAGATGAACCCTGAAAAGGCCAACCTAAGATGTCTCTTTTTTTAAAAGTCTAGATGCTCTTCATTAGCAGGTTATGGAAGGAAATTGAGGTGTTAGAGGAGACTGGAGAAGGTGGGATACAAGTTGGCAGGGCCCATCAACAAATGTTTCTCTAACCAAGCTTGAGTCAGCGTCTGGTGTCATTAGAAACCATGACATCAACAAAATCTACAGCTTGTGGGTCAGGCTGTTTTCTGTCCAAGAAATCAACGTTGAATATTCATTGGATGGACTGTCACTGAAGCTGAAGCTCCAATACTTTGGTCACCTGATGCAAAGAGCCAACACATTGGAAAAGACCTGACACATTGGAAAAGACCCTGATGCTGGGAAAGATGGAAGAGAAAAGAAGGGGTCGACAAAGGACGAGATGGTTAGATAGCATCACTGACTCAATGGACATGACTTTGAGCAAACTTCAGGAGAGTGGACAGAAAAGCCTGGCATGCTGCAGTCCGTTCCATGCTTAGTCACTCAGTTGTGTCCAACTCTTTTCGACCCCATGGACTGTAGCTCACCAGGCTCTTCTGTCCATGGGGGTTTTCTAGGCAAGAATACTAGAGTGAGTTGCCATCCCGTCCTGCAGGGGATCTTCCCAACCCAGGGATCAAACCCAGGTCTCCTGCATTTGCAGGCAGATTCTTTACCATCTGAGCCACCAGGGAAGCCCATGAACACTGGAGTGGGTAGCCTATCCCTTCTACAGGGGATCTTCCCAACCCAAGGATCGAACCAGTCTCTCCTGCATTGCAGGCGGATTCTTTACCAGCTGAGCCTGCAGGGAAGCCCTGCAGTCCATGAGGTTGTAAAGAGTCGCACATTGAACAATGACAACATTTTCCATAACCAAGGGGGCCAAGCCTATAAAAAGAAGGATGCAGGGGTTCTCTTACCAAAAATAGTAAAACAGAGTAGAAAATGAGCAGTGTATAGAAGGAAAGCAAATTACTAAAGGAAAACATTTGCTGGGGCTATCTCTGTGCCATACACCATTTGAGTACTTTTAATATTCTTAATTTATTCCTCTCACAACTGCAGGAAGTAGACACATTCTGTTCCTATTATGATGAAGAAACTAAGGCACCGATTGCTGAAGTAACTTGCTCAAGGAAAACATAGGGTCCAGGCAGTACCCAGCTGAGCCCAGGTGTTTAACATTACTGCACTACCTCCCAGTAAAGTGCTGGTAACATATGGAGAAAAGGACCTTACTTCTTGCTGGGGTGTCAGAGTCTTCTTGGACTGTGGGCGATGAATGACTTACAGGCTTTGTTAAGAATTAGGAAGGAAAAACAGTTTCAATGAAGGGATAAACATAAAAAAGTTAAACCATTATCTTTCCTCTTTCTCTCCAGTTTCCTTTGGAATGGAAATGGGATCCCTTCCCCAGCGCCCACAGTTCTTTCCTCACAGCGGGCACTTGGATGACAGGTGAGGGTGCCAATAGGGACAGACATGGATAGAGAACTCATCTGAAAAGAGCTTGGGAGTCTCCCTCTGGTCTTTCCAGTTACCTAAGCTGATGTATTTTCCTTTTTGGTTAGGTATAAATAGTTTGAACTCCGTAGAACAGAAGCCTGAAAGCAAGTGGTTAGGATAGAAAAATTTCACACCAGAACCTTTGGGGCAGAAACTGAATCTTCATTCCCTTCGTGCTTCCCTCACCTTCCCTAAAACTAGAGCCTGACAAAGAAGATGCTTTGGGCATGGCAAGCAGAAAATGTCAGGATTCTTGGGATGTCCCAGTAATGGCTGGGAAGAGAACAAGCACACCATCCCTTCCTTAGGCTTCTAGTGTTGTCTTGCTGCTGCTGCTGCTGCTGCTGCTAAGTCGCTTCAGTTGTGTCCAACTCTGCGACAGCATAGATGGCAGCCCACCAGGCTCCCCCATCCCTGGGATTCTCCAGGCAAGAACACTGGAGTGGGTTGCCATTTCCTTCTCCAATGCATGAAAGTGAAAAGTGAAAGTGAAGTCACTCAGTCATGCCCGACTCTTAGTGACCCCAAGGACTTCAGCCCACCAGGCTCCTCTGGTGGGGTCTATTTGTCAGCCATGTCCCCAGACCAGGCAATCTCAGGGCAGCCACATCCTGGCAAGCAGTCATGCAGATGTTTAATATGTGCTAAGTTGCTTCAATCGTGTCCAAATCTTTGTGACCCTAGGTACCATAGCCCACCAGGCTCTTCTGTCCATGGGATTCTCCAGGCAAGAATAGTGGAGTGATCTGCCATACCCTCCTCCAGGGGATCTTCCCAACCCAGGGATCAAACCCACATCTTTTATGTCTCCTACACTGGCACATGAGTTCTGTACTACTAGCGCTACCTGGGAAGTCCATGATGTTTAACATATTAATATTATTTTTATGTTAATGAAAGGAAAAGCTATGCCCTTGGGGAATGTTTTCAGAAGCCCTTAGGAAAACAAAACATTTGATGGGTTTTGTTGAGAAAAGAAATTGAGAGGAACCTACAATCTTTTTAATGTCTTGTTCTCAAAGTGTGATCCATGAATCATAGCATCAGCAAGGCCTGGGAATCTGCTAGAAATGCAAATCCTTGGGCCTCAGCATTCTTTCTTTTAATTAGCCCTGTGGATGACTTGAGGTCCATTTTAATGCATTTGAGAACCACAAGAAAAGAGTGTAAGAATTGTAATCCACTCCATTCCTTGTTGGAGAAGGAAATGGCAACCCACTCAGGATTCTTGCCTGGAAAATCCTATGCACAGAGAAGCCTGGCGGGCTACAGTCCATGGGGTCACAAAGAGTCGGATACAACTTGGTGACTATACAACAACAACCACTCTTTCTATGAAAGCATCTTTGATTTGTGATGCTCTATGTTTTAGCATATACTAACTCTGCATCAAAAAGTTGAGCAGAATTAAATTTAACAGAAGGAAGTGATAAGGCTGTTTGGCAGCAAAGGAGTCCAGCAACTCTCTCAGTTTATTCCAATGTGACTGTTCTACAAAACAGGAGCAGCTCCAGGAATTCCAACACCTTGGGAGAACAGTTCTAAACATCTGTCTCTCTGTTCAAAGCTTCAAAAGCAGGACTATCAGTCACTTACATTTTAGAGAAAATTAAACATACCTTCTCCCTGATGGTAGAAACATTAAATAATCTCAGTGACTACATCAACAAGAAAAAGCATGATATTCTTCCAGGGGGCTGTGAAAGGAATGTGGAAGACTGGGAGGGATTGTTTGATTCTGAAATTGAAGAAATTCACTTTTTTAACTCCTTCCCTGTTATTCAATAACAACTCTCAATCCCTCAGTTAAGGGGGCATTGGAAGGGTAACCCAGGGGAGCCTAACAGGCAAGCAAAACAAAGCTGAAGTCTACGTTAGGGTATTAGACTCTTGGAGGGAGGGAAACCCAGTCAGGATGCCCCACAGCAAAATGGCAGCTCTCTCTGACATAACACTGGGTTGGGGGCTTTGCTGCCTTCTACCAGGACTATCCCCTAAACCTGTTGTCTCTGATGCCCTTTCTGAATGAAACCCAAGCTCCCATTCTCATTCTGTTCACTGCCTTCCTTCCTGGGAGCAGCGCCAGCACTTTGCTATGGAGACCAGAAGGTACATTCTCAGCGTGCTCTTCGAACGTGGGGAAAACAACAGCAAGGGTAGATGGCTGTTTGGCAGGTTGGTATCCACTTATTGCCAGGTAACCTGGCACACAAATGAATAGAAATCTGATTGTAAAGAGGAAAAAATACATTTGAAATGCCTTTTTGAAAAGTAACATAAGTTTAAGGATAAAAGAGGACACCTCTGATTGACTCCCAACTTCCAGCCTGTTTCCGCCACACCTAAATGCCCTTGGGCTGACTGCAGACAGAACTTTAATCAGTTAGCAAAGGTTAATGCCAGACACACATTCCACAGCTGAGCTAACCGGGGTGGGCCCCTTAAGGGTCCTTTTCACTGATACTTCTGAATTGTGGTGCTGGAGAAGATTCTGGAGAGTCCCGTGGACAGCAAGGAGTTTAAACCAGTTAATCTTAAAGGAAATCAACCCTGAATATTCATTGGAAGGACTGAAACTCCAATATTTTGGCCACTTGATTTGAAGATCTGACTCACTGCAGAAGACCCTGATGCTGGGAAAGATAGAGGGCAGGAGAAGGGGAAGACAGAGGATGAAATGGTTGGATGGCATCACCAACTCTATGGACATGGGTATGAAAAAACTCAGGGAGATAGTGAAGGACAGGGAAGCATGGCGTGCTGCAGATCATGGGGTCACAAAGAGTCAGAAATGATTTAGCAACTGAACAACAACAAAGAGTGATCAAGGAATCCCATTCATGGAGGAGAGGAGGGGCTCCATGACACAAGCCCCACCAATGAGGTGTCATGGGAACAAGCACTCCTCCCCCAGTAAAACCGTCCCCTCCAAAATCAGATCTGGACAGCCTGCACACTCACGAACTCTAGTCTCCTCTGCTCAAATCGTCAAGCTCTCCACCTCTCAAAGCTTCTCTGAGACTTTACTGTGCACACATGGGCAGAAATTGCCACCTTTACCATCATTGTTGCTGGATCAAATGTGTGTGGTTATGACAGTCTCGGTGCCCTCACTCCCTCTTGCCTCCTACTTCCTGTCAAAATGACTGTCTCCCACTCCAGAATGAAGAGAGTTCCCTAGAGAGTTCCCTAAAGCGTTCCCAGGTCTTTCCTGCCTTGGCAGAGGCTGGGCGCACTCCCAGGGGCATGGAGGATCCAGCGTAAGGAATTCTTACGAGAAGCGAGTGGAGCCAGAGTTCACAGGTAAGGCCATATGCTGCTTCCACCAGGTTGCCTGGGTCACTATGACAGGGTAACAGCTGCCCCTCCCCACAAGATTTCCTTGTTCAGAGGTGGGATCCTGGCCCCACCAGCTTCTCCCAGCTCGCGTCACATCTCAGGTCCAGGACTAGACCACCAGAGGGGCGCTCTCTGCCCTGTCTTCAAGGATGCAAGACATTCAGACTCCAGAATGTGAGACAAATTCTTAAGAAGAGATAAACAAAAAACAGAACGAACCCATACATGATTTTCATCCTTTGCCACCACTGAACTGTATAAAAATAAGGGGACCAAATTCCTAGACACTGTGAATTATCACAACTTGCCTTCTGCCAGGATGCTCCACTTCTAGAGTAGAGAGAGAACCATCCCAAACCCAGGCTGTTTCCTCTGCAGTGGTTCCCAGAGGAGGAGGGGGCTGTCTCCAGATGGCTCTGGGCAGGCAGTGAAGTTGATGGGTGTTGGAAGGTGCTGTTGAGAGGCCCATAATTGCCCCAACCAGATTCCTGTCTGAGCTGGCAAGGAGAGCTGCTCAGCTCCCTATTGCACTGTCATCAATCATGGACTTGGAAAAAACTTACGTTGTGAGAGTTTATTATCAACTCTTAATGAAAATATATGGGTTTCACAAATAGTCTGAAAAATACAGAGTGTCTGAGAATGTGAAATGGCAAAATTGTTTGATCAAGATACGAGGGCAGAAGTGATTGCCTGATTATAGCTGAGAGCAGAGTGAGGAGACAGGCCATGGGACCATCAACACACAGGAGATAACGATCCCTGTGCAGCTCCAGTGTGGATGGGAGAAGCCTGCTCCAGGAGGTACCAGATGCCTTTGCATAAATAAAAATCATGGAAATAAGTGGGATTTCCCTGGTGATCCAGTGGTTAAGAATATG
The DNA here is from genome assembly GCF_029378745.1 of Bos indicus. Lineage (NCBI taxonomy): Eukaryota > Metazoa > Chordata > Mammalia > Artiodactyla > Bovidae > Bos > Bos indicus. The sequence continues at coordinate 65,225,995 of NC_091761.1, forward strand.
CCTTGCAAGATGGGGGGTGCAGGTTCAATCCCTGGTCAGGGAACTAATGTCCCACATGCCACAGAGCAACTAAGTCCACACACCTCAGCTGACAAGCTCACGGGCTGCAACTAGAGCATCCACGTACCACAGTGAAGACTCAGCACAGCAAAAAAAAAAAAAAATCGGAGAAGCTTGGCTTCTATATTAGTTGTTTGAGGAGGGCCCTGCCAACCCAGTTTCATTCATCATGCCTGAGAAGCTGGAAGCATTATCCTCATTTTACAGATAAGGAAATTGAGGCTCAGAGATGTGAAGTGGGGTCTTACTAGGATTCAAACTCTGGTTCTAGAGCTTGGGCTCTTAACTAATAGTTGACAAAAAGTTTTTTTTTGTATGTACTGGTGTTCATTGCACCTTTTTTAAAAAATTGTAATTGACTTCTAATGCTATATTAGTTTCAGGGGCACAGCAAAGTGATTCAGCTTTATACGTATGTTCTTTTTCAGATTCTTTTCCATTACAGGTTACGACAAGATATTGAATATAGTTCCCTGTGCTATAGAGTAGGTTCTTCTTGCTCATCTACGTCATACACCATAGTGTGTATCTGTCAATCCCAAGCTCCTAATTTATCCCTCCCTCACTGTTCCCTTTGCTAACCAGCAGTTTGTTTTCTATGTCTGTGAGTCTGTTTCTGTTTTATAAATAAGTTCATTTGTATTATATTTTGGATTCTACATAAAGTGATATCACAGGATATTTATCTTTCCCTGTCTGACTTACTTCACTCAGTATGACGATCTTTAGGTCCATCCATGTTGCTGCAAATGCCGTTATTTCATTCTTTTTTTTATGGCTGAGTAGTATCCCATCGTGTATATGTACCATATCTTCTTTATATAGTCATCTGTCAGTGAACACTTAGGTTGCTTCCATGGCTATTGTGACTAGTGCTGCTATGAATATAGGGGTGCATGTACCTTTTTAAATTAAAGTTTTTGTCTTTTCTGGCCAATATTTTTTTTATATATATAAATGGCTGAAGAGTACCTACCTTTGGCTTTGTGACCGCATATAACCTGTGTCTTTGTGTTTTTTTTTTCTTTTGGTCTTTGTAATTATTTAAAAATGTGGAAACCACTCTTAGTTCTCTGGCAGTACCAAATCAGGTGACCAACTGTATCTGGCCTATGAGCTAGAGTTTGCCAACCCTTGCTCTTCACCATTGTACCATATTTTCATCTAATTTGTCAACTTCAGCAAACATTTCTCCTCTCTCTGTTGCAGAAATGGGTTTAAAAGCAACACAAAAAGGTAAACAGGGAAATGGAAGGCAGCCTTAAGTCAAGTTCCCAGCACCCTAGGAATTTTAATATATACTCTAGTTACTACTCTTGGAGAAAGAAATGGTAACCCACTCCAGTTACTACTCTAGTGACTTCTCTGTGATTTTACTTTAGACAAATCTTTCCAAACTCTAAGGCTGTGATAACCAAATAACAAGCTACCTCAGATCCTTTTTGGAACAAGGTGAGTGTAATTAAACAAAAGAACAGTGCAAAATCACACCTAATCATTCACGGGAACTAGATGTGCAAAGGGTGACATCATTTGCTAACTTTAATCTAAAGCTTTTCCCCTTTAATGATTTTAATGGACAAGGCTAATTTTAAACACATGAAGCAGAGGATAAAGAAATAACTCTTACCATGTGCATTTTGTCTTAATTAGAGCTCTCTCTCCAACTTTGAGGGTGGTATTATTCCATTTATCCACTAGAATGTGTTGGACTTTAAGTAACAAAAGGCCAACTTCAAAGTGGCTCAAGCAATAAAGACCTGGCTCCCTTCACAACCAGAAGGTAAAACACCAGGCAGACCCCAGGGGTCGTTGGTCCAGGTCCTCTAGTCTCCTCAAGGATTCCAAGGACTCTTAGCTCTGTCTTCTAAAATATAGGCTGAATTTTTTTATTTTAAGGGTGATCCCCCTTAAAATTCATAGGATTCTATGATTTATAGAATCTGTGTTCTCAATAGATGGAATACAGATGGAGAAAGACAGAAAGAGGAGAGTCCTTCTTCCCCACCCATCAAACTCACTCTGTTCCTTTAGTCTAAAAGAGCCAATTTAGAAAAATAGGTGGTTATGGTAGGTCCATATTCCTGAACAAATTACTGGCAAGAGGGATGGAAATTCCAGGTTCCTCTGGAACCCAGGTGATTTCAGAATGTGTTGGGTTTGCTCCAATAAGAGACAGTCCCAACATATCCATGCTTTGCTCTTGTCCATTAGAGTCCACAGAGGGCTCTGCTCAATATCACCCACACTGCAGGACTCAGAGTGTAGAAGCAACCACCCTCTGGAGCACTGCTGATCACTGTAAGAGAGAGAGTTCTGTAGAGTCAAGCACTGGCAATTCAGTTCCCCAGCCTGAACATAACACACACCATATCCATCCACAACATATTCTTCAGGACTGATCATACTGCCTACTCAACCATCATGTGCCCAGAAGGAGGAAGAACCAGAAATACCTGGAAACAGCATCAATAACCACCATGGGAGATGATCTGTGCCACTACACAAGTGACGGAAGAGGAAAGGAGTTTTGAAGAGAAAAGCCAAACATATACTACATTACCAGTTACAGAGAAACAAACAGAAGTTCGGAGCAAAAAGTAAAATCCCAAAAGAGAGCAGAGACAACAAAAAGACCAGTCTAGCAGATCCAACATTTGAATATCAGGAATTCCCAGAATGAAAAAAGAAAATGGAGAGAAGGAAATTATCTAAGAATTAATTCCAGAAGATTTCTAAAAATTAAAAGATATGTCTTTCTATATCAAAGGGACTTAGCAAATGCTAAGCATAAAGATTGAAAATGGTACCACATCAAGATACTAGCATCATAAAATTCTGAAACACCAGGGACAAAAAAAGAGATCCTGCAAGTTTCCAGAAAGAAAATTTCAAAAACTAGTTTCATAAAATTATTTGGACATGAGACTCAGAATGGTATTGGATTTCTCAACAGCATTGTTAAAATAAGAAGATAATGAGTCAAAGGCTTCCTGATGGCTCAGTGGTGGTAAAGAACCTGCCTGTCAATGCAGGAGGCTCAAGAGAGACGTGGGTTCAATCCCTGTGTTGGGAAGATCCTCTGGAGGAGGAAATAGCAACCCACTCCAATATTCTTGCCTGGAGAATTCCATGGACAGAGAAGCCCGGTGGGCTATTGTCCAAAGGGTCACAAAGAGTTGGACACAACTAAGCAGCTAAGCACACAATGGGTCAAAGTTTTCACAATTCAAAGAAAAAACTATTTCCAACCTAACACTGTATAAACAGTAAAATTCTCAGTCAAGTGGGTAAAAGAAAACATTTTCAAATGTATTCAGCAAGGATGATGAAGGGAAGCTTCAAGAGGGCAGCTTAAGAGATGGCAACCAAAGCTAGAGAGTGGCCAATCCAGAACAAAGAAGGAAAGATTCTGATTCTGAAAGAAGATTAAATTAACAGAATGTCTAATGTGTTTGAATGCATGGAAAGAGATTTACACACCTGGGGAAATGTTTAGCATTGTATTAATATTTGCATAAAATTATACTAAGTTTTTAAAGTCAGTTATTTGGTCTAGGCAATACAAGATGTTGGGCAAAAAGGAAAAATAATCGCACAGTTACTACATGAATTGGATATGATTAGCAATTACATTGGGCTTCCCTGGTGGCTCAGACGGTAAAGTCTGCCTGCAATGCGGGAGACCCGGGTTTGATTCCTGGGTCGGGAATATCCCCTGGAGAAGGAAATAGCAATCTACTCCAGCACTCTTGCCTGGAAAATCCCATGGACAGAGGAGCCTGATAGGCTACAGTCCATGGGGTCGCAGAGAGTCGGACATGACTGAGCGATACCAATGCAAATCCTGCATGCAGCTTAAACATAAATCACAAAAAAATCATATCAGGAGGAAAATGGGATGGTGGGTGTTTTGTGTGACTGGGACAAGGCAGAAAAATGATCATAAGCTAAAACTTTTTCTTATCTAACAAGAAGTCAACAATGGCTAAAACTGAAAGAAAAAAAAATCAAGAAAGTAACATAAGCATGTTACTTAGAGATACACCAGTAGATACCAAAAGAATCAACAACAGTTGAAATATTTGCTCAAGTAGCAGGAAATGGTGGCAGATACACAAAGGGTGGCTATTTTTTACAGCATGACAAACTATTTGATGGATGTGCATGTATATTTTGATAAAATAACACCAAAATTTAAAAAATAACTTGAGGAGAAATGAGAGACTATTCAATAAATAGTGTTGTAATGACTGAGCAACTGAACTGAACAACAGAGGAGAAATATAAATTATTTACAGCCTCTGCTGCAGCAGCAAAGGTTTCCATAACACCAATGAGCTCAAATAGGTTGCCATCATCTTCATTACCTTCACCATAGTCTGGCTTCATGTCAAACAACAAAGAGGGAACACAGCCCCACCCATCAACAGAAAATCGGATTAAAGATTTACTGAGCATGGCTCCCTCATCAGAATAAGACCCAATTTCCCCTCAGTCAGTCTCTCCCATCGGGAAGCATCCATAAGCTTCTTATCCTTATAAATTAGAGGGCCAACAGAATGAAAACCACAATCACATAAAACTAATCAAACTAATCACATGGACCACAGCCTTGTCTAAAAAAAACTATGAGCCATGCCATGCAGGGCCCCCCATCATGGATGGGTCATGCTGGAGAGTTCTGACAAAATGGGGTCCACTGGTGAAGGGAATGGCAAATCACTTCAGCACTCTTGCCTTGAGAACCCAATGAACTGTTCAGTTCAGTTGCTAAATCGTGTCTGACTCTTTGTGACCCCAGAGACGGCAGCACGCCAGGCCTCCCTGTCCATCACCAACTCCCGGAGCTTACTCAAACTCATGTCCACCGAGTCGGTGATGCCATCCAACCATTTCATCTTCTGTTGTCCCCTTCTCCTCCTGCCTTCAATCTTTCCCAGCATCAGGGTCTTTTACAAAGAGTCAGTTCTTCGCATGAGGTGGCCAATGTATTGAAGTTTCAGCTTCAACATCAGTCCTTCCAATGAATATTCAGGATGGATCTCCTTTAGGATGGACTTGTTGGATCTCCTTGAAGTCCAAGGGACTCTCAAGAGTCTTCTCCAACACCACAGTTCAAAAGCATCAATTCTTTGGCACTCAACTTTCTTTATAGTCCAACTCTCACATCCATACATGATTACTGGAAAAACCATAGCTTTGACTAGATGGACCTTTGTTGGCAAAGTAATGTCCCTGACTTTTTAATATGCTGGCTAGGTTGGTCATAACTTTTCTTCCAAGGAGCAAGCATCTTTTAATTTCATGGCTACAGTTACCATCTGCAGTGATTTTGGAGCCCCAAAAAATAAAGTCAGAGAGTGTTTCCACAGTTTCCCCACCTATTTGCCATGAAGTGGTGGGACCAGATGCCATGATCTTAGTTTTCTGAATGTTGAGCTTTAAACCAACTTTTTCACTCTCCTCTTTCACTTTTATTGAGGCTCTTTAGTTCTTCTTCACTTTCTGCCATAAAGGTGGTGTCATCTGAGTAGCTGAGTATTGATATTTCTCCCGGCAATCTTGATTCCAGCTTGTGTTTCATTCAGGCCAGAGTTTCTCATTATGTACTCTACATATAAGTTAAATAAGCACAGTGGCAATATACAGCCTTGACATAATTCTTTCCTGGTTTGGAACCAGTCTGTTCTTCCATGTCCAGTTCTAACTGTTGCTTCTTGACTTGCATACAGATTTCTCAGGATGAAGGTCAGGTGGTCTGGTATTCCCATCTCATGAAGAATTTTCCAGTTTGTTGTGATCCACAAATCAAAGGCTTTGGCATAGTCAATAAAGCAGAAATAGATGTTTTTCTGAAACTTTCTTGCTTTTTTGATGATCCAATTGATGTTGGCAATTTGATCTCTGGTTTCTCTGCCTTTTCTAAATCCAGCTTGAACATCTGGTAGTTCACAGTTCACATACTATTGAAGCCTGGCTTGGAGAATTTTGAGCATTACCTTGCTAGCTTGTGAGATGAGTGCAATTGTGTGGTAGTTTGAACATTCTTTGGCATTGCCTTTCTTTGGGATTGGAATGAAAATGGACCTTTTCCAGTCCTGTGGCCACTGCTGAGTTTTCCAAATTTCCAATATGCTGGCATATTGAGTGCAGCACTTTTACAGCATCATGTTTGAGGATTTGAAATAGCTCAACTGGCATTCCAAAACTTGCACTAGCTTTGTCCGTGTTGATGTTTCCTAAGGTTCACTTGACTTCACATTCCAGGACGTCTGGCTCTAGGTGAGTGATTACACCACTGTAGTTATCTGGATCATGAAGATCCTTTGTGTATAATTCTTCTGTGTATTGTTGTCACCTCTTCTTAACATCTTCTGCTTCTGTTAGGTCCATACCATTTCTGTCCTTTATTGTGCCCACGTTTGCATGAAATGTTCCCTTGGTGTCTATAATTTTCTTCGGGAGATCTCTAGTCTTTCCCAGTCTATTGTTTTCCTCTATTTCTTTGCATTGATCACTGAGGAAGGCTTTCTTATGTTTCCTTACTATTTTTTGGAACTCTACATTCAAAGATATATCTTTCCTTTTCTCCTTTGCCTTTCACTTCTCTTCTTTTCTCAGCTATTTCTAAGGCCTCCTCAGACAACCATTTTACCTTTTTGCATTTCTTTTTCTTGGAGATGGTCTTGATCACTGCCTCCTGTACCCTGTCATGAACATCCGTCCATTGTTCTTCAGGCACTCTGTTAATCAGATCTAATCCCTTGAATATATTAGTCACTTCTACTGTATAAGGGATCTGATTTAGGTCATACCTGAATGGTCTCATGTTTTTGGAAGTGAGTGTTTGCTATGACCAGTGCATTCCCTTGGCAAAACTCTTTTAGCCTTTGCCCTGCTTCATTCTGTACTCCAAGGCTAAGTTTGCCTGTTACTCTGGGTGTTTCTTGACTTCCAACAACACAAGAGAAGACTCTATGCATGGACATCACCAGATGCCCAACACCGAAATCAGATCGATTATATTCTTTGTAGCTGAAGAAGGAGAAACTCTATACAGTCAGCAAAAACAAGACTGGGAGCTGACCGTGGCTCAGATCATGAACTCATTGCCAAATTCAGATTTAAATTGAAGAAACTGGGGGAAACCACTAGACCATTTAGGTATGACCTAAATAAAATCCCTTATGATTATACAGTGGAAGTGACAAACAGATTTAAGGGACTAGATCTGATAGAGTGCCTGATGAACTATGCATGGAGGTTTGTGACACTGTACAGGAGACAGGGATCAAGACCATCCCCAAGAAAAAGAAATGCAAAAAAGCAAAATGGCTCTCTGAGGAGGCCTTAGAAATAGCTGAGAAAAGAAGAGAAGTGAAAAAGCAAAGGAGAAAAAGCAAGATAATCCATTTGAATGCAGAGTTCCAAAGAATAACAAGAAGAGATAAGAAAGCTTTGCTCAGCGATCAATGCAAAGAAATAGAGGAAAACAATAGAATGGGAAAGACTTCAGATTTCTTCAAGAAAATTAGAGATACCGAGGGAACATTTCATGCAAAGATGGGCTCAATAAAGGACAGAAACTGTATAGACCTAATAGAAGCAGAAGATACAAAGAAGACATGGCAAGAATAGAGAGAAGAACTGTACGAAAAAGATCTCCATAACCCAGATCATCACAACGGTGTGATCACTCACTTAGAGCCAGACATCCTGGAATATGAAGTCAAATGGGCCTTAGGAAGCATCACTATGAACAAAGCTAGTGGAGGTGACAGAATTCCAGTTGAGCTATTTCAAATCCTGAAAGATGATGCTGTGGAAGTGCTGCACTCAATATGCCAGCAAATTTGGAAAACTCAGCAGTGGCCACAGGACTGGAAATGGTCAGTTTTCATTCCAATCCCTAAGAAAGGCAATGCCAAAGAATGTTCAAATTACTGCACAATTGCACTTAGCTCACACACTAGTAAAGTAATGATCAAAATTCTCCAAGCCAAGCTTCAGCAATACATGAACTGTGAACTTCCAGATGTTCAAGCTGGTTTTAGAAAAGGCAGAGGAACCAGAGATCAAATTGCCAACATCCATTGGATCATCAAAAAAGCAAGAAAGTTACAGAAAAACTTCTATTTCTGCTTTATTGACTATGCCAAAACTTTTGAATGTGTATATCACAATAAACTGTGGAAAATTCTGAAAGAGATGAGAATACCAGATCACCTGACCTCCCTCTTGAGAAACCTGTATGCAGTTCAGGAAGCAACAGTTAGAACTGGACATGGAACAACAGACTGGTTCCAAATAGGAAAAGGAGTACGTCAAGAGTTTATATTGTCACTGTGCTTATTTAACGTATAGGTAGAGTACATCATGAGAAACTCTGGCCTGAATGAAGCACAAGCTGGAATCAAGATTGCCAGGAGAAATATCAATAACCTCAGATATACAGATGATACCACCCTTATGGAGGAAAGTGAAGAAGAACTAAAGTGCCTCTTGATGAAAGTGAAAGTGGAGAGTGAAAAAGTTGGCTTACAGCTCAACATTCAGAAAACAAAGATCATGGCATCTGGTCCCATCACTTCATGGCAAATAGATGGAGAAACAGTAGACATAGTGGCTGACTTTATTTTGGGGGGCTCCAAAATCACTGCAGATAGTGATTGCAGCCATGAAATTAAAATAAACTTACTCCTTGGAAGTAAAATTATGACCAACCTAGATAGCATATTAAAAAGCAGAGACATTACTTTGCCAACAAAGGTCCGTCCATCTTGCCAAAGCTATGGTTTTCCAGTAGTCATGTATGGATATGACAGTTGAACTATAAAGAAAGCCTGAAGAATTGATGCTTTTGAACTGTGGTATTGGAGAAGACTCTTGAGAATCCCTTGTACTGCAAGGAGATCCAACTAGTCCATCCTAAAGGAAATCAGTCCTGAATATTCATTGGAAGGAATGATGTTGAAGCTGAAACTCCAATACTTTGGCCACCTGATGCGAATAGCTGACTCATTTGAAAAGACCCGGATGCTGGGAAAGATTGAAGGCTGGAGGAGAAGGGGATAACAGATGATGAGATGGTTGGATAGCATCTCTGACTCAATGGACATGAGTTTGGGTAAACTCTGGGAGTTGGTGATGGACAGGGAGGCCTGGCATGCTGCAGTTCATGGGGTCCCAAAGAGTCATACACAACTGAGTGACTGAACTGAACTGAACTGAACTGAATGATCTAGTGATTTCCCCTACTTTCTTCCATTTAAGTCTGAATTTGGCAATACGGAGTTCATGATCTGAGCCACAGTCAGATCCCAGTCTTGTTTTTGCTGACTGTATAGAGGTTGTCCATCTTTGGCTGCAAAGAATATAATCAATCTGATTTTGGTATTGACCATCTGGTGATGTCCATGTGTAGTATCTTCTCTTGTGTTAGAAAAGCATGTTTGCTATGACCATTGCATTCTCTTGGAAAAACTCTGTTAGCCTTTGCCCTCCTTCATTCTGTACTCCAAGGCCAAATTTGCCTGTTACTCCAGGTATCTCTTGACTTCCTACTTTTGCATTCCAGTCCCCTATAATGAAAAGAATATCTTTTATGGGTGTTAGTGCTAGAAGGTCTTGTAGGTCCTCATAGAACCATTCAGCTTCATCTTCTTCAGCATTACTGGTTTGGGAATAGACTTGGATTACTGTGATATTGAATGGTTTGCCTTGTAAAGGAACAGGGATCATTCTGTCATTTTTGAGATTGTATCCAAGTGCTGCATTTTGGACTCTTTTGTTGACTATGATGGCTACTGTATTTCTTCTAAGGGATTCTTGTCCACAGTAGTAGATAAAATGAACAGTATGAAAAGACAAAAAGATAGGACACTGAAAGATGAGCTCCTCAGGACAGTAGGTGCCCGATATGTTACTGGAGAACAGTGTAGAAATAACTCTAGAAACAATAAGAGATTGACCAAAGCAAAAATAGCACCCAGCTGTGGATGTGACTGCGGATGGAAGTAAAGTCCAATGCTGTTAAGAACAATATTGAATAAGAACCAGAATATTAGGTCATGAATCAATGTAAATTGGAATTGATCAAACAGGAAATGGCAAGAGTGAACATCAACATTTTAGGAATCAGTGAACTAAAATGAGTTGGAGTCGATGAATTTTACTCAGATGACCATTGTATCTACTACTGTGGGCAAGAATCCCTTAGAAGAAATGGAGGAATCCTCAAAGTCAGCAAAAGAGTCTGAAAAGCAGTACTTGGATTCAATCTCAAAAATGACAGAGAGATCTCTGTTTCCAAGGCAATCCATTCAGTATCATGGTAATACAAGTCTATGCCCCAACCAGTAATGCTGAAGAAGCTGAAGTTGAACGGTTCTATGAAGACCTACAAGACCTTTTAGAACTAACTCCCAAAAAAGATGTCCTTTTCACTATAGGGGACTGGAATGCGAAAGTAGGAAGTCAAGAGATACCTGGAGTAACAGGCAAATTTGGCCTTGGAGTACAGAATGAAGCAGGGCTAAGGCTAACTTTTTCCAAGAGAATGCACTGGTCATAGCAAACATGCTCTTCCAACAACACGAGAGAAGATGCTACTCATGGACATCACCAGATGGTCAAAACCAAAATCAGATTGAGTATATTCTTTGCAGCTGAAGATGGAGAAGCTCTATACAGTCAGCAAAAACAAGACTGGGAGTTTACTGTGGCTCAGATCATGAACTTCTTATTGCCAAATTGAGACTTAATTTGAAGTAAGGAAAACCACTAGATTATTCAGGTATGACCTAAATCAAATCCCTTACAATTAGACTAGATTCAAGGGATTAGATCTGATAAACAGAGTGTCTGAAGAACAATGGACAGAGGTCATTACATTGTACAAGAGGCCTTGATCAATACCATCTCCAAGAAAAACAAATGAAATAGGCAAAATGGTTGTCTGAGGAGGCCTTAGAAATAGCTGAGAAAAGAGGAGAGGTGAAAGGCAAAGGAGAAAAGGAAAGATATACCCATTTAAATGCCGAGTTCCAAATAAGAAAGTCTTCTCAGTGATCAATGCAAAGAAATAGAGGAAAACAACAGAATGGGAAAGACTAGAGATCTCCTGAAGATAATTAGAGACACCAAAGGAACATTTCATGCAAACGTGGGCACAATAAAGGATAGAAATTGTATGCACTAACAGAAGCAGAAGATGTTAAGAAGAGGTGGCAACAATACACAGAGAATTATACACAAAGGATCTTCATGATCCAGATAACTACAGTGGTGTAATCACTCACCTAGAGCCAGACGTCCTGGAATGTGAAGTCAAGTGAACCTTAGGAAACATCAACACGGACAAAGCTAGTGCAAGTTTTGGAATGCCAGTTGAGCTATTTCAAATCTTCAAACATGATGCTGTGCAAGTGCTGCACTCAATATGCCAGCAAATTTGGAAAACTCAACAATGGCCACAGGACTGGAAAAGGTCCATTTTCATTCCAATCCCAAAGAAAGGCAATGCCAAAGAATGTTCAAACTACCACACAATTGCACTCATCTCACAAGCTAGCAAGGTAATGCTCAAAATTCTCCAAGCCAGGCTTCAACAGTATGTGAACTGTGAACTACCAGATGTTCAAGCTGGATTTAGAAAAGGCAGAGAAACCAGAGATCAAATTGTCAACATCCATTGGATCATCAAAAAAGCAAGAAAGTTTCAGAAAAACATCTATTTCTGCTTTATTGACTATGCCAAAGCCTTTGATTTGTGGATCACAACAAACTGGAAAATTCTTCATGAGATGGGAATACCAGACCACCTGACCTTCATCCTGAGAAATCTGTATGCAAGTCAAGAAGCAACAGTTAGAACTGGACATGGAAGAACAGACTGGTTCCAAATTAGGAAAGGAGTACGTCATGGCTGTGTATTTTCACCGTGCTTATTTAAGTTATATGTACATCATGCAAAATTCCAGGCTGGAAGAAGCACAAGCTGGAATCAAGATTGCTGGGAGAAATATCAATAACCTCAGATATGCAGATGATACCATCCTTATGGCAGAAAGTGAAGAACTAAAGAGCCTCTTGACGAAAGTGAAAGAGGAGAGTGAAAAATTTGGCTTAAAGCTCAACATTCAGAAAACTAAGATCATGGCATCCGGTCCCATTACTTCATGGCAAATAGATGGAGAAACAATGGAAACAGTGAGAGACTTTATTTTTTGGGGCTCCACAGTCACTGCAGATGGTAACTGCAGCCATGAAATTAAAAGACACTTGCTCCTTGGAAGAAAAGCTATGGCCAACCTAAACAGCATATTAAAAAGCAGGGACATTACTTTTCCAACAAAGGTCTGTCTAGTCAAATCTATGGTTTTTCCAGTAGTTATGTATGGGTGTTAGAGTTGGAGTATAAAGAAAGCTGAGCACCAAAGAATTGATGCTTTTGAACTGTGGTGTTGGAGAAGACTCTTGAGAGTCCCTTGGACTACAAGGAGATCCAACCAGTCAATCCTAAAGAAAATCAGTCCTGAATATTCATTGCAAGGAGTGATGCTAAAGCTGAAACACCAATATTTTGGCCACCTGATGCGAAGAACTGATTCCTTGGAAAAGCCACTGATGCTGGGAAAGATTGAAGGCTGGAGGAGAAGGGGACGACAGAGGATGAGATGATTGGATAGCATCACCGACTTGATGGTCATGAATTTGAGTAAACTCTGGGAATTGTTGATGGACAGGGAGGCCTGGTGTGCTGCAGTCCATGGGGTCGCAAAGAGTCGGACACAACTGACTGACTGAACTGAACTGAGCTGAATTAGGTTGAACACTATTGGTAAATAAAGACGTCAGGTCACTATAATGTGGAAGCCATTTTTACTGTGAATGTTTCCCAGCAAGATCAAGTTTTTGCAGTGTAAGAATGGCAGCTGATGCAAAATAGGCTAAAAGAGCTCAGTGCAAAGGAAGATAATTGTGTAACAGAGTTCAGTTCATATTTCCCTCTTGGCTTAATTTTAACATGCCTGTTGTGAGGGTTCCCAGTCTTTGCACACCTTCCATTACTGCTGTACTTAGCAACCTCCATCATTTCTTGCTCCTATATTAGACAATGCTCATTTTTTTGTTTGATAGAGTTCTGTATTTGTTGTAATATATCATCATTTATTGGGCATTTGAACTGCCTTTTAACTTAGGCCAGCTTTACCAGGATTCCTATTGTCTTTTTAGTGCTCTGGTAAAAAAGTATCATAGGTTTTGAGTGGTCGTCCCTTGACTTAATTTTTTTTTCCCCATGGTCCCTTTTTAGTTTATGATTTTGCAGAATACGAGGGTTTTCAGGAAAACCGTGTGTTGTAATGGAAATTCTTGTTCCTACTTACTACCATATACAAATGATTTAAACTCTAAACATTCTCTCAACAGTTAGAAAAATACAGTGTAGTAGAATGCTAAGATAACATTTAAGATTCCGGCTGCTAGTATACAAACCCTGTATAATGTACTCCCCTTGAGTGTGAGTGGGATCTGTGAATATAATGAATGTCACTCCTTTGATGAATTTATATTAAGTGGTAAAAGCAAAGGGATTTTTGCAGATATGATTGAGGACACAAATCAATGACTCTGAGTTCATCAAAATGGAAATGAGCCTGGTGGGCCTGATCTAATCAGGTATACCTCAAGAAATGAATCTAGAGGTCAGAGACTTGAAGTCTGAGAGATTATTCTGTTGGCCTTGAAGAAGCAGGCCATCATGAGTTCCACAGCTGCAAGAAAATGAACTCTGCCATCGGAGCCAAGTAGAGGATGCTAAGCTTCAGATGAGACCCTAGAAACCAGGGTTGCAATCCTGTGAAACCCTGAGCAGTTCAGTTCAGTTCAGTTCAGTTGCTCAGTCGTGTCCGACTCTTTGCGATCCCATGAACTGCAGCACGCCAGGCCTCCCTGTCTATCACCAGCTCCCGGAGTTCACTCAGATTCACGTCCATCAAGTCAGTGATGCCATCCAGCCATCTCATCCTCTGTCGTCCCCTTCTCCTCCTGCCCCCAATCCCTCTCAGCATCAGAGTCTTTTCCAATGAGTCAACTCTTTGCATGAGGTGGCCAAAGTACTGGAGTTTCAGCTTCAGCATCATTCCTTCCAAAGAAATCCCAGGTCTGATCTCCTTCAGAATGGACTGGTTGGATCTCCTTGCAGTCCAAGGGACTCTCCAGAGTCTTCTCCAACACCATAGTTCAAAAGCATCAATTCTTCGGCACTTAGCTTTCTTCACAGTCCAACCCTGAGCAAAGGGCCCAGCTAAGCTTTGCTTGGAATCTAATCCAGGGAAGCTGAGTAATAAATTTATGTTCTTTATTATTTTTTGTAGAGGTATAGTTGATGGATTGGGAACTTGGGATTAGCAGATGCAAACTATTATATGACCAGCATGCATGCATAGTCATGTCTGACTCTTTTCCACTCCTGGGACTGTAGCCCAATAGGCTCCTCTGTCCATGGAATTTTCCAGGCAAGAACACTGGAGTGGGTTGCCATTTCCTACTCCAGGGGATATTCCTGACCCAGGGATCAAATCCACATCTCCTGTGTCTCCTGCAGGCGGATTCTTTCCCACTGCACTACCTGGGTTACAAACTATTGTATATGGGATGGATAAACAACAAGGTCCTACTGTATAGCACAGGGATCTATATTCAGTATCCTGTAATGAACCATAATGGGGCAAATATGAAACACATTTAGAGCCCATTTACTGTTATTATAAAATATTGACTATGTTCTTGTGCTGTGCAATATACCCTTATAGTTTGTTTATTCTATATATATTGGATTGGTCAAAAAGTTCATTTGGATTTTTCTGTAAGATGTTATGAGAGAATCTGAATGAACTTTTTGGTCAACCCCAATAAGCAGTTTGTACCTCTTAATTCCCTTTCTCTGTCTTGTCCCCAACCCCTCCCCTCTCTCCACTGGTGACCATTTGTTTTTTCTATCTATAAATCTATGTTCTTTAAACCTACTATGTTGATGGTAATTAATTATACATCAATAGAAAACTAATACATGCAAAACTGAACAAGGAGTTTGGGACTTCTGACCATTATCTTCCTGTACGCCCAGCTTGGCGCCTGCAATAAATGCTGCACTTTCCCTCACCACAACCTGGTGTCAGTAGATTGGCTCTACGATGCACATGGACCAGAAGACCCAAGTCTGGTTTGGTGACAGGACGAGACATTGGAGCTACATAGCCATTTGACTTTTCTGGACTACCTACAACTGAGTAACACTTAAATTCACTGAAATGTACCTGATATGGGACCCTCAGTTAACCAGAGATTTGGCATTGTTTCTATTCAGAGGAGAAAGACATCTATGCTGTGCTTAGTCACTCAGCTGTGTCCGACTCTTTCTTTGCGGCCACATGGGCTGTATCCCACCAGGCTCCTCTGTTCATGGGGATCCTCCAGGCAAGAATACTGGAGTGGGTTACCATGCCCTCCTCCAGGGGATCCTCCCAACGCAGGGATCGAACCCAGGTCTCCTATATTGCAGGTGAATTCTTTACCGTCTGAGCCACCAGGGAAGCCCAAAAGAGATCTAGTAGAAAACAAAAGCTAATATGTAGGCTTGATTGCTTTAAAAGTGCCTAACAAAATCTTGCAGACAGTATGCATTCATCCCGGTTTCCACTCCTATTCACAGTGATAGCCTGAACTGTGAGATTTAATGATCAAGCCAATGACCCTGGAAGATTGGACAAATTTAATCAGTAAAAATTAACTTCTGTCCCATGGATTATATGTATGTTGGCAGGACACCAGACATAAATATTTTGGAAAGATTTTTAACGTTAATATTTGGAACACTTTGGCATGATTGAGTTATCTTTGGGAAATAAACTTTGAGGGTGATATTTAGGAGTGAACAGTCACACTCCCACATTCTTCCATATAAAGCAGAGTCCTGGATGCATGAGAGCCTTTCCGGTGGTTTCTGAAGTCTGGGCCGTTATACATGTTGAATAAAAAGGGGAAAGTAATTGCCCAAATAATTTAAGCTGTTTCCACACCTCTCACCTGAAATAACCAGATAATTACAAAAGACTTATTTTGTATTCCGGCAGCATTTAAGATGTTTGTTTGACTCATTGCTATGAATTCTTTCATTGTCTACTTCAGTTTTCTTGTGTGGAATTATTCCAAAGCAAAGAAGATACCACCACAGATAAACACACCAATAAAGTGTGTTGGCAATGCAGCCCTGGATTACAGATCAAGGCCCCAGAGTTAGGAGGAAGCAACATCAACCAACTGGACAGCCAGTGATTCCTTCATTTAAAGACCAGGCAGATTAAATGCAGCTCTTTCTGGCCCTGTTGGGGGCACTGTTTTGTAGAGCTCAATCAAGAAATTAATGGGATTCTGTAGGATGTCTCAAGTCCAGCACTTTGCTGCACACAGGGCAATAATTATGCTCAATTACAGCCTACCATGTGCTTTCTATTCCCATAAAAATCTCTCCCACTTCAAACCAATCTTCAAGGGAAAAAATAATGTTTTGGTATTGTTCTGCACTGCTAAATACCAGCCCCTAATTTAGTCTCTAGAGGGTTCCACCATTTCAGATCTATCAACAGCTGCCCTGATTCCTCAGGACTAACATGTTACATGATGACATCCATTTTTCCAGGGATCTTCAAGACCTATCCTGTCTCTGGGATGAACAAAGAATTCTAACTGCCCTCGTCTTATGACATGGATCCCCACTGGGGTATTAACAGAAGCAAAGCTCAAAGGTGACCACACAGAAAACAGCCCACATTCAGGGGTGGGTTCATTTCAATTTTAAGGTTTTTGCCAAGCCTGCTTATTTTCTCTTTCTTGCAAGCATGCACCCACCAGGTACTTTGGAAAACAATAGAGGAAGCCAAGCCAAAGAAATAAAAAACAAGAAACCTAGGGACAGCAAGGCAGGAGATGCCCAAAGGTGGCACTCCAGATAGCCGCAGCTTTCTCCGGGCCTGAGACTCCTGGCTGTAAGGATGAACTCCAAAGGCTGAGAGCCCTTGGAATTCATGTGAGATGGATTTTAAGAATTTGTCCATTTTTGGTGATATTAAGACTATCTCAAAAATATCAGTTTCTTGGTTTCTGTTGTTCAAAATGCACTACTTCTCATGTATTTCAAGGGATCCCAATTTGGACTGATTATCTAGGAAGTCCTGATTTCATCCTAACACTAACACTAGAAAACAGAATTTAGCTAGATGGAGGAGAGTCTGATATGGAGGAGAGGGAGCTGGAGGGTATCATGCTTGCCAAGAAATTGATATCAATTAAATTTTATATATAATCAGCAATATATAATGAAATAGCTATAAGTGTCTATAATATTAAAAGATCAAAATTAAGCTTCTATCCTTATAAATCTATCATAAATGAATGCAACATATTGACTATCCAAAGGGCTCCAATGTTCTATAAAATGCTGTAGAGTATAACAACTCTGTTGTAAATTTGATATAAAAATAAAACATACATGCAACTTTAAGCATTAAATATTTGATTTGTCTTTGCGGAATTAAGAATCAATTGGAGGATCAATTTAGATGTCCTGAAATTAGGGGGAAAATGTCAATTTAGAATGTTCAAAACATACCTTACTTTTTCTTAACTGTCCAAAGCAGATACTTAGAAAAACCATACCATTGACACAGTAGTGTTTTCAAAAATACACCCTGCAGTTTCACTTCTCACCACTAGGTGGTGTGTGTGGGGGGGCAGTTTAAATTTAGTCAGTCTAAATTTAAAAACGTAATTTGAGTTTGAGCCTGAAAATAATTGCTGGTGGAAATATCAACACTTCACATATTACTTGTATATAAAGTAAGGTTTGTCTATAATACAGGGCCTACTGCAGTTGGCTAGCACACCAGACATTCTATATGAGGGGTCTTCAGATGACCTCTGTTCCGGGACATCTCTGGTAGTCCAGTGGCTAAGACTCTGTGCTCCCAATGTAGGGGGCTCAGGTTCCATCCCTGGTCAAGGAGCTAGATTCCACATGCTTCAGCCAAGCATTTATATTCTGCAACTAAAGATCCTGCATGCTGCAACTGAGACTGAGCACAGTCAAAAAAAAAAAAAAAAGACAACCTTCTGTTCAAGACTACAATCATGCAGTTAGGGAGATTGTCTGGGTCAGCCAAAATGCATCTTTGGATGCATCTGAACAAAGCTTGTTAATCAGAAAGGGCCAGAAGACAGATGACTCGGGGCAGGGAGCGGGGTGTGGACACTGCACTTGATCCTGTGTAACTTGGACTCTCGAAAATCCATGTTTCTGAAGGGAAACTGACTCCAGACTGCATCAGACCATGTTCAGAAAGGCTGGTGCTAAGTAACACAAATAGTTTCACCCCAAGCGAATCCGAAAACTGGTGAAATTGGTCTGAGTTCTCTCTTCATCTCTTTTCTATGTCCCTAAAAAGTCACCCATGCCATTTCCTTTTGGCTTCCCTAACTTATCCACATGCCCAGCTTCACCCAGGCAGAGACCATTTTCTCATCTGCTCCCATTCAAATCTAGCTGCCTCCATCCCCTTCTGCTGCTGCTGCTGCTGCTGCTGCTAAGACGCTTCAGTCGTGTCCGACTCTGTGCGACCCCATAGACGTCTGGCAGCCCACCAGGCTCCCCCGTCCCTGGGATTCTCCAGGCAAGAACACTGGAGTGGGTTGCCATTTTCTTCTCCAGTGCATGAAAATGAAAAGTAAAAATGAAGTCGCTCAGTCGTGTCCGACTCTCAGCGACCCCATGGACTGCAGCCCACCAGGCTCGTCCATCCATGGGATTTTCCAGGCAAGAGTACTGGAGTGGGGTGCCATTGCCATCCCCTTCTAAGAGTGCTAATTCCCTCCTTGGACAGGAGGGGCAGCCAAGGGGCAGCCAGTTGTTGGTAAGGGCTCATTGGGAAGTCCTCAGCAAATCTCATTTGCATTTTAATAGAGGTCTTTTAGGCCTTGGTGGAGAAGTTTCAGGGTTTCCTGAGAAACCAGTGAGAAAGATAAATTAGGACACCCTTTTTTAAAAATTTTATTTTATTTTTTAACTTTACAATATTGTATTGGTTTTGCCAAATATCAACATGAATCCGCCACAGGTATACACGTGTTCCCCATCCTGGACCCTCCTCCCTCCTCCCTCTCCATACCATACCTCTGGGTCGTCCCAGTGCACCAGTCCCAAGCATCCAGTATCGTGCATCGAACCTGGACTGGCAACTCGTTTCATATATGATATTACACATGTTTCAATGCCATTCTCCCAAATCATCCCACCCTCTCCCTCTCCCACAGGATCCAAAAGACTGTTCTATACATCAGTGTCTCTTTTGCTGTCTCATATACAGGGTTATTGTTATCATCTTTCTAAATTCCATATATATGCGTTAGTATACTGTATTGGTGTTTTTCTTTCTGGCTTACTTCACTCTGTATAATAGGCTCCAGTTTCATCCACCTCACTAGAACTGATTCAAATGTATTCTTTTTAATGGCTGAGTAATACTCCTTTGTGTATATGTACCACAGCTTTCTTATCCATTCATCTGCAGATGGACATCTAGGTTGCTTCCATGTCCTGGCTATTATAAACAGTGCTGCAATGAACATTGGGGTACACGTGTCTCTTTCCCTTCTGGTTTCCTCAGTGTGTATGCCCAGCAGTGGGATTGCTGGGTCATAAGGCAGTTCTGTTTACAGTTTTTTAAGGAATCTCCACACTGTTTTCCATAGTGGCTGTACTAGTTTGCATTCCCACCAACAGTGTAAGAGGGTTCCCTTTTCTCCACATCCTCTCCAGCATTTATTGCTTGTAGACTTCTGGATCACAGCCATTCTGACTGGCGTGAAATGATACCTCATTGTGGTTTTGATTTGCATTTCTCTGATAATGAGTGATGTTGAGCATCTTTTCATGTGTTTGTTAGCCATCTGTATGTCTTCTTTGGAGAAATGTCTATTTAGTTCTTTGGCCCATTTTTTGATTGGGTCATTTATTTTTCTGGAATTGAGCTGTAGGAGCTGCTTGTTTATTTTTGAGATTAGTTGTTTGTCAGTTGCTTCCTTTACCCTTGACATTTACAAGACAGGGTCTTCTTCCTCGCTGGTCCCATTCATGTTCTGCTCTCAAGGATTTCCAGGAGAAGACATTTGTCACCTGTGGCTCTGAGCACTTTCCTCACCATTTTGTGTGGTGTCCCCTGCAGGCATACCTGGCACACTGGCCACCTCCTCTTAAGGGTCCAGCTATAACCCCTTAAGGGTCCAGATATGGAGTTATATGGAGGTGACCACCTCCACCCCTCCCAAGAGCACCGCAGCTCAGCCCAGTCCTCTTGCAATGCCGGCACCATCCTTCCGTGATCTAGTGCATGGAAAACATGCAAAGGAGAAGGGCATGGAGAGAAACAGTTTGCATCTTAGACTCACTGTGCCAGGAATGAATACATATCTCAGGACACCCCCAGTGCCCCTCTCCCCAGCCACAAGGTGACCTAGGCTTGGCAGCCACCCCAGAGTGGCTGATGTGATCACGTTAGCATTAGCTAGCTCTGAATCTCCCTAAACTTTAAGCAAAAGTTGCGCAGTCAAGAATTTCACTTCTTGCAGAATTTTTCTCTCCTGCTTGACACATTCCTGGAAACCCCTAGGGTGCATCTTACACATGCAATGAGTGAGTCTGGTGTTTCCACAATGAGCCTGTGTCCCTGAGCAATGCATCCTCTGCAGCTCTTTCTCTCCCCACAGGGCAGCTGCCAGTCACTGGAAGAGTTCAACTGGGCCTGTTGGGAGGGAAACCCTACCCCAGGGATCATATCTTTTCTAAATCACTTAGGAAGGGTGCAGAACACTCTAAACATTGTGGGGTTCAACATGATGGGACCTTCAGGACACATGTAGCTCTCCGTCCATAGCTAGTTTCAGGGTGACTCTCAGGGTGCTATCCTTGGAATAGGGTTTGCCACGCTATGTTCTTTCTTCCCAGGACTCACCCACCATCCCTAAATCTGGGCTTCCATCAGAGCTTTCTCTGAGACATCATGGATGTTGACCTGCAAGCTAGACTTTACAGAATATTTCTGAAAAGGATGGATTTATTTCTAGAAAGGGATGTCAGGCTTCTAGAGTGACTTTATTGGAAGTTTTGGTCCAACCCAAATGCTACAGCAGATGCCCCCAGAGCTCAGACTCACATCATCTGGTAGACAGTGGAGTAGTGATCAGTAATGCTTTGTGAAGCTCCTTCATGCCAAAAACTGAGACTCGTCTCTGGGTTTCCTTTCATAAAAATGGGAAGGCTTTCATCCCTGGCTGGGGTACCATAATACATGCTGCAAGGGAGGTGGGGCCAAGGCAGAAAGATGGAGAGAGTATCTTAGAGGATCAATGTGTGGGCTTGCTAATGGTCTCAAGTTAAATGGGGCTTTTTTGATGGGGACTGAATGCCTGAGATCTGCTGAGTGCTAAGAACCACAGAGCTGTGCAATTCAGATGTACAGAGGTAGAGTTCAAAGTCTTTGATTAAATAATGCAGCTGGTGACTGTGTTACAGAAACCTCTAGACACAGGAGCCTCCAACAGATCATTCTGAGCATCCCATTATGAAGCTCTGGCTATAATTCCAACGAGTCTAGTGAAAGAGGGAGAGACCTTGTAATGGCAAGAAGGATACCAAACCGTCCAAGGCCGTGGCTGTGACGAAGATGCTCTCCCTGGCCGAATTTCAGTTAGGCTCCTCTGAACCCTCTTTTCTACAAAGTCTAGTTGTTGGGCCCTGTCCTTGGCAGCCCTGGTAAAGAATTATGCTAAATCATCCCCACACCCTTGGTATCTGATCATCCTTAATATTTGATCAAGTTTCTCATCAACTACCTTTGTGTCTACATTCTTGGCCGGTCTTTAGCAAGAATCCTGATAGTTCAGTTTAGTAAGAATTTCCCTACCCTTTATGTCTCCTCTTAGGAACTGCCCATCCACTGGCACTTTCACTCTGCTTGTTGACTCTAAACCCCACTTGTCCTTGTTGTGTTTGGACTTGAGCTCAGTCTCTCTTTTCCGTGGCAACAGAGTTGAACTCCATTGCAATAATCTTGAATATTACCATTTTAACAAGTGTAAGAATAATGTATCTTTCACAGCTGAGACCCCTGTCCAAGCTGTGCAGGTGAAGGCAGGAAGGACTCCTCCTTGGACCTTCAGGCTCTAATGACCAGGGCTGCTTTAGGCAGGCTCTCTAGGGGTGGGGATCTAGGATTCAGAGCCTGGATACTACAACTAGAGAAGAAGCTATTCCTCCTGGTCATCTTCAACCTCCATCTTCACCGCTACCAACAGTGAGATTATAGAGACTCTCAATGAAACCCCAAGGTTCAGGGTCCCAGCATGATGAGAAAAAGGATCAGAGTTGAGAAGCAGAGGTCCTGGGGTGAACAAAGGGAAAGATGTTGGGTTATGCTCAACAGGGAAGCTGCCCATCTTCAGGTGTGTGAAGCTTGGCATCACTTAGTGTGTAGAAATATATGGTCCTGGGGAGACTTCTGAGACACAGCACCCTGCAAAAGACTCAGTGGAAAGAGTACACTCTCTTAGCTCTTGGGAACAAAAGTTTAGGTGAGGTTGATAGAGAAAAGGAGAAAGAAAGAAATGTTCTTCACACACTCTGGGAAGCTATATTATTCAAGACTCATGGTTGCAACTAACAGCAACCCAGATGATCTGAGGAGAAAAGGAACTTCTTAGTTCAAAGAACTGAAAAGTACAGGAATAGTTTCCATTTCAAGCAAAACGAAATCCAAGGGTTCAAATGAAGTTGTCTGGAAATGCTGCTCTGCCCTGCTTTCCTGTCTGTCCACTGTGTTCTCTGGCAGGCACCCTCCCACCTCGGTGGTGAAGCAGGCCATCGCCTCCTTGCTCTGGGCTTACAGTCCACAGTCTAAGGATCCCAAGGAAAACAGCAAGACCTTTTTTTTTTTTTTAAGCATTTCCAGCAAAAGCCCAGGCACTGATTCCAGTTGGTACAGGTTTGTCACAAACCAGTCCCTAAGCCAATCACTGAGCCCAGGACACATGCTCTGATAGCCCACGTCTGAGTCAGGACCTCCTCCCTGAAGCCCGTGGCGGGAGGGATGTGGATTGTACAGTAGACACATGGGCTGACAATGGGTGGGGTTAGATCTCCTAAAAAGAGATCTGCTGTTCCTCAAAAAAGTATCCTGTGCTTGCAAAACAAGTGACCACTTTGTGGCCAGCAAAGGCTTCCCTCCCTCAAAATTGTATCACAGTTAAATGCTGGAACTCTGAAGACAGATGGAGATGGGTTTTGAGTCTTTATTAGTGTGAGCTTGGCAAATGGTTTCATTCCTGTGGGCCTCAGTTTTCTCACTGTGTGACAGGGATACAAGCTACACTATGGGTATGCTGGGCAGCATTAAATGAGACAATACAAAACGCTAACTAAATGTTACCTATGAGTAGCCCCTACTACTCCCAGTTTAAGATTAAGCTGAATGAGGTTAAGAGCTTATTTACTTTTAAAAAGGCTGTTTCCCCACCCTTTGTATACAGTAGGCACCCAGTCAACATTTCTGGAATAAATCAATGATGACAGAATTAATAAATGTCCTGTAAATTTCTACTCTTAAAATGTCATCTCCCTAGCCTTAGCAAACAGAAGTAGTCATTTCCTTCTCTTTACCTGTTGGTATTTTTTATCAACTCTACTTACAGCCCTTAGCAGCAAGAATGAGAGCCAGGAATGTGTTTGACTCAACTTGGGATCCCATGCTGGCCTAGTGCCTGGCACCCAGAAGAATATATGTTGATAAATTAAAAAGTAAAAAAAATTAAAAAATAAAACACTTGTTCAAAAAAAAAAAAAAAAAAAAAGATAACCTACTCAAACTTCTCTCCTTACAGATGTTGTCACAGAGACCCAGAGAGCTTAAACAATTTTCCCAAAGCCACACAGCTTCCCAGCTGAGCCATGACTTCTAGTTTAATACTCTTCCCTCTACTTCATACCATCCAGACCCTGGTTCCCTTGTGCTACCAAGAGCAATACCCACTGCTAAGGATAAAGTGACATTCTTGATCTTCTATAATAGAAGGTATAACAGGAAAACAAGTCAGTCAGTCATTTCAGTTGCTCAGTCTTGTCCAACTCTTTGAGACCCCATGAACTGCAGCACACCAGGCCTCCCTGTCCATCACCAACTCCCGGAGTTTACCCAAACTTGTGTCCATTGAGTCGGTGATGCCATACAACCATCTCATCCTCTGTTGTCCCCTTCTCCTTCTGCCCTCAATATCTCCCAGCATCAGGGTCTTTTCAAATGAGTCAGCTCTTCACATGGGGTGGCCAAAGTATTGGAGTTTCAGCTTCAACATCAGTCCTTCCAATGAACACCCAGGACTGACCTCCTTTAGGATGGACTGGTTGGATCTCCTTGCAGTCTAAGGGACTCTCAAGAGTCTTCTCCAACAGGAAAACAAACCTGACTCCATATTGGGTCTGTTCTTTGGCTATAACCCTCGTTCTCTGTTGCCTGTGCTTAGTCATGCTGGTTCTGTACCTCTTGTTAAAGAATGTGGCCTACAGCATGAAATATACAAGACAGTCCATACTCAAGGCTCTGACCATTAAAGGTATAACACTGTTCTATTCATATAGAGACAAAAAGTTGCAGAGCAGAGGCTAACATCTGTCTTATTTGGAGGTTTACAGAAACATTGTGACTGGACTTAGGTGGGCAGCTGTAAGAACAAAGGATTCAGGGACCAAGAAGTTTGCAAACACCAGCCACACCCCCTCCCTTTTAGTATAAAAGAACCCTGAATTTTAACATGAGTAAGATGGTTCTTTAGGACACTAGCCCACCATCTTGTTGGTCTGTGGGCTTTCTGAATAAAGTCGCTCTTCCTTGCCCCAACACCTCACCTCGTCTTTTGATTTATTGGCTTGTTGTATGGCGAGCAATATTGGACTCGGTAACAAAGGGGCATCTTCAAGAGGAAAAGTGACCAGTATAAAGAACAGCATCAAGTTCCAAATGAGAGGTCAAGGATCATTCATTTGCTCCATCCCACATATAGAAGCATTTTAAATCTCATATTTTTCCCTTTTGTGACTTCCACTTCTTTCCAATCCCACACAGCTCCCTAACCAAAACTAATACCAAACATAGCCACCTAGTACCAAACCACGAGAAGTGACCAACAGGCCTTATTTGGACTGAAGACTTAATGCTAAATTCCACAAAAATGGGTTGATAAGCTCTCCTCCACACTATCCCATCCTGTTCTCCTTCTGAAGGAAGAGGCCTATGCAGAGGTCAAGCCAGTGTCATCCCAACCTAACTACCCCCACACCCAATTTCCCAAGCCCAGGTGGTCTGCCTAGTTAATCTGTATCAAAAACAGAATCTACCATTAACACACTGAGGACAGTTTATGCTATTCTCATTGGAGATCATGAGAAGATATTTTATTCCTTTATTTGATCAACAAACATTTCAAGAGCTACTAAGTGCCAGGCACTGAGCATACCAAAACAAATAAGTGAATCATAAAAAATGTCTCTGTCAGCTAAGGCATCTGAGTAATCCATTAATAGCATTTATTTCAAAATTCCCAAAACCGGAAAGCTTTCTCATTCACCACCAACTCATTTCAACTGATATTTAATTCAAAGAAATGCTTTGAAGAGCATGTCATTATCAGCTTTTTAATTAAAAGGAAAGATGCTTTTAAGGTAAACTTGATCTTCTGACCAGCAAAAAGGTGTTTCCCATAAATATATATATATTTTTTAATGAAAACAGCAGGTGGGTTCAGACTGCTCTTTAATAGATAGAAAGAAGGTTGAGGTGATGTGTTCACTGCTTTCTTAACACCAGGAAGAAAGGCTGCTTCTAAATTTAAAGTATGCTGAATGTTTTGATGTGAGAAGGAAGCAAAACATGTAATACTCCATTAAAAATCTCTTTTGGAAGAGCTCAGAAGAGCCGAATGAAATTTTTTCCAGGACTCAGGAGCACAGAAAATATATCTCAGTGAATTAACCTGGCTGAGCATAAACCATTTTGCTTCCACTTTCATTTGTAACAAATTCATTCATGTGGCAAAGTTAATGACCCTAACGTGTTAGTGTTAGCTGGGCTTCTGGAACGTTCCCCAGGATCCCAAAGCTCCTTCCTTATAAGGCATTAGAAAGTATTCTTTTTAGTATAAAAAGTGACATTTTAGTTTCTTATTTACCCAAGTATCTCATTTTTGAGTGAGGAAACTGAGGCCCAGAGTGTTTTGCTCAAAAGCACATAGCCAAACAGTGGAAACAGTGTCAGACTTTATTTTTCTGGGCTCCAAAATCACTGCAGATGGTGACTGCAGCCATGAAATTAAAAGACGCTTATTCCTTGGAAGGAAAGTTACGACCAACCTAGATAGCATATTGAAAAGCAGAGACATTACTTTGCCAACAAAGGTCCATCTAGTCAAGGCTGTGGTTTTTTCAGTGGTCATGTATGGATGTGAGAGTTGGACTGTGAAAGAGAGCTGAGCGCTGAAGAATTGATGCTTTTGAACTGTGGTGTTGGAGAAGACTCTTGAGAGTCCCTTGGACTGCAAGGAAATCCAATAAGTCCATCCTAAAGGAGATCCATCCTGGGTGTTCATTGGAAGGACTGATGCTGAAGCTGAAACTCCAGTACTTTGGCTACCTCATGTGAAGAGTTGACTCACTGGAAAAGACCCTGATGCTGGGAGGGATTGGGGGCAGGAGGAGAAGGGGACGACAGAGGATGAGATGGCTAGATGGCATCACCGACTTGATGGACATGAGCTTGAGTGAACTCCGGGAGTTGGTGATGGACAGGGAGGCCTGGTGTGCTGTGATTCATGGGGTCGCAAAGTGTTGGACACAACTGAGCGACTGAACTGACTGAATGAGTCCCAGTGCCAAGACTAAAACAAGTCTCTTAACTCCAAACTGAGTTACACTTAAAGGAGCCCATTAAATAATTGTATTCCTAGTAATTTACACAAGAGTCTACCTATTGTTAAGGGTCTGTGCATGCTCAGTTGCTTTAGTCGTGTCTGACTCTGTGACCCTATGGACTGTAGCCTACGAGTCTCCTCTGTCCATGAGATTCTCCAAGAATACTGGAGTGTGTTGCCATGTTCTCCTCCAGGGGATCTTCCTGACTCAGGGAACCAACTCACGTCTCCTGTGTCTTCTATATCACAGGCAAATTCTTTACTGCTGAGCCACCAAATTCTTTACTGAAAGCCCTGTTAAGGGTATATTATGTACCAAATACTTTACAATTATATTTTTCTTTAAATCCTCCCATAAAACCGCCGAGATAGGGGTCATTAAACTAAACACTAAAGTGTTTAAATAATGCCAGTATGTAGCACTTACAGTAAACCACGTACTTCCTATATATATTATCTCAGATTTTAACAAAAATTCTGCAAGGTATCATCATCCTTGTTTTACAGATGAGACTTATTTCTCTGAGAGATGAAGCTAATTGCTAAGTTCACAAAGCTAGGGAATCATGGCGCTGGATGTAAATCTCCCCCTGAAAGGCCTATTTTATCCCACACATCTCTCAGCATTAGGTACTCGACTACAATAACAATAACAGTGTAACTAGTCAAGTTGGCTGGGGCTTCCAGGTAGGGGCCAAGCACCCTAGTGTAGTGGTGCCACATGCGGTGACCTTGTATTATGGTCTACCTGGGCCTTAGCTGACAAAATCAAAAGCCTGACCCTACCATTTCATTTAGAGATGGCTTGTGTCCTTGAAGCAAATTCACATTAGTAACATCACAAAATAATAATCACATAATAATTATTATAACAATAATATTGATAATATCATTTACTGAGTATATGTTATATAATATGCTTCATGTCATTGTCAGGCTTCCCTGGTGGCTCAGTGGTAAAGAATCTGCCTATCAATGCAGGAGACACAGCTTTGATCCCTGGGTCAGGCAGATCCCCTGCAGAAGGAAATGGCAGCCGACTCCAGTATTCTTGCCTGGGAAATCTCATGAACAGAGGAGCCTGGCTGGCTACATTACCTGGTATCGCAAGAGAGTCAAACGCAACTGAGTGACTAAACAACAACAAAAAAGTCCATTGTCCCTAGTTATCATGGAGATAGACTTATCTGCCTAAGAGACAAACCCAATTTCCCCCCCAGGACACATTCTCATGTTGAGTCATGGTGCTTAAGTGTATCCTTATAAATATGAACAAAGAATTGCCACAGAAGGAGGGGAGGGTTTTTAATGAAAGATCATTGCCAAAAGTTGATTTTTCCTTACATAAGTATTAATATAAAGAGCTTCCCTGATGGTCCACTGGCTAAGAATCTGCCTGCCAATACAGAGGACATGGGTTCGATCCCTGGTCCTGAAGATCCCACATGCTGAGGAGCAAGTAAGACCATGTGCCCAACTACTGAGTCCACGTTCTAGAGCCCATGAGCCACAAATACTGAGCCTACATGCTACAACTACTGAAGCCCACACACTCAATTAGGAGCCTGCGCACCACAACTACAGAGCAGCTCCCGCGCGCCACAACTAGAGAAAGCCCACGTGAAGACCCAGCACAGACAAAAATAAATACATCTTTTTAAAAATTTGTAAGAATTTGACAAACTTAGTCTAAAATCAGAACTGGTGATATGATAATCAGTACTCAAATATTGACTAAATCTAAATAATTATAAAATGTCATTAATCATTTAATGACAAAAATGTGTATTATGATGTCTAAGGTAATAATCTGGTAAGATTTTGAGAAATTTGTGTCATCTGTAGCTACATTTTTACAAATCTCATCACAATATTGTTATTCCTGGGAAGACTTAAGCAGTTAGGCAGTCTTCTACTGGGACTTGATTTTGACATTTTTTTTGTCCTGGTATTTCTTTTTTTTAAGATTTATTTTATTCATTTTTAACTGTGCTAGATCTTTGTTGCTGCACAGGGGCTACTTTTCATTGCAGTATGAAGGCTTCTCATCGCCATTGCTTCTTTTGTTGCAGAGCACAGGCTCTGGGGCCCAAGAGCTTCAATAGTTGCAATGCACAGGACCAGATGCTCTGCAGCATGTTAGCTCCTCCCCAACCAGGGATGGAACCTGTGTCCCCTGCATTGGCAGATGGACTCCCAACCACTAGACCTCCAAGAAAGCCCCTGTCGTGGTATTTTTGGAATGAAACTGTGTTAGGCCAAGAGAGATACAAGTCATTCAAAGTATTAGAGACAGGAACTTATTTGGGAAGTGTCTCCAAAGCTACTCACTCTTTTTCAGCCTTTGGTCTCTTCTGGATCTCTCTGTAAGGCAAGATCATGACCATAAGAATTTTCAAGGAATCAAGTAGAAACCATTGGTCCTAAAAGATGGCTAAATACAGAAGACTGAAGCCTCCAGTGTAAGTCCATCCTCCTATCCCCTCAAGAGAAAAAAAATATTTCCAAGTACTGGCTCTATTGAAATATTTCCTATTAATATATACATGGAGACATATAACATGATGACCAAAGAGAAGATTCAATGAGCATCAGGAATAGGTTCCATCACCATCCCACCCTGTTGGTGGGATTGTAAATTTGTACTGCCATTATGGAAAACAGTATGGAGGTTCCTCAGAAAACTAAAAATAGAAATACTATATGATCCTGCAATCCCACTCCCGGGCATACATCCATAAAAAATTGTAGCTCGAAAAGATACATGCACCCCAATGTTCAGTGCAACACTATTTACAAAATCCAAAATATGGAAACAACTTAAATGTCCACTGACAGATGAATGGATAAAGATGTGATATATGTACACACAATGGAATACTATACTACTCAGCCATTAAAAAGAATGATGCCATTTGTAGCAACACAGATGGACCTAGAGATTATCATACTAAGTGAAGTAAATCAGAAAGAAAAAGACAAGTACCATATGATATCCTTATATGGGGAACCTAAAATATGAACAAATGCACTTATCTACAAAACAGAAACAGGCTCACAGACATAGAGAACAGACCTGTGATTGCTAAGAGGGATGGGGAGATAGGGGAAGATGGGTTGGGAGTTTGAGGTTAGCAGATGTAAACTATTATATATAAAATGAATAAACAACCATACAGTTCCTACTGTATATCACAGGGAACTACAGTCAATGTCCCGTGATAAACCATGGATCACATTGTTTTGCATTGTGTGAATATATATATATATATATATATAACTGAATTGTATCATATGTATATATATATACATATAACTGAATTGCTTTGCTGTACAAGACAAATTAACACAACAATGCAAATCAACCATGCTCTTCAATAAATTAAAAAAAAATAGACTCCATCTCATTCCTCTTCTTGAGCCAATAACTCATAGCTAGATAGCTGAGAAGGAGCTGCTGGTTTCTCATGCTAAGGACCCTGCATTGTTGTCAAAAGTATACCCAGATAATAGAAAAGCTCAAATCAAAATGTTGGACTGAAGTTCTATGCCGGAAAAGATGTAGACAATGTCTAAAATCCAAATCAGTAGAGTCATAAATGGACCAAATTCAGACATGACACAGCTCCAAATCTAGTCTAAACAGTAGTTATTTCTGGGAAGTTTTCTGCAGATTACTTTCATTTATCATATACAGATTCTTTTATCTTTTACATATTGAGTTGACTCAGTTTGAGGACTTACGTGCCATTTTCTTCCACAATTACACCAACACACACAAACTCAAAAAACATTAGTCTCATTCAAAAATTACAAAATAACCAAATGAGAGTGGGTCTGGGTTTAATCACCAAAAGTTGTTTGGAAAATTGTCTATTCATCTGGGGGGAAACAATGAACTAAGACCTCTGTCTCAAGCTATAAACAAAATTAAAATTCCAGGAGGATTAACGTTTAAACAAACAAACAAAAAAAACTATAAACATACTACAGATGATACATCTAGCTATGTGGCCTGGAAAGGTTGAAAGACTCTCCCCCAAGAAACTGAAAAGTGTTTATTCATGAAAACCTACTCAAACATAGATAGTAACAGCAGGAATCTGAGGCTTCTTGCTGGAGGAGCTCTGATCCCCTACTGAGCTCACATGGCAGTAACAGTAGGTTTTACTACCAGGGCACTGCTGGGTGAGAAAGTATATAGCCTTGCTGCAGGCGGGAAGACTTGATTTGGGGCAGAGAGTAAAAACTCTTATTAGTAGTGCATACTTAGTTCTCAGTTGTTCCAAACTAGGCTCCTCTGTCCAAGGGATTTTTCAGGCAAGAATACTGGAGTGGGCTGCCATTTCCTTCTCCAGGGGATCTTCCCAATCCAGGAATGGAAATGGTATCTCCTGAATTGCAGGTGGATTCTTTACCTGTGGGCTTGCTGGTGGTTCAGATGGTAAAGAATTTGCCTCAAATGTAGGAAACCTGGGCTCAATTCCTGGGCTGGAAGGTCCCCTGAAGAAGGGTATGTCTACCCACTCCAGTATTCTTGCCTGGAGAATTCAATGGACAGAGGAGCCTGGCAGGCTATAGTTCATGGGATCACAAAGAGTTGGACACGACTGAAGGACTGACACTTTCACTTTCCCATTCACACTTCTTTACCCGCTGAGCCATTGGGGATGCCTCCTCACTAGTAGTATTGTTAGCTAAAGTAGTGAAATGATAAGAAAAAGAAAAAAGAAAGACAGAATGGAGAAAACTTACAGATTTGCTAGTCTGCACTTGTGGTTTCATTTAGGGCAAGTGTCAGGCCAGCCAAAGAGTTTATTGGAAGATCCCAGAAATGAGAACAGAGAAGGCGATGGCACCCCACTCCAGTACTCTTGCCTGGAAAATCCCATGGACGGAGGAGCCTGATAGGCTGCAGTCCATGGGGTCGCTAAGAGTCGGACACAACTGAGCGACTTCACTTTCACTTTTCACTTTCATGCATTGGAGAAGGCAATGGCAACCCACTCCAGTGTTCTTGCCTGGAGAATCCCAGGGACAGAGAAGCCTGGTGGGCTGCCATCTATGGGGTCGCACAGAGTCAGACATGACTGAAGTGACTTAGCAGCAGCAGAAATGAGAAAGCTTTAAGAGGGCTAAGTAAATGCTCCACATATGTTTGACTAACTAGGGAACTACACGTGAGCAGGGGAGACTTGAGAGAGCTTAATGCAAAGTGAAAGGCAAGGCAGACTTGAAAACTGGCTTAGCTTTGAATGTACTCTCCAACCCACAAACAGATTGATTAGCAGAGATAGAACATTTACAGACTCAAGATAGGTGAGCACAACTTCTGCCTACATCTTTGGTTGATCACTAAGCAGACACTGTGGTGACCCCAAGGAAGCCAGGCCAAAAAAATTAAATTAAAAAAAAAAAAGGACATTAGTGGCCACATTCCACAAAGAGAGACTACCATTTACAGGAAAAATACGAAAAAAAAAAAAGAAAAGAGAATCTCAT
The DNA here is from genome assembly GCF_029378745.1 of Bos indicus. Lineage (NCBI taxonomy): Eukaryota > Metazoa > Chordata > Mammalia > Artiodactyla > Bovidae > Bos > Bos indicus. Next base: position 65,258,626 of record NC_091761.1, read on the forward strand.
GGGTGATAATCAGAAACCTCAGGGGGAAAAATCAATGTATTACCTAAGATGTCAGATCTCAACAAAAATTATGAAACAAAGTAATAGAAAAGTGTGATCATGGTCAGGAATAAAAGCAGTCAATACAAATTAATTCTGACTGTGCCCAGATATTTAAAATACCAGACAAAGACATCAAGGCAGGTATTAAAACTATGCACAAAGAATTAAAGGGAAAAGAATTATGTTAAAAGAATTAAAGGAAAATATAATTATAACTGATAATAGAAAATCTTAAAAGAGAAATATAAACTATAAAAAGAACCAAATGAAAATTAAGAGTTAAAAAGTTTAACAAAATGAAAAATGAGCTTGAGAGTAGATGTGAGATGACAAAAGGAAAAATTCATAAATTTTAAGATAGGTTAATAGAAATTATCTTTTGAGAACAACACAGAGAAGAAAGATTGAAGGAAAATGAACAGACTCATAAAAACCCTCGGAGAAGGCAATGGCAACCCACTCCAGTACTCTTGCCTGGAAACTCCCATGGACGGAGGAGCCTGGTAGGCTTCAGTCCATGGGGTCGCTAAGAGTCGAACATGACTGAAGCGACTTAGCAGCAGCAGCAGCAGCATAAAAACCCTTAGGACAACAGAAAGAACTCCAACATATATGAATTAGGAGTCCTGAAAGAGAGGAGAGAGAAAAAGAGGTAAAAAGTAATTTAAAGTAATAATTATTGAAAACTTCCCAAACTTGCTGAAAATCATTGATTGGCAGGTTCAAGGAATCCAACAAACTTAAGTAAGATAAACACAGAGATGCACATATTATAGTCAAATAGCTGAAAGCCAAAGACAATGAGAAAATCTTGAGTTCAGTAAGAGAAAAATGACTATCACATATAGGAGAACAACATGTACATCAGCTGAGTTTTCACCAGAAAAAATGGAGGCCACAAGGCAGGAGAATGACATATTCAAGATGCTGAAAGAAAGACTCTGAACTGATATATCCAGCAAAAGTACCTTTCAAAATTAAAGGCAAAATAAAGTCACTCAAAGATAAACAAAAACTGAGAATTTATAGCTATCAGAACTTTCTCCTAAGAAATACTAAAGGAAGATTTTCAGGCTAAAAAAAAAATTGATGTCAGATTGTAACTTGAATTCACAGAAAGAAATGAAGAGCATTGGAAATTATAAATATTGCGTAAACATAAAAGACTGTATAAACAGGTATTATTCTCTCTCCCTGAATTTCCTTTAAAAAGTGATTGTATAAAGCAATAATTATAATTCTGTACTGCTGGATTTATATATACACACACACACATATATATGTATCATATATACCTGGCAATAATAGCACAAAAGAGGAACAACGAAATCAAGCTATGTTGGAAGCAGGTTGTTGTGTTGTACCAAAACGGTCACTAAACTGAAGCAGGTTGTAATACATTTACAAACATACTGTAACCTAGAGCACCACTAAGAAAATTAATTTTTCAAATGGTTAATAAAACACAGGAGTTAAATGACACGCTAAAAATATTTAACACAGAAGAATGCAGCCAAAGAGGAACAGAAGAACAAAATATATATAAGACAAACAGAAAGCAAAATAGCATATAAAAATCTGAGTGTATCAAACATTATATTAAGTGTGCATGAATTAAACACTTTTAACCAAAAGGCAATCATCAACAACATGGCTTAAAAAAAGCAAGTTCCAACTACACACTGTCTTCAAGAACTTTAGATTCAAAGACACAAATATATTGAAAGAAAAAGAATGGGAAAAACAATATACTATGCAAAGTTATTGCAAATACCATCATTAATATCAGAAAAAATAGAATTTAAGACAAAAAATACTACTAGAGATAAAGATGTATATAACATAATGAGAAAAGGATCAAATCACCAGGAATCTATAAGAATTCTAAACATATAGGTACCTAATAAGAGTGCTGAATACATGAAACAAATATTGACAGAATGTAAATAAATAATTTGTTAATTATAGTTAGAGATTTCAAATCCTTTTTCTCAGCAATTAAACTAGAAATAAAATGAATGATGATATAGAAGATGTAAATAACTATCATCCAACTGTACCCAAGTAACAAATATAGAAGATTACACAATGGTTTCAATCCACATGGAACATTTTCCAGGGTAAATTATATGTTAAATTATAAAATTTCAAGAAAGTTAAAAGGATTAAAATCATACAAAATACATTCTTCAACCATGATAGAGCTAACTTGAAAATCAGCAACAGAAATTTGGGAAACCTTCAGAACTTTGAAAAATATATTTCTAAATAACCCATGAGTCAGAGAAGAAATCACAAGGTTAATTAGGAAATATTTCAAACAAAACCAAACATACTAAAATGTATGAGTGCAGCAATGCAATGCTTAGAACAAAATTTATACTGTTGAATGCTTAAATTAGAAGATCTATAATCAATAATCTAAGGTGCAAAAAGAAGAGTATATCAATCTTAAAGTAATTGCATGGAAGGAAACAATAAGATCAGAATAGAAATAAATAAAATAAAAATAGAAAAACAAAATCAAGTTGATTCTTTGAAAACATGAATAAAAGTGAAAACTTTCACTAGACTGACAAAGAAAAAAGATAAAATGCATATTACTAAAATCAAGGCTCAAAGAGGGATATAACTTCTGATTAACAGAAATTAAAAGAATTATAAGAGAATATTATGAACATCTGAATGCCAGCAAATTATACAATGTCAATGAAATGGATAAATTCCTAGAAAGACAAAATTACTAAAACTGACCCAATAAGAAACTAAAAATATGAAAATATCAATAACAAATTAAAAATGAATTAGTAATTTAAAATCCTCCCACAAGAAAAGCCCAGGTTTGGGTGATATTACTGGTAAATTTTATCACATCTTTAAAGAAGAAATAATACCAACCCTATACAAACTCTTTCAGAAAATATATATTAGTTTGCTAGGGCTTCTATAACAAAGTATCCCAAACTGAATGGCTTAAACAACAGAAATATCTTGTTTCACAGTCTGGAGACTGGAAGTCTAAGATCAAGATCTCAGCAGGGCTCATTCCTTTCGAGGCTGAGGGAAGAGTCTGTTTCTGGCCTCTCTCCTTAGCTTTCACATGGCTGGTTTACAGCCTGTGTCTTCACACTGTCTTCAGTTCAGTTGCTCAGTCATGTCCAACTCTTCACAACCCCATAGACTGCAGCATGCCAGGGCTCCCTGTCCATCACCAACTCCCGGAGTTTATTCAAACTCACGTCTATTGAGACAGTGATGCCATCCAACCATCTCATCCTCTGTCATCCCCTTCTCCTCCTGCCTTCAATCTTTCCCAGCACCAGGGTCTTTTCCAATGAGTCAACTCTTCACATAAGGTGGCCAAAGTATTGGAGTTTCAGCTTCAGCATCAGTCCTTCCAATGAATATTCAGGACTGATCTCCTTTAGGATTGCCTGGTTGGATCTCCTTGTAGTCCAAGGGACTCTCAAGAGTCTTCTCCAATACCACAGTTCAAAAGCATCAATTCTTAAGCGCTCAGCTTTCTTTATAGTCCAACTCTCACATCCATACATGACTGGAAAAACCATAGCTTTGACTAGATGGACCTTTGTTGGCAAAGTAATGTCTCTGTTTTTTAATATGCTGTCTAGCTTGGTTATAACTTTTCTTCCAAGGAGCAAATGTCCTTTAATTTCATGGCAGGAGTCACCATCTGTCTTCCCTCTGTCCAAATTTCCCCTTCTTATAAGGACACCAATCATACTAGATAAGGGTCCACCCTAATAATCTCCAGTATTCTTGCCTAGAGAATGCCATGGACTGAGGAGTCTGGTGGGCTACAGTCCACAGGTCGCAAAGAGTCAGCAAGACTGAAGGACAAACACCTTCTTTCTAATAATCTCACTGATTACCTCTGTGAAGACCCTATCTCCAAATCAGGTCATAATCTGAAGTATTAGTGATTGGTACTTCAGTACATGAATTTGAGGAAGGGACACACTCAACCTATAGCAATGAATGAAGAATGAATACTTCACAACTCATTCTGAGTCCAGTGTTATCATCAAGATATCAAACACAAAAATATCAGAAGCAGAGAAAACTAAAGACCAAAACCCCTCATGAAAATTGATACAAAAGTTATGAAAAGAGTATTAGGAAACTAAATACATAAATATATATATTTTAATTACACACATGACCAAGTGGGAATTACCTCAAGAGAATAAGGTTGGTTTAACATCTAAAAATCAATTAATATTATATAGCAGATTAATAGAATTGAAGGACCAAAAAAAAAAAAAAAAAAAAAGCACATCATCTCAGAAGCTATAGGAAAAACATTTGGCAAAATTTAACACCCATTCATGATTAAAATACAAGCAAACAAAAAGAAATTTCCACAAAGTAGACAGAATCTAGAACTTCTTAAATCTGACAGAGTTTCTAAAAAATCCTACTACTGTGTTATACTTAATGGTGAAAGACTGAAGTCTTCCTGCCTCCCCTCCCCAAGATCAGGAACAAGACAAGGATGTCTGTTCTTACCACTTCTATTTAAAAAGCTGCTGAAGCCTTTACCCAGGAATAGGTTTGAGCAAGGAATAAAAGGCAACCAGATTGGAAAGGGAAAAGTAAAAGTGTCCTTCTTCATAAAATATGTATGTCAAAATTTTGATAGAATGTACAATAAACCTACTAAAAGTAGTAAGTTTACTAAAGTTGAAGAATACAATCAACAATCTAAAAATGAAAAAGGAAAAATTCCAGTTGTAACAGTCATAGAAAGAATAAAACACTTTGCAAAATACTAACAAAATAAGGGTAAGACCTATACACTGAGAACTTCAAAACAATAATGCTTTTAAAAGGTTTCAATAAATGGAAACACATATCATATTCACAGGTTGGAAAACAGTATTTTTAAGATGGCAGTTCTGCCCAAATTGATTTGTATGTTCAAATGCAATCCTTATCCAAATAGACCAGGGCTGTTTTTATAGAAACTAGTAAGTTGATCCTAAACTGTATATGAAAATTTAAGGATCTAGACATGCCAATAGAAGTTTGAATAAGAAAAGCAAAATTAAAAGATTCATATTACCTCATATCAAAACTTTATGAAATGTACTAATCAAATAGTATTGGATAAAGATAGATATATTAATCAATGAAACAGAATAAAGAGTACAGAAATATCACCCTACAATTTAGTTTCAAAAAAGAAAGATGCCAAGACAATTTGCTGTAGAAGAGATAGCTTTTCTCAACAAACAGTGCTAAATAATGCATAGGCATGTACAATTATAAATAGTAAATTTCGTCCTTACCTCACAGGGGACACAGGAATTAATAGATCATAGGCTTCAGTGTAGAGGTCAAAGCATAAAATGTCTAAAAGAAAGCACAGGATAAAATTTTTGTGGTCTTGGGTTATGCATAAAACTCTTAGAATTGACACCAAAACATGATTCATAAAAGAAAATACTGACAAGTTGCACTTGAACAAAATTTAAAGCTTTCACTCTTCAAAAGGTATCAACAAGAAAACAAAAAGATAAACCACAGGAAGAATATTTGTAAATCATGTATCTGATAAAGGATCTGTATCCAGATTAAGCAAAAAGTTCTTACAGTTGAATAATTAGAAGGCAATTTTAAAATATGCAAATCACTTTAGTAGACGTATCACCCAAGAAAACATATGAATGGCTCAGTATCATTACTCATTAGGAAAATGCAAATTAAAATCACAATAAGATACTACTACTACCCACTTATGACAACAACTACAGTCAAGAGACTGACAATATCAAGTGTTGGCAAGATTCTAAAATGGTACACTTAGGGGAATGGTTGGAAAAGTTCTTAAAAAGTTGAAGATACACCTTATAAATAATATAGCAGTTGTATTTCTAAATATCTACTGAAAAGGAACAAAGGCAGGCATATGTCTACAGGAAGACTTACATGTGACTATTCAAAGTAGCATTATTCATAACAAGCAAAAACCGGAAATAACCCAAATGTCCATCAACTGGCAAATAGATACACTAAGTGTGGTCTATCTGTATACTGAAATGCTAGTTAGCACTAAAAAAGAACAATCTACTGATACTGCAACATGGATTAACCTCAAAGTCATTATCCTAAATGGAAACATCCAGACACAAAAGACAACATATTGTATGGTTCCATTTACATGACATTTCTAGAAAAGGCAAATCTATAGAACTAAAGCAGATCACTGCTTGCCTGAGTCTGAGGTTAGAGTGAGAAATAACTGCAAATGGATACAAGGGAACTTTTCGAGTTGATGGAAATGTCTTAAAACTAGATAGTTGCATGACTCTCTCCATTTGCAAAAATAATTGAACAGTATACCTGGTTGAATTTTTTGCATGTGAACTGTATCTCAAGAAAACCTTACAATGAATTAAAAATTTTTTTAATGCACTAGGATAGAAACAGAAAAAGTAATGTATGTTTATTAAATGCTGAAGAAAGAAGTGATGTGGGAATGAATGCAGAAAGATAAAAATAAAATAACGTATCAGAAGTTGGTAGGCTGAGTTGTTCTCAGGGTATAAAACATCACTAGGAAGTTTGGTTGAGTTTGACAGGCAATTAGAAGTGTAACCCTGAGCTCAGAGAGATGTCAGTTTTAAGGATGTAGATTTGGAAATCATGCACAGGGTTGAAGTCATGGGATTGAATGAGATCATAAGAAAATTAACAGCAAGTAGGACAGGACAGAACTTTGTATAGAACACCCATCCCCAAGGAGCCTGAAGAGGAAGAGTTAGAAGGAATTTAAAAGAAAAAAATAGGAGATTTTTCTGGTGGTCCAGTGGTTAGACTCTGTGCTTCCAAAGCAGAGGGCATGGGTTCCATCCTTGATCAGGGAGCTAAGATAACACATACTGCCTGGCATAGTTTAAAAAAAGAGAGAGAGAAATCTTTTCTATGCTTTCATAAGACTCACCTGCCAGAAAGATGCTGCTGCTACTGCTAAGTCACTTCAGTCGTGTCCGACTCTGTGCGGTCCCATAGACAGCAGCCCACCAGGCTCCCCCGTCCCTGGGACTCTCCAGGCAAGAACACTGAAGTGGTTTGCCATTTCCTTCTCCAATGCATGAAAGTGAAAAGTGAAAGTGAAGTTGCTCAGTCATGTCTGACTCTTAGCGACCCCATGGACTGCAGCCTACCAGGCTCCTCCATCCATGGGATTTTCCAGGCAAGAGTACTGGAGTGGGGTGCCATTGTCTTCTCCCCAGAAAGATGCAGTGGTGGTCAACTCTCAAAGAAACACGGGCAACAAATCCATCAAGACTGCAGTATTTTTATAAAATAAAGATAGAAAACATGATAGATTTTGCCCTTTTTATTCACTCTTTAAAGTAGGCTTATTAACAGGTAGGATGTCTGGTTTTAGTAGTTTGGTTGTTATTATATATTGTCATATATTAATTGGGATTCCCAGGTGGTTCAGTGGTAAAGAATCCACCTGCCAATGCAGGAGATACAGATTTGATCCCTGGGTCAGGAAGATCCACTGGAGAAGGAAATGGCAACCCACTCCAGTATTCTTGCCTGGAGAATCCCATGGACAGAGGAACCTAGAGTGCTACAGTTCATGGTCACAAAGAGTCAGACATGATTGAGTGACTGAGCATGCAGGCAAGATATCAATATAACTTTAAAAAATAAAGACTATATTTTAAAAAGCCATAGAGAGCAAACTTTGTTCCTCACCTTCCCACCTTTCCATAGACAACTTTTAAGAGTTCCCAGGTTTTCTTAGGGAAGAAAGTTTCAAAGAAACAGAGGAATTTAGTAAAATGGCGGGAAAGTCTGTAAAAATAAAAAGCAGGGGTGAACCAAGTAGAGGGGTCAGGGGAAGGAGAGACAACAGTAGAAGCCGGTAGTCCATCCTCATCTGTGCTTAAGCTTTCTGCAGTTCCAGTTACCTGCAGTCAACATTACAGAGAAAATTCCAGAAACAAACAATCCAGAGGTTTTAAAGTATGGCGCTCTTCTGAGTAATGTAATGAAGTCTCCTACAGTCCTGTGGTGTCCCAGCTGGAGGCGAATTTTTGTCCCTCGAACAGAGGGTGTAAACGCTACCTGCCTGTTACTATAGGAAAAAACATAGCATATGTAGGGTTCAGCCCTATCCGTGGTTTCCAGCATCCACTGGGGGTCTTAGAACTATCTCCTGTGGATAAGGGGGAACTACAGTGTTTGGAGAAGAGAAAGCAGTGGAGATGGGGAATTTTATGTGGGGCTAAGCTGACTGAATCGATTTAGGAGCAGCAGCAGCAGCAAGCTGACATTCGCTGGGTGTTGGGGCACATTCCCTGCCCCAGGAGAATTCTCTGACACCTCATCCCTGTCTCGACCCCAGTTCCCATGCAGAGCCTGACCTTGTTTGCTGGGACAGCAACATGGTCCTCCTCTTGTATCTTCACCCCTCCAGAGCAAGCGTCCAGTGTTTAGCCTGTGGCCTCCCTCCTGGGAGGAGGGGAGAGGGGTGGGCGGCAGAGGAAGGGGAGAGAGACCTGGGCAATAGCTGCTCAGCTCTTAAAGAGGTGCAGGTTTTCAACACAGTCCTCAGAAACCCAGTGGTAAATCTAACGTGTACCTCTCTAACCACAGCTTTTGGCTATAAAGGACATTATTGGAACAACTGAAAAAACCTGAATTTGGATGGTGGTAAGATGTCAGTGTTAATTTCCCAGTTTTAATGTGTGTATCATGGTTATGTGGGAGGAGGCCCTTCTCGGCATTCACTAAAATATTTGGAATGATGGAGAATCTTGTGGGTGACTTATTCTAAAATTGTTGAGAGGAAAAAATGAAAAAAAAATTGTACTACACTTGCGATTTGTTGTTGTTGTTATCTTTGCTAGGTCTTTGTGGTGGCATGAAGGCTTTCTCTAGTTGTGATGCATGGGCTTCGTTGTTCCACAGCATGTGGGATCATAGTTCCCCCACCAGGGACTGAACCCACATCCCCTGCATTGGAAGGCAGATGCTCAACCACTGGACCACCAGGTAAGTCCTGTAGCTTTTTTATAAATTTGAAATTGCTTCAGAATTTTTTTAAAGCTGTGTATTAGTGGGTGGGTTGGTTTGACATTACATTTTTGGTTTATGGGTTAGCAGGACCAAACATAATGAAATGGACAAGACAGGGAGGGAGGCAGAATAGCATGTTTCCCTTCCTGGTTTTTCTAGAACTCTGGATGGAAAGACTGGAAGTAACCCTGTTTGCTTTGCAAAATGTAAACAAAGACATTACCCTTAAACTGTGTAATAATGTGCTTTCCTCATCCCAACTAACAGCAGGGACTCCAGCAATCAGACCAAATACGATTAGTCACTGGTGCTGGAAAGGTTCACTCCCACTAAGAAAGGCAATTTAAGTAATTAGCCAGTCTTTATGGCAGGATCATCTCCTGGGCTCAGCGGGGGCCAGGGAGCACATGGCTATTAGGCAGGGAAAACTATCCTTCACTTTTACACTCTCTTCTTCTAATCCAAACTTTCAAAGCATGCTCAGAAAGGACACTTTCCCTCAGTGCTTCTAAATGTCCCAGATGGAAAGAGGTTTGATGGCTAAGCCAACCAGCACATGCTGACAATCTTTTGTTTCCTCTTTGGGTTTGATTGTTTGTTTCCCAATGAAAATAGCTTTGTTGTTTTTCCCAGATAATACAAGTAATCCATGTTTGTTATTGAAACAAATTTAGACAATAACAAATAAGGGTAGCTGTAGAGACTTAAAATTATCTATAATCTTCCCAATCAGAGTGAGCTGTGGTTTATAATTTAGTGTATTATCCTTCAACTTTATATAATTATAAGTTTAAAATGTGTGTGTGCTTAGTCATGTCCAACTCTTTGCAACCCCATGGACTGTAGCTCAATATTCTCCTCTGTCCATGGGATTTCCTCAGCAAGAGTACTGGAGTGGGCTGCTATTTCCTCCTCCAGGGGCTCTTCCCGACCCAGGGATTGAACCCATGTTTCCTGCATCTCCTGTGTTAGCAGGTGGATTCTTTACCACTGTGCCACTTGAGAAGCCCAAATTAAAAATATGATTTACTAAACCAGCTGCATTATAACCATTATAATCCTTGCTTTCCTCTTACTCTATCATGGGCATCTTTACAGGTTAATAACTATATATTCTCGATGTCACACCACAAAGAATTCTTTGCCCAGACAACCCAATAAAAAAAGAGGGCAGAAGACTTCAGCAATCTTTTGGGTGCAATGCCCAATAAAGATTAAAGGAATGCTTCAGCTTCATTAGTTAGCAGGAAAATTTGCATTAAAACCATGACCACCCATCAGAATAACCAAAATGAAAGAAACGGATAGAAGTACATGGTGGCAAGGATGTGAAGCAATTAGAACTCACATACACTGCTGGTCGGTTACAAATTGATACAACCACTTTGCACAACTGGCAATATCTATGAAAACCAATCATATGTACACCTAGAGTTCAGTAGTTCTATTCCTAGATAAAGGGCCAGAAGTGTATGTACTTCTTCACTGAAACATAGGTACAAGAATGTGCATAGCTTCATTATTCAAAAGAAGCCCAAACTGGAAACAACCAAATGTCCAGGTATTGTAGAATAGATGGGACCCATTGTTGCAGTGCTGGCACCTTCACAAACATCTCCTTGAGTACCAGGATACAAAGAGACTGTAAAGGACAAAAAACATGCATGCATGCCCAGCTGGGGCAAATTACGAACAAGCTATAAAAAAGACCAAAAATCCAATTGCTACTTCTAAGGAGTCAGGAGCAAAAGCAGGGTACTGCACATGCCCCCTGCATACAATACCACCAAAGGGGTGAGTGAACCACCTAAGCCACCCCTCTAGCCCAATCCCTGAACACACCCCTACCCACATCCCATGTAAGGGACCAGCTGACCTCTTTCCCCAACTCAGGGAGTGAACAAGGGTAACTGTTACTTGTATTTCCTCCCCTCTGGTTCAGCACCAGTTCCAGTAAAGCCTTGCCTAAATTTCTTGTCTGGCTTCTTATCAATTCCTATGGATTAAAGAGTCCAAGAACCCTGGTTGGTAACAAACTGTGGTATATTTATAATGGAATACTATACAATAGTAAGAATGAACGGATCTCAACTACACAGATGACTCTCACAAACATAACATAGAGAAAACAAAGCCAGCCACTGGAGATTACAGGCTATACAATCCATTTACAAATGCATCGAGAGCAAGTTTACTAACCATGGTGAGGTTGATAGAGGTTCTCCTTCTCAGTGGATGGGGACTACAGGGGTCACCTGGGGACTTCTGGGCAATGGTAAACGTGTCTTTCATGATATGGTACTGGATTGTTTAGTTGCTAAGTCATGTCCAACTCTTTTTTGTGACCCCATGGACTGTGGTTTGGGCTTCCCTGGTGGCTCTGTGGCAAAGATTCTGCCTGCTATGCAGGAGCCACAGGAGATGCAGGTTTAATCCCTGGGTCAGGAAGATCCCCTGGAGGAGAGCTGGCAACCCACTTCAGTATTCTTACCTGGAGAATCTATGGACAGAGGAGCCTGGCATGGTACAGTCTATAGGGTTGAAAAGAGTCGGACACAACTGAAGCTACTTAACATGCACACACGGACTGTAGTTCACCAGGCTCCTCTGTCTGTGGAATTTCCCAGGCAAGAATACTGGAGTGGATAGAGGAGCGCATTCACTCAAGTTTATCAAGCTGTGCCCTTAGGATCTGTGTATTTTTTTGTATGTAGTTTGTCAATAAATATACACAGTAATACTATCAATAAAATTAGATGCATTAACTCTCCAAAGTTTGGAATCTATTGAATTTTATTCACACATTTTTTTCTTACAATCAAGTTATAGAAATTTCCTAATTTTTAAGGCAAAAAGTTCATCCACACTGCATACAATATTAATGATATTTTTAACTCTCTTTAGCTGTTATGACCCATATCTGCCAGTCCCCTCTCAGTAGGCGCTGCTATGTTAAATTATAATGAATATCCCAATCCTCGGCCCCAAGAGCCACCTCCAAAGAGCTAAACAGTAGTTCTTACCAGGGGGTGCTTTGCAGTCACCTCAACTCATGTGTATCTGGGCAAGTGCAAACTAGGATGTTATTAATTGTACATTGCAGAGATGCTATGGATTGTCACCTAAATTCTGCCTCAGGGCTGGGGCACTCATTTCCCAGTTCCTGGAGTGTTGCTTCTTGAGGACTCAGAAATCGCTTCCCAGAAATTGTTCTCAGCAGAATGAACCTGTCTGCTTGGCTTATGATTCTTCCTGGGACAGTTTACATTCAGTGACTGGTCCAGACAGGGAAAAAAAGGTTGCCCATGCCTTGGAAGGGGGGCAGGCCCACCCCAGCTCCATGATTTGGCTGAAGCCTCTGTTGACACTGCATCACAGTTCAACTTTTCCCTCTGTCTGATCTTTCTCCCCTTACTTCCTCCCAGTCTGAGAATATTCCCCATAAACTTCCTATACACAAATCTCCATTTAAAAGTTTGTTTCCCACAGGACCTTATCTGAGATGTTCACTTACAAGAAACAATTCAAAATACATGTCACAATTGTAAACCAGTGTTGTCCAGGATGGGGTTTATGGAAAAGGTAAAACCTTAAGGTCACACAGAATTATGATCTCAGTTCAGTTCAGTTCAGTTCAGTCGCTCATCTGAGAGAAGCCAATTCGAAGCTTGCTGGATAACGGACCACCAGGAAGCTCAGGTCAGAAGCACAGATGGCAGAGTTGGGGAACCACTACTCAGGTTGGCCTCACCAGAGCAGAATAACCTTGTTGAGAGACAGAGTCAAGAGGTTTTATAGACAAATGAGGGCTGGCTGGGAAAAAAAACCTTGGCTTGAAATTGGTTTTAATAGAACAGGGACCCTGTGCTTATTTTTCAACAAGTGATTGATAAAAGTAAAGCTGCTTTTGGATAAATCTAGAAGTAAGTGGATTCTTTACCAGCTGAGCTACCAGGGAAGCCCAGAAGCAAAGTGCAAGACTTTAACTGCAGTTAAGACTGACAACTTGAAGACCAGCATGGCAGATGGGGCCACAATCTCGAGAAAAGGACCACTTGCCTAGGCTATAAATAGCTCACAGGGTGTTCAAAAGATGAGAACTGTCTTTCCTATCTGAAGGGCCATCATGAGAAGAAGCAACTGGCCTTGCTCAGTGGGGCAACACCAAGGAAGCAAATATCAGTGAAATGCAAGGAAATGCATTGAACCAGAGTTACCCAACAATGAACTGGACTTCCTCTGGCAGAGGTGAGCTCACATCTCTGGAGATTTTTAGAAAGAGTCTAGTGGTTTACTTATGAAACATAAGAAGAAGCCTGCACTGAGCAGGTTAAACAAGAGTCCTTCCATTTCCCTCGTAAGTCCTCTGCATAGATAAAAATAAAGGCCTAACTCCACCAAGATAAAACTGGCTACATTTTAGTGACTTATGGAGATGGGGGCTTACTCAGTGGCTCAGAGGGTAAAGAATACACCAGCAATGCAAGAGACACAGGAGATACTGCTTCAGTCCCTGGGTTGGGAAGATACCCTGGAGAAGGAAATGGCAACCCACTCCAGTATTCTTATCTAGGAAATCCATGGATGGAGAACCCTGGTGGGCTACAGTCCATGGGGTCGCAGAGTCAGACATGACTGAGAGACTAAGCACACACCCATGGAGATAGGAGGTGACAAAATGTTTTCAATTGCCTCCAAGTTTCAAACACAAAGGTTGAAATGCAGTTAGTAAAATGATACCAATCTGAAAGTATAATGAATGACCCTTTTTTAAACAATAAAGTAAAAGTCTAACTCTTATGTCCAGTTGAAGTAGAAGTGATGCCTGTGGGGTCTTAAGTCAACCATAAGATGGCAACAACACAGTGGGGTTACATGCTTTGTTTCCGTCTAAAGCTCACTCCTGATTTTTAGATGGGACCTCCCAACTGCCAGCTGTTTCACAGCGGGTCTCTTTCTCTTCATAGTTCTTGCAACATTGGAGAAGAAAAGGGACTTCTAGTAATAGCAAGCCAAGACTTCAAAGTCTCCCACTAGTCCTTTCACCTCGCTGCCACCTGAGCAGGGATGAACAGTACCTAGAACTTCCAGCATGAAAAGGTCTGCATCTTTGCACTTAGCTAGACAGCTTTCCTCTCAGTTGCTGGTTACAGTTGAGCTCACTCATCCTAGGTCTTTGATAGAAGCCATTCACTTGTAGAGAGCTTTCCTGATGACTCAGGTTTATTCTGGAGTTTGTCTCTTTAAAGATGTCTCTCTATCCAGAGTTAGAAAAGAACTGTGTGGTATTTTATTATAAATATAATATTTTATATTTATAGTATATTTTTATTATAGCTCTAAGATCAGTTTCTTTCATTTTGCTGGAGTTATTTTGCTTTCTCAAGTTTGATTTTATTTTACAGATCTGCCCCCCTTTTCCCCAACCACTTCTCTGAGGACTGTGATTGTTCATCATTTCCCACTTAACATTTTTGGTTCATACTCAAAGGAGAATAAAAATGGAAGGAATTTGGCTCACCCCTTCTTTATACTATGCACTTCCAACTTTTGCATGTATGATATCTGTTCCCAGAATGCCAATCCAGTTTTCAGAATCTCTCACAATCACATGAGACCACAGGCAGTCTGGTCTACTACACATTGAAAGAATTAAAAAGCACATGGGCACCACTGTGTGTTCTGAGGTCTCCTGCCTCAAGTTCATGTGTCTGAGAGCAGTTTTGCTCCTGTTGCAGTACTAACCACAAGAGTCACAAAGGGGAAATGTATTTTCAATGGAGAATTCCACATTGAAGAGGAGAGCACTCTTTCAACAAAAACAGAATATGACCACAACTGTTTTTCAAAGAGCTGAGAAAAAATTGCCAGGAGACAATTTTAGAAATGTTTAAAGACAAGAGCAAGCCCTCCAATGAATTTATGGTTGCTGGGGGAGGTGGGTGAGAGAGATAGTTGGGGAGTTTGGGATATAAAAACATATACATATACATAACATATACACACTGCTATGTTTAAAAGGTATAACCAACAAGGACTTATTGTTCAACACATGGAGTTCTGCTCAGAGTTGTGTGGTGGCCTGGATGGAAGGGGAGTTTGGGGGAGAATGGATATATGTGTATAAATGGCTGTGTCCCTTCACTGTTCACCTGAAATTGTCACAATATTGTTTGTTTATCAGGTAATCAGGTATGCTGCTGCTGCTGCTAAGTCGCTTCAGTCGTGTCTGACTCTGTGCGACCCCATAGACGGCAGCCCACCAGGCTCCCCCATCCCTGGGATTCTCCAGGCAAGAATACTGGAGTGGGTTGCCATTTCCTTTTCCGATGCATGAAAGTAAAAAGTCAAAGTGAAGTCACTCAGTTGTACCCGACTCTTAGCGACCTCATGGACTGCAGCCTACATGGCTCCTCCACCCATGGGATTTTCCAGGCAAGAGTACTGGAGTGTGGTGCCATTGCTTTCTCCAGTAATCAGGTATACCCCAATATAAAATAATTTTCTTTTTTTAAAGAGCAAGTCCTTCAAAATTGCCATTAGAATCAATCTGGGTAGAACCTCAATTCAGTTCAGTTCAGTTCAGTCTCTCAGTCATGTCAGACTCTTTGCGACCCCATGGACTGCAGCACGCCAGGCTTCCCTGTCCATCACCAATTCCTGGAGCTTGCTCAAACTCATGTCCATCAAGTCCGTGATTCCATCCAACCATCTCATCCTCTGTCGTCCCCTTCTCCTGCCTTCAATCTTTCCCAGCATCAGGGTCTTTTCCATGAGTCAGTTCTTCATATCTGGTGGCCAAAGTATTGGAGTCTCAGCTTTAGCATCAGTCCTTCCAATGAATATTCAGGACTGATTCCCTTTAGGATTGACTGGTTTCGTCTCCTTGCAGGCCAAGGGACTCTCAAGAGTCTTCTCCAACACCACAGTTCAAAAGCATCATCTCTTTAGCGCTCAGTTTTCTCTATAGGCCAACTCTCACATCCATACATGACTACTGGAAAAACCATAGCTTTGACTAGATGGACCTTTGTTGTTAAAGTAATGTCTCTGTTTTTTAATATGCTGTCTAGGTTGGCCATAGCTTTTTTTCCAAGGAGCAATGGTTTTTTAATTTCATGGCTGGAACTTCAGGGATGAGGTTTTTATCTCTGATTTCTCCAGGCTAAAGGATAGACATGAATGTGGTAGGGAGGGTTATGCTTTTCAAGGGCACCTACCACCCATTGCCTGGTGACATGAATGTAAGTAGTTTAGTGTCAAGGGCCTTACTGGTAAAACAATGATGCTGTGTATTCATATAGGTTTGTGTTCTTTCAGTGACAGAGGTTCCAGACAGCTTTTCTCTTTGGAATTGTCGATGTGCAAACCTTTTCTGTGATGTTGGCTCATTACTGGGTAAATGAGGTCAGTTTTTAGTTCAGTATCTTGGGGACCAGTATGCTGCTCGTTTCATGGCCACAGACCACAACTCTTACCTTAATCAGCAACAGTTTGACTGTATTTAATATGTAAGTAGTCACAAAAAAACCAGGTTAGAAAATGCCTGTGTTTCAACTACAGGAAACTATATGCAATACTTACGACAATGTGGCTTTCTCACCCCATCTCCCTTTTCTTCAGAAGGTGCTTTCTATATACTTATATGTAAATAAATATATATTTACTTATATTTATCCAATCGCCTGGCAATACATTTCCATTTTTCAACAGTAAATCCAATGTAATAGGAATAAGTCTCCCTCACTTGCCTATGGACCCAATGTCCACCTTGACTGCAGGAATCTACTATTTTTTATTTTTATAAAAACTTTCAGAGTTTCTTTCTATGTATATTAGGAATATGCATATAGATACTTATCCCAATTTTTTACACACACAAGATATTCCGTTCTAAACCTTGCCTTTTCTCAATGAATACTATTTTTTTCGGAGAACCTTCCAAATTGTCAATAAAGAGCTTCCTTCATTCTTTCATGGCCTCATAATATTCTATTTGTTCCACAATTTATATAACAGTCTCTGTTGTTGGACATTTGGGTTAGTCATGAGGCTTTGCATAGTTTTAAAAAGGTTCAATGAATAACCTTATACACATATCCTTCAGGTATTTCTGTAGGATAAATTCCTAGAAGTAGAAGTGGGAAGGATATGCATTTGTAATAGACATTGCCAAATTGCTTTTCATAGGAATTGCCTTATTTCTTTCAGAGAAGACGATGGCACCCCACTCCAGTACTCTTGCCTGGAAAATCCCATGGATGGAGGAGCCTGGTAGGCTGCAGTCCATGGGGTTGCAAAGAGTCGGACACAACTGAGCGACTTCACTTTCACTTTTCACTTTCATACATTGGAGAAGGAAATGGAAACCCACTCCAGTGTTCTTGCCTGGAGAATCCCAGGGACGGGGGAGCCTGGTAGGCTGCTGTCTATGGGGTCGCACAGAGTCGGACACGACCGAAGCGACTTAGCAGCAGCAGCCTTATTTCTTTAATATATAACATGGAATTTTTAAAAAGTATATGTCCTCATGTCACACTATACAAAAAAAAATTAACTCAAATGTTAGAGCCTGTGCTCTGCAACAAGAGAAACCACCACAATAAGAAGCCCTCACACGCAACAAAGAGTAACCCCTGCTCACTACAACTAGAGAAAGCCAGGGCTCAGCAAAGACCAGCACAGCCATAAAGAAATAAATCTTTAAAAAAATTAACTCAAAATGTAATAAAGACCTGAACATAAGAACCAAACTATAGAACTCTTAGAAGAATACATGGGGTAAATCTTCATGACCTTAGATTTGGCAGTGAATTCCTAGATATGATACTATAAATACAAGCCGCAAAAAAAAAAAAAAAAATAGATAAATCAAACTTCATTGAAATTTAAAACTCTTCTGCATCAGAGAAAACTATCATAAAGGTTACAAGAAAACTCACAGAATGGGAGACAATATTTGCCAACCACTTGGGGGGCTTCCCAGGTGGCGGTAGTGGTAAAGAACCCACCTGCCAATGCAGGAGGTGTAAGAGAGGTAGCTTGGATCCATGGGTTGGGAAGATCCTCTGGAGAAGGAAATGGCAACCCACTCCCGGGGAAATCCCATGGACAGAGGAGCCTGGCTGACTACAGTCCATGGGGTCACAGAGTAGGACATAACTGAAGCAACTTAGCACTCATATCTGATAAAAACCCATTATGCAAAATATAGAAAGAATAGTTACAATTCAGCAACAAAAGAAATAACACAATTTAAGAATGAGTAAAAAACTTATATAGGCAGTTCTCTGAAGAAAATATACAAATGACCGACAAGCACAGGGAAAGATGCTCAACATCATTGTCATTAGGGAAATGCAAATCAAAGCCACAATCATGCACAATAACTGAATACACTTTATGGCCCTGAAATGTACACTGCAAATGGTTGATGGTAAATTTTATCTTATATATGTTTTGCCACAATAAAAAAAAAATTAAAGCATAGACCCTAAAAACAACAAAAATGCCTCACAATAAGATAGCAGTTCAACCTAGTAACATGGCTATAATGGACAGGAGGGGAGGAAGGAAAATAAACGCTGTTGTGGATGTAGAGAAATTGAAACACTTACACATTCTGGTCAAAATGTAAAATGGTGCAGCCACAGTAGAAAACAGTCAGGCAGGTCCTCAAACATTAAACACAGAGTCACCACTTGACTCAACAATTCTACTTTTTAGGAATATACCCAAGAGAAATGAAAACCTATGTCCACACTAAAACTTATGCACGAATATTCATAGTAGTGTTATTCATAATAACCAAAAGATGGAAACAACCCAAATGTCCATCAATTGCTTAACAGATAAACACAATGTAGCATTTCTATACAATGGAATGTCATTTGGCCAAAGAAAGAATGAAGTACAGATACACACCATGCCAGAGATGAATCTTGAAACTATTGTTTGAAGTGAAAGAAGCCAGTCACACCACATATTATGATTCCATTTATATGAAATACTCTGAATAGGCAAACATATAAAGATAGAAAGTGGATTTGTGGTTGATTAGGATAGGGAGGTCAGGGGAATGGGAGGGTAACATCAAAGGGATGGATGAAAAATTCTAAAATTGATTATGGTGATGGTTGCACAGCTTTGTGAATAAAAACCACTCTGTGAATTGTGGACCTCAAATGAGTAGATTGGGTGGCATATGAATTATATCTCAAGATGCTATAAAATAACATAATCTAATTACGAAGGAATCTAGTTACCTAACATGGCAGGATAGCAAAAGCCAGGCTTTCATGATTATCTACTGGAGGGCCTGCTGAATCTTGACAGTCATCACCATGGGTCCAGCACATCCAAGACATTTCCTGAAAACGCTCCATTTGAAGCACTGGGAATCTGAGACCACCACCAGCCACTGGGAAATGTTCAATCAGAAAAAATGTGCCAACCAGCATTTTCATCTAATTTGTCACCATTTAACTCTTGGCTTTTCTCCATATTAAAATGAACTATAAAATGAAAGAAATGGGCCGGTCTTTAGGAAAACAATTCTACAGACTTACCCAAAGGTGCTTTAAAACAGTAGTTTTAGGACTCCCCATCAGTCCAGTGGTTAGTACTCCATGCTTTCACTACTGAGGGCCTGCCTGTATGATGCAGCCAGAAATTAAAACACAGTAGTCTTAGACACACAATTTGTTTTGTTAACAAGTTATGTGATTAGTTAATCAAGTAAGCAGGCAGGGGCAGGGAATGCCTTGAAAATCATTCATCATTATTTATGGAAAAGCACTATTTATTTTACTGTCAACTAAATCTTTTTATCTCATAAAAAGAGTTTCTACAAATCAGTAAGTGGAAGAACAGTAATACACTGGGGACAAGACATGAAAATACAGTGCATTTAAAAAATGTAAAAATAAGATTAAAATGTGAAAAATCTCTCCTCCCACAAAAGAAAAATGAATCTTAAAACTACCCCTACACTTCAAATTTCCTCTGTCAGAGTGGCAAATATTAAAAATCTTATTTATACAGCAGGTTTTCAGAGATATTAAGAAATAAGATCCTTGCACTATTAGTGAAAAAAACAAATTTGGCACAGTCCCTGGAAGGCAATCAGACATCATCTAACAAAAAGTATAAAGAATCCTGTAACCCAAAGATTCCCCTTCTAGGAGTCATGCTACAGATGCACTTTTCTCTTTCCTTTGTCTTTTCTCCTCTCTCTTCTAATCTCCACTCTATGCCTCAAGTGAAGTCAATAAATGAATAATAATTCCCTTAAGCTCCACAGAATTAATTTCTTTTTGACTATGAGAATTGGCAGCTTAAACACACACACACACACACATACACCCTAGATGCCTTAATAATTAAAGAGAAACCTTAAAAGTTCCTTCTATGAAGGTTCATAGCTATAAAAGTAATAAATGAAGCTCCCAAAAGACTGCACTATAGGTCGGGCTAAGAATCTTATTCAAGGGAAGGGGAACTAAGGGGAGAATGGAAACATGTATATGTATGACTGACTCCCTTCGCTGTCACCAGAAACTAGCACAACACTGTTAATTGGCTATACCCTAATATAAAATAAAAAGAAATTTAAAAAGAATTCTATCCAGTAAGAACTGGTGTTGCGGGGCAGGGTGGGGGGTGGAGGGGGAGTCTAGAAAGCTGAGCCCAACTATTAGTATCAAAATATGTGCTACCATAGTGACCCCTGCTGGCCTAATGCAAAAACAAATTTATGTGGAAGGTTTTAGTAGACATTTTTCTTCAACAGCTTCTTTAAAAACAGGACATTTCCTGTGACTTCCAGATTATTACCTCTGCCTTCCTCTAGCTTGCAACTCTTTCTTGCATCAGACGGGCTTCACTTTTTCTCAGCGAAGAGCTAAATCCCTTGATATCTCACCCCCTAAGGAGATTTGTTCCTTTCATGACTCTTTCCTATTTCCTCTTGGGTAGTTCTAGCTCTAGTTCTTTTAGTGTGTCTATCTGCCTCTGTACTGGCCACTTACAGTGTGTACCATAAGTGCATCATGGCCTTGCGCCCACAGACAACCTGACATCCTCTTGCTCACTGATCCACTTCATCTGCACTTGTGCCCTCCCCACTCATTTCTCAGTCCCAGGTTTCTTACAAGGTCCATCTACGTACTATTTCCCAGATAACTTGCTTAAGATACAGATTCAGAGTGAAGTAAGTCAGAAAGAGAAAAACAAATACTATATACTAATGCATATAGCTGCTTCCCTGGTGGCTCAGATGGTTGTGTGGAATCTGAAAAAAATTGGTATAGATGATCTTATTTATACAGTAGAATAGAGACACAGATGTAGAGAGTAAATATATGAATAACAAGGGGGGAAAGGGAAGGTGGGATGAATCGGGCAAGTGGGACTGACATATATACACTAATATTACAAAATAGATAACTAAAGAGAAACTGGGGGCTTCCCAGGTGACTCAGTGATAAAGAATTCACCTGCCAATGCAGGAGACACAGGAAATAAAGTTTCAATCATTGGGCCAGGAAGATCCCCTGGAGTAGGAAATGGCAACCAACTCCAGTATTCTTGCCTGGAAAACTCCATGGCCAGAGGAGGCTGGTGGGCTACAGTCCATGAGGTAGCAAAGAGTCGGACACAACTGAGCACGCACACAATGAGAATTTACTCTATAGCACAGGAAACCCTACTCAACTCTACTCAGTGCTCCATGATGATCTAAATGGGAAGGAAATCCAAAAAAGCAGGGATATATGTATAACTGATTCACTTTGCTGTGCAACAGAAACTGACACAACCTTGTAAAGCACCTATTGTTGTTCAGTCGCATCTGATAGTTTGCAACCCCATGGACTGCAGCACACCAGGCTTCCTTGTCCTGGGAATGGCACTGTCTCCTGGAGATTGCTCAAACTCATGTCTGTTAAGTTGGTGATGCCATCCAACCATCTCATCCTCTGTCGTCCCCTTCTCCTCCTGCCCTCAATCTTTCCCAGCATCAGGGTCTTTCCTAGTGAGTTGGCTCTTCACATCAGGTGGCCAAAGTATTGGAGCTTCAGCATCAGTCCTTCCAGTGAATATTCAGGGTTGCTTTCCTTTAGGATTGACTTGTTTGATCTCCTTGCTGTCCAGGAGACTCTCAAGAGTCTTCTCCAATCAAAAATTTAAAAATAAGAATAATAACTAAAGATTAATGAGAAATGCAGATTACTGGCCCTCTGAATCAGACCTTCTGGAATCCTGGAACCCACCTTTATAACAAGTAAGTATCCAGAGAATGAATTTTTATGTGTATACACACACACACACACGTACACACATACATGTGAGAGCAATACATAAAATGCCCTGATTTTTTAAAAATCAAACTATACATTCTTATCCAGAAATTTGCCAGACCTCCTAAACATTTAAAGAATTAAGTCTAAAAAACCCATTCTTGACTTTTAAGCCTTTGGTAAATTGTTCAAAATATCTGCTGTCCCTTTCTGTAAGTGGATTATATGTCCCTGCCCCAGTGATGGGAGGCTTAGCCATATGCTGTGCTTTGGCCAATGAACATATGAAGTAACACACGCCTCTTTCAGACAGGCACTGGGCGCACTGTTTCAGAGTTCGGCCATATTCTCTTTCCCTCAGCTAGAACCAATATACTCCATATAAGGGCTGCTTTCTCAGCTGGGACCCAGCACAAAGATGCAAGGAGCAGAGCTATGGGCAACCCACAATGGAAGACTGATGTAAATGAAAAATAAGCTTGCTTCATTGCTGTGATTTGGAGTCCTTTGTTACCACAGTCTAACTTTGCTAAGCTCACTGATAAAGAATCCACCTCCCAATGCAGGAGACACAAGAAACACAGGTTCAATCACTGAATTGGGAAGATCCCCTGGAGTAGGAAATGGCAACCGACTCCAGTATTTCTTGCCTTGAAAATCCCATGGTCAGAGCCGGGTGGGCTACAGTCCATGAGGCTGCAAAGAGTCGGACAGGACTGAGCACATACACACACAAGCTGACTGATATAAATACTTCACAGTTTGCTTTCCTAGCTCTATTTCCCATTACTTTTCAACACTTATTCCATGCAATGCTTGCTAAACTTGGTGATTGGCTTTTCCTCATTCACAAATTATTCCAATTCTATGCACCATTTGTTATCTTCTGCCTACCAATCATACCTCTCAAAGACTGACTTCAACCTTTAATGTCCATCTCAAGAGCCACTTTCTGTATAAAGCTTTTTCTTATCACTTGATGGGCTTCCTTTCAATCCTACATAACTACTACTGTAACCTATTTTGTTGCTGTTGGTACTTTTCTTATCATCTCCCTTCAAAACATCATAAATTCCTTGAGATTAAAGACGATCTTACTCATACTGTGTTCACTGAAGCTTTGCCAACAGTAGGAATCCACACAAGTATTCGTTGAATTAAATGAGCACTTTCAACTACAGAACTGCTGTTTAATATATTTATGATGTTTTTAAAGGTACACTTTACAAAACACTTAACATACTCATTGAGGAAGCAAGATTAAGATGCAAGTAGAATTATTTATAATAGCAAACATTCCTGCTGAATGAAATACAGGTTAAAGTTTAATGAATTGGTGTGCACGTTTGTCTATGTGTATCTTGTAATCATCTGCAAAACGACCAGGTCTTGACATTCATCCCCTTCCTGTCTCTTGCTAAACCCAAGGTTTTAAAGCAAAATTTCACCAAAGGAAAATAATGTATCATAAAGTTAGTGTTCCTATGATTGCATGCCACATGGTAATGGCAACTTTTACATTTATGGCCCAAATTAGCTAATATGTTTTCTTACACTCAGGAAGATGTATTTTCGTGCTTATGATTAAAATTTAACAAATACAATTCCAATTTCAAAATGAATACCCAATAACAAAGTGCTGCCCCTATAAATCCTCATAGCAAATAGAGTCCTATCCTTGGTGATGAGCATTTATCTCCTTTCCACTTCTCTCCAGGTTCTATTAACCTGGTGCCCTCTGAAACATTTTGGCAGTAATTGCAATGGGTCCTCAGGTTTTTATAAATCTAATTTTAAAAGGATAGGAGACATTATTTTTGAACTGCTTATCAATTTCATGCTGTGTGAGGTTTGACTATAAGCTGAGGGTAAAAATACTTTGTGCTTATTAGGGACACAGAGTTGTTTGCCAGAGCACCTCAAATTGGCCATCTGTGCTAGGAAAATATGCTGTGCATTCAGTCCCTTCATTAACACAAGAGGAAAACATTTCTACTCAAAAACTCAAACAACACAAAAATACATAAAGATTCCTGACTTCCCATCAGTCATTTGCTATCTTCAATATCAGCAATTCCTAAACCATATTCTGTAGAAAGGAAGTGTCTCTGTATAAAGGGATAGATGTTTAGCCAAAAAGAGCAAGTGTTTATGGGGTGGGGGGTGGGGGGAATCAGTGATCAAATAAGTTTGAAGAAAACTGCAAATTGGACCTCAACTCCTTCAGGAAGTCTTTATTTACATAGGATGTTAAATCTTTCATATGATCCTGCATGAGGCAGGAACATGTAAGCACATTTCCCAGTTTATTCACCCAGTTTATTCAAACCAAAAGCTGGAATCAGCTTTTGGTTTTATGCTTTGTTTTGTTTCAGAAGACTCACTGAATTAATCTCATAGGACACTGGTATTCAGCAGGACTTGAGCTAAGAAATAGTTTCATGAGGGTATGTTTAAGTAATCTATCTAAAGTGTTAAGAAAGAAAAAGATCTGAATTGGAAATTCAGGTTTATACAAGCACATTCAAGATTGAGTGGTTTCTCAACACTATCCAGAAAAACAGGGTTAATAGTTCTGAATTAAATGTACCCAAAAGAAAAGGTCTCATAGTTGTGTCCTTAATTTGATTGTTGAAATATTTCAATACAGTCTTGATTAAACTCCTGGGATTTTTCTCAGATTGGGTTTAGTGCAGCTCAGACCAATGCTCATGGTCAAGACCAGTGTTTTTTTCTCTGTGTCATATTTATAAAAGTTTAATAACTGATGTTTTTTAAAGTACCTGATCACATTCTCCACACTGTTCATGAAATACATTACTTGTAAGACTCTAAGCCTACATAGGCTCATGGAGTTTGTCATTCTGTATCAGGCTTAACTATCTGCATTCTTTGGGGGTATATACCAGAAATGTCTCCTGGTCTAGGAAATGTTAACTGCTCCCTTATTAAAGCAAGTTTTAAATGCACTCACCAAAGTCATATATATATTTTAAGAACTCATCACCTGGATTATGGTCCAGGTCATTCTGGAATACTGTAAGACACTTAGAGATGATGTAGTAGTCTATCATTTAACAAAAGCATGATTACCTGCTTTTGGTTTGAGAGTTGTTACTTACTTGTTAAGACTTTTTTTTCTCTCTCTTACTCTGTATGAAAGCAGTACCTGTTGTATGTTTTAGATTCCTTCAGTTCTTGGGGTGATTTGGGTCTATGTAGTTAGATTTCATTCTAGATGCTTCTCCTCAAAGCCAATTTAAAACTAAATGTGTGTGGCAAGATTCAAGTGGAGATGCTCAGACAAGAGAAATGTCTGAGCAGCTCAAAGGCCCCTTAAGAATGTCACACTGTGGATATCACCAAGAAGGCTAGGTAAGAGGCTCATAACTTTCCCTCCTCCCATGGATGCAACAAACATACAGCTACACATGGATTAATTCCCCCCAAGAGAAACGCAGAAACTAGGTGAGTGACTACAACACACTGGGAGACTAATACAACAAAATGGATAGGAAAGTTTGAAACACACTCTTGCCATAAAGCCCACCCCTGGCACAATGCCTTACAATCAGGAGAGGACCCTCAACTACCAGCTTCTCCATGAAGAGAGAAGGGTTTAGACCCATATCCAGTGCCCCGACTTTTACAGCTGCCATACCAGGACAGGTCCTTAAATTACCTATTTCTAAAAGCTGACCAAACATGGCATTCACAAGTCCCACAGGACCATGGTAAACAAAGCAGCAGTTTTAAATAGGCATGTGAGCACTTCCGGTGGCTAGACCCCCAGACTTAACACAGAGAGGTCAGGCAAAAATTCCCATCTCCCACTCTCTCCATGGAAGGAGCCTGACTGCATGCTATTCCAGCTGTTGCTACATCTTAGTGCTGGCGGGTATCCTCCCAGGAGCCTATCAGTGCCAGGGGACACTTCCCACACACACACTTCTCCCTCTGACTTGCTCAGACAATAAAACCAAGTTGCCAGCTTCTCCCCAGAAGGAGCTTGTACATACCTCTAGAGCTAAAACTTTTTTTTTATGTCTGCTGAGACGGTGCCTCAAATCATCTAGCTCTGAAAGTCAGTGGAACTCATCATCCATGAGTCTCACAGGACTATATAAAGCAAAACAAAACAGCAGTTTTTGAATGGGCAGCAAGCATTTTCCACAGTTATCCTCTCCAGGCTCAGTATGGAGGGAGCAGACAAGAATACTCATCTTTCAGTGTCTCCTTGAAAGGAATTTGACTGCATACTTTCCCAGCCACATGCTGTCTGAGGGTCCAGCTTCTTCTATTCAGCCTGCATGAAGTCAACTAGGATCCTCCCAGGAGTCGGAGAGAGTAGCAGGTACATCCCACAGCATCTCCCCTGGCTCATTCTCCAGTAAAACCAAGTCTCTAGCTTCTTTCTGGAAGGAGTTTGTCCACACATCTAGCATCCAATTGTTATGACTGCTTGAGGAACTGGCTCCCAAGTCACCTGGTTCTGGGAACTGACAGGGCTCAGTAGTCACCAGGTCCCCAAGATCACACAAAACAAGTAGGCAGTTCTATATGGGTGCACAAGCTCTTTCAGTGACTTTTCCATATGACTTAGCACAGAGTAAGCAAAGCCACCCAGCTCTTGGTTTTTTCCTGATAGGGCCTAGACTGCATAGCTAAAGTCCTAACTTTTCTAGCTGCTGCCTACACACATGAGGACTATCAAGGAGTATCAAGTACCTCCATACAACTATCAGTGGATTTTTCAGCAGAAACTTTGTAGACCAGGAGAGACTGGGATGATATATTGAAAATGCTGCCAACCAAGAATATTTTACCCAGCAAACTGATCCCTTAGAATTAAAGAAGAGATAAAGATTTCAGAGACAAAAGCTGAAGGAGCTCATTACCACTAGATTGGCCTTACAAGAAATGTTTAAGGGAGTTCTTCAAGCTGAAACAAAAGGATGCTAATTAGTAACATTGATTTTTACATATAAATTTTTGTACTCAGCAGGTTTACTGAAAGCATTTATCAATTCTAACAGTTTTTATGGAATATTTAGGGTTTTTTTCAATATATGAGACCATGTCATCTGCAAACAGAGGCAATTTTAATTCTTCCCTTTCTGATTTGGATGCCATGTCTCTTTCTTCACTAATTGCTCTGACTAGGACTTCTGGTATTATATTAAAAAGAAGTGGTAAGAATAGGCATCCTTATCTTAGAAGAAAAACCTTTAGCTTTTCACTGTTGAGCATGCAGTCAGCTGTGGGGTTGTCAAAATGGCTTTTTAAATATAAAAAACATAAAAGGAACTCATATATCTCAATAGCAAAAGAAATCAAATAATTTAATTTTAAAATGGGCAAAGGACCTGAAGAGACATTTTTCCAAAGAAGACATACAAGTGTTCAATTGGTATATGGAAAGAAACTCAGCATCACTAATCATCAGAGAAATACAAATCAAAACCACAATAAGATATCACCTCACAGCCTGATCAGATCAGATCAGATCAGATCAGTCGCTCAGTCGTGTCCGACTCTTTGCGACCCCAAGAATCGCAGCACGCCAGGCCTCCCTATCCATCACCAACTCCTGGAGTTCACTCAGACTCACGTCCATTGAGTCAGTGATGCCATCCAGCCATCTCATCCTCTGTCGTCCCCTTCTCCTCCTGCCCCCAATCCCTCCCAGCATCAGAGACTTTTCCAATGAGTCAACTCTTTGCATGAGGTGGCCAAAGTACTGGAGTTTCAGCTTTAGCATCATTCCTTCCAAAGAAATCCCAGGGCTGATCTCCTTCAGAATGGACTGGTTGGATCTCCTTGCAGTCCAAGGGACTCTCAAGAGTCTTCTCCAACACCACAGTTCAGAAGCATCAATTCTTCGGCGCTCAGCCTTCTTCACAGTCCAACTCTCACATCCATACATGACCACTGGAAAAACCATAGCCTTGACTAGCCGGACCTTTGTTGGCAAGGTAATGTCTCTGCTTTTCAATATGCTATCTAGGTTGGTCATAACTTTCCTTCCAAGGAGTAAGCATCTTTTAATTTCATGGCTGCAGTCACCATTTGTAGTGATTTTGGAGCCCAGAAAAATAAAGTCTGACACTGTTTCCACTGTTTCCCCATCTATTTCCCATGAAGTGGTGGGACCGGATGCCATGATCTTTGTTTTCTGAATGTTGAGCTTTAAGCCAACTTTGTCACTCTCTGCTTTCATTTTCATCAAGAGGTTTTTTAGTTCCTCTTCACTTTCTGCCATAAGGGTGGTGTCATCTGCATATCTGAGGTTATTGATATTTCTCCCAGCAATCTTGATTCCAGCTTGTGTTTCTTCCAGTCCAGCGTTTCTCATGATGTACTCTGCATATAAGTTAAATAAACAGGGTGACAATATACAGCCTTGACGAACTCCTTTTCCTATTTGGAACCAGTCTGTTGTTCCATGTCCAGTTCTAACTGTTGCTTCCTGACCTGCATACAAATTTCTCAAGAGGCAGATCGGGTGGTCTGGTATTCCCATCTCTTTCAGAATTTTCCACAGTTTATTGTGATCCACACAGTCAAAGGCTTTGGCATAGTCAATAAAGCAGAAATAGATGTTTTTCTGGAACTCTCTTGCTTTTTCCATGATCCAGTGGATGTTGGCAATTTGATCTCTGCTTCCTCTGCCTTTTCTAAAACCAGCTTGAACATCAGGAAGTTCACAGTTCACATATTGCTGAAGCCTGGCTTGGAGAATTTTGAGCATTACTTTACTAGCGTGTGAGATGAGTGCAATTGTGCAGTAGTTTGAGCATTCTTTGGCATTGCCTTTCTTTGAGATTGGAATGAAAACTGACCTTTTCCAGTCCGGTGGCCACTGCTGAGTTTTCCAAATTTGCTGGCATATTGAGTGCAGCACTTTCACAGCCTGATGGCTTTTATAAAAAAAAAGACAAGATAATAGAAGTTGGTAAATATATAGAAAAAAGGACTTGTACACTGTTAGCAGAAATGTAAAATGGTACAACAGCCACTATGGAAAATATTAAAGCAGTTTCAAAATAAATTAAAAAATAAATAAAAATTTTAAAAAAATAAATTAATTAAAAAACAGAACTACCATATGACCCAACAATTCCACTTCTAGATATATATCCTAAGAAAACAAAATCACTATCTCAAAGCAATATCTGTATTCCCATGTTCGTTGCAGCATTATTCACAATAGCTGAGGTAAACTCAAATGTCTGTATATATATGTGTGTGTGTGTATAATATATACATGCAATATTATTCAGACCTTGACAAGAAGGAAATCCTACCCTTTGCAACACAGATGAACCTGGAAGGCATTATGATAATTGAAATAATCCAGACAGAAGAAAGACAGATACTGCATGGTATCACTCATATGTAGAATCTAAAAAGAAAACCACAACAACAAAGAGTCGAACAGTAGTTTCCAAGGGCTGGGAGTTGAGGGAGATGGGGTGAAGTTGGTAAAGCGTACAAACTTTCAGTTATAAAATGAGTTAAGTTCTAAGGATCTAATGTACTGCTTGGTGACTATGGTTGATAACACTTTATGGTATAACTGAAGTTTGCTGAGAATAGATCTCAAGCTTTCTCACCAAAAAATAAATAACTATGAGAGGTAACGGACGTGTTAATTAACTTTATAGTAGAAATCCTTTCACAATGTATACATGGATCAAATCCTCACACTTTAAACATACTACAACTTAGTTTTTCAATTATATCTCAATCAACTTGAAAAATAAAAGTTTGCTTGTTAATTTAATAACTGGTTTATGGCCCTAGAAAGAACAATTTGGGCCAATAGCACAAGCAGATAATCAGGTTCTTCACTTACCTCCATGAAGTATCCTAGCATTCTTCTCAAAGAGGAAAACTGCTTCAAGACAGGAGTTATCTTCCTGATCAAAAGACCCAAGATCGTTGATCAATATGGCTTCTTTCACGCAAGCACACAGATCTAGAGTAATGAACACTAGACTGGGAGTCAGAGAATGTGAAATCTGTCAGTAGCCTACTTGTCAGGAAACATATAGAGTACATTAGGGCAGCCATATAATTGCTGTTGTTGTTGTCTAGTCACTAAGTTGTGTCTGACTCTTTTTTGACCCCATGAACTACAGTCCACCAGCCTTCTCTGTCCATGGGATTTCCCAGGCAAGAATACTAGAGTGGGTTGCCATTTCCTTCTCTAGGGGATCTTCCCAGCTCAGGGACAGAACCTGTGTTTCCTGCATTGACAAGTAGATTCTTTACCACTGAGCCACCAGGGAAGCCCAGCATATCATTAATTGAATATAAATTATATTCTTCATTGGAGCCTTCTTAATGATTATACTAGGACAACAGATATAAACCAGGACTGTCCTCTACAAACTGGGATATATGGTCACCCCAATTCTATCATTAGATATTCTGTAGAGAAACTTCCAACTATAAAACAATGATCCTATGGTTAGTAAACCAGTTCAGTTCAAAACATTTATCTGTAATGGTGAGAACTGACAAGTGCTTAATGGGTTTTCAAAAAATTAAGATGAAGAGTTTTAAATAGAGCGAAGTTTTGAAAACACTATCTCCTTAAGATTCTATTTTCAGTCTTTCAAGAGTCTTTCAAGAAATTAAGAAATTGTTTTAGTTCCTCTTTCCAACAATTCCATGAATGCACTATCCTGAATTCTCTAGTTCTTAAACTCTCAGTCACTAAAAAATGTTTTTCATGTTTTATATTTATGTTTGGTTTTAAAGCAGCCAGTTTTTGAGGAAGAGAGGAAACGATGGCAGTGAGAAGTGGAGGAGGAGGGATGGGAATGATGACAGATGTCCAGGGAAGGTATTTTCCCCCAATTCCTCTTTTTGGAGTGGACTTGAGATGAACAAAACCAATCCTGGTTTCAGAGTGTTTCTTGTACTCCTGTCGCAGTACATGACATCTTCACATACTGTAATTCTGTTTTTTAAAGATATATGTTTTCCACACAATTGGGCCTCCAAGTGCAAGCCAGCTACTTAGTGCTTGTGCCAACTCTGGCCTGCATGACCTCTGCTCTGTAACTCAGACAAGTTGACATCCAAAGGCTCCAATTTCCAAGCTCTTGCGGCAGCTGGCTCCCAGGCAAGTCCTGCAGTGGGAGTCAGTGGCAGAAAGAAAAGGGAAAGCAGAGTCTTTGTCTTGTTTCTAGCTGTATCACATGAACAGCTCCTGCTCTTCTCTGTTGAGGTTCACCTTTCTCCTGCAGACCTGGCTGTGGGCTTTGTCCCACCAACCTAGAGAGAGGACTGGCTTCCTGCTGATGCTTATTTCCAAGCTGCTTCAGTCTTTTACTGGTTCTCTCAGCTCTTTTAACTAAAGAGCATCAATCCTGTTTTAAATTCCCTGTTTAAAATAATTGAGTAGCTTTTGTTTTCTGGGTGGAAATGGTTATTATAATACTCAGTAAAATAGTGAGTTGTTCCATCTGGAGGAAAACTCACTGGAAGGGCCTTACTGTGAGATAGAACGTGGTTCTCCTACAGAGAACCTTCCCAAGAGTTATTATTCAAAAACGTCACCTTGTGAGTTGGCTTTGTGCTGTGCTGTGCTTAGTCACTTCAGTTGTATCCAACTCTTTGCAACCCCATAGACTGTAGGCCGCCAGGCTCCTCTGTCCATGGGATTCTCCAGGCAAGAATACTGGGATGGGTTGCCATGCCCTCCTTCAGGGGATCTTCCCAACCCAGGGATCAAACCTAGGTCTCCCACATTGCAGGCAGATTCTTTATCATCTGCGCCACCGGGGTTTAGACCTTGATAAGTATAATGTGCATCTCATTGTGCTTAATGTTTGGTCTCTTAAAGCTGAACCACATTGTTCTACAGGAAGATCTACTTTATCACAGGAGATATATCTTGGAGATTCAGGCATGAAAGAATAAATGCAAATGTTTCAATAAAAGGAAACTTTAGGAATCAAATAGTGGTTTGCACAAGGATATATCTGAACTTTTCACATATTTTTACTGAAACAGAAACTGCAAACTGTAAGAATATACAAATGATTTTATACAAATGCATTAAAATAAATCATACATATTTTACATTAGGTTATTCAGTCTATAAAACAATTTTTCTTAAATCATATAGTATAAAAATAAGCAGTTTCAAACTGCCTCCAAAACTGGGATACTTCTGACCTTGTATTATAACAGAATTTATAACATAATAATTAGAATTAATTTTTATAATTATATTTAAATTTTAAATATGCCAAGTTCTGAAAATCTGAAAATATTCGTTTTATTCAACAGATGGAAGAATAAAATTATCAAGTTTAATAACAAATCTGAGACCAAAATCTGCACTAAATTACACTTAAGAAAATCTATCTAAGATTATTCCCTTTAATTTATCATTAACATTTCATCTTTCTAAAGTACTTTTCATTACCTCTGGCCTTCTGGGTCTAGTAATTAAGGTGACTTTTATATAAAATAATCTCTACTACAGGGATGGGAGTATTTGCACTTAGCTGCTGATCACTCAATACAGAACTATCAGATAAAATTAAAATGTGGCAACTTGACCAGAACGATGCATTCTTGTCTAGTGTAAAAATACAAATCATAGTTTGCTGACACACAATTTCAGCGTTAGTTTCCTAGTCAAAGGGGATTAAGAATATACTACAAAATTTTAATACAGTTGACCCTTGAACAACTGTTCAGGTCTGAACTGGACAGCTTCACTAATACGTGGATTTTGTTCAACACTAAATACTACAGGATTATAAGGGCTTCCCAGTGGTGCTAGTGGTAAAGAACCCTCCTACCAATGCAAGAAACTTAACAGATGGTGGTTCTTAAGAGATGGGTTCTATCCCTGGGTTGGGAAGATACTCTGGAGGGGGAAATGGCAACCCACTCCAGTATTCTTGCCAGGAGAATGCCATGGACAGAGGAGTCTGGCAGGCTACAGTCCATAGGGTCGCAGAGTCAGACATGACTGAAGCAACTAAGCACAGCACAACACAGGACTATAAGGTCTGTGGCTGGTTAATATACAGATGTGGTGGGACCATGGATACAGAAGGCAATGATAAATTATACTCAGATGAACCCCTATACTGTTCAAGAGTCAACTGCATAGAAAGTATCTTGGGTGCAAAACAAACTTTCACAAGAATGTACCAGGGTGACTACAAAGAAATACAAAATAAATACATATTCTTGGTCCCGCAAAAATACTGCTACTTAATCTCTTAACACTAATCTGAATATTAAGACCTACTTTAGATTATACTAGATGAAGTTTTATCTTACATTGCATCCTGACATTTGACTTTTTTGTTTTGCCACTATCAGATATTTCATGTTATACTAACCAAGGGAATTAGCATTCTCAATGTCCTATCTGCATTCTTACTAGCCTCTTTCTGCTCAGGTTTTTAAAAATAGTATTTCATATGCAGTTGGAGCCTACAACATAAGGGGAAAACTCTTCCACCCGAGTCTCCAATGCTCATCTTGCAGGCCCCCAGCAGTCTGCAGTTTAAGGAGACCATTCTGGATGGATCCAAATGCTTTATTCAAGTTCCACACATGTCTCCAAACTCCAACCAATTAGCCGTGTATGCTTTTTGTTTTATCTGTACTCATCCCCATATTTACTCTATAGATTTAGATGGTGGATGAGGGGGGGGCAAAAGGACCCTAGCTGTGATTATTGTCTTTATTAAGGTGGAATTAAACAGCACAACACATCTAATAGTATTTTAGCCCAGTACTTTGAGCATCCCCAAGTTTTCAGATTATAAATTCACAACAGTGAATAATACACTAGTGATTATTTTTAAAATATTGAACAATTTCATGCTGTAAAAATTATATGCTTATAGTTTTAGCTTGAATTTGTTTTGTAGCTTATTTAACACTGTCTGAAAATGAAGAAGGTAATGAAAACTAGATATTTGAGAATGCCTTATAGGAGGCAACATAGTGGAGACTCTAACAAGGCCAGTTACTTAGAAAAGTGTACCTATTTATCTGATACCCTCAGCATCCAGAAATCATCACAAGTTCAGATACAACTTCTTCAATGCTGCTTTAGAAATCTGACGGAAAACTTAAAGAGTCTATGCTAAGCTGTAACAAAGGCAAAAAACAAAACTATGGTCTACGCAATGTTACCACCACACAACTCTATAAAGCACCAAAACACTGTTTGGCATTGTCTCTTAAACCAGAGAACTTCCAGGCACATAGAATATGAGAGTTGAGAGGAATTTAGAAGATGCTAAGTTTAATTCTTACTTTCCACCTGAGAATAGTAAAGGAAGAATGAACCAAAGGAATCAGCATTTATCGAGTCTCAGGCATGTCGGATGGGGCATTTCCAACTTGGCTATCTCATTTCCTACAGTCCCAAGTAAGTAGCATTAATCTCCATTTTACAGCTAAGGAAATGCAGACCTATCTGGATTAAATGCCCCCCAATAAATCCACTAATGGAGAACAAGGGGATTCTATCTTTAAAATTACTTCTCTTTCTTCAGGGTCAGTTCAGTTCAGTTCAGTCGTGTCCAACTCTTTGCAACACCAAGGACTGAAGCACACCAGGCTTCCCTGTCCATCACCAATACCTGGAGCTTGCTCAAACTCAAGTCCATTGAGTCAGTGATTCCATCAAACCATATCATCCTCTGTCATCCCCTTCGTCTCCTGCCTTCAGTCTTTCCCAGCATCACGGTCTTATTCCAATGAGTCAGTTCTTCACATCAGGTGGGCAAAGTATTGGAGTTTCAGCTTCAGCATCAGCCCTTCCAATGAATATTCAGGATGATTTACTTTAGGATGGACTGGTGGGATCTCCTTGCAGTCCAAGGGATTCTTAAGAGTCTTCTCAAACACCACAGTTCAAAAGCATCAATTCATTCGCACTCAGTTTTCTTTATAGTCCAACTGTCACATCCATACATGACTATTGGAAAAACAATAGCTTTGACTAGATGGACCTTTGTTGGCAAAGTAGTCTCTGCTTTTTAATATGCTATCTGGATTTGTCATAGCTTTTCTTCTAAGGGGCAAGTGTCTTTTAATTTCATGGCTACAGTTACCATCTGCAGTGATTTTGGAGCCAAGAAATAGTCTCTCACTGTTTTCACTGTTTCCCAATCTATTTGCCATGAAGTGATGGGATCAGATGCCATGATCTTTGTTTTCTGAATGTTGAGTTTAAGCCAGCTTTTTCACTCTCCTCTTTCATTTTCATCAAGAGGCTCTTTAGTTCCTCTTCTCTTTCTGCCATAAGAGTGGCGTCACCTGCATATCTAAGGTTATTGATATTTCTCCCGGCAATCTCAATTCCAGCTTGTGCTTCATCCAGCCTGGCATTTTGTGTGATGTTCAGTTCAGTTCAATTCAGTTCAGTTGCTCAGTTGTGTCCGACTCTTTGCGACCCCGTGAATTACAGCACGCCAGGCCTCCCTGTCCATCACCAACTCCTGGAGTCTATTTAAACTCATGTCCATCAAGCCGGTGATGCCATCAGCCATCTCATCCTCTGTTGTCCCCTTCTCCTCCTGCCCCCAATACCTCGCAGCATCAGGGTCTTTTCCAATGAGTCAACTCTTCACATGAGGTGGCCAAAGTATTGGAGTTTCAGCTTTAGCATCAGTCCTTCCAATGAACACCCAGGACTGATCTCCTTTAGAATGGACTGATTGGACCTCCTTGCAGTCCAAGGGACTCTCAAGAGTCTTCTCCAACACCACAGTTCAAAAGCATCAATTCTTCAGTGCTCAGCTTTCTTCACAGTCCAATTCTCATATCCATGCATGACCACTGGAAAAACCGTGGCCTTGACTAGACAGACCTTTGTTGCCAAAGTAATGTCTCTACTTTTTAATATGCTATCTAGGTTGGTCATAACTTTCCTTTCAAGGAGTAAGCGTCTTTTAATTTCATGGCTGCAATCACCATCTGCAGTGATTTTGGAGCCCCACTGTTTCCACTGTTTCCCCATCTATTTTGCCATGAAGTGATGGGACCAGATGTCATGATATTCATTTTATGAATGTTGAGCTTTAAGCCAACTTTTTCACTCTCCTCTTTCACCTTCATCAAGAGGCTTTTTAGTTCCTCTTCACTTTCTGCCATAAGGGTGGTATCATCTGCATTATCTGAGGTTATTAATATTTCTCCCGGCAATCTTGATTCCAGCTTGTGCTTCTTCCAGCCCAGTGTTTCTCATGATGTACTCTGCATATAAGTTAAATAAGCAGGGTGACAATATGCAGCCTTGACGTACTCCTTTTCCTATTTAGAACCAGTCTGTTCCATGTCCAGTTCTAACTGTGGCTTCCTGACCTGCAAACAGATTTTTGAAGAGGCAGGTCAGGTGGTCTGCTATTTCCATCTCTTTCAGAATTTTCCACAGTTTATTGTGATCTACACAGTCAAAAGCTTTGGCATAGTCAATAAAGCAGAAGTAGATGTTTTTCTGGAACTCTCTTGTTTTTTCGATGATCCAGTGGTTTTTGGCAATTTGATCTCTGGTTCCTCTGACTTTTCTAAATCTATCTTGAACATCTGGTAGTTCATGGTCCACGTGGAAGCCTGGCTTGGAGAATTTTGAGCATTACTTTGCTAGTGTGTGAGATGAGTGCAACTGTGTGGTCCTTTGAGCATTCCTTGGCATTGCCTTTCTTAGAAATTGGAATGAAACTGACCTTTTCCAGTCCGGTGGCCACTGCTGAGTTTTCCACATTTCCTGGAATACTGAGTGCAGCACTTTCACAGCATCATCTTTCGGCATTTGAAATAGCTTGACTGGAATTTCATCACCTCCACTAGCTTTGTTCCTAGTGATGCTTCCTAACGTCCACCTGACTTCACATTCCAGGATATCTGGCTCTAGGTGAGTGATCACACCATTGTGGTTATCTGGGTCTTAAAGATCTTTTTTGTATAGTTCTTCTGTGTATTCTTGCCACCTCTTCTTAATGTCTTCTGCTTCTGTTAGGTCACTACCATTTCTGCTCACAATGAATTGTGCCCATCTTTGCATGAAATGTTCCCTTGGTATCTCTAATTTTCTTGAAGAGATATCTGGTCCTTCCCATTCCATTGTTTTCCTCTATTTCTTTGCACTGATCACTGAGGAAGGCTTTCTTATCTCTCTTTGCTATTCTTTGGAACTCTGCATTCAAATGGGTGTATCTTTCCTTTTCTCCTTTGCCTTTCACTTCTTTTCTTTTCTCAGCTGTTTCTAAGGCCTCCTCAGACAACCATTTTGCCTTTTTGCATTTCTTTTTCTTGGGGATGGTCTTGATCGCTGCCTCCTGTACTATGTCACAAACTTCTGTCCATAGTTCTTCAGGCACTCTTTCAGATCTAATCCCTTGAATCTATTTGTCACTTCCACTGTATCATAAGGGATTTGATTTAGATCCTACCTGAAAGGTCTAGCAGTTTTCCGTACTTTCTTCAATTTAAGTCTGAATTTGGCAATAAGGAGTTCATGATCTGAGCCATAGTCAGCTCCCAGTCTTGTTTTTGCTAACTGTTTAGAGCTTCTCCATCTTCGGCTGCAAAGAGTATTAATCAATCTGATTTTGATATTGACCATCTGGTGATGTCCATGTGTAGTAGGGTCTTCTCTTGTGTTGTTGGAAGAGGGTGTTTGCTATAACCAGTGAATTCTCCTGTAAAAACTCTATTAGCCTTTGCCCTGCTTCATTCTGTACTCCAAGGCCAAATTTGCCTGTTACTCCAGGTATTTCTTGCCTTCCTAGTTTTGCGTCCCAGTCCACTATAATGAAAAGGACAACTTTCTTGGGTGTTAGTTCTAGAAGGCCTTGTAGGTCTTCATAGAACCATTCAACTTCAGCTTGTTCAGCATTACTGGTCAGAGCATAGAGTTGGATTACTGTGATATTGAATGATTTTCCTTGTAAACTAGCAAAGATCATTCTGTCATTTTTGAGATTGCATCCAAGTGCTGCATTTTGGACTCTTTTGTTGACTATGAGGGCTACTCCATTTCTTCTAAGGGATTACTGCCCACAGTAGCAGATATAATAGTCATCTGAGTTAAAATTCACCCATTCCAGTCCATTTTAGTTTGCTGATTCCTAAAAAGTTGATGTTCACTCTTGCCATTTCCTGTTTGACCACTTCCAATTTGCCTTGATTCATGGACCTAACATTCCAGACTCCTATGCTATATTGCTCTTTACAGCATCAGACTCTACTTCCATCACCAGTCACATTCAGAACTGTTTTTTTTTTTTTTTTTTTTGGTATTGTTTTTGCTTTGGCTCCATCTCTTCATTCTTTCTGGTTATTTCTCCACTGATCTCCAGTAGCATATGGGGCACCTACCAACCTGGGGAATTTATCTTTCAGTGTCCTATCTTTTTGCCTTTTCATACTGTTCATGGGGCTCTCAAGGCAAAAATACTGAAGTGGTTTGCCATTCCCTTCTCCAGTGTAAGATGTTTTGTCAGAACTCTCCACCATGACCTGTCTGTCTTGGGTGGCCCTACATGGCATGGCTCATAGTTTCATTGAATTGGACAAGGCTGTGGTCCATGTGATCAGATTGGTTAGTTTTCTGTGATTGTGGTTATCAGTTTGTCTGCCCTCTGATGGAGAAGGATAAAAGGCTTATGGAATCTTCCTGATGGGAGAGTCTGACTGAGTGGGAAACTTGGTCTTGTTCTGATGGGCAGAGCCATGAATGGGCAGTAAACCTTGAATCCAATTTTCTCTTGATGGGTGGTGCTGTGTTCCTCCCTGTTATTTACCTGGGGCCAAACTATGGTGGAGATAATAAAGATAATTGTGACCTCCTTTAAAAGGTACCATGCAAGCACTGCTGCATTCAGTGCCCCCAGTATTGCAGCAGGCCACCGCCAACAACCCACACTCTGCCAGAGACTCCTGGATACTCCTGGGCAAGTCAGGGTCAGTCTCTTGTGGGGTCACTGCTCCTTTCTCCTGGGTCCTGGTGCACACAATGTTTTGTTTATAACCACCAAGAGTCTGTTTCCCCAGTCCTGGGTATGTTCTGGCAGCACTATGGTGGAATTAATGGCAATGGCCTCCAAGAGGGCTTATGCGACACACCGGTCTACTGCACCCAGAGCCCTTGCCCCTGCAGCAGACCACCACTGACCCATATCTCCACAGGAGACACTCAAACACAATTATGTCACAGTCTCTGAGGAATCTCTGGGTCCTGGGCAAAGCTCAGTTCAGTTCAATTGCTTATTCATGTCCAGCTCTTTGCAACCCCATGGACTGCAGCACGCCATGCCTCCCTGTCCATCACCAACTCCTGGAGTTTACTCAAACTCATGTCAATTGAGTTGGTGATGCCATCCAACCATCTCATCCTCTGTCATTCCATTCTCTTCCTGCCTTCAATCTTTCCTAGCATCAGGGTCTTTTCAAATGAGTCAGTTCTTCGCATCAAGTGGGCAAAGTATTGGAGTTTCAGCTTCAACATCAGTCCTTCCATGAACATTCAGGACTTATTTCCTCTAGGATGGACTGGTTGGATGTTCTTGCAGTCCAAGGGACTTTCAAGAGTCTTCTCCAACATCACAGTTCAAAAGCATCAATTCTTCAATGCTCAGCTTTCTTTATAGTCCAACTCACATCTAACATAACTACTGGAAAAACCACAGCCTTGACTAGATGGACCTTTGTTGCTAATATCTTTGCTTTTTAGTATGCTGTCTAGGTTGGTCATAACTTTTCTTCCAAGGAGTGTCTTTTTATTTCATGGCTGCAGTCACCATCTGCAGTGATTTTGGAGCCCACTGTTTCACATTTATTTGCCATGAAGTGATGGGACCAGATGCCATGATCTTAGTTTTCTGAATGTTGAACTTTAAGCCAACTTTTTCAGTCTCTGCTTTCGCTTTCATCAAGAGGTTCTTTAGCTCTTCTTCATTTTCTGCTATAATGGTGGTGTCATCTGCACATCTGAGGTTACTGATATTTCTCCCAGCAATCTTGATTCTAGCTTGTGCTTCTTCCAGCCCAGCATGTCTCATGATGTACTCTGCATGTAAGTTAAATAAGCATGGTGACAAAATACAGCCTTGGTGTGCTCCTTTTCCTATTTGGAACCAGTCTGTTGTTCCATGTCCAGTTCTAACTGTTGCTTCCTGACCTGCATACAGATTTCTCAAGAGGCAGGTCAGGTGGCCTGCTATTACCATCTCTTTCAGAATTTTCCACAGTTTATGTGATCTACACAGTCAAAGGCTTTGGCACAGTCAATAAAGCAGAAATAGATGTTTTTTCTAGAACTCTCTTGCTTTTTCTATGATCCAGTGGATTTTGGGAATTTGATCTCTGGTTCCTCTGCCTTGTCTAAAACCAGCTTGAATATCTGAAGTTCACGGTTCAGTACTGTTGAAGCCTGGCTTGGAGAATTTTGAGCATTACTTTGCTAGCGTGTGAGATGAGTGCAATTGTATGGTAGTTTAAGCATTCTTTGGCATTGCCTTTCTTAGGGATTGGAATGAAAATTGACCTTTTGCAGTCCTGTGGCCACTGCTGAGTTTTCCAAATTTGCTGGAATACTGAGTGCAGTATTTTAATAGCATCATCTTTTAGGATTTGAAATAGCTCAACTGGAATTTCATCACCTCCACTAGCTTTGTTCCTAGTGATGCTTCAAAAGGCCCACTTGACTTCACATTCCAGGATGTCTGGCTCTAGGTGAATGATCACACCTACATGCTTATCTGTGTCATGAATATCTTTGCATAGCTCTTCTGTGTATTCTTGCCACCTCTTCTTAATGTCTTCTGCTTCTGTTAGGCCCACACCATTTCTGTCCTTTATTGAGCCCATCTTTGCATGAAATGTTCCCTTGGTATCTCTAATTTTCTTGAAGAGATCTATAGTTTTTTTTCCATTCTATTGTTTTCCTCTATTTCTTTGCACTGATCACTGAGGAAGGCTTTCTTATCTCTCCTTGCTATTCTTTGGAACTCTAGATTCAAATGGGTATATCCTTCCTTTTCTCCTTTGCTTTTGGCTTCTTTTCACAGCTATTTGAGAAGCCTCCTCAGACAACCATTTTGCCTTTTTGCATTTCTTTTTCTTGGGGATGGTCTTGATCCCTGTCTTCTGTACAATGTCAGGAACCTATGCTCATAGTTCGTCAGGCACTCTATCAGATCTAGTCCCTTAAATCTACTTCTCACTTCCACTGTATAATCATAAGGGATTTGATTTAGGTCATACCTGAATGGTCTAATGGTTTTCCCTACTTTCTTCAATTTAAGTCTGAATTTGGCAATAAGGAGTTCATGATCTGAGCCACAGTCAGTTCCCAGTCTTGTTTTTGCTGACTGTATACAGCATCTCCATCTTTGGCTGCAAAGAATATAATCCATCTGAATTTGGTATTGACCATCTGGTGATGTCCATGTGTACAGTCTTCTCTTATGTTGTTGGAAGAGGGTGTTTGCTATGACCAGTGCATTCTCTTTGCAGAAGAGTCATGTTCAGTAAATCTTTAATACTCTTTTTGAAGGAGGTTGCCATTATCTTCATTACTTCCACCAGAGCTTGGCCTCAGGTCAAACAACAGGGAGGGAACACAGCCCCACCCATGGGAGACAGAAAATTGGATTAAAGATTTACTGAGCATGGCCCCACCTATCAGAACAAGACTGTTTCCTCAGGGTAATGATTCACAAATGATTCCTAGGACCAGCAGCAGGAGCATTACCTGGAAACTGTTAGACATGCAAATTCCCAGGCCATCTCTAACACTTCTCAATCAGAAACTGTGGAGTGGGGACCAGCAAGCCCCGCAAGAGATGCTGGTGAAATCCTCAAGTTTTAGAGCCACTGGTCTTTTAGTACATTGTCTCTCAAAAACTCTACTTGGAACACATATATTAAAATACATATAATTTTGCACTAAACTACTGCAGAGGTCAAAAGAACTTAGTGTATTACCCTTTATACCAGAATATCATGACACAGATAGCCTTCCACAAAATTTTGCTTTGGATGTTACATGATCTAACTGATTGACACTGAATTTTTTTGTTGAGAAAAAAAAGAAAATTGAGAGCTATTCTGAATAAACAAATACTGGCAGTAAGATTCTGAGGCTGTTTTCACCTTATGTCCAAAATAAATAAGATTCTTGAAACAAAAATCTCTGCCTGTCTTACAAAGATCCACTGAAGTTAACAAATACCAATGCCTGACTTTATTATTATTTGCCATAATTAAAACTAGGTATAGGAAAACCAAGTAGGAATTTAGTGAATTACCTTGTTCAAAGTTTCAATTTGGAGGGTTTTCTTTTCCACCTTTAAAATATTAGTATCATGAAGGAAATCATGTCATCATCTGAGTACTTCTCCACTCCAAACCCCCATATGAAAAATAAAATCATTTGTTACAAAAATTCAAAATGTTCTCATTGGAGATTTTGCCATTTCACTTTAGCATTTTGGCAAATACGCCTAACCAAAGAATACTAATTTCTTTTCATATGCAATTTTCCCTTAAATATATGTCAATGATTTCATTAGCTGTCATTCTAATATATATATTTCATATAGGAAATTTTATAGGAAAGCATTGTTTTATAAATGCAATGACATTAAAAGATGCTTAGTTTCTAAGATACATAAAGCACAATTTTTTCTTAGAAAACAAACAAAAAAATCACAATGAAAATAAGGTAATCATTAAAATGAGTTAAAATTAAAATAGAGATTTCAATTATCATGTACTCTTGGTGCCTGATGGCAAAAATAAAAAAGTTTCATGTTAATATAACAATAAATTCTCGGTGGTCATTATTTGCTTCAAATTTATAATGAACCCCTTTTCTATCTCCAGTTTTTTAAAGGTTCCCAATATTTAAAAGGAAATCTCCTATGGAGTATATATAGAGTATGAACTATGAAATACTTAATTTTTCCACAGATGAATGAAACTAATAGTATTAAAAAGGAAATGGGGTGGGTCTAAAACCTGCAAGTCTATGTAAAAAAAGTACCTCAATTTATCTAAATGGAATCTTTGGTACATGACATACTAATAAAGTAGAACCCTACCTTCAAATTCTGCATGTATGCCTTGTCACTACTGAAGAAAAGTCAGCACACAATTATGCTAGCCATATAAATCTGCAGATGTCACAGCTAACAGTCATTTCTGTTTTTTTTTCACTCTTCCTATAATATTATTTAGTAATAACTATTTCAAAAAGAAAGTAGGCAGAAATGATGCAGGATTACAACTAGAATTGCTTGATATAAAAATAACATTTCATTTATTTGCTAATACGATTCTGGGAAATATATGTTAAAATTAATTCCTACTTTATCCTTCCTTAAGGACATTTTGCTTCTTCAGCCAGCACACTGAGAATTAGTGTTACAGATCTTACCAAAGTGCCTGACGAAAAACCTTGGATTCCATAGCAGTCATACCTTGCAACCCCAAATTGGCTCTGCACGACTGACTATAAAGCATTAGCATTCTTTCTGAAATAAGACTGTATAATTCTGAGAACATTCATTTTACCTTGTGAGCTCAATTCTATAGAAAAAATGAATTTTATTTGTTCCTTGCCAGTGGAAAAATCAGTTTAAGGGGTTAATCAGGCTGATAGAAGTCAATTAAAAAAATCATTTTTTTAAATCAAAATTTATTTACAGGAATAATTATAGGTATCTTATGTACCCCTAATGGCTTTTTTAAGCTTCAAAGTGTTCACCTAAGCTTTTAAGGCTGCCTCGCTTTTTGGTTTTGTTTTAGTAGAGATTCTGATGTTCGTTTAACACATAGTACAAAACAGCAGACTCCCTTTCATCAAGGTCATAATTTGAAACATTATACAATAATGGGATTTAAATTATGTATGGGAAGAAAAGTAGAAGACTGAAACAAGATATTAGAAATCTCTATTTGGGTCTTTAGATTCAGAAAAATATAATCACAGGCCAACACTGTTCCAAGAGATGAAGGACGTTAGCAAATACTTCAATGTAGCCTCTCCCAATAGTTCCAAAGGTCCACAATGTGACTGCTGTCACATTCTGACAGAGCCCTGTTAGCTAGATTTCTAGGTAATCACAGCATGGAAGTAATCTACCATAACTATTTCTTGAGAAGATGAACCCTCAACTACAAAGATGCAGGAAGGAAGTCCTCAACTGCTCATTTGCACTGGTTACAGTATTCAAATATAAAAAACATTGACATAGATATAACTAGGAGAGAAGATAATACTGCAAAGCAGTAGTAATTCATACTTTCAGGGAAGCAATAATACTGCTTCCTTCTAAAGAGGCTGTTCATTGATAAAAAGCATAATAGCCAAATGGAAGAAGACCTCCTCAAGATTTTTCCAATATATTAACAAGGCTTACTA
The DNA here is from genome assembly GCF_029378745.1 of Bos indicus. Classification (NCBI taxonomy): domain Eukaryota; kingdom Metazoa; phylum Chordata; class Mammalia; order Artiodactyla; family Bovidae; genus Bos; species Bos indicus. Next base: position 65,303,458 of record NC_091761.1, read on the forward strand.
CTTCTGGAATCCTGAGTGACAACACATGATCTGTATGGCATATGAACACAGAGCACATGGACAACTAAAAACTTCTGACTTCAACTTCTTTTCCTACCATATTTAGAGAATAATTTAAAGTTTTAATTTCACTATCACTGTTTCAACTATTTCATCCTGTAATTGCCAAGAAGTACTGGCAATGGTCAAAACAGCAAAAATAGAAAGTAGAGAGGTATACAGATAATAAATTTCAACCAAACTTAGTCTTTGAGTAACTGAAATGTTACTTCAGTAGTTCTTCCCAGGATAAAATTTCTTAGAAGTCCACATTCTTTACACGCCTTTAACCTGTGCCAAGCTAACAAAATCAATTATGATTTTCAGCATAAGATTTATTGGTGGCACCAAATAGGAGAACAGATGTCTATTTTTTAAAATTTAATGTTAGCAAGAAATAATCTTCTAAATTAATGTAATATAAAAATTCTCAGGACAAACTAAACTTCACTTTAGACTTATAGTAACACCAAAGAAATTTTAAGATTGTGAATAAGACAAACTGAAGCTAAGCATTACAAAGGGAATTCTTAAAAATCATAATTCTTTGAACTGAATCATAATTCAATTCTTTAGAAATTCTAAAGAGAAATGAACTAGTCTCACAAAACTTGAGAAGGAAATGGGTTCTGATTAATCAAAAGACTGAATGGATTCTGGGACATACATTAATCCTCTGAGGTCTACAGTGAGTAAAGTCCAGGAGCAGCTGCACAATAAGGATGTAAGTCTAAGAGTTAAATCAGGAGTATTTTATACTTAATTTAATCTTGGTAGAGGAAAAGTACAACTGTAATTTTTAAAGTAGAATTTCTTCTTGCCTCCCTTCTTTGGTTTTTAATCATAAAAATTTATTTAGGAAAACTAAAATTATTTTAAAAAGAGGCATCCAGTTCTAGAACAATTTTGCATATTTATATATGAAAAAATCAGAAACCAATTGGTAGATCTGTAATACACACACACATATATATAAACATTTTATTTTAATAATACTTCATCACTTCAATTTACATCATTCCATTATGAAAATGTTCAATTGAAGAGAGGATATTTCTTCAAAACTCTAAATAAGCAGAGCTTTATCAATTAAATTTACAGCATTACAGCCTTTAGAAATACATAATTCTTCATTTTACAGTAATACTTCCCCTTTAAAAATTCGTCATGGTTTGTCACAGATTTAAAGTACAAGGCACCTAATGCTATGAAAGATAATACAGTATATGCAGTGTAAATGAAACAGATCTGTCAAACATTGATTCTTTTAAAGTCCTACCAAATTTGTGTGAACATATTTGTTGCATAAATTAAACACTTTTTGTTTTGTTAATTTGTAATATTCTACAAAACTCAAAAATATAATTCGTACCTATTATAGGCAGCTTATTTTAGCATTTTACCTGTAAGAAACACTGATCTATGTACTTAAAATGATTTCTGAAAACATTTTCCTAATATAGTCCAGCATTTAACAAATAATAAGTGAAAATAAAGTCTTCAGAACATTAAAATTTTATTCTTTGATTAGTTCAAATTATTTCATCAGTTGAATTCCTTGAGATGTATAAGGCAGGTTGGTCCTTTAGATGGACTGTAGACCGAAACTTCCTATAACTGTAGTGGTATGTACACAGCTACATAGCAAAGTACTTCATTATGAAAATGAAGACAAAAGATATGAGGAAAATATGTTTTAGAGTTCCAAAGAACTGAAACTGTTATTTTTCAGACTAGGCACTGAAACATTTTTCTACAAAAACTTGCCAGAGATTGTCTCTTCGCTGTATACTACTCCATCATCAAGCTAAAAATAAAAACAAACACATAATCATCATTAGATTACAACTGTCATTTTTAATTTTCTAATTTATATTTTAAAAGGCAAATTATCTTAACATTGAAATACATATCAAACAGTCTATATACTTAAATAACTGGATACCAGAACTTGAGGTGAGTACTAAGAACTGATGTATGTGAGTTCTACGTGTTGACTGACATCTGAAGCTATTTTAAGATCACAAAATAACAGTTTTATTCATAATACATCCTATCATTATCCCTGTGGAGATAAAGACTCCTGCCTAACCCAGTCTACCTTATTCTACTCTATTATAGTCTATCTTCTTTAGTCTTCACTATCTTCCTTTTATCCTACTCTCACTTCCAAAAATTTCTGGGTGAGAGTGGGTATGAATGTGAATATGAAAATGATGCACAGCATACCAGGGAGGGAAAATGCATAAATTAAAGCATTAAAAAGATTTAAAGAGGGACTTCCCTGATGCTTCAGTGGTTAAGAATCCACCTTCCAATGCAGGGGATGCAGGTTCAACTCCTGGTCAAGGAACTAAGATCCCCCATGCTGTGGGGCAACTAAGCCTGTGCCCTGCAACTAGAGAGCCTGTGCACTCCAGAGCCCAGGCACCGTATCTAGAGAGAAGCACAAATGCCTCGATGATAGATTCCATGTGTAGCAACTAAGACCCAACATAGTGAAATAAATAAATAAAGTATGTTCTAAAAAAGCTTTATATAACTATTTGCATTTTTAAAAAATTTAAATACGGCAAAATACATATTTAGTTCTACTGTCTCCAAAACCTCAGGAGAAAGACAATAAAGGGATTTTTTAAGGTTTAAACCACATGGACAAAGAACAGAGACAAGAATATAGCAGCTAATTCTTAGTTAGCAATGAAGAAATACAACCAGGTATCTCTGTAGGGAGAGGTAAAAGAAACAACTAAAAATAGGTAGACTACAAACGTACAACTAAAAAACTAAAAAAATGTACAACTAAAAACGTACTAAAATTGGTACAAAGTTTATAGAAAAAGGCAATTAGATACTCAGATGCCGTCCCTTCACTTTTCACAGCTAGTCAAGTGCCTCTTCTCTATCCCAGGAGAAGATCTGAGGTTAATTCTCTAAATGCCAGGCACAATCCTACATAGTTCAGGAAAAATAACATTTATATGGTCATAACTTGGTAAACACTGATAACATATCTATCCAAACCACACCGTAACTATCCTGGATGATGAGGATGAAGGAAGGATACAGGGTTGGAAGGCAGGCAAGTGGAGTGGGAGCAGAGGACGGGGAAGCTGAAAGTAACCTATCTTATACTGCCATAGTGGGAAAATCAACTGAAGATGCCTGAAACTGAAAAATCAAGAAATAGAAGTATAAGCATGGTACTTAGATGGAGAGTAAAATACAGAAATAATCAATGAGGAGTTTAAAGGGACTCCTCAGGGTGGGAAAAAAAGTGAGAACAATATAGGCAGGGCAGGAGACAGCTGCACTGAACAAGAAGTCTTATAGAACTCTAACTCTTCACACTATTGCATGCATAGCCATCCTAAGAGTAAAAACTAGAAGAAAAAGGGACCAATCAGGGGTTCCCTGGTGGTCCAGTGCTTAGGAATCCGCCTGTCAATGCAGGGGACACAGGTTTGATCCCTGGTCTTGGAAGATCCTACATGCCATAGAACAACTAAGCCCATGTGTCACAACTACTAAACCCGTAGGCCTAAGAGTTCTGTGCTCCATAACAAGAGAAGCCACCACAACAAGAATCCCATGCATCACAACTAGAGTAGCCCCCACTTGTGGCTACTAGAGAAAGCCCACACATAGCAGTGAAGACACAGCAGCCAAAACACAATAAAACTCTTTCTGTCATGTAAGAAATATAAAAGATACTATTTCTTAAAATTAAAACAAACAAACAAACAAACAAACTGTTCTTGAAACACTGTTAAGAGAAAAGCATAGTCAGAGAATCAGGATATGTTGGATGAATCATGCCAGTTATGGTAAACACACACATGCATAGAGAAAGGACTGGATATACTTGGTAATCACTTATTTGGGTCAGGTACCATATTTAATGTGTTTTAAACTTACCAAGTATTCAATACTTCTAACAACTTTGTGAGGGAGGTTCTTCTGCAACCCCACTTCACAGAGAAGAAAACAGGCACAATGAGGTTACGAACCTTGCATAACGTCACACAGCTAGTACACACAGAAGCTGGAATCGGATCCCAGGCAGTTTGACTCTAGAGTTGGATTTTCTCAGCCTCTAAGCTGTATCAACTCTCAAAAAAATTAATTATAGGAAATTGATTCTGTATTTGAGCAATACGAGAATAAGAACCTGGGCTTCCCCAGTGGTTCAGTGGTAAAGAATCTGCCTGTCAATGCAGGGGACACGAGTTCGATTCCTGATCCGGGAAGATCCCACATGCTGTGGAGCAACTAAGCCTGTGGGCCACAACTATTGAGACTGCTCTAGAGCTCAGGTGCTGCAACTAAGGAGCCCAGATGCTGCAACTACTGAAGGCTGTGTGCTCTAGAGCCTGTGTTCTGCAACAAGAGAAGCCACTGTGATGAGAATCCTGCATATGGCAACCAAGTAGCCCCCACTCACAACTAAAGAAGAGCCAGCGCAGCAAAGAAGACCCAGCACAGCCAAAAATAAAAATAAGTAAACATTTTAAAAGAATAAGAACCTTATTCAATACTAATGCCCACTAACATACAAACCTGGAATATAGCTAACTAGCGCCATCCTCCTGAGAAACACCGTGCATAGGAATGAGACTCTCACACTGTTCACTGTCTTCTGGAACCCTTAAAAAAAAGACAATAGTTAGGAAAGCTTTAGACCTGAAAGGAACTTTCACAAATGATCTATTCCACTGGCTAATGCCTGAGGTCAGACCTAGGACTAGAGCAAGACTGCTCAACAAACTGTCCCAAGTTCTTTACAGAATGTAAGAAGTTCTTTACATTCTGTAATGTAATGTTTTAGAGAATATAAAATGCTTTCTCTCTTGAAAAAAAAAATGAAAAAGAAAATGAGGCAATGTTACCATATTTTATTATGAATTTTGTTCACATCAATAAATTTTTTCTACACTTAAATTTGTTACAGCAAAACTGTAAGCACTTTGATTTCACCTGTTAATTAAAACATTTTTTAAAAAACAGCAGTTTTGAAGAAACTATCCTATCACCCATAGATGTGAACAGATTCTTTTATCTGGCATTGTATATATAATATTATAATCTTTTAAAAATTCTTCATAGAATCTCTAAAAGCTAGGTCAGCATGGTATGATTCCCATACTTGGCAAACATTTGAAAAATTTATATTGGAACTTAACCTACTTCTGAATTCGATGTTTTCTGCATATAAAGGCAAAAATTCTTCTGATTCCCACCATCACAGGATCCCAATTATTGTAATGGCACAGGAGAGTTGCAATAAAAAATGAAAAAAATACAGGGATAGCGCCTGCAAAAAATAACCAAGAAAACTGCACCTAAAAATAAGAGATAGGAAAAAAGAAAAAAAAAAACCCACAATTATCATTAAGACAATTTTCCCTTAAACACAACTTTTACATTTGTGATAACGTGGACAAATAAATTAAAACACCAAGAAAATAATACTAAGCACTGACAATATATTAAGAATGTTATTATTAAATATAAGGATTTACTTATACTAATCACTTGCTTCAATTACCAAAAAAATAACTACTTACTTAGAAAATATCCTAAAGGAAAGGCAGGAAACCATGCTTTTCAGTTATTAGGCAGAGTACACCAGAAATAGAATTATGAATTTTTAAGCATCTGTCTTACATATCACACTGCCCATTTGTTCTTTACTGATTACTGACTATTCTCAAGTTGATTCTTCTCCTCTAGTTTCTGAAGTCATTTTTTTTTAAATTCCCACTTATAAAAAACTAAGTTATGCTATAGCTGTGATATTGTGTTATGTTATGGGTCTTTTCTTATGACAGTACTGAAAACAGATGAAACTCTTAAGTGAAACTTTGGCAAACAATTTACTGATGAAATACAGCTTAAAAAGAAAAAGATTCCAAAGGAAATCACAAGTAAAGACTACAAAGAGAAATACTTTTACTAGGAAATGTGAGCCAAAGGAGACAGGCAAAGCCTCAAAGGTGAGGAGCTCTCAGATTGCTAATCCTGACCCTTCAAACCATCATTTTACCTGGATCATCAAGAAAATTAAAAATAATGAGATCCCATAAAGTTACCAAAAAAAAAAAATTATTTCCTTTACCACCTAGATTCAACTTAGGATCAAAAACAATTACCAAAAAAGCCTACACTGATTAATTATTGAGACTCAGCTGCAACACACTGGTAGTTTGCTTTCAAAATAATGATGAAAACAGTAACTCCTATCTTTAAAATAGGGAAGAAAAACTGCTTACCCTTTCTAAGTATTAAAGAAATGAGGTATAGAAACAAAGGCAAGACTCCCTCTTGTGGGAAACATATACTATTCCTTTTCATATTAGCTTTAGTCAGAGTAAAGTATTTGTGAAAATAATTATTTATTTATGAAGGACTCATAATGCATAACACAAGGAAAACCACTAATAAATTTCAGCATGCACATTCTTCTCATATGGTACATATACACAGGCTGAGTCAGCCTAACACCTAGCAGGCAGTACTAAAAAGTCTTCACATGGTTATCAAACTATTGGTGTAGCATATTCTTGGAATATTTGCAGGATATTTAATCATCTAGAAAAAACATGATGAATTTAAATGACCCAAGAACAGAAAAAATACAGCATAAAAAAACTTATGACTAATTAGAGCTAAAAACGCAAATATAGTTGACAGAATGATATCATGACTATTCACCTAAAAAAATCCTACTGAAAAAACCAAACTTCATAAAGGTAGGTGAAACTCTAGATGACTTTTACAGGCAAAGTTCACTTTTAACAATGCAGTTATTTTTATGTTGCCAAATAATAAAAAACTTCTAATTTGAATTCCAGCAAGCTATGAGGACAATTTTTTTTTTTTAAATGAAGACATTTATTAACAATGAAAACTGCCCAACTAAACAAAAAAAGTCTAATTTCTGAATATATCTGAATATAAGTCTGAATGCAATCAGGGATGCTTCCTATTATATCAAATAGCAATAAGTTAAAAACAAAACAAAACAAAATGTATCTTAAGCACAGTAAATAAAGTTAATGAATGCAAAATTTTTCAGAAACTATTGATATCTATAAATACCTTTCACTATTAGAATAAAAAAAAACCTAAGAAAGTAAGTTACTCCCACTATGTTTCTATTGCAGTTCTGGGACACACCCTGCTACTTTTTCCAGAATGTTTCTTCTGCCCTTAATTCCCACCAAAGGCGCAGCCTACTCATTTAACTAAATGCCTGATGTGCAATCAAGAAGTGACTGTCGGTGTGTTTTTCTAATCAATTATATATACATATATTTTCCCTTCTGTTTTGCCTCCATCTTAAAATATTTGAACAAATTACAGTATCATTTACTAAAATTAAATTCGCTATTACAGGTCTTCTTAAAAATCCAAAAATAAAATTAAACTTCAATTTTTATTTTTCAAATCTGCAAAAAAGCTGATTTTTCAAAATATCAGTATGGTAAAGTTCATTTACACAGCAGCTACCAAAATCGTCTGTCTGATAAGCATCATTTCCCTAGTTTCACTAATTTTGGTTGATATTCAAGATTATGACCTGAAGATGTAGAAAGGCCTGGATATTATATGATGTATGATTTTAGTGTTATATATATTTAATAATATTCACATTATTTGAAAATCATGGTATATGAAGCATAATTAATTCTCAATTACAGAGATTTCCATTCTTAACCACAGTAAATAAATAATATACTGAATCAGAAAACAAAATTAAATAACAAAGAATTGTTTTTTAAATAAAAAACTAAATGTGACTAAATTACAAAGATGACCATTTCTTTGGTACTTTTTATATCTCTATGTAGTAAAACAGCTTGGAAGAGAAGGCACCAAGTATTATTCATGGTCATCTTTATAATTTAGTCACAGTCCCTTAACTTTCATTATTAGCTCTGATTTAATAATATACTTAAAATATATAGTAAATAGTTTGCCTTACCTTTTGCATACACATGTCAGCTATTATGGATAGAGGTATTGTAAGGCTTAGTGCAAGTGTGCCTATCAATGATGAGGTAAGAAAGCAGCCCCTAAAAAAAAAGCAAAGAAAGAAAATATACGTTGCCATACTGAAACAACAAAAGAACCAACAAAAAACAATGACCCCAAATTATCTATCCTCGTGGGGGGGACTTCCCTGATGGTCCACTGGTTAAGACCTCACTTTCCAATGCAAGCGGTGCAGGTTTGATTTCTGGTTGGGGAGCTAAAATCCCACATGCCTTGTGTACAAAAATCCAAAGCATAAAACAGAAGCAATATTGTAACAAATTCAATAAAGATTTTAAAAATGGTTCACATCCAAAAATCTTAAAAAATAAAAATTACCCTACCATATAGGCAAGAGAGATCAGGATAAAAGCTTACGACGGATTAACATAATAAAAAATACAGTTACTAAGATAATTCTCAAAATTCATCTTTAAATATTAAAAATCCAATATATAAATATACAAATTTCAAAAGATTTTATATTATTTTCTAAATCTGCTTACAGATGATATTCAACTTTGGATGTGTAACTTATATTTTGTTAACACTTTTTATAAAACTGTCAGAAGAATTCTTAGTTTTGTGATAATGACACTTAGATAACAAAGGAAACAGCTATAATAAAAGTTCAGGACAATAACTTATAACAGTAAGAAAGTGATAACCAACAGGTGAGTCTGTCATTAAAGCAAAAATATCTTGCCCTCATTAAAAATTAAGTACTCTTTAGATGTTTGTTGCTCTTTTGGTTTGGCTTAGTATCAGAAAAAAAAAAAAAATGAGTATTTTTCAAGGATCTTTCCTTGCTGTTTTTCATTTTTCTAGTAATTGATGTAACCAAAATATAAGCTCTTCATTTTATTTTCACATTGAATTATCAATGTTAGTATCAAATTCTGACATACCAACTGCATATAATTTTATATAACTGAATGAAAAAAATGAAGAAAAGCATTGTATTGAATAGATATTGAGTGTATAAAAATTAATTATAAAGCTGTAATATATATACAGTTAGGACTATAGAACTATGGAAATTATAGGTAAGTAAATTCTAGCTGTTAGGGTTAACAATATTGTCCTGAAATAAAAGAGGCTAACTCTTGATAATATCAATAACCTCAGATATGCAGATGACACCACCCTTATGGCAGAAAGTGAAGAGGAACTAAAAAGTCTCTTGATGAAAGTGAAAGAGGAGAGTGAAAAGGTGGGCTTAAAGCTCAACATTCAGAAAATCAAGATCATGGCATCTGGTTCCATCACTTCATGGGAAATAGATGGGGAAACAGTGGAAACAGTGTCAGACTTTATTTTTGGGGGCTCCAAAATCACTGCAGATGGTGACTGCAGCCATGAAATTAAAAGACGCTTACTCCTTGGAAGGAAAGTTATGACCAACTTAGATAGCATATTCAAAAGCAGAGACATTACTTTGGCAACAAAGGTCTGTCTAGTCAAGGCTATGGTTTTTTCCGTGGTCATGTATGGATGAGAGTTAGTTGGACTGTGAAGAAAGCTGAGCGCTGAAGAATTGATGCTTTTGAACTGTGGTGTTGGAGAAGACTCTTGAGAATCCCTTGGACTGCAAGGAGATCCAACCAGTCCATTCTGAAGGAGATCAGCCCTGGGATTTCTTTGGAAGGAATGACGCTAAAGCTGAAACTCCAGTACTTTGGCCACCTCATGCGAAAAGTTGACTCATTGGAAAAGACTCCGATGCTGGGAGGGATTGGGAGCAGGAGGAGAAGGGGACAACAGAGGATGAGATGGCTGGATGGCATCACCAACTCGATGGACGTGAGTTTGAGTGAACTCTGGGAGCTGGTGATGGACAGGAGGCCTGGCATGCTGCGATTCATGGGGTCGCAAAGAGTCGGACACGACTGAGCAACTGAACTGAACTCTTGATAAAGTATGTCACTTTAAGTGTTCAACAGAGGCTGGACAATTAGTTCTTATCAATGTGGTAAAGAGAATTCAAGGGATAGCCCGCAATTCATAAGCTTCTCTGTGAAAAGAGTATTTGGGGATCAAATATTGGGTTTAAAAAATTATTATTGGTCTTTTCTTTTTTGGCCGCACAACTTACAGCATCTTAGTTCCCTAACCAGAAGCAAGGCCTGGGACTGGCAGTGAAAGCACTGAGTTCTAGCCACTGTATCACCAGGGAATTCCCTGAGGTTTTTTTTTTTTAATTATTTATTTGGTTGTGTCAGGTCTTAGTTGTGGCATGTGGGATCTTTCTTTGTGGCTCGAAGGCTCTTCGTTGCAGCACGTGGGCTGGTCTTTAGATGTGGCATGTGGGGTTAGTTGCCCCACAACATTTGGGATCTTAGTTTGCTGACCAGGGATCCTAAACACGCACTGCCTGCATTGGAAGGTAGATTCTTAACTGTTGGACCACCAGGGAAATCCTGGGTTTTTAAAATACATTTGTTCTTAGAAATTCATAATGCAAAGTAACATCAGACTGAGTCTGAGATGAAGTATTAAAAAACCCATTTGACTTATAGCAGGTTTCCCAATTTAGCTGATGGCTGAATTCATTTGATCTATTATCCATTCAGGACACTTCAGGAAATGCTGAGACAGAGGACTAGGTGGATAACCTCACATCTACACTAGAAGTACAGTATATGGAGCTAATGGTGCACTTGAAAAATTTTTTTAAATAAACAATGAGTGACAAGTACACATCTCTAATTTCCAAAAAAATTTACAACTGCACTTTTAAATCTTTAGTATGCTACTCCGTACATGATTATATATATGCTAAAGTTAGTTGTCTATTTATAGTTAACATAATCTTGCCTTCCTAAAAGAAAAAAATCATCATACATGTAGATTATGACTTCTGATTTAATTATTTTTAACATATAAAATTATATAAAACATATAGATATGCTTCTTATAGTTGTTTTGAGTTACAATAACACCTAGAATTTAAGGGACATGAAATTTGTTCCACTACAGATTAACTTACTGCTATTGAATTGTTACTAAAAGTATTCTTAAGTGCTTGAGTATAGAAGTATATCTGAAAAATAAAACTTTTTTGAAGTCCTGAAAAATCCAGCCCAGGTAGCTTTGATCATAATATATGACTTTGAGTGTTCAGTTTTTTCAACAACAAAGATTCAAATACACAGTTGGGAATATAAACTGTGTTCCTTCTGTGGAGGATATTTTGTAACTCTTTATCAGAATCAGAAGTCCATGTGTTTGATTCAGTTTTTTTCAGTATTTATCCTATAGAATAATTACGTGTATATGCAAAAATATAAGGATGCTTAATACCATATAACTTTCAAAGCAAGAGACTACAAGCAAAAACATCTCTCAAGAAGGAACTGGTAAAACACATTATGTTCTATGCATTATGTTACATAACAGATTGGAGCATAACAGATTAGAATACTACACAGGCTTTAAAAAAATGAATCTAGTGGCTGATATGTAAGGATTTACATGACAACAATTTGTGGGAACAAAGAAAAGTAAAGAATGATATCCATAGTTTTCATGTTAAAAATAAAACAAATTGGAGGGGGGAGATCAAGAGATTGATACACACTTCTGTATGTACAGATAATTTTGTATGGTAGAAGGCTAATAAATTAACAGTGGTTGCCTTTGAGAAAAAGAAATGAAAATTTGGGGTAGAAGACAAAGATTATTTTTTCATTATAATCCATTTTGTACATTTTTTAAATTTTAAAAAAGTTAAATATAAAAAAGAATACTTCAAAACATGTTATTTTATTATTTGAGTAAAATTTTCCAAGGGTGCAAACTTAGAATGCTCACATTAGAGAGCTTACATATGTCACAACTTGTATTTATTCATCCTCAAAGCCTACATTAAAATCTGCTGGCATAATGAAACTCTATCCTATATATTTATTAAAAATAAAACTCTCAATAAGGAATGAGTATTTTAACATTTGAAAGTGGCACTGTCCATGTTTACTCTAAGTCTTAATGTAATACGAACCATGCTAAACCTTTCTCTAGTCCAATATCCAAAATTTTTTAAATTATTTCTTTCAAATATGTAAGAACTCTTTGCTTTGAAATTTTCTAATTTAAACTAAACTTAGAATAGTACAGAATATAAACTTCTATTAAAATACAGTGAGTGAATAATCATTTAAAGCATAGGGTTCACTGCATTGAACCCTCTCAAACAGCCATCAAAAATGGCTGAAAATCAACAATTCTCTATGGTTCAACCAAGAACACTCAAAACATCACCAGTAAGTAGTTTCATCAGCTCAGAACCAAGAGTGGAAGGAGGCAGGAGAAACGATATAACAAAAGAAGTGACAGGATAAAAGAACAAGACATATGATACATATTAATACACAAAAAAGGTAAGTCCTTTTGGTTTAAAAAAAAAAAAAAAAAGCACCTAAAATAATTTGTACAAAATGAGGAAATAGATTTTGATACCAAAGGGTTCTAGATCAACAAAGGAATTTAAGATAATTACATACATTGTGTGCGTGTGTATTACTCAGTCTAACGACCTCATGCTCAGTCTTGGCAACCCCACGGACTGTATCCTGCCAGGCTCCTTTGTCTCTGGAATTCTCCAGGCAAGACTACTGGACTGGGTAACCACTCCCTTCTCCAGGGGATCTTCCTGACCCTGGAATTGAACTTGGGTCTCCTGCACTGCAGACAGATTCTTTATTGTCTGAGCTACCAGGAAAACCCAACTACATGAATTACTACAATATAAACTAAACCTTTAAGTACTACATAAAAAGGAGTGAGAGTGGAGGACATCAAGGAAAAAGATACTTCCTTAATTGGAGAGGGGAGACAAGTGCAGGTAGCATATTAAGCAAGACTTCATGGAAAAGGCTATTTTTGTTGCAGTCTTTTGCAAGGGAAAACTAATCAGTAGTTTAAATGGTATGCAATAAAATTCAGTCAGGAGCTTAAGTACAATTTGTGTTTCTAAGTTTCTATTAGATGGGAATAGAACTAAGTGTTAAACTCTATATTTGAAGGTTTTCTTAAACACTATATAAGATATTATCTTCAAAATATTTTAAGATTATTACCACATATCAACATAGTTGATACTACATCAAAGTATGTTAAAACCTCAAATTAATCAAACCCTAAAGATTAGGGTTTATATATCTGCCTCACTCATATGAAAAGTCCTGAGAATAAACAAAAATCTGAACAATCAAACAGACATTTCAAAGACTCCTGAATAAGCAAAGTTCCCAGATTCTCACTTAGAACTCACGTATGCATACCTGGGATACACATCTCCTAAGTGTGAGTGTCCATTAGAAAATGATACCATTAATCTGTGTAACACTCTACTTTATAAAACAGTTCTATAAATATAGGTCATTCATATTCATCTAATCATTCAACAAAGATTTATGAACTTCTATATGCAAGCCACTAGTCTATGCAATGGGAACACAGAAATTTAAAAAAATTAAAACAGTTCCTGCTCTAATGGAGTTACTGTATTACGTTGTAAGTATATAAGCTGAGAAAGTACATAGGAAGGGCCATCAGAAGACAGAAAATATAGAAATGCTTAAACTAGCCAAAAGTCAATAAATTCATAACTAATAAATCACAGGGTAATAAACAGTACATACCACAACCACAGGAACTCTGAGAGCACTGTTCCAATAAGGCCATTAATGACAATGCACATTAACACTACTTTATTGGGGAACTCAAAGTCCTCAAATCCAGTATAATGAAGTAAAAAGAAACCTGGCCATAAGAGCAGCAGATTAAAGAGACCTACAAAACCTAAACACGTATAAAAGAGACAAAAAGTTAGTAACTGTGATTTATTTCAATCTTTCAAAATTGCAACTCTACAATCAGAAAACATTAGGTTTCCTATAATGAGCTTCATTAGGTTTCCTTAACTGAAAGTTCTGTTACTTTTGTTTTTAAGTAAGTCCTATGGAGAGATGAACACAAGCAAAAACTTTATCAAGCGACTGGGGATCACAGAGTCTTCAAGGTTCAACTATCCCTACTGCATAGAGCAACTACTGAAGAAAAAACATTTACAATGATTCAAAAAGATTGGCTGTCAACATCAGATTATGATAATACAGTGTCCTGGAACGTAAAAGGAATAACTCGTGCATATCTATGTGTGCACGTGTTCAGCGCAAATTATTACGATGAACTACATACACTGTTTACTCTCTGATTCAATCTGTATTTATGCTTAAAGCACCCATGCTATGCTAGGGATAATGGAGGAAGGTTCCAAAAAAAGATAAAATTCTTGTTTCCTGCCTTCCTAGAGCTCATAAGCTAGTCTGTGAGATTACATACTTATACAGATAGCTATGTAAATATGAACTAAACATGGACTATGTGTAAAGGATGGGTATAACATTTAGTGGGTAAGTGCAGTCTGACTGCCCTGGGATCCAATCCCACTCTACCATTCACTACTACTATAATCTTTAGGCAACATGCTAACCTCTTGCAAACCTCGGTTTTCCAATCTGTAAGTATAAAATAACATTTAATTAGGTTACTAGGAAGATTAGAAAAAAATACAACACAGTACATGGCATGAATAAACAGTTAACAAATGCTGTTATTTTAAATATAGAAATGTGAGCTTATATATGACTACACACATGAAAATGTAAAGACACAAATGTTATAATTTTATAGTAGTTTTTATTGGACTTTCTATACAGTTTAACTGGAGAAGGAAATGGCAACCCACTCCAGTGTTCTTGCCTGGAGAATCCCAGGGACGGGGGAGCCTGGTGGGCTACCGTCTATGGGGTCACACAGAGTCGGACATGACTAAAGTGACTTAGCATACAGTTTAACATCACAATTTCACTGTGAGATCCAAAGGTAATTATAGAGCTTTCCTAAAAGAAAATTACAGTAGATATATATTTTATATTTGCTGCTAAATAATAAACTTGTATTTAGGATGCCTAGTTAAATTGTAATAGGGAGGGAATGCCCACTCTCTATCTGCCACTAAGACTTACAGTACCTGCCTTCTCTGAAGAACTGTCTTGGAGAGTGAGTGACCAAGTCTGTCTTTCCCAAAAAGATCCCACCCTCTCCCCACTCCACACCCTCTGCAGCCAAATCCTAACGGCTCTAGGCTAGGACAATTCTGAGGACTGCCTCTGCTCTCCCTATGCTCCCTGCCCAGGGACCTATAACAAGCTGGCCAAGCCTCAGCTGCACCAGAGATCACATGGTTCTTGCCTCTTCTCTATTCTGCTTATCTCACTCGCTTGTCAGTCTTTCCTGCAGAGCACCCCTTCCATGAATCTCGCACACCAAATTACTGTCTCATATTCTGCTTCTAGGAAAACCAACTTAAGATACCTAGTGATAAAAATAAAAACAAACAACACACACAAAAGGCTTGTATAACATTAAAAAATCATTGTACTTAAAACACCAAACTTTGGGGTAAAGCATCTGCCTGCAATGCGGGAGACCAGAGTTTGATCCCTGGGTTGGGAAGATCCCCTGGAGAAGGAAATGGCAACCCACTCCAATATTCTTGCCTGGAGAATCCCATGGATGGAGGAGCCTTGTAGGCTACAGTCCATGGGGTCACTAAGAGTCAGACACGACTGAGTGACTTCACTTTCACTTTCACTTTGACATTATCAGGAAGCAGATCTCTTTTTGTTCCCTGAACTTGAAGCCTGTGAAATTCCACATGAAGTGACAACCTTTGGATCTAGAGATGAAAGGTTCAAATCACTTCACTGGTTCTGCAGATTCTCATACGCCTCATATGCTTCTCCTCTTTCCTCAACTGAATGCTCCAGCACACTGGATCTACTCACTGTTTCCTGCTATGCTCTGCTCACACCGTGATGCCCAAAGAACTTTCCACATCTCAATTCTAACTACTTCTTCTCTAATTCTGTCTATTCTAAAGCCCAGGTCAAATTCATATTGCTTTACATATCATGGCATATGTCTACACATACTCTCCAGCAAGAGTAAAGAAGCAATTTTTCTTCAAAGCTGCCAATCTTAAAAAAAAAAAAAAAAAAAAAAAAAACTGCAAAATATTAACATTTCAATCCATTCCAGATGGACTTTGCTATGACTTCAAAATAAGACGTCATTAAAATTATCTTCATATTTAAGGTATACTTAGGAATTCTCTACTTGAAAGCAACTTGAGTGATCACCCAGTCTGGTGGGTTTTCAAAGATTTTATTTTTGTTAATCATTAGGTGCAGATATTCAAACTACTTTTAGTAGAAAAATCATTTCTACAAATTAATTTATAATGCTAAAAAAAACAACAAAGCAGAATTGCTTCAGTAGAAGCAGCAGAGCAGTCTGGGAACCAAACTCACACATTCAACTCCACTTCCTTCCAATCTTCCCAGGATCCTTAATAAATCAGCTACTAACCTAGTCTAATCTCATTTTCAGATGACTATGAGATAAAAGAAGTTACAACAGCTAGAGTACTTTGAATTCTCATCCCTAGGCTCCATTATCTATTGATATTCAGATATCGTGTGGAACATATCATGTCAATGTACTCTTCTTTTGTAATCCTAGATATCAGACTTCTTTACTGAGCTCATTTCAGGCAAATAAGAATTTATAAATTATATTAGGCATTTACCAAAATTAAGAATTGATGCCTGAAACTGTAATTGGGTAATTTAAAAAATCTATGTCATAAAAGAGTCTGAGTCTTACAGTGCAAATGACCTACAATTTTTAGTAAAAATTAGCTCATAGACAGAAATAGTATTAGACATCATTTTGGGGCAGTTTCCCCAATTCTATGCTTCTAACAATTCAAAAATGGCAAAATGTATAATACAACAGGTAAACCCTCACATGCTTATAACAGCATAACCAGTGATATCAATGAGGAAAATATCTGATTTCCAGGTTAAAGATATTAATTTGAAAAAGGTATGTTAGAATTTCTTTTACCTCACATTGAGAGAGTGAACATTTCCTCCAGGTCCACAATTATGCAGAACAAGATAAGAGAAAAACACTGAGAGTGGACTTCATAATCTTTAAAGTCTAATGATTTTAAAGAATTACATGGGGGAGTGGGAAGGGAACCGTTCCTACTCCCTCCAAAAAACAAAAACAAAACCCTAAGTTAATCATTCAGAGTACATAGTCTCAACAAGTTAAACATATTCTTACCAAAGAACATTGGAATATCCAACTTATCTTCTCTGTCTACTTTTCTCTTAATCATAACAATATAAACAGCATAGAGCATGGCTCCAACAAGAGACCAAATGGAACCTGTAAAAGTCAATATAATAAAGTATTTGTTCATGAACTCATTCAACACATACTTAATTAAAATCTGACACAGTCAGGTCCTATTTCAAGAAATGAGTACTATTCAAATGTGAAAAGATAAAGTATAACCCACCTTTTCCATGTCCTCCAGGAATATAGGAAGGACTTTAAAGTGTAAACCAACAAATACAAAATCATTCACCTTGATGATTTAACCAATCAGTTATACATGTTATAATACCAACACTTTGGTATTTAATTTTGAAGTGCATACTTCCTATCTTCCCGTACATAAACAATTTTGAGACCTGACATAGCCAACTTAACAATGTTTTCTTCCCACTCTAGGCTATTTATATTGTTCCGCACCCCCCGCCATGTATCATTTTAATACACATTCTACCACCATTTTCAAGACTGTTTTAAAGTCCCACACTGTCACCAAGCATCCTCTTTCTACTCCACTAAACTTCCATCCTACTTGTCTTCTATTTTAGACAATTTAATACTTACTACAGTTGAATCTAGTATGATTTTATTCTCTAGGAGTTTCATTTTGTCAATCATATATATTGATTAAAAGAAAAAACTTCTTGACAACTGCAAACACATAATTTATACTTTTTCATGTTCTAAAATACCTAACATAATGTAGCACTAGCAGTTCCTTCCTGCGTAATGAATATTGATTCTCTTTAATATATTAACTCACTCTCAAAAACATTTAAGTAAGCCTTTAAAAACAGCTATAATAAGGTGCTATTTGCCAAGTGACCACATTCAATACTTTAAATCAATTATCCAAAAGTTCAACGTTTCATTTATTTATTATTGCTATTAAAGGATAGCCTGTCAACAAAATCTCACACACAAAACACATATATTGTTTTAAACATACAGAGCTGCTCTAGGTGAGAAGAAGCTAAGACAGTTCAAGAGACACAGCTCCCTGGGCACTATCCAGGAATAGCTTAGAAAGCATTATTCTATTCAATGGACTTTAAATATCTAAAGAAAGTATACAGAAGGAAACCAAGGAAACTGGATTCTTCTGTTAAATCTAAACAATGGATCAAAAACTAAATGTTTACCATAGTAGTAATTGTTTCAGGTAAGAATCAGAAGAGAATAACAAAATTAGTGGCTGCAAGCATGATGGGCAGGATATATGTATAGTCTCCATATCTCTAACAAGATGCTTATCACTTACAAAGGGAAAAACTAGGAGCTACACTGGAGCAACCTGACAGACATCACTTTAAAATTAATGTCATTAGTAATAGAACAAATAAATATCATGAGCCTTCTTGATATGATGGATTTGTCAGGACACAGTATCACTTCCATGGTATTCTTGCCAAAAACGCACAATATTCATTTAACCATAAAGAAATACCAGAAAAATAAATTGAAGGACATTCTACAAAAAAAAGCAGACAGTATTCTCCAAAAATATTAAAGTTATGAAAGACAAAAAATGACAGCGGGATAGTCACAGATTAAAGAAAACCAAGGAGACATGATACCTAAACACAACAAATGATCTTGGACCAGAAGAAGAACATTAGTGGGGAAAAATGGTGAAATTTGAAAAGAACCTACAGACTAAATAAAAATGACTGTAATCGCTGTTAATTCCTGATTTTTAAACCTATACTGTAGTTATGTATGTTATAAACAGTTAAGAGAATCTGGGTGAAGGTTATATGAGAGTTCTGTGTTCTATTTTTTAATTTTCTTACATTATTTCCAAAGGAAAAACTTTTTTAATAAAAGCCTTATTAGTGCCCACCCTCTGCGTGTATATCTGTGTGCACATGTGTGCATATGCATGCACGTGTGTGTATGTGCACACGCACAATGATATGCACAGGTCTTTCTTGTATACTCTAACAGGAAGAATTCAGAGTCAGATACTTACCTATTGTGTTTCTTCCAGGAGACTTTTCAGATCCTGACAGATTTACCAGCACAACACCTCCAATGCTATGAGAAATAACCGTCATTACTGATGAGTAACATAATAAATTCCTTTAAAAGACTAATCATAAAGATCAAAGTTATTTACAAGTAATAAAGACTAATCTTAACTTTAGGTCAAACCATCAAAGAATTCATGATTTAATTAATACTGAATAATATCAGTATCGGAGAAGGCAATGGCACCCCACTCCAGTACTCTTGCCTGGAAAATCCCATGGACGGAGGAGCCTGGTGGGCTGCAGTCCACGGGGTCGTGAAGAGTCGGACATGACTGAGCGATTTCACTTTCACTTTTCACTTTTATGCATTGGAGAAGGAAATGGCAACCCACTCCAGTGTTCTTGCCTGGAGAATCCCAGGGATGGGGGAGCCTGGTGGGCTGCTGTCTGTGGGGTCGCACAGAGTTGGACACGACTGAAGCGACTTAGCAGCAGCAATATCAGTATACTATAAGTGCTGTATTTGTATTAATTCATTTAATCCACATAAAATGACTGACATTACCTTATAAGGAAGGTATTATTAATCATTACCATTCCCATTTTACACATGAGAAAACTAACGCACAAAAAAATGAAGTAACTTGACCAAAATCACATAGCTGGGATTGAAACACAGGCAGTCTACTTCCGGAGTCTAGTGTTCTTAACTTGCTATGCTTATCTTCTGCCTTTCAATTAGGAAAAAGTCAATTTGTCATCCCTCCTTCAATCTTTTTTTTGAAATGTACATGTATTAAACCCATATAAACTAGTAATAACTCTTGATATTGTTATGGTTGTTTAGTCACTAAGTTGTCTGACTGTACAACCCCATGGATTGCAGCCCACCAGGCTCCTCTGTCCATGGTATTTCCTAGGCAAGAATATTGGAGTGGGTTGCTCTTTCTTACTCTAGGGGATCTTCCTTACCCAGGGATCAAACCTGCATCTCCTGCATTGGCAGGTAGGTTCTTTATCACTAACCCACCAGGTAAAATCAAAATTAACAGTAAAATTATTCTTAAATATTTAAATAAATAATTCCATCATTTTAATGGATAAAATAAGACCAAATAAAGGAGGCAGAGAAATCAGAGGTTATTTCTTCATTCAACTGTTGCTTATTGAGCAATAGTTTGGGTTAAGCAATGAACAAGAGAGATGTGATTCCCATCCTCACGGAGCCTTATATTGTCTTTCTATTTCTGTGCATCTTTCTACTTTTATTAAGACAACACAAAGAACAGTTAGAAATAGGCATGAATTGTGAACAAAGCTGGATAAACCTCATTACTTCCCTAATATAAATATACTGTATTTTCCTAGTGTAAAAATTCGTCTGGCTAAATCATGGGCCAGTCATGTAAAAGAATAAATTCCTAGCATCCATGAAGTCTAAATGGTAAATCAGTTGGCTCAACCAGACTGCCCATGAAAACTACCACTGTCAATCTACCCTTGTATCTAAAAGAGAGAAACACCACTTTGTGACTGCCAAGAACCAGTGTCTATTATAATCACTTTTCCTATACATCCTTCCAAACTTTAAAACAAAACTGTAAATTAGATGATACTATCATCATTTTGCCATCAAGGAAATCCTCTCAGAGAGTTACGGGGAAATGGCCAGGGGCAAACAGAGCTCTGATTCAAAGCCAGCTCTGATAGCTCAAAAACACTAATCTTTCTGGTAAATTATTCTGGTACCTTCTCTGATTTCTGATTTTCTCTTACAAAAACAAGAGTTTCATCAAATCAATATATCTATTTGAATACTGACTGTAAGCAAAGCCCTATGCTAGGCCTTTGATAACACAAAGAAGCAGAAAACAAGGATTTAGTCTTCAATGGTTTAAAATCTCCTAGGGAAGACAAGACAAATAAATACAAAGCTAAATAAAAATAAAAGATTTAAATTAGTTACTAATGGTACTTATGTATTATATTACAAATAGTAATACAAAATTGCCAGATGGCTTATACAGAAAATAACTAAAAGATTAAGGCTGAGACAATCAGAGACAACTGCATGTGAATGTCAGTACAATACTTAGTTAAGTTCACAGTCTCATGAATGGGAACCAAAGATCCTCCCTTCAGTTATGCTCCCTAGGAAGGTTTTAAAAACTAAAACTAGCCAAGGATGTGATGCAGAGCTGATGTTCATTTAAAACCTTCTTTTATCTTCCTCTTTCTCTGCCTATATATGATATTATAATATAAACCCTCCTCTATCACTACCAGAAATGCTTTAAACACTGCATTTTTAAGAAGAACAAACTAGCTATTATACTATATTCTTACCTTAAGATTACAGCTAAAAGTTTAGAAAGAGTGAATCTATCTCCACTGTTACTTGGAAACATTGCAGCAAGGATTAAGGTAAAAAGTCCTGTGGAAAGAAAAAGATTTAAAGAAAGATACATTCGCTTAAATAAATACTGTTAAAATTATTTATTATCAACTTGATTGTTTAAATAAGTAAATTACTTATTACCTAACTTTTAAATCTTGTCATTTTTAAATGACTAAGAATACGACTACAGTTACCTAGGCTGAAATGTTCAAAGACCATACAAGGAAACAGTCTCCAAATTAAACTGTTTATCTCACCAATACAGATCAAGTACAGTCCTATTTATTTTAAAACTACTAAGAGAGTTAATCTCAGCATTCACAGTAATATTCTGACCTCATCATAATCAAGTATGTGTGCTATAGTTATTTTTACAGCTCAAAAATACTTTTTTTATCTTCTAGACCTGGAAGTTGATTCAATTTTAAAAATAAAACACCTTTCATAGAGCAAATTATAGATCTGAAATAAGCAACCACATTTAGCCAAAGGGTCGAAAAAAATATCCTTAGAAAGAATATGTGAAAGGAAAGACAGCTACAATACAAAGGGTCAGCCTATAAAACTTTATATACAATGTATTTTTGTTGCATAGAAAATACTGTAAAGCATTAGAAGGAATATAAACAGTACAAGGCTATGGTACTAAACTTTAAGATTAAGTAATAGTTATAATACATTAATATATGTTAAAAAGAATGAAATAATTTATAACAAGATAAAAATATTTATATGTACACATATATATCAGAAATAGGCCTCAAGTTATAATACAGATAAGACAAATTTCTTACCAGAAGTTGAGGACAAAATATTAACTATAGCAACTTGTGTGTCTGAAAGTGCTTCTTGATATGAGAAATTTGCCAAAAACCACTGAAGAAACAGAAAATAATGAAACCTAATAAATTACTTATTTGTATTTGTTATTATAATTTATAGTTCCCTCCTTCTTTTCTCCTGCTAAATACTATTATAAGAAGTTTTAAATTTTGTTTTGCATTGAAAAATCACAGGCCTAAAAAGAAGACACACATTTATATCAGACCAAAAATCTTTGCTATCCAATTTTCTTAAGAAATGAACAAATTGGTTAAAAATTAGCACTCTTCAGGCTTCTTTTTAAAAATTAGGATAAATTTAATATCAAATCAACATTGAAATTTGATTTATCTAAGCACTGATAGTATTAAATTTATCTAAATCAAATTTAAGAGAAATCAATTGAACAGGTGATGCTTAAGGAGATGGAACTGGCCAGACTGATACAGACAAAGGCTGTATTCACTTTGGAAATTTTAGAATGTCCAAGAATACTGTGAATTTACTGGCTAACTGTGATTGTTTCTGTGATTCTCAGTTTTGAGACATAACACCAAAACTGGAGGTTTTCCAGTTATGGGAATTTTTTTCCCCTTCTTTCTTCCCTTTTGCTCATCTAAGCTAGGGTATCTTTATATTCCCAACCCTGGGCCCACTTTGATTTAGAGAATAAGAAATAAGGCCTCTTTTGACGAAGCCTGATGTTTGTGTGTATGTGCATACAAAGTTATTTTCACTGCCATCAGATATTCTAATGCAATTTACAACAACTTATCTATTTTCTGTTGGTGGACATTTTTTTGACTATTCCAAACAATGCTACCAAGAACATTTTAGCATATGCCTCCTGGGACACATGTGCATGAGTGTCCCTAATGTAGCATACATTAAGAAGCAGATTGTTGGTCTAAGTAAATTAACTGCTTGTCTACCTGTTTTCTGTTGCTTAAACAGATGGACTGGATAATCATGTTCTGCTGGAGAATGATTTGTCTCTGTTAAGGGAGGGACATCTCCTGATCTCTTTCAGAACTTTTAGTTAAGTGAGTGGTATGATTATCAGCGTTTATATTTCAAAGAAGCAGTATAGACACATGATTTTAGCACACTGCTAGGAAGCAGCAGATGGTTGAGAGCCTAGAAGTCTCCATTCAGTCTACACTGTAAGCTAAAGCCAGACTGAAAGCACAGCAGAGACTCTGATTCCATCTGTAGTCTTCTGACATCCTAATTTCACTTGACTATCTAAATAAAAAATGAGGTTAGCAAATGGCAGGATGAGCAATATCAAATATATATTGCAATAGGAGCCACAACTGCTTGCAGTTGATGCACTAAACAAGAAGCAGGAAGCAGAAGATTCTGCCCTTTAATTATCTTTTGGAGATTTTCTGCAAGAATAGGTAATGCTTATCAGGTGATAATTAGCTTTCTTGACCTACTTTCCTTACCATTTTAAAACTTAAATACTGTGCTCACTTTCCAAACAATCTCACTGCTCTCTGCTAATGCAAGATAAAGAAATAAAATAAGACCATTTAGATGGTAGGAATGCAAAGATTCTAACTACTCATCATTAGCTATGAACTCTTTCCAGAAAAATCTTCCCACTCTCCAGTTCTCCCCAAATTCCATTCTCTGGCTCTCAAACTCAAGGCAGCCTCATCACAAAGTCAGACCATCTCAATTACCCTCAGTAAAAATTATTTTTACAATGTTTCTCTTCATTATTTCAGAGTTGAGGACAACCACTTACTAATAATTGAGCTATCACAAATAATTTATATAATACTTCATTATTTCATGAGTGGTAATTGATTTTAAAACTAGCGTAAAAGCCTGTGAGACCTAAATTGTACTTTACAGAAAAAAACTGTAACACCATAAGCCCTAATGAGACAAAATAATTAAAGGAGGGCTGGCAAATACAGTAATTATTAACTCCTTTTGAACTGCAATGTCCAATACACTAGCCACTAGCCACATGTCACTATTAAGCAAATGAAATATGGCTAGCTTGAATTGAAATGTTTAGAAATTGAAATAAAAACAGAAAATGAAATGAAATAGAAAAAAATATTTAAAAACTGAAATGTTTAGAAGATTTTAGTACAAAAAAAAGAATGCAAACTATCTCATCAATCATCTTTATATCAAGAGTATGTTCAAGTGTTTTATATACATAAAGTGGATTAAATAAAAATATAGTATTAAAATTAATTTTACTTATGTGGTATGGATGGACCTAGAGTCTGTCACACAGAGTGAAGTAACTCACAAAGAGAAAAAGAAGTATCATATATTAACGAATATATATGGAATTTAGAAAAATGGTACCAATGAACCTATTTGCAGGGTAGAAACTGAGATGCAGACTTAGAGAGAGGACCTGAGGACACAGTGGGGAGGGGAGAGTGGGACGAAGTGGGAGGTTAGGATTGACATACATACACTACCATGTGGAAAACATAGCTAGTGGGAAGTTGCTATATAGTACACGGATCTCAGCTCAGTGCTGTGATGACCTAAAGAAGTGGGATGGAGCGGGTGGGAGGGAGGCTCAAGAGAGAAGGGATATATGTATACATATACCTGATTCACTCTGCACAGCAGAAACTAACACAATGTTGTAAAATAATTATACTCCAAAAAAAGAAAAACAAAGAATTAATTAAAGCCTATAAAGCGTTTCAAAGGCCAAAGATGAAAGACATCATACTAAGTACAAAGCCTCATTATGGGCCCTGCAGTTGATGGAATACAAAAACTCATTTATGGTTGGCAAAATTCTAAAACAGCTAAATTTTCAAATAATTCTCAAATAAAGACACAAGAAAAAAAATAACTTGTCTCTTTTTTTAATGTGGCTACTAGAAAATTTAAAAATACATATATGACCTATATTTGAGGCTCACATTATATTTCTACTGAATAGCACTGCTCTAGACCTCAACTAAGCTTATCACTCTATTGAGTCAGGTTTCTAAAAAGTTGAATTCCTGGACTGTACTACTCTGACTTCCTATAGAAATGCCTTTACTAAAGATTAACATAGCTCCCTGCTCTTATATTAATAATGTACTTAATACTGATTTTTCTTTTTTTTTTTTAATTTTATTTTATTTTTAAACTTTACATAATTGTATTAGTTTTGCCTAATATCAAAATGAATCCGCCACAGGTATACATGTGTTCCCCATCCTAAACCCTACTCCCTCCTCCCTCCCCATACCATCCCTCTGGGTCATCCCACTGCACTAGCCCCAAGCATCCAGTATCGTGCATCGAACCTGGACTGGTTTCTCATTTCATACATGATATTTTACATGTTTCAAAGACTATTAAAAGTGGAAGCAATCCAAGTGTATATCAATGGATGAACAGATAAACAAAATGTGGTATATACACAGAATGGACTATTATACAGCCTTAAAAAGAAAAATATTCTGAACATGATACAAATATAAACCCTGAAGAACAAGAATAATTTATTAAATTATGAAGTGAAATAAGTCAGTCACAAGAGGAAAAATGTTGTATAATTCTATCTAAATAAAGTACTCAGAGCAGTTAAGCTCACAGAGACAAAAAATAAAATGGTAGCTGTCAGCAGCTAAGGCAGGTGGGAAAGGGAAATTATCATTTAATGGGTATAGAGTTTCAGTTTTGTAACATGAAAAAAGTTCTCCTGACAGGCACTGGAGATGTTTGCAAAACAGTGTGAATGTATTTAATGCCACTGACTTGTACACTTAAAAATAATTAAAACAGTAAGCTTTGTGATATGTATATTTTACTTCAATCTTTCTAAAAGGTTATTATCTGCACATATCTACCTGTAAATCTGCTATACAGAACAATATCTTGCTGCTGCTGCTAAGTCGCTTCAGTCGTGTCCGACTCTGTGCAACCCCATAGACGGCAGCCCACCAGGCTCCCCCGTCCCTGGGATTCTCCAGGCAAGAACACTGGAGTGGGTTACCATTTCCTTCTCCAATGCATGAAAGTGGAAAGTGAAAGTGAAGT
The DNA here is from genome assembly GCF_029378745.1 of Bos indicus. NCBI lineage: Eukaryota > Metazoa > Chordata > Mammalia > Artiodactyla > Bovidae > Bos > Bos indicus. The sequence goes on from NC_091761.1 coordinate 65,330,008, forward strand.
CGCTCAATCATGTCCGACTCTGTGTCACCCTGTAGACGGCAGCCCACCAGGCTCCTCTGTCCATGGGATTTTCCAGGCAAAAGTCTGGAGTGGGGTCCTATTGCCTTCTCGAACAATGTCTTACTGCCTATGAAATTTATTCTCTCAGTTTTGAGTTGGGAAAAGTTAACTTTATCAATAAAGAGAAGTACTTCTTTTTAATAGACAACAAGCTACGTAAATCAGAAAGGTCTCCACCTTTCCTTCCTGTCAAACTGCCTAGAGATAAATTGTGTGCTTTCTTTTAGTGGAAGTTCCTGACATAATCAACGCATTCCACAGTCAGTTTGCCCCCTATACAGACATTATATGTTTAATCTGGTTCTTATCTCTCGCCTCCTTTTAAACTTTTACTATATAGATTCTTTGCGTTTCACCTCATGTCTCCTTTAAAAGTTAAAGAGATAAAATTAATTAATTTTAGTCTTGCTTTACACATTTAAAACAAGGTAATGGAAATCATAATAGCATAATCTAAATACATGAGCCTTTAAATTAACCTTATTACATATGTAGTTACCATATTACAACTCCCAAAGATTCTTTGATTTTCATTCCTGAATATATTAATCAAGGTATCACTAAAACAGAGGTTATTCAGGCAGAGGATGGTGAAAAATTGGCTATGCCGTATATATGAAGCAAAACTGTAATGTAAAAAAAAAAATCTAATAATCAGGCTAATAATATTGACATTAGCACTGCATCATTACCTAATTTTTTTAAGTGCTCAGTATATATTTAAATCCTAAAGGTTCATACAAAACAACCTTGGAATAGGTTGAGTATTAAAATTCATTTTTAAATTGTAAATCAGAGTTTTTACTTACTCAGACAAGTTGTCTAATCCAAGATTAGCCTAAAATAATATTTTATTTGCTAAATGAATTTTTTATGTGAAACACTAAGCATATTTTTTGGTTTCTAAATCAAAATAATTGAGAAGCTATAATAAAATATTCTGAAAAAATGTTTACTATAAATACTAGTAATATTTTGACCACATTTATATGGCTTCCCAGGTGACACTAGTGGTAAAGAACCTGCCTGTCAATGCGGTAGATATAAAAGACCCGGGTTCAATCCTGGGTTGGGAAGATCCCCTGGAGGAGGAAATAGCAACCCACTCCAGTATTCTTGCCTGGAGAATCCCATGGACAGAGGAGCCTGGTGGGCTATAGTCCATAAGTTCGCAAAGAATCAGACACAACTGACATGACAGCACACATACGAATTTTAAGTAAAACTACAAAAGCAATTATTTGAAGAAATCAATGCAGTCAATGCAAACTCTTATCTGTATATTTACTAGCATTTGTATTAATATATATCATAGTATAAAATAACTATTTATTATCCAAATTCTAAATATATATGAGTAGTTGTAGTGTACAGTATTTATTACATTCTTTCACATATGACTAGTAATTATTAACTTTAATACTCTAATTTCCCTCTGATGACAGATAACAGAGTTTAGAGTCATGATTAAGCAACCTAAATTGTCTTACACTTCCATAGTATATTGTTGGTATGTATACTGTCTTAAAATTCAAATTCCAAACATATAATAAAGAGAAGACTTACCACAAAGCAAAAAAAAAAGCTAATTTTTGCTACTTGAGTTGCCGTAAGTTTCCCCACAGTTTTGAGTAAGGATTCTTGTTCTTTCACAGTAGGATATGACATGCGAGACAACTTAGCTTCCAATGCATGGCTTGATGGAAGTTGTCGAATCTCCATAATATTACTAAATCTTACACGAGACTTTTTGGGAACTTAAAAGGAAAAATATAGTACAAAATCATTAAACATTTCCCCTCACACCCAACAAAAGTTAAAAGTTTTAATATAATGATAAATGCATATAATTTATCTATGATCATGTTTGAATAGTCAAAAAAAAAAACAGTTACATTATTATATGGGACAGCTCTGCTTATGGAAAAGAGTTTGCAAGAAAAAATGTTTCCATTTATGAAACATTTTGATGATTTTAAAATGAGACCAATATTCAAATAAAGTTTCTTCAACTGTATACATGCACAACTGCCTGATTCAGGATATAGTATGAATATTATTTTAGCATTTATATTGTTCAGTCACAAAGTCATGTCCAATTCTGTGCAACCCCATGGACTGCAGCATGCCAGGCCTGCCTGTTCCTCACCATCTCCCAGAGTTTGCTCAAGTTCATGTCCAGTGAATCGGTGATGCCATCCAACCATCTTGTCCTCTGTGGCCCTCTCCTCCTGCCTTCAACCTTGCCCAGCATCAAGGTCTTTTCCAATGAGTTGGTTCTTCACATCAGGTGGCCAGAGTATTGGAGTTTCAGCTTCATCATCAGTCCTTCCAATGAATACTCAGGACTGATTCCCTTTAGGATTAACTGGTTTGATCTCCTTGCAGTCCAAAGGATTCTCAAGAGTCTTCTCCAACACCACAGTTCAAAAGCTTCAATTCTTTCACACGCAGCCTTCTTTTTGGCCCAACTCTCACATCCATACATGACTACTGGAAAAAACATAGCTTTGACTAGGACCTTTGTCAGTAAAGTAATGAGTTTAGAGCTCAAAAAAAAAGGAAATCTGTCACTGCTTCCATCTTTTCCCCTTCTATTTGCCATGAAGTGATGGGACAAGATGCCATGATCTTAACATTTTTAATACTGAGTTTTAAACCAGCTTTTTCACTCTCCTCTTTCACCCTCACCAAGAGGTTCTTCAGTTCCTCTTCGCTTTCTGCCATTGGAGTGGTATCATCTGCATATCTGAGTTTGTTATTTCTCCCAGCAATCTTGATTTCAGCTTGTAACTCATCCAGCCCGGCATTTATAGTAAAAGCTTATTTGGATTTTTTCTCATAGATATTCAATTTATGAGAATTATTTTCCTAGTCAAGCATGCAGAACATTCTTCTACAGTTCCACTACTTGCAAGAGAATATCATAGATAAGTTCTTCACTTTACACTGAAGCTGGCTTTCCTTATCACATTCACAACTGGCAAAACTCCTGAAATTCGCTATCAACGTCTTTGATGGCCTGGTTGCAGAAAACATTGTTGATTAAAAAATGAATCTATGTTTACAGTAACACCATAGAGATTTCTGGTATTTGGAAGCTATTTCCATTGAATTAATGAAAACTTCCAGTCAAACTACCAGACAACTACAGGTTGAACCAATACCACATGGAATAGGCAACCCACAGAACCACTTAATTTTGGAATGGCTTGAATGAAAAGCTAAAATTTTCATCCATTTCTAAGTCATGAAATTCTAAGTTTTGCTTACTTTTTTCAGTATCAATGTTTGTGTTCTCAGGTTTTTCACTTGGAAGATCATGAAATTTCACAGGAACATATAGAGGCTCACTCTGGAATGCAGCAAAAACAGAAACAAATATAAACAGCAAGTATAATATCTGATACACTGGCTAAATTTAAGTGAATGGTTTATAGACACAGATACCACCCAAAAGAGAGCCTTTCACCACCATGCTTATACAGCATAATTTTCCCAAAATGCATTTTCAAGACTTAAAAAGGAAACTCAAATGATCCACTCAGGTACAAAGACAGAAAGAATAAGTTTAAAGTTTAGAAATGTAATCGAACAGCACTGGCACATTATGATATTTAACATTTAAAAATCATAAAAACAGACCTCTCTCAGCTAATAGATTATCTCCCATTCCTTTTCATTCATTCTTTTAAGATATATATATTGAGTGTCTACTATGTCAGGTACTGTTCTAGGTCCTGGGGATGTAACAGTGAATAGAAACAAAATCTCTGTTCTCAATGATCAGTCAGTCTAATGGGGAAGGCAGACAATGAACAAATAATCACATGTATAATATGTATACAAATTTGCCAAATTGCTTCCCCTTACTACTTGAGTCACCTAAAACCAAAAATTCCTAAAAATCTGAACTAGATTAACAGATAGAAAAATAGCTTCCTCTTATCAGTTCTTACTTCTCATGTCCAGAGCAGGTAAACTTACATTTCTCATTAGTCCTCACAACAACTTTATAAAATGGAATTTTAAAGGAACTTTTCTAGAAGTTGAGATATAAAATAACTGAGTGGTAGACAACAGAATTAAATTCAGGTTTGTCTAACCATGCTCTAAAGATCTACATTTTTCAGTTCAGTTCAATTCAGTCGCTCAGTCGTATCCGACTCATTGCGACCCCATGAATTGCAGCAGGCCAGGCCTCCCTGTCCATCACCAACTCCCAGAGTTCACCCAAACTCATGTCCATTGAGTCGGTGATGCCATCCAACCATCTCATCCTCTGTCGTCCCCTTCTGCTCCTGCCCCCAATACCTCCCAGCATCAGGGTCTTTTCCAATGAGTCAGCTCTTCGCATCAGGTGGCCAAAGGATTGGAGTCTCAGCTTCAACATCAGTCCTTCCAATGAACACCCAGGACTGATCTCCTTTAGGATGGACTGGTTGGATCTCCTTGCAGTCCAAGGGACTCTCAAGAGTCCTCTCCAACACCACAGTTCAAAAGCATCAATTCTTCAGCACTCAGCTTTCTTTCTACATTTTAAGTGGTTCTAAACACCTCAACTGTTTTTGCAAATGTTTCTCAGATGATCTGTATTCAAGGTACAATTCTCCAAAGACAGTTTCTTAAATCAACATAAAATATTTTTTTTTTTTATTTAACTCCTGATACAGATTCTGTCAATTAAAACTATTCAGTAAATGAAGAGATAACAGGATTTGGAAATAGAGTCTCTTTGTTGCATTACAGCATTTGACCTAAAACAATTTGACATGTACATCTTACAGATAACAGCAAAACTTAGCAAAATAGTAGGGCTTCCCAGGTGGCACAGTGGTAAAGAATTCATCTGCAATATTGCAATGCAAGAGACGCAAGAGACGGGGTTTGATCCCTTGGTCGGGAAGACCAATTCACTCCAGTATTCTTGCCTGGAAAATCCCATGGACAGAGGAGCCTGGAGGGCTCTACAATTCATGGGTCCTATAGTTCATGGGGTCCCAAGAGTCAGATGTGACTGAGCACAGCACAGCAGCAGTAGAAGAGTAGGTTGCCATTTCAACTCTTGTCTTCTACACTGACAGAGACAACTGATACTAGTCTTGTGTTTTCTTCCCCTAGTTTTCTTTTTGCTGTTATTTTGTGTTTTGTTTTGTTTTTTGCTGCGCTGCACAGCTTTGTGATATCTTAGTTCCCTGATCATGGATCAAACACATACCCTCAGTAAGTAAAAGCACAGGATCCTAACCACTCGACCATCAGGGAATTCCCAATGACTAGTCTTGTTGACACTAAAGATCCGAGAGAGAAAAGACATGACACTTTCTCTAAGTTTAACAAAGCCTACACTGTGCCGAATAACCTATCTTGCAAGCAACCGTAGTTCTAAGAGCCAGATGAACTAAAAAACAGTCAATAAGGTCACCTATAGTGCTTCATTAATTGGTACTAAATTTTAGAGTAACTTTAAAATCTTTCTCAAATAGAATACCACACTTGGAATGATACATTTTAAATACATAACTTAGTAATGATCTAAAAAGAGTATTCTTACATACTGTCTCCAACAAGATTAAATAGAGTGACTATGTTAATTCCTTTGTAAGCTTGTTTATTATCTGTCTCTCTTCCTTCCTCAAACACACACTGGAGCATAAGCTATATTTCAAGAGTCTAGAAGAAGTATTTAATATATTAAGTGCTCTTAAAAATTTGTGAAATGAATACACAATCTGCTTATAGAGTCTGTTTCAAGTAAATGCATTTGCTTCTAAGTGATAAAATATAACAAACATGATGTGACAAAGCTGGTAAGAAACAAAGGACTTCCTTTTCTCTTTTCACTCTTTAACTAATTTCCTCTTCCCTTCTCCCCTTAGAGGTGGCTGAATTGCTTGCTTCTAGGCCCCAGGTACCGCTAAGGAAAGAAAGTACCAAAAAAAAAAAAAAAAAAAAGAAAGTACCAAATTACAACTCTTGTGGAGAGCACCTAACATGGAGATACAACTATCTTAACATAGCTGTGGTGCTATCAAAGTTATTTCAGTCCTTCCCACCACGGTCAACTCCACCCAGTCTCTCCCTGACGAGAAAAGAAACACTTACCAAAGAACTATTCATAGTTGTATCTGTTGTGCAAGCAGCAAAGTACCCTTCAGCATCTGCAAACTACAAATTATGAGACATAAAATTCGATTAAACTCATGTTACAAACTAGAACTGATGTGAGTCACAGCTCAAATCAGTAAGGAAGAGTCAATGTAGAAAAATGGACAAGATATGGACAACTCACAGAAAAATTCTACTATGCAACAAATACATGAAAAAAGTAACCAAAAACACGCAAATTAAACAAGATACCACTGCCTACCTACCCTACTGGCAAATGATTAGGGTTCTGCTGACAGTTCAATCTTACACACTGCTAACAGACATCAATCAGGTGAAACTACTACAGATGCTAATTTAGTGAAAGGAATCAAAAGCCATAAAATGACACTGGTGTTTTACCCAGCAATTATGCTTTTAGGAATTCAGCCTAACTAAATAACTACATATGAATACAAAGGCATTCCTATTTATTCACAACAAAAGAGAAGGTGAAAACACTCTAAAAATTGTTAGTTAAATAAAATAGGAAACAATGATAACAAATGTTTATTTGTCTGGAAAAATATTCACGATATGGTAAATGAAAAATCAAGTCAGGTTAGAAAGCAATATATATAGACCAAACCTATTTCTGCTATAAATCTTTTTTAATATATATACATATAAATAGATATCTACGGATAGTATCAAATATTTATAGTGGTCTTAGAATGGTAAGAGTACGAATAGATTATTCTTATTCTTCCTGTTAACATAATTTGTCTCCAACAATGAACTTTACTGCAATTAAAAAATACTTAACACTGAAAAATGTTCCAACAATGTTAAGTTTCATAAAAAGTTGTTTGTGATATACTATCAAGCACAAAAAGCAAGTAATAAAACAGGATGTAACAGAATAATTTCATTCTTATAAAAAGTGAAACAAAAATACACACATGTAAAAGAATGGTAGTACATATGCCAAAATAGTGTTAGAGATTATTCCTTGAATGGTAGAATTTATTATTTTCTTTGTTTTGTTCCTCTATATCTTTAAAATTTTCAACAATGTACATGTATTAATACACATGTAACATATTCCTACATGTAATACTACAATGAATGTGCATTTCTATAATGCATACATCTTAACTTTTACAAAGTAAAAACTACTCATATTCATAATTTTGGTAAGTTTTTGTGCACAGGAGTATAATTTCCAGTCTTTACCTCAAAAATTACTGAAAAGCCCGATAAAAATCTAAAAACTTCATTTCTCAGGCATGCATTCATTAGCTAAGACAAGAAATAATATTGTTTTAATTCACAAAAAGTAGTACACATAAAAGAAAAGGATTTATGGAAACAGAAAATAAAACATAGGTTACCAGAAGCTGGGGGAAGGAAAGAATGGGCATTCAAGCAGAGTTTCTGCTTGGGATGACAAAAAAGTTCTGGAGATGGATAGTGGTAATGGTTATACAGAAAAACAAATGTACTTAATTCCACTGAACTACACATTTTAAAATGGTTAAAATAGTAAATTTTATGTTATATATATTTGAATACAATAAAAATAGGGTAAAAGAAAAAAATGATTAAAATGGTAAATATGATGTTATGTATATGTTACCAAAATTTTAAAAAGAAAGAGAGGGATAGAGAATCTAAAAACAAAAGAAAAAGAAAAGAATTAATGTAAGAGATAGTTTTATATTCTTTATTATCAAAAATTGAGTTTCCACTACAAGGAAGATATATCACTATATAAACTGTCATTTTTTCCCAACACTTAAAAAGAAGCATGTATGTCACATTAATGAAAGAATATAATTTGATTAGCCAAACATCTGAAAAATGCTCTGAAATATGTTATTTTCATTTTAACATACAAACTTTGAATTATTTTCTTCTATAATCAACTAATTAGATGATATTCATCTGGTCTGCAAATGACCAAAACTCTAGATACTTTTCTTATCCCTTCTCTTCCATTATTTTCTCCACATGTTCTGAACTGAACTGAAATAATATTTAACAACTCAGAGGATATCACAAGGTAAGCGAAAGAAACTGATTATGTACCTTTGATCTTTCACAAAATATTCTGATGCCAAGCTGATTAGAAAAAATTTTAAAGTATCAACAAAAGTAGGTTTTTCATATATCATACTATTTTCATTCATTTAACTGAACAACTTAAAATCTGACATCTTTCAAGAAACTGGTACTTTGAAAAATTGAAAACCCCTCTCCAACAAACACTTGAAATTTAAAACTTACAAAAGTAGCATGCTTTCCTCGAAATCCTCTTGTGCACTGTTGTCTCCAAGGCTTCCAAACTATAAAGCCCAAAAGGTACAGAACGAACATAGACGTTTTTGCAAAGGTGCTGAAGAATGGTTTGTTGTACTGAGTAAAAACATACTGTGGAGGAAAACAGTTACACAAACTGAGACAAACCTCATTACTCATTTCCAATAAAATAAGATTATTACATGATTTTTAACTCTTTGGAAAGATTTTTAACTTTTGGAAAGATCAAAAGAGACTACAAAAATATTTTTAATTCATTTCTGAATATTGTCTTTTTCTTATATGCCAAGCATAATATTTCTAAACAACTTGCAAAAAAAAGTTTTTAGTTTGCACTGAAAACCTACTATGCAACAGTATCTATATTAGGGACTAAGGCAAAGTAAGACAGGCTTTCCTGAGAGGAGATAAAAAGATCCAGATTTTATATATAGATAGATATAGATAAGAAGAATACACAGTGTAATATGCTAATACCATGACAGTGGGGTACAGGGTACCAAGGGAATACCAAAGAAAGATCATTCTGAAGGTTACAGAAATTTTCCAAAAGAAGCTATTCTTGATCCATATCTGAAAGGCTAAATAATAGCCCAAACAGAGGAAATAGCACAAAGAAAGCCAATGAAAAAGTATGGGCTATTAAGAAAACTGCATGAAGTTTAAAATTATTAGGAAGTTATAAAAAAAAAAACCCTGCAATTATCATTTTTGTTTGATTTTTTTAAAAGTATAGTTGATTTACAATGCTGTCTTAGTTTCAGGTGTACAGCAAGACGATTCAGTTGTGTGTGTGTGTGTGTGTGTGTGTGTGTGTGTGTGTGTGTGTGTGTGTGTGTGTGTGTGTGTGTCTATGTATAAACTACCTATTTTTTCAGATTCTTTTCCATTTTAAGTTATTACATGGTATTGAATATAGTTCCCTGCACTACATAGGATATCCTTGTTATCATCATTTAAATTGAAAATATCAGCAAGAACTCATAATTTTTATTTCAAAAAAAAAATCTTAAAGACAATCTCTTTAACAAGTGGTGCTAGGAAAACGGGTCAACCACTTGTAAAAGAATGAAACTAGAACACTTTCTAACACCATACACAAAAATAAACTCAAAATGGAGTAAAGATCTAAACATAAGACCAGAAACTATAAAACTCCTAGAGGAAAACATAGACAAAACACTCTCCAACATACATCACAGCAGGATCCCCTATGACCCACCTCCCAGAATATTGGAAATAAAAGCAAAAATAAACAAATGGGACCTAATTAAACTTAAAAGCTTCTCCACAACAAAGGAAACTATAAGCAAGGAGAAAAGACAGCCTTCAGACTGGGAGAAAATAATAGCAAATGAAGCAACTGACAAACAACTTTTCTCAAAAATATACAAGCAACTCCTGCAGCTCAATTCCAGAAAAATAAATGACCCAATCAAAAAATGGGCCAAAGAACTAAATAGACATTTCTCCAAAGAAGACATACAGATGGCTAACAAACACATGAAAAGATGCTCAACATCACTCATTATCAGAGAAATGCAAATCAAAACCACAATGAGGTACCATTTCACGCCAGTCAGAATGGCTGCAATCCAAAAGTCTACAAGCAATAAATGCTGGAGAGGGTGTGGAGAAAAGGGAACCCTCTTACACTGTTGGTGGGAATGCAAACTAGTATGGCCACTATGGAAAACAGTGTGGAGATTCCTTAAAAAACCGGAAATAGAACTGCCTTATGACCGAACAATCCCACTGCTGGGCATACACACTGAGGAAACCAGAAGGGAAAGAGACACGTGTACCCCACTGTTCATCGCAGCACTGTTTATAATAGCCAGGACATGGAAGCAACCTAGATATCCATCAGCAGATGAATGGATAAGAAAGCTGTGGTACATATACACAATGGAGTATTAGTCAGCCATTAAAAAGAATACATTTGAATCAGTTCTAATGAGGTGGATGAAACTGGAGCTGATTATACAGAGTGAAGTAAGCCAGAAAGAAAAACACCAATACAGTATACTAATGCATATATATGGAATTTAGAAAGATGGTAACAATAACCCTGTATACAAGACAGCAAAAGAGACACTGATGTATAGAAGTCTTTTGGACTCTGTGGGAGAGGGAGAGGGTGGGATGATTTGGGAGAATGGCACTGAAACATGTATAATATCATATATGAAACAAGTCACCAGTCCAGGTTCGATGCATGATACTGGATGCTTGGGGCTGGTGCACTGGGACGACCCAGAGGGATGGTACGGGGAGGGAGGAGGGAGGAGGGTTCAGGATGGTGAACACATGTATACCTGTGGCGGATTCATGCTGGTATATGGCAAAACCAATACAATATTGTAAAGTTAAAAAATAAAACAAAGGAATAAAAACAAATGGACAAAAAAAAATCCTAGTTATGTGCATTGAAAGCCCTAGAAAAAAATAACCCATAAGGAATGAGCACCACAAGAATCCAGATGATAATCTGCACCACTTTGAAAACAAAAAAACCATTGATCCTTGAAGAAAGGGTCAAATCCAAGGCAGGAATGTATGACATAAGTCTAGGACATTTTGTGTCAAAAGGCAAACAGGATGGGGTCCTACTGAAAAAAGACACTAGAGACAATTTAAAGGTGCTCTCACTGGCCAAAGATAGGGCAGTTTAAGCATCAAAGGGATAATAAGCACAATCCTATTTCTTTTTTAAAATTTAAATTTATTTATTTTTAATTGGAGGATAATTGCTTTACAATATTGTAATGGTTTCTGCCATATATTAACATGAATCAGCCATAGGTACATATGTATGTACCCACCCCCTTGAGCCTCCCTCCCACCTCTCACCCCATCCAATCCATTAAGTTGTCACAAAGCAGTGGATTTGAGCTCCCTGTGTCATATAGCAAATACAGCAAATTTCCATTGGCTATCTAATTTTACATAAAATAATTAATAACCACAATTGTTTAAAACACATCAAACATACAAAAATCCCTAAATGTATAATGATATACAAAAAATGCTCAATGATTATTTCTGGAAGTTGCTAGGTAACATTAATTTAAAATGAATAAAGAAAAGGAATAAAGATGTATCCAAACTTTCCCATATGAACCATGTTTCAGGATAACCAAACAGTAGTTGCAGAAAAGTTCTCCTTAAAGAATTTCAACTAATAAATGCAGAAGGAATGATCCTTAGAAAAATCAACATTTTATAACCTCTAGTGAAATACTCTCTCCAGTACTCTTGCCTGGAAAATCCCATGGACAGAGGAGCCTGGTAGGCAGTCCGTGGGGTCGCTAGGAGTCGGACACGACTGAGCGACCTCACTTTCACTTTCACGCACTGGAGAAGGAAATGGCAACCCACTCCAGTGTTCTTGCCTGGAGAATCCCAGGGACGGGGGAGCCCGGTGGGCTGCCATCTATGGGGTCACACAGGGTCAGATACGACTGAAGCAACTTAGCAGCAGTAGCAGCAGCAGCAGTGAAATACTCTATCTGGACAATAATCATATGGATATTCAACAACTACATAAAGACTGATGAGGAACTTACAGTGCTCAAATTGGCATCATTCAAAGTAAGACTTGTAGCCATTACCAGCCTCATGCTATGATGTCAAAGGAAGTAACCAACACAATAAATAAAAACTAAACTATTTGAAACTAAAATAAAATTTTAAAGATAAGCGTATTTCCCTATCAACATTAAACAGATTTCTTTGTAGTTAAACTACAGAATGCTAATCTTAAAAAAAAAAAAAAGTTTGTAGAAGAGTGAAAAATCAATGGCCTAATGTATTCCAGAGTCTAACTCCAAAAAGGCTAAAAATTTATTCATCAGATACAATGCCAATGTCAACTATTTACTTAGCTACCACGTGGGATGACCAGCAGTATCGCACTGCTTCCTTTGACATTTAAATTCATTTTATAAATGCTAGTCTTCCTTTTGCCTTAATATAGCAACATGTAAATTGAAACAGTAATTTCTGAAAATGAATTTTTGCAGGGATCGTTAACTAAAGTGAATTAAGTACCTATACAAGTTGAAAGAAAAACTAGCTTGTGAACTCAAAATACCACATTACTACCAACAGGTCATCAATAAAAACAAAATAAAATTTAATTAAAGGCAATCACCCTATACATGTATTTCACAAGAACGTTTAAATCAGCAAACACATAAATGTCCATGCACCAATGTATGTGTACAATAGTGACCATACATGAAAACTCGGATCACTGTCAATCATTTGTCCAAAAGTATTTTCACTTTCTACTAAATGGTGACTCCTGTATGGCTGTTCCACTAGAAAACAGTATTTATAAAAAAAGAAATAAATTTAGAGAAAAAAAAAAAAACACCAAAAACCCACAAATATTAAGAAAATAGGCATGTATCTCATTTTCTACATAACCTCCTTCTAGGGATTTAAGAAAACTGAATGAAACAATAAAAACAGTATCCTTTCAGCTTCAACTTGAATTGATACTCGTTCGTTATAAAAGAAAATTTAACAATATTCAAAATACCACTTAAGTGGGCATGAGAGACAGTAATGGCTAGAGATAAATATAACGATATTTCAATAACACAGCATCATTCCTAGATAAGGCTTACATACCGAAGTAAGTTCTGAGGATGCAACCCATATCACATCAACAAGTAGGAGAATAACAATCCCAAGAGCCATTCGCTTCCGCTGAGTGAAACCACTGCTCTGGGAATTCATTCGGTTCATGATAAACACACACACCATTTGCAGTCTGTTTTTAGAAAAACACAGATTACATTAGAAAGGATCTTTAAAAAATAACCATATAAAAATGAGAATATAAGTACAACAGAAGTATGACATTTGTTAAGCTAATGTTCAAAGTCACACAGTTTTTGTTTTTTTAAAGTGTTGAATTTACCTTATTTTAAAGGCCTTTCTGAGATCTTGAAGAGCAATGCCTGAAAACTTAGAAGATCTGAGTCTAAACGGAGGTGAAGAACTCAGTGCACCTAAAAATCACCACAGAATAATGCTTGTGAAAACATCAACCACTCAAAATAAGACTCATAAGCTCTTTTTCACTCTTCACCTTTAAAATGAAAGCAAATGAAAGAATATCGAGTATGTGAAATATAACTGACATTTTTCTCTACACTTCTGTTATCTACTATACATTTCAAATTATACTCAAATACGATACAAAGAAAAAAAGCAAAATTCAACAATCAGCATATTTAAGAATACTTCACTAGTGAAGAACAGCTTCATAATAGTTTCATAAAGACAGAACTGGATTCGCCGCTCTTGCTACTCTCTTCAGAGGCACCCAACCCCCGGACAGTGTCTAGACACGCGCCTGTTTCTAAGTGTCTTCTCCGTCCCAGATCTTGAGTGGACTTGGCAGATTTGAGAGGAAGCGATTTGTTTTGTGTATTGAGGGCACGTTTCCAAGCACCTCACATGGTCAAGGGAAAGGATCCTCCACGCTTCCCCCACCCACCCTTCAGTGTGTCTACTATTTCGATCCGAAATAGTCATTCAGGAGGTGGGTGGGGAAACAGCTGTTCAAGGGAATCTTCCTTTTTTCGAGGAGGGAAAAAAAGAAAGTTAAGGCAGTGACGTCTCCCCGGAGAAAGAGATTAAAGCCCTGAGGCGGCGGCGCCGGGAAGCTTCCTCAACTACCAGAGTCTAGACTGGGCTCGCGCGCCCCTGTCAGCCTCCCCCTCAATAGGTCCCCAGACACTGTGGCCATTTCTGTCAGAGCACCTCGGCTGCTACCAGAGGCTCAAGAGTGGGGCTGTTCGGAGCCCTCGGTCCCCGGCTTCGGTTCCGAGTGATTTCGCGGCCATCCTGTGCCTACTTACCTGGCCTTCCTGCCCCGGGATGGTGTCGTGGCGGCACCATGAGCGGACCCGGCCCGGACCCGCCGCCGCCCAGGGCCACGGCCGCGGCCTCGGACTCACAGAGCTCTCGCACCGCCTGTCATTGCGCTGCGCGCAGGCCTAGCCCCTGAAGCCGCGGTGGGCCTCGGGGCGACACTGCCGACGCCAACCGGCTCCACTCGGTTCGGGAGGGCTGGGGGCGGGCGAAGGTAAGGAACCGCGCAGGCAGCGATGGCCGCGGAGGCCCTGAGCTGGACCCTGGCCCCGGCCCCGCCCCCGGCCGGCCAGCCTGCCAGCCCGGCCTGCGGCCCCGCCCCTCTCTCCGGCGCAAGGGCGGTGGCGCACGGGTTTCGTCACGACTGCGCGACTGCAGGCGGCAGGAGGGTGTACGTCTAGGTTGGTTTGTCTATTGACGGGCGCTGGGCACAGAGCGAGAAGACGCCGCTGGGACGGCAGAGAGGAGATGGGAAGAAGGGAAGCAGGGCGCGGTGGAATGAGAAGAGGGAAGAAGGCGTGGGTGGTTGAACTGGAGCGAAGGACGAGGGTGGTGCCTGAGCCTCCAGATGGTCCCGCACCAAAACAAGAGCTAACAACTGCATTTGTTACAAAATTCGGTCAGGAAACTCTCAGTAGTTCTTTCTCGAGAAGAGGACGGAAGAGCAGAATGGCCTGGGAGAACTTTTGCTCTTTGGAAACTTGTATGTAAAATAGATCCCAGGTTCGGGAATTAGAAGTTCTGTCAGTAAGGCCAAACTATTTCACCTCCCTGGCCCTCAGATTACTGAAAATTAGGCATAATAATAGTACCTGCCTCGTCTATTAATTTGTATATATGCTAGGATTACTTGAGCATACAAATGTGAAGGGTTTAGATAGTTCATACAGGTAGAACACAAATGTTAATAATTATTAAATTATACAGATTTTTTAAATTAGCTTTTGAATAGCCCATAAGAAAAAGCCTTGACCAGCGTCCTGATATGTATTTAGAAAACGAAAATGAGACCAGAAGTTTCTTCACTGGAGTTGTCTACTACCAGCGCATTTGTAACATCTTTATGAGGTGGTGTGAAGAAATTTAAGTTTTCTTTTGTAATCACAATGTAGTGCATTTCTTACCTTCTAAATTTCTCCTGTTTTATAGAAATTGAATATATTGAATTTGTTCCGTTAACTAGTAAAGCAATACCATTGAACATTTTTTGTTGACCCCGTCAATTTCTAATAAACTATCAGCATTAAGCTCCTCTAATAAATATTTAGAAAGGTATCATGCAGAATAAAAAAATCTTAACCATTTAAATTACTTAGGGGAAATTTGTTTGCAGACATTGATCAAATTATTCCAGTAGATGCTTTATTCTTGTTTCTTTAGAGTGGCAGACCCATAGTAGACTGAAAAAAAATAATAGCATTATGAATACCTTCCAGGATCTAAGAACCAGGAAAATTAGGTTGTACTTTTTTTTTTTTCTGTTTTGAGGTTTTTTTTTTAATTTTATTTTATTTTTAAACTTTACAATATTGTATTAGTTTTGCCAAATATCGAAATGAATCTGCCACAGGTATACATGTGTTCCCCATCCTGAACCCTCCTCCCTCCTCCCTCCCCATACCATCCCTCTGGGTCATCCCAGTGCACCAGCCCCAAGCATCCAGTATCGTGTCTGACCACTCTTTATTCTGTGATCTTGAGGACTATTATTCTCTCTACCTCAATTCATTAGAAATATGCTGATACTGTTACCTATTTCTTAAATAAATAATGCAAATGTAAGTACTTTGTAAATGTATATAAATTACCATTATTACCACTTATTTCCAGAGCATCTGTTAAAGGACAGTGCCTCTAGTCCTAGGTTAATCTTCCATTAACATGTTTTCCCAGCACACTCTGAGGAAAATTCCACTGGACTACTCTGAGTCAACAGACCCTGGTGTGATTTCTGTGGTGTGGCATTCTGAACTCAGGCATTTCTTTCTTGTGTCCCCACATCTTATCCAAGGCCAAGCCCTTAGTAACTTCGAAGTCTTAGAAAGCTGCTTTCTGGTATAACTTTCACTCTTATTTCTGTGATTAATTCTTAGATGTAAGAACTTTACATTTCCCTCCCTACAAAATCCCAACTGTCTACATTTTCAAATATAAATTCCACAAGAATTTTTGCCTTTATTATCCTCCACTATACCCTCAGCATCTAGACTAGGGCCCAACACAGAAGAGTGGTCAATGTCTTGAATGAACTGGAACATGTCGCTGTCTCTTGACATTTTAAAGCCTATTTTCTTCCTCATATCTTCATTTTTGTTGGTACCACTATTTTTGTAGTCTCACAGTCTTAAAAGATTGATTTTTCATTTTTATTAAATTCCTTTTTACTCTTCAAAGTTGATCACTCTTTAAGTCCTTTTGAAATCTCTCAGTAGTAGACCCTTAAAATTCATGTTATTAAGTCCGATATCTTAAAAAAAAGTTACCTGAAATACAGAGAATATAATTTCCTCAGTAATTACATGTGTCACAATATGAATATGAAGGTAAGATCATGTGTGAGTGTACAGGGCAGTCAGTAGTTCACTCCTGTACACCAGTATCAAAGATTACATTTCAAATTCAAGCCTTAGTAAAATCACAAATGGCTATGTCATGAGTCTTTGGAGCTTCCAGTTAATAGTTGAAACCACTTATAATAGTTCTGTGAATTCCAAGCTTGGAAATAAAGAACACTCAAATGAGAACAAGCAGAAAACATTTATTCAGAGCTTGCTATAGCAAGGCAGTCAGCCCACATCACTTGCATTTGGCAGAGATTCAAAGACGGGGAAGTGTAAAAGTTTTCCAGTAGAAACAGGGATAGGCTTCAGGTATACCCTGACGGTTGGCATGGGGAAACAAGGAAAGCTAACCAGAAACAAGGCATCCTTTGTGGTTGGAGGGATACATATTTACCTTGCTCTGGTTCTAAGTTGGAAACAAGACAGAAACTTAGGAAGCTGGCAGTTATTGATCAAGTGCTGACCAACAGTCTACTCTTGTCTCTTATATTTCATCATATTTTCTACTAGAATGCTGGGCACAAAAGCTCAATAAATAATTGATTTGATTTGTATCTAACACATGGTCTAATGGATTGGCGTTCACGATTTAGTTTTCATTACTGTACACAAGAGACTGCTTTTGAATTTGAATTACTGCATTTTACGGGGTAAGTCAGAACCTTGAGAGGTTCTGAGATTTAAATCTAAGGTCCTAAGGGTTTATTGTGTACAATCAAGTCCTACATTTTCAAGGGTTTACAGGCAGTTTGGAAGAGCAAAATATCAACAGAGAATTGAATAAAAGTTCTAAACACCCATAAAATAGGCATCTTAAGACAATGCTTGATTCATGGCCACTCATTGCCATGCCCTTGAGGGTATGGACCAGAGTTCTGCAGGCATAATCTCTTCAGGTAAATATAAAGAAAGCTTTAGAAAACAGGTGGATCTGAACTTCATTTTAATAATGGGTAGAATTTTGATGGGGATGGAATAGAGGAATTTTTTTTTTTCCTAAGAATAAAAGAATATGAGTGTAGGGGAGGAAAAGTTCTTTTTTCCTTTTACCCTCCTGGTTTTCCAGCTGGGGTCCTACAAAATTAGACTGACAAAAGCCACGTGAACAAGGGAAAAACAAGCAGTTTATTAACGCATAGCGGGCATATCACTGGGGAGGAATCTAAAAGAAGAGTAACTCAAATTGGTGGTCAGAAGGTGGGCTAATACAGCATCTTTAACAAAACAAGAATAATTCGTAGAGATGTGATAAAGAAAAAGAGTTTCAGACTTTCAGGAGTGGCAAACCATGGGAAGGTAAATATTAATATGTGGGGCTGCTAATAGAATAAGGTTTGTTTGTGCAGCTCCATCTTGGCTTTCTGTCATCTTCATGGCTGTAAAACTTCCCAAGGAGGGCTTCCCCCATTCCATCCCTGGTCTGGGAAGATCCCACGTGCTGTGGAGCAACTAAGTCTATGTGCCACAACTGCTGAGCTCGCACTCGAGCCCATGAGCCACAACTACTGAAGCCCGCATGCCCGGAGCCTGTGCTCCGCAACAAGAGAAACCACAACAATGAGAAGCCCGTGTACCTCAACTAGAAAGTAGCCCCCACTCGCTGCAGCTAGAGAAAGCCCTCTTGAGCAGCGATGAAGACCCACCGTAGCAAAAAAATTAATTTTTTTTTTTAAACTTACCAAGGAGAGGGAATGTATGTATGGCAGTCCTTTTCAGAAGTTTCTGCTTTTAGTCAGGAACTTAGTCCGCATCTATTGATTTTAATTTGCCTCCAACTTAAAATATTCCTTACTGCATGGCCACGGTACCCACTGGAGGATGGCGAACAGTGGCCAGTTGGAGGGTCTCTTAAGTATAATACTGTTCCACAATTAGACTGGTTTCGTAAGGAACAAGGGAAATGGGTAGAAGTAGCATATGTGTTGCCCTTTTTCTCTCTGCGAAATATGCCAGACTTATGTCCTAAGGATGTAGATTTGGGGGTGAAACCTTCAGCTCCCTCCTGTCCTCTTACTTTGCCCCCGTACCTGGGACTCCAAGCTGAGCAAACTGAAAGCCAGAGAACCCCCCTCAGAAGGGTTGCCTTGGTCTCAGTGGAAATCCAAACTGAGATTCAAACTGCCCACGTGGAGGTCCAAACAACTCCTGTCTCAGTACAACCTCAGACTACTCTGGTTTCAGTAGAAACTCAGACCATTGAAGTAAGAGCTGAGATGGAGGACAGGAGACAAAGAGAAGAAGAAAAACAGGTTTCTCCAATCTATCCCTGGGATCATATGCGCAGAGCAGCCAGAGACTGAGGAACAGCCACACAAGCTGTTGCCTCTTTATGAAACACCCACCCGGAGAAATAATCAGTCTGTGAGAGTTAATAAGCCTTTTTCTTATCAAGAAATACAAAGAATCAAGGAGGATCTGGGAGACTATTTAGAGGACCCAGAAAAATATATTAGAGCTTTTAAAGGTGTTACTCTGCTTTATGACCTCACTTGGAAGGATGTGATGTATATCTCGGGACAAACGCTGACTCCCGACTCAAAGACTCGAGTTTTGGGAAAAGCGGTTGCTTATGGAGATGAATGGAGAAGGCAATGGCACCCCACTCCAGTACTCTTGCCTGGAAAATCCCATGGGCGGAGGAGCCTGGTAGGCTGCAGTCCATGGGGTCGCTGAGGGCCGGACACGACTGAGAGACTTCACTTTCACTTAAAATATTACTTATGCCAAAGTGACGTAGTCTTGTTCTCAACATGAGCAAGAGAAAAAGACGTGTCCAGAGGCAACTTATAAAACACTTGGCAGGGAACTTGCATGGTGGGCCAGTGGCTAAGACTCTGCATTCACAATGCAGTGAACCAGTGAAGCTGCTCAGTCGTGTCTGATTCTTTGCAAGCCCATGGACTGTCATGTACCAGGCTCCTCCCTCCATAGAATTTTCCAGGCAAGAGTACTGGAGTGGGTTGCCATTTCCTTCTCCAGGGGATCTTCCTGACCCAGGGATCAAACCCAGGTCTCCCACATTACAGGCAGATGCTTTACCATCTGAGCCACCAGGGAAGCCCTTAACATATTCCTTATATCAAAGTGACATATTCTGGTCCTCAACATGAGCAAGAGAAAAAGACATGTCCAGAGGCAACTTATAAAACTTGGCTGGGAACTTGCCTGGTGGGCCAGTAGCTAAGACTCTGCACTCACAATGCAGGTGGCCCCAGTTTGATCTGTGGTAAGGGAACTTATGTGAAGAGTTGACTCATTGGAAAAGACTCTGATGCTGGGAGGGATTGGGGACAGGAGGAAAAGGGGACGACAGAGGATAAAATGGCTGGATGGCATCACCGACTCGATGGACGTGAGTTTGAGTGAGCTCCGGGAGTTGGTGATGGACAGGGAGGCCTGGTGTGTTGCAATTCATGGGGTCGCAAAGAGTCGGACACGACTGAGTGACTGAACTGAACTGAACTGAAGGGAACTAGATCCCACATGCCACAACTGCAAGTTCACATGTTGCAACTAAGGATCTCATGTGCCACAATTAAGACCTGGCGCACGCGCGCGCACACACACACACACACACACACACACACACCTGGCACAGCCAAATAAAAACTAAAACACTTGGCAGAACACAGCATGTATGTAGAGAAGCAATAGGAATTAAAATTTTGTCAAGGTTGCAGATATCATGGCAAGGTTCTACTAGCTGCAGAAACTAATTCAGAGAGTTTGGACTTTGAGAAACTAAGAGCTTTTAAATAAGAGAGCACTACATAAGACATCACACTTGAGGAAACCATGTTATAGACAAAACTGATTATCAAATTAAGGCAGGTATTTGCTAAGCTAGAAAATACTGAATCTAAACATATATGTCTAGTATCCTCTTAGCACTCTGCACCATGCCAGACACCAGATTGACACTGATGCTCTTTTTCTGAAAACGGTCTCACTTGAGTATGACTTCATTTTATATCTTACTGTTGAAGGCATACTTGGTAAGGATGTAGATAAGGAAATAAGGGCCCCGTCTGACTGGTGCTGAGGAATCTAATGTGGCACTGTGCATGCTCACCCTGTGCTTTCAGCCAGCTGATCAGCTTCCTGCCAACTGAGTCGCCCATGCCAGCAGGTTGTGGGTGTGGTTGTTAGTCACTCAGTCATGCCTGACTCTGTGACCCCATGGACTGTAGCCCACCAGGCTCCTTGGTCCGTGGAATTCCAAGAATACTGGAGTGGGTAGCCATTCCCTTCTCCAGGGGATCTTCCCAACTCAGAGATTGAACCTGAGTCTCCAGCACTGCAGGCAGATTCTTTACCGTCTGAGCCACCAGGGAAGCCTCAGCAGCAGGTTAGAGCATAGTAATGAGGAGCTCGTTGACAGCTGCATCCACTTCCCAACATGATCCTGACCTCCTCAGCTTTTCTCTCTTCTTCTCCCATTTTGGTCTTATGCTCTGATTCTGATACTTGATATCAACAACTTGATATCTGATACCACTCTACCAGTATAACCTTGGGTCTTTCTTATCATTTCACCGACACCTGCACTCCCATCTGCTGCCAGGCCATAAGCAAACCAAACAGCCTGTGCCTCACAGTACCTGGAACACTTTCACAGCCCATGTGGCCCCTGAATAGCCCAGGTTCTGTCAATGTTCAAATGAGAAAATTTATAAAAAGCAAACTAAGGCTGTGATATATATAATAGGTTCTTAGATGTGACTCTTTGTATTGTCTCCTGCTTTGAGCAGAGGCCCCAAAACACAGAATAAAAATAAGTAGCAGAGACAGTCATGTTCTAAGGTGAGATATTAGACTGCAAAGAGGGTGTCCTAACCCAGTTTTACTGTCAGCACACCGCTTGTATCCAGGCTGTATGTGTACACTATGAATCCATGAGAAGGATCTAAAGATGGGAAAATATGCATTTGTTTCAAGAGGTTTGCCACATGATCTGAATATTCCCATCAGCATCCCTGTATAGATTTGGGAGGTGTGTTTCTCCCCATCTCAAGAAAAGCAAGGGAGGAGGCAGGCACTTCAAGAGAGTATTCCAGAGTCTTGGCACACGTTCTCTTAATTTAAGGAACACAAAGTATGGTGCCAAAGTTCAGGGACAAGAGGATGTAACTAGGGCCTGTAGGAGCCTTGCTGCTTGGTCTGCAGGACAAGGAAAGAGAATTCTGATGGGAATGGCCTATATTTCCAGGCACAAAAATTAAGATGAACTTCTCCTGGGCCAAAAGTGGACCACATAGGAAGGAAACATACTGGGTTTCTTTTTCTTCTCTTTTTCTTTCAGTTTTATTGGCGTATAATTGACATATGACACTGTATAAGTTTAAGCATAATGATTTGATTTACATACATCATAAAATTATTACCACAATAAGTTTCGTGAACATCTGTTGTCTCACATAGAAAGAACATTAAAGAAACAGAAAAACAGTTTCTTCCTTGTGATGAGGACTAAGGATTTGCTCTCAACAATTTTCATATATAACATTCAGCCATGTTAATTGTATTTATCATGTTGTTACATCACATCCCTATTACTTATTTTTTTAATATATTATCAACAGCAGGAAATGAGTTTTTATTGCATACTGGGCTTCTTAAGGGTGACTCTACCAACTAGGTCTGCCTAGAGAGATGAGGTCTGTAACAAAGAATTACTTGGGGGGTTGGGGGAATTGTAAGCGGTCGTGTAAATGAAACAGGATTGTGCCTAGGGAACAAAAGGAAAATATTTCCCAGCAGAAGCATTCCATGAGATCAAGATCTGCATTTGGAGTATACCATGCCAGTGGTGTTCCAGTAAAGGTTTACCACCTGATCTCCAGGAAGAGTCCAGATTTGTAGCATTTCTGCCTTCCATGGTGTGATTGGTTGGCTCCTGTCTCCTGCCACAGTCAACTTATGTGGGAAAGTTGCATGGTAGGACACCATTATAAAGTGTCTTTACCATGCAGATACAGTAGATGTAAATAAACTCAAGACAAGAACAGAGATAAAGTGTGTGCTCAGTTGCTCAGTCATGTCCAGCTAGCTCTTTGTGACCACATGAACTGTAGCCTGCCAGGCTCCTCTGTCCATGGCATTGTCCAGGCAAGAATACTGGAGTGGGTTGCCAAGCCATCCTCCAAGGGATCTTCCTGACCTAAGGATTGAACTTGCATCTTCGGCATCGCAGGCAGACTCTTTATCACCAAGCCACTGGGGAAGCCCCAGACATAATAGAAAAATGTAATCAAGTAGCTAGGAGTTATTGCATATTATCCCTGATTTTTAAAAAATTATTTAACTGTAAGTATATATATATATATATAAATGGAGTAGGAAATGGCAATCCACTCTAGAATTCTTGACTGGAAAATCCCATGGACAGAGGAGCCTGACAGGCTACAGTCCATGGGGTCACAAAGAGTTGGACATGACTGAACGGCTAAGCACATTATGTATAATTTAGTTTTTTTAAAGTCTTTCATTTTATTTATTGTTGGCTGTGATGAGTCGTCAATGCTGAACACACGCTTTCTCTAGTTGCAGCAAGCAGGGATTACTCTCTAATTGTTGTGCAGAGGCTTCTCATTGTAGCAGCTTCAGTAGTTGTGGATTATAGTCTCTAGAGTGCAGGCTCAATAGCTGTGGTGCATGGGCTTAATTGCACCATGGCATGTGGAATCCTCCTGGACCAAGGATCTAACCCACGTCTCCTGCATTGGCAGGTGGATTCTTAACCACTGAAAAACCAGGGAAGTCCATAATTTAGTTTTTAATGATGACTGGATTTAACAACCATACAAAATTCCTAATAACTGAACAATTAGTGCTTGAGACATGACATAGGCAAACTTCAGCATGCGTCACTGTACTATTCTCAGAAGTCACAGATGTCATATTACAGCCAAGACCTTTTCTGTCCCTTCCCTGGTACCCTTGCTCTGCCTTATCCTTTATCCATGGAGGCTTCAGAAACAGGATAACAATATACAGCCTTGCTGTACTCCTTTCCCAATTTGGAACTGGTCAGTTATTCGAGATCATTCTATTGTTTTTGAGATTGCACCCAAGTACTGCATTGCAGGACTCTTTTGTTGACTATGAGGGCTATTCCATTTTTATTAAGGGATTCTTGCTCACAGTAGGATATAATGGTCATCTGAATTAAATTTGCCCGTTCCCATCCATTTTAGGTCACTGATACCTAAAATGTCAATGTTACACTCTTGCCATCTCCTGCTTGACCACATCCAGTTTACCTTGATTCATGTACCTAACATTCCAGGTTCATAGACAATATTGTTCTTTATAGCATTGGACTTTCACCACCAGATGCATCCACAACTGAGGGCTGTTTCTACTTTGGCCCAGCTGCCATTCTCTCTGGAGCTAATTGCTATTAGTAATATGCTCTTTTCCAGTAGCATATTGGACACCTTCTGACCTGAGGGCCTCATCTTCTGGTGTCATATCTTTTTGCCTTTTCATACTGTTCATGGAGTTCTTGCAGCAAGAATACTTAAGTGGTTTACCATTCCCTCCTCCAGTGGACTATGTTTTGTCAGAACTTTCCACCATGATCCATCCATCTTGGGTGGCCCTGCACAGCATGGCTCATTGCTTCATTCAGATACACAGGCCTCTTCACCATGACAAGGCTGTGATCCAAGAAGGGGTTTGATTTTTAAATTTTTAACATTTTTAAATATTTAAGAGTACCTTTTTATGCACAGAATATCCTTTAGAAAGTGTGCAATACAAGTATGTATAAATATATTATTTACTATACTAAATATTTTACACCATAAGTTTATAACACTATAATTCTTGGTAAGGAAGAAAATATTCTAGAATTATAATTTAAAACATATTGTAAGTCTGAAAAGATACTGTTTCCTACCACAGGTCCTCATATGGCCATTGATCAAAAATTATTTATTAATGCTCTCTTTTATGACCATTGCTAGACAATGTGGGGAATATATTCATTGACTCACAAATATTTATTGAGAGCCTGTTATATTCCACCCTCTATTCAAGACAATAGACTATCTGAAAATGACCTTAACTTCAAAGCACTGGAGACCTAACAGTAAATAAAATAAACCCCTGGGAACTTCCCTGGTAGTACAGTGGCTAGGACTCTGTGCTTACAACACCAAGGGCCCAAGTTCAGTCCCTGGTCAGAAAAGTAGATCCCACATGGCCCTACTAAGACCAGCACAGCCAAATCAGTCAAGCAATAAATAAATAAATATTTAAAAATAAATAAATAAAGCCCTTATATTCTGGAATTTATTTTCTAAAGGTGGGGAGTAGACAATAAATAAACAAAACCAAAAACAAGTAAACACAGACCGTGATAAGTGCTCTGAAGAAAATAAAGATGGAGATGTGATAGTAAGTAGAAGAGACCAGTTTCCAGTGGACCTGTTAGGGAAGGCCTGTCTAAAGAGGTGACTTGTGTTCAGAAGACTGAGATTGAACCATAAATGTGAATAGCTGTGGGGAGAGCAATCAATGGAGGAAATAACAGGTGGTTTAAGAAGTAAGACCAGGTGTGGCTGAGGCCTCAGTGGGCAAGATGAGGTATGCTGCTGCTGCTGCTGCTAAGTCGCTTCAGTCGTGTCTGACTCTGTGCGACCCCATAGACGGCAGCCCACCAGGCCCCTTCGTCCATGGGATTTTCCAGGCAAGAGTACTGGACCATTGCCTTCTCCCAAGAAGAGGTATAAGATGGGTTAACTGGTAAGCACTGGCCAACACAAAATTAAAAAAAAAAAAAAAAAACTCTGGCTGCCATATGAAGAATGAATAGGAGGGTGGATACAGGGAAAAGGGAGAAATTAAAAGATTATTTTCCGAGTTCTGAGGAAGATGACAGTCTTGGATTTGATAAGGAGTCCCTATGGCTCATCGGGTAAAGAATCCTCCTGCAATGCAGAGACACAGGAGACACGGTTTTGATCTCTGGGTCTGGAAGATCCCACGGAGGAGGAAGTGGCAACCCACTCCAGCATTCTTGCCTGGAAAACTTCCAGGTCACAAAGAGTCGGACACAACTGAGTGACTGAGGGCACACATACACAGCAACCAAGACATGCCTTGCAAGAGGTAGGGAATGTAAATCCTGTAGAAGATGTCCTTAATTTGCCTTCTAAAAGAATCTCTAGGTTGAAATTTTTTATGCACTGAGCAGTTTGCTTTCATGGATATTGTTAGGTTAGATTTTAAAAGTTAAACCTTGCAAAATCTAAATTACCCACAGTCCCGCTTCACCTTCCCAAGTCCTCTGTATTGTGATTTCCAGAATTGTTAATTGCAGTTCAGTTATGCATTAAGATATAAAATAGTTACTTTTAAAATCAAGAATTTGTGGGTGGTGAGAAGACCAGGCAGCCAAAATTCTCAGAAAATCCTCATCTTAGAATGACCTTAACTTCAGATTCTCCCCCTGCCAGGAATTTGCCTCATTAATGGCTCCTTGAAGCAGCTGTTGTCACTGAAATAGACTTTTGAGGTCATTAGGTATGAGAAGGACACATAAACTAGGAAAATTTGAAAAATGTGGTTAGCGTCCACTACATTTAGCATTAACATCTTAGCAAAGGTTAATTTTTTTCTTTTTTAGAGCAGTTTTATTTTCACAATCAGATTAAGTAGAAAATACAAAGAATTTCTCTGTAATCCTTCCAACTCAACTTCTCCCCTCTACCAACATCCCTAAACAGATCAACAGTATTTTAAATTCTACATGAACACAATTTTTCATGCCTTTCTTGTCTGACAAAGATAAACAAGTGAAGATTTGTTTTTCACAAATGCATTTATTGCAGCTAAGATAAGTCTCTGATATTTCATCATGATTACCCTTCGATTTTCCTCATAGACCAAGTCAATCACTGCCCCTTGGTCGCTAAAGCAGCTCCTATGCTATTTCACAGACTTTCCTGTTATCAGTAGGATATATCAGCTGCCTTCATTCCCCCACCTTCCCAGCCAGACTTACACTGTCAATGGTCTTTTTTCCTTAAATAAGTGAAAGGAATACATTTTCTGAAACTAATCGCATACCATGCTGGATGTATCTGCCTGTGCCTTATTGGTCAACTAAAGCCTTGAACTTTAATCAAAATGTACCATCATAGGGTAAAGTAATTCAGAAAGAGAAAAACAAAGATTGTATGATATCATTTATATATGGAATCTAGAAAAATGGTACAGATTAATTTATTTGCAAAGCAGAAACTGAGACACAGATGTAGAGAATAAATGTATGGAAACCAAGGGGGAGAAGGGGTGGGTGGACTGATTTAGGAGATTGGGATTGACATATATATACTGCTGCTGCTGCTGCTAAGTCGCTTCAGTAGTGTCCGCCTCTGTGCGACCCCAGACGGCAGCCCACCAGGCTCACCCGTCCCTGGGATTCTCCAGGCAAGAATACTGGAGTGGGTTGCCATTTCCTTCTCCAAATATATATATATATACACACACACACACTATGTATAAAATAGATAACTAATGAGAACTTACTGTATAGCACAGGGAACCCTACTCAGTTCTCTGTGGTGACCTAAATGGGAAGGAAATTTAAAAAGTGGATATACTTACAGCTGATTCACTTTGCCATACAGCAAAAACTAACAAAACATTGTAAAGCAACTATACTCCAATAAAAAATTAGTAAAATGAAAAGAGAAAGATTACTTGGATTCGACCCAACCCTTTCTCACACAGTCCTTGGAAAAAAAACTATTGTGGAGACAATTCAGTACAAACAAAGTGGGATTAATTAAACAAATTAGCAGGAATCTAGTGCTTTGATTCATTACCTTGCTCTTTATCCTGTACTTACTTTGTGCCAGGTGTGGTGCTTGCCACATAATAGTAAATAAATCAGCAATGGCCCCCATTCTTGCAGAGCTCCATCTAAGGTGCTTGTTCTCAGTGGGCTAATTTTATCTACCTCCCCTCCCACCCCCCCAACCCAAGAACAATTGGCAACATCTAGACACAATTTTTGGTTGTTACAACAGAAAGGCACTACTAACCTCTAGTAGGTAGAGGCAAGAAAGGCTTCTCAACACCTCTAATACACAGGACAGCTCCATAATAATGCCAATGGTGCCCCCAAATAGCCACTGCCCCAAATGTCAATAGTGCTGAGGTTGAGACGCTTTGGTCTAATGAATGGAAATATATTACAGATTTACTGAACAGTAAACTAAATCCTCTGTGGAGGATTCCCAGCAGGAAATCATCACTTAGAATGAAGTGTTTGGGATTTATATAGACATCTCAAACTTACAAACAGAAATAAGTCCAGCCTACATCAGAAGAAAGTATAAGAATATATAGGAGGTTTTGCTCACTGTGATGTTTTCCGATTCTAGTACAATGATTCTCAACCTAAGGACTGATGTAGAATTCCAAAGAGAGTTTTAGAAACTTCTGGTGACCAGTTTGTACCTCTACTAGGTATACAGTAGGGAAATGTGAAACCTAACACAGAGTTGAGGGCTATCTCAGATCCTACCCACAGGGAAAAACTGTAGTGGAGACAGTTCAGTAAACCTTATAGGGATATTTAAACTTTCTTTCCTTCTTTTCCTTTCTGTCTTTCTCCTCTAAATTCCTTGAGCAGTTAAGTACAATCTACTTCACACTTTACTACATAAAGCTTTGAAGCTATAGTCTAATCATTTTATGAATGGAAATATTGTCTTTCCAAGAGATGATACAATATGAAATTTCATCTCATCTTCTTTTGGTCCTCCTTTGGCCTAATGTAATGCTAACCATTTAACAAGTGCTAAACAATTGGTGCTTAATGACTTAAATAGATGAAAGAAAGACTCATAAAAGCTCCAAATACAGAGATAGGAGGAGAAGGAGAGTATCAAATATGTCATAAGATGACAACTAAGCACAATGCAGTGGATCAGAAAGGGAAAACCCTAGAAAGACTATTATTGGGCCAGCTGGTGCAATTTGAATACAGATTGACCATTAGATAGTATTATGGTGTCAAAGTTAAACTGACCACGTTTGGTCATCATCCTGTGGTTATGTATGAGAATGTCCTTGTTCATAGGAGATATACTAGGAAAGGGTAAAGGGTTAAGATATCTGCAGCTTACTATTAAAAATTCAACAACACAAATAGTAGTAATAATAATACACATATATGTGCACTTGTATGTATGGATAGATATAAAAAGTTGGTGATAAAGCAAATATGGTGGAATGTTAACAATTAGAGACTCTAGAGGAAGAGTGTCTGACTATTTATTGTATTCTGCTTTGCAATTCTCCTATAAAGTTTTCAAAATAAAGACTTACAATCTACATATGTATAATATTCTGAGAAATATTAACTGCGGCTTGGTAGTTGCCTGAATGCCATAGAGCAAAGAAGATTGAAAGATACTTTCCTGAAAGTTATACCTTTGCCATCTGCTATAAGCATGAATTACTTATGTGGCTACAGTGGAAACAGCAAGGTTCAAGTGTGAGATGGAATTTAGCCAATTAGGAAGTGTCATGCTTTTCTGATTAGGCAACATCTGCCAAATCTACAGCTGGACGAGAGCCTATAAAATTTGGATGGAGAGACTCTATAGTTCCCTATTCCAGCTGAAAGGGCAGTGTCCAAATGCTTATTCCTATACTCTCAAGAAAAAAATGTGTTTTTGTATTCTTCCTTGAACCTCTAAAATGGTAGATTAGTGGAAGAACATGGTCAAAGTGCCCTGGAGGAGGAAATGGCAACCCACTCCAGTATTCTTGCCTGGAGAATCCCATGGACAGAGGAGGCTGACAGGCTACACCATGGGGTTGCAAAGAGTCGGACACAACTGAAGCGACTTAGCATGCATGCATGGTAAAAGTAATTAGAGGCCTGTTGCTTTTTTTTTTTTTTTCCATCCCTCACCTCAAGCACTGAAAATATTCTGACTCCAGTCCAGGGCTAATTCTTTTAGACTACTAGTTTAATTTTTTTCTGTCATGGCATTTCTAAATACTCTGTATTTCTTCAAAGATATCTATACCACCAATACCTGAAACTCCAAAAACTCTATCACAGTCTAGAGTGATTCCAGACAATTATGTACTCTTACATCTCCTAACAGCAAAGAAGTAAACAACTTCTCTTTCTCATCACCGTAAGTTTGGAACATCATTGATTGAGTTATTGGATCATTCAACAAATATTTGAGTGCCAAACCTCCTCCTCTCCCAGCCTCATTCTCTGTGGAGCAGTGTTAATCTTGTTCACCTCTTTTTTTTCATCCCAAGGATATCAAGTTCTACCAGTTCCACTTTCAAAATGCAAGTCCAGCTACTTCTCACACCCTCATCCAAACCCACTATCACCTCTCACCTTGACAACCAAAGGCATTCCTACTATCTCTCCTATCATTTACCACCTAGCTCACAAGATTCCAACCACACTACCTTCTATGATGATTGTTCTTCCATCACCCCTAGCCCTTCCTGCCACAGGGCCTTTGCACTGGCCATTGCTTTCCCCTGCAACACCACTCCTGAAGTGTTCCAGGTCATCTCCTCAGAGATTTTCCACAACCCACGCAATCTACAGTTATTCCCCCCCACCCCATCCCACACCATCATCACTTTTCATTTTCCTACTCTGTTATATACTTTTTTTTTTTTTCGTAGCAATTATCACCAACTGGAAATACAGTATATATTTATGCATTTTTTTGTTTTCCATCAGAATATCAACTCCAGGAGTGCAGGAACTTTTTCTGTTTTGTTCACCACTGCATGCCCCACCTCTAGATGAGGGCCTAAAGCTTATAAGGAGCTAAATTAATATTGACTGATGGAATTAATTCATGACTAATACTTTCCGACAAATTTTCTAAACAAAGCTCCCTACTCCAGAGTAGTTAGCCTACAGTTAATGTTTTCAGAACCACTGTCCTCAGAACTCTTGCTGTTAACTGTTCACTTGTTCTCCTGGGAACTGGTTGTTGTTGTTTATTGGAGTATGATTGATTTACAATCCTTGGAGCTCATAAAGGCCACAGGTTCAAGAAGAGGGAAAAAAGAGAGTAACAATTTGGAAAAGATCCATTTACTTTTCAAGTTTGACATTACACATTGGTGGTAAAGTAGATAGATGCCCATCTACTGAGGTGATAGGAATAGCAACTGTGACAAAAAATACCTTCTCTACTGGACTATTATATACCCTGAAATTCTACTGTTAAGGATTAAATTATCAAGTCATCAACATCAAAGCGCTGATTCTTCTTCAATTTTTCAGACAACGAACAAATTCTTAATGACTAATGTTCTTCTCTCTCCTCTGTGCCTAACGCATGACTTGCATGTGTATATATTCAATAAATATTTGTTGAATAAATACAGACTTTCCTCCTTGAGTTTACCACCTCATTTTCCTTGCCATGCACTTAAGTCTCTATTATGCATGTCTCTCCTCTACCACTTCAAACTCTGATAGTTCTTTTCCATCTTTAATTATACACCTGGATTTTTTCCAGAAATATATATGCTGGTTAACAGCAAAGACCTTGGCATCTGAAATGAAGGGCACAGACAGTTTTCTGAAATCTAATCTCTTCAGCCTCCCACTCAGACTTGCCAGAGAACTTATTCTGGCCCATGTGTTCCAAATGTATTAATGCCCGCCCACCTTCCCTCCATAGTGAGGTGGCTGGCCTTCCCATGTCCTCTGTGTCATTTTTATTCTCACCTTTATAACTGCTTATTTGTTCCTCTACCCCCTGCCTTCTTCAGCCCATGGAAATAACACTCATTCTTCAGGGTTTGGATCAAAGAACATCTCAGACCACACTAATTAATCTAGCTTGCCTCTGAAATCTAATAATAATAAGTGTTGGTACCACTTGTTTGAACATAAAATTACATATTACCCTGGAACATAATCTTCCTGAAATTTATTTTGTCTCTCCAGTTTGATTGTATGAGCAGGGAATATATATATTTTATTTTTCTTCTGTATTTCCTCTAAATTTCACACAGAGCCCAGCTGGTTGCTTTTGCATAATACTAGAGATCAATTCGGAGAAGGCAATAGCACCCCACTCCAGTACTCTTGCCTGGAAAATCGCATGGGCAGAGGAGCCTGGTGGGCTGCAGTTAATGGGGTCGAGAAGAGTCGGACGGGACTGAGCGACTTCACTTTCACTTTTCACTTTCATGCATTGGAGAGGGAAATGGCTCCAGTGTTCTTGCCTGGAGAATCCCAGGGACGGCAGAGCCTGGTGGGCTGCTGTCTCTGGGGTCGCACAGAGTCAGACATGACTGAAGCAAGTTAGCAGCAGCAGCAGCAGAGATCAATTAGTACTTGCTGAATTACATGGAGTACGAATTAAATACATTTGTGACCGGAGAAATATACCTGCTCTCTAAAACAGTTTGGATAAAGCCAAAGATAAGTTCCAGGTCTTGGCATTAATAATAAGCAAGACATCCCATCTTAGGTCCCTGTTGCAAGACAGAAGAGAGGATGAAGCTACATAAGACATGATGGTGCTCTTTCTACCTTATTCTCCTGAAGTCAGTCCTCACCAAATATAGCTTAGCTTCTTTTTCTGAAATATAAGGAAAACAGTCTCATCACCGTATTATGTAATTGCATGCATGCTCAGTCATGTCCACCTGTTTGCGACCCAGTGGACTGTAGCCCACCAGGCTCCTTTGTCCATGGGATTCTCCAGGCAATACTGGAGTGGGTTGCCATTTCCTCCTCCAGGGGATCTTCCCGATCCAGGGATGGAACCCGTGCCTCCTACCTCTCCTGCCTTGGTAGGCAAATTCTTAACCACTTTACCACTGCGCCACCTGGGAAACCCATATTAAGTAATATAAATGTTTAAAGCATGCTTTTTACATAACTCATTCTAGTAACAAAAGCACTTAATCTCTCAATTATAAACAAAGTCTAGATACATTAAAAATTAAGTTGGTAATTTTCAGGTGGTCCACTGCAGGGAGCATGGTCAAGGAACTAAGATCCTGCATGCTGTGTGGTGGGCCAAATTTTTTTTCCTTTAATTTTCAAGAAAGAAAGACTGGATTCTTGAAACTTCTGACCAGAGCACCTACGTGTGACCTGTTCGGTGTGGTGGTTTCAAGGTTGTCAGACTTTACTTGGCAGCTCAAACCCCAAGAGATCCAGATAAGGGCTAACCTTGAAAATGCTAGTCTGATATTTCTGCCATATTCTACTGGTCAAGCTAGTCACTATGGCTGAAATGCAAGGTACAGGGAGTTAGATTCCACCTCTCAATGGAGGGAGTGGTAAAAATGTGGGGTCAACTATAATCTACCATAGAAGTTATGTTTTCAAAAGAATAAGCTTTATTTTTAGACATATATATCAAAGGGTTTACAGATGAAAAGTATGCTGCCTGAGCTTTACTTCAAAATGATTGGGGTGAGGAGGGGATAAGGGTGTTGATGAAACAGGACGTCATGAATATTACTGGAGCTGGATGATAGCTATGTGGGGTTCACTGTATTATTTTATTTTCATATATGTTTGAAATTTCCCATAAAAAGTTTTTTAACAGCATTTTTTAAATAAAAAATTTTAAAGATTTATTTATTTATTTGGCTGTGGTGGGTTTTCATTGCTGCCCAAGGGCTTTCCCTAGTTGCCAGGCTACTCTTAGTTGCAGTGCGCAGGCTTCTCATTGCAGTGGCTTCTCTTGTGGAGCATGGGCTCTAGGCATGCAGGCCTCAGTAGTGAGGAGCCTGGGCTTAGTTGTTCCAAGACAAGTGGGACCTTCTGGGACCAGGGATTGAACCGGTGTCCCTTGCATTGCAAAGCAGAATCTTAACCACTGGACCACCAGAGAAGCTCCGATTTTTAATTGTTTTATTTTTTGGGCCACACCCTGTGGCTTTGTGGGATCTTAGTTCCCCAGCCAGATATTAAACCTGAGTCCTCAGCATTGAAAGCACATAGTCCTAACCACTAGACTGCCAGGGAATTTCACAAAAAAGTTATTTTTAAAAGTTCAAGTTTTCTTTTGTCTGAAAGCTATGCAATAGCGAAAGAAAGAAAACATCACTAGAAACATTTCTGTATGATGCATTTGGTGTATCTTTACTGATATTAAATATTGAGAAAACCAAAATAAATTACTTTTATAGCTAGGAACTTAGGTATTTGGAATTTGAAGGAGAAAATTTTATTTCCTTAGATTGCTGGTGTACAATTGTGTATATGATATGAATTTACAAATATCTTGTATTTGAAATATTGTCAATAATTGTAATGGTGTGTAAAGTGCTTTCAATACCTAATACAGCACAAACCTCAACTGACTGCTTGATTATGTGGTTTTAAAAGTTTACTTTTAAATAGTTATAGTGGTAAAATCCTTCCAGGAAACTCAACTATTTTTCAGTTAAAAATTTACCTGCTTTAGTAAACACATTTTCCCCTTTAGGCATAACACTATGACTGCATTTTTTCCTTTCATTTAGATCTATCACTTGCAAAATCTCTAATGCAAGCACAACTCAATGAATAACTAGAGAAAAATAGGAATTGCATGACATCTGAGTGCATAAAATGTACCTTGGATTTTCTGTTTCCCAAACTCTGAATTTTCATATTACTAGGTCTATTTTTGAACAATCTGCAATCCTTAATAATCGGATTTCTATATTGATCTCTCTCTATGCATAAAAATACAGAGGCCAGGTGACTAACATTTATATTACTATATAGCTAAATGTCTATAACTACCAAGTTGGTATTATGCCTTACAGAGGATCCCAAATCTATTCAGTATCTGTACAGGATTTGATGCTAAAATTTGTTACACTACCACGAGTGAGAGTCCTAAGCAGCAGATAGGGGGCGTCCAGGCTTATCTGAGAAGTATGCAATGATTCTGAAGAAGAAATGCTTGAGGAAAACAAATATTTTTGACATTGACGGCTATGTTTGCATGAACCAACTTCCCCTTCCCAACACTACCAAGGCCCTTCATGGAAGATTCTCCTTTCTGCAATGCTCCCACCTGATGCTAAAGTGGGGAAATTCAAGAATGATTTAGAACTTACAGCCATGGGACCCTGGGGAATACATATTCTTTCTGTGCCTCGGTTTCATCACCTGTATGATAAAGATCACAATTTCTGTCTCATCTACCATGCAGGACTATTAGGACCATCAGTGGCTACAATGTTCTCTGAAACAACTTTGAAACCTTAGAGCTTTCTGTAATAGCAAGAATTGCTGGAATTAGTACTATTCTACATACATGAAAAATGTTTTTTTAAAGGAAATCTAGAGCTATTTTATTCAAAAAGAAATTTTTGTTTCCAATTCTTTTAGCATTCCCCACCATTTTTTTCCATTAGAGAATCAGATGCCATCATTTTTAAGAATAGGAAAAATATTTTAAATTACACTGACATGGAAGTGATCACTGGTCACCTCTCTCCTTCTATTCCAATAGAACCCAGATTTTATTCACTGTGACCAGGTGCCCAGCTAAAAGATTGTATTTCCTGTCCAATATTACAGCTAGTTGTGATCTTGTGACTATGCCGAATACAGTGACAGGTTATTTAGGGGTTCAGAGGCAAACATCAAAACCATCAGCTAAAAGAGTAGAAATCATCCTTCATCTTTCTCTTCACTCTGTGTCTCTCAGTTGGATTTATTTTCCTGTGTAAACACTAAACTTTCTCCAAAGTGCTCTCAGCTAGCCATCAAATGGGGAAAAACTTGAAGGGTTCTTTCATATTAAATATTAATGGCTTATAGTAATTTAGTGTTCAAAATTCTTTACAGACAGTTGAATTTAGTATAATTTTCCAATCCAAAGAAAAGCTAAGATAACTCATAATTCCCATATACTATAATAAAAATGTGACAGTGTCTAGAATTGATAAAGAAACAGCAATATGAACTGTAACAAATAAAAGGAATAGCCAAAAGATTATAAGCACGGAAAGAAGAGTGGGGAGGTAGGGGCAGAGCCCTATTGTTTTTCTTAAAGGAAGGATCATCTCTATACTATTCTAAACATTTCAGCCTTTGCTACTTCTGGTGCTATTCATAAAAAGTCATGTGTCAGTATTAAACTTCAGAGAAGTTGGAAGCGACTGTGTAACAAGCATTCAAACACTGAACACCTGCCAGGATGCTGGTTCCTTCTGAGCAGAGGGATTCTAGGCAGTTCCTTAAATATATCTTGACTTGCTTAGTGTCATAAGGCCACAGCTGAAATGAAATAAAAATGGGTTCACTGACCAAAGGCAACCAGTTTACATAGGTTGGGGTGGTCTTGCCTCAAAATCAACTTAACTGGGACAATCTATGTTAGAGGGTGACTAGTGAACCCCAATCTGGAGAAGAAAATGGCAACTCACTCCAGTATTCTTGCTTGGAAAATCCCATAGACGGAGGAGCCTCATAGGCTACAGTCCATGGGGCCGCAAAGAGTCAGACATGACTGAGCAATCTCACTAATGAACCCCAATATAGCCTCTTTTTGGAAGATATGAATGCAAAAGAAAGAGCAGTTGGAAGACGTGGAAAGACAGGACAGTAGAAAAGGTCAGAGGAGGACATGTTCAGAGAGAAGAGCTAAATTGCAATCATTCTGGAGTTGAAAGCAAGAGTAGGAACAATGTGCCTGCTTCTGAGGTGGCCATGAGCTCACTGGGCAACACAATTATTGTTGAATGCTGAATGACGGTTGTACTGACACATGCAGTCATAGGCAAACTGCCAAGAGTTCTCCTTTGTTGCCTGTGTTGCCTAATTTTATAAACTTATTACAAACATCTCTTATCTGGGACACATTTGTTCCTTCCAACATGAAACAGACTGTGGTGGATGTGGTCATATGCTGCAAGGTTTAACTCTCCCCTCCTCTGGCATCATCTTTTCAGGAATACAGCCTTCACTTCTCTAGCTACCAGCATATTGAAGGCTGATGACTCCCAGCTAAATCACCAGAGAATTGCCTCGCCCAAGGTCACTGCCCTGTAGGCAACCCTCATCTAAAGATGGGGTGGGAGGAAGATGAAAATGAAGACACGTTTACCTCCATCAGGACAATTCATAGGTCCAGAGCTCCATAAGCTATCAGTTGAGTCCTCTGTTGTGACTGGATAGCAATTCATCTTTTCCTTCTGCCTCTTCACTCCCCCATTGATATTGGGGTACTGATATTAAGAGCACTCCCCTCTTCCCCATGATAAACGATTCGTGACATATGTATGTTTCTCTCGGAACATAACGTTAAGTAGACATGCTGGTTCTTATGCCAAATAAGATAAGCAGGATGTCTTTCTGTCATCTTTCTACCAAATCTCTAAAAGTTCCTGCCAGGTTTAAGGTAATAGCTATCAAGCTCCTCTTCCCAAATGCAAATAATCATCAGCACTAGTGAGTGCAGCCAGCTCAAACTCAGAAACATCCACCAGTACAACAGAAAGCATCTCCAGGGACATGCAATGGCCCATAACAGCAGCCACCATCTTCTCAGCTGCCTTTGCCAGGGTACATCTGAGCCTCAACTATTTCTGGCCAAATAGAGACAGAGACGGTATAACTGTAGCAGGGCATAGAAACCAATGCTCCAGTCCACAGATCGAAGGATGCCTTCCTAGCCATCAAACAAGATGTCTTAGAAAAGACAGTATTCCCAGGTAGCACTAGTGGTGAAGAACTCACCTACCAATGCAACACACACAAGAGACACGGGTTCAATCCCTGGGTCAGGAGTATCCCCTGGAGGAGGAAATGGAAACCCACTCCAGTATTCTTGCCTGGAGAATCCCATGGACAGAGAAGCCTGGCAGGCTATGGTCCATAGTGTCGCACAGATTTGGACACAACTAAAGCGACTTAGCACACACATATAGCTTTATGTGAGCCAGAGTTCTGTCTTTTGTTTCAGGCTATTTCAGTTGTCATCTTCAGGGAGCTGTCCATATAGCAAAAGCTCAAGCTAGAGACACTCAGCTGCTACAACCTAAGGGTGGCAGACTGACCATCTCATTATGACCACACAGATAAGCTACTTTGTAGATATCTAGCTGCATCCAAAATTTCTATACCAGGACTTGCCTGGTGGTACAGTGACAAAATATCTGTGCCAATGACATATATTTATAGGTAAGTCAAGAATTTTATTTCAGTCCTGACCAGCAAACATTAACAGTGATGGAATTAAGTAAAACACATTGATCGTGTGTTTTGAATATCAGAGCACAAAATAATGTGTCTTAGAAACACCACATTTCTTTTTTTGTTTGTTATGTTTTAAAATTTTATTGATTTACTTACTTATGGCTGCACTGGGTCTTCACTGCTGTGCACGGGCTACTCTCTAGTTTTGGCGCATGGTCTTCACGTTGTAGTGGCTTCTCGTGTTGCAGACCACGGGCTCTCGGGCCTGCAGGCTCAGTAGTTGTGGTGCAAGAGCTTAGTTGCCCTGCAGCATGTGGAATCTTCCTAGACCCGTGAAAAAACCTGTCCTGCATTGGCAGGTGGATTCTTAGCCACTGGACCATCAGGGAAGTCCTAGTATTTCAGTTTAATGAACTTTATCACTATGAACCTCCCTCCAAAAATTCAATTTCAATGACCTTCAGGACCTATCTTTCAAGGAGAGTTGTACAAAGGTCCTGGGGCTGATACAGGGAAATACAACTTGCTGTTGTTTCATTTGCCTCAAAACCACACTCATGTTCTGTGGTTCCTCTGTTTCAATCCTTCCTACCCAAGTACCCACAAAGCTGTTTCTGTGCTCACTCAGGGTCCCTGCAGGGGAGCAATGCCAGGGTATCCACAGCCCCAGATTGCAAATACATTTCAGTGCCTCAGGAGACTTTTCCTCTCAGCCTTGGGGCATCCCAAAGAAACCCAGCAGAAAGTGTTAATTGTTAGTTCCGCAGTTGTGTCTGACTCTTAGTGACCCCGTGGACTCCACCAGGTTCCTCTGTCCATGGGATTCCCAGGCAAGAATACTGAAGTGGGTTGCCATTTCCTTCTCCAGGGGACCTTTCCAACCCTGGGACAAACCCAGGTGCCCTGCATTACAGGCAGGGTATTCACTGTCTGAAAGCCAGGAAAGTCCAATCCTACAGGATGCCTTTATAACTCTTTGCAGCTGAAGATGGAGAAGCTCTATACAGTCAGCAAAAACAAGACCAGGAGCTGACTGTGGTTCAGATCATGAACTCCTTATTGCCAAATTGAGACTTAAATTGAAGAAAGTAGGGAAAACCACTAGACCATTCAGGTATGACCTAAATCAAATGTCTTATGATTATACAGTATAAGTGACAAATAGATTCAATGGATTATATCTAGACAGAGTGCCTGAAGAACTATGGATGGAGGTTCATGACACTGTACAGGAGGCAGTGATCAAGACCATCCCCAAGAAAAGGAAATGCAAAAAAGCAAAAATGGTTGTCTGAGGAGGCCTTACAAATAGCTGTGAAAAGAAGAGAAGCAAAAGGCAAAGGAGAAAAGGAAAAATATATCCGTATGAATGCAGAGTTCCAAAGAATAGTAAGGACAGATAAGCAAGCCTGCCTCAGTGATCAATGCAAAGAAATAGAGGAAAACAATAGAATGGGAAAACTAGAGATCTCGTCAAGAAAATTAGAGATACCAAGGGAATATTTCATGCAAAGATGGGCACAATAAAGGACAGAAATGGTTTGGACATAGCAGAAGCAGAAGATACTAAGAAGAGGTGGCAAGAATACACAGAAGAACTATATAAAAAAAGATCTTCATGACCCAGATAACCACAATGGTGTGATCACTCACCTAGAGCCAGACACATCACCTAGTGGAGGTGATGGAATTCCAGTTGAGCTATTTCAAATCCTGAAAGATGATGCTGTGAAAGTGCTGCACTCAATATGCCAGCAAATTTGGAAAACTCAGCAGTGACCACATGACTGGAAAAGGTCAGTTTTCATTCCAATCCTAAAGAAAGGCAATGCCAAAGTATGTTCAAACTATCACACAGTTGTACTCATCTCACACACTAGCAAAGTAATGTTCAAAATTCTCCAAACTAGGCTTCAACAGTACTAGAACTGTGAACTTTCAGATGTTCAAGCTGGATTTAGAAAAGGCAGAGGAACCAGAGATCAAATTGCCAATATCTGGTGGATCATAGAAAAAGCAAGAGAATTCCAGAAAAATATCTACTTCTGCTTCATTGACTATGCTAACACCTTTGACTGTGTGGATCAGAACAACTGTGGAAAATTCTTAAAGAGATGGGAATACCAGACCACCTTATCTGCCTCCTGAGAAACTGTACGCAGGTCAAGAAGCAACAGTTAGAACTGGACATGAAACAACAGATTGGTTCCAAATTGGGAAAGGAGTATGTCATGGCTATATATTGTCACCTTGCTTATTTAACTTATATTCCGCATATATCATGCAAAATGCCAGGCTAGATGAAGCATAAGCTGGAATCAAGATTGTTGGGAGAAATATCAATAACCTCAGATACATAGATGACACCACCCTATGGCAGAAAGTGAAGAGGAATTAAAGAGCCTC
Source organism: Bos indicus (assembly GCF_029378745.1). NCBI lineage: Eukaryota > Metazoa > Chordata > Mammalia > Artiodactyla > Bovidae > Bos > Bos indicus. The sequence continues at coordinate 65,370,526 of NC_091761.1, forward strand.
TGGATGAAAGTGAAAGAGGACAGTGAAAAGATGGCTTAAAACTCAACATTCAAAAAACTAAGATCATGGCATCCGGTCCCATCACTTCATGGGAAATAGATGGGGAAACAGTGAAAATAGTGTCAGACTTTATTTTTGGGGCTCCAAAATCACTGCAGATGGTGACTGCAGCCATGAAATTAAAATATGCCTGCTCCTTGGAAGAAAAGCTATGACTAACCTAGTGCCACGGAGAAGGCAATGGCACCCCACTCCAGTGCTCTTGCCTGGAAAAGCCATGGACGGAGGAGCCTGGTGGGCAGCAGTCCATGGCGTCGCTAAAAGTTGGATACGACTGAGCGACTTCACTTTCACTTTTCACTTTCATGCTTTGGAGGAGGAAATGCCAACCCACTCCAGTGTTCCTGCCTGGAGTATCCCAGGGACGGTGGAGCCTGGTGGGCTGCCGTCTATGGGGTCACACAGAGTCGGACACGACTGAAGCGACTTAGCAGCAGCAACCTAGTGCCAACAAAAATCCATCTAGTCAAAGTTATGGTTTTTCCAGTAGTCATGCATGGATGTGAGAGTTGGACCGAAGAAAGCTGAGTGCCAAAAAATTGATGCTTTTGAACTGTGGTGTTTGAGAAGACTATTGAGAGTCCCTTGGACTGCAAGGAGATCAAACCAGTCAATTCTAAAGGAAATCAGTTTTGAACATTCATTGGAAGGACTGATGCTGAAGCTGAAACTCCAATACTCTGGCCACCTGATACAAAGAACTGACTCATTGGAAAATACCCTGATGCTGAGAAAGATTGAAGGCCGGAGGAGGTGAGGATGACAGAGGATGAGATGGCCCGATGGCATCACTGACTTGATGGACATGAGTTTGAGCAAGCTCCAAGAGTTGCTGATGGACAGTTGCTGATGGACAGAGAAGCCTGGCATGCTGCAGTCCACGGGGTCGCTGAGTCGGACATGACTGAGAGACTGAACTGAACAGAATCCCTTGGATTTAGGCTGTTTCTGCTTTCAGCCTAGTCATAAGCCCTAAGGCATAGAATGGCAAAGCCTGATGACAATGAGTGGGGAGGGAAAATCATGGAAGAACAAACAGAATTTAGTAATTCAGTAAATTATCTTGCTATTTTCCAATGGCTTTCCCTCTCAGTGAGCAAACAACTGGAAGTCCCTAACCTACTGTGACCTAAAAAGGCCGGCATGACTTTACCTCCTGCTCCCTCTTGCACCATGGCTCTTTCTTTGCACTCCCTTACCCTCTGTCACACTCTCTCATAATTCCACTGTATTCACACTGTACTTTATGCTCCTTGAACTTGCTAACCTCTTTCCTCCTCAGAGCCCTGTGGCAGCCAGCCTTAAGGATGATCCCCAATGATCCTCATCTCGTGATTTTCATGTCTTTATGAAACATGAGGAAAAGGGGCAGGGCACAAACTTTGAAAGAATGACTTAGACACAGGACATTATAAAAATTGGTTAGAACCAACTAGGTCCAAGATGGTGGAAGAGTTGACTTCCAGTGACCTTGAACAGCTAAGTGACACACCCACCAGCTCCATGACATTTCTAACCATCAACGATCAAAAAGTGGGTGGTGGCCTAATTCCTGAATATCTCTGCCCCTTCCCCAAAATAGCTGGAATAATCCCCCTGGTCATTAGCCTATGAAATTACACAGTCCATAAAAACTGCTGCTGCTGCTGCTGCTAAGTCGCTTCAGTCATGTCCGACTCTGTGCAATCCCAGAGATGGCAGCCCACCAGGCTCCCCCATCCCTGGGATTCTCCAGGCAAGAACACTGGAGTGGGTTGCCATTTCCTTCTCCAATGCATGAAAGCCATAAAAACTACCCACCCCATATTTCAGGACCTCTCATCTTCTCAGATGTCTGTGCAGTGTTTACTTCTAAATAAGTTCACTTCTTACCTGTCACTTTTTCTCTCACTGAATTCTTTCTGTGATGTGATATCAAAAACCTGAACTTCATTAAGTCCTGAGACCAAGTGTGTGATCTCAATTAAAAGACTGTGGATTCAAGCCCCAATCTAGGTTACACAGTTTCACTTGGTTTCACTTACATAATCCCTTCCTACACTGGATGGGTTTATCTGTGAAACAATCAGATTTTGTGGAGATGATGATGTGTAGCTTCTGAGTTGGATCATATAAGGCATGAGGCTTCTGTGACTTCCTTGATGGTCCATTGGCTAACACTCTGCACTCCCAGTGCAAGGGGCCAAAGTTCAATCCCTGGTCAGGGAACTAGATCTCACATGCTGTAACTAAAAGATCCTGCAGGCCACCACTAAGACTGGAGCAACCAAAAAAAAAAAAAAAAAAAAAGACATGTGGCTCCTCTCTTGCCCCATTTTGGACTTTTTTCTCTGGGAGAAGCCAGCCAGTGTATCATGAAGACACTCAAGCAGTCTATGGAGGGGTCCATGCTGGCAGATACCGAGGCCTCCTGCCAACAATCAGCACCAAGTGAGAGAACCCATTTTGGAACTGGGTCCTCCAGCCCCTGTCAAGCCTTCAGAGACTGTATCCCTGTCTAACATCTTGACTGTAACCTCTTAAGAGACTTTAAGCCAGAACCACCCAGTTAAGTCACTTTCAAATCTGGCCCACAGAAACTATGAGATAATATCTATTGTTATTTTAAGCAGCTACATTTTGGGATAACTTGTTTTGTAGCGATAGATAACTAGTACCAGTCTTGACATGCTTTCCCCAGAACACTTGACCTCGAAATTCCTACATGTCTCCTAGACTCCATTAATAGTGCTCTAACATCTCCTTGCAAGAATGTCTTCTCTGACCCCCAATGCAAAAACAGCTCTCTTTCCCCACTATGATGCCACAACTGGTCTCCATTTCCCTGCTTTATTTTCCCTCATTGACCTACATAACAACCTGATAGGTTATATTTAATTGTTATATTTAATTGTTTGTTTACTATCTGCACTCCCATGCTCAAATGTAACCTCCCTGAGAACAGGGATTTGTTTTGTTCAGTGGTGTATCCCTAAGGCTGAGAACAGTGTCTGTCCCATGGTAGGCATTCAGCAAATATTTCTTGAATGAAGGAAGGAAGGAAATGAAAATACAGCAAAGGATCGTCAGAAGTCGTGGGGTTAGACTGAGGATATGAGACTCAAAGTGTGCCTTGAAGAAAGTAATAACAGTTTGGAAGGTATTATCTTCCAGCTCTGGTCCAGAAAATTAAACCAAAGAGAGCGATGCAGAATTACAGTTTGTAGGAGAACAAGGAAAGACTGAAAAGATAAGAAAGGCTGAACACCACAAACGCCAAGCCAAGGAGCTTCAGGGCATCTTTCAAAATCACAAGCATGAGATGATGTAATCCTACACAAATTGTAAAACTAATTTAAGAAATCAAAAAGTTCAATACAAAGCTGAAGGATTTTACAGTTTTAATGTGCCTTTATTACACATTTCACCTCACTGTGTGATTACTTTTTTAAAATAGGAGTATAGTTGCTGTTGTGTCAGCTTCTGCTGTACAATGAAGTGAATCAGACATATTTATACATATATCCCCTCTTTTTTGGATTTCCTTCCTTTTTAGGTCACCACAGAGCACCAAGAAGAGTTCCCTGTGCTACACAGTAGGTTCTCATTAGCTATCTATTTTATATATTTTTTGTTGTTGTTCTTCAGTTGCTAAGTTGTGTCTGACTCTTTGTGACACAGTATACATAGTAGTGTATATATGTGTGTGTGTGTGTGTGTATATATATACACACATTTATACATAGTAGTGTGTATATGTTAATCCTAGTCTCTCAATTCATCCCACACCTCCCCTTTCTCCCTTGGTAGCCATATGTTTGTTCCCTATGTGATTACTCATTAATAATCATTGAAAGACTATAAGCATTTTAATCTAAAAGGTTATCCTATCCCAAGTAACATTCAAGATAAGTCCAGATGGAAGTTTGCACCTTCAGGAATCCTGCTGAGTAGCCAAAACACAATCTTTGCAAAAGAATTTAGTCAGATACCTATCAGAGGATGACACTGAATTAACAACAGCCAGGATTTGACTAGAGGTGGTATTTTCTGCAAAATATGTAAAGTGAGCAACTTATGTGTATCATAAGCTTCTTCGATTTGAAGAGCTAGAAATAAAACATTCTTTGAAGGGGAAAGAATCAGAGACTGGAAACCAGGGCAAGATGACAAGAGGTTTATTTGTTTGTTTGTTTTTAATTAATTATTAGTTTGCTTGCTCTTGGCTGCACTGGGTCTTCCTTGATGCATGTGGGCTTTCCCTAGTTGTGGCGAGTGGGGGCTACTCTTCATTGCCACACAGAGCTTCTTATTGCAGTGGCTTCTCTTGTTGCAGAGCATAGGGTCTAGAGCATGGGCTTGATAGCTGTGGCACATGGGCTTAGCTGCCCCTTAGCATGTGGGATCTTCCCGGACCAGGTATTGAACTTGTGTCCCTTCCATTGGCAGATAGATTCTTAACCACTGGACCACCAGGGAAGCCTGAAATGTGTTTTGTTTTGTTTTTTTCCTAAATATTGGCATATACTTTTTGGGGTAGGGCTTTTCTATTTTTTAATCTCTTTATTTGTCTTCCCTGGGGGCTCAGGTGGTAAAGAAATCTTGCCTGAAACTCAGGAGACCTGGGTTCGATCCTTGGGTCAGGAAGATCCCCTGGAGTAGGGTCCATGAAGTCACAAAGAGTTGGAAATGACTGAGTGCCACTTTTATTTATCTTAAAATACATTAAAGTGTTTGAGTGAATTATATTTCACCTCATTTCCATTTATCTTTATTTTCTTTATTCTGACCACTATCTATTTATATTTACTGAGTTTGTTGGTTCACGACGGCTCAGCATATTAGTTGGAGATCTGAAAGCACTGATTTTACTCTTGCTCCATTAGTAATATTTTAATATCAGCTCCATGTTTTCCAAATGGGGTCAGTTTTTGTTTTTAGCTTTTGTTTAATGCTTAGAAGTAACTCTATTCAAATTTTCTTTTCTTTTTTTTTTAACTTTACAATATTGTATTGGTTTTGCCATATATCAAAATGAATCTGCCACAGGTATACATGTGTTCCCCATCCTGAACCCTCCTCCCTCTTCCCTCCCCATAACATCCCTCTGGGTCATCCCAGTGCACCAGCCCCGAGCATCCAGTATTGTGCATCGAACCTGGACTGGCAACTTGTTTCATATATGATATTATTCATGTTTCAATGCCATTCTCCCAAATCATCCCACCCTCTCCCTCTCCCACAGAGTCCAAAAGACTGTTCTATACATCAGTGTCTCTCTACTAAAATTTTCTTATCAGGGCTTCCTTTGCTTTCAATGAAGTAGGTATGAATGCGTATTTCACTGTCTGTTTCACACCTTCTATAAAACAGTGTTGTTGCACAGAAAACAATATATGAAAAAGTGTTTTACAACATACTCAATGAACAGCATGCTCTTTAAAGTGTCTAGATTATGGCATGCATACTAAGTTGCTTTAGTTGTATCTGACTCTTGGCAACAGTATGGACTGTAGCCTGCCAGGCTCCTCTGTCCGTGGGATTCTCCAGGCGAGAATACTGGAGTGGGTTACCATGTCCCCCTCCCGGGGATCTTCCCAACCCAGGGATCGAACCCACATTTCCTGCATTGACAGGTGGATACTTTACCACTGAGCCAGCAGGAGAGCTATGATTTGCCGTAAAATAACTCAGAATCACGCTTTGAACTTATGTAGCTCCTGCCCTTTGACATGCTTAAAGGTTTGAAAGAAGGCTAAGCTGTCTTCCTGCAGTTTAATACTGGGAGACAAAATGGCATAACCAAGAAAGCAAGAGAATTGTTAGGGAAGGAATTGATGTTTGTCTCTTGGGATTGTACTCATTTATCTTCTTGTGTAACCAGAATATGGTGAAGCTTAAACCTAGGTTGAAAATATATGGTATTGCAAGTTCTACGAAAATCTTACTGGGTTTCCTAAAAAAAAAATTTTGAGAATTATTTAATGATCATCTGGGTAGACTACTTCATTTTTGCTTAATGTAAAAAGGAGGAAAATACAAAGCTATTCATTTACTACAAGATAACCTTAAATATATCATTATTAAGCAATGGGTTGTCTTCTAGAAGAGGAAAAAATGAAACACATCTGTGAAATTGAAAGATAGACTTTATGGTTGATCAATGGACCTGCATATTCACCTACCTGAGTATTCACCTACCTAAGCAGTACAGCAGAACTATAAACTGAATGTTGTCAAATGAAAAGTCTTCTGTGTGCACAATTATTTTAACTAGGCAGTTAACATCTTTTCATTATCATATAAATGTATTATATTGAAAATTTGATAGTATGATATTAAATGGGAAGGCCTTCTTAAGTATAAAATTGGCATTAAAAAACCTATCATATATTTGCAAATATGCAGGTGGAAAACCTTTAAAGAATTTAAATTGCCTTAGTTAAAATAAAAAATTTCAGCCTAATTAAGATGAAAAACTCCCTGTGTGTACATGGGAATGACATTGCTAATGACTGCAATTGCTCTCTTCTGTCAGTGTAGCTGAAATTTTTCATATTTTGTAAGCCTGCTCTATTGTTCTACCTGAGGCTATCCGTTTTGGTCTCTGTGGCCCCAATCCCTGTCTAGATTTCCCAGAGTCCTTTGTAGACCACATGACTAGATTCTAGCCAGTGGACTTTGAAGTTATACCTCCATCATGCTTTCATGGGTATAACATCAATAAGGCACAAGAAAATTGCCAGCCACAAGATGGAAGAGTCCAAATCTCTAGATCAACCCATGGAAGAAAGCCATCTTCAATCAGGAACCCTTCACTGAACAGCTATATCAACAAAAAATATATTTTATTATGTTAAGCCATTACAATTTTAGGTTTTATTGTAGCAACTAGTCACTCCAATATAGTTACCTAAGTTAAGTAATATTTCACCTTATTAGAAGAAACACATTTGCACATACATTATATGCACACTAATACAAGCAAATATATATAAATATACATACACTGTTTTCATCTCTTTTTGCTAATGGGAGTATAAAATTACACAATCTTTCTGGAATAAAAATTGATGGTCTTTATTAAAACTCTACCTGTTCATGCTTAATTATGTGATTATCTTGACCTCTTTCTAGAAATTATCCTGAATAAATCACAAGCTTCCCTGGTGGCTCAGACAGTAAAGCGTCTGCCTGCAATGCAGGCAACCCGGGTTAGATCCCTGGCTTGGGAAGATCCCCTGGAGAAGGAAATGGCGACCCACTCCAGTACTCTTGCCTGGAAAATTCCATGGACAGAGGAGCCTGGTAGGCTGCAGTCCATGGGGTCGCAAAGAGTTGGACATGACTGAGCAACTTCACTTCACTTATCCTGAATAAATAGTATGCAAAGATTTAGTTTCAATGATATTGTGTGGTATTTTTTTATATTGGCAAAAATCTGTATCCATAGAAATATCCATACTAATGAATGATTTAAATAAATTGTGGCACTTTAGACAATAAATATTTTAGACAATTAAAATATTAATTACCTAGAGATTATCATACTAAGTGAAGCAACTCAGAGAAAGAAAAATATCATATGGCACCACTTACATGTGGAGTGTAAAAATATGATTCATATGAACTTATTTCAAAACATAAACAGACTTCCAGACATAGGAAACAAATTTATGGTTACCAAAATCCTTCAAGCTAGGCTTCAACACTATGTGAACAGAGAAATTCCAGATGTACAAGCTGGATTTAGGAAAGGCAGTGGAACCAGAGATCAAATTACCAACATATGCTGGGTCATAGAAAAAGCAAGAGAAATCCAGAGAAACATCTATTTCTGCTTCATTGAATATGCTAAAGCCTTTGTGTGGATCACAACGAACTGTGGAAAATTCTTCAAGAGATGGGAAAACCAGACTACCTTATTTGCCTCCTGAGAAACCTGTATTCAGGCCAAGAAGCTACAGTCAGCAACAGTTAGAACTGGACATGGAACAACGGACACTTGTTCCAAATTGGGAAAGAAGTGTGTCAAGGCAGTATACTGTCACCCTGTTTATTTAACTTATATTTAGAGTACATCATGTGAAATGCCAGGCTAGATGAGCTCAAGCTGGAATTAAGATTGCCAGGAGAAATATCAATAACCTCAGATATGCAGATGATACCACCCTTATGGCAGAAAGCAAAGAGGAACCGAAGAGCCTCTTGATGAGGGTAAAAGAGGAGAGTGAAAAAGCTGACTTAAAACTCAGTATTCAGAAAACTAAGGTCATGGCAGCTGGTCTCATCACTTCATGGCAAATAGATGGGGAAACAGTGGAAACAGTGTCAGACTTTATTTTCTTTGGTTCCAAAATCACTGTGACTTCAAAATTAAAAGACGCTTGCTCCTTGGAAAACAAGCTATGACCAACCTAGACAACATATTAAAAAGCAGAGACATGACTTTGCTGACAAAAGTCCAGATAGTAAAATCTATGGTTTTTCCAGTAGTCATGTACAGATGTGAGAGTTGGGCCATAAACAAGGTTGAGCGCTGAAGAATTGATGCTTTTAATCTGTGGTGTTGGAGAAGACTCTTGAGAGTCCCTTGGACAGCAAGGAGATCAAACCAGTCAGTCCTAAAGGAAATCAACCCTGAGGATTCATCGGAAGAAGTGATACTGAAGCTGAAGCTCCAATACTTTGGCCACCTGAAGCTGAGACAATTCATTGGGAAAGACCCTGATGCTGGGAAAGATTGAGGGCAGGAGGAGAAGGGGGAGACAGAGGATGAGATGGCTGGATAGCATCACTGACTCCAAGGACACAAGTTTGAGCAAACTCTGGGAGATAGTGAAGGACAGAGAAGTGTGATGTGCTGCAGTCCACGGGGTTGCAAAGAGCTAGACATGAGTTAGCAACTAAACAACAGCAACAGTGGAACTAAATGTGATTTTAAATTGTTGTTTTTATTTCTGTATTTTCTGAATATTTTTCAGTGGATACACATGTTTTTGTTATACATTGTGTACACATCCACACACACACATACATGTATTGTGTGTGTATATATATATAATTGGAAGGAAGGGAGAGAGGTAATCTTGCTGCAGAACAGGCTTTTCCCCAGAGTACAAAATGAGGTCTCTATGATGGTAAAGAAATGTAGGAAAAAGTTGTTCATTGAGGACATGAAGATGAGGAAAGGCACATCAGACAGAAATCATTCCATATTAAGTTGATTCTGAAAAGAACTGCAGAGGGCACTAAAATTCTGAGTATTTTATACTACAATTTTTTGAATTAAAAAAATTTTTTTTAATTTATTTTTTTAATCTCAGTTTTATTTATTTATTTTACTTTACAATATTGTATTGGTTTTGCCATACATTGACATGAATCCGCCATTGGTATACATGTGTTCCCTATCCTGAACCCCACTCCCACCTCCCTCCCTATCACATCCCTGTGAATCATCCCAGTGCACCAGCCCCGAGCACCCTGTATCATGCATTGAATCAAGCAGTAAATGCTGGAGAGTCTGTGGAGAAAAGGGAATCTTCTTATACAGTTGGTAGGAAAGCAAACTAGTACAGCTACTATGGAGAACAGTATGGAGAGTCTTTAAAAAACTGGAAATAGAACTGCCATATGATCCAGCAATCCCACTGCTGGGCATACACACTGAGGAAACCAGAATTGAAAGAGACACGTGTACCCCAATGTTCATCGTAGCACTGTTTATAATAGCCAGGAGATGGAAGCAACCTAGATGTCCATCAGCAGACGAATGGATAAGAAAGCTGTGGTACATATGCACAATGGAATATTACTCAGCCATTAAAAAGAATACATTTGAATCAGTTCTAATGAGGTGGATGAAACTGGAGCCTATTATACAGAATGAAGTAAGCCAGAAAGAAAAACACCAATACAGTATAGTAACGCATATATATGGAATTTAGAAAGATGGTAATGATAACCCTGTATACGAGACAGCAAAAGAGACACAGATGTACAGAACAGTCTTTTGGACGCTGTGGGAGAGGGTGAGGGCAAGATAATATGGGAGAATGGCATTGAAACATGTAAATTATTACAATTTTTTTTTTATTAGTGAATCCCCATGGTACTCATGCAGTGATTCTGGCCTAACATCCACATGTGCTATATCCACCCTAATCCCTGTTTCACAACACTGCAAGACTCATGCCTGTCCAAGACCAAAGGTCATCAAAGCAAACATACACTTTGTATTTTTAGCATCCCCCCACTTCTTCCTGCTTCTTTGTCCTTCTATTCTTTATATTTTCTCTTGTTTTACATCAATACTTAACCACCCAAAGCCCAAAATTGTCCTGACATTTAACATTTGGACACTTCTAAGCGCTTTGCTGGAGCAGCCATGAAGAGATACCCCATGTTCAAGGTAAGAGAAATGCAAGTAAGACGATAAGTGTTGCAAGACGGCATCAGAGGGCAGACACACTGAAACCATAACCACAGAAAACTAGTCAATCTAATCACACTAGGACCACAGCCTTGTCTAACTCAATGAAACTAAGCCATGCTCATGGGGCCACCCAAGACGGGTGGGTCAGGGAGAAGAGGTCTGACAGAATATGGTCCACTGGAGTAGGGAATGGCAAACAACTTCAGTATTCTTGCCTTGAGAACCCCATGAACAGTATGAAAAGGCAAAATGTTAGGATACTGAAAGAGGAACTCCCCAGGTCAGTAGGGGCCCAATATACTACTGGAGATCAGTGGAGAAATAACTCCAGAAAGAATGAAGGGATGGAGCCAAAGCAAAAACAATACTCAGTTGTGGATGGGACTGGTGATAGAAGCAAGGTCCGATGCTGTAAAGAGCAACATTGCATAGGTACCTGGAATGTCAGGTCCATGAATCAAGGCAAATTGGAAGTGGTCAAACAGGAGATGGCAAGAGTGAACGTCGACATTCTAGGAATCAGTGAACTGAAATGGACTGGAATGGGTGAATTTAACTCATATGACCATTATATCTACTACTGTGGGCAGGAATCCCTCAGAAGAAATGGAGTAGCCATCATGGTCAACAAAAGAGTCCGAAATGCAGTACTTGGATGCAATCTCAAAAACGACAGAATGATCTCTGTTCATTTCCAAGGCAAACCATTCAATATCACAGTACTCCAAGTCTATGCCCCAACCAGTAATGCTGAAGAAGCTGAAGTTGAACAGTTCTATGAAGACCTACAAGACCTTTTAGAATTAAAACCCAAAAAAGATGTCCTTTTCATTATAGGGGACTGGAATGCAAAAATAGGAAGTCAAGAAACACCTGGATTAACAGGCAAATTTGGCCTTGGAATACGGAATGAAGCAGGGTAAAGGCTAATAGAATTTTGCCAAGAGAACACACTGATCATAGCAAACACCCTCTTCCAAGAACACAAAAGAAGACTCTACACATGGACATCACCAGACGGTCAACACTGAAATCAGATTGATTATATTCTTTGCAGCCAAAGATGGAGAAGCTCTATACAGTCAGCAAAAACAAGACCGGGAGCTGACTGTGGCTCAGATCATGAATTTCTTATTGCCAAATTCAAACTTAAACTGAAGAAAGTAGGGAAAACCACTAGACCATTCAGGTATGACCTAAATCAAATCCCTTATGATTATACAGTGGAAGTGAGAAATAGATTTAAGGGCCTAGATCTGACAGATAGAGTACCTGATGAACTATGGATGGAGGTTCGTGACATTGTACAGGAGACAGGGATCAAGACCATCCCCAAGGAAAAGGAATACAAAAAAGCAAAATGGCTGTCTGGGGAGGCCTTACAAATAGCTGTGAAAACAAGAGAAGTGAAAAGCAAAGGAGAAAAGGAAAGATATAAGCATCTGAATGCAAAGTTCCAAAGAATAGCAAGAAGAGATAAGAAAACCTTCCTCAGCGATCAATGCAAAGAAATAGAGGAAAACAACAGAATGGAAAAGACTAGAGATCTCTTCAAGATTTTTAGAGCTACCAAGGGAACATTTCATGCAAAGATGGGCTTGATAAAGGACAGAAATGGTATGGACCTAACAGAAGCAGAAGATATTAAGAAGAGGTGGCAAGAATACACAGAAGACCTGTACAAAAAAGATCTTCCTGACCCAGATAATCACGATGGTGTGATCACTCACCTAGAGCCAGACATCCTGGAATGTGAAGTCAAGTGGGCCTTAGAAAGCATCACTATGAACAAAGCTAGTGGAGGTGATGGAATTCCAATTGAGCTATTTCAAATCCTGAAAGATGATGCTGTGAAAGTGCTGCACTCAATATGCCAGCAAATTTGGAAAACTCAGCAGTGGCCACAGGACCGGAAAAGGTCAGTTTTCATTCCAATCCCAAAGAAAGGCAATGCCAAAGAATGCTCGAACTACTGCACAATTGCACTCATCTCACACACTAGTAAAGTAATACTCAAAATCCTCCAAACCAGGCTTCAGCAATACACGAACCATGAACTTCCATATGTTCAAGCTGGATTTAGAAAAGGCAGAGGAACCAGAGATCAAATCACCAACATCTGCTAGATCATTGAAAAAGCAAGAGAGTTCCAGAAAAACTATTTTTGCTTTATTGACTATGCCAAAGCCTTTGACTGTGTGGATCATAATAAACTGTGGAAGATTCTGAAAGAGATGGGAATACCAGACCACCTGACCTGCCTCTTGAGAAACCTATATGCAGGTCAGGAAGCAACAGTTAGAACTGGACATGGAACAACAGACTGGTTCCAAATAGGAAAAGGAATACGTCAAGGCTGTATATTGTCACCCTGCTTATTTAACTTCTATGCAGAGTACATCATGAGAAGCGCTGGACTGGAAGAAACACAAGCTGGAATCAAGATTGCCGGGAGAAATATCAATAACCTCAGATATGCAGATGACACCACCATTATGGCAGAAAGTGAAGAGGAACTCAAAAGCCTCTTGATGAACGTGAAAGTGGAGAGTGAAAAAGTTGGCTTAAAGCTCAACATTCAGAAGACGAAGATCATGGCATCTGGTCCCATCACTTCATGGGAAATAGATGGGGAAACAGTGGAAACAGTGTCAGACTTTATTTTCTTGGGCTCCAAAACCACTGCTGATGGTGATTGCAGCCATGAAATTAAAAGACGCTTACTCCTTGAAAGAAAAGTTATGACCAAACTAGATAGCATATTAAAAAGCAGAGGCATTACTTTGCCAACAAAGGTCCGTCTAGTCAAGGCTATGATTTTTCCAGTGGTCATGTATGGATTCGAGTGTTGGACTGTGAAGAAAGCTGAGCGCCGAAGAATTGATGCTTTTGAACTGTGGTATTGGAGAAGACTCTTGAGAGTCCTTTGGACTGCAAGGAGATCCAACCAGTCCATTCTAAAGGAGATCAGCCCTGGGATTTCTTTGGAAGGAATGATGCTAAAGCTGAAACTCCAGTACTTTGGCCACCTCATGCGAAGAGTTGACTCATTGGAAAAGACTCTGATGCTGGGAGAGATTGTGGGCAGGAGGAGAAGGGGACGACAGAAGATGAGATGGCTGGATGGCATCACTGACTCGATGGACGTGAGTCTGGGTGAACTCTGGGAGATGGTGATGGACAGGGGGGCCTGGTGTGCTGCAATTCATGGGGTCTCAAAGAGTCGGACACAACTGAGCGATGAACTGAACTGTAGCCTATCTTGTTTTGTTTATTTTTCCTCTTTATTTATCTGGCTGTACCAGGTCCTAGTTGCAGCGTGTGGGATCTTCAGTCTTCATCAAAGATCCTTTAGTTGTGGCATGCAGAATCTTTAGTGGGATCTTTAGTTGTAGCATGTGGAATATAGTTCCCTGATCAGGAATGGAACCCAGATCCCGTGCCTTAGGAGTGTGGAGTCTTAACCACTGGACTAGGGAAGTCCCTAAGCCTAGCTTCTTTTAAATTTTGGACCTGTGATCTTGAGAAAGTTACTGGCATGTGTTGGGACTTATCCTTCCCTTTCTTCAGTGAAATAATTGAACCATGGTTCTCACCTACTCCAACACACAGAGATTTTGTGGTAATGAATTACCATCAGAGATAGATCTTGAACTTCACTCAAGGTTTTCTCCCTGCAGCTCTGTTCCTGACCTAAAAAATATCTAGTTCCCAATCAAGGACTCTGATAGAGTTGTATGAATGCCTAGGGATTTTTCTCTTGTTCTTCCTTTTTCTCTTCTTTTATTCCTCTCTCTTTATTTACCTTACTTCCTTTCCCTTTCTTTTGTATAGTTATTAATATTTTAAAAATATTACTTCTAGGTTAATTCCCCTCTTGTCTTCCCAACTCTTTATTAGTGAGAAAAATGACAACTATCCAAATCTATCAATTACATTCCCATAATCAAACTTCCTCAGGAGTATCTATTAAGAACAAACCTGGGAAAGAGGAGTTTATTTTTTGGTAAACTTCAGGAAAATGCATCATTTAGGATGTCTGGCTGCTGATATTCAAATGTGGGCAGGGACATGTATGGATAGCCACTCATGTTTTCATTAAAGGGGCCTTAGTGTACATGCCTTTGCATCAACCATAGAGTCCCTCCCACCCACACCTACCATTGTGGGTCTGGAGACTAGGACCCTGAGCCACTCTGGCCCTGGGGAGCTGGCCTCTGGGCTTCCCCTTCTAGTGAGGTTCAGTGTCACTGAAGTTCTTGTCCAGTCTTTTCTCATATACATGAGAAATTCTAGCATTCTCATGTATAAATGTCATCTGTGTGACTCCAGTGGGAAGAAACGGTAGGATTTAGGGATTCAGAAATCCTGGTAGCAATGGGTTTGTTTTGTTTATATGTGTTGCTCAGTGTTGTTAGTCACCTAGTTGTGTCTGACTCTTTGTGACCCCATGGACTATAGCCTGCCTGCCAGGCTCTTCTGTTCATGGAATTCTCCAGGCAAGAATACTGGAGTGAGTAGCCATTCCCTTTTCCAGGGGATCTTCCTGACCCAGGGATTGAACCCAGGTCTCCTGCCTTGCAGGCATATTCTTTACAGTCTTAGCCAACAGGGAAGCCCTTCTTTTGTTTCCTCAAAGTCAAATAACTTGTGTGTTCAGGTGTAATTTCATTCTGGAGAGGTCCTCTGAGCTCTTCTTGATGACAATTTTCCTTTCAATGAGAAGAAAAAATATTGCAGAGAAGCCCTTTTGGAAGCAATCGGGATGAATAATGAATAAAGTAAGCAATGAAAAGATAAATTCTTGGGAGCCTAGAAAGGAAACTATTTTTATCCATCTGAAAAGTAGTTCCATCATGTGTATCAAGGTTACATCAAAAAGTTATTTATCCAATGCAACTACATTTCTTCACTTATGGGAAGTAAATAAATAATAGATATAATCTCCATTTTACAGAAGAAAAAAATGAAAGGTAAAAATTTCACCAAAGCTCAAGGTCTATACTTTAGTTTCCTAAAATGTGAGTATTATATTAAAATAATTGCACCTACTTCATGAGTTATGAGGGCTGCACGAGACAAGGCTTATAAGGAGGTTTGCACAGGTGAAAACCTGATAATTGTTAGCTGCTATATTATTATTATTATTTAATAAATGGCAAATTCTGAAACCAGTATTCTTGTTCCTAGTGTATAAGTACAAAAAGGACAGTACTGGGCAACAACAACAACAACAAAACACACAACTGAAAAATGGGCAGAAGACTTACATAGACGTTTCTCCAAAGAAGACATACAGATGGTCAATGGGCGTATTAAAAGATGCTCAATGTTTCCAATTATTAGAGAAGTACAAATCAAAGCTGCAATGTTATCACCCCACATGAGTCAGAATGTTTACAAATAACATTAAAAAGTTTACAAATAACAAATGTTGGAGAGGGTGTGGTGAAAAGAAAACCCTCCTACACTGTTGGCAGGAATGTAGGTTGGTGCAGCCACTATGGGAAACAGTATGGATGTTCCTCATAAAACTAAAAACAGAATTACTATACGATCTTGCAATCCCACTCCTGAGCATATAGCCAGACAAAATTATAATCAAAAGATATAGATGCACCTCTATGTTCATAGCAGCACTGTTCATAGTATTCAAGACATGGAAACAACCTAAATGTCCATTAACAGATGAATGGATAAAGAAGATGTGGTATATATATATGTAATGGAATACTACTTGGCCATAAAGAAGAATGAAAATGCCATTTCCAGCAATATGGATACAATTAGAGATTGTGATACTAAGTGAAATAAATCAGAAAGAGAAAGACAAATACCTTATGATATCACTTATATATACAGAATCTAAAATATGGCACAAATAAACCTATTTATGAAACAGAAGCAGACTCACAGACATAGAGAACAGACTTGTGGTTGCCAAGGAGGGTGGGTAGGGGAGAGAAGGATTGGAAGTTTGAGACTGCAGATGTAAATTATTAGATATAGGATAGATAAAAAACACAGTCCTATTGCATAGCATAGGGAACTATATTCAATATCCTGAGATAAACCATAATGGAAAAGAATATTTTTTTAAAAAGTTTGTATATGTATAGCTGAGTCACTTTTCTGTATGGCAGAAATTAACACAACACTGTAAATCAACTATACTTCAATAAAAACATTTTTAAAAGAGAAAGAACAGTGGTGGAAAGGCTGGAGCAACATCAGGAAGAACAGCAATATAGATCAGGAATAATTCCTGAGCCCATAAAATGCTATGTTGGGGACAGTGACCTGACCAACAGGTATGTAGTCACCTGGTCCAGATAACAGTGATGGTAATGAGAACAGACACCTTAATTCTTCTAGTGTAGCAGGTGCTACCCACACCCACTTAGATACCTGCCCTTTTTGAAGATTTTTGCCACACTTTGAACCACAGGAAAAGGTTCAGATATCTAACATTTTCTGCATAAGAATGGTAGTTCTTCCCATCCAAAATTTTATTTGCTCTTTCTTAATATGTGTTGTGCTTAGTCGCTCAGTCATGTCTGACTCTTTGCAACCCCATGGACTATAGCCTGCCAGGCTCCTCTGTCCATGGGGATTCTTCAGGCAGGAATACTGGAGTGGGTTGCCATGCCCTCATCCGGGGGATCTTCCCAACCCAAGGACTGAACCCAGGTCTCCCATATTGCAGGCAGATTCTTTACTGTCTGAGCCACTAGGGAAGCCCTTTCCTTAATATAACTCTTATCTAAAGGCAATAAATGTAGGTTTCATTTTGAAACACAAAACTTGCAAAATAATTTTGAAAAACAGCAGTGATTTGTGGTTGCCTCTTTCCATAAAACCAGAACAAGTCATTTTATATGTCTTATACTTTATATCAATAACCTCAGATATGCAGATGACACCACCCTTATGGCAGAAAGTGAAGAGGAACTGAAAAGCCTCTTGATGAAAATGAAAGAGGAGAATGAAAAAGTTAGCTTAAAGCTCAACATTCAGAAGACGAAGACCATGGCATCTGGTCCCATCACTTCATGGGAAATAGATGGGGAAACAGTGGAAACAGTGTCAGACTTTATTTTTTGGGGCTCCAAAATCACTGCAGATGGTGAGTGCAGCCATGAAATTAAAAGATGCTTACTCCTTGGAAGGAAAGTTATGACCAACCTACATAGCATATTAAAAAGCAGAGGCATTACTTTGCCAACAAAGGTCCGTCTAGTCAAGGCTATGGTTTTTCCAGTGGTCACGTATGGATGCGAGAATTGGACTGTGAAGAAAGCTGAGCGCTGAAGAATTGATGCTTTTGAACTGTGGTGTTGGAGAAGACTCTTGAGAGTCCCTTGGACTGCAAGGAGATCCAACCAGTCCATTCTGAAGGAGATCAGCCCTGGGATTTCTTTGGAAGGAATGATGCTAAAGCTGAAACTCCAGTACTTTGGCCACCTCATGTGAAGAGCTGACTCATTGGAAAAGACTCTGATGCTGGGAGAGATTGGGGGCAGGAGGATAAGGGGACGACAGAGGATGAGATGGCTGGATGGCATCACTGACTCGATGAACGTGAGTTTGAGTGAACTCTGGGAGTTGGTGATGGACAGAGAGGCCTGATGTGCTGCAGCTCATGGGGTTGCAAAGAGTCAGATATGACTGAGCAAGTGAACTGAACTGAACTGAACTGATACTTCATATGTCTATAACTGCTACTGATAATAATCTTCAAGAACTTGGGAGCACAATTCTCCTTTTTGGATTAGAAAACAGTGATACAAAAAATTTCAGGGACTTCTCTGGTGGTCCAGTTGTTAGGACTCCATTCTTCTAATACAGTGGGCACTGGCTCGAACCCAGTTTGGGGAACTAAAATTCCATATGTTTTTGTAGCAAAAAAAAAAAAAAAATTGAATTAAAAAAAAATTTTTTTAATGGACTTCCCTGGTGGTACAATGGATATGAATCCTCCTGGCAATGCAGGGGACACTGGTTCAATCCTTGGTCAGGGAAGATTACACATGCCAAGAGGCAACTAAGCCTGTGCATAACTACTGAGCCTGTGTACCACAACTGCTGAGGCCTGCATGCCTAGAGTCCATGCACCACAACAAGAGAAGCCACTGCAATGAGAAGCCTGAATACCACAACTAGAGAAAGCCCGTCCAAAGCAATGAAGACCCAGTGCAGCCAGAAATGAATAAATTACTTAAGTTTTTAAAAAGCTGAAAGACCATGATCACAGAAACAAAATCTACCTACCTTTCTACAGGACTGAAATAACAGAGGGAAGTGTGGCAAATAGTTCATACTAAAGTGGTTAGCAAAAATCTTGGCATTGACAAATCTTATTCCAGACTTTCAGCATCCAAAGATATTCCCTTAAGGCAAGTTACTTAAATTTTCCAGGCATGAAAATTTTCATTTACAAAATGGAGATGATATAATGATATCTGCTTCTTAGATAACGGAGTAATATACATTGTTGAGTACACAAATAATCAACATAGTCCCTAGTACAGGATTAAGCAATCAGTAACTTTTATCATTAACAATCAGCAAAAATAATAAACAGATTCACAGCAGAGGAGCTGGATCATCTAAGTCACTGGAGAGTCACTCTGGGAACAACCCCTGAAAACCTCATGTAACTCAAAACATGCATAAGACATCAAGATAGATTTTTCCCTTAAGAATAAATGTAATGAGGGAAATAATAGTCTGAGTGCATGTAAACCTAGGCAAATGAAATACATTTCTTACATCCAACTTACTGTTTAATGCACAATCAACAGTTTCTAGTGAGGGGAATTAAAATTATTTCAATGTATATGCATAAAGTGAGACCTTAATAATATTTTTCACTGCTCACTGTTTCAAATTTGCTAATTCATACCAGTGTGAAATATAAACACACTGTTTATCCAAAGGCCATTCAGTATCAGAGAGAAAGTATTATAATAAATGAGGCACAGGGGAGTGTATCAAAGGGTTTCAAGGGATATACTTTAAATATAGAGGAAAACAGTAGGAAATGTAAATCCTGCAACATCTAGAGTTTAAATTGTTGGAATTTCTTTTACAACTGTGAAACCTATAAGAAGGTACTTTTTTTTTTTTTTAATCTGCTGCTGCTGCTAAGTCGCTTCCGTCGTGTCCGACTCTGTGCGACCTAATAGACGGCAGCCCACCAGGCTCCCCCGTCCCTGGGATTCTCCAGGCAAGAATACTGGAGTGGGTTGCCATTTCCTTCTCCAATGCATGAAAGTGAAAAGTGAAAGGGAAGTTGCTCAGTCTTAGCCAACTCTTAGCGACCCCATGGACTGCAGCCTACCAGGCTCCTCCATTTTAATCTGCAAAGAAACCTAAAAAGGAATGCGAAATGATGACAAACTAAAACACCCCACTCCCAAGACACTTGCTGTGATGGAAGAGAACACAGAAATGTGGGAGGGAGGAGGTGGGAAATCCTACCAATTGCATGGACAAAAGCCAAACTTCTAATAAAAATTGTGCCTGCAAGGTTTGGATTTCCATGCTTACATTTCTGCCTCAGAGTATAGACCAAGCCTTACCTGATGACCTAGCTTCCAGATTCCACACTTTAATCCATGTCTTTAATCACATACTTGTCCAGAGATCACATAGAATGATAAGGTTTTGCTGCCACAATTCTAATGTCAGAAATTGGAAGAGAGAGAGTTTTAGTTCTATTTTTCACTCTTAATTGGGAGAAGGAAGTTCTTTTAGCTTAAAAATTGAAGGCTTACATCTTCAATTTTTCCTATTTCAATTTTTAAAATGGGATTTAACTATACAGTTCATATGGCAGTGAATTATATCCATGAGATAAAGATCTTAAAAAGATTACATAATTCAAAACTTGCATAATTCTAGACAGATTATCCCACCCAAAGAACAATATAATGTAAGAAATAGTATTCTCATGATAATAATAATAAATAATCCTACAACATTACAGAGCACTTCTTAGAGTAAATTTTTAGTGTGTTTTTTTTCAAAACTAAACTTTTTCTTTGGAAATAATTTTAGATTTATAGAAAAGTTTTGCAAAGATAGTATTGACTTTCCTTATACCCCTTACTCAGTTTTCCCTATCATTAACACCTAACGTTACTATAGTACATTTGTCAAAACTAAGAAACTAACATGGGCAATATTCACTGAATTTAAGATTTTACTCAGATTTCATTAATTTTCCCATTATGCTCCTATTTCAGAGAAGGCAATGGCACCCCACTCCAGTACTCTTGCCTGGAAAATCCCATGGCTGGAGGAGCCTGGTGGGCTGCAGTCCATGGGGTCGCTAAGAGTCAGACACGACTGAGCAACTTCACTTTCACTTTTCACTTTCATGCACTGGAGAAGGAAATGGCAACCCGCTCCAGTGTTCTTGCCTGGAGAATCCCAGGGACGGGGGAGCCTGGTGGGCTGCTGTTTATGGGGTCACACAGAGTTGGACACGACTAAAGTGACTTAGCATAGCATAGCATAGCACAGCATGCTCCTATTTTTGTTCCAGAATCCAATACAATTTTAAATACTTTTTGTTTTTAAAGATTCATATTATTCAAAATTTGTGTAAACTGATAACATTTTAAAATCACACCTTCAAATTTGTGAAATTAAAATTGGCAAGCTGTTTATGCAAAGGTTTTCCACAGTATTTAATACAAGGATGGCTGAAGAATTAACCTACCGCAGTGGCCTAAGCCAGTGTTGTTTAAATTGGAATGAGGAGTGGAATGGAGAGAGTGTATTTTGTACTGGGTTTCAGCTGAAGATTTCATTTGAATAAAATCACTAATAAGAAATCCAGGGGAAATATTAGAATACAGTGAGAAATACTAAAAAAACAAATAAGCCAAAATTGAAAATGATCATGTTATAAGAAACTTGCAGAAAACTGCCATAGGCATCATTTTTTCATACAAATAGTTTATGCTTTTTACTGCAAAGAACATACAAGCAAATTAGGTAGCCACATACATTGCAAAATATTGTCCATTTGTTGTTACTATACACAAAATTGTTAACCAACTATATTGTTTTTGTTTACTCGCTAAGTCATGTCTGATTATTTTGTGATCCCATGGGCTACAGCCTGCCAGGCTCCTCTGTCCTTGGTATTTCCCAGGCAACAATACTACAGCGGGTTGCCATTTCCTTCTCCAGGCGATATTCCTGACCCAGGTATCAAACCTGTGTCTTCCACACTGCAGGCAGATAACTTACCATTGAGCCACCTGAGAAGCCCTATTAAAATATAAAGAGCCCTTACAAATCAAGAGAAAAATGAACAGAGAGCACAGCCAATTTATGGCCAATAAGCATCTGAAAAACTATTCAAATTCATTTTCAAAGAATACAAGCTAAACTGCAAAGTACATTTTTTAACTTATCAACCTGGTGAATGATAATGCAAAGTGCAGGCTGATGTGCAAAGAACAAGGCACTCTTGTACATTGCTAGTAAAGTGAAAGTTGCTTAGACATGTCTGACTCTGTGAGACCCCACGGACTGTAAAGTCCATGGAATTCTCCAGGCCAAAATACTGGAGTGGGTAGCCTTTCCCTTCTTCAGGGGATCTTCCCAGGTCTCCCACATTGCAGATAGATTCTTTACCAGCTGAGCCACGTTGCTAACATAGGAGTAAAATGTGAAAATTGTTTTACAATGGCTTGGCAATACATGTTTCCAGTTACCTATTGCTGACTAATTAAAATATTCCAAAATGTAGTCGCTTAAATCTACAACAATGTATTGTGTCTCACATTTCTGTGAGTTGGCTGCGTGGTCTTTCATGTCATGGAATGTTGGCTGAGGCCAAGCATGCAGCTGCACTCAGCTGGGAGCCCAGCTAGGGATGGATCGCCTAAGGCTTCTTTTCTTTTCCACATGGCCTTTCTTTCCATTTGGCCTCTCATCATTCAAAAGCCTAGCCCAAGGATCCTTCATGTCAACTGGATTCCAAGAAAGCAAAAATGGAAGCTGACAGATCTCTTAAGGAGTAAGTCTGGAAGCGATGGTATGCTGGAGCCCATTGGTCATATATGCTATCTCTTTCCAACTACATGCTCTGTGATATCACATTGGTAGCTCGAAATCAGTCATGCTGGCAGCACTTACACCATGTGCTCAGTTATTCAGTCATGTCCAACTCTTTGCAACCCTTTGGACCATAGCCCACTAGGCTCCTTTGTCCACAGGATTTTTCAGGCAAGCACACTGGAGTGTGTTGCCATTTCCTCTACAGGGGGTCTTCCTGACCTAGGGATCAAACCTACATTTCCTGTGTCTTCTGCATTTCAGGTGGATTCTTAGAAATTGGCAAATGCTCTAAATCATGACTTTTAATTATGTTTCAAAAAGCTGAAAGTCACACAGCTTCACATCCATCACATTCTGTTTCTTCAAGCAAGTCACAAATCCAGCCGAGAGTTCCTGTGGGAGAAGAAACAAATTTTACCTTCTTGATCTGAGGAGTGACAAAGAATTTGTGACCATATTTAATCCAACAGAGCCTTCCCTCTGGCCACAAATTATTTATATTCTTTCTCATGCAAAACAAAACAAAACAGACCATCTCCCAAGACACCTCAAAGTCTCATTCCAAGAGAGCATCAGCCTCAAAGTTCAATATTTCTAACTCACAAAAAACCTACTATATAGCCCAGGGAATTCTGCTCAATATTCTGTAACAACCTAAATGGGAAAAAAGAATTTGAAAAAGAATAGATAGGTGTATATGTATATCTGAATCATTTTGCTGTACATCTAAAGTTAACACAACATTATTAACCAACTATTGTTGTTGTTTAGTCGCTAAGTTGTATCTGACTCTTTGTGACCCCATGGACTGTAGACTGCCAGGCCCCTCTGCCCATGGGATTTCCCAGGCAAGAATACTGGAGTGGGTTTCTATTTCCTTCTCCAGGGGATCTTCCCTACCCAAGGATCAAACCTGTGTCTCCCGCTTGGCAGGCAGATTCTTTACCACTGAACCACCTGTGAAGCCCCTTAATCAACTATACTCCAGTATAAAATTAAAAAAATTTTTTAAATGTTTTAAATAATAAAAGAAATACCCACTTTGGAATTAAATTTTTAAAAAGCTCAATATTTCATGACCTGAATCATGCTAAGATGTGACTGCAGCTCCTCTGGGTCTAGAAAGCTGTGAACTGTGAACTTTCCCAACTTGCCTCCACCCTTCCACCCCTACCAGGCATTCAATGGTGAGAAGTGGACAGGAAAGTCACCATGGATGCTCCTATTCAACAACACAGAGAACAGGTTTATAACAATTCTGAAATCTACCTGGATATTAGATGAGAAATCCTCTATACCCCACCCCCCAGCTCTGGGCCTGGGAGCTCCGCTAGGGCTGAAACATGTCAAGTGACTGCTCATCCCCCTGGCTTCCCTAGCTGACCTCTATTCATTCAGGAGTCTAGGGCAAAGTTCTTTACAGAATGCTAGCTGGTTTCTCGGAGAAGGCGGTAGCACCCCACTCCAGTACTCTTGCCTGGAAAATCCCATGGATGGAGGAGCCTGGTAGGCTGCAGTCCATGGGGTTGCTAAGAGTCGGACAGGACTGAGTGACTTCACTTTCACTTTTCACTTTCATGCATTGGAGAAGGAAATGGCAACCCACTCCAGTGTTCTTGCCTGGAGAATCCCAGGGACGGGGGAGCCTGGTGGGCTGCTGTCTGTAGGGTCGCACAGAGTCGGACACGACTGAAGTGACTTAGTAGTAGTAGTAGTAGCTGGTTTCTAGATAGCAACAGGAGAAACTGCTATGTCTCTCAAAGGCTAGGTCTGCTGATTCGCACTGTTGTATAGCAAAAACCAACACAACACTGTAAGGCAATTTCTTCCAATTAAAAAATAATTTAAAAAATAAGGCTAGGCCTGGAATAGCAATAGTGTCTTCATACTAGTGTTTCTATATTTAGCAAATAAAAATACTGAATGCCTCATAAAAAGATGCTCAACATCGCTGATTCTTAAATGCAAATCACAATGGGATATACTTTACACCTGTCAGAATGGTTATTATCAAAAAGTCTACAAATACCATATTAGTAAGGAAATGGGAAAACAGGAACCTTTGTAAACTATTGGTGGGGAAGTAAATTGGTGCAGCTACTGTGGAAAACAGTATGGAGCATACTCAAAAACCCAAAAATAGGACTACCATATGACCCAGCAATTCTACTCTTGAGTATGCTGCTGCTGCTAAGTCGCTTCAGTCGTGTCCGACTCTGTGCGACCCCATAGACGGCAGCCCACCAGGCTCCCCTGTCCCTGGGATTCTCCAGGCAAGAACACTGGAGTGGGTTGCCACTTCCTTCTCCAGTTCATAAAAGTGAAAAGTGAAAGTGAAGTCACTCAGTCATGTCCAACTCTTAGCGACCCTACGAATTGCAGCCCACCAGGTTCCTCCATCCATGGGATTTTCCAGGCAAGAGTACTGGAGTGGGGTGCCATTGCCTTCACCACTCTTGAGTATATATCTCTAAAAAATGAAAATACTAATTCAAAAATATACGTGCACCCCAATGTTCATTGAGCACTATTTATAGCAGCCAGGACATGGATGCAACCCAGGTGTCCATCAACAGACAAATGGATTAAGAAGACTGTCATAAGAAGAATGAAATTCTGCCATTTGTAGCAATGTGGATGGACCTAGAGAATATATTATGTTAGTGACATAAATCAGACAGGGAAAGATAAATACTATAGGATACCACTTACATGTGGAATCTAAAAAATTATACAAATTATTGTATGTGCAAAACAGAAACACAAACAGATATAGAAAACAAACTTGTGGTTACCAAAGCGGGGAGGTAGAGGGGGAAAGACAAATTAGGAATATGGGATTAACATATACAAACTACTGTGTATAAAATAGATAAGCAACAAGAATATATTGTATAGCACAGGGAATTATAGCCATTATCTTGTAATAACTTACAATTGAGCATAATATGCAAAAATATTGAGTCATTATGCTGTACACATGAATATAATATCTTATAAATCAGTTCAGTTCAGTCGCTCAGTCATGTCCGACTCTTTGCGATCCCATGAATTGCAGCACGCCAGGCCTCCCTGTCCATCATCAACTCCCAGAGTTCACTCAGACTCACGTCCATCATGTCAGTGATGCCATCCAGCCATCTCATCCTCTGTTGTCCCCTTCTCCTCTTGCCCCCAATCCCTCCCAGCATCAGAGTCTTTTCCAATAAGTCAACTAAATCAGCTACACATCAATAAAATGGTACAGAATACCCAGTTAAATTTGAATGTCAGATAAATCACAAATAATATTTTAGTATAAGTATGTCCCACTTTACTGTTTGTTTGATATTCTAATTTTACTGAGCATCTTGTATTTTACCTGGCAATCCTATTTTCACCACATTCTGAACGTCAAAGTAAGTCACTCAAGGATAAGGAAAGGAGACATCACTTATTTTTGTTTGTGTCATGTCTTAGTTGCATCATGTGGGATCTTTCGTTGCAGCTTGGGCTCTCTCGTTGAGGCACATGGGCTCCAGAGCAAGCAGGCTTCAGTAGTTGCAGCACATGAGCTTGACTGCTTTGAGGCTTATGGGATCTTAGTTCCCTGACCAGGGATTGAACCCACATCCCCTGCATTGAAAGGCAGTTTCTTAACCACTGGATGATGAGGGAAGTCCTGAGACATCACTTTTTAAAAATTTAATTTGTTATTTATTATTGAAGTATAGTTGATCTACAATGTTGTATTAATTTTTGCTGTACAGCAAAGTGATTCAGTTACACACATACATACATTCTTTTTTATATTCTTTTCCATAATGGCTTATTACATGGCATTGAATACAGATCCTCATGCTATCCTATAGGACCTTTTTGATTATCCATTCTGTATATAACAGCTTGCATCTTCTAACCCCAGCCTCCCACCCCATTCCCTCCTCATCCTTCCTCCCCCTTGGCAACGATAAGTGTGTTCTCTAGAGACACCACTTATTGACGGATGAGTGGCATGCTTGTATAGGGAGAGGAGAAGTTAATGATGGCTATTTTTCAGACTGTCACCCTTAGCAAAAAACCTTGAAATTGTGCATCTCATTATAAAACCAATGATTCTATTTCTAGGGATTTTTAAAAGCACATGATTAAAGACGTGTCAAAGATTTAGCTACATGAAAGTTCATTGTAGAACTGTTTGTAGTGGTGAAAAATAGGAATAACCTAGATGTACAAAGATAAGAAATAAGTATATTTATAGTGGCCCTAATATGCTCAAGCACTGAGTTGAGCCCTGAAGAGATAGTGGACAACATGGAAAACCTGTGGTCTCAGAAATTTTAAAGGCTAAAAGCACAAGGTTGACATTAAACAGATAATCATATATTTGACTAATTGACTGTAAGTGTGCTAATTACCACAAAGGCAAATTACTGGGTGCTATGGAATCACCAAGGTATCTAAATTATTGGGGACTGGTTTAGGAGAAGGAGCAGGAAATAAAGAGAAAAGATGAGGGAAGAGAGCACTAAGCAGAGTGAAGAGAAAAAGGATTCTAAATATATGTTTATTTACATGTAAAGATCATCATAATAAACGGATATGAGATGCTCACGAGACATCAAAGTGGAGATGCTGAATTGCATTTAGATACACAAGTTGGGATCCTGGGGAAGGTTAGATGTGGATATACACACTCTGAAGTTACCAGTCTATAATAGTCACTAGGCAGTGACATAGGAAAATCAGGGGCATAGGGTGTCACAAAGTGGCTTCCCACATGGTGCTAGTGGTAAAGAACCTGCCTGTCAATGCAGGAGTCATAAGAGACGTGGGTTTGATCTCTAGGCGGGGAAGATCCCCTGGAGGAGGCCATGGCAACCCATTTCTTGCTTAGAGAACCCCATGGACAGAGGAGCCTGGAGGGCTACCGTCCATAGAGTGGCAAAGAGTTGAACATGACTGAAGAAACATATCATGACTTAGCACATACACATGCATGCAGGGTATCACAGAAGCCAAGAAAAATTTCGAGGAAATCATGGTCACTTGGGAGAAAAGCCACTGAGTGGTTACATAGATGAAGGCAAAATGTGACCACTGAGTCTGGTAACATGGAGGTCACTGATGAATCTTTTAGAAGTTTCAGGTGTAGTGGGGAGAACAAAGGCCTATATGAAATGGACTGAAAATAGGTGATGCGGTGGGGAAAGGCATTCATTTGAGAAGTTTTTCTGTGAGAGAGCAGGAAAATGGGGTAGCAACTAGACAGGAATGGGAGGTCAAGAGCAGGTTTGTTGGCTGAAGGACACAACCCCCTAAAAAGAGGGAAACTGATAATTCAGGAGAGAGACGTCTATTTGTGGGAGTAAAGTCTTTGAGAAAGTGAAAGAGGATGAGGTACAGAGCACAAGAAAAGGGTTGGCTTTATTTAGGAACAGGTATGCTTCCTCCTATGATAGCGGATGAAAGACTGTGGGTGCTGATTCAAGAGGCTGCAGAGACACAGTGAAAGGAAAATGAGACACAGTGAAAGGAAAATGAGAAAGTGTCCATTTACTTCTATTTCTCATGAAGCATGAATCAAATCCACCAGTAAGAAGGGAAAGAAGGAAGGGGGAGATTAGAATAGGTTCTCTGAATATACTATACATCTCATGTTGATCCTGCTAATTTGAAAATCAATGTACGTATAGACTCTCACTTACCCAATAAAATTTGCAGTTTCTCAAGATCTCAAACAAGAAAAAAGTGAAGAGGCTCAGTACCAAGAACAACAGTGTAAAAATCAAGATGGATTTATTGAGGAATTTTATTTAAAAACCTTAAAGGAGTTTTATAATCATATATTAAGATTCATTAGTGTCAATTCAGCAACAGGAAGATTCTGAAGTCATAGAAGGAAGTACACATGAAAGTATTGTTCAGTTCTGCATCTTAGCCAGAATTAACAGAGACCCAGTGATGGGCTTCCCAGGTGGTGCTAATGGTAAAGAACCTGCCTGCCAATGCAGGAGAGGTAAGAAATATGGGTTTGATCGCTGGGTCCCTGGAAGGAGAGCACGGCAACCCACTCCAGCATTCTTGCTGAGAATCACATGGACAGAGGAGCCTGGTGAGATACAGTCCATGGGGTCACACAGAGTTGGACATGACTAAAGCGATGCATGCACACATGATGATGTCTGTTTTAGTGACTTAGCCAATGAAATAAATTGCTTATTTCCATATTAGCAAAGAGACTGAATAAGTAATTAGATAACGCATTTCTTATGACCAAGGCAGACTAGACATGAATAGACTTGTGAGATAAAGTTAATGTGATAAAATGCAATACACTACTGTAAATGCAAAACCAGCTAACTTGACACTAAGAGTTGACACTCCTGGGAGTATTTTTTCAGACGCTATTAGAAAAAATGAAATCTGAGAAGAACTTTTGGGTCATCAATGCTCTATATATAGAATCTTCAAATAATCATAGATCTCAGCACTTTGTCAACAAGGGAGACATAGAATGGGGTTACATCATCTTTTCACTGGTTTTCTTTCTTGTTGAACACATTGAAAAATTTGTGATGGGACAGATCCCATCCTAAATCTTAAAAACAGATGTTACAATTTTCACATGAAATTAAAAATACACTATGATAATTTAGCATATAATAGTAACATTACCGGAGAAAGCAATGGCACCCTACTCCAGTACTTTTGCCTAGAAAGTCCCATGGACAGAGGAGTCTGATGGGCTGCGGTCCATGGGGTTGCTAGAGTCGGACATGACTGAAGCGACTTAGCAGCAGCAGCAGCAGCAGCAGTAACATTACATTGCAACACAAATTTTTAAAAGAGCAACCATTCATTGAGCACTTAGGTACCAAGCACTGTTCTTTGTACCTGGTATATGTATTATCTTACATAAACTTCAAAACTCCTAAGACACCTCTATGAGGTAGCTTCTATTACTACCTACATTTTGCAAAAGACAGAAAGTTGGTTCATCTAATCCAGTGTACTAAGATAGACTGTTACAAGTATTATATACCTCTTCCATATCAAGTATATTACTACATTCAGGGGATTTTGTACAGTAAAAAAGAAGGCCCAGTGCCGAAGAATTGATTCTTTCGAACTGTGGTGCTGGAGAAAACTCTTGAGAGTCCCTTGAATTGCAAGGAGATCAAACAAGTCAAACCTAAAGGAAATTAGGAGGAGGAGGTCACCATTAACCCCACCATAGAGCTGCCAGAACTTACACAGAACTGGGAAATAAACCTTTGGAGGGCACAAACAGAACCTTGTGCACCAGGACCCAGGAGAAAGGAGCAGTGACCCCAGAGGAGACTGACCCAGACTTGCCTGTGAGTGTCCAGGAGTCTCCACTTGAGGAGTGGGCTCAGTGGTGGTCTGCTGCAGGGTTGGGAGCCCTGAGTGAAGCAGTACATGCTACACTCAGGATCTTTTGAAGGAGGCCACCATTATCTTCATCACCTCCACCATAGTTTGGTGCCAGGTAAATAACAGTGAGGGAACATAGCTCCACCCATCAACAAAAAATTGGATTCAAAATTTACTGAGCATGATAGGACCATCAGAACAAGACCCAGTTTTCCCCTCTGTCAGACTCCCATCAGGAAGCTTCCATAAGCCTCTTATCCTTCTCCATTACAGAGCAGACAGACTGAAAACCACAGTCACAGGAAATTAACCAATCTAATCACATGGACCACAGCCTTGTCAAACTCAATGAAACTATGAGCCATGGAGTGTAAGGCCACCAAAGACAGATGTGTCATGGTGGAGAGTTCTGACTCTCCACCATGTGGTCCACTGGAGAAGGGAATGGCAAACCACTTCAGTATTCTTGCCTTGAGAACCCCATGAACAGTACGGAAAAGCAAAATGATAGGACACTGAAAGAGGAACTCCCCAGGTCGGTAGGTGCCCCATATGCTACTGGAGATCAGAAGAGAAATAACTCCAGAGAGAATGAAGAGATGGAGCCAAAGCAAAGACAACACCCAATTGTGGATGTGACTGGTGATGGAAGCAAGGTCCGATGCTGTAAAGAGCAATACTGCATAGGAATCTGGAATGTTAGGTTCACGAATCAAGGCAAATTGGAAGTGGTCAAACAAGAGATGGCCAGAATGGATGTTGACATTTTAGGAATCAGCGAACTAAAATGGACTGGAGTGGGTAAATTTAACTCAGATGACCATTATATCTACTACTGTGGGCAGGAATCCCTTAGAGATTCTTGGAATGGAATGGAATAGCCATCATAGGCAACCAAAGAGTCCAAAATGCGGTATTTGGATGCCATCTCAAAAATGACAGAATGATCTCTGTTCGTTTCCAAGGCAAACCATTCAATATCACAGTAATCCAAGTCTATGCCCTGACCAATAATGCTGAAGAAGCTGAAGTTGAATGGTTCTACGAAGACCTACAAGACCTTCTAGAACTAACACCCCAAAAAGATGTTCTTTTCATTGTAGAGGACTGGAATGCAAAAGTAGGAAGTCAAGAAACACCTGGAGTAACAGGCAAATTTAGCCTTGGAGTACAGAATGAAGCAGGGCAAAGGCTAACAGAGTTTTGCCATGAGAACGCAACAGTCATGGCAAACACCCTCTTCCAACAACACACAAGAAGATTCTACACATGGACATCACCAGATGGTCAATACTGAAATCAGATTGATTATATTCTTTGCAGCCGAAGATGAAGAAACTCTATTCTGTCAGCAAAAACAAGACCAGGAGCGGACTGTGGCTCAGATCATGAATTCCTTATTGCCAAATTCAGACTTAAGTGGAAGAAAGTAGGGAAAACCACTAGACCATTCAGGTATGAACTAAATCAAATCCCTTACAATTACACAGTGGAAGTGAGAAATAGATTTAAAGGACTAGGGGCGGTCCTAAGATGACCCCTAAGACGGCCCCTAAGATAGGATGGGGAGACCATTTTCTCCCCCACAAATTCATCGAAAGAACATTTGAACGCTGAGCAAATTTCACAAAATAACTTCTGAATGCTGGCAGAGGACACCAGGCACCCAGAAAGGCAGCCCATTGTCTTCAAAAGGAGGTAGGACAAAATACAAAAGGTAAAAAGAGAGACAAAAGAGTTAGGAATGGAGACCCATCCCATGAGGGAGTTGTAAAAGAGAAGTTTCCAAACACGAGGAAACCCTCTCACTGGTGGATCTGTGGGGAGTGTTGGAATCTCAGAGTGGAACCTCAGTGTTGGAACCTCAACATAACCGGGAGGATAAATAAATAAACAAAACCCACATGCCTAACGGCAACTCCCAGCGGAGAAGTAGCCCAGATGCTCGGGTCTGCCACCAGCAAGCGGGGGCTAAACAGGGAGGCAGGAGCTGCATTGCTTAGGGTAAGGACCGGGCCTGAATGCCGTGAGGGCAATCTGAGGGAGCTAACGTGGGATAGCAACCCAAACTGTGGGATAACCAGAGAGAGAGAGAGAGAAAAGAGAGAGAGAACTTTCCCTCGAAAAGCCCTAACCTAAGGCACTGCCAGGCCTGCTCACAGAACAAAGGACTGAGCGAATACCAAAGGAGAGATAACCCGTTGCGGACTGGCCATCCCCCGCCGGAGGCAGGGAGGCAGCCAGAGCCAGAAAGGGGCAATCTCGGTCCCAGAGAGGGCATCCTCTACCAAACTGCGAGCAGGCTCCTAGTTGCTAACCAAGTCTTACTGGGTCCTGGACAGTTGACACCCGCTGGGAGGGTCGTAGCCAGAGATCAGCTCCCCAGAGAGACACACTGCACACCTGAGATGGCACTCCCGCTGTGCACCCAGGAAAGTAAGTGGCTGGGATGGGGGAGGTGATAAGACGCACCGCACCTGGGGACTGTGTGCTTGCTAAGCACCTGGTCACCTGAGCTGCTCGGACCTGGAAAGGGCACAAAACGCAGGACCCACGGAGTCTGTGCCTTTGTGGAGTACCCAAGAACCTCAACCTGAGCAGATTAGACCCGGGAAGTGCACGCAACCCAGGGCCTGCTTTAGACAGTTCCCCTGCAGAGCAACCTGGAGCCTGAGCAGTGTACAGCAGGGGCAAACCCAGTGTGGCCAAGACACTGCAAGCACTCCCCACACACGCCAGTGATATTTGTTTGCAGTTTTCCTTCCTCCCCACAGCACAACTGAACAAGTGAGCCTAAATAAGTGACCACTTTCAACCCTTTGTGTCAGGGCAGAAATTAGACACTGAAGAGACTTGCAAACAGAAGAAGCCAAAATAAACAGAGGGAACCGCTTTGGAAATGACAGGTGCAACAGATTAAAACCCAGTAGTTAGCATCAACTACATTGGAAGGGGCCTATACATCTTCAGAAGTATAAGCTGGAACAAGGAACTATCTGAAACTGAACTGACCCCACACTGCGTGCAACAGCTCCAGAGAAATTCCTAGATATATTTTTACTATTACCATTTTTTTAATTAAAATTTTTTTTTATTTTTAAGTCCGCTATTACTTCTTAATTTTCATTTTTATAACCTACTATGAAGAATGCTCAAACTACCGCACAATTGCACTCATCTCACACGCTAGTAAAGTAATACTCAAAATTGTCCAAGCCAGGCTTCAGTAATACAATGAACTGTGAACTTCCAGATGTTCAAGCTGGTTTTAGAAAAGGCGGAGGAACCAGAGATCAAATTGCCAACATCCACTGGATCATCAAAAAAGCAAGAGAGTTCCAGAAAAACATCTATTTCTGCTTTATTGACTATGCCAAAGCCTTTGACTGTGTGGATCACAATAAACTGGAAAATTCTGAAGGAGATGGGAATACCAGACCACCTGACCTGCCTCTTGAGAAACCTATATGCAGGTCAGGAAGCAACAGTTAGGACTGGACATGGAACAACAGACTGGTTCCAAATAGGAAAAGGAGTACGTCAAGGCTGTATATTGTCACCCTGCTTATTTAACTTCTATGCAGAGTACATCATGAGAAGCGCTGGACTGGAAGAAACACAAGCTGGAATCAAGATTGCCGGGAGAAATATCAATAACCTCAGACATGCAGATGACACCACCGTTATGGCAGAAAGTGAAGAGGAACTCAAAAGCCTCTTGATGAACGTGAAAGTGGAGAGTGAAAAAGTTGGCTTAAAGCTCAACATTCAGAAGACGAAGATCATGGCATCTGGTCCCATCACTTCATGGGAAATGGATGGGGAAACAGTGGAAACAGTGGCAGACTTTATTTTTTGGGGCTCCAAAATCACTGCAGATGGTGAGTGCAGCCATGAAATTAAAAGACGCTTACTCCTTGAAAGAAAAGTTATGACCAACCTAGACAGCATATTGAAAAGCAGAGACATAACTTTGCCAACAAAGGTCTGTCTAGTCAAGGCTATGGGTTTTCCAGTAGTCATGTATGGATGTGAGAGTTGGACTGTGAAGAAAGCTGAGCGCTGAAGAATTGATGCTTTTGAACTGTGGTGTTGGAGAAGACTCTTGAGAGTCCCTTGAACTCCAAGGAGATCAAATAAGTCCATTCTGAAGGAGATCAGCCCTGGGATTTCTTTGGAAGGAATGATGCTAAAGCTGAAACTCCAGTACTTTGGCCACCTCATGCGAAGAGTTGACTCATTGGAAAAGACTCTGATGCTGGGAGAGATTGGGGGCAGGAGGAGAAGGGGACGACAGAGGATGAGATGGCTGGATGGCATCACTGAGTCAATGGATGTGAGTCTGAGTGAACTCCGGGAGTTGGTGATGGACAGGGAGGCCTGGTGTGCTGTGATTCATGGGGTCACAAAGAGTCGGACACGACTGAACGACTGAACTGAACTGATATATAAAATAAATAACTAATAAGAACTTACTGTATAGCACAGGAAACTCTACTCAACACTCTAATGACCTATGTGGGAACAGTATCTAAAAAAGAGTGGACTGGCACTTTCCTGGTGGTCCAGTGATTAAGAATCCGTCTTCCAATGCAGGGGATGTGGGTTTGATCCCTGGTCAGGGAACTAAGAGCCCACATGCCTCGGCGCAACTAAGCTCTGCACCTCAACTACTGAGCCCGGGGAATTTAGAGCCCTCCAATCCCAGGGACGGGGGAGCCCGGTGGGCTGCCGTCTATGGGGTCGCACAGAGTCAGACACGACTGAAGTGACTTAGCGGTAGCAGCAGTGCCACACGTAGAGAAGCCGGCACGCTGCAAGGAAAAATCCTACATGTCACAACTGACAATTTACCCAGACAAATAAATAAACATATATACTTTTTAAAATAAATAAAAATTAAAAAGATTGCATATATATAACTGATTCACTTTGCTGTATAGCAGTAACTCACACAACATTGTAAATCAACTCTACTCTCATAAAAATTATTTTAAGTGATTTCCCTGGTGGTCCAGTGGTTAAGAACTTGCCTGCCAATGCAGGGGACACGGGTTTGACTACTGGTCTGGGAAGATCCCATATGCCATGGGACAACTAAGCCTGTGCACAGTGCAGCAAAAAAATAAGTAAATAAAATTTTAAAATTAATTAAAAAAATAAACAAAATTGCTGTCACACACTTACCTGCAGATTCTCATTGACTCCCTCTCTACCTCCCTGCTTTATTAAAAAAAACTTTTTTTTTTAGTGAAACAAGTATTTATTAGAAGGAAAAAAGAGTATAGTACCTGTGGACACATGGGCAGGCTCAGAGACAGAGAGTCCTGAGTCATCCTCCCTGCTTTATTATTTAATTTTTTTTGTCAGCACTTATCACTATCTAATACAGCATATATTTTACTTGCTTATTCTATTTATTGTCTACAATGTTAGTAAAGGGTCCCTCTCCTGATTTAAAACCTGTGTGTGACATTTCAGGCCTGACCAAAGGCAATTCAAAGGCTTTAAGCTGGAAGGTCTGGGGTTGGGAGGAGGGAGCTTCCCCCTCCCCACACAGCCTCAAGGACTCAGAACCCCTGGGGGAAGTCATGCTCTTTCACTCCTAACCCTGGAGGCTTCATTCCTAGGTTTCTTTATCTAAGGCCTTGGGCAGAGATCTGCAGGCACCTCCAATGTGACCTCCTTATGGGTTTAGTGGGAAAGCCTCGACAATTTTTTCTTTCCTCTGACTCAGTACCACCTACTTATCCAGCCTTAGCATGCCCCACCTCACTTTGCCATCCTCCCCTCTTCTGCATAAAACTGCAGGAGACTCCCAGGTCTGTACTGATCCACCTGACCCTCACTGGAATGCCATTTTGTGGGGGAAATAAAACTGGAGGGAGCCTGCACTTTTCCCAGTTTTAGACTTTCTTATAGCATCACAAGAAGTGATTAAAGGCTTCACTCTGATTTTTGGCTTGTTTTAAAAAGCTATTACAACAGTTTTTTCCTTTCTTAGCTCAGCTAAATTCCTGACAGCTTTACAAGGGCAAAGCTTTGACTTTAGTCTTTTTAGAGCAGTTTTATGTTCATAGCAAAACTGAACCCCCACATGAGTGTAGCCTCCCCCACCATCAGCAACCCATCAGTGGTACATATCACCCAGAGTCCATAGCTTAACTTCAGGTTCAATCTTGGTGTACATTCTACATGTCTGAGCAAACTGATGACAGGTATCTACCACTATGGTATCAAAGCCGGTAGTTTCACTGCCCTGAAGTCCACTGCTCTATTTGTTCCTTCTACTCCTGGCAATAAATACTCATTCTACTTTCATCATAGCTTTGCCTTTTCCAGAATGACATATTGTTGGAATCATATAGTATGTAACCTTTTCGGATTGGCTTCTTTCCTTTCACTTAGTAAGTTTACAGTTCCTCTATGCCTTTTCATGGCTTGATTGTCCATTTCTTTTCAGCACTGAATTATACACTATGGTCTGGGTGCATCACAGTTACTTATTTATTCACCTACAATGAAGGGTCATCTTGGTTGTTCCAAGTTTTCACAATTACAAATAAAGCAGCTATAAATATCTGAGGGCTATAATATCCCTCCCTCTAAAAGCATTTTCTTTCTATTCTACCCTTTTTCTGAGTTACAGTGGAATAGTAAAGATTACCTGACAAGACCTTTATTGGTCTGCAATCTGGGTGAGTGACAGAATCAACAATGGACACAATTCCCTACATTCTGTTTCCTTTGAAATGAGCCCTGATACTTTTTATGCCAGGCTTCCCTGGTGGCTCAGTGATAAAAAATCCACCCGCCAATGTAGATGTGAGTTTGATCCCTGGGTCAGGAAGATCACCTGGAGAAAGAAATAGCAACCCACTCCAGTATTCTTGCCTGGGAAATCCCAGGGACAGAGGAGTCTGGCAAGCTACAGTCCATAGGGTCACAAAAGAGTCAGACATAGTAACTAAAAAAGAACCACTTCTATGCCACCTCAAGGCACCCTAAAGTTTTCTGCAATAGGGTTCACCCACCACTCAACATTCTAGGACTTTTTAACTTTCTTACTACACATCCAAACTTTTAAAATACTCTGTAATATTTTCCAACTGAACTGAACAATGAAATCTGAGGGACAAGACGGTCTTAAAATATTGCCAAGGGAAAAGAAGGAGCTGAGGGACAAGAGCTGAGTGACAAGAAGATCTTAAAATATTGCTGAGGGACAAGAGCTGAGGGACAGGAAGGTCTTAAAACAGTGCCTCACCCAGATGACAAAGTTGTCCCTATTCCTGCCAGTATCAAATGCAACCAAGTAACATTGCAATGATGGATAATAAGTCTCTCCTGCTTTCTAATGTCCATCCATAGCTGAAGTCACCAATAGGTTCTTGCTGACTTGCCACTGGAAGAAAAATTGCATGCTTGAACTGACTGATGAGTGAGGTATTAAGGATCAGCTTGACTGGCATCCTACCAGTTCTCCCAGAACTCTAAATTTAATCTGTCACAAAAGTTGAGTGAGTTGCTGGGTGAAGGAGTCTGCACACTTATTACCTCACCGTAGAGCACCTGGGCTCTACAGGTCATCAGATCCATGACAACTATGCTGTTGTCAGAACACTGATTTTTCTCAGAAGTGACAGAAAAGGTCATGGTAGGAGACCTAAAAGCCTATCTACCCTGCAGCTGAAAACTTAGTTCACTTTATGTGAATTATTTTTGTTTGTTTGTTTGTTTTTATTTGACTTCAGTTCAGTCAGTTCAGTTTAGTTGCTCAGTCGTGTCCGACTCTTTGCGACCCCATGAATCACAGCACACCAGGCCTCTCTGTCCATCACCAACTCTTGGAGTTTACCCAAACTCATGTCCATCGAGTCAGTGATGCCATCCAACCATCTCATCCTCTGTCGTCCCCTTCTCCTCCTGCCCCGAATCCCTCCCAGCATCAGGGTCTTTTCCAATGAGTCAGCTCTTCGCATGAGGTGGCCAAAGCATTGGAGTTTCAGCTTCAGCATCAGTCCTTCCAGTGAACATCAAGGACTGATCTCCTTTAGGATGGACTGGTTGGATCTCCTTGCAGTCCAAGGGACTCTCAAGAGTCTTCTCCAACACCACAGTTCAAAAGCATCAATTCTTCGGTGCTCAGCTTTCTTTATAGTCCAACTCTCACATCCATACATGACCACTGGAAAAACCATAGCCTTGACTAGATGGACTTTTTTTGGCAAAGTAATGTCTCTGCTTTTTAATATGCTGTCTAGGTTGGTCATAACTTTCCTTCCAAGGAGTAAGCCTCTTTTAATTTCATGGCTGCAATCACAATCTGCATGAACCAGATGCAGATGAACCAGATGCATGAACCAATCACTTCCCATGAACCAGATGCCATGATCTTAGTTTTCTGAATGTTGAGCTTTAAGCCAATTTTTTCACTCTCCTCTTTCACTTTCATCAAGAGGCTTTTGAGTTCCTCTTTACTTTCTGCCATAGGGTGGTGTCATCTGCATATTTGATGTTATTGATATTTCTCCTGGCAATCTTGATTCCAGCTAATGCTTCTTCCAGCCCAGCGTTTCTCACGATGTACTCTGCATATAAATTAAATTAGCAGGGTGACAATATACAGCCTTGACGTACTCCTTTCCTTATTTGGAACCAGTCTGTTGTTCCATGTCCAGTTCTAACTGTTGCTTCCCGACCTGCATATAGGTTT
The DNA here is from genome assembly GCF_029378745.1 of Bos indicus. Lineage (NCBI taxonomy): Eukaryota > Metazoa > Chordata > Mammalia > Artiodactyla > Bovidae > Bos > Bos indicus. Next base: position 65,409,177 of record NC_091761.1, read on the forward strand.
CTCAAGAGGCAGGTCAGGTGGTCTGGTATTCCCATCTCCTTCAGAATTTTCCAGTTTATTGTGATCCACACAGTCAAAGGCTTTGGCATAGTCAATAAAGCAGAAATAGATGTTTTTCTGGAACTCTCTTGCTTTTTCCATGATCTAGTGGATGTTGGAAATTTGACCTCTGGTTCCTCTGCCTTTTCTAAAACAGCTTGAACATCTGGAAGTTTATGGTTCATGTATTGCTGAAGCCTGGCTTGGAGAATTTTGAGCATTACTTTACTAGCATATGAGATGAGTGCAATTGTGTGGTAGTTTGAGCATTCTTTGGCATTGCCTTTCTTTGGGATTGGAATGAAAACTGACCTTTTCTAGTCCTGTGGCCACTGCTAAGTTTTCCAAATTTGCTGGCATATTGAGTGCAGCACTTTCACAGCATCATCTTTCAGGATTTGAAATAGCTCAACTGGAATTCCAGTTTCTATTTGACTTAGTCAAATAGAAAACAGCTCCAATTGACATTTTTCCAAAGAAGATATATAAATGACCAATTAACATGTGAAAGGATTCTCAAAATCATTAGTGATTGGTGGTGGTGGTGGTTAGCAGTGGTTTAGTCGATAAGTCATGTCCAACTCTTGTACTGTAGTTCACCAGGCTTCTCTGTTCGTAGGATTCTCCAGCAAGAATACTGGAGTGGGTTGCCATTTCCTTCTCCAGGTGATTTTTCCCACCCAGGAATCTAATCCAGGTCTCCTGCATCACAGGCAAATTCTTTACCAAATGAGCTATGAGGAAATCCCAAATACTGGAGTGGATTCCCATGCCCTCCTCCAGGGGATCTTTCCAACCCAGGGATAGAACCCAGGTCTCCTGCATTGTAGGCAGATTCTTTACCATCTGAGCCACCATGGAAGCCCAATAGGGATACACAAATCAAAAATAGGTACCACTTTAAACCTTCCATGGGATTTTCCAGACATGAATACGGGAGTGAGTTGCCATTTCCTTCTCCATTTAAACCTTCTAGGATTCGTAAAATAAAAAATTGAGAACATAACATTCTCTTGCTGAGGATATGGAGAAATTAGAACACTCATACACTGCTGGTAGGAATTTAAAGTGGGGTAGCCGCTTTGGAAATTACTCTGAAAGCTCCTCAAAAGTTTAAATATGGAGTTATGATATAAGCCAGAAATTCATCTCATAACTATGTACTCAAAAGAATTAAAAAGTAAGTTCACACAAAAATTTTTACCTGAATGTGCATTAGTACCATTATTCATAATAGCCTCAAAACGGATACAGCCAGAATACTCACCAGTGAATGAATGGAGGAAAAAATGTGGCATACACATGTGAAACTGTTGGTCACTCAGTTGTGTCCAGCTCTTTGCTACCCCATGGACCATCCACTAGGCTCCTCTGTCCATGAATTCTCCAGGCAAGAACACTGGAATGGGTTGCCATTTCCTTTTCCAGGGCATTGCCAACCCAGGGATTGAACCTGGGTCTCCCACGTTGCAGGCAGGCTCTTTACCATTGACCCACCAGGGAAGCCCTGGTATATGCATATAATCGAATATTATTCAGCTACAAAAAGGAATAAACTACTAAAATATGAATGACCACTGAAAATCTATGCCAATTGAAAGAAGTGAGGCTCAAAAAAATCACATATTGTATGAGTCCATTTATATGCAATGTACAGAATGGGTGAATTGAGATAGAAATAGAAAACAGAAAATAGAGATAGAAAACAGGTTAGGGACTTCCCTGACTGACCAGTTGTTAAGAGCTTCCAATGCAGGGGGTGAGGGTTAGACCTTGGTTGGGAAACTAAGATTTTTTTGGTGCAGCAAGGCCAAAAAATAAATTTAAAAAATAATAAAAAGAAAATAGATTAGTCATTGTCAAGGGCTGGAGGGAGAGAGGGATAGGAAGTAACTGCTAATAGGTATGATGCAACTTTGCGGAATGATGAAAATTTTCTTATCTTAGATTGTGGATTGTGCTATGCTCAGTTGCTCAGCCATGTCAGACTCTTTGTGGCCCAATGGACAGTAGCCTGCCAGGTTCCTCTGTGCATGGGCTTTTCCAGGCAAGAATACTGGAGTGGGGTGCCATTTCCTACTCCAGAGGATCTTCCCCACCCAGGGATTGAACCCACATCTCTTGTGTCTCCTGCATTGGCAGGCAGATTTTTTTTACCACTAGTGCCACCTAGGAAGCCCCTAGATTGTGGAGATGGTTGGAAAATTCTCTGAAAACATTAAAAAGCCATTCATTTGTGCTCTTTAAATGAGTGAATCATATGGTATGTGAACTATGTTTCAATAGGTCATTAAGAAATAAAAAAGACAGCTCTTACCTATTGATAAATAGTCAATAGCCGAGAATATTATTTTTGTTTTTCAGCAAACCTGTCAAAACCTTAAAGAGGAAAAGGTACCCCATATGGTCTGGAGGGCTGAAGTCTATACCAGGAAGGAATCTCTTAGTAGTGTGGCAGCAGTTAAGCAGTTGTACTTTTGAGAGGAGGCCCTAACCCTTTACGGGCCAGGAACAGATATGGTCTCCCTGTCTCCTTTTAAGGCAAACCTGCAGCTAGTGAGCTATATTCACAGATCCACTGCAATTCCATTTTGTCAGTCAGACCTCTGAAGTCTTAATCAGGGATTGCAATCTTTCAGAATATAGAACTACCTAGGTTGATTAGCTTGTCCTGGTTTACCCAGAAGTTTACCAGTTTCACACTGAAAGACCCACATCCCAGTAACCCTCTCCGTGCCAGGAAAATTAGGATAATTAATTATTCTCAGACAACCAGATAGAGCATAGCCTATGGTGAGCAGCTGTCTGTATTTGTTCTTATGATCAATAAGCTACAGAGGGCAGAAATTATTACAATAATCTTTTGCTATAGAAAATAGACTCATATCTTTTCCTCTGGAGTCCTGAGGCTCACTGCTGCTCTTTCCCACTGTGGAAGAATGACTGGAGCTTAAAAATAACCCAAGACAGTAAGCCATAAATCAGATTTAATACCATCAGAAAATACATCTTGGCAGTGGGATTCTGTCTCACTCACATATTCGAGCCATGCTGGAAAGTCACAGCAAACTTTATAGGATAGATAGACTGCTTGACGACAGGCAGAAACCACAAATCATAAATTTTGACCCGAAATTAAAACTATTGATAACAGGTGTTCATTAATGAAGGAACTTTTCAAGCACATATATAGGTCCTTGTCTAAAAATTTCCTGGAAGCTAATCATAGCTCTCTGAAACATCTATTTAATAAAATTTATAAACCATACCTAAACTGAAATCTGCCATATCAGAATAAGGTAATATAACATTAAAGGATTATTATTTAATCCATCTAAACTATTTATATTTTCCAGGGAAAAAATAACATTCATTCATAATCAGCTACTAACTGGGTAACCTCAGAAGGGAAAAATAGGTCCCAAGAATACTTTTCCAGTAATTTTAGTCATGCTTCCATATAGTAAACAAGAAACTGTGAAGGAAATGAACAAACAGTAGAAAAGTTTTATGTAAAAGAAAAAGCTTCAATGGCAATCTCAATGATGTATGCTTACTCTCCTGGCAGATCCTTAACTTCTGTGTCGTTCATTCAGATGTCTTAGGATCAGCTGAAGCAGAATGTTTTACAAAAATAAACTAACATGAAAACCTTTTCCCAATGTTCATGCAAAGAAGATAATTACAATTTCAGATGTAACGCCAGACTCGTCCTTTTCACATGATGATCTCGTGGTTTCTTAGTTGTGACACATAAAAAAGGTATTTGACCCAAATTGACTCAATTTGTTATATAGTTTATAGAATGTTAAAAGAAAAAAAAGGAGAGAAACATTCCCCCTTCCTTCCTTCTTTCCTTCCTTCTTTCTATCTACCTACCTCTAACTACCTTGACTTTTCTCTGTAGGTGTGTGTGTATGTTTTACAACTTGGCAGAGGCTGAAGGCACTTTGTTGCTTTGGAAGTCAAACACGTTTGTTACTCAGCTGATACATCCCACATGACAATCATAGGATAAGCTGGTTGTTTTTTCCAAGGTATCACTGCATCATGCTTCTCCTCCTGCTTCAAACTGGGTGTTCCTTGTCCTCAGCAATTTATTTTTTTGTTATGAACTTAAAGCTAAAGTCCATCGAATCCCAGATTTAAATGAATAAACACTGTTCACTTGGTGAAAGAGGGAAGTAACAACTGAGGAAGGCAAATGTTGGGTAAAAGATGTGTTTTATCATGAGCTTCTACAATCTCTGAGGCTGATGTGCCTCTAATCGGACCCAGAGCCCTTTCTCCATACTGAGCCAAAATAATAGGACTGTCTCTTTTTCTTTCACATTCCTCTAACTAGGAATCCAGGCTGTCTGTTGGGACATTTTCTCTCTCAGAGCTGGTCTTAGAGCGCAGATCAACCCATTATTACCCAGATAGAGTTTTGTTTTGTTTTGTTTTTAACCCAGCTTCCCATGAAACCCAAAACAGTACAAGGTCCTGCTTTCCCTGAAGATAGATGGCCTTGCACCTTATCTTCCAGAGTCCACATTGCATGAATTTAGCATCTACAACCTACAATAAATTTTTATTTATTTATAATAAATTACCTTACTGTGAAACTTTGTTTTATAATTTTTATTTTTTACTATTATTATTTAGCTGTGCTGGGTATTCACTGCAATGCACAGGCTCTTTGTCACAGTGCAGGGGTTTCTCTAACTGAGGTACATGGGCTTCTCTAGTTGTGGTGTGCAGGCATAGCTGCCCTGCAGCATGTGGGATCTTAGCTCCCTGACTAGGGATCAAACCCATGTCCCCGAAATTGGAAGGTAGATTCTTTACCACTGGACCACCACGGAAGTCTAAAACTAGGTGAAAGAAGGCCCTTTGAGTTTCTTTAGCTTTTGTGCTTAATTGGATCAACATTCCATTATTTCAACTGTTGGTTTTTCCACCTTAGGAAGGGAAAGGATGGAAATTCTTCCCTTGGAGGGGTGCCTTCCCGGCCTGGTGATAGGGAGCAGGAATTCAGTATGCTCAGCTTAGCCCCTATACCTCATTGTTGCTTCTCTGCCCCACCTCTCCTCAAGCATCTCTCATTCTATTTATCCATGGCATAAGCTTTCTATGTCAGGATCTGGCTGGAATGAGGAGACTTGAAGTTTAGTCAATCTGTAGGGAAAGTTATCAGGGGACCGAATTTTGGTTAATATCCATTCTCCAAACTGTCCCTTTGATTATTTTGTTTTTCAGCTGTCTGATTCCTGTGTCCACTTCTCAATGAGGTTTGAATTCAGAGGGCTGAAAGGAAATAATCACTTCTTCTATAGGAACAAAACCCCCCTCAAGGAACTTCCCTGGTGGCCCAGTGGTTAAGAATCTAACTTGCAGGGAACGCGGGTTTGATCCCTGCTTGGGGAACTAAGATCCCACATGCCATGGGGCAACTAAGCCCGCAGGTGCCAACAGAGACCCAGAGCAGCCAATAAAAAAGTAATTAAAGAAATCACACACACATAAAAGCCTTCCAACCTGTGGCTAAAATAACAAAGGTTTATTTCTCACTTATGTTACTTGTTCACAGGGTCTCTGGTCATTGTTTTTGACTATACACACCACAAAGTGGGAGTTTAGGGGTTTTAAAAATGGCTTAAATATTAGCATCCCTGAGTAGAATTTTATTAGAAAACAGAATAAGAAGAAATGTTCAGATTTGAAACCCACGATATAATTATAAAGACTGTCCCAGAACGCTGTTTTCAAATCTAACTCTTTCTATTGGGGGATATGTTTATAATAAACAATAAAAAAAAGGTATGATCTGCTGAATAGGTCTTTTCATATCCTCTGATTTATTTTCGGGAATACTTAATTCAGAGCTTTTCTTTCGGGGTGTTGGCACTTTCCCTTTTTGGAAATGAGTTGTACTAGACTGACCTCTATTATTTCTGGATTACATGCCAGTGATGGAAAGTGAATTGAGTGCTTTGAGGAGGGAAAAAAATCATTACCAGAAAGATGAATAGACTGATTTTGTACTGGGTTCCTAAAAGGAGGGGCTCTGGAAAGATCAGTGGTTTGAATTTTCTGGGAGACATATCTTCTTGGATACTCTTCAGAGTTGTGATAAATTCCTCCAGCAGCAGGTGGGAGGTAGGTCTATTGATAGCAGACTCTCTTCGGGCCCACTGACTTCAAAGAGAGGCCTCTCTTTGCTATGTGATATTCAGATACAAAAACTGCATTGGCTCTCAGATTTCAGGCATTTGGAAAAGAGTCAACAGCCAGCCAAGTTTACAAATTTATTGCTTTGCCATAGCATGGAGAGATGTTTTTCAACAAATATGTATTATTTTCTACTATGTGCCACACCGTGCAATGTGCTGATGACACCTAATCTACCTATTAGATCCACCTAAAAGACCTATTTAATAGAGCTTTTGTTATTGGAGGAGGGAGCTGAATCTAGCCGGTAAACAGCCTACAATTCAGTGTGAGAAATACCAAACTGAGGACACATAGGGTACTAAGCTTCTGTGCGTTTGTGCTTAGTCGCTCAGTCATGTCTGACTCTGCGACCCCTGGTGGACAATAGCCTACCAGGTTCTTCTGTCCCTGGGGATTCTCCAGGCAAGAATACTAGAATGGGTTGCCATGCCCTTCTCCAGGGGAATCTTCCCAACTCAGGGATCGAACCCAGGTCTCTGGCATTGTAGACAGATTCTTTACCATTCTTTACCACCACGGAAGCCCAAAAATACTGGACCGGGTAGCCTATCCTTTCTCCAGGGGAAATTCCCAACACAGGAATCAAATCGGGGTCTCCTGCATTGCAGGTGGATTCTTTACCAGCTGAGCTACCCAGGAAACCCTAACTAATCTTACACTGGAGGAAATCAGGGAAGACTTCCTAAAAGAATCAACCTGGAATTGTGATCTCAGGAACGACAGGACTTAATGTCGTTGGATGACGACGGAATGGATGACGGAATGAGCAAAGTCCCAGGGGCTGGAGAGCATATGGCATATTTGACAGCACTGAGAATATAAAGTTACATGCAGGGGTGAAGGAGAGAAATGTTTTTGTTTCTGTGTTTTTTAGGGAATAAATGAACAGGAAAGGGATGTGGCTTGAGGTTAAAGGGGTAAACAAATGCAATATCACGGAAAGTCTAGCAAACCATATTACAAAGTATGACCTCTACCTTTATGGAAATAGTCATTGAATAATTTTTAGCAGGAAAGTGGCATGATTGAATTTGTTTCTGGAGGCCACTCTGGTTGCTATGTTGAAAACAGATTGAGAAAGACAAAGTCTGGAGATAGGAGATTAAAACTCCAAAGCAGGATCTATGTAGCTATCCAAGAAAGAGACAATGGTCCTCTGAGATCATGTATTGGCTGTGGAATGTACAAGAGGGCAGATTCGAGAAAATTCTAGAAGGTAGAATTGACAGGACATGATATGTGGATGGTGTAGGAAAGGAGAGGGGGGACTTTAGCCTGCTACTGAGATTGCTCAAGTCTCTGGCTTGGACACTAGGTTGATAGTCAGGTCATCTATTGAAATGGGGGACCCAGAAGGAAGATCTGAGTCTAAGATTTGAGTCTAAGATTTGAGTCTAAGATCTGGAATTCAGTTTGGGACAGGTTGACTTGAGGTGTGTAGTGGACACTGGCAATGACCTAGTCATGTCCCTGAAGCCTACTATTCAAAGACATGAATTTGAGCAAATTCTGGGAGATAGTGTAGGAAAGGAAAGCCTGACATCCACAGGGTCACAAACAGTTAGACATGACTTAGGGACTGAACAATAAGTTCCTGTATGTGAAGAAAGCATCTGCATCTCTCTGCCTGTGGTCATTCCTTGCTCACTAAAGTGAGTTTTGCTTCAGGGCACATGTAGTCAGCTACAAAGTTTCAGGGAGTTGATGTCCCAAGAGTGACCAACCACAGTGAGGTACAGGAACTGATGAATCACAATCTTAGCTATCTTTCTCCTTTTGCCTCCACCGCACAGCTTTTGTGATCTCGGTTCCCCCATCAGAGATGGAACTTGGGCCCTCGGAGTCCTAACCACTGGACTGCAAGGGAATTTTTCTTGTTTTTCTACACACCATTTCTGAGGCATCTTCCATCCAGGGTTTAGAGGGTCCCATGAGACTAAGCCTCAGGTATCAACCACAATAGCTGTTCGTTGACACATCCTCTGCTGATTCTCTTTTTTTTCCTGTCTCATTCCCTTAGAAGGCCTCCAGAGATCACCTCCCCCCAAAATAAACCATTTGCACCCATACTGGAGTATCAGAGTCTAAAATGAAGCTGTTTTTGAAACAACCAAGTGGAGGTTTCAGAAGGCACATGGATATGAAGATTGGAAACTCAGGTGGAAACTTTGGGCTGGAAGATATTTAATATTTAGGAGTCATCAACATATGCTTTCTCATTGAGATAGTGAATGTAGATGATTTTTAATAGTCTGTAGAAGAAGTGGAAGGCCAATCATAAGTATTATTTAGGGGAAAGGCAAGGGAAGCACTGACCTCCAGGAGGAACATCCAGAGAGGCTGAAGGAGAAATGGGGAAGTGTAAAACCACACAAATCAGAATAAGTAAAATTATCTTATGACAGAGGAGTTATCAGAGATCTCTAAGAGAAGAAGGCAAAAAATAGTCACTGGATTTAGCTACAAGGAGGTAATTGGTGACCTTGGGAAACACAATTTCAATACAACGTAAAGGCAAAAACATCATAGATTAAGTCATGAATGAGAAGTGAGGAAAGTCTGGGCAGAGAACATAGACAATTCTTTCAATAAGTTAAGCAATGAAGGGAGAGAGACTAATAGAACAATAGCTGGAGAAATCTGCTGAGAAGAGGAGCAGGGTTTCCTGTAAAGCTCTTTCAAATTTCTGCCTAACTTTCTTTCCTGCCTCCCTGGATTTGTGATTTCATGTAGCTGAACCAGATAATCAGGAAAATATCAGTTCTTTGAAGTCAGCCCCTTGGCAATCTTCATTCCATCTGCATCCTTCATTCCCCCTTGCTGTGTACCATTGCATATTCACAGATTCCGAAGACTTAATGGATTCCTTTTTCATTCCTAGTTCCGTTATTAATACTGTATTATTATAGTGTTGTGTCAAATTCTTCTAGAATTAACCCTTCCAACTTGTGTGATACTCTTCTTATACACAGTAGACTGTTGTACAATAATCTGTGTTTGGCCTGAAAACAGTAGTGATTTTATTTATATTTTTATAAGAAACACAAAAATCAAAATTTCAAGCCAAATAGTAAATATATCATGTGGTAGAAAATAACATTTATAGGAATTTTTCCTTCAGTTCAGTTCAGTCATTCAGTCATGTTGGGCTCTTTGCGACCCCCTGAATTGCAGCATGCCAGGCCTCCCTGTCCATCATCAACTCCTGGAGTTCACTCAAACTCATGTCCATCGAGTTGGTGATGCCATCCAGCCATCTCATCCTCTGTTGTTCCCTTCTCCTCCTGCCCCCAGTCCCTCCCAGCATCAGAGTCTTTTCCAATGAGTCAACTCTTCGCATGAGGTGGCCAAAATACTGGAGTTTCAGCTTTAGCATCATTCCTTCCTAAGAACACCCAGGACTGATCTCATTCAGAATGGACTGGTTGGATCTCCTTGCAGTCCAAGGGACTCTCAAGAGTCTTCTCCAACACCACAGTTCAAAAGCATCAATTCTTCAGCACTCAGCTTTCTTCACAGTCCAACTCTCACATCCATACATGACTACTGGAAAAACCATAGCCTTAACTAGAAGGACTTTTGTTGGCAAATTAATTTTTCCTCAGCCTTCCTAAATTGGCAAGATAGCCACTCAAAGATTACGCTGCTGCTGCTGCTGCTAAGTGGCTTCAGTCGTGTCCGACTCTGTGTGACCCCATGGACAGCAGCCCACCAAGCTCTGCCGTCCCTGGGATTCTCCAGGCAAGAGTATTGCAGTGGGTTGCAATTTCCTTCTCCAATGCATAAAAGTGAAAAGTGAAAGTGAAGTCACTCAGTTGTGTTAGACTCTTTGTGACACCATGGACTGCAGCCTACCAGGCTTCTCCGTTCATGGGATTTTTCAGGCAAGAGTATTGGAGTAGGTTGCCATTGCCTTCTCCCAAAGATTATGAGGAAGCAATAAATAGTAAACATCAATGGAAGCAGCAGTTACCTATAGGCTCCCAGAGTGTACAGTCAATCTTTTTAAGATTCTTGTTTTTTTTTTTTTTTTGATGTGGACCCTTTTTAAAGTTCTTATTGAATTTGTTCAACATTGCTTCTGTTTTAAATTTTGGTTTTTTGGTTGCAAGGCATGTGGGATCTTAGCTTCCCGACTAGGCATTGAGCCCCACACTCCTTGCATTGGAAGGTGAAATCTTAGCCACTGAACTGCCAGGGAAGTTCCCAGTTGATCTTTATTAATGAGTCTTCTCTGGACCAAGTCCAGATCTGGAAAGTTCTTCATTGGCACTATCCCTATAAGGCTTTAATGAGCCCTATTCCATTCTATTATTAGGAAGCATCACTATGAACAAAGCTAGTAGAGGTGATGGAATTCCAGCTGAGCTATTTCAAATCCTGAAAGACGATGCTGTGAAAGTGCTGCACTCAATATGCCAGCAAATTTGAAAAACTCAGCAGTGGCCACAGGACTGGAAAAGGTCAGTTTTCATTCCAATCCCAAAGAAAGGCAGTGCCAAAGAATGTTCAAACTACTGCACAATTGCACTCATTTCACATACTAGTAATGCTTAAAATTCTCCAAGCCAGGCTTCAGCAACACATGAACCGTGAACTTCCAGATGTTCAAGCTGAAGTTCAAGTTTTAGAAAAGGCAGAGGAAGCAGAGATCAAATTGCCAACATCTGCTGGATCATGGAAAAAGCAAGAGAGTTCCAGAAAAACATCTATTTCTGCTTTATTGACTATGCCAAAGCTTTTGACTGTGTGGATCACAATAAACTGTGGAAAATTCTTCAAGAGATGGGAATACCAGACCACCTGACCTGCCTCTTGAGAAATCTGTATGCAGATCAGGAAGCAACAGTTAGAACTGGACATGGAACAACAGACTGGTTCCAAATAAGAAAAGGAGTTCGTCAAGTTCTGTATATTGTCACCCTGCTTATTTAACTTATATGCAGAGTATATCATGAGAAACACTGGGCTGGAAGAAGCACAGGCTGGAAGAAGCACAAGCTGGAATCAAGATTGCCAGGAGAAATATCAATAACCTCAGATATGCAGATGACACCACCCTTATGGCAGAAAGTGAAGAGGAACTGAAAAGCCTCTTGATGAAAGTCAAAGAGGAGAGTGAAAAAGTTGGCTTAAAGCTCAACATCCAGAAAACTAAGATCATGGTATCCGGTCCCGTCACTTCATGGCAAATAGATGGGGAAACAGTGGAAACAGTGTCAGACTTAATTTTTCTGGGCTCCAAAATCACTGCAGATGGTGACCACAGCCATGAAATTAAAAGACACTTACTCCTTGGAAGGAAAGTTATGACCAACCTAGATAGCATATTAAAAAGCAGAGACATTACTTTGCCAACACGGGTCCATCTAGTCAAGGCTATGGTTTTTCCAGTGGTCATGTATGGATGTGAGAGTTGGACTATAAAGAAAGCTGAGGGCCAAAGAATTGATGCTTTTGAACTGTGGTGTTGGAGAGTCCCTTGGACTGCAAGGAGATCCAACCAGTCCATCCTAAAGGAGATCAGTCCTGGGTGTTCACTGGAAGGACTGATACTGAGGCTGAAACTCCAATACTTTGGCCACCTCATGCGAAGAGCTGACTCATTGGAAAAGACCCTGATGCTGGGAAAGATTGAGGGCAGGAGGAGAAGGGGATGACAGAAGATGAGATGGTTGGATTGGGTTTGGGTGGACTCTGAGAGTTGGTGATGGACAGGGAGGCCTGGCATGCTGCAGTTCATGGGGTCGCAAAGGTCGGACATGACTGAACAACTGAACTGATTCCACTCTGGTCTGGGAGGGAAGGAGAGAAAAGGAAGGGAAGCAGAAAGATGAGTATCATCAATGTGTAGAAGGACCCTGGACCATGAGAAGGGAGCGCAAGGTGGTGGCCAGTTCACAAAGGGGTCATAGCCCAGGCTTTGGGGCTGACTTGTGTGGTAAGAGGTGCTACCTGAAGACTGCTGATTGGCCCCAGCTGCTCCCAGCCTAAGGTACACTACTTACACCATCATTCTCTAAGTGGAGAAGTCAAAGTCACTAAAAACTCAGGGATGATTAGATTTCCAGATTGATTGGCAGATCAGAAAAGGACATGAGGGAACAGGACACCATGCCAACAGGGAAGCAGGCAGCAGCCCCTGTTGTAGGTCACCCTAAACACATTAGACGAACTGGGCAGCAAAAGGAATTTAAACACCTTCCTGGAAAGTTCCACCCCTTCCTGGTCGCATTAATGACTTAGCATGTGAAAATGGTTCACAGGTCCTGAATATGCATTAAGCCTCTCTAAGCCATTTACTGGGCTTCTCAGGTGGTGCACTGGTAAAGAATCTGCCTGCCAATGCAGGAGACGTAGGAAACACAGGTTTGATCCCTGGGTCAGGAGGATCTCCTGGAGAAGAAATGGCAACCCACTCCAGTATTTCTGCCTGGAGAATTCTATGGACAGAGGAGCCTGGTGGGTTACAGTCCCTGGGGTTACAGAGCCAGATACAACTGAGCAACCACACACACACACAAGCCTCCTTCTAGACGCATTATGGCCATTATGTGATTTAATCTTACCCCCAGTTCAGTAGGCTCCTTTAGCACCTGTAATGAACAGAGAGAAAACTGAGGCCAGAGAAGTTTAGTTACTTACCTAAGGTCACACAGCTGATGCACTTCAGAGTTGAGATTCAAATTCTAGACGCTGATTCCAGAGCCTTTTCAACCAGGAAATACTTTATGCAGCTTTCTCTTCAGGATCATTTCTTCTTCTGTGGATGGATAATTCGAACCATCAGCCCATTTTGCCCTATAACAAGTGGCTTTTCCTAGAGCTATTTGTGTTGAAGTCTAGAAGAAATGTGTAAAATAAGTAGGCTATGAGAGAATTACCAGCAGGGGAAATATAAGAATGCCAGATAGCTGTTTTGCTCTTTTCATGTCTTCAAGAAGATAGTTAACTTCCAACTGCTTAGGTGAGAAATGGGGAGAATATGTAATAGTTTACCTCAACAAGTACTTGTTTAGTGTCTCCTCCAGGAACAAAGGTGACATGTGGTGTTTCACGCCATGTTTCAGGAAGGCCTGTTTGACTTGATTTTCCTCTCTACTTTGAGAGAGGTGAAGTTGCCAAGCCACTGTGAGACAAGGAACTGGTACTGGAATTGCTTTTTCAGATCTGACACTGCCCTGGAATCCTTACTTCCGTTGAGTCATCTTCATACTGGCACCTAAGGTGTGTTGTAACAACGAACCATAAAACTGTGTTACAGGGTGTGTCATGACCATCCACCAATGTCAACTTGGCTGGTGCATTTACATGAGAGGGAAATTACAATGTGTAGCCACTGTGTTCCCGTAATAATGAGACTCTGGAATTATTAAATACTCCCTGACTCTTTCTAAGAGAATCATGGAGAAGGTTAGGGTTGTCATGTTGAATAAGACAATATGATCGCAATATCAAATCACGAGCCAAACCCTGCTGACTCTTGGTATAGAAGCAAAATTTAAATGCTAAAGTTATGAACTCTAGCTTGGAGATAGCTCTTGCAAGAACCCCCACATTTAAGTGTATGTGTGCGTTTTAACCTAAAACATTTTTAGTTTATATATTATTATATAGCTATTTTGATTTTTTGCCTTTGAGGTAAAGTTCTATGAATTTTAACACATGTATAGATTCCTGCAACTACCTCCATGGCCAGGATATAGAACCATCCCATCATCCACCCTCCAAAAAAGACTCTCTCCTACCATCCCTCTATAGTCACTCACTCCCAGTCCCTGAAAACCACTATCTTCTTTTTTACAGTTTGTCTCTGAGAAAGCCATATAAATGGAATCTTACAGCATGTAACCTCCTGAGACAAGCTTTTTTCAATAAGCACAATGCCTGGATGATTCATCCAACTTGTGCGTGTATCAATACTTCCTTTCTATTTATTGCTGAGCAGTATTCCATGGTATGAATGAGTCATCATTATTAACCTCCTAAAAATTCATTATATTTTTAATTGAAGTTTAATTCATATACAATAAAATTAACCCCTTTACCTTAGTTTTTTTTTTTTTAAAAATGAAGAAATGAATCATGTGAACATCCTTACTCCATGAAAAGATATGCTTTAAACTGGAAACAGATTTTTGGACATGCCATGTTTGTCTGACTTTCTCCAGTAGATGGTCTCTATATTTGGAGAATTGTTCAGTACAGTTCTCTTTCCATCTGCTTGTACTCATGTCATTAACAAATAAATGTTCACTTCTTTCAACTGATTTCATATTGACTCTCCAACATTCTGCATTGTCTCTATTCTTTAGTGTTTTTTTTAATACATAATACCTGTACATTGCACAAAATACAAAATGGTACATACCAAGATAAGTAAGTCACACCCACTTTCTATCTCCCAGTAACTCAGTTTCCTTTCTGGAGCTAACAGTATCCTCAATTTTTTTTAAAAGCATCATTAGAGGTATACTATGTTTTTACAAATACATACATGTATCAATGTATTAAAAAGTATGTACATAGACATATATAAGTATACAACTATAGGTATGCACGTGTATTCAGCTTCTCAGTCATGTCTGACTCTTTGCAACCGCATGGACTGCAGCCCACCAGGCTCCTCTGTCCATGGAATTTTCCAGGCAAGAATACTGGAGCAGGTTGCCATTTCCTACTGCAAGGGATTTTCCCAACCCAAGGATCGAACCTGCATCTCTTGCATCCCCTGCATCAGCAGGCAGATTCCTTATCACTAGTGCCACCCAGGAAGACCCACAAATATATATATTAATATATTTTAATATAAACTATAAATAGATGCATATAAAAATCAATGCATATATGCATGCTGCTAAGTAGCTTCAGTCGTGTCCAGCTCTGTGCGACCCCATAGACGGCAGCCCACCAGGCTCCCCCGTCCCTGGGATTCTCCAGGCAAGAATACTGGAGTGGGTTGCCATTTCCTTCTCTAATGCAGGAAAGTGAAAAGTGAAAGTGAAGTCGCTCAGTCGTGTCCGACTCTTAGTGACCCCACGGACTGCAGCCTACCAGGCTCCTCCGTCCATGGGATTTTCCAGGCAAGAGTACTGGAGTGGGGTGCCATTGCCTTCTCCACCAGGCCCTCTGCTGCTGCTGCTGCTAAGTCGCTTCAGTCATGATTGACTCTGTGCAACCCCATAGACGGCAGCCCACCAGGCTCCCCCGTCCCTGGGATTCTCCAGGCAAGAACACTGGAGTGGGTTGCCATTTCCTTCTCCAATGCATGAAAGTGAAAAGTGAAAGTGAAGCCATTCAGTCGTGTCCAACCTGAGTGACCCCATGGACTGCAGCCTACCAGGCTCCTCCGTCCATGGGACTTTCCAGGCGAGAGTACTGGAGTGGGGTGCCATTGCCTTCTCCGGCATATATGCATATGCATACACACATACATTTTCCCCACACACAAATGGGGGCATATTCTACCCAATGTTCTGTACTTTGCCTTATTCTCTTAACTTCCCTTCTCTCAGAATTCTTTCCAGAAAAGTACACTCAAAGCAGTATAGTAAGTCCATTTTACTCTATTGTTTGAGTGTATTAGAATTTATTTAAGTATCACATTACTGATGGTCCAGCAAGTTTCTAAACTTTGTTCACACAAAGAATATATTGTTTTATTTGTATCATTTCATTTCACACAAATGGAAGCATCTTTATAGGATAATTTCTTAGAAGTGGAATTTCTGAGTCAAGGGATATATTCATTTCTATTTTTGAAAGATTTGGCCAAAATATCCTTCAGGACAGTCACATCAGTTTATATTATATTAGCAATGGATCACAGGGTTTCTACATTTATTTAGTAACTAATTATATTCAATGATAAGTATCAGAAAATCAGCATTAATAGCTTCTCAATCTTTATTTTTATGACATTAACACTTTTGAAGAGTTTAGGCCAGTTCAAAAACTGTCCTTCAATTTGGGCCTTTATTTTTTAAAAACAAAGAACCAATTGCAAATAACTCAAAGCAAAATACAAGGAAAACTTTTCAGATATAGACAAGAACAAGAAAAATAAAATTTAAAAATGTACTTAGTAAGAATACCTATCATTTGTGGGGGGTGAGGCTAAGAGGAGAGAAATAAGTGAGGAAAATTAAGAGGAACAAACTTCCAGTTACAAAATAAATGAATCGTGGGTATGAAATGTATAGTGTGCAGAAATAGTCAATAACTATGTAATATCTTGTATTGTGACAGATGGTAACTAGACTTAGTGTAGTGACAATTTTGAAATGTATAGAGATACTGAATCACTGTGTCATGTGCTAACAGTGTTGTAGCTACAATTTATTTCAAAAACAAACTCAGAGAAAAAGAGATCAGATTGTGATTATCAGAGGAGGGAAGAGAAAGGAGGAATTGGATGAACATTAGTCAAAAGGTACAAACTTCCAGTTATAAGATAAGTAAGTACCTATAATGTACAATTAACACTGTGATATAATGTACAACTAACTCTGTGGTATGTTATATATACAAACTTATAAGAGAGTAAATCCTAAGAGTTCTCATCACAAAGAAATTTTTTTTCTATTTCTTTAATTTTCTATCTATATGAGATGATGGGTGTTCACTAAACTTACTGTAGTCATAATTTCATGATGAATGTAAGTCAAATCATTATTCTGTATGCCTTAAACTTATACAGTTATATCTCAATAAAACTGGGGGAAAAAAAGAAGGAATACCTATCATATTTTGTTTGTTTGTTTGACTACTTACCATTTTTTGAGCACTTACTATATGGCAAATATTGAGTTAAGTATTTTGCTAGGGGTAACAGTGAACAGTTATTGGATGCTGAATTTGTGCCAAGTGAAGTGCAAAATTTTTTATATGCATTTATCTCCTGTATTCCTCATAATAATCCTTCAGTATTCTCTATATAATGCATGAGTAACCTGCAGTACAGAGAGGCAGAATTGTTTGCCTCTGATCACAAAATTAGCTCTCTTCCTATTCCTTTCCTTCCCTTCTCTTCTTTTCAAGTTAAAAAAGTTCATATGCTCATTAAATCCAGAGGGGGTAAAGTAAAAGTGGAGTGCCTGCTGGCCTCCAGAGGTAACCTCTATTAACAACTGGGTGTGTTTATTTCCACACCATTTTCTATTAGAGCCAAGACTTAAATCCCATCTTTTCTGACTCCAAAGCCTTTATTCCTAATGAATATTCAATGCTGTCTTCCATAGGTAAATAGAAAATTATATAATTATATACATATGCTATAAAATGAAATGGCTCTTAAAACTCTTATCAGTTGGATTATTGTTGAAAAGCAGGAAAAGCTAAAACATATTAAGTACCATCTCTCTGATACAAAGAGCCTTTTTATCCATAGCATAAAGAAGACTAAATTAACTAATTAAAACTAAAAGAGCTTTTGACAAATGACACCCTGCAAGTACCTTTTGTGAACTTGCTACTTAGCCAACTGTTGACTATAAAAATAGAAAGAATAAGGCATGTGACCAAAGAGGAGGAACAAAAGCAGCTGAAATCAAAAGCAGTCCTGTTGTGCAATAGCTGATCTAGTTGAAGCTTTGCTGTAGAAGGAGCTTCGAGTCATTGGGTCCCACAAAACTCTTGCAGTTTCTAATAATTTCTAATCTAATACTAGATTACCTGTAGAGTACTGTCTGTGTGGTATCCCAGTGAGGTTATAATGGTGCTCAGTCATGTTCCACTCTACCTAAGGTCAAGAAGAACGGCAAAGTATCAATAGTAATGGCACTGGGAAATAAAAACTCATTTCTTCGGGTCATAGAAGGATCCAATTTAAAAAATTACCTTTGCATTGGATGATGATGCAGAACGCTGATGCCTCATTCTTCATAATCTGGGAAGCTAGTCAGTGAGGAGAGCCCAGCAGTTTCATTGAGTTAAGATTCCCTCTGCCTTCTACTTCCATATAGCAAACACATTTCACTGGATCTCAGACTAAAAGATCTCTGTTAATTTTACCTCGAAAAATTTCATCTTTCCTTTCCTTGTATTGTTCTTGTCCCATTTTGGTGAAAAGGTAGTTAAACCTTCATAAAACAAAGTTCATGGCTTTCTTCCCCCTCCTTTTTCTGCTTGTAATTGTAAATCTCTAAAACTTTGGATTATCATTGCTTTAAAGGTTTTTTAATATGCACCATAAAATTTTCTGTACCTTCTCTTTTTGTAAGTGAAAAAAGGAGTGTTGCAAGAGTCCTGAGTACTTTCCATTTCTTTACTGGGTATTGGTTCATCTTTTTTTTTTTTTTTTTTTTGGCAACTTTGTTAACTTTTGTTTTCTAGAAAAAAATACACTTTAACTTTTCAGTTTATTGGTAAAAAATTCTTCATACTATTCATCCATAATTTTAAAAGTCTCTGATATTTCTCTAGTTATGTCTCTTTCTTTACTCACATCTTTTTCTCTCATATTTTCATTCTCTTTGAGTTTCTCTGTCAATATTTAAAGAAACCTATTTTTATAGGCTTTTCAAAGAACCAGCTTTGGGTGTTTAGAGTTTTTGTTTGCTTCCTCTTTGGGGGGTTTATCTATTTTCAAACTTGTTGAGTTGAATATTGAATGCTTAGTTGACTTGTTTTTAATACTTTTATATAAATACATTTGCATAATTCCACTTTAGCCGCAGGCTGGCAACAAAAGATTTCCTGGGTTTGAATCTCTGCTCTGTCACTAGCTATATAGTCTTGGACAAGCTATTTCACTGAAGCTCTGTGCTTCAGTTTCCCCTTCTTGTTGTTCAAATCAATTATTCATTATCCTTATCAATGTTTTAAATGCTTGGTCCATCATTATCTGAGAGAGATGTTTTAAATTCTCCCAGTTTGGGGATTAACATATTTCAAGGCTGTTTTTTGGGGGTGCAAGGGGGCAATACATACAAGTACATGATGATTCTATCCTCCTGGTAGACAATTGCTTATCTTAATATTATATCCTTCTTTTTGCATTAAATTATATTTTTGTAAATATTAATATTCTTATACCAAATTTGTTTTGTTTAGAGTAGATGTTGACAGATTTATATTTTTCTGTATCTTCATTTTCAAAGAAACCAAGCTAGTGAATGGCAAAACCAGTTTTATTCCTAGACCCAGTCCTGTGTTCTTTTTTCCTGGCCATGACACATCCTAGGTCTACCTTCTTTCATGAATCAGCTGTCACTCTTCACTGTGAGGCCTCTCTCAAAACCTCAGCCTATAGTGACTGCTTCCTCCTCTGAATGCTCAATGCCAGCAGTACTTATTCAGTCCTGAAAATGTTCTCTTCTAGTGCTGTATGTGCATCTGTTCTGGAAGTTCCTTAAAAGCTAGAATAGGGTTTTGTTTTTTTGGCTCCAGTGGGTCTTCATCACTGCATGCAGGCTTTCTCTAGTTGTGGCAAGTGGGGCTATTCTCTAGTTGTGGTGCTCAGGCTTCTCACTGGGGTGGCTTCTCTCGTTGTGGAGCACAGGCCCTAGGGTGTGTGGCTCAGTAGTTGTGGTTCATGGGCTCAGTAGCTATGGCTCTCGGACTTAGTGACTCCATGGCATGTGGGATCTTCTGAGACCAGGGATCAAACTGATGTTCCCTGCATTGAAAGGTGGAGTCTTAACCACTGGACCACCAGGGAAGTTCCTAGAACAGGGGTTGTTAATCAAGCTTCAGAAACAGAGAACTGATTGAAATTAAAAAGTGCTAATTTGGGGTTTGTTAGAACTGCAGGTGGAGAAGGCAATGGCACCCCACTCCAGTACTCTTGCCTGGAAAATCCCATGGATGGAGGAGCCTGGTATTGCCTGGAGAATTCCAGGGAATGGGGAGCCTGGCGGGCTGCCGTCTATGGGGTCGCACAGAGTCGGACATGACTGAAGCGACTTAGCAGCAGCAGCAGCAGCAGGA
The DNA here is from genome assembly GCF_029378745.1 of Bos indicus. Taxonomy (NCBI): domain Eukaryota; kingdom Metazoa; phylum Chordata; class Mammalia; order Artiodactyla; family Bovidae; genus Bos; species Bos indicus. The sequence continues at coordinate 65,429,361 of NC_091761.1, forward strand.
CTGCAGGATACACAGATTCAAGAAGCAGTTGAATTGTGTTCTCCCAGATCACAAAATGGCTTATAAGGGAAGAAAACTGAAGATTACTATGAGTTACTTGAATTATTTTTCAAGAATTATAATTGGAGCTGGAAAGAAGTAAGGGTGCTTATTAAGTAAGAATTGCTTGGAGTCTAAAAAGGTTGCCTAGTTACAAAGGGAGACCTTGAGACCACAAGGTTGCAGCTGGCAAGTGTTGTTTTGAATACAACTGGTAGTGTCTTTGGATCTGGTACAGTTCAAATAGAGCTCAGGTTCTCATGGTGTGGAGATGTGTCTGAGATCAGATTCTCAATGGCCACCTGACTCCATTTTTGTATGCCTGTAAGTGTGGTTAATCCATTATAATTTCAATTTGTCATCAGTTCAGTTCAGTTGCTCAAGGAAGCTTTTATCTTCTGTTATTCATTGTGAAAGATATAAAAGAGGAATGAAACAATGACAAATAACAAAAATGTTGGGTTGGCCAAAAAGTTCGTTCGGGGTTTTCCTTACCATCTCGTGGAAAAACCCAAAGAACCCAAATGAAATTTTTGGCCAACCCAGTAATAATAGCTACCATCTACTGAGCACTTAATACGTGCCATGCACTTTATTAAATGCTCTACATGCACTGTCTCATTTATTATTTACCAGATTTACCTTCTGTGGAGACTGTAATCAGGACCAACTTATCCATTATGCTCATTAGGTACAATGCCTAGGACCCACAATGCTTTTAGAGGTCCATGAAAATGTTTAAGTTTCTTTTAGAATCAGAAGGGAAAATAAAGGAATATAATCTTCCCTGGACATTAGTTTTTCTCACAGCCATAAAATGTAATTTATAATATTTTTTATGGAGTAAGCATCCATGAGGGCAAAATGCCTTTGGGCCTCAGAAAGTCATAATGTAGCCCTTGCTATAATCATTCCCACTTAACAAATAAAGAAACTGAGGCTCAATCAAGTGGAGAAATAAAACATGCAACAGAGCAAGAAATGGTAGAGATAATTTTGGATATAGCTCTGAGGGACTCTACTGATGACCCTTTTAATTACTACGCTATACATTAGACAACATTATGTAGCAAGAAGCTCACACCAAATTTGGAAAACAAATTTGTTTAATACTAATCAATTAGAAAATACTTCAGGGAAAGGAAAGAATATAATTAACTGCCCAAATTCAGGGACAGAGCCACACTATGTAGGACCTCAGGCTTTTACAACTTGAAAGATCTTCTTTCAGAAAAAATAGTAAAGTGTAAATAAAAGTTAGGCCTAAAGTTTTTGGAGGGAACTGTCCCAAGAAGGGAGCCTTCAAATGGAAGCCTCATTTTGTGTGTGTGTGTGTGTGCACGCGCTTAGTCCCATCAGTCATGTCCAACTTTTTGCTACTCTATGGACTGTAGCCTGTCAGGCTCCTCTGCTCGTGGAATTCTCCAGACAAGAATACTGGAGTGGGTTGCCATGCCCTCTTCCAGGGGATCTTCCTGACCCAGTGGTTGAACCTGCGTCTCTTACATCTTCTGCATGGCAGGCAAGTTCTTTACCACTAGTGCCACCTGGGAAGCCTGGAAGCCCCATTAGCTTCACGGCAAATCCATCTCATCTAAATGTCCTTGCACCTGAAGAAGGCCAGACAAGGAATGAATCATCGTCAGCCAGGAATATCAGCAGAGATTTTTAGGAGGAGATGGACTTTGAAGTGTGGCTGTGATTGATGCTTTTGAACTGTGGTGTTGGAGAAGACTCTTGAGAGTCCCTTGGACTGCAAGGAGATCCAGCCAGTCCATTCTAAAAGAGATTAGTCCTGGGTGTTCTTTGGAAGGACTGATGCTAAAGCTGAAACTCCAATACTCTGGCCACCTCATGCGGAGAGTTGATTCATTGGAAAAGACTCTGATGCTGGGAGGGATTGGGGGCGGGAGGAGAAGGGAACAACAGAGGATGAGATGGCTGGATGGCATCACCGACTCAATGGACATGAGTCTGAGTAAACTCTGGGAGTTGGTGATGGATAAGGAGGCCTGGTGTGCTGCAATTCTTGGAGTTGCAAAGAGTCAGACATGAATGAGCGACTAAACTGAACTGAGCTGAGCTGTGATTGGGCACCCTGAGTGTAAAGGCAGTGGGGGGAGTGTGAACACTGTGTGTTCACAGAAGGACAGAAAATACCACCTGCCTGAAACCCACAGTGACACTGGCCATAGGTGAACCACTGGGTTTGCTGAGGAAGGCAGTGCCTATTTGAAATGCCAGGATGGAAAGTCTGCTGGGAATGTTCATACATTCCTTGGTCTTACAGCATTACACAGTGAAATGCATCAAAAACATGAGAAATAAGGACTTCCCTGGTGTCCAGTGACTAAGACTCTGTGCTTCCAATGCTGGGGTCCCAGGTTCAATCCCTGATCAGGGAACTAGATCCCACATGCTGCAACTAAGAGTTCACATGCTGCAATGAAAGATTCTGCATGGCGCAATAAAGATTGAAGATCCTGCATGTCACAATTAAGATCCAGCACAGCCAAATAAATAAAAATAAATAGTTTTTTTAAAAAGAAAAAAAAAAGAGGATGAGAAATCTGGTGCCAAGGGCAGGACTCTTAGGAGGGGTGGAAAGAGGCAAAGAGATCTAACTGAAGGACTATTATGGGTTTATTTTAATGAGTGCCTTATAAATTATGGGTGGCAGAGAAAAGGAAGGAGTGAAATAAGAGAAAGAGATTAAGAATGAAAAAAGATCAATCAGGCAGATGTGAGGACTAGACAGGGCTAAGACTCAGAAATAATTTTTACATTCTGAGCCTGGTCAATTGAAGGAATAGCTCTGGGACTGCCAGAAATGTAGGGAGTGGTTAGATGTGGTTCTAGAGAAGCTAAATCCAGCTATGCCAAAAACTCGAACCAACTGGGCTACATGCATCCCTGGGAGAAGCTGAGTCCAGGGACAGGGAAATATCCTGAAAGAACTTCAAGGGGTTCTGCTGGTGTATTAGCCTTTACAGTCTTTTCCACATACCAACTCCCCATTGGATCAACACATTCTTTCTCCATTATGTTATCAGCATTTAGAACCCCCAGTCAGGTCTTACCCTTCTAACTGACTTAGAAACATTTTGCTTTTAACATGGCTTTTGTTGAACACTATTATGAGATGAGCTATAATTTCACTCTCAGGGTTTCAGATGAGCTATAATTTAACTCTCAGAATTTCAGCCTATCCTGTGCCTCTCTCCAGGTGAGTGGTCAAGAAAACTAGTAACATTGAAAATAGGAAACATAAAGAGAATAAATATGAGAGGGCATTACCAAGATAATCAAAACAGGGATATGGAATTAGAAAGGGGGTGGATTCTTCCAATGATTCAAAATACATTGACTGCATATTCGTTCCACGTCAGGCTCTTTGCTTGGAACAAAAGATATTACTGTGAAAGAAATGCAGTGTCTGCTTTGAAGGTGTCTGAGTTTTCAAGGATGGCTGTTTGGGAAAGTGACAGGGTCAGAGAGAGAATTAAAACAGCAAATTCTAGAGGGTAGGGAGCAAGATGATGAATTTAGTCAAATTTGATGTCCTGAATAATGTATGCTATGTCTAATACACAGTTGCAAACATGGAAATGGTATTCAGGAGAAAAGGCAAGGCAGGGGATACAGATGTTAGGGTATAGAAACCAGCATAAAGTCAGTGCCAGAGGCAGACATAGAGGATGAAACTATCGTTTCCAAGGCTAATAGTATCAATGGAGGGTTGCTTGTTTTGTTTTGTTTTGTTTTGAATATTTATTTATTTGCCTGCACCAGGTGGTAGTTTTGGCAGTTGGGACTTTCAGCCTTTGTTGTGGCACGTGATTAGTTGGGACATGCAAACTCTTATTTGCAGCGAGTGATATCTAGTTCGCTGATTGAGAATTGAACCTGGACCCCCTGCATTGGGAACGTCAAGTCTTAGCTACTGGGTTCCTAGGGAAGTCCCTAGTGGAGGTTTTCAAAAGAATGACAGTTGCTTCAAAAATTAAAGAATGATACAGAATTGGTTAAAAGAAAAGAAAAGTGTTAAAGAGTGGTGACTATAGCACAGACAAGTTAGCCAAACTTGGAGGAGGATCAACATCAGATCTTGCTTTTTAAGACAGAAATTTCGCTGTAAGTACTTCTTTACCAACATCCTCAAATGGTGATACATAGATTGTGTAATTCCTCATTTCTAAACATTACCCCATGAATTATTTAGCCATAGTTTCTAAGTATAGGGGGTTGTATTGGTCATGATAGATATATGATAGATATAGCTATAGATATACAGATTTGACTAGAGAGAAATTTAACACAGAGAATTGATTCCATGGTGGCCACAGACTGAGAAGGCAACTGGGGACACTGAGGCAATCCAGAGATTAGCAACAGCAGGAATTCATTACCAATTCTATGTCTGTGGGGACAACAGAAGGAGGTGGCTTCACCCAAGCTTAAAGCAGAACCCATCTGGAGTGAGTTAGAGCCAAAGAGGGGACTGCCCAACAGAAGCTGGGAGCCAAGAGAGACAATCCAGAGGAACCAAGAAACATCCTTTTCCCTTTCTTCCTGCTAATCTAGGTCAGTGCTATCAGTGCCTTCCGCTATCAGAGCCCAAGGCAGCCTGGGAATTGTAGTTCCCTTTCATAGGGGGAAGAGTAAAGGGAAAACAGCAAGGAAGTGATCTTTTTGTTATTGATTTGTAAATTTATTATATGATGATCAAAGACTGTAGTCTATTTGATAATAATTAGTTGTTATTCATTGAAACTCATTTTGTGGCCTATGACATAGGTTTTGTAAATGTTCCAAGTTTTATTGAAGCATGTGTATTCTCTATTTTGTTTGGGGGCAGTGCTCCACAAAGGTCTGTCAGACTTGGTTTGTTAGTTGTGTTGCCCACACCATAAAGATATTAATACATCTTTATCTATACAGCTATTCTGATGGTATGAAGTCAGTTTTTGAAATAAGTTTGTTAAAAATCTTTCATTATAATCATCAGATCAGATCAGATGAGTCGCTCAGTTGTGTCCACTCTGCGACCCCATGAATCGCAGCACGCCAGGCCTCCCTGTCCATCACCAACTCCCGGAGTTCACTCAGACTCACGTCCATCGAGTCAGTGATGCCATCCAGCCATCTCATCCTCTGTCGTCCCCTTCTCCTCCTGCCCCCAATCCCTCCCAGCATCAGAATCTTTTCCAATGAGTCAACTCTTCGCATGAGGTGGCCAAAGTACTGGAGTTTCAGCTTTAGCATCATTCCTTCCAAAGAAATCCCAGGGCTGATCTCCTTCAGAATGGACTGGTTGCATCTCCTTGCAGTCCAAGGGACTCTCAAGAGTCTTCTCCAACACCACAGGTCAAAAGCATTAATTCTTCGGCGCTCAGCCTTCTTCACAGTCCAACTCTCACATCCATACATGACCACAGGAAAAACCATAGCCTTGACTAGATGAACCTTTAAATTCACATGCCAGTTATATGAAAAATAAGGAACATGAATGGAAATAGTTGGAAGGCTGATACACCAGGCCAGGTGAGAAATGATGGTAGCTTAGCCTAAGATGGTAAGAACATAGAGAGAAAGAGAAAGAGAAATTAATGCTGATTTCTAGGTTTCTGGCTTGGGAAACTGGGGTGAATGAGGGTACAGTTCACATATATGGACTGCCATTGACCAGGGATTTTTGCTTGAGCAAATTACATAAATTCTTTGGACTCAGTTTTCTTATTTATAAAAATGGGTATAATAGATTTTATTTCATAGGGTTATTGTGATGGTAAAAAGAGTTAATATATGAAAAGTATTTAGCACCTAGCTAAATAAATCTTCTATATAAGCTTTTATTATTATCAACTAATGTATGGTTAAACAAGTGAAGGGTTGGGTTTAAGGTGGGAAATCAAGATTTCCTATTGAAGCTCATTATGTTTGAGTTGTTTTGTCAGTTACCTTTTTAAAAAATACTTGTTTTTATTTATTTAGTTAGTTGCACTGTCTTAGTTATGACATGTGGGATCATAGATCTTGGTAGCGGCATGAGAGCCCTTAGTTGTGGCATACAAGATCTAGTTCTGTGACCACGGATCAAACCTGGGCCCCATGCTTTGGAAGTGTGGAGTCTTAGCTACTGAATACCAGGCAAGTCCCTGTAAGTTACCTTTTAGTAAAGAGAGTCTGAGTAATCTTGGCAAACACTGCTTAGGAATGAAAGAGGACAGAAGTGAGAAAAGACCACTGTAAGGTCCAAGGCCACCTACAAGAGGTGGCAGAATCAAGGAAAGGAGAGTAGACAATAGCTTCAGGAGCAAATAAGGGTCACTTCAGAATGAGATGGAATAACTGAATAAGAGCCCACATGTGCTTTCTGCTTATTTTTGTTTTGCAGTGCTACAGTGTGTTGTTGTCTGGCTTGGTTCTAGCTAAGGAAGCCAGTCATTCTGAAAAGACTGCAGAAGAGCAGAGCTCTGGGGGAAAAAAATGATTGCAATTAACAGAGCAACATTAATTTACCTTGTGTGTGATTTATCATAAGATTAGCAAATAGGTTACTCTAGCAACAGGTTGTTGATAAGCTTGTATTAAACTTGTGATACAACTGGAAAAAGTAATTAACCTGACACATATTCATGAACACGTTTATTTCCGGCTTTGAGCTACTGTGTGGAATAAAAATGTAAATTATGAATTCCATAGTATGCACTACCTTGGCAGATTTTAGTGTGTGATTATGCATGACCACACCTCTCCCACAAGTTTGCACAGGCTTAGGAATTTTCTTATTAAGGTTGTTACACAATTTGCAATTTAGCAAGGGCATAGAAATGAATGGAAAGAGTATTTCCAAGCATATTCATCTTGATTTATAATTATGTATCCCCCTTCATTGGGTTAGTGCCAAATTATTTTTTCTTGTCTGTAGTGTTAAGAAGGGGAGAAGGAAATGGCAACCCACTCCAGTGTTCCTGCCTGGAGAATCCCAGGGACGGGGGAGCCTGGTGGGCTGCCGTCTCTGGGGTCGCACAGAGTTGGACACGACTGAAGCGACTTAGCAGCAGCAGCAGCAGTGTTAAGAAGGAGAGCTTTGCTTTAAGCTTATTGTAATTAAAGTCATCTTTCATATATCAGATTTAGATTGCTCTCACATAAATTATAAGCTATATTCAATAACAAAGCCATTATCACACTTCACATAAATAGAAAATAAAAAGCAAGTTCTGTGTGAAGAGAGGAGATTTAACATGTACTTTGACTCTCTTGCCCTTCTGTTAGTGGGCTAACACAATCAGTGAAGGGATATTTTAAGGCTTAAACTCAATATATGGAAAGCTAGAAAAGGGATCATTTTGGAAGTTGGACAGCAGATGAATACATAGGGATAGAATAAAAAGAGCTGAGAAAGTTGAATTCAATCAAACAATAGAGAATACTAAAAAGTAATCTGATTTACAGAGAATCAAAGACTTAGAAACTAGGATTTCCCTGCAAGTCCAGTGGTTAAGACTCTGGGCTTCCACTGCAGGGGGCACAGATTCCACCCCTGGTTGGGGAACTAAGATCTCACATGCCACAAAGTGCAACCAAAAAGGGGGGGGGAGGGGGAGCTCATCTATTCACTCATTGAACCCTCACTGTGGGCCATCATGTGCCAGGCACAGAGGACACACAATAGTTGGGATGACCTCATCCTTTTTCTTGAACAGCTTAAAACCTCAGGAAGAAGAAGGTTGGGGTGGGGGATGCTGCAGTAGTTGGGGATGCCTTCTTGGAAGACAAAGTAGCTTTTGCAAACCTGTCAAGAAGAGAATAAGCACAAGTAAAGGAGGAATACAGAAACTGCTCCTTCCTTAACTGGCAGAGTGATGGCTTATCTTTAGAATGAAATAAAATAGATGGTCTGCATGGAAGAATATCAGTGCATTGAGGGCAAGAGAGCAGGACTATCAACAGGGGAATAAATGAATGTATGCATATTTGCTTTGGAGACATGTGATGTCTCCATGTGATAACATGTGATCTTTCTCAGTTCCGAGTCCAGGACACTGAAAGCTAGATCTTCACCCTTCTGGCAGGACACTGAAAGAGTCTTCTCTGGGAATATGGCCAGTCCGTGATGAAAGCCATGACATTGGAAAGGTACTGACATCAGAAATTTCCCCAATAGACAGCCCACCCTGATGCTCATATAGGAAAACTCACATCAGACTAGCTCATCTTTCACATCCTCAGAACTTTCAGTCAATATTTTAGTATCACACACTTAAATATTGTCAAGTACAAAGACTATGTATGAGAAATCTGAGGAAAGCTAACCTGGAAGATAGAAAATAAAATAAAGGGAAAAAAATAATGTTGAAAAATTAAAGACACTATAAAGGTCAAAAACATCACAAAGTGAAATGACTGTTAACTATGAAAAAGAACAGAATTCTCAGTTCAGTTCAGTTGCTCAGTTGTCTCCTACTCTCTGCAACCCCATGGACTGCAGCATGCCAGGCTTCCCTGTCCATCACCAACTCCTGTAGCCTACTCAAACTCACGTCCATCATGTCGGTGATGCCATCCAACCACCTCATCCTCCCTCATCCCCTTCTCCTCCCACCTTCAATCTTTTCGAGCATCAGGGTCTTTTCCAATGAGTTGGTTCTTTGCATCAGGAGGCCAAAATATTGGAGTTTCAGCTTCAGCATCAGTCCTTCCAATGAATATTCACAACTGATTTTCTTTAGGATTGGCAGGTTGGATCTCCCTGCAGTCCAAGGCACTCTCAAGAGTCTTATCCAACACCAAAGTTCAAAAGCATCAATTCTTCTATGCTCAGCTTTCTTTATAATCCAACTCTCACATCCAGACCTGACTACTGGAAAAACCATAGTTTTGACTAGACGGACCTTTGTTGGTAAAGTAATGTCTCTGCTTTTTAATATGCTGTCTAGGTTGGTCATAGCTTTTCTTCCAAGGAGTAAGCGTCTTTTAATTTCATGGCTGCAGGCACCAACTGCAGTGATCTTAGAGCCCCCCCCCTCAAAATAAAGTCTGCCACTGTTTCCACTGTTTCCCCATCTATTTGCCATGAAGTGATGGGACCACATGCCATGATCCTAGTTTTCTTAAGGTTGTGTTTTAAGCCAACTTTTTCACTCCCTTAATTTACTTTCATCAAGAGGCTCTTTAGTTCTTCTTCGCTTTCTGTCCTAACGGTGGTATCATCTGCATATCTGAGGTTATTCATATTTCTCCCAGCAATCTTGATTCCAGCTTGTGCTTCATCTGGCCTGGCATTTCTCATGATTTACTCTGCATATATGTTAAATAAACAGGATGACAATATACAGCCTTGATGTACTCCTTTCCCAATTTGGAACCAGTCTGTTGTTCCTTGTCCAGTTCTAACTGTTGCTTCTTGATCTGCATACAGATTTCTCAGGAGGCAGGTCAGGTGGTCTGGTATTCCCATCTCTTGAAGAATTTTCCATAGTTTGTTGTGATCACAGTCAAAGGCTTTGGCGTAGTCAAAAAGCAGTAGATTTTTTTGGGAAATCTCTTGCTTTTTCGATGATCCAACAGATGTTGGCAGTTTGATCTCTGGTTCCTCTGCATTTTCTAAATCCAGCTTGAACATCTGGAAGGTCATGGTTCATATACTGTTGAGGCCTGGCTTGGAGAATTTTGAGCATTACTTTGCTAGCATGTGAGATGAGTGCAGTTGTGTGGTAGTTTAAACATTCTTTGGCATTGCCTTATTTTGGATTGGAACGAAAACTGACCTTTTCCAGTCCTGTGGCCATTGCTGAGTATTCCAGATTTGCTGGCATATTGAGTGCAGCACTTTCATAGCATCATCTATTAGGATTTGACATAGCTCAACCAGAGTTCCATCACCTCCACTAGCTTTGTTCGTAGCAATACTTCCTAAGGCCCATTGACTTCGCATTCCAGGATGTCTGGCTCTAGGTGAGTGATCACACCATTATGGTTATCTGGGTCATGAAGATCTTTTTTTGTATAGTTCTGTGTATTCTTGCCACTTTTTCTTAATATCTTCTGCTTCTGTTAGGTCCACACCATTTCTGTCCCAAATAAATAAACAGAATTCTACCCCCCCAATAAAGAAACAAACAAGTAAATAAGTGGAATGTTCCAAAAACACAGTGAATGTCTTAGAAATTAAATATCAAATAAAAATATTTGATAGAAAGTTTAAAATATAAAGTTAAGGAATTTTATCAGCAAAAAGAAAAGAAGACAGAAAATAGATTTAAAAAAAAACTCTAAGACAATTAAGAAACTGATCATGGAAAAATTAGCATTAAAAAAGAGAGGAAAAATAAGAGCAGATGGAAAGGAGAGATAGGTAATAATCTGAATTTCCAGACTGAAAAATTTACCAAGTGAAAACAGATTCATGCTAGTACAACATTGTGAAATTTCACATTTAGGGCAAGGAGAAGATCCTGCAAGACTGTAAAGAGGAAAAAACGTCCAGATCATACACACAGGATCAGCAATCAGTGAGAATAAAAATGTTCCCCCAAACATGGATAAAGGCAATTGTTCTATAGTCATGATAACAAGTGGCCATTAAAATGGTTTTAAACTCTAAATCAATCAAATGCCCCTCCTCCCCCCACCCTGGAAGAATATGCCTTTGAAAACCAACCAATCAGCATGAGTTGCTCACTTCCGATCATTGGCCCATCAGGGATGGACTCACTCCAGTAAACACACCCAAGGAACTGTGATTCTGCAGATGATGGCAACCCACTAAAGCCTCTGAAAATCCACCAGTCCCTGAACTCTGTGCTTTCCCAAAACCCCAGACAAGCTTAGCAGTCTGCTTTGCTTGGAGAAATCATGCCTGACCAGCATAGCTCTCCTGTACCATAGCAAGCAGTATATCCAGTGTTACTCTTTTATTTCAGATATTGAGTGGTGATCTCATCAGCCTTTGACATAGATTTTTAATTTCTGAACAGGAGCACCTGAAGCTACAAAGCAATAGAGGAAGACTTTCAAAATTCTTAAGGAAAATAATTAACAACTTGGCTCAGTGGTAACGAATCCATCTGCCAATGCAGGAGATACGAGTTTGATTCCTGGGTTGGGAAAATCCCTTGGAGGAGGAAATTTCAACCCACTCCAGTATTCTTGCCTGGAAAATTCCATGGACTGAGGAGTCCATGGGGTCATAAAGAGCTAGACTCAACTGAGCACGCATGCAGAGTTCTACACCCAGCCAAATTATCATTTAAATGTGAGAATTTCTTTAAGAAGACACTTTTAGACATGCAAGATCTTAAACAATTTACTTATCATATACCTTTTCTTGGGAAGTCACTGGATGAACCAACCAAAAGGAAGATGTGGGTTACTGGAAACAAGAGATCCCATTTAGGAAAAAAGCAAAAGACAGCTCCAGAACAGTGATCAAGAGAATCACAAGATGGTAGTTATACCCCCACAGCAAACCAATCCATATTGTAGCTTGTATCAGCTACCCAATGCTGTGTAACAAATAAACCTAAAATGAAGTGGCTTAAAACAAACTCTTTAGCTCATGCTTTTCTGGGTATTTCTTTTGGCTGATCCTAGCTAGGATCATTCATGTATCTGTGGCCAGTTGGCAGGTTAGCTGTGGGTGATTGGTTCCAGATGGCCACACTCACATGTCTGACAAGTGGTGATGGTGGCTAGAGCCATTAAAGTGGCTAAGCTATATAATTCTTTCCTCATCCAGAAGGTAAGCCTTACTTTTAACATGGCACCAGAACTCCAACAGCCCAAAGCACAAGATCTTTTCCAACTACTATGTCATGTTTACTAACATTTCACTGGCCAAGGAGAATCACATGGTCAAGTTAGGAATCAAAGTAGAAAATGTACTTAAAGTTGCAAAGCAAGGAACATGGGCTATTAGAAAGGGAATTGTTGGACATTTCTGTTAGCAATCTACTACAGAGTTTAGCAGAAGTTTCCAGGAGAAAATTCTCTAAGAAGATGAAATTAGTAAAATGTAACTGATGTGTCTGAACACATTAAGGGAAGATTTAGAGAGCTGTTAAAGATTTTGGTATTGAATTCATAACAAATAAAAAGATAATTAAGCAGAGAAAAAAATACAGGCCATTATTAACTCTGAGGATAACAGAATGTTGTTAGCAAATAAAACTAACCACAATTTGCAACAGATTTAGTGTTAATTAGTGTTTAATTGGTCATAAGTCAGCTGGTTAATACTAAATATTAAACAAATGAAAATTACAATTTGATCAGACTTCCCTGGTGGTCCAATGGCTAAGATTCTGTACTCCTAATGCAAAGGGCATGGGTTCGATACCTGGTTGGGAAACTAATATTCCCACATGCCATGCCATGCAGCCAAAAAGAAAAAGAAAAATTGACCAAATTGTGAGAAAAATGAGTACAAAAAGTGGGTACAAGTAGTGGGGGCAGGAACCGATAAAAGAGTACTGAGCCTTACTCTTCTATTCTTCTTCTTGAATGGAAAATCAAGAGATCATATCTAAAACTGGAAAGTCAAGAAAGAGCAATGCAAAAATGTTATCTAGAAAAATGCAGGCAAATACCAAAATAATCAGCTGAAACTGGTGCCTCTGGGAAGGAGGAAGTGATATGTGAGGGGACCTGCTGTGTTCCACAAAAAGTCACAAAGAAATATTTGTCTTTAAAATTATGTGTATGTTCACTTAAGTACAAATAAAAACTGAAAGAAAAAAGACAGAGAAGAAAGTGATAAGTATCTTTAATCCAGACTGACATGTAATAATCTCTGTCTAATATCAAGTGACACAAACTAAAATGTGGAGTAGTTTGTATACTAAGCTATTGTTTGCATTTTAAAAACAGAGGCGGAGGTGTCCTCAGTGGCTCAATGGTAAAAGATCCACCTGCCAGTGCAGAAGACGTGGGTTCGATCCCCAGTTTGGGAAGATCCCACATGCCTTGGAAAAACTAAGCCCATGCACCACAACTATTGAGCCTGTACTCTAAGGCCCAGGTATCACAACCACTGAGCCCATGTGCCACAGCTACTGAAGCTGTGTGCCCTAGAGCATGCTCAGCAACAAGAGAAACCACTACGATAAGAAGCCTATTCACTGTAACTAGAGGAGCCCCTGCTTGCACAACTAGAAAAAAAGTCCACAAAGCAAAAAAGACCCAGCACAGTTAAAAAAAAAAAAACGTAAAAAATAAGTAAATAAAATTATTTTTTATACATAGGTAAATTTTTAAAAAATGGAGTGGGGATTTCCCTGGTGATCCAGTGTTTAAGACTTCACCTTCCAATGCAAGGGACAAGGGTTTATTTAATCCTTGGTCAGGGAACTAAGATTCCACATAACTCTTGGCCAGAAAACCAAAAAACATAAAACAGAAGCAATATTGTAACAAATTCAATGAAGACTTTAAAAATGGTCAACATAAAAAAAAAACTGTGAAAAAAAAAAAAAAGAGGGAGTGGAAACTATAAATATACACTTGTTATTGCACAGAATGGGCTTCCCAGGTGGTTTAGTGGTAAAATTCTGCCTATCCATGTGGAAGACACAGAAGACATGAGTTGTATCCCTGGATAAGGAATATCCAGGGATAGAGGAAGAAATGGCAACCTACTCCAGTATTCTTGCCTAGAAAATTTTATGGACAGTGAAGCCTGGTGGGCTATAGTCCATGGGGTTGCAAAGAGTCAGACACGACTGAGCACGCATACATGCACTCATTGCTCAGAATAATTCATCAGAAAGCTCTGTTGAGTCTATCCTCAAAATAAATTCCAGTCCCAACCATTCCTCCCCTTCCATCATTCTCATCCTCAGGAGAGCCATCACCTCTTGCCTAGATGAGGATAGCAATCTTCTCGTTACTTCACTGGCCTCACTGCCTCCAACCTTCAATCTAATCCCCACACAGCAGCCCAAGGTATCCAGTTAAAAGGAATATTAAATGACATCATCCCCCCACCCCTCCAACTCTCGCCCTGTTCAAAACCTTTAAAGTGTTTTTTTTTTTTTTTAATCAAGTTGAGTAAAACCATATTGCTCTCCAGGTCTCCACAATCCCCTATGATCTGGTTCTGACCTCATCTTATTCTAGCTCATTCTTACTTCAACACATGGTCCCTTTGCCTAGAGTGCTTTTCCCAGAGACTGAGTCTGGCCTATCACCCAGATCTCTGCTCAGATGTCACCTCCTCATAGGGACCTTTCCTCATCCTTGTCTCTGTCTCCTCCTTCCCCACTCCCCATCTACCTATAATGTCTGTCACCTTACCCTGATTTATTTTTCTTCATCACACTGATCACCATTTGACATTTAGTTACATATTGAATGGTTTAGTTGTTTACTAGCTGTCTCTCCCAACAGCATGTGGAGTCCCATTAGGGAAGACCCCAAGCACCTAAAACAGGGCTGGTGCAGAGAGTGTGTGCCTAGTCACTCAGCTGTGTCTGACTGTTCGAGACCCCATGGGCTAGGGACCACCAGGCTCTTCTGGCTATGGGATTCTCTAGGCCAGAATCTGGAGTGGGTTGCCATTTCCTTCTCCAGGGGATCTTCCCAATCCAGGGACTGAACCCTTGCCTCCTGCACTGGCAGGAGGATTCTTTACCACTGAGTCAACTTGGAAGCCCCTGGGGCATAGTAGCTATTAATAAATTTCCTTTGAATAAATTAACTACAATGAAAAAATACAGGAGAACCCCCCCCCCACCTCGCCCTGCTGGCCAAATATTTATCATGAATGCTTTGCGGAAGGCAACTGGGAACTTGGGTGTCAGGGGTGGGAGAACAAGAGAGAATTATTTTCCACTTGCCTAGGTCCCATGATCTTTAATTCCTCCAGCACCCAGAGTCCAGACTGCCCCCAAGGTGGTGCTATAGAGCACCCAGAGTCCAGACAGCATCACCACGGTGATGTTCTAGAGTGAAGAAGGGAAATGTGAGAACATCTATTTAGGTTTATTTTTTTCCTAAAAGAAAGAAGGTATTATTAACATTCAATTCATCTACTTTGAGTCCATGTATAAAATTTATAAATTATATTTTGAATTTCATGTTCAATATGTTTTTTGCTGACTAGGATATGAAATTTAAAAGTTTGGCCTGTAAGTTGGATCACAAACCAATGACCTTTAGGTCTTAGATAAATTGGACATGTTTGATGTGTCCCATTCTGTTTAAAAGTATACGAATCAACATTAAAATCCAGAAATTTCACAGAAAATCTCAGGCGTGTGGGTTGTTTGAGAAAACAGAGTTGTTGGCAGTGCTGGTCCTTTGATGACTGAGGGCCACATGGGCGCAGCCCCATTTAAAAATGCAAGTGGATCCTGGCTCACTGAGGTTCTCTCTGTCAGCTTCCTGTAGGTTCTCAGATTCAGCTCATCTCACTCCCTGGAGGCATTTTACTTTAAGACCCTTTTCTGAATCTTTTTCTCAGTTTCAGGCAAAGCATTTTTATCTGATAGCAGTGAAAGTGCTGAAATTTGCTAATAATCAACTTAAAACAAACAAAAGAGACTGTGTTTAGAGCTATCCCTATATTCACATGACACTTAACTCTTTCCATCTGCTGAGTAACAGGGGGAAGAGCAGGTGTTGGCACAACCATGATTAATAAGAGATTGTGTCCCTATGAATCATGGTGCCTGGGATTTGTCCCAGCTAGAGCAGACTGAGAGCCACTTCTCTGTAGCCCACAATTTCCTAATTATATATAGTCCTTCACTGTTACATGTGTATCTACAGCCCCATAGAAACTTCTTGTAAGAACTACTGAGTGTGTAGAACTCCTGAGTTCCTCAGAGCATCAAGTACTGAAGATATTTAATAAAGGTTTGTTGGTTAAGTGATTAACATTAAAAAAGTGGATACTGCCAGTTCTTATAACTTATATCACCACAGTTTACATAGTTAAATATATAGAGATAGTAAATGAAGAGTACATACACACACATGCACAAACACACATTTAAGAAAAGCTAGAAGGAAGAATGTCTTAGTTTTGTTTTCCTGTAGTGCCCAGGGAAGTGCCATTGCTATTAACAATCAGATAAATGGATGGATAAATGAATGAATGAAGTTCACAATAGCCACCTTCATCATAATCACAGATACTATTTACTAAGTATTCTCTGTGGACTGGCCACTGAGCTAACTCCTCAACATAATTTTCTCATTTAATTCTCTCAATCATTACTATGGCCATCTTTTTAATATTACAAATTTAAAATATAAGGCTTGGAAAAATGAAATAAGTAGTCCAGAGCCACGTAACTATTAAATGGCAGATTCAGGATTCAAGCCCAGGGTGTTCCAAAGCCAGTGGTCTTTACTAAGAAATACCGAAAACAAACAAAACCCACTGGATGAGAAGTTGAAATTTCTCCAATAAAATATTCTCATACAATGACATGGCTGTCACTGAAAATAAACTCTAAAGTCAGCATATTCTGCAAAAGCAGAAGTTAAACATGTATTTAGTCAAATATAAACGGGGAGAAAAAAAGGACATTCAGTTTAGAGCTCAGAATAAGTACATGAGCAAGGGAAGTTGAAACCTTGAAAAACAGTCAGTCAGTCAATCAGTTCAGTCACTCAGTCATGTCCGACTCTTTGCGACCCCATGTATTGCAGCACACCAGGCCTCCCTGTCCATCACCAACTCCCTGAAAAACAGCAGACAATTGTAAATTAATTTTTACAATAGCGGGAAGCTGTGTTTCAGCCACAACTTCTATTTATTGTAGATAAGAAGTAGTGACTGAATCATTTTTTTTTTAATGTAAAATCAAAACTCCAGTTTCATTCATCCAACGGGAACATTTCCTTCATGACAAAGGCCCTATTGAGCTGAAGAGATCTTAAACAGTTTGAAGGCTTAGGCTCCACACCCAAGGAGTTTACCATGTACTAGAGATGCTGAGGTGTCTACATGCAACTGGAAAAGAACACTTGGTCAAGTGAGGCCCAAGCTGGAAGGTCTTGCCAGCCAGGCAGATAATGCTGGACTGTCACTTGGGAGCAAAGGGTTAAGAGGCCACTCTCTGCCCAGGCTGCATGTAACACCACACTCCGTTTGTTCACTGCAGAGAAAAAGAGGTGTGGTAACAAGAGTCCTTCATGAGATAAGATAAAAGCTTTAAGTAAATTAATCGGAATTGTTCTGAACATAAGATAAGGGGTTTAGATGACTGAGGGTGAGGCAGACTAAGAAGAGATATACATATTTCCCCAGCAGGAAAGTGTTACACAGTTCAAGGCAGCTTGCTTAATAGAAAGGAAAATATGCAACTTTTCTTTAGATGGAAAGTTGAGTGTCTGCTGTGTGTGTGTACATATGCGAGTGCAGAATTATAAATTAAAAATTAAAGAAAAACTTCTAAGCTGGTTGGTAGACCATTCATGGGGTGATATAAAAGAGATTTTGAGTTTACTTTTAAAATTTTTCTCTCTAATAGAACAAATAATACACAAATATACTTTCCTTGCAAAAATTATAAAAGTTACAGGTCAAAATAAACTCCCCTTTGGCTATCTCTCAGTTATACCCTATTCTGAATCCCAACACCTCCTCAAACGATCTTCTGAAATTTGAAGTGCAAGTACATGTGGTATTTGAGAATAATGACAAAAAAGGAGAAAAATATTTCAGTAATAACACTAATTTCCTCTTATTAAGTAGGTGCTATGCTAGAATTCCATGGACTATATGGTCCATGGGGTAACCAAAAGTAGGACACAACCGAGTGACTTTCACTTTCTTTCTTTCATGCTAGATAGTCACCAAATCATTAGATCATTTAGCAAATGTTTTGTGAGCAACTAAATGCCAAGGACTATGAATACAATAATGACCTCAAAGAACTTGCAACTACATCCTAACTTGGTGTCCTTCTACTATATACTGATAAAGAAAGCAAGACTGAGAGCTTAAGCAACTTACCCAAGGCTGCTGTGAGATAAGTGGTAATACTGTGGTTCAAAGCCTGGACTGTACCTCTTCAAAGGCTCACTTTCTTTCTTCCGCTACCGCTCAACTGTTTTCAAACTGTTTATTTTAAAACAATAGTCTTGGGCTTCCTTGGTGGCTCAGTGGTAAAGAATTTGCTTGTCGATGCAGGAGATTCAGGTTCTATCCCTGGTTTGGGAAGATCCCCTGGAGAAGGAAATGACAATCCACTCCAGTGTTCTTGCCTGGGAAATCCCATGGACAGAGAAACCTGGCAGGCTACAGTCCATGGGGTTATAAAAGTTGGACATGACTTAGTGACTCAATCACCACCACCACCCTAAAAGTTCAAGTTGTGCAAGGTCATCAGGGCTAGTGAATTCCAAACCTGAAAGTGCCTGGGAATCACAAATTCCTGTCCCTCTCCCAATATTAAGGGCCCTAACTAAATAGTACTGGTGTTCCCATAAGAAGAACAAATTAGAACACAGTTACAGAGAAGGAAGACTATGTGAGTAAGCAGGGAGAAGATTGCCACCAACCCAAAGACAGGCCTCAGAAGAAACAAGTCCTCCTAATACCCTGATTTGGCATTTCCAACCTCCAGAATTGTGATAAAATTAATTTCTGTTGTTTAAACCACCCAGTCATGGTACTTTGTTATAGCAGTCCTAGCAAATAAACACAGGCACTATCTGGTATTATTTGCCCTTTGAATGCAGGAGAATTAATGATTCTGTAAGAGAAGGATGAGATCAAAGGGGTCAATAAAAATAAAAACAAGAAGATGACTTTCACTTTCATCAAATTCAATTTCAGGAAATGGTGAAGATAACAATAAATGAATGAGAAAAAGTGGACAACTGCCAAAACAAACCTTTGTTAAGGAAAGAGTACCAAGATTTCTTACTCTAACAGAGATGCCTGTGTTTTCAGTCAGTGGAGGAGAAAAATTCCTGAGCTCAATGACAAAGAGGTGAAGAAAGGCTTCCATGGAAGACATGGAGGTAAAGCACAAAGGAATTGAGAAGCATCATGCAAGTATATAAAATATTCAAGAAGGAAGAATATAGGAAAAGAAAGAAATGTGAGTTCTGAGATTAAAGGAAGTAAAACATTAAGAATTTAAGGAAGTAAAAGGAGTTTGAAAGAAGCCTAGAAAAGCTAAAAATAAACCATATATGTGGGCCAAGTGTTATGTAAACCGGAAACAGGTCACTGAGATAGCAGTAGATCACTCAAGGTTACAGGCACAGTTTATGGGTATCAGAGAGGAAAGATTTAGGGTATAATTTTACAACAAGAAGTAAAGTAATATGTGAAGAAAGACTGGATTTGGTTATCTACTTTTTCATGTTTCCTGGAGTCACTGAGTCAATAATTTCCCCATTTTGTGTCAAGTTTGAAACCAACCAAAATAATAAAATAGCTATGAATGGAGGGAAGAAAAGTGATGCATTTCTTTTTTGCTATGTTGAACAGATTAGATATAATTTAACCACAATAGACCTTATGGGCAAGCCAGTCATCGCACGGATCCATTTGGAAAAACCTGCCATGTTCCACCATGCTGTTGCTGCTGCTAAGTTGCTTCAGTCATGTTCGACTCTGTGTGACCCCATGGACTGCAGCCTACCAGGCTCCTCCATCCATGGGATTTTCCAGGCAAGAGTACTGGAGTGGGGTGCCATTGCCTTCTCTGCCATGTTCCACCATGACTGTTAGCTAATCTTTTAGCTCCCAGTTCTCCTACCTCAGCTGACTGGAGCCAGGAAGGAGCATGTAACCCCCAAACAATTTTATAGATTTATGGTCTATGAGGAGGTTTGGCATAGAACCTTTGTCCAAGTAGGGATTTTTCTGAGTTAAGCAGACACTATCTTTTAGAAATTTGACAAGGAACTGCAAGATTATGAATAAGCTGAAGCTTAAGTTATCAGAAAAGAGAAGCTAAAATCACAAGGTATTCATAGGGGAGCTGAGAAATCGGCAGGCAGATATAGGAATGGTGGCAGGGCAGATGGAGGGATGCTGAGTCATGGCAGTATAGGCTCTAAACTCACCAAGACAGCAAGATGACTCAGAGCAGCAACTCTTCACTGGATGCCTCCAGTTCCTGAATGACTGCCAGTGTTCATGAGGACTGACTCCATCACTTTTCCCAAATTCCAAGAAGATTCTTAAAAGTCTTTACTTCCACAGATGTCCTCACAGTACCTCTACTTCCAACCCTCAAATGAACCATTGTTCTTTGTAATGAAAGGATATTGACAACATCTCAGGAATAATAGCACTGGCTAATATTTATTTAACACCTATGTGACAAGCACTAAGGGGTTAACTTTACATGTTCTTGTTTGTTTAATGTTTTCAACAATCTATGAAGCACTATTATTACTCTTACCAATCTATAGGTGGAGATCCTAGTTCAGAGAAGTGATCTCTCCTACTAAAGGTCACAGTGATTCTGTGGCAAAGCTGGTTCTGTCTTCAGATTTGTACAACTTCAGAACCCAAACATATAATTAAATCTAACTCCAGCCAAGTAATTCTCTTTCTTTGGGGTCATGTTGCAACTACAAAGTGGGATTCAGTTACTCCAAATCATAAAATTTTATATGTAATGATTAGAACTTATAGGGAAGAAAAAAAAAAGATTCATCATGAATTTTACATGCTCTGCTGCTGCTGCTGAGTCACTTCAGTCGTGTCCGACTCTGTGTGACCCCATAGACGGCAGCCCACCAGGCTCCCCTGTCCCTGGGATTCTCCGGGCAAGAATACTGGAGTGGGTTGCCATTTCCTTCTCCAATATGTGAAAGTGAAAAGTGAAAGTGAAGTCACTCAGTCGTGTCCGACCCTCAGCGACCCCATGGACTGCAGCCTACCAGGCTCCTCCATCCATGGGATTTTTCCAGGCAAGAGTACTGGAGTGGGGTGCCATTGCCTTAAAATAATATAATCATGCATCTTCTGAAACTTTGGAAACTTCATAAAAGGAAAGTTCTGAAAAATTTCCCCTGAGCAAAACATAGTGAAGGAAAGTTAATTACTAATTTCAGATGCAAAATATGTGCTAGTTGTTATTTTAATTACTGTTTAAGGAAAATAAGTATTTTTCTAGTTTAAATCTGACCTTAATTTCCCTAAACTAACTTTCCTCACAAAATTTTAAGCTCCTCAACAATGAATTCTCTACAAAGAGGTTTTTAGAAACCAAACTTGGGTATAGAAGAGAAACTACTTTGCATTAAATAAAAAAAAAAGAGAGAAATGAAACTGTAGAGTTTAAAATATTTATATGTAAGGGAAAGAGGCTTTGAAATATAAAGTGCAAGATTCCAACTCTTTCACTTATGCTAAAGAAATAACTAAGATTGATTTCTCAAAATTGAGAAATTTAGCAGAGATGTATATTGTTTCCTTCACTGCTGGAGTCTCTGGCAAAATAATAGGTGCTCAATAAAAATATATTAAATAAAATGAAAGATGACCAAACTCAAGATACTGAGATTACTCTCTGGATTCTATCTCTAAATTACACAAGAATTTGAACACGTCACTTAGCAACTTTGGGTACAAATTTTATTTACTTATTGTGAGATTTTTTTTGTTTATTCAAAACATATTGCAAGAAGATATGTTCTGTCAAAATTAACAGCACAGTACTGATTTAGAAATAAGCAAAAAAAACTAATGGAGCAGACTAGAAGACAGATTTTTTTAAAAATTGAAGTATAGTAGATTTACAATATTGTATTAGTTTCAGGTATACAGCAAAGTGATTCAGATATATGTATCTATCTATCTATATCTATATATCTATATACACATATATAAGCACATAACGTATGTACTCTTTTTCAGATTCTTTTCTATCCCTCCTTCCCCACCCCTGTCCCCTTTGGTAACCATAAGTTTGTTTCTATGTCTGTGAATCTGTTTGGTAAATAAGTTCACTTGTATCACACTTTTAGATTCTACATATAGGTGATATCATATGATATTTATCTTTCTCTCTTTGACTTACTGCATTTAGTATGGTAATCTTTAGGTCTATCCACATTGCTGCAAATGTCATTATCCTTTCCTGAGGCTGAGTAGTATTCCATTATATATTTATATATATATATATATGTCTATACATATATATATATATCATGTTTTCTTTATCAATTCAACTGTCAATTGACATTTACTTTGCTTCCATGTCTTGGCTATTGTGAACAGTGCTGTATGTAAATGACCAATAAACATAAGAATCCACCAATTATTGATATAAGTTTATATAACCTTTTGGAGGCCACTTTGGCAATATGTATCTTTTCAAATTAGAGTTTTGTCTGGATGTGTGCCTAGGAGTGGGATTGCTAGATCATAAGGTACTTCAATTTTTAGCCTTTTGAGGAACTTCCATACTGCTCTCTATAGTGGCTGAACCAATTTATATTTCTACCAACAGTATAGGAGGTTTCCTTTTTCTCCATACCCTCTTCAGCATTTATTATTTACACTTTTTGATGATGGCTGTCCTGACCTGGTGTGAGATGATATCTCATTGTAGTTTTGACTTCCAGTTCTCGAATAATTATCAATATTGAGTACTTTTCATGTGTCTGTAGGCCATCTGTAGAATTAGATTCTTGTATATATGTGTATGTCAATTTAATATATATGTATGTGTGTGTGTGTGTGTGTGTGTGTCTGTGTGTGCGGAGAAGGCAATGGCACCCCACTCCAGTACTCTTGCCTGGAAAATCCCATGGACAGAGGAGCCTGGTAGGCTGCAGTCCATGGGGTCGCTAAGAGTTGGACATGACTGAGTGACTTCACTTTCACTTTTCACTTTTACGTATTGGAGAAGGAAATGGCAACCCACTCCAGTGTTCTTGCCTGGAGAATCCCAGGGACGGGGGAGCCTGGTGGGCTTCCGTCTATGGGGTCACACAGAGTCGGACACAACTGAATCGACTTAGCAGCAGCAGCAGCAGTGTGTGTGTATGTGTGTGCGTGTGTATTTATTATTCCATAAAGGCTGAATACCAAATCATTATGTAAAGTAAAATTGATTTGGGACAGCTGATTATTGTTTAAAGAAAAAATAATGCTAATTATCTTTCATATCACAAACTAAGCTAAATTTCAGATAGATCCAAGACCTGAAAATTAAAAAAAAATTTTTTTTTTGATGTGGATCATTTTTAAAGTTTTTATTGAATTTGTTACCATATTGTTTCTGTATTGTGTTTTGTTTTTCTGGCCTCAAGGCATGTGGGATCTCAGCACTCTGATCAGGGATCAAACTCACCCCCTTTATTGGAAGGTGATGTCTTAACCACTGGACCACCAGAGAAGTCCTGAATATTTTTTTAATAAAAAAGAAAGTTATAAAACTACTAAGAACAAAATTCATAGAAATGTTTTTATAACCTCAGGGTGGTAAAATCATTTCTCAGAATAACATTAAGCCCATAAAAGAAAATGATTAAAATGTGAAAAATTATAATTGTTTTTCATGTAACAGTACTATAAACAAAGTTAGGAGGTGAAAGGCAATCTAGGAACTCGGAATTATAACAAAGAAAATAAAGAAATCATTAGCCATAATATAGAGGGGCTGTAAATCAAGAAGAATCATAACTTACATATAACATAGTAAGAAAACAGGGAAAAGGGAATTAGCAGGAAATTCAGAGAAGAAATGATGTAGTTAATATATATATGAGAATCTACTAATGGCAAATATGTAAATGACCAATAAACATAAAAATCCACCAATTATAACCACCAATTAAGTTGATATAACCTCTTGAGGCCACTTAACTTCCCTGGTGGCTCAGATGGTAAAGCGTTTGTCTACAATGCGGGAGACCTGGGTGCGATCCCTGGGTCAGGAAGATTCCCTGGAGAAGGAAATGGCAACCCACTCCAGTACTCTTGCCTAGAAAATCCCATGGACGGAGGAGCCTGGTGTAGGCTACTGCCCATGGGGTCGCAAAGAGTCGGACATGACTGAGCAACTTCACTTTCACTTTCTTTGGCAATATGTCTCAACGGCATTGATCTAACTAAAAATGAAGGTGCAGAGGAAAGAGCACTGGTTTTGAAGTTAGACTGAACTGGGTCTGACACTTGCCTTTGCGATTTACCAGCTGTGTGATCCAGAGTGAGTTGCTTAACCTATCTGAGCCCTTTTCCCCCTCCTCCAGATTTCCTGCCAGCTTTGATTAGACTTGAGGAATGATTCAAGGCATATACCCTGAGAAAATAATAATTTAAAATGATACATGCACCCCAATGTTCATTGCGGCACTATTTACAATAGCCAGAACATGGAAACAACCCAAATGCCCAATAACAGATGAATGGATAAAGAAGATGTGATACACATATACAATGGAATATTATTTAGCCATAAAAGGAATAAAACTGAGTCATTTGTAGAGATGTGGCTGCAACTAGAGTCTGTTATACTGGATGAGGTAAGTCAGAAAGAGAAAAACAAATATCATGTATTAATGCACACATGTGAATCTAGAAAAATGGCACAGATGAATCTATCTCCAGGGTAGGAATAGAGACTCAGATGTAGAGAGCTGACATATGAACGTGGTTGGGGAAGGGGAGTTCGGGACAAATTGGGAGATGAGGACTGACATATATACACTAATCTGTAAAACAGATAGCTAGTGAGAAGCTGCTATTAATATAAAGCACAGGAAGCTCAGCTTGGTCGTGTGATGACCCAGAGGGGTGGGATGAGAGTAGGGGTGGGAGAGAGGCCCAAGACGGAGGGTATATATACATATATATATATATAGCTAATTCACATTGTTGTACAGCAGAAACTAATACAACATTGTAAAGCAATTATCCTCCAATTTTAAAAAATAATCTATCAGAAATAACTTTTCATGAATGGATAAGCAGCTTTCAAATTTTTATATACAGAAATGTTTGCAGAGGATAACAATTAAAAGAAAGAAAAGAAACAGAGAAAGAAACAAATAAAGGATAATTCTAGGATAACTGAAAAATGAAGATGTAAACAATTATTCGCAAGCAGACAATACAGCTTAAGAAGTGAATAGTAAATTGATCAGATTATTGAAGAGACATTTTCTTGGGTCGGACAGTTTTTCTCTGTTCATTCTTAAAATATTTTTTCAAATATCAAAGCAGTATGTGCATACGTTTATAAAAAAGTATCAATGATGCTGAAGAGCTACTGCAAAAGGTAGGAATACCTGTTGCTACATCTCAGCCCTACCCCACTCCTTTCTCTCTACCCAAACCCTAGAAGACTCAAACTTGAAAATCAACTAAGTTTAACTTTTTAACAGCTACAGTTTATTTTTTATTTTATTCTTTTGGGTGGTTACTTCCCTATCTCTCAGTAATACAGTCATATCAGGACTTTTTCTTTATCAAATAGACTTTTATCTATGAACTTCCTTCACATTCTGATACATGAGTACTTAGTTCACTTACATCCTCCCGACCCCTCAACATGAATAGCTCACTAGTTTTAATTCCACTATTGTAATTTTAGGTAATGCTTTTTAGTTCCTCTTTGCAATTTTCTTACTCTATGTATTTTTGTTTCCTGTTCCATTAACAAATGACCTATAGCTCTCAACCCCCCACTTTGTATAGGTCCCCTCCCATTCCACTTCCAAAGTTCTTTTACTGCTGTCCTCTGTAAGATTTCAATGAAAAAGTTCAAAGGACCAGCATAATGGAATAAGAAGTTCAGGGAATTCCACGGTGGTTCAGTAGTTAAGACTCAGTGCTTTCACTTCCGTGGGTCTGGGTTCAATTTCTGGCTGGGGAACTAAGATCCTACAAACTGTGCAACCAAACAACAACAACAACAACAAAAGGAATTAAAAAAAAAAAAAACAAGAAGTTCAAACCACATTACAAAAATTGTGAAATAGTTCATGCACATAGACAATAATAGAGACCAATATAGAAACACATATATATCCACTACTAAGCTTTATCAAATCTTAACACTGTACATATTTACTCCCCTTAAAAAAAAGCATTGCCAATCCATTAAGGGCATCTATACTATTTCTCTTTACTAGTATTTATCATTACATCAAAAACCTATCTCATTAATTCCATGTTTACCATTCTAACACATGATTTTGTATTTTAAACACATACTTTGACATCTATATATATGATAAACATATTTAAATATATTCATATATATTACATATCCATGTATTATTTATTAATGATGACATTTTCAAAGTAAAAATTTGCTGGGAATTCAGGAGCACTAATGTTTCTAAATTCTGAGATTTGGGGGTAACTCTTATTACAAGGCAAGGAAAAAGTTCCAGGAGCACGACTCACAAGGCACACAGTCTACCATAAAAGGGTAAAAAACAGTAGCTGGGTAGTTTATGAGGAAGGCTACAGTACCAAAGGACAGAATCAGGAAGGTGATTTTTTAAAAAATATTTATCTATTTAATTATTTATTTTTGGCTGCATGGGGTCTTAGTTGTAGTACCCAGTCTCTCCAGTTGTGGGATGCATGGGCTTAGCTGCCCCATGGCATGAGGGATCTTAGTTTGCCAACCAGGAATGGAACCTGCATCCCCTGTACTGCAAGGCAGATTCCTAACCACTAGACAAGGTACCTCAGCTGGTAAAGAAACTGCCTGCAATGCAGGAGACTTGGGTTTGATCACTGGACTGGAATGATCCCCTGGAGAAAGGAATGGCTACCCACTCCAGTATTCTGGCCTGGAGAATTCCATGGACTATAGTAGGTGACCAATATGCTACTGCAGAAGAGTGGGGAAATAACTCCAGAAAGAATGAAGAGACAGAGCCAAAGAGTAAATAACACCCAGTTGTGGATGTGACTGGTAATGGAAGTAAAGTCTGATGCTGTAAAGAATGATATTGCATGGGAATCTGGAATGTTAGGTGCATGAATCAAGGTAAATTGGAAGTAGTCAGACAAGAGATGGCAAGAGTGAACGTCAACATTTTAGGAATCAGTGAACTAAAATGGACTGGAATGGGCGAACTTAATTTACATGACTATTATATCTACCACTGTGGGCAAGAATTCTTTAGAAGAATGGACTAACCCTCATAGTCAACAAAAGAGCCCCAAATGCAGTACTTGGGTGCAATCTCAAAAATGACAGAATGATCTTTGTTCATTTCTAAGACAAACCATTCAATACCACAGTAATTCAAGTCTATACCCCAACCACTAATGCTGAAGAAGCTGAAGTTGAATGATTCTATGATGACCTACAAGACCTTCTAGAACTAACACCTAAAAAAGATGTCTTTTTCATCATAGGGGACTAGAATGCAAAAGTAGAAAGTCAAGAGATACCTGGAGTAACAGGCAAGTCTGGCCTTGGAGTACAAAATGAAATAGGGCAAAGGCTAACAGAGTTTTGCCAAGAGAATGTACTGATCATAGCAAACATCCTCTGACAACACAAGAGATGACTCTACACATGGACATCACCAGATGGTCAGTACTACTACCGATATCAGATTGACTATATTCTTGCATCTGAAGATGGAGAATCTCTATACAGTCAGCAAAAACAAGACCAGGAGCTGAATGTGGCTCAGATCATAAATTACTTATTGCAAAATTCAGACATAAATTGAAACAAGGAGGGAAAACTACTAGACTATTCAGATATGACCTAAATCAAATCCCTTATGATTATACAGTAGAAGTGAGAAATAGATTCAAGGGATTAGATTTGATAGACAGAGTGCCTGAAGAAATGTGGATGGAGGTTTGTGACATTGTACAGGAGGCAGTGATCAAGAAAAAGAAATGAAAAAAGGCAAAATGATTGTCTGAGGAGGCCTTACAATTGGCTGAGAAAACAAGTGAAGGGAAAGGCAAAGGAAAAAAGGAAAGATACACCCTTCTGAATGCAAAGAATTCCAAAGAATAGTAACAAGAGATAAGAAAGCCTTCCTCTGTGATCAGTGCAAACAAATAGAGGAAAACAATAGAATGGGATTTCTTCCAGAAAATTAGAGACACCAAGGAAACATTTCATGAAAGTTCAGTTCAGTTCAGTTCAGTCGCTCAGTCGTGTCCGATTCTGTGCGACCCCATGAATCGCAGCACACCAGGCCTCCCTGTCCATCACCAACTCCTGGAGTTCACTCAGACTCACGTCCATCGAGTCAGTGATGCCATCCAGCCATCTCATCCTCTGTCATCCCCTTCTCCTCCTGCCCCCAGTCCCTCCCACCATCAGAGTCTTTTCCAATGAGTCAACTCTTCGCATGAGGTGGCCAAAGTACCGGAGTTTCAGCTTTAGCATCATTCCTTCCAAAGAAATCCCAGGGCTGATCTCCTTCAGAATGGACTGGTTGCCAAAGCCTTTGACTGTGTGGATCACAATAAACTGGAAAATTCTGAAAGAGATGGGAATACCAGACCACCTGACCTGCCTCTTGAGAAATCTGTATGCAGGTCAGGAAGAAACAGTTAGAACGGGACATGGAACAACAGACTGGTTCCAAATAGGAAAAGGAGTACATCAAGGCTGTATATTATCACCCTGCTTATTTAACTTATACGCAGAGTACATCATGAGAAACGCTGGGCTGGAAGAAGCATAAGCTGGAATCAAGATTGCCAGGAGAAATATCAATAACCTCAGATATGCAGATGACACCACCTTTATGGCAGAAAGTGAAGAGGAACTCAAAAGCCTCTTGATGAACGTGAAAGTGGAGAGTGAAAAAGTTGGCTTAAAGCTTAACATTCGGAAAACGAAAATCATGGCATCTGGTCCCATCACTTCATGGGAAATAGATGGGGAAACAGTGGAAACAGTGGCAGACTTTATTTTTCTGGGCCCCAAAATCATTGCAGATGGTGACTGCAGCCATGAAATTAAAAGACGCTTACTCCTTGGAAGGAAAGTTATGACCAACCTAGATAGCATATTCAAAAGCAGAGACATTACTTTGCCAACTAAGGTCCATCTAGTCAAGGCTATGGTTTTTCCAGTGGTCATGTATGGATGTGAGAGTTGTACTGTGAAGAAGGCTGAGCGTCAAAGAATTGATGCTTTTGAACTGTGGTGTTGGAGAAGACTCTTGAGAGTCCCTTGGACTGCAAGGAGATCCAACCAGTCCATTTCATGCAAAGATGGGCACAATAAAGGAAAGAAATGGTATGGACCTAACAGAAGAAGAAGATATTAAGAACAGGTAGCAAGAATACACAGAAGAACTATACAAAAAAGATCTTCATGACCCAGATAACCATGACAGTGTGATCACTCACCTAGAGCCAGACATCCTAGAGTGTGAAGTCAATGGGCCTTAGGAAGTATCACTATGAACAAAGCTAGTAGAGGTGATGGAATTCCAGCTTAGCTATTTCAAATCCTAAAAGATGATACTGTGAAAGTGCCAGCAAATCTGGAAAACTCAGAGTGGCCACAGGACTGGAAAAGGCCAGATTTCATTCCAATCCTAAAGAAAGGCAGAGCCAAATAATGTTCAAACTGTCACCCAATTGCACTCATCTTACATGCAGGCAAGTAATGCTCAAAATTCTCCAAATGAGGCCCCAACAGTACATGAACCGAGAACTTCCAGATGTTCAAGTTGGATTTAAAAAGGCAGAGGAACCAGAGATCAAATTGGAAACATCTGTTGGATCATAGAGAAATCAAGAGAGTTCCAGAAAAGCATCAACTTCTGCTTTATTGACTATTCCTAAGCCTTTGACTGTGTGGATCACAACAAACTGTGGAAAATTCTGAAAGCAATGGGAATACCAAACCACCTTACCTGTCTGTCTCCTGAGAAATCTGTATGCAGGTCAAGGAACAACAGTTAGAACTGGACATGGAATGATGGACTGGTTCCAAAATGGGAAAGAAGTATGTAAAAGCTGCATATTTTATCCCTTTTATTTAACTTATATGCAGAGTACATCATGAGAAATGCTGGACTGGATGAAGCACAAGCTGGAATCAAGATTGCTGGGAGAAATACCAATAACCTCAGATATGCAGATGACACCACCCTTATGGCAGAAGGTGAAGAAGAACTAAAGAGTCTCTGGATGAAAGTGAAAGAGGAGAGTGAAAAGCTGGGTATGGAAGCAACCTAGATGTCCATCAGCCGATGAATGGATAAGAAAGCTGTGGTACATATACACAATGGAGTATTACTCAGCCATTAAAAAGAATATATTTGAATCAGTTCTAATGAGGTGGATGAAACTGGAGCCTATTATACAGAGTGAAGTAAGCCAGAAAGAAAAACACCAATACAGTATACTAATGCATATATATGGAATTTAGAAATATGGTAACAATAACACTGTATACAAGACAGCAAAAGAGACACTGATGTATAGAACAGTCTTTTGGACTCTTTGGGAGAGGAAGAGGGTGGGATGGTTTGGGAAGATGGCATTGAAAATGTATAATATCATATATGAAACGAGTCACCAGTCCAGGTTCGATGCACGATACTGGATGCTTGGGGCTGGTGCACTGGGATGACCCAGAGGGATGGTATGGGGAGGGAGGAGGCAGAAGGGTTCAGGATGGGGAACACGTGTATACCTGTGGTGGATCATGTTGATATATGGCAAAATCAATACAATATTGTAAAGTTAAAAAATAAGATAAAAAAATGGAAAAAAAAAAGTTCAACATTCAAAAAACGAAGACCACAGCATCCGGTCCTATCACTTCACGGCAAATAGATGGGGAAACAATGGAAACAGTGAGAGACTGTATTTTCTTGGTTCCTAAAATCACTGTAGATGGTGACTGCAGCCATAAAATTAAAAGACGCTTGCTTCTTGGAAGAAAAGTTATGACCAAACTAGACAGCATATTAAAAAGCAGAGACATTACTTTGCCAACAAAGGTCTGTATAGTCAAAGATGTGGTTTTTCCAGTAGCCATGTATGGATGTGAGAGTTGGACTATAAAGAAAGCAGACCACCAAAGAATTGATGCTTTTGGCTTGTGGTATTGGAGAAGACTCTTAAGAGTCCCTTGGACTGCCAGGAGATTCAACCAGCCAATCCTAAAGGAAATCCATCCTGAATATTCCTTGGAAGAACTGATGCTGAAGCTGAAGTTCCAATACTTTGGCCACCTTATGTGAAGAACTGACTCATTGGAAAAGACCCTGATGCTGGGAAAGATTGAAGGCAGAAGAAGAAGGGGACGACAGAGGATGGGATAGTTGGATAGCATCACTGACTCGATGGACATGAGTTTGAGCAGGCTTCAGGAGCTGGTGATGGACAGGGAAGCCTGCCGTGCTGCAGTCCATGGGGTTCCAAAGAGTCAGACATGACTGAGCAACTCTCATTTTCACTTTTCTTCAAACCACCAGAGAAGTCCAAGAAAGGTGATTTTTAAATTTTGCACCAAGACATATTTTAAACTGGGCCATCTATGCAAAGAAATGAAGTGCTGAAGTTCAAGAGGACGTTCCCCTTTGGGGTTTCCTTGCTATGCTCCCAGGGTGGGTAGAAAGAGAGTATCAGGGAGTGTGAGGCAAGGCTGATCCTAAGGTGCTTAGGATAAAGTACAGCTCACACTTCACAGAAATGAAAATTAAGGAGGAAGGGACAGGGATGTGAGATTGACCCTTTTTCAGCTTCTGTGGACAAAAAAAGTCACCATTCATAGCTAGAATGTATTACCAGAGAAGCATAGATAGCATCTAGCAGTTAAACAATTGAACTCATGCTAGAAAAGTAGAAGCAAGAGTCACCAAAGAGAGCCCAAACTCAGTGTCATGGAGGCATAAATGTAAGGACACTCATCTTTCTTCATAGCTAAACGGAGTACATTTTTACAAGCAATTTTTAAAAGTGACCTGAAATTCCCTTACTATATGGTGATTTTGTTTCTTCATGTTCCACCCCAATTTTATCCCTCCATGCCCCCATACACACAATATATATGTTTTTATTTTGCCACTTTTGAAATTTAACATGTTTTCTTCAATACACCATCAGTCATCAGACTTACATTCTTAATGTCTACATCTGGTGGCTATTGTTTCCAGTTACCTATAATTATAAATATATGCCAACAAGCACAATGGGTATTCTCAGCATAAGTAGGGGAGGAGATGCTAAGAAAAATTTTTAAATGAACTTTTTTTAAAAAGGAAAAAGTTAAATGTGAATGATTTAGAAGTTACCTTTAAGAGTCAGTTGATTCAGCAGAATCAGATTCTTATTCTTATATATTAATTATGCACATTTTAGCAGGTATGCAGTTTGGCCCAGGGAGGATTTTTAATTTTTGAAATTTGAAAACATTTAAAAATACAGAAAAAACCATAGATGACAGTGAAAAATACAGATACCCAGAATTAATGGATGTTCATCATATTTTTTCTTAAATACAAGAACATTCCTGAAAAGTTGAAGTCTCTTTTAGGCTCTTCTGCAGTCACATGGGTAGCCTTTTAATGACTGTAAGGAATAATAAGGCAACTTAGACCCAAAGTAGTTCACATAAATGGTGATAAAGGACTGATAAATGGGTGTGATCCATGCAGACAGACTTTATCTTTTAATGGGTGGCTATTTCTAACAATTACAATAAGACTCTGTGTTTGTATAATGCATTACAGTTTGCAAAGTGCGTTTGTGGTCTACATCATAGAGGGATGTGAGGTAAGCTTCAGCCAAGGATGGTCCACTCCCTCAAAATGGATATGGGATGATGAAGTAGCAGTGGCAAGGGAAGGTGCCTATAGGAACCACACAGAAAGCAGGTTTTGGAGTTCAGTTAGGGAATCTTTGCTAGTTTCCTCTACTTCAAACTCTCCTTCCATTAAAACACGAGCAGGACCATCCCTTCTCCTTGGATCAGTGTGACTCAGAGACAGCTCAAGGACAGACGCTCTGAGACGAGTTGAAACTCACAGTTCTATTTTACATACTTCACTAACAGAAAATACTCTTAAAGGCGATCAAGAGAGCAGTGCAGGGCATAGAGCATTTCCTCACAATAAAGATGACAACATTCTCCAAAGTCCAAGCCTACTTGGAAGTTGCAGAATTGCATGGAGCTTTGAAAGTAATAACAGGGGCTGTGTACTCAGACCATACAATATGGGCTTCTCCAGGTATTTCTTGTAAGGGATCCTGGGGCAATGTTGCTGGTTACAGGATGTAGGCTGATGGCTAACTCTATGACAAGCATGGTGAAAGAAATACAGACCAGAAAATAAGAATGAAAAAGCAAAAGTGTTAGTTGTTCAGTCATGTCTGGCTATTTTGCAAGTCCATGGACTGTAGCCCACCAAGCTCCTCTGTCTATGCAAGTCTCCAGGCAAGAATACTGGAGTAGGTAGCCATTCCCTTCTCCAGGGCATCTTCTTGACCCAGGGATCAAATCTGGTATCCTACAATAAAGGCAGATTCTTTACTATTTGAGCCACCAGAGAAGCCCCAAATAAGGATGGCAGTCTTCAAAAGGAAGAAAGGAAGGTATTTAGGGGATTCAAGTCAAACAGGGTATGTGTATACATATATAAAATACATATTGATCCCAGTTTCAGCTTATTTAGAAGTCATCATTTATATCTACTAGGTAGAAAAAGCATAGATTCAACCGTATTTTAACACTTGAACATATGTGAAAGAAGCAGGAGAAAGACTCACAATAGAGCACAGTATTTGTAATATATTCATGTACATACATTTATATACATGGACATGCACATGTGTATGTATATATGCGCGCGCACACACACACATATATTTGTAAAACAGAACTTTATGAATTGAAAAAATAAAAGAATTAGGACAAACCAGAAATGTCAATAAACTCCATAATATATCTCACATTCACAAAGTAACTGCCAGTTAGACCCAACATAGAGATTGTAATTAGCATCAGTATTACCCCTGCTGTGAAGCCTTCTCTTAGCTCCCTTTCCTCCCATTAGAGCTGATGATTTCCACTCTATGTATGACGCAGAGCACTTTCCACTTTAAGCCTTTTTTAGCCTCAGTCACCATCATGATAGGTTGAATCACAGGTTTCTTTTGTTCTTCCAAGTAGGCTTGAAGGATAGGACAAGGAACATGTTCTACTCACTTTAATATCTCTGAAATCCAATACAGTATTTGGACAATGTATATACTCTATGCGTGTTTGTTGAAATTGAAACTGAGCCATTGTCTCTCACAGAGAGATTTTTGTCTTGTGGAAGCAAAATCTTCTGATCTTCCAGTCCATTTCTCCCAACTTGGTTCTCTCCTTTAGGCAAAGAATCAACATCTATCAAGCTAAGTTATTTTCCTTCTTCTATAGGGGAATAAAGATAAACAGTTTTTCCCCAGAGGCTAAGACACTAGTTTTTCTTACATCGTGTTAAAGGGTAAAAAAAAGAAAGACTATTGGAGACCTAAGACTGACTGATGATTGGAAAACCAGGGAACTCGACTCAGACAGAGGAACAGGCCTTAGGAGCCCCTCAAGGATAAAGCAAAAACACTCCAACTGTTTTCATCCCATATTAGGAAAGCAAAATGTCTTGAGTGATGTTGGTTGGCTGGTGCTATCTGAATCTTCTGTTTGTGTAATTATGGGGCTGGTCTTCTTTGGGAATATGGTATATATTTGGGCCATTTTGAGATTATGGTATGTAGGCACCTTATGATCTGCCTGATGGTGATGATGGAATCCACTGGGGTGTCAGCAGGCTTGGTGGACTGGTCAGAGTTTAGCAGTGCACACAATTACCCTGGGGTGTGCAGGTAGCCTTCCCATCTCTACTTTTGTCAAGAAAATCAACCCCAGTCCTTGTCACATAAACTGTGGCTCCACTTTTCAACGGTCTTCCTTCTCTGAGGTTAGGAAAGGGATGGACATGCATTCAGTGCCCACTGTATATCAGGAACACTAGTGTACTTAGAAACTTTACAAATGACATGAAGTAAATATCACCACTTTATGGAGGATGCCACACAGCTATTAAGTGGTAAATCTAGGGTTCAAAGCCTGGTCTAGTCTAGCTTAAAAATTTGGTTGATAGTTGATAACCTCTAAAGTGCTTCAACAGCATCAACAGGCCACAGAACTCTCACACTATTAGTGAATGACCTGGGCAGTTAGTTATAACATAGACACCCAGAGGTCCATCCCAACATGGATTTTTTCTAGGTCTTAGAGGCCCTGTGTTACTTTGTTAAGTGCAAGATGAGAAATTTAGACAGTCAAGACAACAGACCAGTAGCATAAAATGCTCTCTAATTAGACGGAAAGTGAAAAAAAAAAAAAAAAAAAACTAAAAACAAAACAAAACCTTAAGTGGAAATAGCAAAAGGCTGAGAGTTTTTAGGGCATAAGAATCTAATTAACCATATTTAATGTTTTATTGATTTTGATGGTAGAAAAGCATTAAGTAAAAATACATGAAACAGAAAGTGCCTGTTATGATACAACTCACTAAAATTCAAATGAAGTAATAATGTATCTGAAAGTGTTTTAAAGGCATAAAGTGCTATATAACTGTGACGGGTTATTTGAACAAGAAATCTTTTCTAGGAGAAACATGAAACATTGGTATTTTTGCCTCTCCTCTTAGAACGACAGCAGTTTTGAGAGTTGCTCTTTGCTGAAGAAACAACTTATGCTTATTTCCTCAGTTTGTCAGGATCAGGTACAGAACAAAATTAGCCTTCAGGAGGAGAAACTCTCTGAGTCTATGTGAGGCTTCACAATTGTATTCTGAACCGTGGCCAAAAAGTTAGCACTTTTAAAAGTATTTTTAGAAAAAATACATAGTGAGTGTGATAATCTAAATTAAACATTAATGGCATGCCTAGAGACTTTGTACAGTGAAATATTTTTACTTAAAAAAATCAATTTTTATTTTATGCCTTGTACATATTCAATCTGCTTTCATCTGAGTTCTTTCTGCCCTGTTCTTACTCCCACTCCCTCAATCTCTGGTTCTTTCCTCTCTAGCCTTCCATCTCTCATTGTACTTGGGAGAAATGTGATTTTACTGTTCCTTTCTCCTAGAACTGTGTCTTCTGATTCTCTGAAGTGTCTGATCAAATACTTTCCCTCTGAGTCTGAAAGCACATTGCGCCTTCTTCCCTTCTCCTTGTTCCCTATCCTTGTCCCCACCACCTTGGAGCTTCAAGTTCCCACTACAATTTCAAATTTAGAATATTTTGCTGTTCCTCCTACGAGGGAGCTTAAAATGCCTCTAATTACACTGTTTCCCAAGTCTCTCTCCTCCTTTGCAATTTAGATATAGCACAGCAGAACAGTCTGCCTGACTCTCCTCTCTGATCTGTCATGTCCTTTTGAACAATTTCTGTCCTATGTTAGTCTTGTCTCAATACGGGCCCAGCGCCCCTTCCATGTCCAAAAGCACTGCTCACAGGTAAAGTCAAAGGGCCAAGAAGCTGCTAAACAGCAAGAAGCTTTGCTGTTTAGCCAGTGCCACGTTGCTATTCAATTCCTGGCTGAAAATAAATTTCAGTCCTATTTACCTAAAACATTTCCTTCTATTTCCTAGGATTTCAAGTTATTTCAATCTGGATGTGTCCACAAGTATAAAGTAAGATAAAAGGTCAACTGTTTCCACTGGTCCAACGTAGCCTTCTTCAAAGAGAATGGGGTCTAGGGACTTCCCTGTTAGGACTCCAAGCTTCTACTACAGGGTTCATGGGTTTGATCCTTGGTCTGGGAACTAAGATCCTGCAAGCCGCATGGTGCTAGATAGTTGATAGAGAGCCTCAAGTTTGAGAACTACATGAGAAACTGTGGTGAGAAAAAACAACAGACATAAGTGACAGGACAGTATTTTGAACATTAACTGATATTCCCCTCATTCCCACATATTCTTCCCTGTTAGCTCTACCCCTCCCAGAACCCTCATCCTCAGGCTACTAATTATTTTGCCTTTAGGCTTTAAGAAAAGACTAAAAGGAAACACAAAGTTGATTCCTGATGTTTTTGCATTTCAAAACAGACTTCAAAATCATAAATAAGAAAGAGTTGAAGAGAACAGTCTATTGAAGGTGAAAGATTCAGTTTAGTTCAATTCAGTCGCTCAGTCGGGACCAACTCTGCAACCCCATGGATTGCAGCACGCCAGGCCTCCTTGTACATCAACAGTTCCTGGAGTCTATTCAAACTTATGTCCATTGAGTCAGTGATGCCATCTCTCATACTATGTTGTCCCCTTCTCCCGCCATTTGTCTTTCCCAGCATCAGGATCTTTTCAAATGAGTCAGTTTTTTGCATCAGATGGCCAAAGTATTGGGGTTTCAGCTTCAGCATCAGTCCTTCCAATGAATATTCAGGACTGATCTCCTTTAGGATAAACTGGTTGGATCTCCTTGCAGTCCAAGGGACTCTCAAGAGTCTTCTCCAACATCACAGTTCAAAAGCATCAATTCTTTGGTGCTCAGCTTTCTTTATAGTCCAACACTCACATCCATACATGACTACTGGAAAAACCATAGCCTTGACTAAATGGGCCTTTCTTGGCAAAGTAATGTCTCTACTTTTTAATATACTGTCTAGGTTGGTCTTAACTTTCCTTTCAAGGAGTAAGTGTCTTTTAATTTCACAGCTGCAGTCACCATCTGCAGTGATTTTGGAGCCCCAAAACTAAAGTCTGTCACTGTTTCCACTGTTTCCCCATTTACTTGCCATGAAGCAATGGGACCAGATGCCATGATCTTAGTTTTCTGAACGTTGAGCTTTAAGCCAACTTTTTCACTCTCCTCTTTCACTTTCATCAAGAGGCTCCTTAGTTCTACTTCGCTTTCTGCCATAAGGGTGGTTATTATCTGCATATCTGAGGTTATCGATATTTCTCCTGGCAATCTTGATTCCAGCTTGTGCTTCATCCAGCCCGCCATTTCACATGATGTACTCTGCATATAAGTTAAATAAGCAGGGTGACAATATACAACCTTGACGTATTCCTTTCCCTATTTGGAACCAGTCTGTTGTTCCATGTCCAGTTCTAACTGTTGCTTCTTGACCTGCATACAGATTTCTCAGGAGGCAGGTCAGCTGGTCTGGTATTCCCATCTTTTGTAGAACTTTCCATAGTTTGTTGTGATCCACACAGTCAAAGGCTTTGGTGTAGACAATAAAGTGGATGTTTTTCTGGAACTCTCTTGCTTTTTTGATGATCCAATGGATGTTGGCAATTTGATCTCTGGTTCCTCTGCCTTTTCTAAAACCAGCTTGAACATCTGGAAGTTCACAGTTCACGTATTGCTGAAGCCTGGCTTGGAGAATTTTGAGCATTACTTTACTAGCGTGTGAGATGAGTGCAATTGTGTGATAGTTTAAACATTCTTTGGCATTGCCTTTCTCTGGGATTGGAATGAAAACTGACCTTTTCCTGTTCTGTGGCTACTGCTGGGTTTTCCAGATTTGTTGGCATATTGTGTACAGCACTTTCACAGCATTATCTTTTAGGATTTGAAATAGCTCAACTGGAATTCCATCACTTTCACTAGCTTTGTTTGTAGTGATACTTCCTAAGGCCCATTGACTTCGCATTCCAGAATGTCTGGCTCTAGGTGAGTGATCATATGATCATGATTATCTAGGTCCTGAAGATCTTTTTCCCATAGTTCTTCTGTGTATTCTTGCCACCTCTTCTTAATATCTTCTGCTTCTGTTAGGTCCATATCATTTCTGTCCTTTATTGTGCTCATCTTTGCATGAAATGTTCTCTTGGTATCTCTTACTTTCTTGAAGAGATCTCTAGTCTTTCCCATTCTATAGTTTTCCTCTATTTCTTTGCATTGATCGCTGAGGAAGGCTTTCTTATCTCTCCTTGCTATTCTTTGGAACTCTGCATTCAAATGTGTATATCTTGCCTTTTTTCCTTTGCTTTTGGCTTCTCTTTTCACAGCTATTTGTAAGGCCTCCTCAGACAGCCATTTTGCTTTTTTGCATTTTTTTTTCTTAGGGACGGTCTTGATCCCTGTCTCTTGCACAATGTCAAGAACCTCCATCCATAGTTCATCAGGCACTCTGTCTATCGGATCTAATCCCTTGAATCTTATTTCTCACTTCCACTGTATAGTCTTAAGGGATTTAGGTCATACCTGAATGGTCTAGTTGGTTTCCCTACTGTTTTCAATTTATGTCTGAATTTGGCAATAAAGAGTTCATGATCTGAGTCACAGTCAGCTCCTGGTCTTGTTTTTGCTGACTGTATAGAACTTCTCTATCTTTGGCTGCAAAGAATATAATCAATTTGATTTTAGTATTGGCCATCTGGTGATGTCCATGTGTAGAGTTGTCTCTTGCCCTGTTGGAAGAGGGTGTTTGCTATGACCAGCATATTCTCTTTGCAAAACTCTGTTAGCCTTTGTCCTGCTTCATTCTGTACTCCAAGGCCAAATTAGCTTGCTACTCCAGGTGTTTCTTGATTCGTACTTTTGCATTCCAGTCCCCTTTAATGAAAAGGACATCTTTTTTGGGTGTTAGTTCTAGATGGTCTTGTAGGTCTCTTCATAGAACTGTTCAACTTCACCTTCTTCAGACTTACTGGTTGGGGTATAGACTTGAATTACTGGGAGACTGAATGGTTTGCCTTGGAAATGGACAGAGATCATTCTGTCATTTTTGAGATTGCATCCAAGTACTGCATTTTGGACTCTTTTGTTGACTATGATGGGTATTCCATTTCTTCTAAGGGATTCTTGCCCACAGTAGTAGATATAATGGTCATCTGAGTTAAATTCACGCATTCCAGTCCATTTTAGTTCACTGATTCCTAGAATGTTGATGTTCACTCTTGCCATCTCCTGTTTGACCACTTCCGATTTGCCTTGATTCACGAACCTAACATTCCAGGTTCCTATGCAATATTGCTCTTTACAGCATCAAACTTTACTTCCATCACCAGT
Source organism: Bos indicus (assembly GCF_029378745.1). Classification (NCBI taxonomy): domain Eukaryota; kingdom Metazoa; phylum Chordata; class Mammalia; order Artiodactyla; family Bovidae; genus Bos; species Bos indicus. The sequence continues at coordinate 65,469,316 of NC_091761.1, forward strand.
CACATCCAAAACTGGGTGTTTTTGCTTTGGCTCCATCTCTTCATTCTGGAGGTATTTCTCCACTGATCTCCAGTAACATATTGGACACTGACCTAGGGAGTTCATCTTTCAGCATCCTATCTTTCTGCCTTTTCATACTGTTCATGGGGTTCCCAAGGCAAGAATACTGAAGTGGTTTGCCATTCCCTTCTCTGGTGGACTACATTCTGTCAGAAATGTGAAAGATTAAGCTTTTGAAATATCAAAGCCCATGTCTTGAAAGGACTGGGTACAGTATGTAAGAATCAGATTTTTCTGTTTCCTGGGACTAGGAAGGGTCTGGCTCCAGGAGAGCCAGTGAGCAAGTCAGTGGTGAGTAGACTTAAGGGTTTCAGAGAAAGTGGTCTGTGAGGTATATATCCTGCTGAAGAGCAGAGAAAATGTAAGCCCCACAAGCTAATGACCTATGGCTGATTTATCTTGAGGTTTGACAGAAAACAACAAAATTCTATAAAGCAATTATCCTTCAATTAAAAAAAAAAAAAAAAGCAGTAAGATCCCAGAGTTCCCCATTCCTTGCCAGCTGGGAGTGGAGAGAAATGGGCCAGCTGGACCATACTATAACATAAATTGTAGCAATATTTGGGATAATATGTAAAACTTGCTAAGCAATACTTGTTTTTCTTATAATTAACATAAAGCATTTTCTATTAATGCAAAACAGGATTACATTCTATGTTGTTAATACAAAGATATGTACTCACAGTCCCTACTGAAGATTACTCTAAATTTCTTTTTTAACATTAATAAGAAATATAGACACTCCTAAAGGAACTGTGGGTTTTCCAGGTGGATCAGTGTTCAAGAATCCTCCTGCAATGCAAGAGAGGCGGGTTCAATTCTTGGATTGGGAATATCCCCTGGACAAGGCAATGGCAACTCTCTCCAGTATTCATGCCTGAGAAATCCCATGGACAGAGGAACCTGGTGCGCTATAGTCCATGGGGTTGCAAAGAGTCAGACATAACTTAGCGACCAAACAACAACAAAGGAAATGCAAACTTGGTAGCTACTGCTGTTTTATAAGTGATACATAGCCTATGAAATTAGAAAGATATTTGAACCACTCAAATGAACAATGGCTTTAAATCTATCCCTTCTAAAATTATTATTAGGAGCCATTTTTACAGGCATCACAATATTTTTTTAAACTCAAGAGTGTGGACTATGAATATAGCACAGCTATCATATTTAAGAAACACTTATATCAAACTTACACTGAGAACTAAAAAGATAAGAAAACTGGACTTCATGTGTTGTACTATAAAATATAGTCAATTCTCATTATGCATGGTAGTTATATTCTATAAAGTTGCTGTGAACATGAAATTAATGAATAATGAACCACTGATCCTAGGGGAAATGCAGGGTTAGGTTCATGTTGACCTCTGGTCACAATATTTTTGTCAACTGAACTCATAATCTTGCTTCATGTGTGTTTCTGTTTAAAGACATATTATTCAGTGTTTAATGTTGATTAATTGTCAATTTTATATATTCAACCTAATGTTAACATACCCATTTTAATGATGGGGAACCTAAGGCTCACAAACACTGACTGTCCAGTGGCACACACAGCTTGCAAGAGAGACTCTGAATCTGAACCCAGATCTCTTGTTTCCATTGAGTACCAGGTATACATTTCAGGCCATAAAAGTTCTTGTAAAACAAATGTTTAACTTTCTTTACATATGTGTGTGTTAGTTGCTCAGTCATGTCCAGCTCTTTGTGACGCCATGGACTGTAGCCTGCCAGGTTCCTCTATCCATGGAATTCTCCAGGAAAGAATACTGGAGTGGGTTGCCATTTCCTTCTCCAGGGTATCTTTCCAACCCTGGAATCGAAGCCAGGCCTCCCACCTTGTAGGCAGATTCTTTACCATCTGAGCTACCGGAGAAGCCCTTCTTCAATTATGTGTGACATTAAATGCCCACCAAATGGTAGAGATTTGACTGTAAAAACAAAGGCAAACATCAGGACGATATTTCTGCCCACCAAGGAATACCAAAGACTGTCAGCAAGTCACCAGAAGCTAGGATAGAGGCCTGGAATAGAGCCTTCTCTTACAGTCCTCAGAAGGAAGCAGCCCTGCCAACACCTTAATCTGATTCTTTAGTTGCCAGAACTGTGAGACAACACATTTCTGTTGTTTGAGCCCCCTAGTTTGTGGGTCCTTTGTTACACTGGAATCTAACATATAGCCCATCACTGGTTGAAGAATAAAACTTATCCCCTTATAGCTTCCATTTTGCTACATTTCAACAAAACCAGAAAATAATTTACTTAAAAGATAAACAATGAACTGAATCCTACCCAAGGTTATGAAACCATAGCATCAACTTTTCCCAGAGTACAAAAGTCTGATTTTGAAACCTACCTCAAAGGATGGATCACTTCTAGGCCATCTGGGCCACTGACAATTGTTCTGGACTTCCTAGCCATTAGTGTGGCTGCTTTTGTGTCATGTAAAAATTAATGCAGAAAGAGAGTTTCTTGGGGGGAGAGCAGAGGTCCCCATTGTTATTTAACATTAACAATGCTAAATGTATTTTGTTTCCTACACTGGGTGCTGATTACATCTTTCTTTCTTTTGTGCAGGCAAATATGCTTGGGATTATTTTGGACTCAACGTCGGCATGGTTCTTTGTTCATTCTGCTCTATTCCCCATGGTTTCCCTATTGATGGGAGATTACTAATGAATAAATATAAGAAATAAATGAAAGTCCCTTTAAAAAAATTAAATGACTAGGTTTCCATTGCATTATATATTTCCAAGAGCATGTTCATTAGCTATTCTATACCTCTGCTGGATATTTTGGGATGTGAACCTTGAAATACCTACATGAGTTCTGTGATGATGATGATCACTTGGTTCTTTGTCTAATAATCTGTCAAGTATTGTCTCTGGGGACCAGTCAGAAATCAAGTGAGATAGTTCAGTTGAGGGAATTTAATAAGGAACTGGTTATGAAGGTGCTAGATGGGCCAGAAAGCCTAACTGGGGAAAGAGGGGAAGCCCAGTGAGAAGCAATAGCAGAAAGCCTCTACCCACCACCTCTAGGGTTTGGAAAGACCAACAGAGGGACTGAGTTAACAGATCCCTGGAGTCATTTACCCCAGATGGTCCTAGAACGGGAATCACAGAGGAGAGCAGTCACTGTGGGAGAAGCTTCCTGATTCAGAGAAAGAGGCAAATACCTTGGCTTCTCTTCTTCTGCCTGTGTTCCTATTTTATCTTTTTATCTTTCATTACCCTAATTCTTTTTTGGCATGGGCAAATGAGTCTAAGAAATGAAGCTGGCAGGAATCAGCTTCCTTCCATACAGACAGAATAAGAGAATGACAAAGAATGAATGAATTTGACAGCAAGTAGGCCAATGACTAGGCTTTCCTGGTGGCACTAGTGGGGGAAAAAAAAAACAACCACCTGCCAATGCAGGAGACCTAAGAGATTCGGGTTTGATCCCTGTGTCAGGAAGATCTGCTGGAGCATGGCATGGCAACTCACTCCAGTATTCTTGCCTGGAGACTCCCATTGACAGAGGAGCCTAATGAGCTATAATCCATAGTGTCACAAAGAGTCGGTCATGACTGAAGCATCTTAGCGCACACATGCAAGCAAACGGCCAGCACATTAAGCCCTTAGTACAGTGTGTTATGTTGTGCTTTGGGGTAGCAAATGGTCAAAACAGGTCAGAGAAAACAAAACCAGAGATTGGGCAAAGCCAGTGAGGTATGACAGATACTGCATACAGATTACAGGGTTATGGGACTTCCCTTGTGGTCCAGTGGCTAAGACTCCAGGCTCCCAAATTCAGGGGGCCTGGGTTTGATATCTGGTCAGGGAACTAGATCCCACATACTACAACCAAACTGAAAAAAAAAAAAAAAATGAATGCAGAGTCATAAATAGGAGTTGAGTCAATAAAGAGAATCAGCACACATTTGTCATAAATTATAAGTAGAGACATATAAAATAGTTTCCTGGAGATCAGAGGAAACAAGAAGCCATAGATTTTCAGGATAATTAGGCCATATCATGCAGATAGAACATCAACACACACAGGGTAGTAAGAAGGGGTCAAATAGGCTGACAGAGAGATACCATTCATTACCTGTATTACAGTAGGGATCCATCCCAAATAATCGGTTTGAAAAGTAGACATTCCTGTATTTGCTTGGAAATTGCACTTTGAAATCACTGTATTAGTTTAGTTACTTGTCTTTGCTTTCTCATGAGAGTAGATTATAAAGAAAAGTTGTAACTATTTGAGTTTTCTGTTGATTGCAAACTCTACAAGTAGGATGTTCCTGTTAGGTACTCACAAGGCACTTATCTGCAGCAAGGAAGGCAAAGATAATGGGGAATAAACAAAAAAGGAATCATCCAGTCAATGGATAGAATGAAAGTTTACATATAGAGTAATGTAACCATCAAATTCGTCTTACATTTTCTGTCCTTGTATTATTTCTTTTTCATGAGCTTGAGTAATGCTTTTCTTATTTATTCTATATAGTATCATATGAGAAAAAGATACTTTAACATGATCATACTATTCTCCTTAAAAGTAATCTCTCTGCAATCCACTCCAGTATTCTTGCCTAGAGAATCCCATGGACAGAAGAGCCTGGCAGGCTGTAGTCCATGGGGTCGCAAAGAATCAGACACGACTTAGTGACTGAACAACAAAGAGGTTATTTCTGGGGTTGCAGGCAAGGCCTCCTGGGGAAACGGTGGAAAGAGTCACGGGTTTCTCTGAAAACTGGCAAATGAGCCTCCTTGCAGCCCGCAGACCGGCTCTTCAGGCTATGTTCTCTGGCCGGCTCATAAAAAAAAGAAAAATCTCTTTGGATCCACAATGTTTATTTAGATAAAATTAAATGAAAATTGTTCCTTGTCTTTAATTAATTAGATTGAATGTTTTTAAACTATTTTTTTTTTGTTAACCAAGCTCTTTTTTGGTGGAATCTAAATATAGGAGATGCCTGATCCACTAATTATACAGGCATTTATAATAATTAATGTTTGGAAGAAAGCAGTGTATTTTGCATACTCTCCTTTATCATTAAAATGTACATTTTGGAAAATAATAAAGGAAGCATGTGAATTTCAGAAATACTAGTTTATATAATCACACACACACACACACACACACACACACAAACACACACACACACAAGGGAGGCCAAAAATCTATACAGATATAATGAGGCTGCTGTAGCTATAATTATAGATATTAATAAAATTCATTCACCCAGAAATAGAGGCATCAAATATGTGCAGGCACAAGGCTAGACTCTGAGAACATGTACATATACATAATTCCTAGCTTCAGGAAATAAATAAGCTAGAGAGAAAGTCTAAGAAGCTACTACAGAAGCTATGAGAGGTGACTATTGGCAGGGCTCACAGGTGGCACAAAGAAGAGAGGTAGAGACGTACCTAGGTACCTAGACGTACCTTGCCTCCTCCTTCCTAGGCAAGGAGTCATCCACAAGTTTTCAACCTCAAGATTTGCAAATTGGAAGCTCTGGACCTTGGACAGCCCAGTCCCAAGCTTTGGTCTCCTGCCCATGGCAAGTTCCAGCCTGGTTTCCATCCTGAGCTAACATTACACCGCTATACACAAAGCCATGCCTCCTGCTCACCTCTCACTCCCAGAACTCATGGGCACCCTTTATAAACTTAATTCCACCCCCTGCCTCCCACAGACAGACACACTTTGCTTCATGGGCACCCTTTATAAACTTAATTCCACCCCCTGCCTCCCACAGACAGACACACTTTGCTTCCCACATCAAACAGGTCATCTGGTGCTGATGACTACATTTCTCAGAAACATCTCTGAACATCTGCTTCTGCTACAGTGCAGGTACGTGCCATATCTTAACTTGTTCTATCACAATAGTCTATTGGGTCTCTCCATCTCCTGTTTTGATCTGCTCTTTTGCAACTTTGCGCTGACAAAGTGCTCTCTTTCCAAAACACGTTATTCTCTTTCCTGGTACCCTCTGATAGACCCCCACTGTCCATACACAGTGGCTCTCAGACTTGGATGTAACCCATTATCATGTTAGGGAACTTCTTTTTCCAACAGATTCCTCTTGAACTAAAATTTCCAAAGTGGGGCCTTGGCAATCTGTATTTTTAACAAGCTCTTCAGAAGCTATTTACTGTCAGCCTGGTTCCAGTCAAGGGACCAGGGTTTTGGAACTGCAAGATGAAGTCTAAACTTAGCACACAGTGATTCACATGGACTCTTCCCCCGTACACACCCCATATCATGGTCATGGTTGTAACCCATTTCTGAAACTCCCAGGGTTCTTCTAAAGCCTCTGTGTCACTGCATATCTATTCTTTCCAGAATTACCTTGCACTCCTTTTTCATCCTGGAAAGCATTCCCTAAGCCCACTTTAAAGCTTTCCTTGATCTCTCAGCTGAGTGAGCTAAGGGTCTGCCTTTGTTTTTAAAAGCCCTATGCAAATCTCTTCTCATAGCGTACTTTAATTTTCACTTGTCTGTTTCTTTTACTGTACTTTGACTCCTCCAGGGGTGGGACTGCAAATTACTCATCTCTTTAATCTTAAGAGTCCAGCCTTGTTCCTGATTCATAACAGGGACATAACAAATGAACAAATAGACTAATGAATGAGTAGAATTCTGGTTACACTATGGTAGAAATTGGCTGTGTATAGATCATTACTCTTTATGAACTGAATAATTATATATCTTTCAACAGAATACTATTAAGCAAAGCTAGCAGAAGCTCATCAGCATTTGAGATAAAATGGAAAGAAACAAATGCTACTACAAAAAATATGATTGTTCTCCATGTGCAGGATTGAGGGAATCATTAAACATTTAGATTAATGTATTGTTTGGCAGATGTCCAATGTTTTTTATTTTTCATTTGCCTTTGTGTTCATATATGGGCTGGTAATATAAATACTGGAGAAGAAAAAGGGCAACCCACTCCAGTATTCTTGCTTGGAGAATCCCATGGACAGAGGAGCCTGGTGGGCTACAGTCCATGGGATCACAAAGAGTTGGACATGACTGAGAGTAAACCAATAAAAACACAAACATGCAATTCATCTCTTCTTTTTTTTGCAAAGTCAAAAATATTTTTCAGTGTATTTCTATTTTTTTGGCTTTTAGTTGGTAGTATTTTTGTTTCAATGAACATAGCATGAACCCCCAACTACTAAGCAAGACACTGACACTCGGTATCAGTTTATAATTCAATGTAAATGCAATTTTTAATGGACTTCATTTGTTTTTTCTTGCCTTACATTCATTCTCTGGGTAATAAATGTGTATTTTTCCCTTTGTGACTACTCCTCCTCCACTTTCTGTACACATGGTTCTTTTTGGTGAGACTGGTTGGGGACGGGGAACATGTGACCCAGGCTTGGCCAGTTGGAGTCACAGTGAAGAGCTTAGGGAAGATGCCTGGTCCAAGGCAGCCAAGGAGAGTTAGTCCTAGTTCCTTTGCCAAGACTATTGGAAAAGATGTACTCCCTGCACTGGGACTGATACACTGTTAGAACATAAGCCATTTTTGCCACTGTGTGAGTAAGCTGCCTAAGAATGAAGCCAACATGATAACAAGCAAAGCCAAAAGAGAAAGACAGGCAATTTCTGATGATACTTTTGAACCTTTGCATCCAGCTGTGACTAAATCGTTTACTGTTTGAGATTTTTACTTAGTTGAGCTCTACTCACTCTAAAGAAAAAAAAATCCTTTTTATTCTTAAACTGGCTTGAGTTTGAGTTCTCTCATTTACTATCATATGTGTCTTGATCATAAGACACTATATCTGATTTTATAGCATCACTGAACTTATTATACAAGAATTGTGTGGATTTTCAATAAAGCTCTTCTCTTCTATGAATCCCTAGAGATATACTTAAGTAGAAGTAATCTACCAGTTTGTTGTCAGGTCTTAAATAAATCATTTAATCCTCTGTACTTCAGCTTCCTCATTTGCTAAACTGGGGAATTATACAAAGCCCCTTCTGCAAAATTATTATTCTATGGAAAAAACACTGACACAATGTTAGAGCAACTGATTGCTATTGAGGATCATAATTTTCCAACCATAAATGCTGCCATGGCATACAGTAAGTGTCAGGGGCTGGAGGAGGAGAGAGTAGAGAAAGAAGGAGAAGAAAGTCCGATAAACTTCATTTTGGATAAACCCCAAACAGTCAAATAATTCATTATTTATCACAGTACCATTATTAGCTTCTTCTGTAATTGGGAGATGAGTTCCAGAAATGTGAGAACTGTCACAGGTTGTCAAATTTACCAAAGGATGAAAATAGATGTGTCAGGGAAAAAATGCATTCATAATTCAGTTTCTTCTCATCAAACTGGAACCAAATGCCCAGTTTTGGATTGAGAGAAGCCTAAACATATTTCAAATATGTGTTTCGAAGAGATGGCAATGCCTGAGACAAACGTAGAAAAAAAGCAATGACTATTTAAAAACCTGGGCTGCTCTAAAACCAGAAGCAGTTTTAATAAAAACCAACATAATACATTAAACTAAATGTAATGACACAGTGGGTTACATAGCAACTTCAAAGAACTCAGAATGCACTTCTTTTTATCTTTCACTTAAGAAATAATCAAGGTTCCATTTCCTGAAACATTTTTTTTTCTCATGCGCATGTGTTTACATGACTTCCTATTCATCCACACCTAACAAAAATCACAGCAACCTACGATGTGTCTGTGTTTTCTCTCTCAAATTTGTATTTTTAGTTTTAGGTGTTAATACATAGTGATCTGCTCCTAAGACACATTGAACTTGCTCAGGCTGAATCATCCTAAAAGTTTTCTATGACTATGTTTTGATATTTGCATTGGATTTCCAAGTTGGGTAACTCAGCAATTTTGCTCCTGCCTTATTAGATTTTTCTTAAATTACGAAAATTAATGTATATTCATTGTAATTAGACAGAAAATAAAGAGTTATACCAAAAGTTACAATGAAAAATTTAATCATCCTTCAATCTCATCTGTTAGGTCTCCATTGCTTCATGTGCAACTTTCTATACAGTTCCTGTTTATACCACATATGAACACAGACATACACAGGGCTCATCCTTCCTTCCTTTCTCCCTCCCTTAATCCTCCCTTTTCCACTCATAGTTTTCCAAATATTGGATCCCACTACAAATCAATGGTCACAAACTAGCGGCTCACAGTCAGGGAAAATATTTTGTTGGCAAAAGATTAAGGAAATTTAACATGAACAATCTGGACACCCATTCCTCTGTGCTGATGATGTTATCAACACTGCACAGGCTTTCTAATTTAACATGGTCCTTTCCAGTTCCTATTATTCACGCCTCTACTAATCCACCTTTTTACATTCTGGCCTATCACCTGTAAGCATTTGAATTTATATCCTCCTGGTATTACTTACCAACTTGCTTTTTGCATTTAACATTATGTCATGATATTATCGATTAGAATTACATGCAGTTGCCTATAACTGAAAATGCCAAATGATAGTGGCTTAAATCCTACCGGTTTCTCTTTTTCACATGTAAAATAAGTCTGGAAGTGTGTGGGCCACAGCCTAGATGGCACTTCAGAGTCGTAAGTGACCTGAGCTCCTCCTATTTTTCCTTTCCACCTTCCTTGGGACCTGGCTTCTAGTCTCAAACTCAGTTTATCATCCCTACTGGCTAAGAACTCTAGTCACTCAATGTTGATCTGTGTTACAGGCAGTAGAAAACTGGAGGGCAAAACACAGAATGGTGCTTCTCCTGAATCAGCCTTCTTTAAAGGCATTTTCCGGAAGTCCTGCTCAAATACTTTCACTCAGATCTCATGAGCCATAACTTTGCCACACAGCCACACCTAGCTACACAGGAGGTGGAGAAATGTCCTTGACTGGGAACACAAGCACCAGAATAAGATCCGGGTACTGCTATCAAGGAGAAAACAAAAATATCAACCTCTGCTCCATATCCCTGCAGGTTAGTACAGACATATGGCCGAGACTGTCAGAGTCCCTCAAGTTCCAGATGCCTCTTCTTTTAAGTTAAAAGAAGTTTCAGCTTTAACCTGGTCACAGAGGTACTTGAAATGAAGGCTGTATTTCTAACTTTTCAAAATTTTAAATAATACTTCATGATCATAACCTTCTCTTCCATCATCAGAGCTTTTTTTTAGGATTCACCAAATGGGATTCCTAAGACTACCTTAAGCAAAGTTTAAGTTGTTTTTTTTTCAGCTTATTTTGAATTGGAGGATAATTGCTTTACAATGTTGTATTGGTTTCTGCCATACAAAAATATGAATCAGCCATAAGGATATTTATATCCCCTCCCGCTTGAACATCCCTCCCACCTCTTATTCCATCCCACTCCTCTAGGTTGTCACAGAGCACTGGGTTGAGCTCCCTGTGTCATACTGGAAGTTAAAGTTTTAACAGATACTGGTGGTTCACTTTGCAGGAGGCTATGGCAATTCACTTTTAAGAACTGACACAATGTTAGAGCAACTGACATACATTGTTCAATACATGTCCATTTTCTATATATTCTCAGCACTGGATTTTTTTTTTTTTTTTCTCTTTTTAAATGTTGTGAATCATGGGTGAAAAATGGTATCTGTCATTGTTTGATTTGTGGTTCCCGTACTGTCAGCAATGAAAAGCCTCTTTGTCTATGTTAATTGTCCATTTAAATTTCTTCTGCAGGGAGTTTGTGTTAAAACTCTTTGCCAATGTTTCTGTTGGATTATTTGCCTTGTTCTTACCATTTTGACTTTGTCATACATGATATAAATATTTTTATAATCCCATAATTTCTAAAAAAAATCTTTAGCCACTGGAAATTTATGTAACCAAATCTTTCCATGAATGGTGATGGATTTCTACTTTTACTTAAGAAAACATCTCTTCCACTTTCAGATTATTTTCCTAAAATTTCTTCTGATTTTCTGATATATTTCTATCTTTATTATCCAACTCATCCAATCAACTATTTGTTGACCACTTATTATATGCCAGGTCCTCTTCAAATTCCACTGGGGATGTTTTCCTAGTTGGTAAAATGGACAATAATGCAATGAACTGATATAAAACATGAGGCATTTCACCATAGAATTAAAACATGGTGATGTGGTAGGGTGAGGCGGGCTATTTCAGATTGAGTGACCAAGAAAAGCTTCTAAGAGGAGATAAGATAAAACTGATTCAGGAATAACTACTGATTAGGGGAGAAGATGCAGGTGGGAATGGCCTTGGGATGTGTGAAGAGCTGGAAGGCTGATGTGGCTAATGGCTCAAGGAGAGGAGAAAAATTTGAGAGGGAGGCAGGAACCAGAACATGGTGGGTTTAGCAGACCAAAGAGGAGTAAAGATTTAATCCTACATTGAGGATTTATAGTTCATATGGACTTTTTTTTTTTTATGTAATATGGTATGTGTCTAGGGGGAGTCTAACTGTGATTTGCTTTCAAATGGAGAGTTCTATTTTAAATAAACTATTCATCATTTGCAGGTGGTGGTGGGAACTAGGGTGATATTCTACAGAATCTCACCCCATTTCAACACTGTATAGATAACATTACTAAATAAAATATTTGTTCAATTGAAATTAAACATAGAATGAGTGTAATTTTTGTTTTGTGTTGTTTTGCTTTGTTTGTTTTTGTTGTTGTTTTGGATTTTGGCCATGCAATGTGGCATGCAGGATCTTAATTCCCTGATCAGGGAATGAACCCATGCCCCCTACAATGGAAGTGCTGAGTCCTAACCACTGGATAATCAGCAAAGTCCCCATGAGTATATAATGTTTTTATCTCAGGGATGTGCCTATTCAACAAATCTTTCTAGAACTACTTTTTAGAAACACAGTCAGAAGCAGTTTTTAAGTCATCTTGAGTTAATACAGTTCAGTCACTCAGTCATGTCCAACTCTTTGTGATCCCATGGACTGCAGCACGCCAGGCTTCCAAATCCATCAACAACTCCTGGAGTCTGCTCAAATTCATGTCCATTGAGTCGGTGATGCCATCCAACCATCTCATACTATATCGTCCCCTTCTCCTCCTGCCCTCGATCTTGCCCAGCTTCAGGGTCTTTTCCAATGAGTCAGTTTTTTGCATCAGGTGGCCAAAACATTGGAGCTTCAGCTTCAACATCAGTCCTTCCAATGAATATTCAGGATGGATTTCCTTTATGATTGACTGGTTTGATCTCCTTACAGTCCAAGGGACTCTCAAGAGTCTTCTCCAACACCAGAGGTCAAAAGCATCATCTTTGGTGTTCAGCTTTCTTTATGGGTCAGCCCACAAATCCATACATGACTACTGGAAAAACCACAGCTTTGACTAGATGGGCCCTTGTAAGCAAAGCAATGTCTCTGCTTTTTAATATGTTGTCTAAGTTGGTCACAGCTTTTCTTCCAAGGTGCAAGCATCTATTAATTTCATGGCTGCAGTCACCATCTGCAGTGATTTTGGAGACAAAGAAAATAGTCTCTCACTATTTCCATTGTTTCCCCATCTACTTGCCATGAAGTGATGGGACCAGATGCCATGATCTTAGGTTTCTGAATGTTGGGTTTTAAGCCAGTTTTTTCACTCTCCTCTTTCACTTTCATCAAGAGGCTCTTTAGTTCCTCTTCGCTTTCTGCCATAAGAGCAGTGTCATCTGCATATCTGAGGTTATTGATATTTCTTCTGGAAATCTTGATTCCAGCTTGTGTTTCATCCAGCCTGGCATTTCACATGTTATATTCTGTGTGTAAGTTAAATAAGCAGGGTGACAATATACAGCCTTGACGTACTCATTTCCCAACTCAAAACTAGTCCATTGTTCCATGTCCGGTTCTACCTGTTGCTTCTTGACCTGCATACAGAGTTCTCAGGAAGCAGGTAAGGCGTTATTTCCATCTCTTGAAGAATTTTTCAGTTTGTTGTGTATCACATAGTCAAAGGCTTTGGCGTAGACAATAAAGCAGAAGTAGATGTTTTTCTGGGATTCTCTTGCTTTTTCTATGATTCAATGGATGTTGGCATTTTGATCTCTGGTTCCTCTGCCTTTTCTAAAGCCAGCTTGAATATGTTGAAGTTCTCAGTTCACATACTGTTGAAGCATAGCTTGGAGGATTTTGATCGTTACTTTGCTAGTGTGTGAGATGAGTGCAATTGTGTCGTAGTTTAAATATTCTTTGGCATTGCCTTTCTTTGGAATTGGAATGAAAACTGACCTTTTCCAGTCCTGTGGCCACTGCTGTGTTTTTCAAATTTGCTGGCATATTGAGTCCAGCACTTTCACAGCATCATCTTTTAGGACTTGAAATAGCTCAACTGGAATTCCATCACTTCCACTAGCTTTGTAGTGATGCTTCCTAAGGCCTATCTGACTTTGCATTCCAGGATGTCTGGCTCTAGGTGAGTGAGCATACCATTGTGGCTATCTGGATCATGAAGATCTTTTTTGGATAGCTCTTCTGTGTATTTTTGTCACCTTTTCTTAATATCTTCTGCTTCTGTTAGGTCCATACAGTTTCTGTTCTTTATTGAGCCCATCTTTGCATGAAATGTTCCCTTGGTATCTCTAATTTTCTTGAAGAGATCTCTAGTTTTTCCCATTCTAATGTTTTCTTCTGTTTCTTTGCACTGATCACTGAGGAAGGCTTTCTTACTTCCCCTTACTATTCTTGGGAACTCTGAATTCAGAAGGGTATCTCTTTCCTTTTCTTCTTTGCCTTTTGCTTCTCTTCTTTTCTCAGCTACTTGTAAGGCCTCCTCAAGACAACCATTTTGCCTTTTTACATTTCTTTTTCTTGATTATGGTTTTGATCACCACCTCCTGTAGAATGTCATGAGCCTCTGTCCATAGTTCCTCAGGCACTCTATCAATCTAATCCCTTGAATCTATTTGTCATTTCCACTGTATAATCATAAGGGATTTGATTTAGGTCATACCTGAACAGTCTAGTGGTTCTCCCCACTTTCTTCAATCTACGTCTGAATTTTGCAATAAGGTGTTCATGATCTGAGCCACATTCAGCTCTTGGTCTTGCTTTTGCTGACTGTATAGGGCTTCTCCATCTTTGGCTGCAAAGAATATAATCTATCTGATTTCAGTGTTGACCATCTGGCGATATCCACATGTAGAGTCATCCCTTGTGTTGTTGGAAGAGGGCGTTTGCTACAACCAGTGCATTCTTTTGGCAAAACTGTTAGCCTTTGCCCTGCTTCATTTTGTACTCTAAGGTCAAACTTGCCTGTTACTCCAGGTATCTCTTGGCTTCCTACTTTTGCATTCCAGTCCCCTATGTTGAAAAGGACATCTTTTTTTGGTGTTAGTTCTAGAAGGTCTTGTAGGTCTTCATAGAACTGTTCAGCTTCTTCAGCATTACTGGTTGGGGCCTAGACTTGGACTACTGTGATATTGAATGGTTTGCCTCAGAAATGAAGCGAGATCATTCTGTCATTTTTGAGATTACATCCAAATACTGCATTTTGGACTCTTTTGTTTACTATGAGCATTACTCCATTTCTTCTAAGGGATTCTTGCCCACAGCAGTAGACATAATGGTCATCTGAATTAAATTCACCCATTCCAGTCCATTTTAGTTCACTGATTCCTAAAATATTGATGTTCACTCTTGCCATCTCCTGTTTGACCACTTCCAATTTGCCTTGATTCGTGGATCTAACATTCCAGATTCCTATGCAATATTGCTCTTTACAGCATCAGACTTTGCTTCTATCACCAGTCACATCCACAACTGGGTGTTGTTTTTGCTTTGGCTCCATCTCTTCATTCTTTCTGGAGTTATTTCTCCACTGATCTCCAGTAGCATATTGAGCACCTATCCACCTGGGGAGTTCATCTTTCAGTGTTGTATGTTTTTGCCTTTTTATACTGTTCATGAGGTTCTCAAAGCAAGAATACTTAAGTGTTTTGTCATTTTCTTCTCCAGTAGACCATGTTTTATTAGAACTCTCCACCATGACCTGTCTGTCTTGGGTGGTCCTACAGAGCATGGCTCATAATTTCATTAAGTTAGACAAGGCTGTGGTCCATGTGATCAGTTTGGTTAGTTTTCTGTGATTGTGGTTTTCATTCTGTTTGTCCTCTGATAAATAAGGATAAGAGGCTTATGGATGCTTCCTGATGGGATAGACTGACTGTGGGGGAAACTAGGTCTTGTTTACTGGGCGGGGGCATGCTCAGTAAATTTTTAATCTAATTTTCTGTTGATTGGTGGGGCTGTGTTCTCTCTCTTTTGTTTGACCTGAGGCCAAACTGTTGACCCATGCCTCCACTGAGACTCCTGGACACTCACAGGTAAGCCTGGCTTAGTCTCTTGTGGGGACACTGCTCCTTTCTCCTGGTGCACATTAGGTTTTGTTTGTGCCCTCCAAGAGTCTGTTTCCCCAGTCCTGTGGGAAGTTCTGTACTCAAATCCCACTGCCCTCCAAAGTCAAATTCCCTTTGTTTTCTCCTTCCCTTTGCCCGATCCCAGGTTATAAATTTGTTTTGGATCCTAGAACTTTCTTAATAGTGTGAGAATTTCTTTGGTATAATTGTTCAGCAGTTTGTGGGTTGTCTGCTTGGCAGCTCTATGGTGAGGCTAATGACGACCTCCTCCAATAGGGCTTATGCCACATGCTGCATGATGCAGGTCTGCAGCAGCCAGAGCTCCTGTCCCCATGTCAGGCCACTGCTGACCTGTGCCTCCGTGCGAGACATGCAAACACTCAAGGGCCAAGATTTGCCACCAATGAAGATATTTAAGGGAATGTGCAACAGGCTCTGAAGGCAAGTCTGAAAGAAACCTTCTAAAAATATTTTGCATGATGGTAGCAGCTGCCGTCTATGGGGTCGCACAGAGTTGGACACGACTGAAGCGACTTAGCAGCAGCAGCAGCGTTAAAAGAGTAAGCAGACGGGCCCCAAGATAATTTCTGTGAAAAGAGGGACAAACTTTAAAACTTTAGGTCTGTATAAGTAATAAGTAAAAGAGTCATTACTTTATAATTTAAGCATGTTCCTTTCGATCTTTTCATACAGTTGTTTTATAATTTGCAACATGCTTTTTAAAAATTTATGCTTTACAACAACTCTGTGAGTTACATATTCCTACCATTTTTTAAAGATGAAGAAACAGATTAATTTAAGAAGCTGACATTCAAGTCTCTTGATTCCAAGGTCAGTGCTCTCTCTACACACCAAGTTATTTAAGGTCACACGACTTGAGAAAGGAGAAGCCACCGTTCATAGCCATCATCCCCTATGACCACTGGGCTGCATGGACATCTTGACCATTTATCTAATCTGCCTTAATCAATGCTCTCTATAGATTTGATTGCTCTGACAACTTGCAAATAGTCACCTGTGCAACAAGTACCCAAGTTAATTTAAAAAAAAATAATATTGTTTCCCATTTTAAAATAATGGAAATGAAGTGCTGTGAAAGTCTTGGACATTTTAAGATTCAGAGACATTTGCTAAATTGATGTTAAAGAACAGGAATGACCTAGGAAATCTCATGGTAACCTGTAACCAGTATAGCAGTCAAAATTAAAGAATGCTTGTGGCATTATAACTTAAGAGTCCTGAAAAGGGGTCAGAACTGGGTTTTGATCTGGACTCTGTTCCTTAGTTTCTCTAAGATATTGGGAAAATCGCTTAAACTCTCTGGGCTTCTGTATCATTTAGAGCTCTTAAATTTATGCAAGTAATGGAAACTGACTGCTATTAACTTAAGCAAAAGGGGATTTATTGGAAGGATACTGTAAGATGGACAAATGCTTAAAAGGCTAGGAACTGGGTTTGGAAACTGACAAGAACAAAGCACGTAGTTGACCTGAACTGAAAGGAAAACCAGGGTACTAATAGGCAGCAATGAATTTAGGGCAGTCAAACAAATCCCACTCATCCACCACTGCTTTCCTTTTCATATTGATCAAGGATCATCCCCAAGAGGCCTTCTAGCTCTGACATCCTCTGCTTCTCAGTATTTGTAGAAGGGTAAGCAGGAAGAGGGGTGCATATGCAAACAGGGTGGTCAGAAATGCTTTGGCCGGATATGCCTCAGAAGGTTCTACATAGCTGAAGAAGGCTGAGCCACCACAGCGGTACAGACGCTGACCAATGTGGCATGCAGCAAGCAGGAAGTGGAAAGGGTCTTAAGCAGGCAAAGTGTTTGGGTAGGTGAGTTATGAGGAACCTCCACAGACAGTTTTCACAAGTGCTAGAAACTGAAACACTTCTAACAAGTCACTCCCTTTACAGACGAGGGACAGGTCTTGACTCTGTGAAAGAGACTGCAGCAGGTCTCCTCATGTCTACGGAATGAGACACAGTAACTACCATGAACACAAAGCTCATATTTGAATGTAATATACTGGTATACATTAAACAGTCTCTTGAATCAAACATTGAAAATGGGTAGCCTGTGGGTCAGATATGGTCTTCAAAAAATTAGTTACCAACAGATAAAAATACAGGTATTTCCAACTTTTCCTGAAAAAAAAAAAGGGAGGTTTTGGCAACACAAGGCCTACAATCTTACATAGCAACAATTTTCTACTGTCTTCTGTGGGCTCTCCACGTTGCCATACCCTCCTCATAGCCCTCTTCACTTATGAGGCTGCCTGCCTGGATCATTCTAGTTTCTGAACACTGATGTAATTACTTCCATGACAACCCACCCAAGGCCAGCATTTTGGACAGCCATTTTGAGGATCTATTGCTGTGGGCTTCCCTGAGCAGGAGAACTTCCCTGAGTTCAAGTTCCAAACCTCTGTTCTTGAGACCCCTTTGGTAAGATCCCGTTAGTCCAGACATACTACCTGTCATACTGGAAACAATCATTTGCTCTACCCCAACCAAACCACATCTCCATCTTCTGTCAGGGCCAATCTTCGGGCATCTGCTCTCCCCCAAAACCTTCAGTACTTGATGGTGGAAAAGGCAGCAAAGAGTCCTCATATACCATCTTCTATGTATAGTGAAAAAACAGAAGGTACCTGAACAAAGAATCACTTCTGTTTGACTTCTTGGAAGACAAATCTCTGAGGAAAGTGGCCCCTGAGATTTATTTATTTGTTTGCTTGTTTATTTCATATGAGTAGCTGTGGATGTACTGGGCACCAGTGGATGGTAATGATGATGATGCCCCTTAGTAAGTCTCCTTTGAACACATCTAATCCCATCTGGATGCTACTCCTCATATTTTCTATCTCTTAACGCCAACATCATATACGCTATATAAGCATTCACTTCACTATTAACTTTGTAGAATCCATTCCTTACAAAGCAGGCAAAACATTTCCTTAAATCTCTGATGGATTCCAAGTTGCTTTTAGGCTAAACTTTAAGATGCTTTAAGAAGTCTACAAATCCTCGCATGATTTGATTCCTCCTTATCTCAGGCTTTACCTCCCATTCTGTCTTCTTCTCTGGCTCACTTCACTTTGAACACTTGGAACTTCTTTAAACTTGTGGAAGAAAAAAGGCTCATTCTCACCTCAGGGCCTGGACTCTTCTCACTTCCTGGAAGGCTCTCCCCTTCTTCCTCACTCTCCTCCCTATCTATCATCTTCCAGCCCTCAGTTTTTAAATGTTTCCCTGATAGCTCAGTTGGTAAAGAACTCGCCTGCAATGCAGGACACCCCAGTTTCATTCCTGGGTCAGGAAGATCCACTGGAGAAGGGATAGGCTACCCACTCCAGTATTCTTGGGCTTCGCTTCTGGCTCAGCTGGTATAAGAATCCGCCTGCAATGCAGGAGACCTGGGTTCACTCCCTGGGTTGGGAAGATACCCTGGAGAAGGGAAAGGCTACCCCCTCCAGGATCCTGGTCTAGAAAATTCCATGAACTGTATAGTCCATGGGGTCACAAAGAGTCAGACATAATTGAGCGACTTTCACTTTTGTCAGAGAAGCCTCTCCTACCTTTTGTTTCCCTCCCATTCACTCACCCCTCCTCCCCATTTCTCAGAGCCCTCTGCTTTATAATTTCTATTGCTCTTAATACAGTTTATATGTTTCTCCACTAAACTGTAAACTCTGCAGCGCGGAGAACCTGTTCATTTTGTGTCTACTGAATATTAACGGTCAGCATAGTCCCTGCCTTAATAGAATGGGTGAGCAATTCTTATTTGCCAAATGAATGAAAAGCTTAAATTACATTGCCCAGCCTGGTCTAACACCACTCTGTTATCTTCTGGAGTAATGAGACATCCTTTCTTAGGAAAAATATTTTTATTTCAGTCACCTATAAGTGAATCCACATGGTTTATCAGAAGGTAAACCAGAAGAGAAAAAAGCTAGTAACATTATAGGTTTCCTAGGTGGGGGGAGGTCCCAGACCAACACGTAGAAACTGGGTAGAAATGCATATTACCAGGCCCCACTCCAGACCCCTTAGAGAACTCAGGGGATGTGGTTCAGCATTCTGTGCTGTAACAAGCCTTCCACGGAATTCTGATGCACACTTTGAGAAGTTTAAATGCCATTTCTAGGCTTTCTAGTTTTTAATTTTTTTTAATTAAAATTTTTGGTCCTTAATCCGTGGTTTCATCCTTCAAGTAGAATAGCACAGTCTAAAACTACCCCGGAGAGTACTTTTTTCTCCTCATTCAAAGCCACCAAAAGCTTATATGTGTAAGTGTTTACCTGTACATTCCTGTGAGGTGTGCCTTCCTAGTGGGCACAGGCCTGCCCTCCGGGTGGCCTACAATCTAACCCTTGTGGTAACACTTGTAATGTGCCCCGTTGTAACAATGCACAAGTGTAACTGAAGAAAAAACAAAAACAAAAAACAATACCAAGGCAGAGGAGCCACGGCGCAAGCCTTTGTTCCTCTCTCCACCAACGGCTCACCCTCCGTCAGATATAGCTCTTTACCAACCAGAAAAGGAGCCGCTCAAGATATAAAAACGGATGGGTGCCGCTGACAAGGTTTTCAATTAGGCCGTTTTCCCCGGAGCACCGGAGGATAGTTGTGGCTGTGGAATGCGATTCCAACGCTTCCTCAACCTAGCACAGAAGTAATTGCAACGAAAAACCCCTTCCAGTTTCAGAAGGAGAATTGGAGGCTCGGGCAGACCTAGTCGCCCCTACCTGGAGAACACCCGAAGTGGACCACCTCACCTTCGGAATGGGAGCGGCAGCCGGCGGCGCTCCTCACTGCGCATGCTCTCTCGCCCCGCCCGCTCGGAGCCGGAAGGGGGAGCGCTCGAGGCCTAGGCCTGGCCTGGCCGGGGCGTCGGCACCGGCGGCCATCTTGGCTTCCCGGGGAAAGGCGGTGTGAGGGGAAGAAGTTGTAGGGTGGGGGCAGGAGTGAGGAGGAGGGGAGAGGGGGAGGAGGCCGCGGCGGGGCAGGGCGGGGACTGCCTGCCTGCCCGGGTTGCGGAAGTGGTAGCCGCTGACCGAGCCTGCTTCTCTCTCGCTACTGCTTCGGCTTCCCGGCTCCCCCCCAGACGGAGAGGGTGGCCCGGCCGTGGATGATCAGATAGCTTCTACCTCCGCCGCCCATTCCTGGCCCCAACCGGCACGGAGCAGACGGCGGCAGCAGCAGCAGCAGGCGAGGAGGAAGATGGCGGGACGGCTGCCGGCCTGTGTGGTGGACTGTGGCACGGGGTAAGGGGGCTGATGGGCGGGGGTGGGGAAACTGAGGCGGAGGCAGGAAAATGGCGGGGCCAGGAGGAGGCCGGGAGATGAATGGAGCGGCAAGGTGCTGCCGCCGGCCGTGTCAGCCCGGGCCGCGCCGGGTGGCGAGGGGTGGGGCCCGCAGTCAGGGCCTCCCTCATCCCCCGCGCTTCACTCTCTGGGAGCCGGGCGGCGGCGCGGGGCCCAGAAACGCCCCCGGGAGCGGCTTCCTCCGCGCGACCCCTCCCGGCCCTTCCCCCACCGCGGTGGGCAGCGCGGCCCGAGGGGCTGCGGGGACGGTCGCCTCCCCGGGGCCCGCGGTCGCGTGGGGGTGGTCGTCGAGCCCGGCGCAGCCGACCCTCCTTTTCCCGGTGCCCCTTCCTGCCCGTAGGTTTGGAGGCCGAGGGGAATGGAGCGCGGGGACTGGCCGGGCAAAGGAGCGAGAAAAGAGAAGCGCTCCTTTAGGTTTTGCAAGATTGCTGTGACAACATTCTACCCGGGGTGTGGGTGGGGAAAGGGAAGAATCGGACCCTGAAAATGGGAACCTAGATCGGGGTTTTCATTGGACCACCCACCTCCTCTTCCTTTTCGACTCCCGGTCTTTTCCATCTCCCACTACGTTCCTACCGGCCAAACAAGTCACATTTTAATTTGAGAGAAAGATGTCATGTGTTACTTCTCTTGCCTCAAAAAAGTCCCCCAGTGAGCAAGCGCGCTGCAACTTCCTTAGTTTTGTCAAAGCCGCTTCCTGCTTTCAGTCTTTTATACCCTTATAAGGTAGTTTTTCGTTTCCAACCTGAACACATCTTATTAGAACTTTCAAAATCAAGCAGTTTTCAAATAGGCTGAGATACTGGTACTAGGTATGAATTTCTGTGAACGTAAAAAGTATATTTGCGTTGCATGGAGAGGAAGGAGGGGAAGCACCCAGGAAAATTAAGTTGTATAGATTCATTCTGTGACCATGTCTTAAGGAGAGAAGGAAGGTAATAGAGTTGTAAAGGAAGGTACTTGCTTTTCAAGGAGTTGTTTATTATAGATCTGCAGTGTAGTTTACTAAAGTATATAACGGTGTGGAAGTGGTCGTTCCTTTTGTATTAATAGGCGTTTATAGCACACTTTATACTAACGTAGAAAATATTGCCTGTGTTTTAATGCAGAGTGACTGCTTTATGTTTCACTATTGGAAGTGTTTTCTTTTGTGCTTGTGAATACTGTCTGATACAGGATTACTTCTCCAATTCCCCCAGTTTTGGAGGGGGTTATGAGAAGTAGATTGTCAGCCTTTCCCTTCCCTTTTTACTCTTTAGCAAATATTGTTACTTAAAGGATGGTATACTCCTCACTCAGTTTGTTCTGTGTGAACTTTCTCTATAAGCCTCATAATCATACCTTTATGAAAGTGTGGCAGTTTGTAAAATCCCAGCCGTGCAGAAGGAAATAAGCGATTTATTAATATAATAATAAACCAGTGTCGTTTAGCCATGAAACTTGTATGTAGCTTTTTGATGGACGGCTGATTAAAGTTATTTTTCTTAATCCAGTTTTATTTCCTTAAACCAGTATTTTTTTTTCCGCCTTCCTTCTTAGTCCAGTTGGTGAGTAGTTTTATGTTTAGGGTCAGTTTTAAAATTAGATTTGGCAGCTTGACTGAGAAAGAATTTTCAAGTATGTTTTGTTACAGTGAAAAATATTGTTACATAGTTAATATTCTATGCTTTAGTAATTATTGCCTTGTCAGTAAAATTAGTGTAGATAAGTGTTGCCCTAATGGTAATATCTTAAGTAAGGTGTTAACTTTTTCTCATTTAATTTTTTCCCTTTTGAAATACAGTCTTGGTTATGTTTGAATTAGTATGCTGGCTATTTCTTCGAGGTTGACTATCTTTAAGTGCCTTCCTGATAGGGCAACCTTGAATTTAAAACACAGACTGAGTGACTAGGAGGTGTGGGGGAGAGGGGTTCAATCTATACTTAGGATGCTGCCCATGCTTAGTGGTTGAGTTGTATCCGACTCCTTGTGGCCGGTGGACTGTAGCCTGCCAGGATCCTCTGTCCATGGAATTTTCCAGGCAAGAATACTGGAGTGAGTTGCCGTTTTCTACTCCAGGGGATTTTCCCCACCCAGGGATCAAACCTGTGTCTCCTGCATTGGCAGACAGATTCTTTACCACTGAGCCACCTGGGAAGCCCCTTATATTTAGGATACTTTTGCTTTAATGATCAGTTATTGATTATATTACTACATTAGTTTTATCTCATAGGGAGAGGTTGTTATCTGGACAGTCATGATTTAAATGAAACTGATCTAAGAGTTCTTGTTTCTTTTACCATCTGTCACTGTCTGAAATTCCACCTTTAGAGATCCATTTATTTATTTTTAATTTGATTGCCCATGCGAAATGTGAGATCTTAGTTCCCTGAGCAGGGATTGAACTCTTGCTTCCTGCATTGGAAACTGAGTGTTAACCACCAGGGAAGTTCAAGATATACACTTACTGTGGTTTTCAGAAGGCATTTTGGTCTTTCTTGTTGCCTATTAATACAAATCCTGCAAAGTTACACCTTCAACTTTAATACCGTACAGAAGATAGCTCATTGAAATTGCACCTTTGATAAACATCTGTAAATAAGCCCTTAATATAGAGTTTTATGTTCCAGAGTACTGTAGTTTTCCAGATGCAAATTATGCACCTACAATGTGTGTGTTCTTTTGTACTTTAGAGAGTGCATTCATCAACCACAATTACCATTTACATAAGTGAAAACTTATAATGAGTTCAGATACTCATTCCATTTCATTATATAAGATAAGCAAAAGGTGATAAAAAGAATGGCTGTCTATGAAATTTGGTGGGCTTAGGTAAGAAAAGCTGTAAAAGTTAGGAAACAATGACATTTAATCCCCAAATTTAGAGATCCTCCAGTGATCCTTTATTTCAGCATAAGATAAAGAATCACCTAAGCACAGATCATAAAAGAAAATAATTCCTTTTAAAAAGAATTTAGAAAAAAATACTTCTTTCATATTGATACCATGTCTACATAGTTTTGGGTGGAATCTGTATTGGAATAGTAATGTAAAATAAAATCTGGGAACAGATTATTATTGATAGAGCAGGTTGCTTAAGAACTAAGGTGCGGACTCAAATGGGCTGGCTACCAGTGGTGAGGAAAACTTTTTTTTAAGCATTTAAAAAATATTGTAATACTTGTAAAGTTAAGATTATCCTAAGTTATCTTTTGCATATTTTCCCCCAGAATTCTTCAGCATTCAAGCCATATAAAGGAACTCCTTACATGCTTTTATTTTGTTATACTTGTTTGCAGAGCTGTGCATTGTGAAATTTCTTTCCCCTTTAATGTCTTTCCTTTTTTTTCCTAATAAATACTGTAAATTATTTCCATTAACAGAGTTATTATAGTCTTATTGTACACATATCCAAGAGCTCTTGGATATATTCGGATCTAGAATCAATTAAGCAGTTTTCCTAGTTGAGTTAAACTTCTTGGCCATCTTGAAATGTAAGCATAGTATTTTGTTGGAGTTGGTGGTTCATCTTGTAGTCACATTCTAGCTATTAGTACAGATAGGGTGTTCACGTTTGAGAGCAGTGAGGAAGAGCTGAGTGGGTGGGAGAAAATACAATTGGGAAGTCCATGTTTCTTAAATAAATTCTGTATGTAATATGTAATAATAACGCTATTTTTCCAGTTGTCTTGAAGAGCAGAAACAGTCACAGTATCTAGTTGTTACCAAAACATTCATTAAAACTCTTACTACTTCATGGGTCTTGTTTTACATGCTGTTTGCAGTAAATATAACAGACATGCTCCTGTTGAAAAGTCAGATTCTTACTTGGTCATGTCTAAAATCTCTCCTTTCCTTTCCTTCCAGTCTTCTTCTGCCTGCCAATTTTGTGTTGGAATATTGACTTTGGATTGGGTATATGTTGTATCTAATGAACTTTTAAGCCTTATTGTAAAAGAGTTTGGAAATTTTACTTTTAAGCACAGAAGGGAAAGATCCACTAGTGGAGGATCTGTTGGTCAGGCTTTTTACTTATTTAATCTTGTGACAGCTATTTTTACCTCATCTTACAAGTGAGAAAATAGGATAGAGAATTTACTTTTTTGGTATCATGTAGTTAAGTGTGAGCGTTGCTATTTGCATTTAAGTTTATTTTATTATTATTTTTTTTTTTGGTATTTAAGCCCCACGTTCTTTCTGTTAATACTGTGGGGACTCCTCTTAGGAACTATGCACATTGATTATTTGTATTAGTAAAGTTAACTCTATTCTTGCTTCAGTTCAGTTCAGTCGCTCAGTCGTGTCCGACTCTTTGCGACCCCATGAATCACAGCATGCCAGGACTCCCTGTCCATCACCATCTCCCGGAGTTCACTCAAACTCAAGTCCTTCGAGTCGGTGATGCCATCCAGCCATCTCATCTTCTGTCGTCCCCTCCTCCTCCTGCCCCCAATCCCTCCCAGCATCAGAGTCTTTTCATAATCTTATTTAAAAAATCCTAGCCTTACTAAGGCGATGGCACCCCACTCCAGTACTCTTGCCTGGAAAATCCCATGAACGGAGGAGCCTGGTAGGCTGCAGTCCATGGGGTCGCTGAGGGTCAGACATGACTGAGCGACCTAACTTTCACTTTTCACTTTCCTGCATTGGAGAAGGAAATGGCAACCCACTCCAGTGTTCTTGCCTGGAGAATCCCAGGGACGGGGGAGCCTGTTGGGCTGCCGTCTATGGGGTCGCACAGAGTTGGACACGACTGAAGTGACAGCAGCAGCCTTACTAATTCGGAGAAGGCAATGGCACCCCACTCCAGTACTCTTGCCTGGAAAATCCCATGGTTGGAGGAGCCTGGTAGGCTGCAGTCCATGGGGTTGCTAAGAGTCAGACATGACTGAGTGACTTCACTTTTCCCTTTCGTGCATTGGAGAAGGAAATGGCAGCCCACTCCAGTGTTCTTGCCTGGAGAATCCCAGGGATGGGGGAGCCTGGTGGGCAGCCGTCTATAGGGTCGCACAGAGTCGGACATGACTGAAGTGACTTAGCAGCAGCAGTAGCAGCCTTACTAATTAGAGAAACCTTTCTGTGCAAATTTGACTTACTTTTGATTTTTCTTTTTCTGGATATGTGAATTCCCCGACTTATTTTGTCACTTTGTTTTAGAAATGATTAAATTTAATCTCCAGAAAAAATTTACTCCAGGTTTTGTTTATCAGGAAATACTAACAGCTAACATTTACCAAGAATTATGTGTCAAATGCTGTGCTAAATGTTCTGTGTTATCTCATTTACTTTTCATATTGGCTGGAGAAGTATTACCTCCGTTTTTAGACTGGGAAATGTAGGTTTAGAGAAGTTAAACTACTTGACTCAAGGTATTATAGCAAATACCTGTGGTAGAGACACTGTACTATGTAAGTCTCCTTACATAGAGGATGAGCTTTTGACAATTTTGAATCATTTAGATATTTTTTAAAAGAAAAATATATGTTGTTAAAAAGGCAGAAAGCAATGTAACTTAAGGATTACTTGCACAGGTGGAAAAACTGGTGTTGTCATATCAAGGCTAACTATATACTTAGCAGGGGGCTTTCCTGGTGGCTCAGTGGTAAAGAATCTGCTTGCAGTGCAGGAGACCCGGGTTCAGTATTCTTCCCGGTAGGATCCAATGGACGAGGAGCATGGCGGTCTACAGTCCATAGGGTTGCATAGATCCGACATGACTGAGCGACTAACACTTAAATACTTAGCAGGTCAGAAACTCTTGGAATTATAATGAAAATGTGTAGTACAATCAGCTCTCAAGAATCTCAATGAGACAAGAGTGAAAAATCATTAAAAAGAAATTAGAGGAGCTTTGTTGGTGGTCCTGTGGTTAAGAATCTGCTTTCCAGTGCAGAGCATTTGGGTTTCTAACCCTAGTTGGGGAACAAAGATCCCACATGCCTCAAAGCAACTACCTAGCCCTTGTGCCACAGTCAAGACCTGACAGCCATAAGTAAATAAATATTTTTAAAAGAATTTAGAGGATGTATAAGATTGTACTTAATCAGATGTTAAGATATTTCCTTTTCTGGCAGTAGTAATTCCTGTCCTATAGGTTAGTAAGGAAAGAAGAATTATTGTGGTCAGGATGAGTCGAGGAACTTGGAGTGAAGATAGGATATAAACTCTTCCTTTAAGGATTTGGATTGAGGCAGGGGAAGGAAAAGCACATATAGTGGGGAGCGGGGAGAGCTGTTTGTGTTTAGTCCTCTTAGCAAATGTTGCACCATTTCCCCTGTGTTATGGATTGAAGTCTGTAATAACAGTGCAGATCTAGATTATGTAATGCGAAAGGTACTGACATTTATTGAGCTCTTCTTGTGTATCAGGTGTTCATTATATGGCAGGAAAGCTTTGATCAAAATAATTTTACTTGATAGGGCATAATAATCTAGTACACAGATGAGTGAATGTTGAAAATAGGGTTTTTAGAGTATTTCTGGAATGGAATTTAGTCGGATCAGGTGTAGAGGAGATATTTGGGATGAATTTACCGGACTTGCTACATAGTAGGAACCTGAATCCTTGTTGAATGAATGAATGAATAAATGAGTGAATGAGCAATAATTAGGGATATGGTTTTTAAAAAGTGCATCAGAAACACCTTTTGCCCAGTGGTTCAGAATCTTATGGGTTGGGCCTAGGAGCATTTATTTAAATGGGCTCCCTGTGTGATTTTTAAGCACCCCTCTCAGTACCTGTTTTGCAGGAATTCTGAAATAGGGTGTTGGCAGTGGGAATGGAGAAGAGATCAATTTGGGAAAAGTTGCTGCTTTCCCTTTCTTTTGGCAGCTACATTGTTTTGTATGTTTTACTTATGGTTAGCAAGGGCTTTGTAGTCAGAGCTATTTTTGAGTTCAAGCTCTACCATTTTCTAGTTGTGTGATCTTGTACACTTCAGATTCTACAGATACTGTTTTTGTCACTTGGAGATCATAGTATCTTACGGAGTTTTAGTTTTTTGAGATAATACATGAAGATGGTTCAACCCAGTGCTTGGCAAATAGTAATAGTTCAATACATTGTAATCATTACAGTTATCAGTTAGCTCTGTCTTTTTATTGAATTGAAAAGTTCTTAAGGAAGGGAACACATTGTCTTATGCTTCTTATTTCCAACAGGCTTTGTCTACCATAGTTTTTTGCTCAGTCACAATATTTTTGTTGATTTGGAAGATGGAGGTATAGTTAGGGCTTGGCATTTGTTTCTGGTGTATTGTAAATAGGAATCAATGAAGATTCCAGATTGTGAGTTTAGAGTGGGACATGAAGGAGTTGGTTTTGAGAAGCTGAGTAAGGTTGAAATTTGTATTTGTGAGCCATAATTGGAAATGTTCCAAGAGAAGTTAGCAATGTAGGAACTTCAGGAGTAAAGGTGGGGATTTGGCGGTCACCATTATAATTTTTAAATTGAAGCTAATAAGATGACAATTTAAAGAGAGAACAGAAAGGTTGAATATTTATCTTTTTTTGAAAAAAATCTTGGATATGTGGTCTGGCTTCTTGAACATCACAAAAAGAAGAATAAGAGAGCTCTGTGGCTTGACATGGTGAGTGATCTCATCCCACTTCTTAAGAGGCAAAGTGCTTAGAAGAATTTAGCTCAAGGTGGGTTATATTTTACTCCACAGTGTTTCTCCTAGTCCAGAATGCTCTAGTCTGGGATGGTTAAAATGTTTCTTTAGGCAATATATTTTCTTAAACAAAATTCCCTTGTAATAAAAGCATTGGAATGCTCACCTGCAGTTGTTTTGGAACTTATAGCCTCTTTTATGATAACTGTGGTCTATAATAGCCACTAACGTAGAGGTAAGAGCAAAGCAGTCAAGTAATAATAGTGTTACATTAACATGCTTTCTAGCTTACCAAGAACTTAATAATTCATGAATTATTAAGGAATGGTGCAAGATAGGGTGATGTTATTGGATTAATGTTTTAAATCTGGTTCTTAAGTATGGTACCAATTAATACTATTTTTGTGTTGCTTGTTTTATGTCTTTGTGCTTGATCACTCAGTTATGTCTGACTGCAGCCCCATGGGCTTGTAGCTCGCCAGGCTCCTCTGTCCACGGAATTTTCCAGGCAAGAATACTGGAGCAGGTTGCCATTTCCTACTCCAGGGGATTTTCCCAACATAGGGATTGAACCCACATCTGTTGTGGCTCCTGCATTGGCAGACAGATTCTTTGCCACTAGCACCGCCAAGAAAGCGCTTTATATCTTTATGTATACCTTTATATCATAAAATATATAAAATGTGCCTGCATAGCTGATTAATACCAGTGAAGAAAGACAAATAGTATCTTAATTTTTTTCAAAGGACAAAGTTTTATGGAATTTTAATAATTTTCTTTCAAAAGCTTTCCAAACTGTTCATTTAAACACAAGTCATCCTTGCAACCAGGAAGGGAACAGCCTTGAATATATCTGGTCACATTCTCTTTTTCACTCTTACTCCTTCTCTCGCTTCCTACTTACAAACCATACCCCAAAGGATATTTTCTTCATTTGTTCTAATGCTGAGCGTTTTATCTTTAAACATTCTCCTTGCAGGCTTCTTGCCCTTTGTGAAAGCGTGATACTTTTGAGAAGGATGTCTTTAACACTTTTTCGGTTATAGTAATTATGTGAATGAAAGGTTGCTAGAAGGAGGGTACGTCTTCAAAAGGGGAACTAGGATGCAAAATACCTTACAGTTTAGGGTTGGTTTGGAAGCTGTATAAAAATATAAACTATGTTTTTAATATTGGTCTATGACAAAACACAAATGTGAGCCTACTTAAAGTTTTAAAATTCAATATAATTAAATACAGTGCACTTTTTCTTCTGCTATAAACATTTAAAAAATTAGGTTACTTTGAGGCTATAAAAATAGTATTTAATGTGTATTTGTAACACTTCACTTACACTTTAGTGAATGAAGAAAAGTGCCTAATTACTCACACAGAATTTTGGAGCTGAAAAAGACTTTGAAAAATAATTTAATCCACTCTTTATTTACAGATTAAACAGAGGTCCAGAGTTGAGAAATGTCTTTCAAGGCCCTTGTAAGGGTTTTATTTCTGAGATAACTTTTTATAACAGTTTCAGAAACCTTGCTAAATGGGTACTATTTATAATTATCTTTTTAAAGATGAGGAATGTGAGGTATGGTGAGCTTAAGTAACTTGCTCAGTTACGTAGTAGTCTACAATTGAGCCCTGTGGCAGTCTGACTCCAGGGCCCACTGCTGTACTACCCTAACTTGGGATATATTCAACAGGGATAGTTAAATTGTTCACCCAGTTTTTTGAATAGTGTTCAAAGTTTAAGCTACATATTTAGAAAAGCAAATTTCTACTTTTATTTCTTTATTAAAAAAATTTAAAGGATACTGTGTATTTATATATGGTTTCACTGGGTCATCGTTGCTACTTGCAAACTTTCCTAGTTGCGGCGAGTGGGGGCTACTCCATCACTGTGGCAGGCTTCTCATTGCGGTGGCTTCTCTTGTTGCAGAGCACAGGCTCTAGGCACATGGGCTTCAACAGTTGGGGCTGGCGTGCTCTAGAACGTGGGCTCAGTAGTTGTGGTGCACGGGCTTAAGTTGCTTGTGGCATGTGGAATCCTTCTGGACCAGGGATCTAAGTGATGTCCCCTGCATTGGCAGGTGGACTCCTATCCACTGTACAACCAGGAAAGTCCTAAATTTCTACTTTAGAACTGCATTTTTTGGTGAGGGACGCAGGACTGTGCTGGGTCTTCCTTGCAGGGCACAGGCTTTCCCTAGTTACGGCCCAAGAGGGTTCCTCTAGTTGCAGTGTCCAGGCAGAGTTGCCCTCTGCATCTGGGGTCTTAATTCCCTGATCAGTGATCTAACCCCAAGTACCCTGCATTGAAAGCTGAATTCTTAACCATTGGACTGCCAGGAATGTCCCAGAACTGCTAACTTTGAACAAATATGAAATATATAGGGAGGTCTTTGTGACCAGTTCATTGATTTTACTAACTGGAACCACATGTAAATTACATAGCATAGAATTATTTATTTAGCCTCACGAATATTATAAGGACATATATTGTATTTAACATAATAAAACTGACAATTGTTGGTTTATACAGGACAGCTCAATTAAGGAAATGATGTCTAATTACATATAACTTTAAAATGAAGAGCATATTTGTTAAGCTGCAATTTGAAGATAAACAATTGATGCATTTAAAAAGTCCTTCCTCATTAATGATGGCATAAAACACAGAAAGAAACTGTTGAACCCAAGAGTAAAACTAGCCTTAGAATCTAGGACTATAAAAATGATTTTTGTGTTAGACTCAGAGGACTTAATACACATTTGCAATGTGTATTAGGAATACAGTCTTAGGAGTAAAGTTTATAATCATAAGACAGTAAATGGTGGACATTTCACTCATAACTTTTTGATTTTATGGTCCATGTTCTTACCTCCCTACTAGTGTAAAGGTATTAAGTTTTAGCTCTAGAAGAATTGAAAGAATATTTCTGTTGATATTTAGGAGTCCAGATTCTTCCAGTCAGCGGTCTTGTACGTGTTTTTGTGTCAGGTTAAATAGTGACTTTCATGTAGTGAGAAGAGCATTGGAGGAGATTGGAAATGCTCTTTAAATAATTGCTGGTTATCTTTATAGCTAACATTTCCTGTTAACTAGATACTACCTTCTTCTGAAAGTTCCTTAACACTACAAGTATAAAGAAAACTATAGCTAAGCTGAGAATTGACGTATTATGAAATTTGACATTGGGATTCATTTGTATACCTCTTTTTTCATTTAAAATTTGAAAATCATTTGTTATTTTGTAAAAAATCTCTATGTGTACGCTTTACTTTGTTTTTATAACATATTAAGGGTGGAAGCTGATCATTCGTACTGAGGTAAAATTCTTTCAACTTTAAATTAATGGTTCTCACTACCAAAAAATTTTGGAAAATGGATTGTACTGTTATTAAGGTTCTTTGCACTCTAAAGTTCTAGGGTCTAGGGTCTTTTATTTGTTTTGTTGTATGGTTTAAAATTGTTGCAACATTTAAAGTTAAAACTCTACTGCTGTTTTTCCTTTATGTAGTCTATAGAATCAAGTACACCATACTTAGTATAATAAATTCAGTTTATTCTTTTCTGGAATGATTTTTGTCCTAGCTTTCTATCCATTTCATTTTTGAAATGTGATTTTTTTCAAAGATTCTCTTTAATATTCTCATTTAATGGTTTGATGTCAGCAACTAATTGAGATCTTTAAGTAGTTTTTGCTGTGATATGTTTTTCAAAACAAAAAGAAAAGTGAACCATTGTATTAAGTAAAAAAAAGTACTTTTTGTCAACTAATGTTTTTAATAAGGAAACATGAATTTGTAGAATTAAAAGTAATACCCAACATGTGGGGTGCTACTGCTTTTATATTACAAGCATCACTGATTTTACTATTTAAAAATATTCTTTCATAAATTTATTCCTTTTAGAAAGATACAGTGAATAATATAACATATACCCCTATTTATTAGAATCATTACCTGGTAAATTTTTATATTTGTTTCATCTCTTTGTTTTTTAAGAATAAGAGAACATTATAAATGACTCTCCTCAAGCCCACTTTTCCCCTGCCCAGAAGCATTTAGGACTACAATAAATTAACCATTTTTTGTATAAATTTTTTTTTTTTTTTGCTGTTCATTTCTATCAGTCCAGGTCTTCCCTCACTCCCGACTTGATTACATTACCATTACTGCTCTTCTAGTCACTTTGATATAATTTCAGAAGTGCTTTTGAACTCTTTTATTGTATTCCTTTCTCATAAGCAATTTCTAACCTTGTTGCTCAAAACCAGCATTGTAGATTTTTTCTCATTGCTACTGCAGTCCAGGGAGATTTTTCTGTATATTCAACTTGCTTCCCTGGGCCACAAAGGAAAAAATTTGGTTTAATTTTTCTGAGTATTATATTGCCCTTATCAGTTTCATAAACTTAGTATAGCTTTGTCTTTTTCATTTTATGGTCTCTTTAAAAACCATTTAGAAATGACACTTTCTTTTTCTAAGTATAGGAAAGCTTAAAGAAAAAGAATCATTATTTCACTACCCAGGTAACCCAGTGACATGTTTTAAATTAAAGTAATATATATGCCTGTCTGTGTGTGAAATATCTCTGGAATACATAAATGATTGACTCTTGGTAGCAACAGACTGGTTAGTAGATCAGCCTTGTAGGGAACCTTTTTGTGTGGTAAAGATACTAACTTTAGTACTTCCTGTTTTATTTATTAAATTTTTTATCATGTGCTCATGTTACCTATTCAGAAATTCTTTTAAAAATAATTTATGTGTATGGTTATACTATTTAAGACAAGTGTTAATTTGAAAAACAAAATTCTGACATCCTGCTATCTGTGGGTAATCAGACTTTACTATTTCTTTTGTAGACTTTCAGAAGAAACCGTGTATATATATTCTAGCAATATATAATAGAATTATTCTTGATGTGTAATTTTATTTCTACTCTACATGTATATGTAAATTTTTGTTTGTAGTTGACAAAAATACTTGACATGAAAATATCAGAGTATTCACAACATGTATTTTTCCCTGTTTAGAACTAGGTTTGAAAGTATTTTTGAGACATTTTAAAGTAACAGTGTAATGTAATTAATACTAAAATACAGACTCACGTACATGCACAGGCACATACATACACACACACCATTTATTAAGACATAGCAAGTTGGAAGGCTTTAGGACTCTTCCTGATTTTGCCTGGGAATCATGCTGTGAAAATCAAATGTGTCCAAAAGGACTAATGAAAATGGAAGATTTGAAAAGGACCTTTGAAGAAACAAATGATTAGGATAAAACAAAAACAACAATGAAAAGAGGATGGAGCATTTATAAGTGCTAGGATTTATGTTTCTGTTCCCAAATACAATTTTCAAGACTTTATAATAGTTATTTCTTTCTGCTTCAGACATAACAGAGTGTATTGCAGGAGTTGAGAATTAAGAAAGTGAACTGTGGGTATCTAGATGAGTCTGAGAAGGTAAATAGGCATCAGATCATACATAGCTTGTTGAGGAGGTCTTCAAATCAGTGAAATTCATTGAGGTGTTCTAAAAAGCAGAGCCTTGGTTTTTTGTACTGTTAATCCATGTATGTGTGTGCAAGGCTCAGTTGTGTCCAACTCTTTGTGACCCCATGGACTATACAGTCCATGGAATTCTCCAGGCCAGAATACTGGAGTGGGTAGTCTTTCCCTTCTCCAGGGGATTGTCCCAACTCAGGGATCAATCTCAGGTCTCCCCCGTTGCAGGTGGATTCTTTACCAGCTGAGCCACAAGGGAAGCCCCTGTTAATCCATGCTTGACATTTAACTGTTAATAGGCATGTGCATTTAAGACTGTTATGTCTTCTTGATGAATTTATTGCTATATTATCATAAAATTTCTCTTACCTTTGGTATTACTCTTTTTCTTAAAAGTTTCATTCGATGTTAATATAGCCACTTTCATCCATCTTTTTTCATTCTCCATCTTCATATTTAAAGTGTGTACCATGCAGACAATATATAGTTGGGGCTCCCTCTCTCTCTCTCTTTCTTCCTTTCTTCTCTTCCTTTTTCTTTCATCTGTACTGATTGTCTATCCCCTTTAATTGGAGAATATAGTCTATTACATTTAATGTAACAGTATAGTTGGATTTGGGTATGCCATTTTATTTTTTACTTAGTGTGAATAAAACTTAAGCAGAGTAGAACCCTTGTGTCTCGGTAGATTTATCAATACTAACTCTCTTGCCACTCCCTCTACCTCATGGTGTAGTTATCATAGGTGTTACATCTACATATGTAACCCCACAATACAATTTAATTTTTGCTTTAAATACTCAAAAGTATGTCAAAAATTAAGCAGAAAAAAGTCTCATTTACCTGTTTACCATTTCTAATGTTTTTCATTAATACCACAGTTTCCCCTCTGGTGTCATTTCCCCTCAGCCTGAAGAACTTTCTTTAGCTCAGGTTTTAATGGCAATGGGTTTTCTTTTAACTAGAAAAATGTCTTTATTTCACTTTCTTTTTTTTTTTTTTCTTTATTTCACTTTCATTGTTGAAGGATATTTTTGCTCTTAAAGATTTCTGGGTTGACTATTTTTGTACCTCTTTCAGACTTAAGGAATATTACTTCACTATTTTTTGACTTCCATAGTTTCTCATAATAAGGTGCTGGTAATTTGAATTTTTTGTTCCTGTTATTGGGGCCTTTTTCTCTGGCTGCTTTTAAGATTTTTCTTTATCTTTGATTTTTAGTAGTTTAATTATGACATCCCTAAGGTTTCTTTGTGTTTTTTCTGTTTCTCCCCTCCCTCTCTCCTACCCACTTCCCTCCCAGCCTCCTCCTCCCCACCGTTCAGGAACTTCATTGTGTCACCTTTCATTTTTTGTTCCCTAAGTCTCTGAGGTCTGTTCTTTTCTCTTTGTGTCTATCTTTTTAATATTTTTCCTCTCTCTTTTCAGATTTTATAATTTTTACTGATCTGCCTTCAAGTTCATTGATTATTTCCTGTGTTGCCTCTGTTTTGCTTTGCTCATTCAGAGAACTTTTTGTACCTGGCATTGCATTTTTCAGTTCTGTTATTTCCATTTGCTCTTTTTACAGTTTTAGAGTTTCTTTGCTATTTATCATCAGTCATTACTACTTCATTGTGGTAGTCACAGCTGCTTTCATGGCTTTATCTGATAATTCTAACATTGGATTATTTCATCTTCTGTTGAGTGTCTTTTCCTTGGAAAATGGGTTACATTTTCCTGATTCTTCATATTAATAGAATAATTTTCGTGTGTATGAATTAACCAACCTTTTTTTTTGTTGTTGTTCTCTTGTTGATGAATATATGCTTTGCTTCCAGTTTTGGGCCATCACTAATAATGCTCTTGTGAACAAATGTGCACATATCTTTGTGTGGGCATATGTTTTTATTTTTCTTGGGTGTATACCTAGAAGTCGGATCGCTGGATCATATGGTAAATGAATGTTTAACTGTTTTCCAAAGTGGCTATTTACAAATGATTTTGATTTTCTGTCATTTCAACTAGAAATGTATGAAATTTTATCTCAGTGTACTTTTAATTTGCTTTTTTTAAGCCCTGTGGAGTTGAGCATCTTTTTGTTTGTAGCCATTTACATTTCTTTTTCTTAAGTGGTTATTGTCTTTTACCTTTCCTTCCCTTATTTCCTCTTCCTTTCTTTGCCTTGTTGTCATCACCTTCTAGTTTTAGTGTTTACATGTAGGTCTTTGATTTATTTTGAGTTGTATGTGGTATAAGATTAAAGTCCAGTTTTCTTAGCACCATTTCTTGAAAAGACTGTCGTTTCACTGAATAGTTTTGGCACCCTTGTCAAAAATTATTCAACTGTATATGGCAGGGTTTATTTCCAGGCTTTGTTCTATTCCAGTTGGTCTATATGTCTGTCAGGCCACACAGTTTTGGTTACTGTAAATTTTTAAGTTTGAAATCAGGAAGTGTGAGACCTCCAACTTTGTTCTTTTTCAGGATCGTTTTAGCTGTTGAGATTGCATGTGAATTTTAGAATAGATTTTCCATTTCTCCCCCCAAAATTGTTGGAATTTTGATAGCAATCACATGGGTCTGTAGGTGGATTTCAGTAAATAGCTTGTTGTTGTGCAAGTTTGACCCATGTCTGAGTCGTGTACCAAATAATGTTATCCAGATGGCAAATTTAAGAAAAATCCAAGCTATTTAATCTCATGTCTGTCTGAAGGAAGATTTTTTTCCTGAAGGTGTTACTGAGCAGTGAGGCCAAATGAACCGAAACATTGAGTTTGGAGCAGAGAAAGGTTTATTGCAGGGCCATGCAAGGAGACTGGTACCTTGTGCCTCCCAAACCCTTAACTCCTTGAAAGGTTTCAGCAAAGCACTTTTAAAGGCAAAACGATGGAGTGGTATGTTGGCAACTGTTCACATACGTCAGGTTATTTCTGTAAGCCTTGAAGACCAAAGATTTCTGCAACTTTTTATCTCTGTATGAATAAGGAGGTATTATACTCTAAAAGGTCAAAGAAGCCTTGAGAATCTGTTATCCTGTGTATTTCAGATTATAGGCAATGTTTTTTTATTTTTACAAAAGTGCGGAGCTAGCATGACTAAGCATAGGAAACAAAGCACAAAGGTTAATAAAGTATATAAAAGGAACAGCTCTAATATGGAGTCAGATTTGTTCTTCCCTGTTACAAGGGAAGTTTAGAAAGATTTGGTGTGTGTATGTGTGTGAATGTTTGAAATTTAGTATAATTTAGTTAACTGTTATTTTCCCAATATGCTTAATTATATAAGTGACTTTTTGAACACCCCAAAAACTTAGTAGAAAATTGCAAGGGCTGTGGAAAAATAAAGTGTACTGACAGAATATATGAATTCAAAACAAAAATTTGCCTTGTAAATGTAAGGTTAGAAATGGTTTACTGTGCTATTTGGTCAGTATTTGTTTTTAAGTCTAAGGAACAGTATTATAACTAAGAGAAGAACGTGTGTATGCCTAGAGAAATTATTTTTTTTCAAACTTTTAACTTTGTATTGGGTCCAGAGAAATTCTTAATATGAAAAAGTTTGATTTGAAATGTTTCCTTTACTATAAAAATTGAATTAATTGTGAGAGAAGAGTTTTTTTGAGTAAGAAAAAAAATGAGAGAAGCTCTTCTGCCATCTACTTATACAGTGTTTCTTCTCTGGTGACTGGAGAATTTTGACAGCTCATTGTAAAAAATACCTTAAATCAGTCATTTCAAATGTAAAACCTGATAATATTTTAATATTAAGTTAGGTTAATGAAAAGCTAGTTTATATTTGAAAGCTCTAAACAAATTTAGTATTTAAAGTCTTTCTTGTTTTTTTTCTTATATTAATATAAAGAAAATTTAAGTGAAGTTTTAAAGCAAACCTCTTATAGCTATATTCTCAAATCCCCTCCAGTTTATTTATATGTGCTCTACAAATACTACTGTATCTTGTATGCATTGATATGTAAAGGGTTGGAAAGCTTTTTAGAAGCTAAACAACTTGTAAAATTACGTAAACTAGGACATTTCCCCTTACATTTCTTAAAAATGGGTGTAAATATTGTCCTCTATGATAATCTCAAGTATTATTATATAGTGGTCTCTTATCTGGTGTATCTAGACTAGAAGATTTTGTTCTTTGGGGTATTATTTAAATCCAGGGCAGTAGAACATTGTGTATGTGTGTTCAGTTGCTCAGTCATGTCCTACCGTTTGCCACCCCATGGACTGTAGCCCCCCAGGATCCCCCAGGACTGTAGCCCCCCAGGCTCCTACTGGAGTGGGTTGCCATTTCCTACTCCAAGTAGAACATTAGTAAATATATTTGGCTGCTGTTCCCCCCATTCCCCCAGTTAAAAAATTATTTTGCTAGATTTGTTTTAAATTTAATAGAAATGATTAAATGTTATGGTGTATCCATATAGTTGATATATTATCTGTAGTTACCTTCATGTTTGGGGGAAGAACATACTTGTTTTGATTATGTCTTGACTTTTGTATTAAGTTTATTATATCCTTCTTTCAGTGTTTGTTTTGAGAGTAGATTATTGCTGAATATGCTCAACCTAGGGAATTTTACTTTGATCAGGAATAGAGTATTGATTTACCTGGTGAACTTGTTAAATGGAAGTTTCTTACGGTAATGTGGTTTCTACTTCAAGTTTCTTACTGTTATTCTTGGGAAATGGTATTACACACATAAAAATAACATAGGCTTATATATATATGTTCATCAAGTGGTTGAGAGAAGTTTATTGAAAGAAAGGATGACTCTTAAAATGATTAGGAAAGGCTTCATGAAAGACTCTTAAGCTGTGATCTGAGGTTTTTGAGAGGGTGCAGTGAGAGCACAGATAATATGTGAGGGAGAACGTGCAAGTCATGTAGGGGAAAATGAGGAATAGGTACAGTGGGCTTTGAGTTGGGTTCGTGGAAGTAAGTGATGGGAGACACTTTTAAAGTTGAATTGAGGATTATTTTGGAGAATCTTAATACTTAGCTGAAGGAGTCAGAGTCATAATTTTTTATCTACAAGGTACTTTACGAACTATTTACAGTGGCTCATTTTATAGACGCAGAAACAAGTTCTAATCTTGTGGGTCATAGAGCCTCATTTGAAGATTTTTGTTAGGCAGTGACTTTTCAGGGAGATTATCCTCCTTTGTGAGGGTCATAGAACTGGAAGGAAGTCTTTCTGTTCTGTTAGGGTACTGTTGTATATAATTGCTTGAACAGCTTTGGGAATAAAATGGAAGGGACTGGATGAAAGAATAATTAGTATTCATTTTGCCACTGTGTTGGTAAGACAGTAGTGTCTTTTAGGGTTTTATAGCCTCAGGCAGCTTTAGACTGACTTGGTTTAACCAAGTCTTTGTTTTGATAAGGTTAAAGTAGTTCTTTTTTCCCACTGTGGATGGGGTGGGACAAGGTATACTGTTGGCTCTCTTCCTTTCAGTGTCATGGTAGCCTCTACTTTATCCAGTACTGCTTCCTAGGTGGTGCAGTAAAGAATCTGCCTGCCAATGCAGGAGGTATAAGAGAGGTGGGTTCGATTCCCTGGGTTGGGTGTATCCCCTGGAGTAGGAAATGGCAACCCACTCCAATATTTTTGCCTCCAAAATTCCATGGACAGAGGAGCCTGCCAGGCTACCATCTGTGGGGTCACAAAATGACTGAGCACACACACATACCCTTTTACTTCAAGTAGGTTACTGTTAGTTTTAGTGAGTTTAGTGGGAACAGATTATTCATGTTAGTTGATGGTGGTTTTGTGTGTTTGAATAATTCTAATTTTTTTGTACCGAAACCAGAGGGTGTGAGCAAGTGGTTCAATCATGCTGACCTCCATCTAT
The DNA here is from genome assembly GCF_029378745.1 of Bos indicus. Lineage (NCBI taxonomy): Eukaryota > Metazoa > Chordata > Mammalia > Artiodactyla > Bovidae > Bos > Bos indicus. Next base: position 65,508,996 of record NC_091761.1, read on the forward strand.
TACAGGAGTTCTATTCTACCACAGTTGAAGGTTTTACATTAAGAAGAGACTGATTTGGAAGTATAAAAAGTGTGGGCATTAGCCCTCTGTGACAACCCACACTCTTGTCTGTGAAGTATGTTTTTCCCAAGACTAGTCTTGCCTTATGAGATGGCTCACACTCTGTCTGTGGAGTATGTTTCTCTCTAAATAAATCCACTTCTTGTCTTTAAAAAAAAAAAAAAGACAGTGAAAGGGTTGAAAAAATAGATACAAGCACTAATCTGAAAAACCTTCTACAGACTAACTTTCATTTATGAATACAGGGATAATTTGTATCATAGTGATAAGCCAAAGAATTGATGCTTTTGAACTGTGCTGTTGGAGAAGACTTGAGAGCCCTTGGACTGTAAGCAGATCCAACCAGTCCATCCTAAAGGAGATCAGTCCTGGGTGTTCATTGGAAGGACTGATGTTGAAGCTGTAACTCCAATACTTTGGCCACCTGATGCGAAGAGCTGATTCATTTGAAAAGACACTGATGCTGGGAGGGATTGGGGGCAGGAAGAAAAGGGGATGACAGAGGATGAGATGGTTGGATGGCATAACCGACTCAGTGGACATGACATGGGTTTGGTGGACTCCGGGAGTTGGTGATGGACAGGGAGGCCTGATGTGCTACAGTTCATGGGGTCGCAAAGAGTCAGACACAACTGAGCAACTGAAGTGAACTGATAAGTATTTAGAAGTTCAGTTATCTGCATGGCCTGTATCTGATTATTGGGGAATGGAAATTTTGGAGAGAATGCATGGACAGAGTAATTAGAGTTGACATGTATTAAGTGTGTCCTTTATGCCAGGTGCTGTGCTTAATGGTTTACCTTGTTCTCCTATTAAATACCCTTAACAGTCATAAGTTACTGCTCTTTATTTTACAAATGAAGGAATTAAGGCTTAGGAATTATTAGTAAACAATACTTGTACTCACAAGGGCAGAGGTAATCAACTATGTGGGAGGTTGTGAAAGTTTTCTTATAAAAGCAGTGGCATTTAACCCGGAACAGTGTTGATAGTGGCTCTTTGGCATGGCATGAGTTGGTCTTTTTGGAAATTGTTAGTATTTTTATGGTTTGGTAGTGTGGTGTGGTGTCAGGGCTGCTGGAAAAGGTTGTCAGGAGCCAAATATTAAAGGGGGTCTTTTGTATGTCCTGCAAAGAAGTTTTATTTATTTTTATAACGTATACAGTATGGAATCTTTGTAGAGATTTGGTCAGTGGAGCAGTATCACATTGTGAACAGTTTATGTTCTCCCCTTATTTTTAATGTTTTAGTTTGTTTAGCACTTTCAGATCTTGAACTTAATTTGGGGGCTAAAATGTACTCCAAAGAGATCTTCCCAATATTAAAAAATATTTATGCTGAAACTATTAAAATCCAAGAATATCACAGTAATTTACCTGCCTCCTGTTTAGCAGTGTGTTTGAATATAGAGTCAAACTCTGTCTGTGGAGTGTGTTTCTCAAAATATTGTAATGTAAATACTTTCTTTTTAAAGCCTGCTTATAGCCAAAAAGTATCCAGCTGTCTCCTAAGTAGCCCCCAACATGCTGCTTGTGGAAGCTCCGCTTTTCTAGACATCCTTGTTGTTATTTTGTTAATGTTGATTAGTCACTAAACCCCGTCCAACTCTTTTAGTGACCCTCTGGACTGTAGCTGGCCAGGCTCCTCTGTCCATGGGATTTCCCAGGCAAGAATACTGGATTGGTTGCCATTTTCTTCTACAGGGGATCTTCCCGACCCAGGGATTGAACCCATGTCTCCTGCATTGGCAGGCAGATTCTTTACTGCTGAGCCACCAGGAAAGCCATTGTAAGACTGTAGGTTGAATCTTTTACGGCAAACACTATAAAATTTATACTTTTTTTTTTGAGTAGTAATGAATTCAAATGGTATGAAATAATATGTGATTAAAAAAAAACTTTTTACCCTTGCCTGTTATTTAGTTCTGTCCTCTAGAGACAACCAAAATTATGAATTTCTTAATACTCTTCCAGAGATATTCTGTGCTTATACAGCGAAATATGTTTTACCTGTACCCTTTACTTTTTTACAAATGTCACATTGTTCAGTACCTTGATTTTGTTCAGTTAACAAAAGCATTTTGGAGTTTGTTCCATATCTGTACATAAAGAGCTTTTTCAATCACTTTTTAATAGTTACCTAATATTCTATGGTTTAAACATAACATATTTAATAAGCTTCTCATTTGATGGCTCTTTATTTTCACTTTTGCTATTATAAGCAAGATTGTAATGAAACGCCTTATTCTGTGTTATTTTGTACATTATGAATATCCCTATAGGATCAGTTTCTAGAAATGCAGTTTCTCATGAAAAGCTGTGTGTACTCAGTTACTCAGTTGTGTCCGACTCTTTGTGACCCCATAGACTCTAGCCCTTCAGGCTCCTCTGTCCATGGAATTTTCCAGGCAAGAATACTGGAGTGGGTTGCCATTTCCTCCTTCAGGGGGTCTTCCTGACTCATTCCTGCCTTGGGAGGCAAATTCTTTACCACTGACCCACCTGGGAAGAAACAGGGGACACAGAAAGACCCTAAAGCTTCATAGATTCCTGCTTAGTTTTAATGACTTGTAGCCAGGTAGCCAGTTGCCTGGCTTTATAAAAAGTAAGATTATAGTTACTAGCTGCCAGCAGATACTGTTTTGATAATGTCCAATGGCATCCAAGCCTGACACGTCTCAGAAAACTCACCTTGTTAGCAATGCAAAGACTAGCCTGAAATTACACCCATTGTGTCACCTCGTTATTTCTTTGGATGTCTGAACCATAGTTACTCTGAGTTTTGACTTTTAATATTTTTCTTATTAGCCAAAGCAGATATCATCTTTAACAATATTAGTGTTTCTTTGTGTATGAGAAGATGCAGGAATTGGGACTCATAAAATCTTTTCCTGAAGATATCCAACTCTCTGAAGGCCTGTTCTGCCAGTTTTTCCAGAGCACAGAATGCCTGATTCCTGATCTCCACCCTAATCTTTCAGTGGTGTTGAAGGTCAGCAGCTGCAGTGGCCATGATTTAATCTTTGTAGAGGTAGATGGCAACTGCCAGTTTCCAGTTGGCAGGGTCCCTTCGTGTCATAAATTTGACCGTGATTTGAGGCTGCTATTTCGTCCTGTTGTGCTGAGAATGCTCATTCCCAGGTCTGGCAGAGATATTGCTTATAGGCCACTCAGTGTGCTCTTACTGGACTAGGTCATAAAACACTATCCAAAATTCTCTGGACCACCTGTCTTACCAGCCTCTCGATCCAAGAAAACATTCCCTCTTGTTGCTTCTTCCATATCTAGTTTCACTGTTAAAATCATTGACCTCTTATGGAACTATATATTATTTTATCAGAGGCTTAATCACCCATTTGGTACTATAAGAGATAGCAGTTTTGTAAAACAGTTGAAATACAAATAACAAATAAAAGTTATGGGTACTTATAATTTTGAAAGTAGAAATGTTTAAATAAATTGAAGCTATGGGATTTTGTATAGTATTCACCCAGAATGGAATCTTGCTTTGTAACAAATATAAATCTAAGAATTAAATTCATAATTGCCAAGATATTAGTGAAATACTTATAAAATTCTTTTTGTTTTTCAGGTATACAAAATTAGGATATGCTGGAAATACGGAACCACAGTTTATCATCCCTTCCTGTAAGTATTTCTTTTAAGTCATAAATAAGCTGACTTAATATCTTTTTCTTGATAAAGTAAAAAAGAAAATAATCATTTCAACACTCTTTAAGATTTAGTCCTTTATAAACATGATTTGCCAAGTTCCAAATGTGGCCTCATTTCTGTACCTCTGACCATTTATTTCAGATCTCTTTTTAGCTCTTCATTTACTAAATCTACCAAATACCTTTTAAAGACAAAAATGAATGAGCTGGGAATCTGCTTTGAGGATATTGCTATTAATAATGTGTGTATGTTACTATTAAGTAATGCATTTCCCATCACACGCCTACAAAGACCATCCTTTGGTTTGTGCTCATGAGTTTTGCGGGGCTTGTGCTTGTTGACATCCCTAACAAAAGCCCATGGCTCAGAATAAGGATGGCATCTTATCTTTAGAGATGCAGACTTCAGCTGTTCTCTAATACTTTATAACCTTACTTAGGTTATTTTTGTTCTGTCTTATGTTTGTTAACTTCGCTTTAACTGACTGTCCAGTTTCAATAATTTATCTTTCAGATGTTTTTAAAAAATACTCTCAGACTTGGTTTGTTTGTGCTCTTATTTGTTAGCCTGAGCTATGTAGCTGGTCCTTGATGGACATATTTTGGACGTCTCATTTAGATGGTTCACCTTTTGCACATTGTATAGTCACATTTCTCAACTACCTGACCTACCACCAGGTTAAGACGTCAGCATATCAGACAGCAAACTTTTTGAGCCATTCCTTGGTGGTGCTAACTTCTAGGTGGTTTAATTTTGGAAGTATCACTAGTATTTGTGTGACTGAATATTTTTGTGTATTCTTACTGATTTATGAAAATGAGAAGGAAACAGAAAGATAAAATGCAGAGAATAGTGAAAGCAGCCTAGGATTCAGAGTCTGTGATATTGAGAACAAGGTAGAAATTACTAGACTTCCCTGAACTACAGATCTCTGGACTCAGTTGGGCACTCATTGGACATGAACGAGTAGTTTTGTCGTTTATGTATGGCAAGAACAAAGTTAAATGTGTGAAGATGTGTCAAAATTATCTCTAAAGGGGGAACTATTATATATTTCTTTCATTCTCTAGAAACAGACCTGTTTGACTTGTGCACTTCTGATAAACTTTTGATACATTTTTTCTAGGGATTGATTATCTGTGAATTTAGGCTATTACCTAAATCTAATGCTTCAATACATGGAATGGCTTTTAGCTGACACTGATGAAATAACTTATTCATAGGAATATAGTGGTGTTAATTTGTAGTACTGTTGTTTTTACCCTTTATTCAAGTATATTTGTTATCTACATGGAGGGACAGATTTGCTTTTTTTCACTTTTGTCCCAACTTTACATATCAGTATATTGATAGTTTGTTTAAGATTTTGATGACAAATATTGGCTCTGTTGCTGACTAAAATAGAGTACTTTTGCAAACTAGTACTTGACGTTAGTTATGTTTGAGTTTAGTTTTATACCATGTGTATATTTATATTAGTTTCCCAATGCTGCCAAGGCAAAGTACCAAAAACCAGATGGCTTAAAACAGCAGAAACTTGTAGTACTGCAAGCAAGAAGTCCGAAATCAAGGTGTCAACAGGGCCATGATCTTGCTGACAGCTGTAGGGGAGAAATCGTCTTGGCTCTTAAAACTTCTGATGTGTCCTGACAATCCTTGGCATTCCTTGGCTTGTATGTGCATCACTCCAGTCACACAGCTAACCCTATGTGTCTTCACATTGTTCTTCTTCTGTGAATGGATATGCCCAAATTCTGTATTTTTATAAGATCACCAGTCATTGGATTGTAGCCCATCCTAATAACCTCATTTTAACTTGAAAGACCCTATTTCCAAATAAGGTCACATTCTGAGGTAGTAAGAATTAGGACCTAAACATATCTTTTTGGGGGCACACAACTCTTAAAATGCTGATTTTGCAATCTCTTAATTTGTAATTTTTTATAAGGCATTGTATTGTGATTAAAACATTTATTTCAGGAGATTCCTGATGTGTTAACTCTGATTCTTGCAAGATTTGCTTTTGCTTATATTCTTCACTGCTGTATTAAGTCTTAGTTCGAAGCCCATATACTTTTGATATTTTAAACTTTTGGTTCTCATCACCATTATATTCTTTTTCTATTTCATCTTTCTGCCAAAATTTGCAATTTTAGTTTTCATTGTCTTTCTTATGAGAGGTTGAAGCATGTTAAAAATCCTTTTGTGTATGAAAGAAAAGATTTTTGATTATGGAGTTTTTTTTACTCAACTAGTTTTAATGCTGCAAGTGTAGTTTTATAATGAGCAGATATAATCATTGCCACTGATGAACATGGATATTTGACCTGGAAAACCTGTGGATATGATTCAAAGTTATTTTCATAATCTTTGTCTTCTAGGAAATTTGTAGTGACGCATCTGGATGTCTGTGTGCATTATGCTAGAGAAGCAGCATTTAGAAGTTGATTGGATTTAGAATTTTCTTCTGTATTTTCTACACACCTTATTAAGGATATAAATTGTTATTAACTGAAAGTGTAACTGTTTGAATGGCCCATCAGCTTATGTGCATGCATGTTTTTGTTTTTTTAAATTTTTGGCCACTCCTCATGCAGGATCTGAGCAGAGGTTGCACCCATGCAGTAGAAGACCTGAGTCTTAACCACAGGACCAGCAGGAAAGTCCCCATGCAGATGTTTTGAATGAAGAACTGTTTAATTTGAAGGATTCAGACATTTACAACTTAGTTAAGAAATTTATAAGTTTTAGGTCTAGAACTGTATGCTGTTTTTTGAAATTATATAAGGAGATTGCTGTGGGTTTTACCTAAACGATTTGAAATTTCCCTTTGTATATGTGGATTAAAGTTTAACAGGTCCTTATGCCAGTGTTAAAAGTAAGCTAGTTCATAGTAGTGCAAACAGGATATGAAAAAATTTTTAAAAAATATTTCCCCATGCAATTTACCTACTTTTATTACTGGTTTTCAATTTTTTCTTTCTGATTGTCCATCAAGCCTATGTTGACTTGGTGGAATTACAGTTTTACTCAGATCAAAATAGAGCTTACATAGTTTTTACAAACAAAACTGAAACATTCCCACAGCAGTACTTCTCTTTTGGGGGCTTTTTATATTTGAGGCCTTGTTTCTGGGTGGAAGTTGAGATTTCATTGTATTAAAGGAATTTTGTCATTTTTTTATTAATGACCTTTTTGCTTTAATTTAGCAATTTAAATATACTAGATCATGTTCTATGTAATAATACTTTATTATGAAAAAATACAAGTGAAAAATTTGTCTCACTTGAAAAAAATAAAATTTTTTACATACATAAATAACTTCTATTTTAAAGGTATTGCTATTAAAGAGTCAGCAAAAGTGGGAGATCAAGCTCAAAGGAGGGTGATGAAAGGTGTTGACGACCTAGACTTCTTCATTGGTGATGAAGCAATAGAAAAACCTACATATGCAACAAAGGTATATTTTTATGATTTTTATAAAAATAAATAACATTTTATTTCAAAAAATTAGTTCGTTTAGTAATTTTGCCACTTAATTACAGGACTAATACTCTCAGCCTCTTCACAGTAGAAATTTCTTCTTTCTCTGTGACTTCTTCCAGCCTTGCTTTAACTGTATTATTTTTTCCTCCCCACCAAGAGGAATATTTTAGCTCCTTCACGTAACTGGTATTTACTTTTTCAATCTCAGAGTCATCAATGTGATTGACTTTCTCTTGCCTCCACATTATCACACCTAGAAATACTTCCCATCTTTATTCAAACCCACACTATTTTTCTCCTGTTGAAGCCTGTGTCATCTGAAAGAGCACTGTTTTTTATCTTGTTTGTTCCTATCCTTCATCCTCCTGCTCCTTTTTTATTGAGATATAATTTACATACTATAAAATGGGTAAGGCTTAGTTATACAGTTAAAAAAAATTTTGTGACTGTAATCATAAAAGTTCAGGATAGAGAACAAATCTAGTAACCCAGATACCTTCCTTGTGTCTGTGCTCAGAGTCACTGTCCCCACCTGCACCAAAAGGTAGATACTGTTTAAATTCTCTTTGCCTGATCTGTGCATTTCTTCCTTTATATATCTTTTCTTCACTTCTCATAATTTATTCATTAACAAAAAAACTACCATGTATAAACAACTTTATTTAAAGTGCTGAGATTAAATAAGAAAAATGGATTTCTTGACTTCAAGACTATTGTAATGTGGTGGAAAGAAAGCCCTTGAAGAAGTAATTATAAGTGGTTTGCATTTATACAGATATTTGGCTCTTGGAGCTTATAAACAAGACAGAACTGGAGATAAATATTTGGAAGATATTAGTGACCTTTGGAAGGGGTAAGATTCTCTAGCGGTAGGCCTAGGACAGAGCTTGGTCAATGCACCATTGAGGTTTGGATGGAGGAGGAAAGCCTACAAAGGATTCTGAAAAGGCATAGTTAGGCTGGGTAAACAGGAAAGAGCGATAAACAGTGTGGCATGCTGCTATCAGGTGATCTAGAGCCCATACGTTACTTGCTGTCTTTAGCTGCAAGGATGTTATTTGTAACCTTAATAAGAACAGTTTTAGAGGATTAATGAGCCTGGATTAAAGTATAGGTTAGATTGTGAATGGCCAGAAAAGTAGGCCAGGAAAAATGAAAGGATTATTTCCGTGAGGTTTGGCTTTGATTGGGAAGGAGAAATAAACAGATAAGTTGTGGGCATAAGATGGAAGAGATGTTTAAATGCTTAAATGCTAATGTAAGAGAATTATTAGAAAAAGAGATCAAAGTAACAGGAAAGACAGACTATAATACAGGTCGATGACAAAGCTAGAGGGATGGAATCCAGAGCATAGATGATCTACTTCATACATGGTGGTGAAGGTGAATTCGCTCAGTGGTGTCTGACCCTCAGCGACCCCATGGACTGCAGCCTTCCAGGCTCCTCCGTCCATGGGATTTTCCAGGCAAGAGTACTGGAGTTGGGGGATCTCTTAAATTATAAAAAATTGAAAAAGAAAAAAGAAGTAAGTGCAGAATCAGTTTTATAGATTTGGTGAGGAAAGTCAGTTTGGCTTCCTGACTGTTAGCTCCTGATTTCCTTGTGAAACACATGATGACATTTTCTCTACTGCTCAGGAAATAGAGGGGAAAAGTGCAGTCTGAGTGATGGGGAGAATATTTAAAATCATCACTGTGGAGAGTAAAAATGAACAGAGTGGGGAAACAACAGCTTGCCAGGTATATTTATGTCCATTTGGGAATAGTAGTTATGAATTCTTAGTTTTATCAGCCGGTTCTGTGTCATTTGTATGATCAGCATTCTGGATATAGGTTAAGTTTAGGGTAGGATCATGCCAAGTTGGGTTTTGGTAGATGGAATGACAAAAGGAAATATGAGCAGAGTAAGGAAGCCCAAATCTAAACTGTGTGTTGTGAGGAGGGATGGGTTTTGGCTAGAGAAAAAGTAGATTAGCCTGTGGACTGCAAGTCAAGAGAGATGTAGTGAGGTGCTGGAGTATGCTAGAAGGATAAGAAGTTGTGATCAGAGAGGGGGTGTACTTGCATTTCAGAAATTTAGAGATGATAATGATACTAAGATCTAGACTGTGGCCAAAATGGAAAAGACACCTTCAGAGGTGGTGAAGTCAGTGAACTGAGAGGCCAGAGTTCTCTGCATTGATTCTGTTCTCTTAATACGCTTTCAGGTCTTCCAGATGCAACAGGCAAATGACAAAGCTTCTTACAGTCCTGCCTTCTTTCCTCAGCATTTTAGCTGTTGTTTTATTTTTCCTCTTTGTCCTTTTAAAAGCCAACTTATTTTGATAAGCTCTTTGTTAAATCCAGTTACATCTAGCAGTCTTCATCCTTCTTGATTTGTCTTTCTTTCACAAGATTACTCTGCTGGCTCTCTTCCTAACATGGGCTATTCTTGTTATTTGTTACTGTTCATTTTTTCCCCTGTACTGTCACTGGTTCTTCTTGCTTTGCCTGCTGCTGCTGCTGCTACTGCTAAGTCACTTCAGTCGTGTCCGACTCTGTGCTACCCCACAGACAGGCTTCTCCATCCATGGGATTCTCCAGGCAAGAACACTGGAGTGGGTTGCCATTTCCTTCTCCAATGCATGAAAGTGGAAAGTGAAAGTGAAATCGCTCAGTCGTGTCTGACTCTTAGCGACCCCATGGACTGCAGCCTACCAGGCTCCTCCATCCATGGGATTTTCCGGGCAACAGTACTGCAGTGGGGTGCCATTGCCTTCTCCCTTCCTTTGCCTACTACTCAAATATCAGTATTTCCCGGGTACTGTCCTTGATTCTCTCTTATTTAAGACCTTTTGTAGATGATCTCATCCACACCTTCATCTGCAGGCACAGCTTAGATCTCTACCCAATTCCTTGACCCCATTTCCAGCTGCCTACTGTCACCTACCTATTCTCTGGCTCTTGAGTTTAATATATTCAAAACAATTTTTTATATATACTCCACCCTTGCTATTCGAAGATAAGACAAAATACATTTTTGGTATCTTGATTAATAATAGATCCTTTTCATCCTGATTTGATAGTTAGAAACCTATTGATATCTTTGAGTTTTTTCTCATAGTGATAGAAATCTTCAGTCTGGCCTAACATCATTTACAGCACAACTGGGGCTCTTATTCTCTTTTGTTCTTTCAGGATTCAGTTCAGCTTTCCCAATGTTACTATAATTATCTTCTTAAAAATCAAAGCTATTCTTGTTTACCCTGATAGAAAATTTCTACTGATGTTCTGTTTCTTATAGAATAAAAGACCAATACAAGGCAAGTAATAGTTTTTGAGAACCTGGTCCCCTTCATCTAGAAACAATCTACCTATCTACACCCCTTTCCCTAAAGGCACAGGTATTTTTCATTGATAACTGTTATTATAATAACATAATATAACATGTTATATTATGCAGTGTTTGTACGTATTGTTTGCTATTCTCTATTTACATTTTCTTCTATCTCCCACTCTGAAAAGAAAATTAACAAGATTGCTCCTTTAAGACCCAGCTTAGATATGACCTCCTCAGTCATAGAGAAATAGGATCCTTCATATTTTCCCTCCGAAGGCAAGTTGTTCATCTTGTCCTAGGTACTTTATTTCTTTAAAAGCTAATGTTTGTATCTGCTATATTTCTTTCATTAGATAGATTCTTATGGCAGGATGTTCATGGCCTTAGCATTTGTGCCAATGATTCATAGTAGGTGCACAATAATAGATGATGAATAAATATCATTTGGAACATTAAAATATGTAAACTTCCAGTAATGTTATAAAATGAATGATGTAATAAGTACATTTTTTTCCTTTCCTAAAGCAAAGTGAGGAGTTCAGTTCAGTCGCTCAGTCGTGTCTGACTCTGCGACTTCATGGACTGCAGCACGCCAGGCCTCCCTGTCCATCACCAACCCCCAGAGTTTACTCAAATTCATGTCCGTTGAGTCAGTGATACCATCCATCCATCTCATCCTCTGTCATCCCCTTCTCCCACCTTCAATCTTTCCCAGCATCAGAGTCTTTTCCAATGAGTCAGTGAGGAGTAGAAGTTATTTTTTAAGTGTAATGCTTTAAGAAGTATCTATTAGAAGGTTTTGGTGAAATGTGGTTATTAGAAATGAATAGATAAGAGGTTTAATGATGACTAAATGACAGTAGGATATTTTCTTCACTAGTGTATTCATCCTTAGGTACTGAGTGTATATTTATTCTATGTGCATGGAAGTATATTTTTAAAAATGTTTCTTTTGTAAAATTTTGGAAGATTTTTGCCTAAGCTTTTACTTTGCTTGTTTAAGGAATTCTTCATATATTCAGAATACTAATTTTTACTTTAGTTTTATGTGTTGTGAAACTGTTTTATTGCAGAGGTTCACGAACTTTCTTAGTGCCTTTAGTGTCTCAGTAAAGTTTTGACAGTTTTTTGTCACTTAGAAAGAAATTTTAACAATCTGTTTGTTAAGTAGCAACGTAGCTACTTGAAAAAAAATGACACTTCTTTGAAAGGAAAATATTTTTGTTAAATTGTTAGTTACTATTAGGATGCATGTGCCTGTCAGGTAGGTCACAGTTTCTCACACCTGGAATTAGATTTTGTATCCCCATCCTCATTCTTAATTTACTTTTTACATTTCTTATTTTATGGATTTTTGGGGGGAGGGATTTAATTTTTATCAAAGCAACTGCTGGTAATCCAGTTTTTCAAAGAAGTGATGTTACTGACTGATGGTTGAAACTATACTGTCTTAAACTAGTAGATATGTAGTGTCAAACTGATTCTGAGTATCACCAAATTTCCCTGGAAAATTTAAAATATTTGCCATATCTTTTTGAATTTGCTGTAGTTCTGCCAGGTTCAGTTTTGAAACTGAGTCTATATAGATATGTATGACTTGTCTTACAAAATTTTGCTTGCTTGATTTACGATTATTCTTGCTGTTTATTTACCAACTGTTTTTTATATATAAAACATGCAACAAATATTTGTGAGAGCTAATAAAGATTAAGCAAATTGTCATAACCTGTAATTTTCACAAGCTGAATTTTAATGGGGTATGTTTCTATTATAAAATTTTCAAAAATCCAGAAAGAGTGGTGCAATCTTTCATCTAGATTGAATAGTTTATAACATTTTGACATATTTGCATTTTTTTTAAATAGAAACATCTGAAAATATGTAGAAATCATTTCCTTAATCTCTACTTAAGTATGCATCTCCTAATGATCTGTGTGTCATTATACGTAAGAAATGCTTCCCTCTTCTACTATTCACTAATGATTTGTTTTATTTTTGATATTAATAAAGATTTGATTCCTGTTTTATTTTTTTGTTTTAATAGTGGCCAATCCGCCATGGTATAGTTGAAGACTGGGACTTGATGGAAAGGTTTATGGAGCAAGTCATCTTTAAATATTTAAGGGCGGAACCTGAAGATCATTATTTTCTTTTGGTAAGCACAACTTATAATTTCAGTGAGGAAATTTTTGAAGAAGCTTAATGAGAATGTTTTCATTACATCTGTACTCAATAGGCTATAATTTATTTGTCATGTATCTAAAAATATTGTGATAAATCTGGATCATATTTAGTATCTTCAACTATAAATTTGAGGGGAAAAAGTTGGAAACATGGCACTTTTTTTTTTTAAATTAAAAAAATAGCGGGTGTGATTTTTATTTCATTTGTGATTCTTGCTAATAAAATATGTAATTTAATTTTTAAACTTTTTTTATTAAAGCAATACATGTTTATAACTTTAAAAATTTAATTGCTATAGATTTAACTTTAAAAAACAGCATTTTTCTTCCTAACCTCTCCCTACTCTTAAACACTTGATTCTCCAGAGGCACACACTTTAACATTTTAAAGAGTTTTCCCTGATAGTTTTCTCATGTATTTCATTTGTTATTTTAAATATTAGATACTATAAGTTCCTACTAGGAAAGATGAGTATTTTGTTCTTTTCCTTTTGTCCCCCCTCCTTAACACAATATCCTTATCTTCTTCCTCTTTCTGTGATATAGTTACATCATAATTTTGGGTAAAATTAATATTTTATATTTTATTATGGTGATTGTGAATATATATATATACACATAAATATGGGAATATACATATACATAAATACAAAGTTCAAAGAACCTTGCAGTGAGCACCTACAATCTAGACTCAGCATTCAATTTTGCTGTAATTGTCTTAGAACATCTGTTTATTTGGTTACCTTTCTATTACTCCATCTTACTTTTTAAATCACCACAAAGAGTTGCAGATTGAGTCAATTCACCCCTAACTACTTTAGCATACATTATCATCAACTAGAGTTTATTATTGTTTACATTTTTTTCTTTTCTGTAAAACTTACATTCTGTAAAATCACACATCTTAACCCTGTCATTTTATCGGTTTGACCAGGCGTTGGCAAACTTTGTCTAAAGGTAGATAGGAAAGATTTTTGGCTTTGTGAACCATGTGGTCTCTGTTGCAGCTGCTTAGCTCTGCTGTTGTAGTAGGAAAGCAGCCATATGCAGTACTTAAATGAGTGGCTGTGGCTGTGTTCCAGTCGACTTTTATTTACAAAAAGAAGTGGTTGACTAGATTTGGCCTGCAGGATGCATGATGTATTAATCGTTGCCCTTCTGTAGTTTCGACAGATGCATATGTCTGTGTAACCCAAACCCTTATCAAGATACAGAACATTACTGTTAAGCTGCAAAGTTATCTCATGCCTTTTCCAGTTAATCCCTACCCCCATCTCTTGGAGGCAACCCTTGTTCCAATTTTTTTCCCACACATATCCATTTTCCTCATTTTTGAGTTTCATATACATGGAATTGTATAAAATGTGCTCTTTGGTAAGACTTCATTCACCATAATCTTGAGATTCATACATGTTGTTGCATTTAATGCTTTTTTTTGCTGGTCATACTCTGTTGTATAAATATGCCTCACTGCCCATTTCCCTGTTGAAAATCACCTGGGCTGTTCCAAGTTTTTGATAGTTATGAATATTTTGGGTATTGTGAATGTTCTTATACAAGTCTTTTGTGAACATGTTTTTATTTCTCTTGTGTAAAAAACACCTAGATAAGGAATTGTTGTGCCATAGGGTAGCTGTATGATTGATTTTATAGGAAAGTTTCAGAACTTTTCCCAAAGGATTGTACCTTTTTGCACACCCACCCACAATGTGTTATTGATCCGGTTACTCTGCGTTCTATCTAACATTTGATATGTATCAGTCTTTTTAATTTTAGCCATTCTGGTGGGTGTGAGCTTTCTCATTTTGGTTTTAATTTGCATTTTTCTGACGACTGATAACATTGAGTACTTTTTCATGTGCTTATTAGCTATTTGTATATTTTCCTTGTGAGATCTTCTGATTAAATTTTATTTTGTATAGACTTCTGGAGTTTATAATTTAACTGCCTTGGTTTTTTAAGTTTGCTTAATTTTATACATAACTATTACTAAATTATCTCCAAATTCTTGAACATAGTCCAAAGCCTTCCTGCTGCTGCTGCTGCTAAGTCGCTTCAGTCGTGTCCGACTCTGTGCGACCCCATAGATGGCAGCCTACCAGGCTCCCCCTTCCCTGGGATTCTCCAGGCAAGAACACTGGAGTGGGTTACCATTAAGTTTAAATACATCAAGTAGTTTAGAAGTTAAAGGTTGTATGAATGGAAAAGATCTAATACCAGTTAATTGAAAAAAAGATTTCTATGGTGTCTTTTAAAATCTAGAACATGATTTTATTTGCAGTGATTTTAAGTTTTATCTGTCTTTCCTTTTGCAAGTTGTGCTCATTAAATTTAAGGACTTTTTCCTTAACCCCAGGTCAAAAAGATAATTCTGTATTTCTTAAATTTAAAGTTTTGCATTTCAAGTTTAAGTATTTGAGATAACAAAAAGAATTAAATAGTCAAATCAGATTCATGAGAATAATATCTTATGTGGTTTCAAGCTTGGTGATATAAAATAATTTAGGTATTCCTGAGGCAAAGGTGAAGCATGAAGTTCAGGATTTTGGGTGCTGTTCCTTAGGTCCTTTCTTACCTCACTGGGATAGTTTCTGACCCAGACTTACCCCATAGGTTTCTAAGTGGTGTGGTGTATGCAGTCACATAACTTAAACTGAAGAGAACTGTGTAAACATCTCCATTTTACACTCTAACAGTTATATGTATGTATAGATCTATTTGAATTCTCTACAGTTTTTCGTTAGCTTTGTACCTCTGGGTTTAATGACTTTTATATAAATATAGTGTTTGAAATACATTATTTCTCACTTACAAATTATGTATAAAGTTATCACAGTAATCTGATATTGCCTATTTAAATGTTATTCAATTTCATAGACTGAACCTCCACTGAATACTCCAGAAAACAGGGAATATACTGCTGAAATAATGTTTGAGTCTTTCAATGTTCCTGGCTTGTACATTGCTGTACAGGTAAGCAAGTTTAGATGTCAAAATAAGCATGGCTCTTAAATTTTAACCTGGTTTAATTTAACCTTAAAATATTTGTGTATTTTTCTTAATTTCAAAACATATCATAGTTTTCTATTGAATTGATAATTTAGAAATCATTAGAACAATGGAACTATTTAGTGAGTAAAAGAGAAGTGTTAAAAGGAAGTAAGTTGATGGTTTTTGGGTAAATTAATAAGGCCTTTTGTAAAACAGAAATAAGGGAACTAATATTTATTCAGAGTTCATGTCAAGAATGTTGTATACACATTGATTTACCCTTAGAACATTCATTGTATCCTTTTTTGTAGTCTGCTTTGAATTAGTTACCACTGCATATGTTTGACCACTGTCGCCATTGTGCCCCTCTGTATACTGTATATCACAAATCCCTATAGTTTTTTAAGTTTATAAGTTTTGTCGAATTTAATTTGTATGGAAATAAATCTGTGTGGAACAGTGGAATAGTCTCTCTCCCCTCTTAGGAACAGAGCTTACTTCTTACTTGTTTCTTAACCCTGTAGCAAATGTGATCCCTGGCATATCACAAATGCTTAATAAGTATATAAATTATTGTGTAGTTCTGTTAGCCCATAATGATTATGGTGTGATCCAGTGTTAAAGTAAGAGGATGGTCTAGTTACCTTTCTAGATTCCTTACAGCTATTATATTGCAAGTAGATAAAATAAAGCCAACTTAGTACTGTTTTTAATTAATTATCTTGTTTGAGGCTTGGATTTATATGAGATTTAGTTTTTTTAATTGAACTAGTTACATTAATTTCTTAATTTGTAAATGGAAAAACTTATACTTTATTGCTTATGCCAAGATTTTTTATAGAAAAACATTTCATCAACTTTGTTTTCCTAATTAAATCATAGTATTTGGAAGTGTGCAGTGGTCTTTTCTCTGGTTATATCGCTTGTTACATATTCCTGAATGCATGTTGCATTTAGAAAATTTGGAGGTAATATTATAAGAGTGATACTTGTGTATAGCCATCTATGTATTGAATAACTAATGGTTGGTGGTTGTGTGCTTCTCTGCCTTACTTTTACTTTTGTGTTTGTTACGGGCTAGGCCATATACACAGAGTTTAAGTCCTATACTGTATTATCTCATGTTAGTCTCCTATATGTTAGTACTGTGGTATCTCATGTTAGTCTTCCACTTTTTTTTGGCTATAGGAGGAAAATGGCCCTCACTAAAATATGGAAAATTATAAATATGCCCTTAAAAACTAATGTAAGGCTTTGTCTTAATAATATATAGGATATAAACAATTTTATTGTATAATGTAAGTTAATTCTGTGTATTTCCTTTCTAAAGATACTACATTTACAATTGAATAAAGTTCTACAATAAAATGAAATTTTCTATTAACTCTTTATTTTCTTGCCTGCCATATTTCTTTTTTTCAAGGCCGTTCTTGCCTTAGCTGCGTCTTGGACCTCTAGACAAGTAGGAGAACGGACGTTGACCGGTACGGTAATAGACAGTGGAGACGGTGTCACTCATGTCATCCCTGTGGTAAGGATATTTTAAAATTACTGAACAAAATAGCAGTTAACATCTAGCAAAGTTTAATTATATAGATTAATGCCACCTTTTAAAAAAACTTGAAATATTATATTTATTTACTAAAATTTGGTCATTGCTCAGCTATAGTTGTTTTGCTCACATTATTATAAACAAATTCCAGTTTTGTTTTTTTTTGCTATAGGTTTGCCTGTAGTTAAAAATAATTAGAAAATTACTAGAAGTTTCCAGTTTGTAGTTAGGAAATGATGAATTACAGTATCTGGAATGGAAATGTGCCTTTCTTTTCTTAAACATGGAATTCAGTTTTCCAGTTTGGATTTATGTTAGCCAGTGAATGTGCTAAGTCGCTCAGTCATGTCCAACTCTTTGTGACCCCATGGACTGTAGCCTGCCAGACTCCTCTGTCCATGGGATTCTCCAGGCAAGAATACTGGAGAGTGGGTTGCCATTTCCTACTCCACAGCCAGTGAATAGTTTTTCTTTCTCTTCTTAATTAACAGATTTCATACTTGTGTTAGCTTTCTACTAAAATGGCAGTTAGTTGAAAGCACATGACCATCAGTGACTTTTGGGAAATTACATTTTTTGAATTAAAAAGCTCAAGTTGTGATTGTGCTTTACATGGATTTAATCAAGCACAATTAAGAAAAATGCATCAGATTGGATTATTTGTGAGAGAAGGCATTTTTCTGCCAAAGACTTTCTACTTCTAATTTTTAATGACAAATTAAATTTTTTCATTGTGCCCAATAGATTCAGAATTATTACTTGAATTCATACTGATCTCTTTGGGTTGGTATATATAGAAATGTTTCTCTTTAAAAAATTTTTTATATTATATTGAATATCATGTAAAGAATGAAATTGTTTTGAACTTTTATTTCTTCATTATTCTTATTCCTCATTTTAATACACCGGGCAACCTCTGTTGACAGTTACATCCTCAGAGTGATTATTAGGTTCAGTTCAGTTCAGTCTGTCAGTCGTGTCCGACTCTTTGCAACCCCATGAATTGCAGCACACCAGGCCTCCCTGTCCATCACCAACTCCCGGAGTTCACTCAAACTCATGTCCATCGAGTCGGTGATGCCATCCAGCCGTCTCATCCTCTGCCTTAGGTTAGATGTCATAATTCACCCTCCTGATATCATAATAGTTTTAGTAATACTTGTCCTTTAAAAAAAAAAATAGAAACTTTTTTGAGATGTAATTCACACGCCACACAATTCATTCGTTTATAGTGTACCATGCAGTGTTTTTTGTATATTCATAAAGTGCATCATTACCAGAGTCAATTAAAAAAATTTTTATCACTCTAAAAAGAAACCTTATATCTTTTAGTATTCACTCTCCCCCTTTACCTTTAGCCCAGTCTACCTTTTCTGACTCTATAGTTTTGCTTGTTCTGGATATTTCATATAAACAGAGTCCTACACTCTTGGTGATTGTCCTTTCACATAGCCCAGTGTTGTCAAGGTTTATCCATGTTGTAGCATGTCTAGTACTTTACTTATTTTGCCAAATATCTTTTTATATGGCTATTCTACATTTTATTGTATTGTATTGGGGGATATTTTAATATCTTGGAAATTAGGGTTATATCTAATATTTTGATAGCTTTTTATAATTTAGTTGGCATATTTTTCTTAGTGCTACATATTCTTTTCCTTTTTTTTTTTTCCAGAATGGGAACAATAATAGCAACCTGTTTAATAGAACTGTTTTGAGGATTAAATAATGGATACATGTATGCTGCTTAGAGATACATAAAGATTCTTAAATTGTTCATTTAAAATTCTCATTTTAACCTCAAGATCTACGTTGTAGATTATATTATCCTTTAAGGACCTCAGTTTACTTACTTATAAAATGCACATGAGTTCCTTAACATCACCAAGTAGGTCATGGTGCTAGGATTTGAACTTGTTCTGCCTGACTGCAGCCTTTTCTTAATATCTACACAGTTAAGCAATAAGGTCTTTATCCTTATAGTTAATATTGGAGTAGATAATTTACAAAAAGAAGCTACCAACTTGGAATAGTTTTATGAAGCATATTAAGAATTGGGTGTTCCTATTATTTTTTCCTGCATTCTTTTGAATTAATGGAATGTGTTTTATAATTTCATTTTGTCTTTTTTACTGACTTAGCTATGCTGTGTATTTCTTTGTTATTGTCATTTGATTTTGGTGAGTTTTGCTGTATGGTTTATAGTAAACATCTAACTTATCATAATTAATAATAATACTCTACTTTTTCATAAATAACTGTGTTAATAAAATTTAATTTTGTTACATTATTTTTGTACTTCTGAGTTGTAGTAAATTTATGAATTCATTCTGTAAAATTAAATTATTTGGAAGTATTACAGTGCATGGACTATCTCAGACTTAAGTTGATACCTACTTCATTATAAAAATGATAGAAAATATGTGTTAATGATTATTTCCTACAATGCAATTTAAATTTTTTGCTGAAATTATAGAAAATTTAAACAGTAATATCCTGTTTGAAGTCTGTTATCTAAAACCTTTAATACTTAAGAAATTCACTATTTCTTTGCTTTTGAGTCATTTCAGTCTTTGTTATAAACTCTTATCAGTGGGATAATAAATCTAACTTGCCATTCTCATTCATGGTGTCTGTACAGTATTGTAAATTCTGTGGTAAGTTAGCTGTAAAGAATACAGTTGAGGAATAAAGACTAGAAGAGTTTTCCTGGAATGAAGCAATACTTAAGGATACAAATGTAGTAATCTAAGAAATTGATCTTTAGTGATTAGTTTAGGTGATTCTTGAAAACACTGAAAGTAAATTTGACACTTTTTCCCCATCTAGGCTGAAGGGTATGTGATTGGCAGCTGTATTAAGCACATTCCCATCGCAGGACGAGATATAACATATTTTATTCAGCAATTGTTGAGAGACCGAGAAGTAGGAATTCCTCCAGAGCAGTCCTTGGAAACTGCTAAGGCAGTGAAGGTAAAAAATGATTCTGAGAATATAATTCAGTTAGAAATTAAAGTCATGTTTATAATATTAATAGGAAAAATTCTTAAGTCAAGAACAGTAGTTTAAAAAAAGCTTTTGTTACCCAGTTACAAACCACTATTCTTATTTATATTTTTTCTCTGTATTTCTTAGAGGAAATTTTGGGGGCTTAGCAAGTTGTTGCTTGTTCTCACCACATTTCACATTTGAGAGGACTAACATATAAGGATATTTATACAAACTGACTTCAACATAGTTACTGTCTTAAGTAAAATAAATGTAGCATGCCTTGGAGGTACTATGGGTTCTGTTCTGTCCCACTGTGGGAAAGGGAGTATCACAAAAAAGCAAGTCACACAAATTTTTTGGTTTCCCAGTGCATTTAAAAGTTATGGTTACACTACAGTCTATTAAGTGGCAATAGCATTATGTCTATAAAATGTACATACTTTAATTTGGAATCCTGTACTTTAATTAAAAAATATTTTTTGCTAACGCATGCTGTCATCTGATAATTCAGATGCCAGATATCTTCAGTTTGTAAAACATACGCTATCGGCAAAGCACAGTAAAATGGGGTATGCCTGTTATTAGTTCACTTCAGAGTCCTCACATCTCAATTTTCACTGATTTATTTATTTCTGATTCTAACAGTTGTCTGTTAGAATAAAATTTTTGGTGTCATTGATTCATTGGGCTATAGGATAGATGCAATGGTAGGTTCAAATGATATGGCAGATAGAAGAAAAATGTGAAGGCTGTGTAAGGTATTTTAATAATTTGTAGGCTACACTAGGGCTTATGCAAAATACCAAAATATTTAGCATTGCTTTTTAAAATTTATCATTTGTCAACATTTCTAAAAAATTTCTTATATGTTTAAAATTTCGTATATGTTTTCGTATATGCTTTTCGTAAAAGCAAAACTTCCCAGGTAAAAATAATTCCATTGATTTGACAGTCTTTTCATGATTATAGTGCATTAATGAAGCATAGTTGCTCTAATATATATGTTACAGGTGTACAGCATAGTGAGCCATAGCTTTTAAAGATCATAGTTCATTCAAAATATTGGCTATATTCCCCATGTTGTACAATATATCCTTGAAGTTTATTTTATACCTAATAATTTGTACCTCTTATTGTATTAATTTGTGTGGTTAAGTCAGGTATTTATTCTGCAATTCTTTTGTATTTTATGTTTTCTCTTTTCTAAAATATAAAGTCCTTTAATTATTGAAACAGTATAAAATTTTGTATGACATTAATGAGTGCTTTCATGAAGTAGCACTGAAATATTAGAAATCAACTCTTTGTTAAATCTTATTCTATTTGTATGTGAAGCCCAGGAGATGAGCTGTTTATTTGTACTATACATATGATAACATCCTAACATAAAATTTTCTTCATCTTAGTCTCTGAATTTTATTTTCTGAAGATATTTTTTGATTTGATTTTAGTTTACTGAGAATAAATACCATTCTGTTTTGCTTTTCCTAAAACAAGAGGGAAAAATTACTCTTCGTTTTCTAGGAGCGCTATAGTTATGTCTGCCCAGACTTAGTAAAAGAATTTAACAAGTATGATACAGATGGATCAAAGTGGATTAAACAGTATACTGGAATCAATGCTATCTCAAAGAAAGAGTTTTCCATTGATGTTGGATATGAGAGATTCTTGGGACCTGAAATTTTTTTTCATCCAGAGGTAAGTCTTGTTTCTTTTTTTAAGATAGACTTGTTTTGAATTATTCCGCAGAAAATACCAGTCAATAGTATCAGAGAGAGTTAATCTCAGGAACTTTCTTTTGAATGCTAAAGTGCTATAGTGAGTAATCTTTACATCAATGTATGTTCTCATCAGCATTGTAAAGTGCTCCCATTTATATAGATTTTTGCCAGGTCATAGTATATGTTTGGCTTTACATTTTTGCTAATCTGATGGTTATGAAATGGTATATGTAATCATTATTTTAATTTTATTTCTTTTGAAATCTCTGATTTCAGTGTCTTTAATTTGAATCAGAGACCAGAATTTAATATTTCTATAAGTCCTTTATTTTTTAACTGAAAAGTTTCTTAATTTTTAATTGTGATATTTAAATCAGTAGTGGTCTAATCTCTATCATGTGTCCAACTTACTTTTCAGTTTGCTAACCCAGACTTTACCCAGCCTATCTCAGAAGTTGTAGATGAAGTAATTCAGAATTGTCCTATCGATGTCAGACGTCCTCTCTACAAGGTCGGTGTTTATAGCAAAATTGTATTCTAAGTCACACTTCTAAAAATGTCTTTATTTTCTCTCTGTTGGTGAATGTAGATTTAAAACCACATCTAAACTTCTCTTTATGTAAAAGTTCTATTTATTTATTTTTCTCTACTAATACAGAATATTGTCCTCTCTGGAGGTTCAACCATGTTCAGGGACTTTGGACGTCGTTTGCAAAGAGATTTGAAAAGAACTGTAGATGCCAGGCTGAAATTAAGTGAGGAATTGAGTGGTGGTAGATTGAAGGTAGGTTTTCTCAATTATTGGTGGAAAGGTTGAGGGTGCCTTGATTATTGTATTGGAAATGTAGAATGTCTGCCAGCTTTTCTTTGGAAGGTAAGAGGAGCCTGAGGTATCTAATGGAAAGTGGTTAATTTTATAGATTCATATCCATGATATTCTTGGTCATTCCATTCCTCTAGGATATAACCTATATTTCTGGAAAATACGACAGCCCACTGCAGTATTGTTGCCTGGAGAATTCCATGGACAGAGGAGCCTGGTGGGCTGTCGTGGGCTCGCAGAGTCAGCCGTGACTGAGTGACTAGCACTTTCACTTTTATAGCTATGAGAGAGATTTTTTTAATGTTTATCTCACAAATAATTTACATATAGTAGATTTGTTGCATATTCCAGGAATAATATTCTTTATGAGTCTACAAAATATTAAATACCTTTTATAGCAGGACAACAAAGCAGAGTTGAAAGAGAGAGACTGTTGTGTGATTTCACCTGTTTTCACACACTGACTTTATCCTCTCCTATAGCAGCCTCATAGTGTGAAATGAGATTGGTGGTACAGGAAAATAACCTTTCAATTTCTGTCCTGTAATTTTGGGCTTGCTGTCAAAAAAAATCAAAATTAACTTCAAATTCTCAGATGACTGCTTTACATATTTGTAAGACAAATTTTCAGTAAATTTGTTTCATTTTCATTATGGGATATTGTGGGATATTGAAGCAAAACATTGATTCAGAAGATATGTTACTAAGTAAAACACATTTATGCAGCTTGGAAAATTACCAAGAATGAGGGCTTCATCCGAGACTACCAGTCACCCAGAATTACTTGAAAGCAGTAGATACAACACTCTGCTTTACTGCTGTTTGAAGAATTGCATGATAGCTGACTTTCAGCCCCTAAATTTTGATTATCTTTAAACTATTCCTTGGAGTACAGTAAAAAGTGGTGGTTTAGTTTGTAATGACTCATTGCAGCTAAATGAAAATGTTAAAATATTTTTATGCTTCTTACACATTTCTAAATAAGAACTGATTTTTTTTTTCCTCTCAGTGATATCAGCACTATGCTAACATATCTAATAATATAGGAAAAATCATACATACTGGAGTACTCCACCTTCCCTTTTATTTTATTCAGTAGTTATTTTTATGGATCTTTATAACATCTTTATATATCTGTATTTAAATCTGGCTTTTTTTTCTGTCAATCCAATTTTAAATGACAG
Source organism: Bos indicus (assembly GCF_029378745.1). Classification (NCBI taxonomy): domain Eukaryota; kingdom Metazoa; phylum Chordata; class Mammalia; order Artiodactyla; family Bovidae; genus Bos; species Bos indicus. The sequence continues at coordinate 65,532,980 of NC_091761.1, forward strand.
TCAAATAGCTTTTTTATAGTAACAAAAAGCCGTATCTTTTTGTGATACATAAATTAAAAAATTTTTTTATTCCAAAATAATTTCATACTTTGAAACTGTTGGCAAATTCTAGTGGAATTCCTATATATTCGTCTCCTAGATTTCTAAATTTTAGCATATTTGCTTTATTTTTCTGTTTTTATAAATATATGTATGTATACATGTATCTTCCTGAACTATTTGAGAGTGAGTTGCAAATATAGCCTATTACCCCTAAACGTTAGTGTGTATTTCCTAAAAACAGGCCATTACAATTATCAAAATCAAAATATATATATAAAAATAATATATTTTTTTTTTTTTTTCTGGTCTAGGAGTCAGTCCAAGATCATATGTTTGAATTTGGTTTCATTTCCCTCTTATCTGGAAAAAGTACTCATTTTTTTTTGTCTTTTATAATTTTAATATTTTTGAAGACAACAGGAAATTTATTTTGCAAGCTGTTTCTCAGTTTGGGTTTGTCTGATGTTTTCTTATGATTGGGTTCAGATAATGCATTTTTTGCAGTAATAGTACAGAAGTGATATTGTATTCTTTTTACTGCATTGCATTGCCAAACGCATGATTTGTTTTATATGTTAACTTGGATCACCTGGTTAAGTGTGTCAGGTGTCTCTATTATAAAGTTATTATTTTTTCCTTTATATTTAATAAGAATCTTATAGGATGATACTTTCAGATTATGTATAACTGACTTGTTTTTCATCAAAGTCTCAGCCACTGCTTATAACATCATATTTAGTTATTGCTGTGGTAGTTGCCAAGTGGTATTTTGCAAATTCCATTATTTGGAATTATGTTTTGGAATTCCAAATTCCAAAAACTAACACAATATTGTAAACCAACTGTACTTCAATTAAAAGAAACCAGGATTTGGACACTAGATATATATTCAGTTGTTACTGAGGGGTCAGTGCATCTAGGCCTTGTTGGCTGTCAGATGTAGTGTGTGTGTTTGTGTGTGTGTGTGTGCATATAAATCTAGTTCTCTGTTTAAACTAAAAACTACAGATTCATACTGATAATAGAAGTTCCAGAATACTGTAAGGTTCATTCTAGCCTTATACCTTCCTATATTTGTAATGCTCTTCTCTGATGGTGAGAAACCAGCCTTATGTTTGTTGTTTGCTCAGTCCTGGAATACATATGTAGTCATTTTAGAGTTATTGATCCATGCCACTGTGAGAAATAGACCGACTAATGAGAGTTCAGTGTTTGCTTAGTTTTTAGCTTAACCTTGAGGGCGTAGTCCTAATACTGTGTTCATGGGTTACCTGGATTAGTTCGTTTCCCTTACTTTACTGTGGTTATATTTTTTTTAAAAATAATAAAATTAGCTTAATTTGTTTCTGTTACATTGTTTTGCTCTATGTACACCCCCACCTCACATCTTTTTTATTTGTTTATTTTTGAGTATGTACAACTAAGGTTAAATAATACAAGAATTGTTATATGAGTTTACCATTGAACTGATCTTACTACATCTTTTATAGCCAAAACCTATTGATGTACAAGTCATTACACATCACATGCAACGATACGCAGTTTGGTTTGGAGGATCTATGCTGGCTTCCACAGTAAGTGAAATGAAGCTTTAAAATTTGACCTTTTTGTTTTAAAGATAAAGTAATTTATCAACTTAAACAATTTAGAAGAACAAGAGAAATTTCTTAAATTTTTATGTAATATTGCACAGGAAAGTTTTAAAATTGAACACAAATAAACATAGTATTTTTGAAAAGTGGAATTTATTTGGACTTACTGGTTTTTGGGGGTTTTTTTTTGTTGTTGTTCTTGCTAGACATTTTTTGAGTGAGCAGTTCTTTTTAAAATTTATTTAACATATTTTTTTTTTTTGGATGTGCTGAATCTTCATTGCTGCACGTGGGCTTTTTCTAGTTTCAGCAACTGGAGGCTGTTCTTCATTGCAGTGTGCAGATTTCTCATTGTGGTAGCTTCTTTTGTTGTAGAGCACAGGCTTAACTCTGTAGTAATACAGGTATCAGAAGGTCATTGTTTTTTCTGTGCAAATATTTTAAAATATTAAGTTACCACATAAAAAGTATGATGTTCTAAACTTGAGTCAAGGGAATTAATAAGATACCTCTCCCAAACCAAAACATCTTAAAGTCCCTTTAAAAGATACTTTAAATTTTAACATCCTTCACCTCGTAAGTAGTGGTGCTCTATCCTGTAGTACCTGGAGAAGGAAACGGCAACCCACTCCAGTATCCTTGCCTGGAAAATCCATGGACAGAGGAGCCTCGTGGGCTGCAGTCCATGATGTCGCAAAGAGTTGTACACGACTGAGTGACTTAACTTTTTTAGCTTTATCCTATAGTACACAGTATAAAATAAAATGTAAGAACTTTTATTTGAATTATTGAAAACCATACAACCTTGGATTTCAATAAAAGCACTTAAAAATAAGAGGTAAAAGTTATTTTCTTCCTTAATTTGAATTGTCTTCATTTGTGCTGTCTCTATCACCTAGTTGAGTGTGTAACTTTCTCCTTGGAGAAATGAGGTAATAGACTATGGAATAGTCTGTCTATACCAGACCTTCAGTGAGGAAAGCAAGTTCATCTAGAAGTTTTTGGAGCATGACCTGGAATACATCATCTGTAACTTACATGAATGCTGCTGCTTTTCTTGATTCACTGTACAGTGTGGGAAAGCCACAACAGAATAGTTGGGCATTTGAGATTTAGCCTTCCATTCCATTCAATTTTTTCAAAATTGAAAAATTCCAGGAGAAACAAACGTTGAGGAGAGGGGTTGGAGAGACTTTTGTCAAATGCTCCTTTTCAGTTTTGGTTATAGACTTGTAGCTGATTTTGAGTCACAGTTGGAATTTCAAAGCTTTGTTCAGCTACCATAAATGGACTGATAAACGTTTTGGATTTAAAGTGGTACATTTTTGACCTTTCCAAAAATCTGTTTTTATTTTCAGCCTGAGTTCTACCAAGTATGCCACACCAAAAAGGATTATGAAGAAATTGGACCTAGCATTTGTCGTCACAATCCAGTGTTTGGAGTCATGTCGTAAAATTGGCTTCATAGTTATTGGGGTTAGGGAGGTGGGGAAGAAATAGTCTTTCTGATTACCTGTTTTGTCTGGATGGCTGGTTTTGAACCTGACTTGAAATAATAAGACCAAACATTAATTATACAGGAATATTTTAATAAGTATATCAACATGCGAATGTAGAGGAGAGCCAAAATGATTAAGTGTTTTTCTTTAGATTGAATATTTGAATCTTATGTGTATCAAAAGAAGTGGGTTTTAGTTCTTTCTGTGCCCTGGTATTTTGTATATTATTGAATTATCCAAGATTTGATGGGATTTATCAGTATGTAGATAGCTCTATAATGCTTGAATTGTACACTTTGAAGTGTGTGCAATGCAAGAGCTTGTTTATATTTCATACTTTTTATACTTTGAGGAAAAAAAGTCAAAGAAAAACTAGTATTTGAGGGTAAAAATAAAAAAGTGACCAAGTAAAGGATAAATACAAAAAATAGCCTGTGAGACTTGGCGTACACACACACTCATGGGATTCCAGTTATTATGAAGTGCTTCCACCCTCCTGTGCCCCCCAATGGTTTTCTTTGCAAGTGCTTTTGGAACTAAGAAGCTAGTGTCTTGGATTAACTGATGCCTGCTAGTGCTTTCTGATTACTTGCATTCTGTTTTCTCGCTTTAAAGGAAAAGTAAAGACAAGACTGTTGGACCAGTATTGCAGTTCTGTAGTGTCATTTCTTATTAAAAAATGAATAATTTGATTACCCAAATTGGTATATTTAAAGCCTAACACCATTCTAATAAAGGCACAAATTTCTTTTTAATACTTGTTTTAAGCTCTTTAATCTTTATAAGTTAACTAATAAATCTATTTTCTTCAAACCTCTGCAATAGTTCTTTAAAATCTCAACAGTTGGTTAGTGAGCTGACTTTTTTATGTGCTCTAAACAAATAATTGTGAACTTTTAATATGTTGAGTGCTTTCATTTTGATAACTGGATCTCCATTTGATATTTTCATTTGTATAACTCATTTGCAGTCCAAAAATTTTTTTAGTGCCAGTCCCTGACATATCATGGAAAGTTAATTTTCATTACATTTTAAAATAATCTGGATCATGAAGAACAAGTGATGAAAATAAATTAAAACTGAATTACCTTTTCTAATGTTTTTTTTTTAGAAGCAGTGTCGTTCTACTTTGTGTTTATATATTTATATGCTTTTTATTTCTGTTGAAATAGTAGAATTCATTGAAATCTCTCTATATATGTGGTAGAAAATTTCTTGTGAACTTGAAATTTTGCCAGTTATTTATAGAAGACTAAAATGAGAGATGTTTTATAGGCTTTTAGAACTTAAGCAGTAATACCAGTGAACACTTGAACTTCATTAACCATGAAAAACCACACAGGATTAATATTAATATATACTTCTGTCCAAAAATCTAAGAACAGTTAAAGTGTTTTTGTCTTTAATATAGATTTGAGGAGTAAACTTTAGTTTTTATTTAGAGTGAATATGGATGTTTAAAATTATATTAATCATTTATGTGAATCTTAATTCTTTTGAGTGTGGCAGTCAGGAACATACTGTATGTTGTAAAATGGTAATCCTGTCAGGATCAAAGATCTTGTTTTATTTGAAAAAGTATTTCATGAACATTGTTAAAAAAAAAAAAACTGTTCAAGTAGTACCAAAGAGTACATAATGAAAGATTTCTTTCCTACCCTAGCCTCATTTTTTCTCATCATTACACTCTTAGAATGTCTTTTATGTCCTTGTAGTTTTCTGTGCATATAGGAATGAATATAGCTCCCTTGTTTTACAGAAATAAGAGCTTACTATATATACTGTTCTGCACTTTGCTTTTTCAAAGATCTTTTGATACAGAACTAAATTAATAAGCATTAAAGATTTTATCCACCTGGCCCAATACAGTATTATTATTAGTATTGTCATAACTGTCTTTTCCATCTGAGATGATTGAATAGTAAATAAATAAACTTGAGGGTCAGAAATTTTATTTTAAGCTTAAACTTACTTGGGGAAACAAGAAGTCTCTAGCCTTTCCTGTATGTTTCCTGGTATATAATATGATAGAAACAGTGGTCTTACGTCCTTTACATCTCTCCTGTCATTGTATATCATTAATTTAAAGCACCCTTGGTTGTATATGTATAGAGGTTGGCCAAGGTGATTAAAACCTATAACACCAGTATAAGAGACTGCATAAGCATGTTACATTGGAAAAACACCAGACTGAAGCCTAAAGCCAATTGTTGAAATTTTTATTCTAGTTCTACAGATTGATAATACAAGTCCTTCAACTTTTATTATTGTTGTTATTGTTAAAACATGAAAAAAAAATTTATATAATCATGGACATATTGTTTGAACTTGCTCGACCTTAATTCAATTTATATATAAGATAGTAGTGTTATCTGGGAGCTTCCCTGGTAGCTCAGCTGGTAAAGAATCGCCTACATGCGGGAGACCCTGGTTTGATTCCTGGGCCAGGAAGATCCCCTGGAGAGGGGATAGGCTATCCACTCCAGTATTCTTGGGCTTCCCTGGTGGCTCAGATAGTAAAGAATCTCCCCGCAATGTGGGAGATCTGGGTTGGAAAGATCTCCTGGAAGAAGGCATGACAACCCACTCCAATATTCTTGCCTGGAGAATCCCCATGGACAGAGGAACCTGGCAGGCTGCAGTCCACGGGGTTGCAAAGAGTTGGACACAATTGAGCGACTAAGCATATCACAGCACAGTGTTACCTGGATTAACAATGCAGTTTTTATGAGTTGTGAGACTAATCTGTTTGTGGTAGTAAAGATGTTTTTAAAGGTCTCTTTTTTGATAGGCAGGACTTTTAATCAATTGGAAATACTAACAGACAGAAATAAAATAGATGATGGCTCTCTCTAATATGATGTTTACTCTTTGGTAAGTACAGCTTACCCTTAAAATCTCTAAAAGATGTATACTGCAAGTAATCATCCTGTTCTGATCGATCTTCCTTTTTGATAAGAGATAAGGCAGTTAATATATTCAGGTCCCTTAATATACATTTTTTGGTTTGTTTTCAAAGCTACTTTAAAAAATGGAAATAAATTGTTCTTGCAGTTTCTAGAAATACCTTCAGAAATAAAATGAACTGTGTGGATAATAGGCTATTATGTTCTCTATTCTTTACTTAATTTCTAGAGAAGTCCTAGAGAATATGTCTATATGAATAAAAACTTTCAGATAACCCTAAAGGTGGTACTAGAGTACTTGTAACAATGTTGAGGAAATTATTTGTAATGTAAAAGCTTATTTGTGTCATTGTAAAGAGTGCTGTTATAAATACTGGACTTTCTGTCACTAGTGAAATCCAGTGAATTTGTGATTTTCTTACCATCCCATCTCTGACTCTTGTGACCCCGTACTCCCTGATATTTTGTAATTCATCTTCAGTAACCTTGAGTACCTTGGATAGCCCTTGGCAGTCTCTTCTTTAACTGTTAACACCAAGAATCTCAGCTTCGGTTAACAGGGACTAAATATATTAGCTAACATACAAACCAAAATATGTGCCAACTCTAGGAGTGAAGCATTCTCTCATTCATATTGGAATCCTGTCTTTTAGAATATGTTTCTGTGTAATAACACTTACTCTATATAGTTGGCCTGGGGCAGAGTTGTTATTGAGAGTTTATAAGGAACTTTCACAGCAAATTCAGAAAATAAAAATTTATTTTTATAATTAGTTCCATATCACATCTAAGCTAACCTTAAGCAACAATATTTAGATCTGCTTGTGAGTATGAAAAGTTTTTAGACATTAGTGGAAACGGATTTCTGCGACTCATTGTTAATAACACCATAGTACTATATAAATGTTCATCTCTCTTCCACATTTTCCCCCAGCATTCCAGAGTTTTCTTTATAACCTGCTTGGTCTTGGTAGAACCTTAACAAAAACAAGTTAAAATCTATGGTTGTCTTTGATATTCTCTATGCCATAACCCAGTTTAACTGATACATTTTTAACTTGGAGCTGAAAGGAAATAACACCTATTTGAATTTAGAATTACTTTAACATTGTTCCAGTGTCACAGGCACAGTAAAAAAAAACAAAAAAACAAAAATAGAAATGAATGATTTAGAAAAAGTGGCAATTGGGGGAAAAAAACCTGAAAGAAGAAAATAAGGAAATTAAAAATGGAAGAAGAAAAGTATTCTTTATTTTGATTTAGCAAATTATTATTCTTATACTGTTTTCCAGTGTTTCTTCACTTTTGGTGATTTTTATGTATTACATTTAAAGCTAAGATGCTGAGTCAAAATAGTTTCAGTTTTATTCAGACATTACAACTCATTTATACTCTATGTAGTGCATCAAATCTGGGGCCTCTAATCTCACGGGCACTTCTTGACTACATACTGTGATTCAGGCACTGCATGAGGGTGAATAGAACATCTGCCCTGAGCTCAGAGGCTAATGTATTAGTAAAGATGCTCTCAGAGGAGTGAGGAATATTTTGCCCTGAGTTTTGCAAAACATCATGTTAACTTAGAATTTCTTTTCGTAAAGATGGTGGTGGTGGTAGTGGGTTTTAGGGAGAAAACTCAGGTGAAGTGGAAAATACATACACAATATAAGTGTGCTAAGTCACTTCAGTCCTATCCGACTCTTTGTGATCCTATGGATTGTAACCCACCAGGCTTCTCGGTCCTTGGGACTCTCCAGGCAAGAATACTAGAGCTGGTTGCCATTTACTTCTCCAGAGGATCTTCCTCACCCAGGGATCAAACCTGTGTCTTAGTCTCTTGCATTGGCAGGCAGGTTCTTTACCAATAACCCCACCTGGGAAGCCCAATATAAGTGCGGCTGTGGTTTAAAATTAGCTTCCCTGATGGCTCAGAAGGGAAACAATCTGCCTTCAATGCAGGAGACCCAATTTGATCCCTGGAATGAGAAGATCCTCTGGAGAAGGGAATGGCTGGCTACCCACTCCAGTATCCTAGCCTGGAGAATTTGTGGACAGAGAAGCCTGGTGGGCTACAGTCCATGGGGTCACAGAGAGTAGGACACTACTGAGTGACTAACACTTTCAACACTTTATGGTTTAAAATTAGTATTTTATGTGTGCCTGAGATTCTTAAAATACTGATAAATGTTACCCAACAATAGTTGACAAAAGTGAAATCTCAAAGTAGGGTTTGTCTTATCCATATACTCTTTCTAGGGCCTTACGGTATTGTCTGGCACAGTGTGGTGGTTAGGTGGCTGTGTCTGATAGATGAATGAATAAAAGCCATTTTTCACTTTGAAATTAACAGTTTGAGTTACTTGAGTATATAGCTTTTTTCCTTAAAAAAATATCTGTATCAGAAAACTTAAGACTGAATTATTAATGTTTTTTAATGCCAGTAGTTTTTGCCTTAAAAATAAAACAGTGATACTTTACATAAAACAGTGGGGAATTATTTAAATGATCAAATTTTCTGAAGTAGATCTTCAGTAGTTCCTTAACTAGGTCTTTGATCATTTTGAAATCTCTGATGTAAATGACCATGTCTCTGAAAATCATTGCATTGTACAAGGCTAATTGAAATGCCCTGAAATGTTTTGTAACATTCAATATCAACAGTAAAAAAACTCCTGATTTCTAGCTCTGGTTTTTATTGATCAGTTATGATTGTTTTGTTCAAATTTCATTTTAAACCAATTGATTTAGAGGTGATGACTTCAAAATTGCCTCCATTTTCAATTAATAAGTCAGTGGTATGGTAGGCTGTTAATCTCTTGGAGTTTTATTAGAAAGTTAATACTGGAATTAGAACCACACAGTCTTTCTCTTATTGGCCATACATGGTATCATTCCCAAACAAATTCTTAAGAATCCATTGTTTAGAAGGCTGGGCAGTAAAAAAATCTGAGACTTGTTTTTGGTGCCATGATGCTTAGCTGAGATGTCACATATATTCATGAGATGATAGAAGTACTTCACAGAGAAGTACTTCACTTTGTATTGAAATACTACTGGTCTTTCCTGAGATCCTGAAAGAAGAATAAGATTTTGGTAGTTGGAGAGTAGATGGGGAAGATGTTTTTAGTTATAGAAGAAACAGCCTGTGAAACGGTTAGTAGTTGGGCAGAGAGAGAGCAAGTGATTGTAGACAAGTTTGAAGAGTGGGGCATAAGATGAGAAGGTGTCTCCTTCAAACACTGACTGACTTAAAAGTTGATGCAGTTAAGGTTGATATCACACCCAAATTGACATCAGTATCACTGGGGAATTTTCAGAGTTTGGTCTACTTAAACTCACTTTATAGATGAGGAAACACATTGTGTGAGACCACTTTAATAGTCACAGAATAGGACTTGTTGGGAATGATACTTGTTTATATTGAATAGCATATGATTTTGTTTTCCAAAATTTATTTGGCAACATTGCTTAGCCTCTCAGACTCATCATTCTCTTGGGAGAGCTCATACCAGCATTCTTATGCTAGATGCTGTTTATAAGAGGAAGGTGTTAAATGACTTAATGTCTACCAAGTCGTGCATGATGCCCATAGTTACCAGGCCAGAGGGCTGAATGAATAGCAAGAGCCTAAAACTCAGGATGTCTATTTGAGACTGAATTAGATGTTAAGAGGCAATGGTCTTTAAAAAGAAAGTAAAGGACACCTCATATACAGAACAAGCTTTGGAATCTTAAACTGTCCCAATATAGGTGAAATGGCATATTTGAGCTCTTACACATTTTAGCCATGTATCTCTAAAATGCTAAATTTATGTACCATATTTCAGCTCTCACTAATACTGAAATTTAAATTTGTCAGTGGCATAACTGTTTTTTTATTAATTAGTACCTGAACTGGTTTTAGAAACAGAGAAAGCATTTTTAGACTACAAATAAAAAGTGAAGTTTATGATAATGTTAGGAAGTTATGGCATGTGGGAAGTGCTCAGATATTTCTTGGAAAAAAGATCTGGTTCAAAAAGGACTTGTGGAAATGATATTTCTGATCTTGTCACTGTTTTGATCCAGTAATTTAAAAGAATACTTACAATGCAGGCAGGGGGATATCTGTTTTAAAAATAGGTCACAAATTTGGCACAAATTAAAAATTTACATATACATTTATAGCTGTCTTTAAAATTCATCTTTTGTAAGATGGTTCATTGAAAAAGTAGTTCAACACTTTATGTATATATTTTAATAACTTCAAGGATTTGCTAATGATTCCACATTTGGATTGCATTTGAGTTGTATGTCTGAATTCATCTGTCATTGATATATCTAAAAAAATACATATATGGTTATTTGATCTGAACAGTACTATTTTCCTACCTAATTTTCTTTTCCACCTTTATAAAATGGAAGTAACAACTCTGGACATTATTTCTTAGGGCATTGGAAGAATGAATTAAATGGTTTTAAGTACTTTTTCCCCAAGGAGAAAGATACGACTTCTTAAACCCCACGTAGGAGACTACACTTAATCTTTAGCATTTTTATATTATTGAAATTGAAGGTACTACTTGTTTTTACCTATTTCACAAAGAAGACACATGATTTAAAAGACATTTAACAGATGGAAGGAGTGGCAGAGGTAGCTTTTGAGTTTAGTCTTTGAATCCATCCACTAGATGTCTCTCTCTTCTCCATTAATGAATATATTTCATTTAGATTTGCTGCTGTCAAGAGCAGTTTGGATCTGAGTTATACCAAAAACATTCACTTTCCCATTTAAAGGATGCCATTTTCAGCATGGCTTTTAAAAATGAAATATTCCTTAGGCTGTTTCATCGTTCAGAGTGTGATTTATTCTGCAGTATTTGTTTGGAACATTCTGTATACTAAGTACTGTTCAAGATGCAGGGACTATAATAGCAAAACAGAAGTGGTATTTGCTACCTGAGACTCTTTAAGGTTAGGCTTTGTTCAATTTCTCTTTAGTGATGTAGATCATTGGAGAAATGCCAAGTTAATTGCAAAGTCAAAGAAGTCTAAGATTCGTTACATCTCATGTTACAAAGACATGATTTGTTAATTGTCTTGAATACATGCAGACTTGAGACACCCACCAACTTAAGTTTTTTAAGGTTAATATATAAAGGGTAAATTAAGGTTTCTTAGAAAAAAAAATTAAAAATTACCTCCATTTAGCAATGTGTGATCAAGAGTTCCTTGCGGTGGGGTATTTTATCCATCAAACTGAACGTTGGGTGAAACAGCATGAATTGGTTTGGCCCATTGCTCTTCCTGTTTTAGTCTGATCTGAGGTACTGTGCTTTGGCCTCAGGATTGTGATTTCAGTTTTATATTCCAGAATATATTCAAGGTATGTATACCCTTTTCTGGACATTGGTTAGTCCTTTGCAACAGAAAATCTCAACTTTTTTTTTTTTTAACTGACATCATAAAATTACAAGAACTGGGAATTTATGGTGTTCTGAGACCAGGGGCTGTGTGCTCTGTGTCACCTACATTCTTGGCAAGATCATTTCCCATTCCCCAGCAGCTTTCCTTCTTGGGCCCTTTATATTCTCAAAATGAGCACCAATAGCAAAAGGAGATGATTAAAGTTCCTTCAGTATTAATAAGTGGCCTTGAGCCTTAGTAGCAAAGAAATGAACTGAAGTTATACTTTATCAAAGAAGCAAGCATTTTTATTTCCTTATATCCTGTTAGGTTTTCTACCAGCGCTTCCTCATAAAATGTGCAAGGTGAACTCCAGTGGCACAAGCCTAAAGCTAACTCTTAAAAGAATGCTTTATTGTGAGTTTGAGGGATGGCAGTTGAGATTGAGATAGAGCTACCTGAAGTTTAATGCAAATTTTTGTGAAGTGGAATAAATGCCTGTGTATTGTCTTGACAATACATAGATATTAGGATTTTAAATGACCTTGAGATAACTCTGGAGAAAGAACTTGCACATTGAACCAGGCAGGAGACCCCTGGCTCTGTGACACAGCTGCAGTAATACATGTCTCTTGTCACTCCCAATTTCAAGAAGGGGCTCTACAAATTGACTGAAAATCTTTTATGGGGAGATGCCTTGCTGACGTCTGTCACCACTTCTGCCTCTGAACATTTGTCTGTTCTGAGATCAGGGCCAGTTGCCCTAGCTGGTCAACAGGGCATGGTAGAACATCAGTACTGTGCTTAGTCACTCAGTCATGTCCAACTTTGCAATTGCATGGACTGTAGCCCACCAGACAACTTTGTCCATGGGAATTCTCCAGGCAAGAATGCTGTAGGGGATTTCCATGCCCTCCTCCAGGGGGTCTTCCCCATCCAGGGATTGAGTCCAGGTCTCCCGCATTACAGGTTGATTCTTTACCATCTGAACCACCAGGAAACCCCAGAACATCAGTAAGGAAGTCTTGTGTTCACCACATTGTAGTACATTTACCTTAGAATTATTAAACGCAGAAATTCTAGTGCCATGTCTTTTTATGTATGCAGACAGCGTGTCTTGTGAACTACAGCTTTTTGTACTGTGTCTGTTGGTTTACACCCACCACACCAATTTACAGACATGCCCTACCAGTGTGTTAACATCTCATGTTGCAGTGAGTGGAAAGTGTTCTTAACACACAAAAACCCTTAGGAGTGACTTTTAAAATAGTTTGGTGGTGGTTTCAGGGACTTTGAAGAGCTCCAGCACCATAGTGCTTTATATCAGCACAGAAAGAATTCAGCAAGAGGCAAAGCGATAGGTAAGAAATGATTTATTAGAATAGGGCACTTCTAAGGCTTACAAGTGGGTGGGTGAGAGGATGCTGTGCTCCAAGAACTTACTGGGCTACAGTTTTATAATCAAAGGAAAAGTGGGGAGGGGGAGAAAAACAAATTTTTTGGTGTAGATATCCTTCCATCATCGGTTCCTCCTGCAGGTTGAGCCAGGAAGTTTTCTTGTCCCTACATGGTCAAGCTAAGACCACAAATTATTGTTTTTTATGTGTGCAGAGAGCATTTCCTAGGCACCATTAACTTACTAAGCCCACTGGGCAGGATGTGGGGTTCATGCCACCATTGTGTTATTTTTTGGGGCATGTTTTGTGCTTCATGGTTTTGCTGCTAAGCAAGCCTGCTTGGTTTTGTGGTTAAGCAAACCTACTTTGTTGAGTAATCGGTAATGTATAGGAGTTTCCCATATATAATATATGTAGTCCTATATATATAGCAGACTGTGCTGGGTCTTCATTGCTGCATGTGAGCTTTCTCTAGCAATGGCCAGTGAGGGCTACTTTGTCGCGGTACGCGAGCTCATTGCGGTGGCTTCTCTTCTGGAGCCAGGCTCTATCTGTGAGGGCTTCAGGGTTGCAGCACATGGAGTCAGTAGTTGCAGAGTGCAGGCTTAATTGTTTTGAAGCATGTAGACTCTTCTGGACCAGGGGTCAAACCCATGTCCCCTGCAGTGGCAGGAGAATTCTTATCCACTGTACCACCAGGGAAGTCCTCCTGTATTTTTTTACTTAACAATCCCTTAGTGGGTTTAACCATTTATTCACCTACTTTGTCCCTTTACTCTGTCCCTATCACATTGGGGTAAGAACAGGTTTCCACTCCATGAGGTCTTATTATATTCTCTATAATGGGTGTGATTATCTAATGATGACACATTGGAGCTAAGAAGATGTTATATACATCATTTGAGCAATAAAAACTTAATAGGCTATGCCTTTTCAAGCAATTAATGTGTGTCTAGGATAGGATAAGATAGGAAGAAAAGGCTGATTACTGTCCCCATTCATAAAAAGAGCAAAATCTAAAAGTTGCAGGTTGAAAGTATCACCTTATTTGTGTGAGCAGGGTTTACACAGAAGGCTAACCCGATTCATAGCTGCCCATTTCCTTTGAGAGTTCTTTTTGTACGTGCAGCTTTGCTGAATGGATTCCTGTTGAAATCCTGTTAAATCACTGTTCCTTCCACCTGAGGAAGACTGGCCTGCCTTCACTTTTGAAAGTGGGGAGGTCTTTTGTTGTAGCTTCGTAATCTACTGCTTGAATCAGCCTCATCTTAGTTTTGGTTGGGCGTGATGTGCCATTTTTGCTGAACTTGAAATATTGCTATTCCTTGGTAATCAAATTCAGTCCAAAAAAATATGTTTGAGCATTCATCACATAGGCACTGTGCTAGACAGTGGGGACACAGAGCACTTTGTATGTGTAGCTTAACTTGGAGACAGCCCTGAACTAATGTTACTAAGCAGAGGCAGGACACTGCATTGCCCTTCATGAGACACAGATAGTTAACAGAAAACAGTGTTTCTCCCATGGATATGCTGCAACTGTAATATAACAATCTCCTTAAAGTGTCTACTGCTTTTTTGCTCATTGAGAAACTTTGTTTTCTAAGTCTTATAGACCATCAGAAATTTTGTTACTTAAAATTTGTCAGTAAGATGAAATATTCCACTTTTTTGTCATTTACTTTAATACAAGTTGCCCTGGCTTCCAGATGAGGGGCAGAGCTTCAAATAAGGGTTTGGGAACATGTCATGGCACATGTCAACTCTAGTTCCCAAGGATACAGAACCCTGTACCCAGTTGGTAGTCCAGACCTTATGTTCAGCCCTTTACGGAGCCTTGCCTTGCTCTGAGCCTATCACAAGGTTGATTTATTGAAATTTCACCCTTTCCCCAGAATTTGTAATTTCCACATTTCCTTCATGTGCAGGTATTTTTACAGTAATGGGTATTGTCAGACTGGTGACTTGGTCAGTTTATTGGTATGCTCCTGGAAGTCTTAACGGTGATTGGGCTAGGACAGAAATCTATTCCAAGTATAAAACACAAAAGGACAGAGAATCTGATTTTAACTGAGGATTCAGGATTGCTTCAAGAAGGCAGCTGAATTATTAATTTATTAGGTGTTGTCACCTTTTAAACAGTTTGGTATTACAGATATGAGGCCAAGTAAACTGAAGTGATTTTTCCACTTTGACAGTTCTCAATTTAGCATTAAATATATGTATATGTAATGCATTTACATACTATATGCACTAATATATACCTGTATCCTGTGTTTTCACTTTTAGTAGTTTTATATATAGATAGATAACTTCTCTTCCACAAAGTAATACCTCTTCATGGAGGGTGGAGTTTGTGCTTAAAATTCCATGTGATTTTTTTCCAGTGTCTTGACCAGCGTTGTGCATATAGTAGGTGTTCAATAAACACTTTCCAAGACAAATATCGTATGATATGGCTTATATGCAGAATCTTAAAAAAATGATACAGTAAAACTTACAAAACAGAAACAGACTCACAGACTTAGAAAAGAAACTAATGATTACCAAAGGGGAAAGGTGGCAGGGGAGGAATGAATTGGGAGTTTGAGACTGACATATATACGCTATATTTAAAACAGGTAGTCAGCAAGGACCTACTGAATAGCACACAGAACTCTACTCAGTATTCTAAAACAACTTAAATGGGAAACAAATTAGAAAAAGAATAGATGTATGTATATGCATAGCTAAATCACTTTGTGGTACACCTAAAACTAACACAACATTGTTATCCAAATGAACTCCAGTATAAGGTAAAAATTAAATAATAAAACATTTAAAAGATAAACACTTTACACCTTGAATCAAAGAAGTTTCACATCTTCGCTATTTCCTTGAGACTTTCCCCAAATTTGAAACCTAAGGCATCCTTAGGTGGCATCCTTAGGTGGCATCCTCCTCTTCCTCACATTTCTGTCTCTGTATAAAGTACAAGTTACCCTGATAGTGAGGCGCTGTGCAGTTGAAGCTTTTTGTAGCTCCATCTGTCTAAATGTCAGTGAATAGATGTATTTGTCATAATGTGTGGTAAGTGCAAATAAGCCCCCTGTTAGTAGTATCACTAGAGATAAAATCGATACACAGGAACTCAAAGAGGTGATAAGCTGTCAGATTGCCCTCTAAGGAAATACAGAATGTCATTTGTAGCTGAAAATGTGCAGAAGTAAATGCACGATTTCTCACTCCAACCTGATTTGTTTTTCAAACCTCTGTGTATTTACTTTTGTTCATTCACCACTTTGGTTGAAATAAACTTTTAATTAAAAACAGCTCAGGAAAACTACTGATGGCATTAATAGATCTCAACACAGCAGCAGCAGCACAACAGTCTGAATTCACTGACTTGCCTTCCAGGCGGGCCTTGCCCTTTCTGTAGAGGCTGGTGGAGAAGCTGAAGTCTCTGGCTCTTAGTGGCTGCTGGGGGATCTATGTCCTTGATCTACTTATACCTAAAGTAACACTTTTCCTTGAAACTTGGCTATTCAAGGATTCATAAAACCAGCAGAAGTAGGAAATAATAAACCTTTTGAGTAACCAGAAAGGATTGGGTAAAAGCCCACATTCTGACCCCTTGCTCTTTCCTCATGGTTGTGCCCTAAAATTCATGCTTACCTGACACATGGTTCTGAAAGCTCTCTGTTCTAGTGTTTCGTCCCTAATGAGTGTTAATATATTAGATTTTGAGTTAGTGTTTCTGTCCCCACCCTCCTCTGGACTTACTAGGTTGTTTGGTGAAGCCTGATCACTTCAGTGATGTACACCTGGAGTGGTTTTATGTTTTCCCACTGAAGGCAGGTGAAGGAACCAGGAGGGAGTCTGTCCCAGTGTTTGCTGTTGCACTCATTGGTGTAATGCACTGCGTATGTGAAAAATAATGAAGATTCCCAGTCATGATCCTAAGCTGCTTTGGTTTTGATAATTTTTCCACAGAAAGATTCAATTCTGTTCAATAAGTATTAAAAAGTAGTTGAAAAGGGAAAGTGTAAAAGATAATGTTTAAAGGATTTTTTGCTACCTGAAAAATGAGGCTGACAAGTAGTTGAAAATATAACTACTGAGAATTCCTTGGCAGCTCAGTGATTAGGACTTTGTGCTTTCACTGCCCAGGGGATGGGTTCAATCCCTAGTTGGGGAACTAAGATCCCACAAGCTGTGAGACATGGCCAAATTAAAAAACAAGACGGGGCTTCCCTGGTGGCTCAATGGTAAGGAATCTGTCTGCCAATGCAGAAAACATGGGTTTGATCCCTGGTCTGGGAAGATCCCACATGCTGTGGAACACTGAAGCCCATGTGCTACAACTATTGAGCCTGTGCTCTGGAGCCCAGGAACTGCAACTACTGAGCCCACCTGCCACAATTACTAAAGCCCGAGTGCCCTGGAGCCCATGCTCTGCAACAAGAGAAGCCACTGCCATGAGGAATAGCCCCTGCTTCCCACAACCAGAGAAAAGCTCCCTCGGCAATGAAGATCCAGCACAGCCAAAAATAGTTAGAAAAAAAATTTTTTAAGACAAAAACTAGTATCTGTTGACCACCAACTCTGTGCTAGGCAGTGTTTTGGATTGTCGCTGTTTAGTCGCTCAGTCACATCCAACTCTTTGTGACCCCACGGACTGCAGCACAATAGGCTTCCCTGTCCTTCACTATCTCCTGGAGTTTGCTCAAACTCATGTCCACTGAGTTGGTGATGCCATCGAAACATTTCACCCTCTGTCGTCCCCTTCTCCTGCCCTCAGTCTTCCAGCATCCGAGTATTTTCCAGTGAGTTGGCTCTTTGAATCAAGTGGCTGGAGCTTCAGCTTCAGCATCAGCCCTTCCAATGAGTATTCAGGGTTGATATTTCCTTTAGGATTGGCTGATTTGATCTCCCTGCAATCCAAGGGACTCAAAGAGTCTTCTCCAGCGTTTTGGATACTTGACACTTAATCCTCACAGTCACTCCATGATTTGGGCGTCACTAACTCCATTTACAGAGAAGAAAAATGAAGCTTAGCAAGGAGGAAAGACTTGACCAAGGCAGGCTCCATTTGGATACAATAACAGAAAATCAAATTCAAATAGATTAAATAAATAAGAATATCACCTTGTGTGGACGCAATCGACAGGTAAGTAGCTCCAGGAGTGATTAACCTGATAGTCCACTGGCATCATCCAGAACCCCATTTCCCCCCTCTTTCTGTTGTGCCATTCTCAGCACGAACTGTGTTTGGGTTCTCTTCCTGTGGTTGACAGTGAATAGTTGCTGTTTCAGGCCTCTTATCCAGACACCATCGTATCCAGCAGCAGCAGAGACAGCTCATCCTGGATCGTCGTTTTTTAAGAAAAAGGGCAATTTCCTACATACCTCTCAGAAGAGTTCTTACGTGTTCCATGGTCAGCATGTGTCCATGCTGAGTGGATTTCAGTGTTTGACTTAGTGAGAGCAAGTGGAAGAGTGTGTCTCCCTGAGACAAATCAGGCGTGTGCACATCTCAGATTGCTGGATACACAGTCAACAATGTCTGCTCCCTAGGAGCAGAGCAGGGGCCTATCCAAAGCCTGTGTTTGCCTCACGTATTCCTGAAACTCACATGTGCATAAATGCTTCCTGTGTATGGCTCTTATGAAAAATGTGACTGCAGCAGATCCCAGTGTTTAAGAGATTTACACTTGTAATTACATTTGGGTTAGATAAGTATTAACATTTGTTCACTTTCTCTGAACATTGGCCAAATGGTGTGTGGAGCAACTGTGGTATTGAAGAGTGTGACTTCCTGGAAACAAGACAACGTAACTCCTTTGACTGGTTTTAACAGTCTCTTCTTACAGAACGTCCCTCTCACTGTCTCCTTAGTGAGGAGTAGCTATGGGCTCACGAGTTTGAGAAGGCAAATTGAGGAGGCCCTTGAATATCATTCAGGCCAAGGGATGCTTTTCTGTAAGGAACCTGGAGTCACTGAAGACTAGCCAGAAAAAGACATGCATATGTGCTAAGTCGCTTCAGTCGTGTCCGACTCTGTGTGACCCTATGGACTGCCAGGCTCCTTTGTCCATGGGATTCTCTGTGTAAGAATACTGAAGTGGGTTGCCATTTCCTCCTCCAGGGGTTCTTCTCAACCCAGGGATCAAGCCTGTGTGTCCTGCATTGGCAGGCAGATTTTTTACCATTGACCCACCTGGAAAGCCCATACTTGTTCTAGAATTTCATATAAATAGAATCCTTCAGCTTTCACTCAGCACTCTATATGTGAGACCCCTCCACAGTGTCGTGTGTATCAGCATTCACTTTTGGTGCTTAGTGTTACTTTTGTGTTGTTGAATAGCATTCCACCTCTCTGTTTTGTAAGTTGTTCCCTGCTTCTCCTCTTTCCTTGGAAGCAGCTCCTTCTTGAAGCCCTTGTTCCCTTAAAAAGCATTAAGTGTGCTTTCTCCAATAAAAGCCAGAAAGATTTTTATTAGAGGCAAGGATGTACAAAGTGTTTGTCTTCATGGAATAGAAGAGGGAAATGGCAACATAAAAACATACAAGTTAATCAATAAATTAGGCTACCACTTAATTCTCCAGCAAAGAGCCAGTTCAGCCTTAAGTTAGAGTGGAGACTGGGAACAAGCTCAAGGGAGTGGTTATGAAAGCTGGTGCAGAGCGGGTGTCAGTGGAGCTCAGTGCATCATTAGATCAGGCAGAGGTGGAGGAAGGACCATGCTGAGTAGTGTAGCCTGGGTGGTGTTGGAGATGACTGGGTTGGGGGTGAGGAGGCAGGGTGAGAGGGTGGATTTGGACTCAGATTCCTAGGAGAGGACTTTTCCTTGTACAGTGGTACAATGGATAAGAATTCACCTGCTAATGCAGGGGACATGAATTTGATCCCTGATCCAGGAAGATCCCACATGCCATGGAGCAGCTGAGCCTGTGCACCACAACTACTGAACCTGAGTTCTAGAGCCAGTGGGCTGCAACTATGGAAGCCCATGTGTCATGGGCCTAGAGCCCATGCTCTGCAGCAAGAGAAGCAACCACAATGAAGCCTGCACGCCGCAACTAGAGAAAGCCTATGTGCAGCAAGGAAGACCCAGCACAGCCAAAATTAAATAAAAGGAATTAAAAAAAAATGTTCCCAGAAGAGGTAAGAGCTAGTAGGATGGGAAGAAAGTGGGGTCAGGTTAAGCCTGGAGAAGAATGATGGCTAGGTCCTCTTCTTGGAAAGCAACAAAGCAGGAGAGGATGAGTGACATATTCCCGAGTACGGATGGTGCAGCCCCAGCTCCAATGCCTGTCCTCAGCATGACATGGCTCCTTAAGAGATTTTTTTTGTTCTATTTACTCTGAACAGGTGAAGTTGATAAAAGGTCCCACTTCAGGTTCAAGGAGGTTGATTTCAGTGCAGCACGTGTACAGGATGCCTCTCCCAACTGCCCAGGGCTAGATAGTAGAGCTCACTCTCCCCAGAGTCAGTCTCTAGCCTGTCTATCATGTGGTGGTAGATGGCAGCAAGCCCTAAGTTAGGAACCACACCGTGATGTGTTATCAAGAGACACTAGGCACACATTCTTTGATCAGATCAATCAGGGATGGAATTACCTGGCTCTACCAATTTCAATTAACATTGGCTGCAAAGATTGGCAAGATGAACCTGGGACATGCCAGACTTTGAATTCAGGAGCCCTTCTGGTTTGTAATCATTATCAGAATTGTATCTGCAGCACAAAAGGGGCTCCTAGCAGACCGAATGGGCTTCACAATGAATGTGATGCAGCAAGTATAAAGTTTGCTCCAGCCAGAGTGCTTCTGTACTTCTTGAATGCATGCCAGTTGGTGATACAGGCAGGCAGTGATGCTGTGATGTTTTTACTTGACCCCAGGATCCTGGTTGTGTTCTGGAGGGTTGAAGTTGCCAGAAATCTGGCTACATCTGAAAAGGGATGTATATTTTTAAAAACCCTAGCAACTATCCTCAGTATGGGCAGCTGACAGGCCCAAATATACACAGATTAAAATTTTCATAAGTATATTTTTGACTTTCTAGGCAGAGGATACTGGTCTAAGACTGCTCTGCTCATTCACATTGTAGAGACGTCCTTATCTGATATTATGGATTTCATCATTGATACTTATAGAAAAAACTGTCATTTCCCACCTCCCTTACCCATAACCCATGAATCTTAGGACTTTTTGTCATTTCCTTCTGAAAGGAATGGCCCCACTCTAGTATTCTTGCCTGGAGAATCCATGGACAGAGGAGCCTGGTGGGCTACATACAGTCCACGGGGTCGCAAAGAATCAGACATGACTGAGTGACTAACACTTTCACTGTCACCAGTGTCTCTACTTCTGTGGGTGCTGTAGCCATTAACCTACAAAAGAATAAAAGATATGTCTAGGAGGTTATCTTTCTGGAAGATGTCTGTACTCAACGACACTGCTGCTGCTGCTGCTGCTGCTGCTAAGTCACTTCAGTCATGTCTGACTCTGTGCGACTCCAGAGACGGCAGCCCACCAGGCTCCCCCATCCCTGGGATTCTCCAAGCAAGAACACTGGAGTGGGTTGCCATTGCCTTCTCCAATGTATGAAAGTGAAAAGTGAAAGTGAAGTCGCTCAGTCGTGTCCGACTCCTAGCGACCCCATGGACTGCAGCCCACCAGGCTCCTCCGTCCACGGGATTTGCCGGGCAAGAGTATTGGAGTGGGTTGCCATTCGACGACACTAGTTTCTCTAAATGTTTAGAAATCAACTCCTAAAATTCTATCAGTGCCCAGAGAGTGGAGAGAACTAAAAACTGGAGGCTGTAAGAGTGTCTACAGCAGTGTCTGCCTCCCTCCTCTCTCCTACTGGCGGTCTGGGTTTTTTTTTTTTTTTCCAATATGTAAACTCCCTCTGCCTGGAGGCGGATGCACCCCCTGCTGAACGCCTGGAAATGTGCTCCAGGCCTCTGAGAACTTGTCCTCTGACAGATGGTGGCAAATTAAACTGGCAATTGAAAAAAGATCGTTTCCAGGCCCTCTGCTGGGGAAGTGATTCCAGAGGGGGAGAGGCAGGGAGGACAAATAGCTGAAAGTGGCCAAAAAACATTTGGTGCTCGGCAGCATCTATTTGGCCAATAAGCACTTCCTGAATGCCTATGTAGGAGGAGCTGCTCCAAGCACTAGAGGAAAACATAGAAATCACGAAGACCAAATTCTATCCTTTATCTAGTAAGACTGACAGCACCTGGAGGGGTGCAGGGACAACTCTAGGAACGAAGGCTTCTCTAAGGGTGAACGGAAAACTGTAGCTACCCTACAATGACGTGGTAATGTGTATTGATGCGTAGGTCTTGAATACACAAAGAGGAAGAGAGAAACAAAATTCCAAGGTTGGAGATGACACTTGGCAATCTTCTCAATTTAAAGGTTTGGAGGGACTTCCCTGGTGGTCCAATGGCTAAGACACTGTCCTCCCAATGCATTGGGCCCTGGGTTCTACCCCTGGTCAAGGAACTAGATCCTGCATGCTGCAACTAAGACCCAGCACAACCAAATAAATAAATAAATAAAGTGGGGAAACCAAAGCCTCTTTTCAGCAACATGGTGTGGTTTGTTCAAGGTCAAAGTCACTCAGTTATCTGGTGCTCAGTGATTATTACTACTACTACTGGTAGTACTCATACCATAAATAATGGTACTAATGATGCTATGAATAGGAGTGGTAATAATAGTACTAACAGGGCTACTAATAGCTAAGATTATAGAGCACTTACTGTGTACCAGCCACTATCCTAGGTGCTTTGCATGTATTATCTAATTGAATACTCACAGCTGGTTATGTTGTTTTTCACCTCCATTTCGCAGATGGGAAAACTGAGGCAGAAGAGTACAAGTAGCTTGCCCAAAGTCATAGAACCAGAAAATGGTGGAAATGAGATCTGCCCCAGGCAGCTGGGCTGCACAACGTGCACTCTTCATTTCTGAGCCACAGAGCCCCTCAGTCTGTTAGGGGAAGCACACTGATTGAAACTGCCCACCCTGGGCCAGGTACCATAGTACCCATTTGCATGAGTTGTTTTATGACAGGAGGTCCTGATAAGGAATGCGGAACTAATAAGCCACCACCAACCGGAAGAGTTCGGGAAAGGTTGAAAGAAGACACCGCGTGTCCGTCCACTTCCCAGAATCCCTCTCGATAGCATCCACCTTGGCTGAGTGGTGCGTGTGCCACGAAAGACTGAATTAGAGTGATTGGCCAAAGACCACCTGGAAACTAATCCCATTACCATAAAACCCGAGACTGCAGGCCACGTGGCAGAGCAGTTCTCCTGGGTTCCCTTACCCTACTGCTCTCCACCTGGGTGCCCTTTCCCAATAAAATCTCTTGCTTTGTCAGCACATGTGTCTCCTCAGACAATTCATTTCCAAGCATTAGACAAGAGCCCAGTTTCGGGCCCTGGAAGGGGTCCCCCTTCCTGCAACAAGTCCAGTGCTCCTCGTCCAGGGCTTCTCATCTAGTGCTCCTAGGCCTTGAACTGGGCATGTAAGGCACTGAGAAGTCATTGAGCCAGGGAGTGACTTGACAAAAGAGATACTGAGAGTTGGTTTGTGTGGATTCAGTGGTCTGGGTGGAGTAGGGAAGAAATGGAGAAGGGAGACCGAGTAAAAGACTGTCTAGATATAGTTGAACATCTGGGCCACAGCAGGAATAGAGGATTACACTGGACAAGAATGATGTTAGCTGTCACTCAATTAACAGTAAGAATTAGCCAGTCCAGTGGCTTATCCTCCTCGAAAACAAAACTCTGACCTGTAGAAGGAAGGAATGGAGAGAAGGTGAAGGACCAAAAAGGGGAGAAGTAGTACAGTAAAGAGAAGGGGCAGAGAGCAAAAGTAGAAATGGAGTGGATATTGATGGCATCCCCCCTATTTCTTACTTATAGATCCTGCTTTTGAGGGGATGGTTTAATTTACTTTACATAATGCCTGTGGCCATTTCTCATTGCACGAGGGTAAGAAAGAACAGAATGAGAAAGATGTGATCTCCTAGCGCAAGTGTCCCCTACCTCCAGAGTCTAATGCCTGATGGTCTGAGGAGGAGCTGATGTAATAATAATAGAAATAAAGTGCACAATAAATGTAATGCCCTTGAATCATCCTGAAAGCAAACCACCCCCACCCCAAGTCCATAGAAAAACTGTCTTCCATGAAACCAGTCCCTGGTACCCAAAAGATTGGGGCCCACTGCCCTAGTGGGCATAGACCTTAACAATGGAATAAACATCATGTTAGGGAATGAAGAGAACACACTCTGCACCCCAGCTGCCTGGGGCTACCTCAGCTCCAGACAACCACCAGCTGGTTTTCAGTGATTGGTGACGCCCTCAGGGAAGGACTTGTTATCCCTCCCCCAGACCCTTGTTGGGAGGTCTGCAGGGCTTCCTCCTCCCAGGCATTGCCTTTGCCTGGAGACCCTCACCCAGTGACTGACAGATACAAGGGTATAAAGACTGGGACATCTTGGCCCAAAGTGGGCAACCCTGACAGGCAGTCTACACTCCAAACTTTTGGGCACCAGGGACTGGTTTTGTGGAAGATAGTTTTTCTATGGACTCAGGTTGAGGGGTGGTTTGCTTTCAGGATGATTCAAGTGCATTACATTTATTGTACACTTTATTTCTATTATTATTACATCAGCTCCTCCTCAGAGCATCAGGCATTAGACTCTGGAGGTAGGGGACACCTGCGCTAGGAGATCACATTTTTCTCATTCTGTTCTTTCTTGGAGAAGGCGATGGCACCCCACTCCAGTACTCTTGCCTGGAAAATCCCATGGATGGAGGAGCCTGGTAGGCTGCGGTCCATGGGGTCCTGAAGAGTCAGACATGACTGAGTGACTTCCCTTTCACTTTTCCCTTTCATGCATTGGAGAAGGAAATGGCAACCCACTCCAGTGTTCTTGCCTGGAGAATTCCAGGAACGGGGGACCCTGGTGGGCTGCCGTCTATGACAGGTATTATGTAAAGTAAATTAAACCATCCCCTCAAAAGCAGGATCTATAAGTAAGAAATAGGGGGGATGCCATCAATATCCACTCCATTTCTACTTTTACTCTCTGCCCCTTCTCTTTACTGTACTACTTCTCCCCTTTTTGGTCCTTCACCTTCTCTCCATTCCCTCCTTCTACAGGTCAGAGTTTTGTTTTCTAAGAAGATTAGCCACTGGATTGGCAGCTGAGACTGATTTGGGCAGTACAGAAATTCAGCTCTCCATCTACCCAGTCCTGCCTCTGCCCCCTCCCAGAGCTTGCCCACTAAACTTCAAAGGCACTTCCCGGGGAACACAGGGACCCTCAGAGAAGCCTCTGACTGCCTTATCTGCCACCCACTGTGGCCTGACTGCTGTGATGGGGGGTGGGTGTCTCCTTCCTGCATCACCATGCACTTTCTCCCCCATACCGTTTACATCATGAAAGCTAATTGGATAAAACCTGCTTTTCGGGTGGGCAGAGGTATAGCACCTCTCTTGCTAGAATCTTCAGACAGGCTTGGGCAGTATGGCTTAACTCATTGTTGATCACAGATACTATATATTATATAGAGTATAGAATTGCTCAGAATTTTTCGATTAGAAGTAATTTTTTATCTGTGTGCAGTCCTCAGACTCCCCAGGTGAACTCAGAGGTCTGGCAGCTCAGAATCTACTGGTAGATCATCAGACTGTGTGTGTGTGTGTGTGTGTGTGTGTATGTGTGTGTGTGTGTATGTGTGTGTGTGTTAACCAGAAATAACTCCAGAGCACAGGCAGGAGCGCCTCTCTGCAGCAGACTCTGCTCTGGGCTGGCGTCCACTTGCAGCTGGCCAGTCTTGGCCGTCTTCCTGTGCACGACGTGGCAGCAGTTGCCCCTTAGCACCTGAGTCCACCTCACCGCAGATTTAGTTGCACCAGTTCATGATTTCTGAATACCGATTCCCAATCCCAAATGCCAGGAGGGAGAGAATCTGGCTGCCTTCCTTGAGTGACATGGCCATCCTGGTTCAACATGTGTGGCCGGGGTCTCGGGGGTGCAGAGTCTCAGAGGAAGGGGCTGAGGTGAGCTGGGGAGAGGACCCCTCCCACCCCCCGCAGAATGATTAACTACATATAATGTGTGAATCTGTCCTTGGAGGGTTGAACGAGGGATGACTAGATTTCTCAAGATATTTACAACTCTCAGAGATGAATGCCCATGATAAAGAGAAGCAGAATTATATGTCAGGAGGAACAGAAAAGACAATGAACAGCTCTTTGATTTATAGCTGTCCCCGCTTACCCATGAGGGGATACCTTCCAAGACCCTCATTGGATGCCCAAAACCATAGATAGTAAGTTCTGAAATCTAATATGATGTTTTTCCTGTACATGCATGAAAGTTAAAGTGTTAGTCGCTCAGTCGTGTCTGACTCTTTGGGACCCCATGGAATGTAGCCCCGGGCTCCTCTGTCCATGGAATTCTCCAAGCAAGAACACAGGAGTGGGTAGCCATTCCCTTCTCCAGGGGATTTTCCCAACCTAGGGATGGAATTCAGGTATCTTGTATTGCAGGCAGATTCTTTACCGTCTGAGTCACCAGAAAAGCCCCATACCTGTAACAAAGTTTAATTTATAAATTAGACACAATAAGAGATTAACAACAATAACCGCTAATAAAATACAATTACATAAAAATACACAGCAATAGATAGAATATTATAAAGCAGAGATGTTACTTTGCCAACAAAGGTCCGTCTAGTCAAGGCTATGGTTTTTCCAATGATCATGTATGGATGTGAGAGCTGGACTGTGAAGAAAGCTGAGCGCCGAAGAATTGATGCATTTAAATTGTGGTGTTGGAGAAGACTCTTGAGAGTCCCTTGGACTGCAAGGAGATCCAACCAGTCCATCCTAAAGGAGTTCAGCCCTGGGATTTCTTTGGAAGGAATGATGCTAAAGCTCAAACTCCAATACTTTGGCCACCTCATGGGAAGAGTTGACTCATTGGAAAGACCCTGATGCTGGGAGGGATTGGGGGCAGGAGGAGAAGGGGAAGACAGAGGATGAGATGGCTGGATGGCATCACAGAGTCAATGGACATAAGTTTGGGTAAACTCCAGGAGCTGGTGATGGACAGGGAGGCCTGGCGTGCTGCGATTCACGGGGTCGCAGAGTCGGACACGACTGAGCGACTGAACTGAACTGAACTGATACTGCAATAAAAGTTATGTGAATGTAATCTCTCTCAAAATACCTTACTGTACAAATTGAATGTCTCTTCCATCTTAACTCGGCACTTACTACGTGTGGTGACTCTAACTTCTGCAGGTTGAGGTGTGACAGCAAAAGGAGCACGGATTCCTTTTTCCCTTCTCACAATTTCACAGAAAGATTTGTTCTTTCTGTAGCGCCTAACAACCTCCGCATATGATTTTTCCCACTTTCCTCATTAAGTAGAAAACTTTCCCCTTTTCACTCAGAGAGCACTTCCGTCTTTGGTATATCCACCCGAATCGCCAGCATCACCACTCTTGCATTTTGGGGTCATTACTAAATAAAAGTGACTTGAACTCAAGCCCCAGATTATCACAGCTGTTGATCTGATACCCAGCCTGCTACAAAGTAACCAATGGGCGGATGTGCTGGACCTAGAGCTGATCCGCTTCTGGGCGGGATTTAAAACTTCGCGAGATTTCATCACGCTGCTCAGTGGTGCGTGATTTAAAACGTAAGGATTTTTTATTTCTGGATTTGCTATTTAATATTTCCTGTTCATAGTTGACCGTGGGTAATGGAACCCTCCGAGAGCCAAGCTTCAGGTAAGGGGGAAACGGCTGTCATTGTAAACTGGACAAAGGAGGGCCGGGAGACAGACTCTGGTGCTTCTGATTGGCTCTGAGAATAGCTGTATGTGGCGTTAGATATTTAAAGGAATGGATCTGTATTTGGGTGATAAGCTGTTGTTAAGTTTCCGAGTGATATTTCATTGGCATTCTGTCGGGCGAACTGCACTCATGCTCCTTTTCAAGCCCTGGACGTGAGCAGTTTCCCCAATATCCACCAGATGGTACCTTCCTACCAGAAATTAGGTTTCAGGCTGAGGAGCTCCACGTGGTTTTTCTGCCCTGCAGACACGCTACAGATTTCAGATGCCTGTCAACTACAGTGGTAACACGAAAAGTCAGAAAGACTGAATCCTGGGGCAAAAGGGGGTAGGGGAGCCTGTAATAGTTTTATTTTCAAGAATATGAAAAAGAAGTCTAGTGTTCTTTTTGTGGTGGGGCAGCTGCTTGTGGAGAGTGGACCAGAGTCCTAGCAAAGGTCACGTGTGAGGTGAGGGCTGTGGGGTAAGCCCCCGAGAGGATTCCATGATGCCTCTGTGTCATCCCATGAGTTGCCAAGCGCCTTTTGCTGGCGTTTCTCTGAAATTATAACCGGTCACCGTGTTAAAAAGAGCCTTTGTTGGAGAGACTTCTCAGTTCCTTCAGCACTTTTAATCCCCACGTTTAGCATCCTGGACTGGGGAAGGTCATGGTGTTTACTGCAGGATGATTCTTCTGTCCTGGTGCCTAGTACTTTCCTGCTTTTAGCACTGAGAGCAAAGCAGAATCATATGGTCAGTGATCCTGGTTGACTGAATGTTCACCCCAGAGAAAACAGACCTTTACACATGTTCAGTGGGCCGAGCAGTTGAATGGGGCAGTGGGATACCATTTCTTTTTAATATTTATTTTTTATTTACTTATTTATTTGGATGCACCTGCCTTAGTTGCAGCACACATGATCTTTGATTTTCCTTGCGGCCTGGGGGGTCTTCTAGTGGGGGAATACGGGATCTGTAGCTGCTGCATTCGAACTCTCAATTGTGGCATGTGGCACCTAGTTCCCTGACCAGGGATAGAACTGAAAGGTTGTTGTGGAATCATGCGAATACACTGGGATTCTTGGCCCCCGGAGGAGAAGAATTCAATCCGGGGCCAAAGATGAGGCTTGATCGCTCAGAGCTTTTGTGTAATAAAGTTTTATTAAAGTATAAAGGAGATAGAGAAAGCTTCTGACATAGGCATCAGAAGGGGGCAGAAAGAGTACCCGCTTGCTAGTGTTAACAATGAAGTTATATACTCTCCAGTGAATCCAAAAAATGTCTGGAGGTTGTAAAGACCTCCCATAATTTACATTTTAAAATAACAGAATTAGCCAGAAGGTTTAATCTGGAGACTGTCCTCAGGCAGTATACATTATTGTTATATAATCCTAAGGAATGTAGAGAAGGAAAAAAAAGTTTGTCCTTTCTTCCTCCTTGAGAATTCCAGACCCCTCTCTCCTTGGGGACCCCTAGACTCCCTATCAACCTGCCTAGGAAATGACTCTCTCAGAACCTGGGCCCCATACACTGCAAGTGCAGAGTCTTAGCCACTGGACCACCAGGGAAGTCCCAGGATTTTCAAATTATGAGTCACTTAATTGCTGGTATTTTCTTAGCAGACCCCTTTGCTCCATGTAAGCAGAGGGAGGTATGTCAGGAAAGGCAGAGTGCTGGAGAAAAGGGCTCTTTTGGCTCTTGAGTTTCAGAAGTTTAGGTCGTCTCTGATAGACTTGGGAGCACAAGTGGTAAATAGACACAGTGGTCCCACGTTGGTAAGAGATAAGGGAGGGGTGTGGGGTGACGAGAGGGGGCACTGGGGTGCCTGAAACCAGGGAGGCCATGCTGCTCTCATCTACCCTCAGCCAAGTTCCCCGGGGAGGGCTGGGCTTGTGGGACCTCAGGGACCCTAGGGAGGAAACAGGAAGGGTGTGAGGGTCTCAGAGCAGAGAGGGCTGTCCCCTCGTCCCAGAGCAGAGAGCCACAGAGATTCAGGTGACTTTGAGAGCCATAGAAGCAGCAGGGACAACCGAGGCTGCCGAGAGGTCCGTTGTGGCCAGGGCATTCAGGCCCACCTCTGCCTGCCTGGCAGAGCCTCTTGCCTTTCCTTATCATTTCTCTGTTTCCTGCTACTTGCCTGATATTTTGGCCAGACTGCACTGGGCCCTGTGCCCCGTACTTTCTGCTGGAGCCCTTGAGTCAGGCTGTATCTTGACTGAAACAGGTCTTTCCATCCTTGTTTCCTGTCAAAACCTTACCCTTTATTCCAGGCCCAGCTCATGAAGCCTTTCCAAGTCTTTGCAAAACCAGCTGTCAGCTCTTTTTCAACTCTGGCAATGGTCTTGAAGTATTTTTATAGGCAGCCTCTTGGCGTTTTGTATTCCTTTGAGTCCCCATGGCACCCATGGTAGGTCTCAGCCAAGGTCTGTCGATTTGTTGGGTGCAGTCAGTGCTGAAAGGAGTGCTGTATTCCACGTGCACTGTGGACAGTACCTCTTGAGGTGTGACGGAAGCAGACCTTTATGATTTGGGGAGGCTCTTTGTGCCCTGGCTGCTCTGGTCCTCTGGATGGAAAGCTCTGTTATCAGGGCCAGAATATCATAGTACTTATGGGTTCAACCTGTGACTTTCCAGAGAGCTGAGGGAAGAATAATCACTGGGGCCTTCTGTATGAAAACCTGGTCCTCTTGCTCTGGGGGTGGCTCTTCTGTCTCCCTAGTAAAACACACTGGTGTCATCGAGCCGCTTGGATGGCCTGATTTCAGCGTCTTGCTGACTGCCTTTCATTCCCAGATCTTCTGCTGATGCCTGAAACCCTTAAACTGGCCACACACATCTGTGTTCTAAGATCCGAGATTGAACATGGAAGGCAGGTTTTTCTGGGTGAGGAAACGAGTGATTTAAATTTTCAGTGAGGTCTAAGCTGTTGATAGCAGAGTTTTTCCTGAGAATGGCTTTCCACTAGGAGGAGGAGGTTGGCAGGAAGAAAAGAGCAGTGGGTGGTGGGAAAGAAGGCCGGGGACCCAAAGATGAAGTTTATCTTCCTACCCTCTTTTATGTCCTGGGCCCTGTCTCATTCTGACTTTCTACAGAAATGGGTCTCTGACTTTTGATTTCATAAACCTAAAAAAAAAAACTTTTGATTTCATAAACCTAAAAAAAAAAAGATTCTAAAATCATTTTCAGATACCAGAAGGTTACCATTATTTATTTGATTACATAAGAATGTTAACAATAAAAAAAACCTCTGCCACATATTGTTGCCATCATTTCATAAAAGAAAGGAGGTTTTAATGATAAAATATGTATTGGGGAAGACAATCTCAGATCAAAGTGTTTTCCTTCAAATTGTATGAATACCTTTACAGGAAAAAAAAAAAAAAAACGACCACTTTGCCTCTATCTGTCTCCCTTTGCTGTGGACCCAGGAAAATGTTGGCAGGGTCTGGCATCCAGGTCCAGCTGGTTTTTGAGAATCACATCCATCCTGGTTCTGAAACCCAACTATGGTTTACCGTTTAAGACGCCATGCTGCCCCCTGGTGGTCCAAGGGAGTAACTGTAGCAGCTAAAAGGGTCTCAATATATTAATGTTTAGGGCCTCCTCCTGTTGATTTGGAGAAGGCAAGGGCACCCCATTCCAGTACTTTTGCCTAGAAAATCCCATGGACCAGAGGAGCCTGGTAGGCTGCAGTCCATGGGGTCGTGAGAGTCGGACACGATTGAGCGACTTCACTTTCACTTTTCACTTTCATGCATTGGAGAAGGCAATGGCAACCCACTCCAGTGTTCTTGCCTGGAGAATCCCAGGGACAGGAAGCCTGGTGGGCTGCTGTCTGTGGGGTCACACAGAGTCGGAAACGACTAAAGCGACGCAGCAGCAGCAGCCTAATGATTACAATATGTTTATTTCACCAACCAGCCACTAAGGGTGGGGCTGCATAGAACAGGGTCACATGAAGATGAAGAGAGCCAGGCCCTTAATACCAAGGAGCTTTCCTACGACACTGATGTTTTAGACAAAAGTTAGCAAAAATGTTTGGATTTGTGTGTTGAAACATCCACTCCCTGCCAATGTGGTTTTACTTCAACTCTCAGTCCAGAGGCCCAGGGTAGTCACCGACCCCTGTGTGGTGGCATGCAGTCGATCTGTCAGCATCCGAGCAATTTGTGAACTAGGGTCCAGTGGCCACCTGGAGCTTGATCTCCATCTCCACCTAGAAACCTAAGCCCACAGGGGCTGAAGAAGCTGGAAAGTGACAGCACTAACTAATCTAGCCATGGTGATTCTTGCACAACATTCCTGTTTCCAGCTCCTCAGTGTCTGTTTTTCTTTTTTTGGTCACACTCTGTGGCAGGTGGAGTCTTAGAACCCAGACCAGGGATTGAACTCATGCCCCCTGCATTGGAAATGCAGATTCTTAACCACTGGGCCACCAGGGAAGTCCTGTTCCTCAGGGTCTAAATCCTACTTATTAGGCCATCCCCAGGTCAGACAAGCCCACCTTTCTCTTGAAATCGTTTGTGCCTCCTCCAAACCCACAATGACCTCTCTGTCCTCAGGACTAATCAGGACTACTCTTTACCATCAATTTTTTTCTCTTGTTTTCTTTTTCAAGTAGACAAGTGATTCCTGGATGGCTGAGGCAGTATTTTATCAGTTTTCTCTCCATCTCTGCTTCTGAAATAACATCTCAGAGCTTTTAATTTTCTCTATTATTATGTAGAGGAGCTGCCTACTTCCTTTCAAATATTAGGGCTTCACTTAAGACTAATCAAAATATTTTTCATCAAAGATGAGAAATTAAGTCATTTTAGGCAGTTGGGCTGTAACAATCCCCAAGTCTCTATGGCTTAAATTAATGCAAGTTTTTTCTTCCTAATGCTACATGGCCCGTGCAGGTCATTTGGGAGTAGGGTTGCTCAAATTAACAAAGAAAATACAGGGAAACCAGCTAAATTTGAATTTCAAATGATCAATCTGTTTTTTTTTCTTTTAGTCTAAGTACATCTCCAGAAATACATACTAAAAATTATTACTATAATTACTTGAAGTTCAAATTTAACTGAATACCCTGTATCTTATCTGGCAACCCTACTTGGAATTAACCTGTTGAGGTTTTCTGTTGTCCTCGTAATATCTCAGTCTTGGCGAGGAAGAGATTGACAGTGACATTGGGAAGGATGAGAGGATGAAAAAGGTGGTACCCACCCACAGCCCATTCTACAAAACAGGACTGAGGCTCAGGTAACTGAGCAGATGAAAGAGGGCTGTAAATTCTTTGCTACTCATCCCCTTGAATCTGAGCCAGCCTTAGTGGTCCAACAGAATGTGGCTGAAGCGACACTGTATAACTTCTGAGGCTTGGTCAGAAGAAGCCTTGAAGTTCATGCCTCAGTCTCTTGGGACACAACCTCAAAACCCCAGTTGACTGTGTTAGAAGTGTGACCACCCTGAGGCCCCCTTGAGCTGCTCTGGTTGACAGTCCAGCTGAGCTCAGCTTTTCAGCCATTCACACCGAGGCCCCCCAGGTATGAGTGA
This sequence comes from Bos indicus, assembly GCF_029378745.1. Taxonomy (NCBI): domain Eukaryota; kingdom Metazoa; phylum Chordata; class Mammalia; order Artiodactyla; family Bovidae; genus Bos; species Bos indicus. Next base: position 65,566,202 of record NC_091761.1, read on the forward strand.
GGCTGTCTTGGACCCTACAGTTCATCCTGCACGTGTGTGCGTATGCTAAGTCACCTCACTTGTATCAGACTCTTTGTGTCCCTATGGACCATAGCTTGCCAGGCTTCTCTGTCCGTGGGATTTTCCAGGCAAGAATACTGGAGTGGGTTGCCATGACCTCCTCCAGGGTATCTTCCCAATCCAGGGATTGAACCCATGTCTCTTAGGTCTCCTGCATTGGCAGGAGGGTTCTTTACCACTAGTACCACTGGGAAGACCTCAGTTCATCCTACTCACCATCTAAACACCACAGACTGGTCTCAGTTGATGCCATGAGGACCTGAAACATCCCTTAGCTAAACCGTGGCCTGAATTCTCAACCCAAAAAGTCACAAGATATAATAATATAACTATTGTCTTAAAGGCACTGAGGTAATGAAGCAGATAATACACACTTAACACTCATGCTCAGGTACTCGATTTTCTTTTCCCTTTTCCCAGATCCTTCATATTGTGTGCCTGGATGCTTTCACCCGTGAGGAGGCATGGTTAGCCTGGGATCTCCATCTTCAACAGAGATGCTCCAGATAAACTCTTCTTTTAAGTAGAGTTTGGTCTATACTGCAGGTACAATTTTGTTGTCAGCTTAAATCCAATAAGTAATCAATCCAGTGTTGAGTAAGCATCTCCATGGGGAGGAAAGTGTGCTGGATGGTGATGGAAGAAGACTGTCTCTGTACATATCATGTAAAACATCTCACTGCGGTTTAACGAGTACACAGGCACGCATGCTAAGTCGCTTCAGTCGTGTTTGACTCTTTGTGACTCTATGGACTGTACTCACATGCTTAATTAATTTGCTTTTTACCATTACCTTGTGAAGCAAATATCATTTTATTACACTGAGACGTCAGCTGAAACCAGGTCACATAAGCAGTAAGTGCCAGAGATGGGATTTGAACCAAGACTTACCCACCGATTCAGGTCTCCTGTTTACTTGCTGATAAACAGGAGACCCTAGGTTCATTTCCAGCGGTGCCTTGACTGAGCATCCAGCTTCTATTGGGCTTCCCTGGTGGCTCAGATGGTAAAGACTCTGCCTGCAATGCAGGAGACCTGAGTCGGGAAGATACCCTGGAGAAGGAAACGGCTGCCCACTCAGTATTCTTGCCTGGAGAATTCCATGGACAGAGGAGCTTGATGGGCTACAGTCCATGGGGTCGCAAAGAGTCAGACATGATTGAGCGACTAACACTTTCACTTTACCCACCAATTATTTTCCATTATGTGAAAGCCTTAAAAGACAGATGCAAACCTTCATTCTACAAATAAGAAGATTGAGAACCAGGAAGAAATAGTATCACTGCTGTGCTTTATCACTAACCACAAATCTCTGGCTAGGAACTCTCCAGCCTGGCCTCAAAAGCTCCCTCAAGTGTAGACCAAAGATGTGTTGAACGAATGTCTTCAGAACCGTTGCCTTATGAGGGGTGACAGAGAAGATGAAATTTCCACTGCCATTTCTCGTATGTTCCTGAGGAACATGAGCCCTCAGTCATTCTGTTTAGCTCTTGGCTGGGGGAACTAGGCTGATGAACAGTTTGTGGGCAAAGGGCTGGATTGGTAACAAGAGCTTTTTGGAGAGAGCATCCTCCCATAAAATCATCCACCCCTGTGATCTGGGATGAGTCACAGTTTCATCTTTGTTCCAGAGCATGGAAAAGCAGAAAAACAGTAAGTTGGTGGTGCTGTTTCTGAATCATAAGTTACTCAAACACCATTCCTGGCTTGTTCAGGATGTGTCAGTCTGCCAGGGTGTCCAGATCCATGTCAGCATTGGTCATCAGCCTGGGGAACAGTGAAGAGGCCAGTGTGGAACATGAAATAGGTACAGACAGAGAGGGACGCTGTGTGACATGGACGAGAATTCTGAATGGAGTCAGACACTCTTAAGTTGAAGGCTGTCTGGAGATTAAGTGTTTATGAAACACTTTGTATCCACAAAGTGAATTTCAATCATTTCTCATCTAAAAACACAATATCACTGATGACACATGTATTTGTGTTATGGTTGACGCCCCAAACTTGAACTGCTGCCTGTACAAAGGGGGACATCTCCATGCACCTGAGATCTATTTTTAATGCTATTGTGAAGGAAGAACAGGAAGTTTGGACACATATACGTGAGTGTTGGTCCAGACCCATCATGAAGTGGGTTGCCATTCCCTTCTCCAGGGGATCTTCCCAACCCAGGGATTGAACCTGGGTGTCTTGCATTGCCAGCAGATTCTTTACCATCTGAGCCACCAGGGAGGCTTCAGTCATTACCACGCAAACCTGTAATTCTCTCATATGGCACTTGTGGGAGTTCCGGCTCTCTTGTTGACAGGCAGCTGTTCAAGGTGGATTCTTTGGACGAACCTCTGTTAACTCTTCCCTCTTTGTTCCACAGCTGGGTGGTTGGCGTTTGTGTAGTGCTTTGTGTTTGAGATGACCAGATGACTGGGCTGAGGGTGATTGTGAATATGTATGGCTGAGAAGACCACACCAACTAATTTTCATCTAGAATTTAAGGTGAACACTGCTTTGCATTGTGGCAGTTGAAGCTGTTTGCAAAACCAGGGCTGATTGTGGCTGTTTCTAAAATTACCAAGAAGACTCCAAGAAGTGTGCCTACATTTTAGTTTTTCCTCTAGCTGTTCAAATGACCCCATTTATAGATAGACTTCTCTCCTTAATCTGGCTTCTCTCTGCAATTGTCTAAAATACTGCTTTGCTTTTTAGTTAGGTTTGTTGAACATAGGCTTCCCTGGTGACTCAGTGGTAAAGAATCTGCCTGCTAATGTAGGAGACATGAGTTTGATCCCTGGGCCAGGAAAATCCCCTGGAGAAGTAAATGGCAACCCACTCCAGTATTCTTGCCCAGGAAATCCCATGGACAGAGGAGCCTGATGGGCTGTAGTCCATGGGGTTGCAAAAGAGCTGGACGTGACTGAGCGACTGCACAACAGCACAACAACAACAGTTGACCATAGTAGCTAAAAAGAATTGTATAGACCATCTGGTACAAACCTCTTATTTTTCTGGTGAAGGAACTGAGACTCTGAAAGGTTAAAAGGAACTGGAATCCGTGTTTTCCAAAACTTCCTTCCGCTGTGTATTTCAGAACCTTGTGCTGTGGGATGTTGTTAAATGTGTTCCCCCAGCTCCACTGAATGCTTTTTATGTTGGACTTTTCCACATTCCACAGCATGCCTTGTACAGGGTTCATCCACAGCACAGTCAATTGGCAGTTGACTGGTAATGGCTGCCAAGAGAGCCCTGTTGAGGAGGAGTCAGTAAGAACCTCTCAGGCTGGAGAAACTGGTCAAGTTTCTCCTGAGATGTGACCTCTACCAAGAGGACTTGAACACCCCAGCTCAAGTGCCTTCCCTCCTCCATCTTCTCCTACATCCATCTCCTTTCCTTGCTTGTCTTCCTTTCGCCTTGCATTATCTGAAATACTCTTTCTTGTATATTGCCTTCTTATCCCATTAGAGTATAAGCTTCAAGGGACTTGCAGTGGTTAGGACTCTGCGCTTCCACTGCAGGAGACACAGGTTCGATCCCTGGTTGGGGAACTAAGATCCCACAAGCCATGCAGTGCAGCCAAAAAAGAAAAAAGCTCCAGTAGGGCAGGGATCATGTTTACCTTGTCCACTGCGTATCTGCTGTGCCAGTTAGAGTGCTGACATGTAGGAAATGCTTAGTAAATACTTGTGGAAGGGATGGCAAAATGCCATAGTTGATTAGAGAGGTCTGTTACAGGTAGTGGAGGGACCAGTCATGATGTCAGTACAAACTTTTGTTATCACAGGATTGGTTAATAATGGCCAAACAATTCTGGATGCAGAACTGGTTTCCTTCTGACATCCAGCTTGATTCTAGTCCATCTCCTGATGACCAGTTATTAGGTACTCTGGAAATAGGAATTTGTTTTCATCACTAATAAGAATTTAAAAGGAGAAGGCACATTTTCTGCTGTTATCTCCTTTTCTCAAGAGTATAATAGTGTCATATTCATCATAGAACATCTCTGACATAGCACAGTTCTTTGCACAATAAATATTTATTCACTGACCATTTGTGTTTTTCCGGTGTCATTTTTAGAGGGATTTTCAATCTTCTTGTGAATCTAGAATAGCGTCACCAGGGACACCCTACATAGTACACAGTACCTATGGCCCATTGATGTGACTGATTGAGACTCAGATGTGTAAAGCCATGAGCAGAGTTCAGGTAAATATCCAAATTAAACTGTCCTAAAGCAGAGTGAGCGGTGTCCATTACTTTCGCACTGAATATTGGCTATTCTCATCCATCCCCTCCTGCAAGTCAATATCTGAAATTGGCTAGTGTGAGAAAGGAGAGGTTTGAGAAAAATAAAGACCAAAGAGAGATTTAGGGCTTAAATATATTTGGAATTCATCTCTCTTTCTTTTCATCTCCTTTTAAAAAACTGTGGTACATATGAAAGCATTTGTAGCAGGTAGAGGTTTTCAGAAATTGGCTCTTTTTTGACCCAGTCAATACTGGTATTTCATGTCAAAACCAAAACATGATTCAGTGCCCTAGTAAATCTGATTTAATATTCCCTAGGACTCTGGGGTTGTATGCCATCTATACTCCTAAATTTGATGGTGTCAATATGACCTGACATTTAATTATTTGCATAGCCTATTTAAAATTAAAATAGCAACAGGCTTGGAGTTCTTTTCAAGCTCTAATACACTCTCCTTTTAAAAATATATTTTTCATAAATTACTGTGCTGTCTGGCAGGCCATCACATTCTTTAGTTCCTGTAATAAAAGGGGAATGGTGCTATGTGGGTGTGAAATGTGAAACGTGGAAGAGAACGCAGTAGTTAAACAAGAGTGGACACTGATCAAGTCCATTAATCAAAGCACATTTTAAACCTCTGCACATTGAAAACCCTAGCATCCAGGGATTGATTAAAGAGGAAATATAAAATGGCAGAAGAGGCCCAATAGCTGCCCAGGCAGGTCACATCTGAGAGCCTCTGATTAACAGAATGTTGCTTTCAGTGGGATTTGTTTTCCCTGGGTTATCTTTTGAAGCATATTTGCTAAGAAACAGTGGGTCTGAGCTACAGTGTCTCCTTCTCATGACTATGGCAAAATCACCAAATCAACATTACAGAGGCTTGCAAAACTCTTCAGACCAGCATCTTACATTTTTCCATCATCAGATTACTCTCATGACATCCATGTCACATGAATAACTTCTCTAGTCTTTTCATTACCCCATCCCAGTGTCCCATATCCAAGGCCACAAGGATTCCTTAGCATTTTTGAAGGATACTTTAATTTTTTTAAATTGAAAAAAATGTTTTTTGATGTGGACAATTTTTAGTCTTTATCAAATTTGTTACGATATTGCTTCTGTTCTCTGTTTTGTTTTTTTTTTGGCCTTGAAGCATGTGGGATCTTAGCTTTCTGACCAGGGATTGAACCCAAACCCCCTGCATTGGAAGGCAAAGTTTTAACCACTGGACTACTAGGGAAGTCCTGAAGGGATATTTTAATCTTAGAGGTCATTGTCATTGGTGCCATCTGGTCATTCTTTGTTGTTGTTGTTCAGTCACTCAGTTGTGTCCAACTCTTTGCCACCGCATGGCCTCCCTGTCCTTCACTGTCTCCTGGAGTTTGCTCAGACTCATGTCCAATGAGTTGGTGATGCTATCCAACCATTTCATCCTCTGTTACCCATCTTTTCTTTCTGCCCACAGTCATTCTTTGGTTTGTTCATTATTTTATTCACCAACTCATTCAAATATATTTATTGAACATTATGTCTAAACAGAATCACATGTGACAAGAAAGGCAAAAAGATTTCATGACTATTCTCTGGGTGCTTACTGTATGGTGGAGAGAGGTCAACATGTACTATATAACACGGCAAGGTCTGGCTACCCCAGGCTCTCTGCAGTACAACAGGAGCAAGGAGAAGGCAACTCTGAAGTCTCCACGGGTGGTGCAGGGGAGGGCTCTCAGGGAAGTTCTCAGGTAGGAGAGGAGTTGGGGGCTTGGAAGCACAGTGTAAGCAAATGCACGTGCAAGGGAGTGGAGGCAACAGAACACGACTTGCTCAAAACAGCAAGTACAGCAAAAGTGAGTGAGAATGAAGCATTTGGGTGTGGGCAGGCAGGTAGGAGCCGGGTTGTAGAAGATCCCTATGCGAGGGGATAAAGGAAAGTCAGCCCAGGATTTCCTGTGGGTGAGATTCCCTAGATTTCCATGTTGGAAAGACCATTCTGCTGCTGGATGGACGATGGGTGGACGTCAGGAGAGATTTGAGCAACAGAGAAAACTAGAAGCTGAGCCCTAATCTGTGAGAGAAATGGCTAGAACATGAGCTACTAAGAGGAGTGGCAAAGGGAATTTGAGATATGTTCTAGAAATCTCCAGGGCTAATACAAATTAGGCCAGATATGGTGAGAAGGAGAATTTCAACTTGTTCCAAGGTTGCTTTTACTTTAATCTGCTCACAAAACCTCAGGGAGGCAGATGATAATGCCGTTTGTGATTTTAGGATGAAGGAAAGTCTCCCATGGCCTCCCTTGTTTCTAGATGTATTTTGGATGTTTTGGCAGCCAATGTGGTGAGATGTCTGCCAAGTCAGAGAGGCCAAAGGCTGTGGGTTTCATGACCCAGGACACATTGGCACCTAGCACCACTGCTAGCTTCATGCAAGGCCAGTCACACTAGGGTCTAAATTCTGGGTCCTGAGGTTCTTAATGGAGTAGTTTCCTCCTTTTCATATGTGTTTTGTTTTTCTTTACCCTAAAGTGAGTCTGGAGATGGGTAGCAATTTTAGGATATTTGAGTTTGAGCTGTGTGTGGGACGCACGGAAGATTTGGGTCTGGAGTTGGAGCCTGAGTCATCACTGAGACTTTAGAAAAAGATGGGGTGGAAAGCATTGCTATATGTGAATGGTGGAGAATGTGCAAAGCATCAGGACAGAGCCCTGGAAAACATTTGTATTTAATCAGAAGAAGAGGAATGTTATGGACTGAGTGTTTGTGCTCCCTACCCTCGCCCTCAAATTCATATGTTGAAAGTCTAACTCCCACTGTGCTGGTATTTAAAGATGGTGCCCTTGAGGGTGGGGTTGTCATGATGGCATTAAGTGGCCTTGTAAGAAGAAAAAGGGAGAGAGCTCTCTCTCCCCTCCAAGTATATGCGCCAAGAAAAGACTGAAGGCACACAGAGAAGATGCCGTCTCAAGCCAGGAAGAACACTCTCACCAGGAATTGAGTCAGCCCGCATCTTGCTTGGACATGCAGCCTCTCAAACCATGAGAAATAAACTTCTGCTGGTTAAGTCCCTCAGTCTGGGGTATTTCATTATGACTTGCTAATGTGTGCTTAGTCACTTCAGTCATGTCTGACTTTTTGCGACCCTATGAGCTGTAGCCCACTAGTCTCTTCTGTCCATGGGATTCTCCAGGCAAAACTACTGGGGTGGATTGCTGTGTCCACCTCCGGGGGGTCTTCCCAGCCCAGGGATTGAACCCACATCTCTTATGTTTCCTGCATTGGCAGGTGGGTTCTTTACCACTAGCCCCACCCGGGAAGCCCCCTTTGTTATGATGGGTCAAGCTAAAACAAGGAGGCTAAGAAAAAGAATAAAAGCATGATGAAAAGGCTAAAGGGAGAAGCCTTCCTGAAGGTAACTTCATAGAAGTCAAGGATTAGACAGATTTAGGAAGAAATGGTTCTCCAACTATGTCAGAGAGATCCACATCACAGGTGTCGACTGGGCTCTGTCTGTTTTAGGCTTAAAGCCTTGTGCTGTCCACGTGTGCATGACATGTGTCTCTTTCAAGTAGGATAAACTGATTAAGAAAAGTGTAAAGTGTATTTCCTACTTGATTGTACCTATTATGATCACCAACAAAGTTTTGATTAAAATTTTATGGCGTTTTTTTTTCCATATTGCAATTGTAGCAACTGTTCATTATAGGAAAACCAGAAAATTTGAATTAGGGTAAAGAAAAAACACATTTTAAAAATCTTCCATATTATTATCATCTAGAGAAATTGCTTATAAAATTTCAGTTTGGCATATGTATTCACATATAGATGGATATGTATGTATATATATATATAAATGTATGTATTGTATAAATACAATGGGATTATATTATTTTGTAACCTGCTTTTTTCAACATAATGAACTCATTTGATACCAACAAATATTTCTCCACAGAATAATTTTTTAGATGGTTGTAACCAATCTCATGCAATAGAACATTTAGATTGCTACTATAAGTGATATTGTAATAACTATCCTTAAAGCCCCAAATTAATTCACATTCATAATTAGTTCCTTTGGTTAACTTCCTTAAAGTAGAATTGTAGGGGCATAAGTGGTCATGCTTTAAAGAGAGCACAGGAGTGTTCCACGTTGGTGTGCTCTATGTATGAAATATGAAGAAATGTTCTTTTAAGTCAGAATTGGTAGAGTGCGACTAATTTGTCACCATTTTGGGGAGAGACTTATATGCAGTTTGCCATGCACATTTGTATAAATATAAACTCAGCTCTGTAGCAAATTATGATGGCAACTTTTAGTTGTTTTACAGTGAGAAAGTGGCTCAGTTCAGTTTAGTCGCTTAGTCGTGTCTGACTCTTTGCGACCCCATAGAATGCAGCACTCCAGGCCTCCCTGTCCATCACCAACTCCTGGAGTTTACTCAAACTCATGTCCATTGAGTTGGTGATTCCATCCAACCATCTCATCCTCTGTTGTCCCCTTCTCTTCCCACCTTCAATCTTTCCCAGCATCAGGGTCTTTTCTAGTGAGTCAGTTCTTCACATCAGAAAAGTATTGGAGTTTCAGCTTCAGCATCAGTCTTTCCAATGAATATTCAGGACTGATTTCCTTTAGGATGGACTGGTTGGATGTCCTTGCAGTCCAAGGGACTCTCAAGAGTCTTCTCCAACACCACAGTTCAAAAGGATCAATTCTTCAGTGCTCATCTTTCTTTATAGTCCAACTCTCACATCCATACATGACCACTGGAAAAACCATAGCTTTGACTAGATGGACCTTTGTTGGCAAAGTAATCTCTCTGTTTTTTAATATGTTGTCTAGGTTGGTTATAACTTTTCTTCCAAGGAGCAAGTTTCTTTTAATTTCATGGCTGCAGTCACCATTGGCAGTAATTTTGGAGCCCAAGAAAATAAAGTCGCTCACTGTTTCCATTGTTTCCCCATCTATTTGCATGAAGTGATGGGACCAGATGCCATGATCTTCGTTTTCTGAATGTTGAGTTTTAAGCTAACTTTTTCACTGTCCTCTTTAACTTTCATCAAGAACCTCTTTAGTGCTTCTTCACTTTCTGCCGTAAGGGTGGTGTCATCTGCATATCTGAGGTTACTGATATTTCTTCGGGCAATCTTGATTCCAGTTTGTGCCTCATCCAGCTCAGTGTTTCTCATGATGTACTCTGCATATAAGTTAAATAAGCAGGGTGACAATATACAGCCTTGACATGCTCCTTTTCCTATTTGGAACCAGTCTGTTGTTCCATGTCCAGTTCTAACTGTTGTTTCCTGACCTGCATACAGATTTCTCAGGAATCAGGTCAGCTGGTCTGGTATTCCCATCTCTTGAAGAATTTTCACAGGTTGTTGTGATCCACACAGTAAGAGGCTTTGGCATAGTCAATAAAGCTGAAGTAGATGTTTTTCTGGAACTCTTTTGCTTTTTCGATGATCCAACAGATGTTGGCAATTTGATCTCTGGTTCCTCTGCTTTTTCTAAAACCAGCTTGAACATCTGGACGTTCATGGTTCATGTACTGTTGAAGCCTGGCTTGGAGAATTTTGAGCATTACTTTACTACCGTGTGAGATGCATGCAATTGTGCGATAGTTTGAGCATTCTTTGGCATTGCCTTACTTTGGGATTGGAATGAAAACTGACCTTTTCTAGTTCTGTGGACACTGCTGAATTTTCCAGATTTGCTGGCATGTTGAGTGCAGCACTTTCACAGCATCATCATTTAGCATTTGAAATAGCTCAGCTGGAATTCTGTCACATCCACTAGCTTTGTTCGTAGTGATGCTTCCTAAGGCCTACTTGACTTCACATTCCAGGATGTCTGGCTCTAGGTGAGTGATCACACCATCGTGATTATCTGGGTCAGGAAGATCTTTTTTGTATAGTTCTTGTGTGTATTCTTGCCACCTCTTCTTAATATCTTCTGCTTCTGCTAGGTCCGTAGCATTTCTGTCCTTTATTAAGCCCATATTTGCATGAAATGTTCCCTTGGTATCTCTAATTTACTTGACGAGATCCCGAGTCTTTCCCATTCTGTTGTTTTCCTCTATTTCTTTGCATTGATCACTGAGGAAGGCTTTCTTATCTCTGCTTGCTATTCTTTGGAACTCTGCATTCAAATGGGTATATCTTCCCTTTTCTCCTTTGCCTTTCATTTCTCTTCTTTTCACAGCTATTTATAAGGTCTCCTCAGAGAACCATTTTGCCTTTTTGCATTTCTTTTTCTTGGGGATGGTCCTGATCGCTGCATCCTGTGCAATGTCATGAACCTCCATCCATAGTTCATCAGGCACTCTATCAGATCTAATCCCTTGAATCTATTCTCACTTCTACTGTATAATCATCAGGGATTTGATTTAGGTCATACCTGAATGGACTAGTGGTTTTCTCCACTTTCCTCAATTTAAGTCTGCATTTGGTAATAAGGAATTTGTGATCTGAGCTGCAGTCAGCTCCCAGTCTTGTTTTTGCTGACTGTATAGAGCTTCTCTATAAAAAAAAAAGTGGCTAGAACCCCACAATCAGTGGGAATGAGAAAGCAGCCTTTCAGGCTATTTTGTATAGTTTTTCTGCTTATCCACATACTGCAGTGATTTGTGCTAAATTCTTAGTATTTACTTGTGTTCTTGTCCAAAGTTTTGTCTAAAGGCAGTGAGTTTTTATTAACTAATTTTAATGGAAGATTTTTACTGCTTGCTAGGTGCCTGCTTTTAACTACTGATGAGCAATGGCTCTGTGAGGTGTGTCCTCTGTCTTTCTGGGGAGAAGTGCTGTGCTCTGTGATGTGATGAGTGGTTTTGGGGACGCTGGTGGTCAAGGAACATTTTATTTGTTTTCATCGGTTTTATTGGAGTAGAGTTGCTTTACCATGTTGTGTTAGTTTCTGCTGTACAACAAAGTGAATCAGCTAGATGTACACACATATACTGTCTTTTTTGGATTTCCTTCCCTGTTAGGTCACCACAGAGCCATTGCATAGAGTTCCCCAGGGTATACAGTAGGTTCTCATTAGGTTATCTATTTTATGCATCAGATCAGATCAGATCAGATCAGTCACTCAGTTGTGTCCGACTCTTTGTGACCCCATGAATCACAGCACACCAGGCCTTCCTGTCCATCACCAACTCCCGGAGCTCACTCAGACTCACGTCCATCGAGTCAGTGATGCCATCCAGCCATCTCATCCTCTGTCGTTCCCTTCTCCTCCTGCCCCCAATCCCTCCCAGCATCAGAGTCTTTTCCAATGAGTCAACTCTTCACATGAGGTGGCCAAAGTACTGGAGTTTCAGCTTTAGCATCATTCCTTCCAAAGAAATCCCAGGGCTGATCTTCAGAATGGACTGGTTGGATCTCCTTGCAGTCCAAGGGACTCTCAAGAGTCTTCTCCAACACCACAGTTCAAAAGCATCAATTCTTCATCGCTCAGCCTTCTTCACAGTCCAACTCTCACATCCATACATGACCACAGGAAAAACCATAGCCTTGACTAGCTTTGACTAGATGAACCTTTGCTGGCAAAGTAATGTCTCTGCTTTTGAACATGCTATCTAGGTTGGTCATAACTTTCCTTCCAAAGAGTAAGCATCTTTTAATTTCATGGCTGCAGTCACCATCTGCAGTGATTTTGGAGCCTAGAAAAATAAAGTCTGCCACTGTTTCCACTGTTTCCCCATCTATTTCCCATGAAGTGATGGGACCAGATGCCATGATCTTCGTTTTCTGAATGTTGAGCTTTATGCATAGTATCATTTTATATATATATATATATATATATATATATATACGCATACATACATACATATAAATCAATCTCAATTTCTCAAGGAGCATTTTAAATCTGTTCCACTGGAAAGAGTTCCATATAGGTGGCAGTCTGAACTGAAAATGGATCCTTCTTGTGCTGTATTGCAATGACTTCCCATGGAGAGCTTAGAACATGACTCTGTATCCACTTCATGTGTTCCCAAAGTGGACACTTACCAGGAACCCTCATGTACCAGGCACCAGTTGATGGCACTTGCAGGCCAAACAAATAACACTTCTGTCCACGTGAAGCTTCCATTCTTGTAGGGGATTCAGACAGAAAGGGTATAAATAATAATCAAGGTAATATTTCATAATTTTATTTTATTGAAGTAGTGTTGGTTTAAAATTGTGTTTGTTTCAGGTGTATAGCATAAGGATTCACCTTTTTTGCAGACTGTATTCCATTAAAAGTTATTATAAGATATTACATGTGTGCATGCTCAGGTGTGTCTGATTCTTTGTGACCCCATGCACTGTAGCTCACCAGGCTCCTCTGTCCATGGGACTTCCCAGGCAAGAGTGGGTTGCCATTTCCTCCTCTAGGGGATCTTCCTGACCCAAGGATGTAACCCAAGTCTCCTGTGTCTCCAGCATTGGCAGGCAGATTCTTTATCACTGCACCACCTGGGAAGCCCATTATAAGATATTGAGTATAGTTAATTCCTCATGCTATACAGTAAATCCTTGTTGCTTACTTATTCATGTACAGTAGTTTGTATCTGTTAATCCTATACTCCTAATTTGTCCTGCTCACCCTCCCTGTCCTCATTGAATATCACACAGGTTTAAATATCATGGTGACAATAGAACTCACTCATGCAGTTAGTGTAGCAGAGGTAATGGTGGTAGCAACACACCATTGGGTTGGCTGAGGAGGTGATGTTTGAGTTGAAAACTGGGTAAGGAGAAGAAGCCAACTTTGGAAAGATTTTTAACTTTGGAGTGTTTAATGGAGGAAAGTGTTTAACGGAGAAGAACAGAAGTGCAAGGCTCCCCAGGACTTGGGGGGGGTCCTAAGATGCTGGAGGAATAAGACGGGGAGACCACTTTCTCCCCCACAAATTCATCAAAAGATCATTTGAACATGAGCAAATTCCATAAAACAACTTCTACATGCTGGTGGAGGACACCAGGCACCCAGAAAGGCAGCCCATTGTCTTCAAAAGGAGGTAGGACAAAATATAAAAGATAAAAAGAGAGACAAAAGAGTTAAGGACATAGACTCATCCTGGGGAGGGAGTCGTGAAGGAGGAGAAGTTTCCAAACACCAGGAAACTCTCTCACTGGCAGGTCTGTGGTGAGTTTTGGAATCTCAGAGGGCAACATAACCAGGAGGAAAAAATAAATAAATAAACCCCACAGATTATGAGTCTAACCAAAACTCACAGTGGAGAAGTAGCTCAGACGCTTGCGTCCACCACCAGCAAGCAGGGGCTGAACAGGGAGGTGTGGTCTACATTGCTTAGGGTAAGGACCGGGCCTGAATGCCCTGAGGACAATCTGAGGGAGCTAGGGTGAGATAGGAACCCACACTGTGGGACAGCCAGAGAGGAAAAAAAAAAAAGAGACAACTTTCCTGTGAAAAGCTCTAACCTAAGGCACTGCCTGGCCCGCTCACAGAACAAAGGACTGAGTGAATACCAGAGGAGAGCTAGCCAGCTGTGAACCAGCCTATTCCCCACCAGAGGCAGAGAGGCAGGTGGGTGACAGCCAGAGCCAACGAGGGCCAAACTCGACCCCAGAGATGGCATCCTCTACCAAACTGCGAGCAGTCTCCTAATTGCTAATCAAGTCTTCCTGGGATCCTGGAAGGTTGATGTCTGCCAGGAGGGTCGCAGCCAGAGATCAGCTCTCCAGAGGAGATACACGGCACACCTGAGACGGCGCTCCTGCTACGCACCCAGGAAACCGAGCAGCTGGCCCCAGGGAGATGATAAGATGCACCACCCCATGTGGGGAGAGTGCGCTCGCCAAGCACCTGGTGGCCTGAGCTGCTCGGACCTGGGAAGGGCACAAAACGCAGGCCCAACCGAGTCTGTGCCTTTGTGGAATACCTGAGAACCTGAACCTGAGTGGCTTAGACTTGGGAAGTTCATGCAACCCAGGGCTGGCTTTAGACATTTCCCCTGCAGAGCAACGTGGAGCTTGAATAGTGTAGACTGGGAAAACACACACACCACTAGTGGGGGCAAACCCAGTGTGGCCCAGACAGTGTGAGCACTCCCCACACACGCCAGTGATATTTGTTGGCAGTGTTCCTCCCTCCCCACAGCACAACTGAACAAGTGAGCCTCAATAAGTGACCACCTCCGCCCCCTTGTGTCAGGGTAGAAATTAGACACTGAAGAGACCTGCAAACAGAAGAAGCCAAAATAAACGGGACCGCTTGGGAAGTGACAGGTGCAACAGATTAAAACCCTGGAGTTCGCACCGACTACATTGGAAGGGGCCTATAGACCTCGAGAAGAAGTATAAGCTGGAACATGGAACTGTCTGAAACTGAACTGACCACACACTGCCCACAACAGCTCCAGAGAAATTCCTAGATATATTTTACTATTATAATTTTTTTAATTAAAAAAATTTTAAGCCCTTTATTATTCCTTTAATTTTCATTTTTATAACCTACTATTACCTTGCAAAAAAAAGATGCTACTTTAAAGCAAATTTCATATATATTTTTTATAATTTTTGTGATTTTCTTTTGTTTTTTTTTTTTAATATTGTATTTTTGAGAGTCTAACCTCTACTCTAGATTTTTAATCTTTGCTTTTTGGTATTTGTTATCAATTTTGTACCTTTGAGAATCCAATCTTCAGTACCCATTTTTACTAAGGATTGTGATTACTAGTTTGATTGCCTTCTCCCCCTTTTGACTCTCCTTTTTCTCCCCCAGGTCACCTCTATCTCCTCCCTCCCCCTTCTCTTCTCTACCCAATGCTGTGAATCTCTTTGGGTATTCCGGGCTGTGGAGAACACTTAGGTAACTGATTACTGGCTAGATCTGTCTCTCTCCTTTTGACTCACCCTCTTCTTTTCCCGGTCACCTCTATCTCCTTCCTCCCTATTCTCTTCTCTGTGTAAATCTGTGAACCTCTCTGGGTGTTTCAGGCTGTGGAGAGCACATAGGGAATTGATTACTGGCTAGATAGTGCTTGCCTTTTTTGATTCCCCTTCTTCTCCTTCTGCCCACCTCTATCTCCCTCCTCCCTCTTCTCTTCTTCATGTAACTCTGCAAACCTCTCTGGGTGTCCCTCACTGTGGAGAATCTTTTCTCCATTAACCTAGATGTTTTATCATCAGTGCAGTATGGATGGAGAAGTCGTGAGGCTACTGTAAGAATAAGACTGAAAACCAGAAGCAGGAGGCTTAATCCAAAACTTGAGAACACCAGAAAACTCCTGACTCCAGGGAACATTAATCAACAAGAGCTCATCCAAAAGCCTCCATACCTACACTGAAACCAAGCTGCACCCAAAGCCAACAAGTTCCAGAGCAAGACATATCACGCTAATTCTCTAGCAACACAGGAACATAGCCCTGAGCATTAATATACAGGCTGCCCAAAGTCACACCAAACCCATAGACACCTCAAAACTCACTACTGGACACTTCATTGCACTCCAGAGAGAAGAAATCCAGCTCCACCCACCAGAATACCAATGCAAGCTTCCCTAACTGGGGACAAGCCACTCGTCCAACCCCACCCATAAGGAGGAACCTCCACAATAAAGAGGAACCACAAACTTCCAGCATACAGAAAGGCCACCCCAAGCAGAGCAATCTAAACAAGATGAAAAGGCAGAGAAATATTCAGCAGGTAAGGAACATGATAAGTGCCCATCAAACCAAACAAAAGAGGAGGAGATAGGGAGTCTACCTGAGAAAGAATTCAGAATAATGATAGTAAAAATGATCCAAAATTTTGAAAACAAAATGGAGTTACAGATAAATAGTCTGGAGACAAGGATTGAGAATATGCAAGAAAAGTTTAACAAGGACCTAGAAGAAATAAAGAAGAGTCAATCAATAATGAATAATGCAATAAATGAGATCAAAAACACTCTGAAGGATACCAACAGTAGAATAACTGAGGCAGAAGATAGGATAAATGAGGTAGAAAATAGAATGGTGGAAATAAATGAAGCAGAGAGGAAAAAAGAAAAAATAATTAAAAGAAATAAGGACCACCTCAGAGACCTCTGGGACAATGTCACATACCCCAAGATTCGAATCATAGGAGTCCCAGAAGAAGAAGACAAAAAGGCCATGAGAAAATACTTGAGGAGATAATAGTTGAAAACTTCCCTAAAATGGGGAAGGAAATAGTCACCCAATTCCAAGAAACCCAGAGTCCCAAACAGGATAAACCCAAGGTGAGACACCCCAAGACACATTTTAATCAAATTAATGAAGATCAAACACAAAGAACAAATATTAAAAGCAGCAAGGGAAAAACAATAAATAACACACAAGGGGATTCCTATAAGGATAACAGCCAATCTTTCAATAGAAACTCTTCAGGCAAGAAAGGAATGGTAGGACATACTTAAAGTGATGGAAGAGAAAAACCTACAACCCAGATTACTGTACCCAGCAAGCATCTCATTCAAATATGAAAGAGAAATCAAAAGCTTTACAGACAAGCAAAAGCTGAAGGATTCAGCACCAACAAACCAGCTCTTCAACAAATGCTAAAGGATCTTTTCTAGACAGGAAACAGAGAAAAGGTTTATAAACTCGAACCCAAAAGAACAAAGTAAATGCAACAGGATCATACTTATCAATAAATACCTTATCAATAATTACTAGAGATCTCTAGTCTTTCCCATTCTATTGTTTTCCTCTATTTCTTTGCATTAATCACTGAGGAAGGCTTTCTTATCTCTCCTTGCTATTCTTTGTAAATGAGTTGAGTGCCCCAACCAAAAGACAAAGACTGGCTGAATGGATAAAAAAACAAGACCTCTATATATGCTGTCTACAAGAGACCCACGTTGGACACATACAGACTGAAAGTGAAGGGCTGGCAAGGGATATTTCGCACAAATGGAGACCAAGAGAAAGCAGGAGTAGCAATACTCGTATCAGATAAAATAGACTTTGAAATAAAGACCATGAAAAGAGACAAAGAAGGACACTACATAATGATCAAAGTGTCAATCCAAGAAGAAGATATAACAATTATAAAAATATATACACCCAACATAGGAACACCGCAATATATAAGGCAAATGCTAACAAATATGAAAGGGGAAATTAATAGTAACACAATAATAGTAGGAGACTTTAATACCCCACTAACACCTATGGATATTTCAACTAAACAGAAAATTAGCAAGGAAACACAAACTTTAAATGATACAATGGATCAGTTAGACCTAATTGATATCTATAGGACATTTCACCCTAAAACAATGAATTTAACTTTTTTCTCAAGTGCACATGGAACCTTCTCCAGGACAGATCACATCCTGGGCCATAAATCTAGCCTTGATAAATTCAAAAAAATTGAAAATATTCCCAGCATCTTTTCTGATCACAATGCGGTAAGATTAGATTTCAATTACAGGAAAAAAAAACTATTAATAATACAAACATGGAGGCTAAACAACATGCTTCTGAATAACCAACAAATCACAGAAGAAATCAAAAAAGAAATCAAAATATGCATAGACATGAAAGAAAATGAAAACACAACAACCCAAAACCTATGGGATTCATTAAAAGCAGTGCTAAGGGGAAGGTTCATAGCAATACAAGCTTACCTCAAGAAACAAGAGAAAAGTCAAATAAATAACCTAACTCTACACCTAAAGGCTTTGGCATAGTCAATAAAGCAGAAATAGATGTTTTTCTGGAACTCTCTTGCTTTTTCCATGATCCAGCAGATGTTGGCAATTTGATCTCTGGTTCCTCTGCCTTTACTAAAACCACTTTGAACATCTGGAAGTTCATGGTTCACGTATTGCTGAAGCCTAGCTTGTAGAATTTTAACCATTACTTTACTGGCGTGTGAATTGAGTACAATTGTGAGGTAGTTGGAGCATTCTTTGGCATAGCTTTTCTTTGGTATTGGAGTGAAAACTGACATTTTCCAGTCCTGTGGCCACTACTGAGTTTTCCAAATTTGCTGGCATGTTGAGTGCAGCACTTTCATAGCATCATCTTTCAGTATTTGAAATAGCTCAACTGGAATTCTTTCACATCCACTAAATTTGTTTGTAGTGATGCTTCCTAAGGCCTACTTGACTTCACATTCCAGGATGTCTGGCTCTAGGTGAGTGATCACACCATCGTGATTATCTGGGTCAGGAAGCTCTTTTTTGTACAGTTCTTCTGTGTGTTCTTGCCACGTCTTCTTAATATCTTCTGCTTCTGTTAGGTCCATACCATTTCTGTCTTTTATTGAGCCCATCTTTGCATGAAATGTTCCCTTGGTATCTCTAGTTTACTTGAAGAGATCTCTAGTCTTTCCCATTCTATTGTTTTCCTCTATTTCTTTGCATTGATCACTGAGGAAGGCTTTCTTATCTCTCCTTGCTATTCTTTGGAACTCTGCATTCAAATGGGTATATCTTTCCTTTTCTCCTTTGCTTTTCACTTCCCTTCTTTTCACAGCTATTTTTTTTTTTTTTACAAAACAAAAGTATTTTAATACCTTTAAAATCCAAATTTTCCTTTAAAATCATTCATGAAAAAGATTCTCAAGTCAGAATTAACACCTCAATTAGTCAAGCATTGGGAAGCTACATTACAGCTATTTAATATACAAAGAGACATCTTTTCACCAGTCAGTTCCTTCTAATGTCTCTGTTCCAGAATCTGTATACAGACTTGTTTTTCTATACTCTCCATTCCATCATTTCTTCAGATCATGAAAACTGAATTTGCTGAACACCAGAAATCTGTTGATATGATGTTGTGTAAACCATAACATTTTGTTGCTGACCATCTGCAGTTATTAAGCCAGCTGGTAACTGGTTAGTAAATGCCTCATCTGTAAGCTCTTCGCTTAGTCCGTCTGTAGCTGTGACTGCTCCACCAATTCCTTAATTTTTCCAAATATCAAAATGAATCCGCCACAGGTATACATGTGTTCCCCATCCTGAACCCTCCTCCCTCCTCCCTCTCCATACCATCCCTCTGGGTCGTCCCAGTGCACTAGCCCCAAGCATCTAGTATCGTGCATCGAACCTGGACTGGCAACTCGTTTCTTACATGATATTTTACATGTTCCAATGTCATTCTCCCAAATCTTCCCACCCTCGCCCTCTCCCACAGAGTCCATAAGACTGTTCTATACATCAGTGTCTCTTTTGCTGTCTCGTACAGCAGGTTATTGTTACCATCTTTCTAAATTCCATATATATGTGTTAGTATACTGTATTTATGTTTTTCCTTCTGGCTTACTTCACTCTGTATAATAGGCTCCAGTTTCATCCACCTCATTAGAACTGATTCAAATGTATTCTTTTTAATGGCTGGGTAATACTCCATTGTGTATATGTACCACAGCTTTCTTATCCATTCATCTGCTGATGGACATCTAGGTTGCTTCCATGTCCTGGCTATTATAAACAGTGCTGTGATGAACATTGGGGTACACGTGTCTCTTTCCTTCTGGTTTCCTCAGTGTGTATGCTCAGCAGTGGGATTGCTGGATCATAAGGCAGTTCTATTTCCAGTTTTTTAAGGAATCTCCACACTGTTCTCCATAGTGGCTGTACTAGTTTCCATTCCCACCAACAGTGTAAGAGGGTTCCCTTTTCTCCACACCCTCTCCAGCATTTATTATTTGTAGACTTTTGGATCACAGCCATTCTGACTGGTGTGAAATGGTACCTCATAGTGGTTTTGATTTGCATTTCTCTGATCATGAGTGATTTTGAGCATCTTTTCATGTGTTTGTTAGCCATCTGTATGTCTTCTTTGGAGAAATGTCTATTTAGTTCTTTGGCCCATTTTTTGATTGGGTCGTTTATTTTTCTGGAATTGAGCTGTAGGAGCTGCTTGTATATTTTTGAGATTAGTTGTTTGTCAGTTGCTTCATTTGCTATTATTTTCTCCCATTCTGAAGGCTGTCTTTTCACCTTGCTGATAGTTTCCTTTGATGTGCAGAAGCTTTTAAGGTTAATTAGGTCCCATTTGTTTATTTTTGATTTTATTTCCAATATTCTGGGAGGTGGGTCATAGAGGATCCTGCTGTGATGTATGTCAGAGAGTGTTTTGCCTATGTTCTCCTCTAGGAGTTTTATAGTTTCTGGTCTTACGTTTAGATCTTTAATCCATTTTGAGTTTATTTTTCTGTATGGTGTTAGAAAGTGGTCTAGTTTCATTCTTTTACAAGTGGTTGACCAGATTTCCCAGCACCACTTGTTAAAGAGATTGTCTTTAATCCATTGTATATTCTTGCCTCCTTTGTCAAAGATAAGGTGTCCATATGTGCGTGGATTTATCTCTGGGCTTTCTATTTTATTCCATTGATCTATATTTCTGTCTTTGTGCCAGTACCATACTGTCTTGATAACTGTGGCTTTGTAGTAGAGCCTGAAGTCAGGTAGGTTGATTCCTCCAGTTCCATTCTTCTTTCTCAAGATCGCTTTGGCTATTTGAGGTTTTTTGTATTTCCATACAAATTGTGAAATTATTTGTTCTAGCTCTGTGAAGAATACTGTTGGTAGCTTGATAGGGATTGCATTGAATCTATAAATTGCTTTGGGTAGTATACTCATTTTCACTATATTGATTCTTCCAATCCATGAACATGGTATATTTCTCCATCTATTAGTGTCCTCTTTGATTTCTTTCACCAGTGTTTTATAGTTTTCTATATATAGGTCTTTAGTTTCTTTAGGTAGATATATTCCTAAGTATTTTATTCTTTCCGTTGCAATGGTGAATGGAATTTCACAGCTATTTCTAAGGCCTCTTTGGACAGCCATTTTGCTTTTTTGCATTTCTTTTTCTTGGGGATGGTCTTGATTCCTGCATCCTGTACAATGTCATGAACTTCCGTCCATAGTTCATCAGGCACTCTGTCTATCAGATCTAGTCCCTTATATCTATTTCTCACTTCCACCATATAGTCATAACGGATTTGATTTAGGTCATACCTGAATGGTCTAGTGGTTTTCTCCACTTTCTTCAATTTAAGTCTGAATTTCGCCAATAAGGAGTTCATGATCTGAGCCACAGTCAGCTCCCAGTCTTGTTTTTTCTGACTATATATAACTTTTCCATCTTTGGCTGCAAATAATATAATCAATCTGATTTTGGTGTCGACCATCTGGTGATGTCCATGTGTAGAGTCTTCTCTTGTGTTGTTGGAAGAGGGTGTTTGCTATGACCAGTGCGTTCTCTTGGCAGAACTCTATTAGCCTTTGTCCTGCTTCATTCTGTATTCCAGGGCCAAATTTGCCTGTTACTCCAGGTGTTTCTTGACTTCCTACTTTTGCATTCCAGTCCCCTATAAGAAAAGGACATCTTTTTTGGATGTTAGTTCTAGGAGGTCTTGTAGGTTTTCATAGAACTGTTCAACTTCAGCTTCTTCAGTGTTACTGGTCAGGGCATAGACTTGGATTACCGTGATATTGAATGGTTTGCCTTGGAAACAAAGAGAGATCATTCTGTCTTTTTTGAGATTGCATCCAAGTACTGAATTTCAGACTCTTTTGTTGACTATGATGGCTACTCCATTTCTTCTAAGGGATTGCTGCCTGCAGTAGTAGATATAATGGTCATCTGAGTTAAATCCACCCATTCCAGTCCATCTTAGTTTGCTGATTCTTAGAATGTCAATGTTCACTCTTGTCATCTCCTGTTTGACCACTTCCAATTTGCCTTGATTCACGGACCTAACATTCCAGGTTCCTATGCAATATTGCTCTTTACAGCATCAAACCTTGCTTCTGTTACCAGTCCCATCCACAACTGAGTGTTGTTTTTGCTTTGGCTCCATCTCTTCATTCTTTCTGGAGTTATTTCTCCACTAATCTGCAGTAGCATATTGGGCACCTACCAACCTGGGGAGTTCTTCTTTCAGTGTCCTATCTTTTTCTCTTTTCATACTGTTCATGGGGTTCTCAGGGCAAGATACTGAGGTGGTTTGCCATTCCCTTCTCCAGTGGACCACATTCTGTCAGACCTCTCCCATGACCCGTCCGTCTTGGGTAGCCCCACATGTCATGGATTAGTTTCATTGTGTTAGACAAGGCTGTGGTCCATGTGATTGGATTGGCTAGTTGTCTGTGATTGTGGTTTCAGTCTGTCTGCCCTCTGATATGCAGATGACACCACCCTTATGGCAGAAAGTGAGGAAGGACTAAAGAGCCTCTTGATGAAAGTAAAAGAGAACAGTGAAAAAGTTGGCTTAAAGCTCAACATTCAGAAAACTAAGATCATATCTGGTCCCATCACTTCATGGCAAATAGATGGGGAAACAGTGGCTGACTTTATTTTTCTGGGCTCTAAAATCACTGCAGATGGTGATTGCAGCCATTAAATTTAAAGATGCTTACTCCTTGGAAGGAAAGTTAGGACCAACCTAGACAACATATTAAAAAGCAGAGACATTACTTTGCCAACAAAGGTCTGGCTAGTCAAGGCTATGGTTTTTCCTGTGGTCACGTGTGGATGTGAGAGTTGGACTGTGAAGAAGGCTGAGCACCAAAGAATTGATGCTTTTGAACTGTGGTGTTGGAGAAGACTCTTGAGAGTCCCTTGGACTGCAAGGATATCCAACCAGTCTATCCTAAAGAAGATCAGTCCTGAGTGTTCATTGGAAGGACTGATGTTGAAGCTGAAACTCCAATACTTTGGCCACCTTGTGCGAAGAGCTGACTCATTTGAAAAGACCCTGATTCTGGGAAAGATGGAGGGCAGGAGGAGAGGGGATGACAGAGGATGAGATGGTTGGATGGCATCACTGACTCAATGGACATGAGTTTGGATGGACTTCGGGAGTTGGTGATGGACAGGGAGGCCTGGCATGCTGTCTTTCATGGGTCGCAAAGGGTTGGACATGACTGAGCAACTGAACTAAACTGAACACCTGAAGTAACTAGAAATGGAAGAAATGAAGAACCTCGGGGTTAGTAGAAAGAAAGAAATCATAAAAATTAGGGCAGAAATAAATGAAAAGGAAACGAAGGAGACCATAGCAAGAATCAACAAAGGTAGAAGCTGATTCTTTGAGAAGATAAATAAAATAGACGAACCATTAGCCAAAATCATCAAGAAAAAAGGGGAGGAGAATCAAATCGACAAAATTAGAAATGAAAATGGAAAAATCACAACAGGCAACACAAATATAAAGGATCATAAGAGACTACTATCAGCAACTATATGCCAATAAAATGGACAACTTTGAAGAAATTGACAAATTCTTAGAAAAGTATAACCTTCAAAAACTGAACCAGGAATAATAGAAAATCTTAACTGACCCATCAGAAGCACGGAAATTGAAACTGTAATCAGAAATCTTTCAGCAAATAAAAGCCCAGGTGCAGACGGCTTCACAGCTGAATTCTAACAAAAATTTAGAGAAGAGCTAACACCTGTCCTACTCAAACTCTTCCAGAAAATTGCAGAGGATGGTAAACTTCCATACTCATTCTATGAGGCCACCATCACACTAATACCAAAACCAGACAAAGATGCCACAAAAAAAGAAAACCACAGGCCAATATCACTGAACATAGATGCAAAAATCCTTAACAAAATCCTAACACACAGAATCCAACAGCATATTAAAAAGATCATACATCATGACCTAATGGGCTTTATCCCAGGGATGCAAGATTCTTTAATATCTGCAAATCAATCAATATGATACACCACATTAACAAATTGAAAGATAAAAACCATATGGTTATCTCAAAAAATGCAGACAAAGCCTTTACAAAATTCAGCATCCATTTATGATAAAAACCCTCCAGAAGGCAGGAATAGAAGCATCATACCTCAACATAATAAAAGCTGTATATGACAAACCCACAGCAAACATTATCGTCTATGGTGAAAAACTGAAGGCATTTCCCCTGAAGTCAGGAACAAGACAAGGGTGCCCACTCTCACCACTACTACTGAACATGGTTATGGAAGTTTTAGCCACAGCAATCAGAGAAGAAAAAGAAATGAATCCAGATTGGAAAAGAAGAAGCAAAACTCACTGTTTGCAGATGACATGAACCTCTACATAGAAAACCCTAAAGATTCCACCAGAAAATTACTGGTGCTAATCAGTGAATATAGTAAAGTTGCAGGATATAAAATTAACACACAGAAATCCCTTGCATTCCTATACACTAACAATGAGAAACAGAAAGAGAAATTAAGGAAACAATTCCATTCACCATTGCAAAGAAAAATATAAAATATTTATGAATAAGTATTCATATTATTCTACCTAAATAAACAAAAGACCTATATATAGAAAACTATAAAACACTGATGAAAGAAATCAAAAAGGACACAAATAGATGGAGAAATATACCATGTTCATGGATTGGAAGAATCAATATAGTGAAAATGAGTATACTACCCAAAGAAATCTATAGATTCAATGCAATCCCTATCAAGCTACCAATGGTATTTTTTCAGAGAACTAGAACAAATAATTTCACAATTTGTATAGAAATACAAAAAACCTCAAATAGCCAAAGCAATATTGAGAAAGAAGAATGGAACTGGAGGAATCATCCTGCCTGACTTTAAGCTATACTTCAAAGCTACAGTCATCAATACAGTATGGCACTGGCACAAAGACAGAAATATAGATCAAAGGAACAAAATAGAAAGCCCAGAGATAAATCCATACACCTACAGATACCTTATCTTTGACAAAGAATGCAAGAATATACAATGGAGAAGAAACAATGTCTTTAACAAGTGGTGCTGGGAAAACTGGACAACCACTCGTAAAAAAATGAAACTAGAACACTTTCTAACACCATAACAAAAATAAACTCAAAATGGATTAAAAATATAAACATAAGACCATAAACTATAAACCTCCTAGAGGAAAACATAGGCAAAACACTCTCCAACATATATCACAGCAGGATCCTCTATGACCCACCTCCCAGAGTAATGGAAATAAAAGCAAAAATAAACAAATGGGACCTAATTAAACTTAAAAGATTTTGCACAATGAAGTAAACTATAAGCAAGGTGAAAAGACAGCCTTCAGAATGGGAGAAAGTAATAGCAAATGAAGCAACTGACAAAGAATTAATCTCAAAAATACACAAGCAGCTCCTGCAGCTCAATTCCAGAAAAATAAACAACGCAATCAAAAAATGGGCCAAAGAAGTAAACAGACATTTCTCCAAAGAAGACATATAGATGGTTAACAAACACATGAAAAGATGCTCAACATCACTCATGATCAGAGAAATGCAAATCAAAACCACAATGAGGTACCATTTCATGCCAGTCAGAATGGCTGCGATCCAAAAGTCTACAAACAATAAATGGTGGAGAGAGTGCAGAGAAAAAGGAACCCTCTTACACTGTTGGTGGGAATGCAAACTAATACAGCCACTATGGAGAACAGTGTGGAGATTCCTTAAAAATCTGGAAATAGAACTGCCATATGATCCAGCAATCTCACTGCTGGGCATACACACTGAGGAAACCAGAATTGAAAGAGACACATGTACCCCAATGTTCATCACAGCACTGTTTACAATAGCCAGGAGATGGAAGCAACCAAGATGTCCATTGGCAGATGAATGGATAAGAAAGCTGTGGTACATATACACAATAGAATATTACTCAGCCATTAAAAAAAAGGCATTTGAATCAGTTCTAATGAGGTGGATGAAACTGGAGCCTATTATACAGAGTGAAGTAAGTCAGAAAAATACTGATATAGTATACTAATGGACATATATGGAATTTAAAAAGGTGGTAACGATGACCCTACATTCGAGACATTAAAAGAGACACAGATGTAAAGATTAGTCTTTTGGACTCTGTGGGAGAAGGCAAGCATGGGATGATTTGAGAGAGTAGCATTGAAACGTGTTTATTATCATATGTGAAGCGGATCACCAGTCCAGATTCGATGCATGAGACAAGGTGCTCAGGGCTGGTGCACTGGGATGACCCTGGAGGGTTGGGATGGGGAGGGAGGTGAGGGAGGTTCTGGATGGGGAACACATGTGCACCTGTGGCTGATTCATGTTGATGTATGGCAAAAACCACTACAATATTGTAATGTAATTAGCCTGCAATTAAAATAAATAAATTTATTTTAAAGAGTCCCCAGGGAACAAGTTGGGTGTGTTTGAGACATAGAAAGAAGGCCAGGTTTGCTGGGGCAGAGTGAGTGGGCAGAGGGTGGGCAGAGATGAGCTGGAGGGGCAGGTAGGGAGAGTTGCTGTGGAGTCTTTGGGTTCATGTTAAGGAAACTGGATGCTTTGAATTGGGATAAGATGCTTCACTGTGCTTAGGCAGTAGAGTGGCCTGTTTGTTTGGCATTGTGGGAAGTGAACCACAGAAGGGAATTCAGCAGAAGGCAAGGGGGCAGAGAGCTCTTTTGTCATAGAAAACAAGGAATTTCTATAAAGAGGGAATACTAAACTGTGTCGAGTTCTTCTGAGAGGATGAGTGAGATGAGAATGGAAAAACATCTTTTGGATTTTGCAAGATGGAGATTATCAAGGACTTGGGCAGGAGAGTCTTCATTCAGAGATCAGGATGGAGAACTGATCAGAGTGGTTGAGGGAGAAAGATTTCCTGGGAAGAGACTGAAATGAAGAAGATCTGAGCTTGCAGATGGTCACAAAACGAAAGATAGAAGTAAGGCAGGAAGATAAACAAGGGATCAAGGAAAACTGCATGCTGAGTGGGGTTACCCTCTAGGCCCCTTGCCTTTCCCAGCAACTGGCATGCAGGCAGCCATATGTAAGAATGCAGGCTTGGAGATTGGAGGACTTCTGCCTGGAGACATCATCTAGGGTGAGATAAGAGAACTCCAGACACTAATATTAGAGAAACCACAACAGAGGAGTCTGACTCTCCTCTCCTTGACTGTACTGTGTGCTCAGCAGTTAGCATACTGCACCCCTACACAAATAGTTTCCAATCATGTTTTAATGCTGCACTTTTAAACAAGAACTGGGCTTCCCTGGTAGCTCAGATGGTAAAGAATCTACCTGCAATGAAGGAGACCCAGGTTCAATCCCTGGGTCGGGAAGATCCCCTGGAGGAAGAAATGGCAACCTACTCCAGTATTCTTGCCTAAAAAATCCCATGGACAGAGGAGCCTGGCGGGCTACAGTACAAAGGGTTGCAAAGAATTGGATGTGACTGAGTGACTAACACTTTCACTTTAAACAAGAACAGAAAGCCAGGGAAGAACATGTATTTAAAGTAACCCTGTATGATGAAACAGAGAGTGAAATGAACAGAGGAAAGAAAAGAAAAGAGCTCAGAGAAAGCAATGTGGAGATCAGACAGACTTAAAAAGCCTATAATTAATATCTTCAGAAGCATAGGAGAAGATTTTATGTTCATGAAAAAGAATAAGGCAGTATAAAAAGGAACATTCAGAGAAAAAGATAGAAGGTTGGAAATTTAAAATATGCTAGAGACATTGGTATTAAAGCTAAGGAAATCTTTCAGAAGATAAAACATAACAACAAAAAGATGAAAAAAAGTTAAAAAATTGATATGCTGTGGAAAAATTAAAATTGAAAGAAAAAGAAAGCCTGTCAACTCAAGATTTTAAACTATAATAAAACAGAAAATGAAATGGAATGCTCAGTAGTAAATAAAACAAGAAAAAGCATATTTATTTATAGATAGTTATAATTAAGTGAAAAATGCACATTAAAAAGAA
Source organism: Bos indicus (assembly GCF_029378745.1). Classification (NCBI taxonomy): domain Eukaryota; kingdom Metazoa; phylum Chordata; class Mammalia; order Artiodactyla; family Bovidae; genus Bos; species Bos indicus. The sequence goes on from NC_091761.1 coordinate 65,594,187, forward strand.
TTTTTTTTAAGTGTATAATGCAAACAAAGTATAGAGGATATATGTCAAAATAAGCATATAAATGGATTGTGAGATTGTTGGTTGTATTAGTTAGGGTAAGCTGAACCCAATAGCCAATGGCTCAAACATTTTTAAACAGCTGCACTAAATATAATTCATATACTATACCATTATTTAAAATATACAATCCAGTGCTTTTTAGTGTATACATAGATTTGTACAACCATCACCAAAGTTTGAGCATTTTCATTACCTCAAAAGGTAACCTCATACTCTTTTACCTGTCGTCCTGCTAACCCCCTAATCTCCAACCTCCCAGCCATAAGCAACCATTGATCTGCTTTCTGACTGTAGATTTCTCTATCCTAGAGATTTCATATGAATGACATAATGGCATATGTGGTCTTTGGTCACTGACTTCTTTCCCTTAGCATAGTATATTCACTGTTTGTCCATGTTGTAGAATTCATCAGCACTTTCTTACTTTTTGTGGCTGAATAATATTCTATTGTGTGGAATATTATTAATTAATTAACATTTAATTAACATTAAAATAAATTAACATTTTGTTAATTCATCAGTTGATGGATGTTTGGGTTGTTTCTAACTTGGCCTATTATAATGTTACTATAAACATTCATGTATTAAAAGTTTTTATTTTAATTTCTGTTGGTTGTATACCTAGAAGTAGAGTTGGTGGGTCATACTGTAACTATATTGGATTGTTGGAGGAATTGCCAGATTGTTTACCAAAGTGGCTGCACCCTTTTAAATTCCCACCAGCTTCATATTTAAGAAGGTCCCGATTTCTCCACTTTCTAACCAACGCTTGTTATATGACTTTTTGACTGTTGCCATCCTAGTGGGTATGACTAGGTATCTTACTGTGGTTTTAATTTGCATTTCCCTGATGACAAATGGTGTTGAATATCTTTGCAAGTTCTTACTGGTTATTTGTGTGTCTTCCTAGGAAAAAATGCTTATTCAGAGCTTTTACCTATTTGTAAAGTGAGTTTTTTAAATTATTGAATTCTTTATGAGTAAGAGTTGTTTATATATTCCAGATACAAGTCCCTTTTCAGATATATGATTTGAAAGTATTTTCTCCTATTCTGTGGGTTGTCGTTTTTATTTTCTTGGTAGTATCCTTTGAAGCAGAGAGCTTTTTAATTTTGATGAAGTCTGATTTGTCAGTTTTTTCTCTTATGTCTTGTCCTTTTGGTGTATTTAAGAATCCTTTGCCAAATTTCAAGTCATGAAGATTTACTTCTATGTTTTCTTTGAAAAGTTGTATAATTCTAATTTTGTCGTTGGTTTATTTTGTTTTCAGTTTAGAATACAATGTGAGGTCAAGTTTTAGTTTAATTCTTTTGCATTTGGCTAATCAGTTGTCCCCAATACCATTTGTTGGAAAGACTATTCTTTCGCCCTTGGATGGTGTTGACACTCTTGTGGAAAATTGGTTAACCATTAATGTGTGAGTTGACTTCTGGCCTCTCATTTCTGTTGCATTGATTTAGATACCCATCAGTACATCAGTCGGAGAAGGCGATGGCAACCCACTCCAGTACTCTTGCCTGGAAAATCCCATGGATGGAGGAGCCTGGTGGGCTGGAGTGCATGGGGTCGTGAAGAGTCAGACATGACTGAGCGACTTCACTTTCACTTTTCACTTTCATGCCTTGGAGAAGGAAATGGCAACCCACTCCAGTGTTCTTGCCTGGAGAATCCCAGGGATGGTGGAACCTGGTGGGCTGCCATCTATGGGGTCACACAGAGTCGGACACGACTAAAGAGACTTAGCAGCAGCAGCAGTACATCAGTTTCACTTTCTGATTAACATTGCTTTGTAGTAATTGTCAGAACTGAAAAGTGTTAGTCCTCTCATTTGTCCTCCTTTTTCTGCTTTGTATCGGCTATTCTGGGTCACTTGCAATTCCGTATGAGTTTCAAATTGCCTTTTAATTTCTGCAAAGAAGTCAGTTAGGATTCTGAGTAGATTTTGTTTTGGATTTGTAGTAGATAAGTTTGGGGATTGTTACTATCTTTTAAAAAAATTTATTTATTTTAATTGGAGGCTAATTACTCTAAAATATTGCAGTGGTTTTTGTATTAAGTCTTCTGATCCATAAACATGTCATACTTACCCATTTGTTTAGCTGTTCTTACAATAAAGTTTTGTAGTTTTCAGCATATAAATTTTGTACTTCTTTGTTAATTTATTTGGTGACTGTTTTACTCTTTTTAATGTTATTGTGAATTGTTTTCATAATTTATTTTTGGATAGTTCATTGCAAGAGTGTGAAATACAGTTTGTTTTTGTGTCATTTATCTTGTATTCTGTAACTTTGCCAACAATTTATTTATTAGTCCTAGTAGTCTTTTGGGGGCTTCCCAGGTAGTGCTAGTGGTAAAGAGCCTGCCTGCCAATTCAGGAGACCTAAGAGATGCTGAAAGTGAAAGAGGAGAGTGAAAAAGTTGGCTTAAAGCTCAACATTCAGAAAACGAAGATCACGGCATCCGGTCCCATCACTTCATGGGAAATAGATGGGGAAACAGTGGAAACAGTGTCAGACTTTATTTTTGGGGGCTCCAAAATCACTGCAGATGGTTACTGCAGCCATGAAATTAAAAGACGCTTACTCCTTGGAAGGAAAGTTATGACCAACCTAGATAGCATATTCAAAAGCAGAGACATTACTTTGCCAACAAAGGTCCGTCTAGTCAAGGCTATGGTTTTTCCAGTGGTCATGTATGGATGTGAGAGTTGGACTGTGAAGAAAGCTGAGTGCCGAAGAATTGATGCTTTTGAACTGTGGTGTTGGAGAAGACTCTTGAGAGTCCCTTGGACTGCAAGGAGATCCAACCAGTCCATTCTGAAGGAGATCAGCCCTGGGATTTCTTTGGAAGGAATGATGCTAAAGCTGAAACTCCAGTACTTTGGCCACCTCATGCGAAGAGTTGACTCATTGGAAAAGACTCTGATGCTGGGAGGGATTGAGGGCAGGAGGAGAAGGGGACGACAGAAGATGAGATGGCTGGATGGCATCACTAACTCGATGGATGTGAGTCTGAGTGAGCTCCGGGAGTTGGTGATGGACAGGAAGGCCTGGTGTGCTGCGATTCATGGGGTTGCAAAGAGTTGGACACAACTGAACGACTAAACTGAACTGAAGAGATGCTGGTTCAGTCCCTGGGTTGGGAAGATACCCTGGAGGAGGTAATGGCAACCCGCTCCAGTACGCTTGTCTGGAAAATCCCATGGACAGAGGAGCCTGACAAGCTATGGTCCGTAGCATTGCAGAGTCAGACATGACTGAAACAACTTAGCACACTCAGTAGTTTTTTGGTGGTTTCATTAGAATTTTCTATATACAAAACTATGTCATTTGTGACTAGAGACAGTTTTACTTCTTTACAATCTGGTTTCCTTTTATTTCTTTTATGCACTAATTGCTGTTTACAAACTGAATATTTGTGAATATTTGTATCTCCCTAAAATTCATAAATTTAAATCCTAATCCCCAGTGTGATGGTGTTAGGAGATAGGGCCTTTGGTAGGTGATCAGGTTATGAAGGCGGAGCCCTCATGAATGAATTGATGTTCAGTCTCTCAGTCGTGTCCGACTCTTTGCAACCTCAGGCTTCCCTGTCCTTCACTATTTCCTGGAGTTTGCTCAAACTCATGTCCATTGAATCAATTATGCCATCAAACCATCTCATCCTCTGTTGCCTCCTTCTCCTCCTGCCCTCAATCTTTCCAAGCAGCAGGGTCTTTTCCAATGAGTCAGCTCTTTGCATCAGGTGGCCAAAGTATTGGAGCTTCAGCTTCAGCATCAGTCCTTCCAATGAATATTCAGGGTTGATTTCCTTTAGGATTGACTGGTTTGATCTCCTTGCTGTCCAAGGGACTCTCACGAGTCTTCTCCAGAACCACAATGTGAAAACATCAATTCTTTGGTGCTTAGCCTTCTTTAAGGTCCAACTCTCACATCTGTGCATGACTACTGGAAAAACCATAGCTTTGACTATGGAGACCTTTGTCAGCAAAGTGATGTTTCTGCTTTTTAACACACTGTCTAGGTTTGTCATAGTTTTTTTTTTTTTTTTTTCCAAGAAGCAAGCATCTTTTAATTTCATGGCTGGAATTCAGTTTGGTTCAGTTCAGTCGCTCAGTCGTGTCCGACTCTTTGCAAACCCATGAATCACAGCACGCCAGGCCTCCCTGTCCATCACCAACTCCTGGAGTCCACCCAAAGCCATGTCCATTGAGTCGGTGATGCCATCCAACCATCTCATCCTCTGTCGTCCCCTTCTCCTCCTGTCCTCAATCTTTCCCAGCATTAGGGTCTTTTCCAATGAGTCAGGTCTTCACATGAGGTGGCCAAAGTATTGGTGTCAGCTTCAATATCAATCCTTCCAATGAACACCCAGGATGGATCTCCTTTAGGATGGACTGGTTGGATCTCCTTGCAGTCCAAGGGACTCTCAAGAGTCTTCTCCAACACCACAGTTCAAAAGCACCAATTCTTCAGCACTCAGCTTTCTTTATAGTCCAACTCTCACATCCATACATGACCACTGGAAAAACCATAGCCTTGACCAGACGGACCTTTGTTGGCAAAGTGATGTCTCTGCTTTTTAATATGCTGTCTAGGTTGGTCATAACTTTCCTTCCAAGGAGTAAGTGTCTTTTAATTTCATGGCTGCAGTCAGCATCTGCAGTGATTTTGGAACCCAGAAAAATAAAGTCAGCCACTGTTTCCACTGCTTTCCCATCTATTTGCCATGAAGTGATGGGACCAGATGCTATGATCTTAGTGTTCTGAATGTTGAGCTTTAAGCCAACTTTTTCACTCTCCTCTTTCCCTTTCATCAAGAGGCTCTTTAGTTCTTCTTCACTTTCTGCCATAAGGGTGGTGTCATCTGCATATCTGAGGTTATTGATATTTTTCCCAACAATCTTGATTCTAGCTTGTGCTTCCTCAAGGCCAGCGTTTCTCATGATGTACTCTGCATATAAGTTAAATAAGCAGGGTGACAATAAACAGCCTTGACATACTCCTTTTCCTATTTGGAACCGGTCTGTTGTTCCATGTCCAGTTCTAACTGTTGCTTCCTGACCTGCATACAGATTTCTCAAGAGGCAGGTCAGATGATCTGGTATTCCCATGTCTTTCAGAATTTTCCACAGTTTATTGTGGTCCACACAGTCAAGTCCCCTTATAAAAGAGACTGTAGAGAGCTCCCTTGCTTTTTTTGCTGTATAAGAACACAATGACAATAGTGGTCTATGAAGCAGGAAGCTGTTCTCACCAGACAGAGTCTGTTGGCACCTTGACCTTTAATTTCCCAAGATAAATATTTATTAAGTCAACCAGTCTGTGGTATTTTTTGAAAGAATCTTAAATCACTAATTGCCCTGGATAGAACATCCAGTACAAGATTGAATAGAAGTGGCCAAGAATGGTCATCGTTGTCTTGTTTATTGTCTTAGGGGTAAATCTTCCAGTCTTTCACCAGGAAGTATAAAGTTAACTCTGGGATTTTCATAGATATTTTTATCAGTTTGAGGAAATTCCCTTCCGTTCTTAGTTGTGTGTTTTTATCCTAAAAGTGTTGGATTTAATCAAATTTTTTTCTGTGTCTTTTGAGATGATTGTGTAATTTTTGTTTTTTACCTATATAAGATGTATTACATTAATTGATTTTCCAGTGTTAAACTAACCTTTAATCCGTGGAATAAATTCCAGTTGGTTATAAGTTCTTATATATTATAGGAAGAGGAAAGAACATAGAAGAGTGTACATGGGGGGTTTTGTGGCCCATGCCAGTAAGTAGAACATATTACTACCACTCACATTAGTGAGTAGAAATGATGTGTCTCACTCACTAATGGAATGTAAGTGCATGCCCAGACTGCAAGGGGTGCTGGGCAATGCAGTTTACCATGTGCTTAGTTTCCTCACATGGATACTTTTTCCCATCCCTTTTTTTTTAAGTTGAAGTATAGTTGATTTATAATGTTGTGTTAATTTCTAGTATATAGCAAAATGATTAAGTATATTTATATACACACATTCTTTTCATATTCTTTTCCATGATGGTCTATTATTGGAAATTGAATATAGTTCCTTGTGCTTTACAGTAGGACCTTGTTGTTTATCCATTCTTGGTATAATAGTTTGCATCTGCTAGTCCTAAACACCCTCCTCCACCCCTCCTGCCACCTGGAAACCATGTCTGTCCTTTATTTCTGTGAGTCTGTTTCTGTTTCATAGATAGGTTCATTTGTGTAATATTTTAGATTTCACATATAAGTGATATCATATGGTATTTTTGTTTCTCTTTCTGACTTAGTACGATAATCTCTAGGTCCATTGTCACATGAATTCTTTTAATTTTGTCATAGTTTATTTGTATTTTATAACTTCCCACAATGAATTTATATTTATAACACAATATAAATTTAATTCAAAATAGAGACTAGGTAGGCAATGAGAAAGCAGAGATAGAATGTATATGAACAACTCTTTCTGAGAAGTTTTGCTGGTGCCATTTCTGGAGGGGAGGACTAGGTTAAGAGAAAGTTATTAAACATGGAGATTCTAGCATATTCTTGCAAGCTGAGAATTATCCAAGAGGGAGGAAACAGTTGATAAGGAATTTTTGAGTTGGTTGCCCTTAAAACCTTTGTAGACTCTTTTTCTAGAAAAAAGGGAAAATGTTTGAAAATGGCCACCCATTGTATTTCCACTCATTCAGGATTTCAGATCCTTTCCTGAAAGACTTGTAAGCAGGAAAAAAATAGTGTTTATTGAGCTTGACAACATTAAAAAATTATGAAAATTTTCAAAGCTAATTATTGTTTTTTTCTAAAAAATTTCCTTTGACATGCTAATAGTTTTAATTAGGGTCCTTAGCTACAGAAACTCTTAGGTTGCAAAGAACACCAGAGCAACGCACTAATGTGCTGAGTGTGGGTGATTGCTGTTTACCAGTGGACTTTAACTATGACATAGAAATGAGACCATCATGCAGTGGGGCTTCTCTCACTAACTTTCATGAAGCTAACCCCAGTATCAGACCGTCACTCCAGGTGAACCCCAGAGAGCTGTCCTGCCCTCTCCGGCTGGCTGATCTTTGGCACTTTGATCCAAGCACGTCCCTCTGTGAATGTGTCCTTGGCACTCTCACTCTCCTGATTGTCCAGCCCTTTGTTCATTTGTCACCTTGTGTTCCAGTAGCAGGGCTTCACTAGGCACTTTCAGGCTGTTTGCTTTCCTGCAGGGCTCCAGCAGTGAATCCCATAGACGTCGTCTTGGTGGGGATGACAGGCAAACAGACTGGGAGCTCTAAACTCTAGGAAGAGTGCTATGATGTGGGGGTGGGGGCACGGAGGGAGACACAGAGTGCTGAGGGGACTCAGGAGAGATGTGTCTCATATGCTTCCAGGAGGTGGTGACCCGGTGAGAATGTCAGTCATCTTGGTTAAATTCCTTTCTCCTACTTCAGTCCGCTCCCAGATGGCACAGTGGTAAAGAATCCTCCTGCCAGTGCAGCAGACACGAGTTCGATCCCTGGGCTGGGAAGATCCCCTGGAGAAGAAAATGGCAACCCACTCCAGTATTCTTGCCTGGGAAATCCCATGGACAGAGGAGTCTGGCAGGCAGTCCATGGGGTCACCACTTGGTGACTAAACCACCACCACCATGCCTATCCCCGCATATAATCATCAATTAATTCTGTTGCTTTTTCTCTACAATATTTGCCAGATCAGTTCTTTCCTTTCGTTCCTTCCTGTGAAAGAAGTTGCTTATGGGAACCAGGCAGGCCTGGGCATTTCAGCTGTGGGGCCTTGAGCAAGTTAATAAACCCTTCTCTGTCCCAGTCTCTAACTAAAAAATGGGGAAAGCAAAACTTCCCTCACAGATATATGTGCTAAGTCGCTCAGTTGTGTCCGACTCTTTGTGACCCCGTGGACTGAATCCTGCCAGGCTCTTCTGTCCATGGGATTCTCTAGGCAAGAATACTGGAGTGGGTTGCCATGCCTTCCTCCAGGGGATCTTCCCGATGCAGGGATTAAACCCGAGTCTTATGTCTCCTGCATAGGCAGGTGGATTCTCTACCACTGGAGCCACCTGGGAAGCTATGTGATGAAGAACAAATAAGATAATACTTTAAAAACAGCCCCAGGCTTGGCATTTAACAGCTTATCATTCCAGGCTCTTCCCTGTGCCTGTAATCTCTTCCTTTGTACTCTGCCCACAGCTGCTGAATTTATCTTTCCCTGGCTTTAATCTTATCTCTCCTTTGCTCAAAAACTTTCAAATTCCCCTAATCTATAGAATAAAGTCTGAATCAGTCAGGAAAGAGGTGTACAGCTAAGGGCTGAGGGGAGAGAGTGTCAGAAAGAGCACAGGGGAGAAACCCAGGTCACACAAGCCATTGGGCACCTGGAAGGCTCCACAAGAAAGAAATCCCTGAGCTGAGAACTGAAGGATGAATAGAGTTCATTAGGTAAGAAGAGGGGCAGAGGAGGGGGAAGGTGGGAAGAACATTCCAGTCTGGCTGAAGTGCCGAGAGCAGGCAAGAGGTAGGGGAGATGAGCCAGGTGCCTGTCCAGAACATAGAGCCTGGTGGACCAAGCATTTGTGGAATAATTTCCATGTATGAATCATTGACTCATTGGAAAAGACTCTGATGCTGGGAGGGATTGGGGGCAAGGGAAGAAGGGGACGACAGAGGATGAGATGGCTGGGTGGCATCACTGACTCAATGGACGTGAGTCTCAGTGAACTCTGGGAGTTGGTGATGGACAGGGAGGCCTGGCGTGCTGCGATTCATGGGGTCGCAAAGAGTCAGACACGACTGAGCAACTGATCTGATCTGATGAATCACTGAGAGCTGTGCCTAAGTTTTAAGCTGTTATTTGTTTAGACATCAATTTTGCTTGACTTTATTTTCTTGGGCTGCAGTATTGCTGCAGATGATGACTGCAGCCATGGAATTAAAAGATGCTTGCTTTTTGGAAGAAAAGCTATGACCAACTTAGACAGCATATTGAAAAACAGGGACATCACTTTGCCAACAAAAGTCTATAGTCAAAGCTATGGTTTTTCCAGAAGTCGTGTATGGATGTGAGTGTTGGCCCATAAAGAAGGCTGAGCGCCAGAAAATTGATGCTTTCAAACTGTGGTGCTGGGGGAGACTGGAGAGCCCCTTGGACAGCACGGAGGTCAAACCAGTAAATCCTAAAGGAAATCAACGACCTGAATATTCATTGGAAGGACTGATGCTGAAGCTGAAGTTCCAGTACTTTGACCACCTGATGTGAAGAACTGACTCATTGGAAAAGTCCCTGATACTGGAAAAGATTGAGGGTAGGAGTAGAAGAGGGCAACAGAGGATGAGATGGTTGGATGGCATCATTGACTCAGTGGACATGAGTTTGAGCAAACTCCAGGAGATAGTGAAGGACAGGGAAGCCTCAGTCCATGAGGTCACAAAGAGTTGGACATGGCTTAGTGACTGAACAATAACAGCAACAGTGACTAATTGAAAGCCATGCATTAAGTTTTAAACTGTTACTTGTTTAGACATCAATTTTTCTTGTTGAGAAGGACAATTTCTGCATTCTTTACAATCAACATCAAAGGTGCTCAAGACATTTGACTGATAAAGTGGATGCAATTGTAATTGTGGAAATAGAGGAAAAGAAATCTGGGAGTTGGATTTCCTGATTATGTCTGAGAGTTCATTGAGGTTTCAGCACAAATCGCCCGCCACAGAGTGTCTGAGAACTGCTGCTGAGATGCAGTGTGAGTTGATTTTGCTCTCTGGGACCATACACCTGTGACTAAAATACCCTGCATTTCCCCAGAGTAAGAAAACTCATGCTATCCCAGAGACTCAGACAAAGGGAAATTAAGCTTGCTTGCACTGGAGCCTGGGGACCAAAAAGCTGATGGAAGCTTTTGCAGGTTCTTGGGTCTCTATGGAAACGGGCAGATTCAGGGAAAGTTTCTTTCTTGAAAAGGAGAGTGTTGGCTGCTTCCTTTCCTCTGGACATGCTGAGATGCACGATTCATGAGGTGGCTATCCGCGGGTTCACTGCAGAAATGGGGCCATTTGTACTGTGCCTGCCCTCTCACTCCAGTACACACCCCCAGCAGTGCTTGCTGGGGCTCTAGTACCTGGTGTATCCAGCTGCCATACAAGGAGTGAGGACTCAGTAACAGGAGACACAAGTCACAGAGCCATGAGCCATGTGCCTGGTTCATCCCTGGATCTCTGGGCCTATGGATAGCATTTTACACAAAGTAAATGCTTAATTATTTTTAACAAGCAAGGTGTGAAAAATGAAAAGGAATGATAGCCAAGTTCCCAGGTGGCCTTCTTCCCAGAGTTAAAAAGCAAAAACAGACAGCTTAGGCTTCTCAGATTTTACATGCATACTATTAACTGGAAATCTTGTTCTGGTTCACTAAGTTTGGGGTGCAACCAGAAGTGCTACATTTCTTTCTTTTAAAAAAAATTTTTATTGGGTTATAGTTGCTTTACAATGTTGTATTAGTTTCTGCTGTACAGCAAGGTGATTCAGTTATACATATACATATATCTACTCTTTTTAAGATTTCTTCCTATTTAAGTCACCACAGAGCTTTGAGTAGAGTTCCCTGTGCTATACAGTAGGTTCTCATTAGTTATCTATTATATATATGAAGTGAAAGTGAAAGTGAAGTCGCTCAGTTGTGTCCGACTCTTTGCGACCCCATGGACTGTAACCTACCAGGCTCCTCCGTCCATGGGATTCTCCAGGCAAGAGTACTAGAGTGGGTTGCCATTTCCTTCTCCAGGGGATCTTCCCAACCCAGAGATTGAACCTGGGTCTCCCGCCTTGCAGGCAGACGCTTTAACCAGTGTATATATGTCAATCCCAATCTCCCAATTCATTCCACTCCTTCTTCTCCACTTGGTAACTATAAATTTGTTTTCTACATCTATGACTCTATTTCTGCTTTGCAGTTAAGTTCTTCTGTACCATTTGTCGAGATTCCACATATAAGCAGTATTATACAATATTTGATTTCTCTTTCTGAATTACTTCACTCTGTATAACACTCTCTGGGTCCATCCATGTCACTGAAAATGGCATTATTTTGTTTCTTTTTATGCCTGAGTAATATTCCTGAACAGTAAGTCGTGTCCAACTCTTTGCAACCCCATGAACTGCATAGCACCCCCAGGCTCCTCTGTCCATGGGGTTGCAAACAGTTGGACACGACTTACTGACTGAAAAACAACATTTCATTGTATATATGTAACACATCTTTACCCATTCCTCTCCTGATGGACATCTAGGTTGCTTCTGTGTTCTGACTATGGTAAATAGTGCTGCAGTGGACATCAGGGTGCATAGAAGTGCTGCATTTCTCAGGAGCTCCCAGGTGATGCTCCTGCTGCTGGTCCTTGGATCAGCCATTGCGTAGTAGGGATATAGATAGAAGAGCTGACTGAAGAGTCAAATTATGTCACTTGCAGCATTTTATTAGTAGGCTGCCTAACTCACCTGAAAGATAAATGTGTGCAGGTTTGAGTTCACATGCATAAGGTTTGGTGTAGTTTTGGAATACTCATTTTCTCTATGCCCGTGAGATTATATGGACATAGAAACTAACCATATGTATCGAAAATCCACACCCAACATACTGGTGGTCACTTCAGTAGTAATTTATAGCATATAATTCCAAAAGATTTATAACTATTTCAAAATCATTTAATAGCTGCAGTTTTTTTTTTTTTTTTCACAGCTTCATTCAACAAATGTTTCTGGAGTATTTACCATAAATCTCTCTCTGGCACTGGAAGGTTCTCTTTTCTCTTCTTCTTGAGCTCCCAGTCTGGTGGGTGAGACAGAGATAAAACAAATAATGGCAGTATAATATGATGAATTGTCCACTTTGTCCAATAGAAATATAACACAAGCCACAACTGTGATTTAAAATTTTCTAGTAGCCACATGAAAAAAGTAAGAACAAACCGGTGTAATTAATTTTAGTAACATATTTTGTTCAACTCAATATAACCCAAATATCTTCCCTTAAATATGTAATCAATATGAAAGGTATTAGAGAGGTATTTTACATTTTTTACCTACTAAGCCATCAAAATCTGTTATGTATTGGCCCTGATGGCACATCTCAAGTTGGATCAGCCACATTTCAAGTGCTCCACGGCCCCTGTGGCTGATGACCACAGCATTGGACAGTGTGGGTCTCTACAGTGGGGTGTCCAGCACCTTCACTGGACTAACACCCCCAGTATTACACCCCCACAGGGTCTGTGGACACATTGCCCAGTATCTCCTAACTTTGCTTTCCTCTGGGGCTGTCCTGAGGATTTAAAGAATGAATAACACATGTCTATGAAGATCTATGATCTGTTTTAATTTTTTTCTCTTTTTTCTTATCCTTAATACTCCAGCTAACCTTTGGAATCCTCAGGGAGAAAAATCAGAATAATTTGATCAGTTTTGTTAAAATCACTCACAAGTGGTTGTAGATTGGGATTTTGTTTTAATGAAGAAGGGCTGGTGTATGTATATCACACTCACTGTTAGTTGCACTCAGAAGTCATTTCTAGGGACTTCCCTACAGTCCACTGGTTAGGACTCTGTGCTTTCACTGCTGAGGGCACAGGTTCAATCCCTGGTTGGGGAACTAAGAACTGAGATCCCACAAGCTGCATGTGCGTGTGTGCTAAGTCACTTCAGTCATGTCTGACTGTTTTCGACCCTCTGGACTGTAGCCCACCAGGCTTCTCTGTCCATGGGATTTTCCAGGCAGCAATACCTAAGTGGGTTGCCATTTCCTCCTCCAGGGGGTCTTCCTGACCCAGGAATTGAACCTGCGTCTCTTATGTCTCCTACATTGGCAGACAGGTTTTTTACCACTAGCACCCATATAAGCTGCATGGTGTGGCAACCACCACCTCCCCCACCAAAGTAATTCCTAGTCCCCTTTCTCCTGATAGGCTCTTGCCATAGAGGCCAGAATACCACATATGTGGTACATAGGCTCTTGCTAATAAAGGCCTTGCAAACTAGTTCTGTCCCATCCATTCTTGCATTCTTGCATGAGTGCGTTGGTGGATAACTCATGTGAGGCTCTGTTCCAGTTACTGTGGGGAGGCAGGTTAAAAAGACAAATAAATATACAGTAAGTCCTCTACATACAAATCTTCCAGTTGTGAACTTTCAAAGATGTGAATGTATGTTCCATCAGTGTCAGACTTGAGTGAAGTTGCAGCCTGCCCTCACTCTCGTATTGCTGACAATCCTTTAGCTCTACCATCTCCCACCTCCTCTCCCTTCTCTAGTCAGTAACTTTTCTCTCGCTCGATGCCAGCCCCTGTATCCCAGCTGTTGTACTGTACTACTGTACTTTTTAGAATACCGTACTGTAATATTAAAAGGCTTTCTTATTTTTTGTGTGTTTGTTTTGTGTGTATTGTTTGTCTGAAAAGTATTATAAACCTTATTACAGTACAGTACTATATAGTGAAAGAAAGTGAAGTCGCTCAGTCGTGTCTGACCCTTTGCGACCCCATGGACTGTAGCCTGTCAGGCTTCTGCGTCCATGGGATTTTCCAGGCAAGAGTGCTGGAGTGGATTGCCATTTCCTTCTCCAGGAGATCTTCCCTACCCAGGAAACAAACCTAGGTCTCCCACATTGCGGGCAGACGCTTTACCGTCTGAGATAGTAGATCATGTTAATTTGGTACCTAGACTCAGTTAGTTGGACCTACGAGCAAATTAGACTTTCAGACATACTCTCAGAATGGAACTCATTCATATGTAGGGGACCTAATGTATATGTTAGATATGCTCAGTTGCACAGTCATGTCAGACTCTTTGTGATCCCATGGACTGTAGCCTGCCAGACTCCTCTGTCCATGGGGATTCCAGGCAAGAATACTAGAGTAGGTTACCATGCCCTCCTCCAGGATATGTTAGATAATGCTATGCAAAAATAGTAAGATAAACATGGAAATAAATGGGGAAAGGGAAGTTGGAATTATCAGTAGTGTGGTCAGGGAAGATCTCACCTCTAAGATGAAATGTGAACAAAGATTGCAGAAGGTCAGGGAGCCAAGTGTGTAGTTATAGGAGGAGTAGCATGCCGGGCAGCAGGAAGAGCATGTGCAAAGGCCCTGATGGGGAGGAAAAGGCTGGTCTTATTAAAATAGTAGGAGCCTGGAACTTCCCTGGTGGGCCAGTGGTTAAGAATCTGCCTTGCAATGCAGGGAACATGGGTTCAGTCACTGCTTGGGGGACTAAGATCCCACATGCCATGGAACAACTAAACCCATGAGTTGCAACTACTGAAGCATGTGCTCTGGAGCCTGTGCCACATGTGGAGAGTCTGTGCACTTCAACAAAAGATCCCACATACTGCGACTAAGACCGGAGGCAGCCAAATAAATAATAAAAACATATATACTTTAAAAAAAACCAGAAGGAGCCAGTGTGGCTGGAGCATAGTGGACACAGATTGTTCAGTGGTTAGAGACCACAGATGGAAGGAGATGGCCAGGTCATGTGGGCTTCACAACCCCTCCGAGGAGCCTGGACTTCTTTCTGTAGTATGTGGGGAAGCTACTGGAGTTCAGGGCACAAGTAGCATGATCTCATTTTCACTTGAATGTGTTCACTCTGGTTGTTATATTGAGAAAAGGCAAACAGAGCGAGGAGAAGAAGGTGGAAGAGAAATGAGAATGTAGTGGGGGTGATAAGATGGTAGCTTGGATTGAGGGTGGGAGTTGGAAGTAAGGGGATGCCAGCAGGAGACTGCTGGAAAAGGTTTTCATTTCCTAATAAAAAGAGGCAGAATGTGCAGAAGTGGTCTTTCCCCTTTGACTCTTCTTTGTGGATGTGATGACCTGATTTGCTACAGCCGTTTGTGGTCAAAAAAACATCCTGAGATGTCAGCCCACGGCTTTGTCAATTCCCTGAGCCAAGGCCCATAATTGCCCATCTCCAGATTTCCTGTATTTAGAGATTCAACAAAGCTCTGCTGCCTGCAGCTGATGGATGTTCTGATGTGGCACCCCCATGGCGTGTGTGTGCTCAGTCGTGTCTCTTTGCAACTCCATGTACTGTAGCCTGCCAGAGTTCTCAATCCATGGGATTTCCCAGGCAAGACTACTGAAGTGGGTTGCCATTTCCTCTCCAGGGGCTCTTTCCAACGCAGGGATCAAACCTGTATTTCCTTCATTGGCAGGCGGATTCTTTACCACCTAGCCACCTGGGAAGCCCCAATGGCACCCTTCCTCTTCTGCTCCTCTCTGGTAGGACCCCAGGGATCTGCACGGCCAGATTCTGAGCTGCTCCAAGAAACAAAGGGCCCCTGTGTGATTTCAGGAGGAGAAAGAATTAAAAACGCGTTCTCTCCTAATCCCCGTTCATCCGAGCTAATCTTCAAATGGGCAAAGTAATCAATTCAAGTAATAAATATGGCTTATTCAAAGGGCTGAATAAGTGGCTGGAAGCAATTCCCCAAACTGTGTTTTCCATTGAATAATTGAAATTATGCAAGGGCATGGAAATTTTTCAACAAATAAAATGTCGGAAAATCTATTAAAGATATGTCTGCAAAAATTGAAAAGCCCAACTCAGCAATAAAAAATAAATTACATTTCCGTTCTTGCTGTTGCTCCCTTTGGGAAAGAGTGTATTACTATCACTTCGTGGACAAATGGAACCAGTGCATTTCAGACTAAATGACTCTCCTGGTTATAACCACGAGGTTTAGATGACTGGATGGTTCTATACAGAAAAAGAAATAAGAAAAAAAAATTCCCTGACTTGATGCCACTCAGATAATGTATCTGCTGTTTTGTTTCTTCATTGGAGGTTTTGGGGGTCTAAGTTTTCCATCTGTAGCTCTGAGTGATAGACAACTGTGCACTTAGACTGTGGAGTTCCTTAGGCCATTTAGACCAGCCCTGTGGGATTCAAAAGTCCACTAGCATCCCTATTTCTCTTTTTATCTTATCCTGAGTAAAAGGACTCAAAGGAGAGGACACCTCCAAAGAAGCTGCTAGAAACGTGACCAACAGAATGTCATCTTTGAACTGTGAATTTAGAGATGTTCTGAGTATTTTCTCTGCAGTTTGATGCGGCTTTGTGAATTGACTTTAAACTTTGGTTGGGATTGTGATCCCATAACCCCCTTGTACTTTCCGTATTGAATTCCAAGCAGCTGTTTAATAGCTGGACACCTCTTTAAATAAAGACCATGTAGCTTAAAACCACATACTTTTTGTCTTTGTTTCTTCCTTTTAAGCTCATTGTTTTTGCTGTAGCTCACAGTGCTGGCCTGGGTTTTGCTAACTGCCTTGGGCTGGGCGGGTTCTGTGGTTTTTTCTCTACAGATGACACTTAACACCAGGGGTTACCCATTTCTGTGGACCCAGGCCAACCATGTCTACCTTCAAGCACATTCATTGCCTGGGAATCTTGGAACAGGGAGGTATCACCTCTCCTCATACTGAGTCCCGACCTCCTCCCCACTGAGAACAGTCAGAGCTATGATTTCATTTCTTGAAAGAAGCTGTTGCCTCTGGCCCCAAATTAAGGGGGAAAAAAAGTCAATTGCCCACCTCAATGGCCTGCTGCACTGGTGGCAGCTTTTGGCAGACTGAAGTGATAACCAGTAGCTGAAGTAAAAAAATAGGCCTGAAGCTACAGCAAGAGCAGCTTCTTCCAAGCACAGAGTAAATATCAGCCATGGTGCCGGACTTCATCCTGTAAACAAGGGAAGTGGGTGAATAAGACCAGGGCTCTTTCTGGGAGTGGGGGCAGGAGTGGAAGAGAGGAACAGAGTGGTGGTTCTTTTCTTCCATGCTGAGAGTGAGTTTACCAAAGGTTAGAAAGAGAGCTCCTTTGCTTTTTGTTTCTGTTTGTTGATTTGAAAGTGTGAAAGTGAAGTCCCTCAGCCATGTCCAACTCTTTGCAACCCCATGGACTGTAGCCTGCCAGGCTCCTGCATCCATGGATGGGACTTCCCAAGCAGGAGTACTAGTGTGGGTTGCCATTTCCTTCTCTAGGGGATCTTCTTGATCCAGGGATCGAATCTGGGTCTCCCGCACTGCAGGCAGACTCTTCACCGTTTTGGCTACACTGGGTCTTTGTTGCTGCATGCGGGCTTTCCCTAGCTGTGGTGCATGGGCTTCTCATCGCGGTGGCCTCTCTCGTTGCAGAGCACAGGCTCTATGCACACAGGTTCAGTAGCTGTGGTGCACGGACTTATTAGTTGTTCCTCAGCACATGGGATCCTCCTGGAGCAGACACTGAACCTGTGTCCCCTGCATTGGCAGGTGGATTCTTAACTACTGAACCACCAGGGAAGGCTAAGACAGTGCCTTTGTAATAGATGTTTAGATATTTTCTATCTGCTAGATATCAAACCACGAACTTTTCTATGTTTTAAGTCATTCAGTCCTTAAAAGCACCTAATGATGGAGCTAGTTTTTTCATGCCCACTTTATGAATGAGGTAACAGATGCTGAGAGAAGTCAGGGGACTTGGCCAGGGGCACAGGTAGCCAATGCTGCCTCGGGATTTGTAGGCAAGCTGTCAAGAGCATTGCTCTTACCCTGGACAGGACTGCTGTGAGGGCGGCCCTGTTGGCTTCTGTGGATGCTCATGGTGTGTAGAACCAAGTTTCTGTCTATGGTAACCTGAAATTTGCTCTCTAATTCCGGTGCGACACCTATTCCCTCAATTTCTCTCCCGCCGCCTCGTCCCCGCCCCCACCCCCGGACCCGGTCACCCTTCTGTAAATCATGTCTGTGAGGGAGTGGCAGTGGTTGCCTTGAAGGGAGAAGTTGCCTCAGGAGCTTTCAGTCTGTTTATAGCGGGGTGCCTGCTGGGTGCTGTCATCTGGGCCTGGTGGCCATGGGCCGTAAGCGTCTCCTGGCTTCCTTGGTTTCTCCCACTCAGAGGAGGCCCAAACTTGGTTTCACCCTTGGTGGTTCAGACAGTAAAGAATATGCCTGCGATGCAGGAGATGGAGGTTTGATCCCTGTGTTGGGAAGATCCCCTGGAAAAGGAAATGGCAACCCACTCCAGTATTCTTGCTGGGAAATCCCATGGACAGAGGAGTCTGGAGGGCCACAGTCTATGGGGTCACAACTCAGTCAGACACAACTGAGCACGTGACAGTTTCTAGGTCCTTGCTGCAAATGGCATTATTTCATTCTTATGGCTGAGTAATATTCCATTATATGTATACACACACACACACACACACACCAAGATGTTTACTTTTTATTTTCAGTTCAGTTCGTCATCAGTCATGTCTGACTCTTTGCAACCATGGACTGCATCACACCAGGCCTCCCTGTCCATCACCAACTCCTGGAATTTACTGAAACTCATGTCCACTGAGTCGGTGATGCCATCTAACCATCTCATCATCCTCTGTCTTCCTCTTCTCCTCCTACCTTCAATCTTTCCCAGCATCAGGGTCTTTTCCAATGAGTCAGTTCTTTACCAAAGTATTGGAGTTTCAGCTTCAGCATCAGTCCTTCCAATGAACACCCAGGACTGATCTCCTTTAGGATGGACTGGTTGGATCTCCTTGCAGTCCAAGGGACTCTCAAGAGTCTTCTCCAACACCACAGTTCAAAAGCATCAATTCTTTGGCACTCAACTTTCTTTATAATCCAGCTCTCACATCCATATATGACTACTGGAAAAACCATAACTTTGATTAGATGGACCTTTGTTGGCAAAGTAATGTCTCTGCTTTTTTAATAAGCAGTCTAGGTTCTTAAATGTCAGTAAGGGTTATCATAAAAATCAACAGATTATCTAGTACCAAAGAGAAAAGAGAAAAATTTTATTTTGATAGAATGATCTAGACCTTTGAAATCAGAATATCTCTAAGGAATTTATTTTAATTATCCGACACATGTAAGATATGTGAAATTTAAAAAACTAACATTTTATTTTGAATTACATGTGATAGTGACTATTGGATGTCAAAGTCTTTTTACTGCTTTTCGTGTTTTAGGTCTTAATTTTCACCTAGTTAAAACAGAAATACTCTTGGGAGACTACAACTTGGTGTTAGTTCTCTATTACTGTGTAACAAATTACTGCACATTTAGCCACTTAACACTCGTGAATTAGCTTTTTGATTTTGAGTAAGGCATTTCATTTCTGGATCTCAAGTTTCTGATCTGTTACTGGGCAGTGGTTGGAATGGAAGTGTTTTCTAATAGTCTCTGTTCAGCTGCTCAATTGTGTCCGACTCTGCAACCCCATGGATTGCAGCATGCCAGGCTTCCCTGTCCATCACCAACTCCTGGAGTTTACTCAAACTCATCCATTGAGTCAGTGATGCCATCCAACCATCTCATTCTCTGTCATCCCCTTCTCCTCCCACCTTCAATCTTTCCCAGCATCAGAGTCTTTTCAAATGAGTCAGCTCTTAGAATCAGGTGGCCAAAGTACTGGAGTTTCAGCTTCAACATCAGTCCTTCCAATGAATATTCAGGACTGATTTCCTTTAGGATTGACTGGTTTGATCTCCTTGCAGTCCAAAGGACTCTCAGGAGTTGTCTCCTCCAACATGATGGTTCAAAAGGATCAATTCTTTGGTGCTCAGCTTTCTTTATAGTCCAACTCTCACATCCATACATGACTACTGGAAAAACCATAGCTTTGACTAGACAGACCTTTGTTGGCGAAGTAATGTCTCTGCTTTTTAATATGTTGTCTAGGTGGTTCTGGAGAAGGCAATGGCAACCCACTCCAGTACTCTTGCCTGGAAAATCCCATGGACAGAGGAGCCTGGTAGGCTGCTGTCTATGGGGTCGCATAGTCAGACATGACTGAGTGACTTCACTTTCACTTTTCACTTTTCATGCATTGGAGAAGGAAATGGCAACCCACTCCAGTGTTCTTGCCTGGAGAATCCCAGGGAGGGCGGAGCCTGGTGGGCTGCCATCTATGGGGTCGCACAGTCGGACACGACTGAAGTGCCTTAGCAGCAGCAGCAGCTAGATGGTTTATAACTTTTCTTCCAAGGAGCAAATGTCTTTTAATTTCATGGCTGCAGTCAGCATCTGCAGTGATCTTAAAGCCCCCAAAATAAAGTCTGTCAGTATTTCCACTGTTTCCCCATCTATTTGCATGAAGTAATGGGACTGGATGCCATGATCTTAGTTTTCTGAATGTTGAGCTTTAAGCCAACTTTTTCACTCTCCTCTTTCACTTTCATCCAGAGGCTCTTTAGTTCTTCTTTGCTTTCTGCCATAAGGGTGGTGTCATCTGCATATCTGAGGTAATTGATATTTCTCCCAGAAATCTTGATTCCAGCTTGTGCTTCATCCAGCCCAGCATTTCTCATGATGTACTCTGCATATAAGTTAAATAAGCAGGGTGACAATATACAGCCTTGATGTACTCCTTTTCCTATTTGGAACCAGTCTGTTGTTCCATGTCCAGTTCTAACTGTTGCTTCCTGACCTGCATACAGATTTCTCAAGAGGCAGCCCAGGTGGTCTGCTATTCCCATCTTTTTAAGAATTTTCCACAGTTTGTTGTGATCCACACAGTCAAAGGCTTTGGCATAGTCAATAAAGCAGAAATAGATGTTTTTCTGGAACTCTCTTGCTTTTTCCATGATCCAGCGGATGTTGGCAATTTGATCTCTGGTTCTTCTGCCTTTTCTAAAACCAGCTTGAGCATCTGGACGTTCACGGTTCATGTATTGTTGAAGCCTGACTTGGAGAATTTTGAGCATTATTTTGCTCGTGTGTAAGATGAGTGCAATTGTGTGGTAGTCTGAGCATTCTTTGGCATTGCCTTTCTTTGGGATTGGAATGAAAACTGCCCTTTTCCAGTCCTGTGGCCACTGCTGAGTTTTCCAAATTTGCTGGCATATTCTAATGGTCTAATCATCTAATGGTCTTATCAGTTTAGATGTTTGGAAACTTGGTTCTAAAACTACATAAGACCCTCTAGCTTTACAGATACTTGGCAGTACTTACAAGGAAGAGTCATGAAAAGAATGGGAATGGCTCCTTACAGTGGAACCCCATTGAACGTGCCCTGTTGATGAAGCCCTCAGGGTCCCCTTAGTGCCTAGAAGGTAGTGCCTAGAGGATAGCTTTCAAAAAGTAGTGTCAGAGAATAAGCAGGACAAGTGAAACAGACTGCTGTTTCACTGGTTAACTCATTCAAGCACTGCTTTTCTAAAAAAAATTTTTATTTATTTATTTTTGTTTGTGTTGGGTCTTCATTGCTGCATGTGGGCTTTCTCTCATCACAGTGAGCAGGGGCTGTTTTCTAGTTGCAGTGCATGGGCTTTGCATTATGGTGGCTTCTCTTGTTGCAGAGCACGGGCTCTGGACGCACAGGCTTCAGTAGTTCCAGCACATGGGCTCAGTAGTTGTGGCACATGGGCTTTAGTTGCCCACGCCATGTGGAATCTTCCCGGACCAGGGATCAAACCCATGTCCCCTGCATTGGCAGGTGGATTCCCATCCAGTGTACCACCAGGGAAATTGTCATTCAAGTACTGTTACCCGCCAAGCATTTGGACACAATTCCAGACACAACTGGGGTTTCAAAAATCAAACTAAAAACCAAGCAATAACAGAGCTTCTCTTGTTGGGGAGCAAAGCAGGTGTGGAAGCCACTAATGCTGCCTCTCAATATTCCCACTTCCCCTCCTTTAGGTGAGCAGGAAGGTTGGACTTCCCTGGCTTCTGAGGACGGATGTCTCGTGTGATCTTTCTGTCCCTGATAATGTGATTGGAGGAGGTGCAGGCTGCTTCTGGGTGCCAGTGCCTTAGAGTTAATTGAGGTTCTCCACGTTCTGGCCTCCTCTTCTACAGTGGTCATGTGAGTAGGATGTGTCATGGGGTGCAACAGCAAGAACAGCTACCTGGAAGGTGCCAGAACTGGCAGTATACTTTGAATAACTGAGCAATAAGCCATTGTTTTAAGCTTTTAAGATGTTTGAGGTTGTCAGTTACTACAGTGGAAACTAGCATAACCTGATGGATACAGAAAGAAACAGACAGCAACATTTACTGAATAGGGAATATCACTTTACTGAGAAAAGGAGGAGAAAAGCCCTGCCCTGATAATCCAAATTCCTGGGCGAAATATTTTGATTTTTTTCTTTTTCTGCTTCCTCTCCAGCTTGAGGGAGTTGGTGAAGTGTTAAAAAGCAGATAGCAGGGCTCTGAAAAAGATGAAGAATTAGTCTGGATTCATAGATTGAACTGCCAACCTCTGCCAACTGAGAGTTGGCTGGATTTGCAAGCTTGGTTTTCTAAAGATATACCTTTTATAATCTTGTCTGAAGTCTTCTTCTGGTTCACTTGTTTTAGTTCTGATGGGCTGCATGCAAAAAAAAAAAAAAAGCGTTGGAATTCTGTCTTTCAACTAAATAACTTGGTTTTTTTTTTTTTTTTTTTTTGAGCTCTTGTTATGTTTGGGCTGATGTGTTTTGGCCATCTTCTCAAAAACCTTTTCCTGCTGCTTTTTACTCAGATCAGTTTCCTGGAATTCCTCTAAGCCAACCCTTCACTCTTTCTTTTTTTTCTTTCTTCAGAGGAAAATCTGTTACAAACCAGACATCAGGCCCCAAATCTAAAATTTAGGACTTCTTCCTGTGGAAATGAAGCCTCTGTTGGTCTTCTTAATATGTCTCATTCTATGAGATTCTCAGATCCAAGAAACACAGGGTTTTGAACACAAAGTTCAAAAGCAGATGTGTGTGTACTCAGTTGCCCAGTCGAGTCTTGACTCTTTGTGTGGGCATGAATTGTAGCCCACTAGGCTCCTCTGCCCATGGAATTTTCCAGGCAAGAATACTGGAGTGGGTTGCCATTTCCTTCTCCAGGGAATCTTCCAACCCAGGGATTGAACTCATATCTGTTGTTTCTCCTGGATTGGCAAGTGGATTCTTTACCACTGAGCCACCTGAGAAGCCCTCAAAAGCAGGTAGAAGTAAGTGAAGAGAAAACTCAAAGAAAACTCACTTGTTTGCCTGTTTATTTTTATACCAAGTACTAGTTGAGTTCATTTTCTCTATTTTTAAATTTAATTTTGTATCAGTCATATGCTCATGGGATTTAAGATTATTACTAAGAATATTCAGTAAAAGGTCTCATTCCCGCCTCCATCCCTCAGCGACTCAGTGTCCCTCTCCATTATAATTAATTTATACCCCTGTACAAATATGTATTATGTATAAGTAAGGACATATTTCAAATATTCCTTATTTTTTCTCTTTTTTAAAATTTGGTAACATCCTATCCCTCATTACGTTTCTTGCTTTTCTTGCTAATGGTATATCTATCTTGTAGATCTTTCCACAACAGTACATAAGGAGCTTCCTCATTTTAAAAATTCCAGTAAGTTCATTTAACCAAATTCTGTATTGATGGGCATTTAGGTTGTTTTTAGTCTTTTCTTCTACAAACCTTGCTGTGATGAATAACTGTCCTTAAGTCAGTTTGTGTCTCTGTGAGTATATTCATGGAAATAGGTGAAATTAAGGTGTAGCGGCAGAGGGCTCAAAAATATATGATGAGAGTGAGGGTGCTCACTCCCAAACCACAGTGCTCAGGGCCTAACTTGGACAATTGCTCTGAATTCCAAAGTGTTATCACAGCATACACTTACAAAGTATATTTTTGTGGTAATTGTGTGCCCAATGCTATGTAGGCAATAAGCAAAATATGTAGGAATGATGCCTCCCTAAGCAACTTGTGAGTCAGGAAGGGTAGTGTGGTTAATTTTATATTTTATGTGTCAACTTGGCTGCACTGTGGTAGTAGTTATCTGGTTAAATGATAGTCTAGATAGTACTATAAAGTTTTTTTTTCTGAATATGATTAATATTTACAATCAGTTGGCATTAGGTAAAGCAGATTACTCTCCATAATCTGGATGAGCCTCATCCTTATATTTGAAGGCCTTAAGAACAAAGACTGAGGTTTCCTGAGGAAGAAAGAATTCTATTCAAGGTTGCAGCATAGAAACCTTTTTTAAATTTCTACTTTGCTCCCCTGCAGAATTCAGTCTCAAGTCTGCAACATCAATTCTTACTTGAATTTCTAGCTTGCTACCCTGCCTTACAAATTTTAGGCTTGCTAGCCCCCACCATTATGTGAGCCAATTCCTTAAAATAAACCCCTCTCCATATGCATATGTATATATATATCTCCTGTTGATTCTGTTTCTCTGGAGATCCCTGAGTAATACAAGCAGAAATGATGATTCCCACCCAAGAATTGAGGAAGCAGAGGCTGAGAGGGTCCATATCCCTCTAGAGCATGAACTCTAAAATCAAAAGCTCTTTCAGTTGCCTTGCAATTTAATTAGAACTCAAAATAGGGTATACGCAGTGACAGTCCCATTATAGAATACAAGGCACACCCATCAAGGTGCTTTTACTGTGTCTGTAGACACTGCTGCAGGGAAGCCATGGGTTGGAGTGTGAGATCTCCCTGGTTACCTCCGATTGGCACAGAGACAGCAGTGTAACCCAGTGGTAGCCAGACTGCAGACTGGCCATTAACCAATAGCTTGGCCTATCATTGAAAGATAACCTGGGCCAGTGACATTCAGTCAATCAATCCTAAAGGAAATCAACCTCGAATATTCATTGGAAGGACTGTTGCTAAAGCTGAAGCTCCAATACTTTAGCCACCTGATGGGAAGAGCTGACTCATTGAAAAAGACCCTGATTCTGGGAAATATTGAAGGCAGGAGGAGAACGGGGTTACAGTGGATGAGATGATTGGATGGCATCACTGGCTCAATGGACACGAGTTTGAGCAAATTCTGGGAGATGGTGAAGGACAGGGAAATCTGGTGTGCTGCAGTCCATGGGGTCACAAAGAGTTGGACATGGCTGAGTGACTGAATAACAATGACGTTCAGGCAGAGGCTGGGTAACAGAGCAGTAAACTGTGGGAGTAGAGGCTGGCAGGCTGTGATACAAGGAGAAGCAGGGCAGAGCACAGGAAGATGGATGCACACTGATGTTGTAAGAGAAAACACTGACACAGAGCGCAGAAGCAAACCCATCAGGATACAGTGGGCAAAGGATGGTGTGCCTGGGCTCCAGAGTTCCCCAGATCCTCATGGTGCGGCAGCCTCAGGGGTATCCTTAAGGCAGACCTACTTGGTCTTCATGAAACTCAACTCAAACCTCTGTGTTACAACTGATTTTTACATTCCTGAAACAGGAGACTTTCAGCGGAATTCCAAAGACAGATCTTACGTAGGCCATTAGAACCAAGAAGTTCAGCCTGGAGTTCTGAGGCTGGAGATAAACTTATCTTGGTCTAACTGAAAGCTGGGAAACCAAGTTGCTCTCATTTTACTAACATCTGCATTTTATAGCTAGAGGGGACTTAGTGCACAGTCGGCCCCCCACCCCGCCTCCCACTGAGTTTCTGAGATGGGAGAGTAGCAGGACCTCACCCAGGGTCGCATGGACAGGAAGTCTTTCCAGTGCCTCTGCAGCAATGTTTGCAAAACTTCCTGATTATTTGAGTTCTTTAAACATTTCTCTCTCTCTCAAAACTAATCCTCTTTGGTGTTTTTAGAATTGTATGCATTATAGACTTTTAGGGTCTCGGAAAAAAACAATCCCTAGAAAATACTTTTTAAGGTCTATAACAGCCCCTAGATGTGTAATAGAACAAAGTAGTTATTTCTTTTTTTTTTTTGGCTGTGCCACTTGGCTTGTGGGATCTTAGTTTCCTGACCAGGGATTGAACCTGGGCTCTGGCAGTGAAAGCACTAAGTCCTAATCACTGGACCGTTAGAGAATTCCTTGATAGTTTCTTAAAAAAAAAAAAAAAAATTTAAAGATAGGGGAAAACTCCTCATATTCCCTGAGAACTGAATAGAACATATCCAGGTGCTAATTTGGAGGTTCAACCAAAACCTGTGACATCCAGTAATGTCATACAACAAGTGTGGAAAACCAACTCTTGGGAAGGAATTGAGTAAGATGCTTTCATATTTTACATATGAAAAATTCTCCTGAAGACATAAATTTTTTGTTATTAATAAATTTAATTTTTTAAGAGCTATTTTAGTTTAACAATAAAATTGAGCAGTAGTTACAGAGAGTTCCGTATACATATAACTTCCTTTGCTATGCACATCCCTCACCAGAATCCTACACTTGTTACAATCAATGAATCTACACTGACATTTCATCACCCAGAGTCCATAATATACATTAGGGCACCAGGAGCTTTATTCACAATTGTCAAAACTTAGAAGCAAACAAGATTTCCTTCAGTAGGTGAATGGATAAACTGTGGTACATTCAGACAATGGAATATTATTCAGTGCTATAAATAAATGAGCCATCAATCCACAAAAACACATGGAAGAAACTAATGCACATTACTAAGTGAATAAAGCCAATCTGAAAAGGCTGCATATTACATGGTTCCTGCTATATGATATTCTGGAAAAGGCAAAACTACTTAGAGACAGTAAAAAGATTAGTGGTTGCTAGAGGGTAAGGGAGGGAGAGGTGAATAGGCAGAGCACAAGGGACTTTCTTAGGACAGTGAAACAGTTCTATATGATATTAGAATGATGAATGCATGCCATTTTACATTGATCAAAGCTCATGAAATGTATAAAAACACAATTGTTTTGATCTCTGTAACAGAGAGGTTAAAAAATTTCAGTAGCTTAAATAAACTAGAAGTGTATTTCTCTCTTATTTACAAATTTAATTTGCCAGTCTGCAACTCCACCATAAGAAGGACCCAGGTTTCTTATGTTTTGTTGCTCTACCATCCTTAAAACACAGCTTCCATCTCATGATCAGCATGGTTGCTCTAGCTTCTTCCATCATGACTTTATTGCAGTAATAGAGACTGATAAATAAAGAGGAAAGGAAGGGAGCCCTTTTCTCTCTAAGGGCATCATCCTGAATTTGCACACAGCACTGCTGCTCACATTAGCTCTTACTAGCCACAGTTTAGTCATGTGGGGTTTTCCAGGTGGCGCTAGTGTTATCGAAACTGCCTGCCAATTCAGGAGCTTCTATTGCTCCTGCTAAGTCGCTTCAGTCGTGTCCAACTCTGTGCGACCCCATAGATGGAAGCCCACCAGGCTCCCCCGTCCCTAGGATTCTCCAAGCAAGAACACTGGAGTGGGTTGCCATTTCCTTCTCCAATGTATGAAAGTGAAAAGTGAAAGTGAAGTCGCTCAGTTGTGTCCGACTCTTAGCGACCCCATGGACTGCAGCCTACCAGGCTCCTCCATCCATGGGATTTCCCAGGCAAGAGTACTGGAGTGGGGTGCCATGAGTGGCAGGTTCAATCCTGGAGTCAGGAAGAGTCATGTGGCTTTGCCTATTGGTGAAGGAGGCTGGGAAATGTAGTCTTTAAAGGGATAGTCAGGTCCTTTACAACAATCCTATTACTATGTAATATGGACAGGGCTTCCCAGGTGGCTCAGTGGTAAAGAATCCGCCTGCCATTGCAGGAGATGCAGGAGATCAATCCCGTATTCAGGAAGATCCCCTGGAAAATGAAATGGCAACCCACTCCAGTATTCTTGTCTGGGAAATCCCATGGACAGAGGAGTCTTGCAGGTTGTAGTCCATAGGGTTGCAAAGAGCCGGACTCGACTGAGCATCCAGGCATGTAATATGGAGAAAATATATCCTGAGGGCTAACTCTGCTCTGCCTCAGGGCCCAAGGCATTGCTTGCCTACTTTCTTTTTCACATTTGAGGATGATCAGAAAGTTGATAATTATCGTTAATAAATATGGAAAATGCTCACAACTGTGAAAAAGCAATTTTAGGTACTTTGGGAATACAAAAAGGAGTAAGAACCACTCTCTGTTCTCAAAATATTTACTCTCCAGTTGTCAAGTCATACATTGCATAAGAATAAAATGTTAAAGAAAATCCTCAGAGCACTCTTTTTCTGAATTACTGTGTAGGTGGCTTTAATGGATTAATTTTCTCTGTTTTAATTGAAGGATAATTGCTTTACAGTACTGTGGTGGTCTTTGCCATACATCAGTGCAAGTCAGTCATAATTATATATATCCCCTCCCTCTTGAGCTTCTCTCCCCACCCCATTCCACCCCTCTAGGTCATCACAGAGCGCCAGCCTGGGCTCCTTATATTATATAGCAACTTCCTGCTAGTTTTCTGTTTTATACATGATAGTGTATATATGTCAATGCTACTTTCTCAATTTGTTAAGACCAGAAACTATAGAACTCTTAGAGGATTGATTTTATTATCACTGTAACCTACATAAATTGTGCAACACTTCAAAGCTTGGTTTGGACAGGGTGTTATGTTCAAGTAAGCAATATTTTGGCCAAAAGGTTATAAAAATACCTTAGTTCTTTACTCAAACTCTTACTGAAATGGAAAAGAAGCTTGTGTATTCTTAAGACACAGTAGCCTCTTTTAGGATATATTTTTTTTCCCATCACTATTCCTTTTAATAGCTTTTGCCATTCTGACTGGTGTGAGGTGATACCTCATTGTAGTTTCGATTTGTACTTCTCTAATAATTAGTGATATTGAGCATCTTCTCATGTACCTCTTGGCCATCTGTATGTCTTCTTTGGAGAAATGTCTATTTAGGTCATTTTTTTTTATTGGGTTGTTTGTTTTTTGATATAATTCCATGAGCTGTTTGTATATTTTGAAGATTAATTATTTGTCCTTTTGTAAATATTTTCTCTCATTGCTATGTTGCTTTTTTATCATCTTGCTTATGGCTTTCTTTGCTGGAAAAAAACATTGAAGTTTATGTAGAGAATGGACATGTGGACACATGGGGAGTGGGATGAACTGGGAGATGAGGACTGCCGCGCATACAATAGCTAGCTAGTGGGGAGCTGCTGTGTGGCACCGGGAGCTCAGCTTGGTGTTCTCTGATGACCTATATGAGTGGGATGGGCGCTGGGAGGAAGGTGCAAGAAGGAAGAGATGTATGTATACATAAGCTGATTCACTTCATTTTACAACAGAAACTAATACAACATTGTAATACAGCTTTACTCCAATAAAAAAATAGTTTTTGCCCACTGTAAATCCATATCTTTTACTCTCATTTCCCTATTCCTGAAAACCATCTCCTGACAGTTGTATGCATAATGGCTCTCTTGATTTTCCCTTTTGCCCTGTCCAGAACCTTCATACTGACAGCCCAAGAGCTGACCTGACTTGTGAGAACTCTTCCCTCTTAGATGCCATAGTGAAGAGCTACACATACATTTTTGTCCCTGTTTCACAATAATATTTTTGTCTCTGTAAAACATTGAGAATATTGACACTAGATATTAGTTTCAACCTTTGGACATTTCCAGAGCATTTCCCCATTGCCATTTGAGATTGAGCAAGGCTTAATCTTAGCGTGGGCTTCCTTGGCGGCTCAGTGGTAGAGAATCCACCTGCCAACGCAGGAGACGTGGACTCAATCTCTGGGTCAGGAAGACCCCTCAGAGAAGAAAATGGCAACCCATTCTAGTATTCTTGCCTGGGAAATCCCATGGACAGAGGAGCTTGGAGTGCTACAGTCCAGGGGGTCACAAAAGAGTTGGACACAACTTAGCCATTGAACAACAACAACAATAAGACATAAGGTGAAATATCCTGGGCTAAGGGGAGGGGCGAGGAGATCTGCCCCCACAGGATGCCTTATTTTGGAAAAGTCACTAAACACTAGGATTATTTGATTCTTTAACCTGTAAAATAAGAGAGATGGATTAGCTGGACCTTTGAAGTCTCTGATTATGTAATTAGTGGAATCCCAAGTAATCCAGGCCTAGGTGAGGGCAGGCCCTGAGTGGAGTAGAGGGCTTGTCACTTCTGTGTGGCCAGAACAAGGCAACACAGCTGGAGAAAGCTCTCCTTGCTCACATAATTTTCAGTCCAAGTGCAGAATGTTTGGTGCTGTATTGAACCATGAAACATATCAATGATTGTTAATCAGTCTATAACAAAGATAAGAATATTTTAACAGTTTGAAAGGAAAGTTCATTCACCCTGCATTCTTTGACCATCATAGCTCACTTTTCCCTGTCTTGTTTTCTTTTCCTTTGGTTAATCTTTACCACACAACTGTGGCTAGTGATTCCTAATGTGGATATGGCTTTCCCATGGCACTCTTTGGATGTGTGGCAAGTAGCAGGGACCATTGTTGTAAATACATGAGATGCTCACGTGTCTATCAACATAACACATTGTGTTAACTTTCCTGTTGCAGTGTCACCTTGGGCTTTTTATTTTGGCAACAATTATACTGAGATGTACTTCACATATCATAGAATTCACCCAATTAAAACGTCTAACTCAGTGCTTTTAGTATATTCTCGGAGTCACATAACCATCACCACAATCAATTTTAAAATACTTCCATCACCCCCAAAAGAAACCCTGTACCCATTAGCAATCACTTGCCATTGCCCTTTTCCGCAGCCCCTGGCAACCACTAATCTACTTTCTGACTTTATGAGTTTTCCTATCTGGGGCATTTGACATCAATGGAATCTTACACTGTGTGCTCCCTTGAGATGGGCTTCTTTTACTTAGCACAGTGTTTTCACCGTTCACCATATTATAGAATGCATCAACACTTCAGTCCCTTTGGTAGTCAAATGGTATTCTATTGTATGGATATAGTGCATTTTGTTATCCACTCTTCGGGGACCATAGTTTCCTTTTCCCCTCTGTCTTCTCAGACTTAGTCTGAAAATTTTGCTAGAAAATGTGTTGATTCAAAAAAGTTGCTGGGTAGGAAGCCCACTGCAGTTTCCTTCTCTAAATCTATTTGTATGCAGAGTGGAGGGGCACCCCCAAACTGTGTGGTGAAATCCCACATAAAAGCTGGTTGATCCTAGTTAAGAACATGAGACTTTGAGTCAGACAGCCTGGTGTGGAATTTTGGTTTTACCACTTTATCTCAGGCAACACAGTCTCTTTAAGCCTTGCTGTTCTCATCTTCAGTGGTAAAGAATGTCTCAGTGGTAAAGAACCTGCCTCCCAATGCAAGAGCCACAGAAGTGAGTTTGATCTCTAGGTTGAAAAGATCCCCTAGTGGAGGAAATGGCAACCTGCTCCATTATTCTTGCCCGGGAAATCCCATGGACAGAGGAGCCTGGTGGGCTACAGTCCATAGCGTTGCAAAGAGTTGGACATGACTGAAGCGACTTAGCACACACATATGCACATATTCTCATCTTCAAAATGAGAATTATATTGGGACTCCTGAGAAATCTGTATGCAGGTCAAGAAGCAACAGTTAGAACTGGACATGGAACAACAGACTGGTTCCAAATTGGGGAAGGAGTAAGTCAAGGCTGTATATTGTCACCCTGCTTATTTAACTTATATGCAGAGTACATCATGTGAAATGCTGGGCTGAAGGAAGCAAAAGCTTCAAGATTGCCGGGAAGAAATATCAATAACCTCAGAAATGAAGATGACACTACCCTTATGGCAGAAAGCGAAGAAGGACTAAAGAGCCACATGACGAAAGTGAAAGAGGACAGTGAAAAAGTTGGCTTAAAACTCAACGTTCAGAAAACTAAGATCATGGCATCTGGTCCCATCACTTCATGGCAAATAGATGGGAAACAATGGAAACAGTGAGAGACTTTATTTTTTTTTTGGCTCCAAAATTACTGCAGATGGTGGTTGCAGCCATGAAATTAAAAGACACTTACTCCTTGGAAGAAAAGCTATGACCAACCTAGACAACATATTAAAAAGCAGAGACATTACTTTGCCAACAAAGGTCCATCTAGTCAGAGGTATGGTTTTTCCAGTAGTCATGTATGGATGTGAGAGTTGGACTATAACGAAAGTTGAGCACCAAAGAATTGATGCTTTTGAACTGTGGTGTTGGAGAAGACTCTTGAGAGTTCCTTGTACTGCAAGGAGATCCAACCAGTCTATCCTAAAGGAAATCAGTCCTGAATATTCATTGGAAGGACTGATGCTGAAGCTGAAACTCCAATACAGTGGCCACCTGATGCCAAGAACTGACTCACTAGAAAAGACCCTGATGCTGAGAAAGATTGAAGGTAAGAGGAGAAGGGGAAGACAGAGGATGAGATGGGTGGATGGAATCACTGACTCGATGCACTTGAGTTTGAGTAAGCTCCAGGAGCTGGTGATGGACATGGAGGCCTGGCGTACTGCAGTCCATGGGGTTGCAAAGAGTCAGACATGACTGAGCAACTGAACTGACTGACTGATCAATGAAAGAGACTATTAGTCGGCCTTTATATCATTGTCATTTCCATGGTGATAAAAGCCCAATTTTTTTGTGAGGCATCAGGCTCCCCAGGATGGAAACTGCCTTTCTTAGCTCTTCCTTGAGCTCTTCTTAGTCTCTACCTTCTGGCAAGCAAATGATATGCAAGCAAAAACATCTTTTAGTAGCTTTTAAGAGCCCTCTTTTAAAGACACGGCACATACCCCTTTCCCTTTTTAACTCTGCCTTGTCTTCCATAGTGTTCCCTGGAAGCTGATGCTATAATCTTGGACCAAAGATGAAAGCCAAGAATAGCTACAAGAGAGAATTTGGCTCCTAAGTGGGAGACTGCATTTACAGAACCTCAGTGTGTGGCACAGGATGAGCTGAAGTGGTCAGGTAGTGAGTGGGAATACACAGATATTGCTGGCTAAGAAGCTGGTGAGCTTCTGGTTTTGCGGTGGCAAAACATTTAGTAAAAACTCTTGCCTGAGTTCACTGGGAGATGGAACAGGGGTAGTATTCAGGAACAGGTGAAAAAATGTTACAATGTTGGGTGTGTTGACTGTTTCTTGACACTCTTGCCATAAGAGAGCTGAGCCCTGGCCAGGGTTAGCAGTCTGTAGGCATTGGTGGAAGCGAGCACAGCTCTGCTAAAATAGGACTCTATCGTGTCCTGCAATCTTAAGTCGAAGGAGTGCTTGGTAATTGGGGACTGGGGACTGAAAGTGCCAATGCATCTGTGTCCAAAGCCAAAGTGCTTAGTGGTGACTCTGAAGGGGCAGCTTTGCCTGGACAGAAACTTTGGGCTGCAGGCTCTTCTTAAGCTTAATCTATGAAGAGCTCTCTGCATCTCCACAAGCAAAGTAAAGTAATGGACAAAGATCAGATCAAGTGTTGCCCTCTCTCTAAAGCCTGCTGTCTCCGATGGCTTCAAGACAGCCACTATGAAGATGAAAGTAAGGGTGTGGAAACTGAGGCCAGTGAGGAATAGATCAGGGGCAGGCTCACTGCTGATGTGCAGGCATGTCTGACCTGCTGCTGGTTTCTGTATGATTCTGACCTTAAAACAGGTGGAAAAAAATGTCAATATGTGCTCTCTCTAATATTCTATAAGTATCTACATAATACTTCTGATTTTGTGTTTTGGCCCGTTAAGCCCCATGTGTTTATTCTCTAGCCTTTTTATAAGAAAAGTTTGCCAACCTTTGGACTGGTATCATGAGCACATATAAGGTCTTAGACCCAAAGTTGTGTGTGTGCTCAGTTGCTCAGTCATGTCCAACTCTTTGTGACCCAGTGGACTATATCCTGCCAGGCTCCTCTGTCTATGGGATTCTCCAGGCAAGAATACTGGAGTGGACTGTCATACCCTTCTCCAGGAATTGAAGGAGATTCATCCCAACCCAGGGATTGAACCCGAGTCTCCTGCATCTCCTGCATTTAAGGTAGATTCTTTACTGCTGATCCACTAGGGAAGCCCATACACAGAGTGACTGCAGGCAAATAAGCAAGAAACTTAGCAAAATTTGGGGGGAATTTTATTGTTTTAAGTCACTATTACCTTCACCTGCAAAAGTCTGGAATCATTCAAGCCTGAAAGCAATGCTGCTGATCCCAAACCTGCATGAGCAGGAGGTGGGTGGTCAGCATCTAAAAGGAGCACACCCTCCAGGGCCCGCCTCACCCGCCTCCAACGACAGGACAGAGGGCCAGCAGCCAGTGTACTCTGTGGCCTGAGACGAGGCCTGCACAGCACTTACCTTGTGGATTTGATAAAGGACAAGTGGGCCAGTGGCTGCTCTGTGTTTCCTGAGTCCTCTTCCCCTAGCAGGATGTTTTATTTACCACCGTTGAGACTGACTCCATCATCCCATATTGTATGGGTGTGTCCTTCAGTTGATAGGTCACTGAGCTCCAAGGAGCCATGCATTTCCTGGTGGACTGGAGGTGATGGGATATGAGTGAACTTCAAAAGTAGCCCCAAGAGTCTTATCTAGTCCCAAGAGAGACCATTGTAAGACTACATTTTCATTTAGCCATGTCAAACACTTCTGTATTGTTTGCATTCTGTACAAATACTTGGCAATTTTTGTCCTAAAAATAAGGGCATTATAAAATAAGAAGAAATGTGCAGTGCCTGTTTGGCTGTGGATAGTGTCAATATTTATGAGGGCTTATCAGTCTTTAGAAACAATGGAAGGTACAACTTTTACATTTTAACACCTAAACCTCAGGGGTTCCATCCCAATTCAGAATCACTCTCGAGAAAGGGATGGATTTTGCCATAGTACTTCTGTGCTTTGGCATCGTAGATTTTTTTTCATTTTGCTAAACCAGTATCTTAAAGTGAAACTCTTCATTTTTTTTCTCTTAGGGACCAGTGACTCTCATTAATTAATTGCACAAGCATTGTAACACTATTAGTGAGTTTAGACTTTATTAGCATGCAAGGAGATCCAACCAGTCTATCCTAAAGGAAATCAGTCCCAGATATTCATTGGAAGGACTGATGCTGAAGCTAAAACTCCAGTACTTTCGCCACATGATGTGAAGAACTGACTCACTAGAAAAGACCCTAATGCTGGGAAAGATTGAAGGTGGGAGGAGAAGGGGGCAACAGAGGATGAGATGGTTGGATGGCATCACTGACTTGATGGACATGAGTTTGAGCAAGCTCTGGGAGTTGGTGATGGACAGGGAAGCCTGGAGTGCTGCAGTCCATGGGGTTGCAAAGAGTTGGACACTACTGAGTGAACTGAACTGAGCACAGTAATACCATCCTTGGGCTTCCCGGATGGCGCTAGTGACAAAGAACCCCCCTGCCAATGCAGGAGACTGGGATGTGAGTTAGAGCCCTGGGTCAGAAAGATCCCCTGGAGGAGGGCATGGCCACTCCATTATTCTTGCCTGGAGAATCTCATGGACAGAGGAGCCTGGGGGGCTACAGTCCATAGAACGGCAAAGAGCTGGACACAACTGAAGCAACTTAGCACACACACACCATCCTCATATTACCAAACCAATACACTCTTAACATTGTAGTTATTCCATTCTAGTCCTTTTCAGTATGGATCTTTAATTCTTACAATCATAATAAAAAATTGTAGTCTTGCTTTTTCACTAAATATTATGTACAAGAATCTTCTGAGTTTCTATATAATCTTTTTTAAAAAAAATGTATTTAGCTGTCCCAGGTCTTTGTTGAGGCACTTGGATCTTTGTCAAGTCTTGTGGCTCTTTTGTTGCGGTGCACAGACTCTCTAGTTGTGGTGCACGGGGCTCTGAAGTGCAAGGGCTTCTAGTTGTGGCACATGGGCTCTCTAATTTTGACATGCAGGCTTAGTTGCCCCTCAGGAGTTTTAGTTCCCTGACCAGGGATTGAAACTGTGTCCCCTGCATTGGAAGGCAGATTCTTAACTACTGGACCACCAAAGAAGTCCCTCTACATGGTCTTTTAATTAAGCTTTTTAGTGGCTGCCTCATGTTCGAATAGAGATTCCTGTTCTAGGCATCTGTTGTACCCACTCAGAAGTTAGTGACCTAAAACAACAAAATAATTGAATTACTTCTCATGCTTTCTGTGTGTCAGGAGTTTGGGGAAGGCTTGCCTAGGTGGTTTAGGCTCAAGTAGTTACCATCAGAGGGTGGTTGGATCCTGGACAGAGGTGACTGGGGCAGCTGGGTCTGGCTGGGCATCCATTTGTCTTTCTGTAGTTTCAGGGCATCTCGGTGTAGACTCTCCACCTGGGCTTCCTCACAGTATGGCAACCCCAGGATGCTAGGACTTCATAGGAGGTGGTTCAGGGTTCCAGCAGGAGCATTCTAGCAAGCCAGGCAAAGCTTGGTCTCCTCTCACCTTAAAACGGTGCCAGTCAGCTCCCCCTTGGTAGCCAGGGACTAAGGTCAGCACGGATTCAAGGGGAAGGGATATGTCTCTCTGGCAAGGGGTTGAAAGAATTTGCAGAGATGTTTTAGAACTGGCACAGGTCCAGAGCCAGTTTAATTGTCCTAATTATCCTTTTGTTACTGGGCATTATTTGTTTTTTTTCCTACTAAAGTAATATTGTGATAAATATCTTCATATATATAGCCTTTCCCATAGTTTGTATGAAGTAAGATTATCAAGTCAAACAATATAATCTTTCATTTGGTCCCTGAAATATATTGCCAAGTAGCTTTCCGAAAGGATTGTATCATTAAAAATGCTGTACACAATGTAGGTGATCATATTTTCAATACATCATTACTAGTAATGTAGATTACCATTAAACTTTTCTTTATTAACGTAATGTGTAAATTGTGTACCTTAATGTTTACTTAATTTGCATTATTTTTATAATTGGCAAACTTGTCTTTCACATTTCTGAATTTTATTATCTTATTGTCTTCCTAGTTTTATCTGCTGGGGTCTTAATGCATTTATTTTAAGTTGCATGCACACTTAGCATGTTAAAAATAGTCATTTCCAACTATATTTGCCCAGTCTGCCTATTCTTTTTCTTTGGGTTGATAATTTTCCTTGAGGAGTAGGTATTTTTAATTGTTTCTATCAAATGGGTCCAGGGAGGACCCATTTCCACTGTGTCAGATCATTTCTGCTCCCTCTGCTGGCTCCTGTTTGCAGTTTCTTTGAGGGAACCTAAATATTGTACTTCACAGTCAGAAGTGGCTGAAAATGCCTGGAGCGAGGACGATTAGCTTGAAGTAGGAATTACTGATCAAATATCCTCTCCTCACCTCTGCAAGGAAAAGGCGTCGAGAACACTGGGGTTGGTAATAAAGGGATATAATGACGGGAAAAGAGGACAGAGGAGAGCCACTGGGTAACAGACACTCATCGCTCTAGATTCATGTTGCCCCCCTTTGGCTGGGTCTGTTGAGTTGGGACAGTCTGGAGAGGAGACACAGGGTAGGGACGAAGGGGTTCAATGTGTGGTGTTCCCCCCTTTACTTCCCAGATGGAGACACACCTGGTGCCCTACTGTTTGAGCCCTGTCTTGTGTGCATACTCTGTAGCTTCAGTCATGTTGGACTCTTTGCAACACTCTAGACTGTAGCCTGCCAGGCTCCTCTGTCCATGGGATTCTCCAGGCAGGAATACTGGAGTGGGTTGCCCTCCTCTAGTGGATCTTCCTGACCCAGGGATCGAACCTGCATCTCTTATGTCTCCTGCTTTGGCAGGTGGATTCTTTACCACTCGCACCACCCGAAAAGCCCCAGCCCTGTCTTGGGCTCATTTTAAACATCCTGGTCTCCAAAACCCAGAGACGTGTGTGCGGGCATACCTCTCCTTCAACAGAATGACCAGCGGTAGAGTCATTTGAATTGACAGTCACTTCCAGTAAGTGCTGAGGTCTGGAGCCTCATCCAGGAAGACAGACAGTAAGAAAAGTAAGGAAAGGAGGCCCAAGGGGAGTGGGGGTGAGGCCTGAAAGGAAGAAAATGGTGCTTAAAAGGCTCTGAAGTTCCCACTGGCAAAGTCCAGCTCTGCGGTCATCTGTAATGTGCTCTAAGGAAACAGCATCCACATGCCACATCACCACCAAAGTCACCTCTGCGGAGTGACACACGGAAGCCGGTGGCCCAGACGCAGGCCATGTAGCTTCTTCTGGTCTCAGGCAAACCCACACATTTAATACTCAGGGAGCACATACATCACACACCATTAAAGCTGCCAGTTTCCGTCTCTTTCACACCATTAGCTGAATATATATATCATTAAAGGAAGTGAGTTACAATATAAAAATATGGTAATTTTGACAGTCAGGTCACAATTGACAGCGCATTTGGGGGCCTGCTTTCCTTAACTGTCTCCAGAGACCCTATATTTAGTGAAAAGACATTTCCCAGAAAAGTTTTCATAAATATTCTCCAGGGGGAAAAAATGTATATTTATCACTTCACATAAAAAGAAATCTGAAGTAAATGTTTTAGTAGCTGACTTCTCAGAAAGTGAGTGGCTATTTTTAATCCAGGACTGGAAGAATTTTTCTTACCAACTTTATGAAAGTCAGGGAATGCTCTCAGCTGGGTTACCAGCAATGTTATTAACAGCAGCATCCTTATTTTTTTTTCTTCCTTCCTTGTCCTCCCTGCCACTGTAATACTTCATATTCCATCTGATCCTGGTGTGGATATTTTTAATTTTTTGCATTTTATGACACTTTGTCATTTTGGAGACTCACTGGCTGTGGACAGACTGCCCATCCCAGGGTAAGCTGGTTCTTGGAGATAGCAGATGAGTCCCCTACAATTTCACCTGTCACATTTCTATCACCCCATCCAGAACCCCGCCTCTGATCATCTCCTTGTTTAGACTCTCAGACTTCCAGGTACTCTTGCCTTCCCTAAGCACTTTAGGCTCAGATACCAGACAATGAGGAACAGCCCCTGTGCCCTGGAGCCCACTGAAAGTATTCAGGCTAGCCCATCCAGCCATACTCAGCTAGCTTATCCTGCTGAACTTATTCCTTTCCCCTCAAACAATAATAAAGGTTCTTCCCCACTCCCTCCTCACTCCCACTGCCTCCTGACCCACCCTGGCCCTTCCTTGTGGAGGCCCTATTGGTACGGTGTTGCCCTTCCTTTTGGGGAGTGTGAGGAACACTCGATGTCTTTTTGATGGCATTCATCTCCGAATTTATTATTTACACCAGAATTTAATAATAATAAAATCTGCATTGAAAAACAGGGAGGGATAGTTAGGGAGTGTTCGATGGACATGTATACACTACCATATTTAAAATGGATAACCAGCAAGGAGGTTAAAGAGGAGAGTGAAAAAGTTGGCTTAAAACTCAACATTCAGAAAACTAAGATCATAGCATCTGGTCCCATCACTTCATGGCAAATAGATGGGGAAACAGTGGAAACAGTGGCAGACTTTATTTTTGGGGGCTCCAAAATGACTGCAGATAGTGACTTCAGCCATGAAATTAAAAAATGCTTACTCCTCGGAAGGAAAGCTCTGATCAACCTAGACAGCATATTAAAAAGCAGATATATTACTTTTCCAACAAAGGTCCGTCTAGTCCAAGATTTGGTTTTTCTAGCTGTCATGTATGAATGTGAGAGTTGGACTATAAAGAAAGCTGAGAGCTGAAGAACTGATGCTTTTTGTGGTGTTGGAGAAGACTCTTGAGAGTCCCTTGTTCAGCAAGGAGATCTACCCAGTCCATCCTAAAGGAAATCAGTCCTGAATATTCATTGGAAGGACTGATGCTGAAGCTGAAACTCCAATATTTTGGCCACCTGATGCAAAGAAATCACTAGTGAGAAATCACTTTTCTCACTAGAAAACACCCTGATGCTGCTAAAGATTGAAGGCAGGAGAAGGGGATAACAGAGGATGAGATGGTTGGATGGCATCACTGACTTGATGGACATGAGTTTGAGTAAGCTTCGGGAGGTGGTGATGGACAGGGAAGCCTGGCATGCTGCAGACCATGGGGTCTCAAAGAGTCAGACAGGACTGAGTGACTGAACTGACTAACTGAACCTGCAAGGAACTACTGTATACACAGGGAACTCTGTTCAATATTATATAACAACCTGAGTGGGGAAAAAATTTGAAAAGGAATAGATCCACATATTTGTATAATTGAATCACTTTGATGTACACCTGAAACTATTACTACATTGTTAATCAACTTTAAGTGCTTAGCCTGTCAGTTCAGTTCAGGTCAGTCTCTCAGTCATGTCCGACTCTTTGCAACCCCATGAATCGCAGCACACCAGGCCTCCCTGTCCATCACCAACTCCCAGAGTTCACTCAGACTCACATCCATCGAGTCAGTGATGCCATCCAGCCATCTCATCCTCTGTTATCCCCTTCTCCTCCTGCCCCCAATCCCTCCCAGCATGAGTGTTTTCCAGTGAGTCAACTCTTCTCATGAGGTGGCCAAAGTACTGGAGTTTCAGCTTCAGCATCATTCCCTCCAAAGAAATCCCAGGGCTGATCTCCTTCAGAATGGACTGGTTGGATCTCCTTGCAGTCCAAGGGACTCTCAAGAGTCTTCTCCAACACCACAGTTCAAAAGCATCAATTCTTTGGTGCTCAGCTTTCTTCATAGTCCAACTCTCACATCCATACATGATTACTGGAAAAATCATAGCCTTGACTAAATGGACCTTTGTTGGCAAAGTAATGTCTCTGCTTTTGAATATGCTATCTAGGTTGGTCATAACTTTCCTTCCAAGGAGTAAGCATCTTTTAATTTCATGGCTGCAGTCACCATCTGCAGTGATTTTGGAGCCCCCCAAAATAAAGTCTGACACTGTTTCCACTGTTTCCCCATCTATTTGCCATGAAGTTATGGGACCAGATGCCATGATCTTAGTTTTCTGAATGTTGAGCTCTAAGCCAACTGTTTCACTCTTCACTTTCATCAAGAGGCTTTTTAGTTCTTCTTCACTTTCTGCCATAAGGGTGGTGTCATCTGCATATCTGAGGTTTAGATATTTGTCCCGGCAATCTTGATTCCAGCTTGTGCTTCTTCCAGCCCAGTGTTTCTCATGATGTACTCTGCATAGAAGTTAAATAAGCAGGGTGATAATATACAGCCTTGACGTGCTCCTTTTCCTATTTGGAACCAGTCTGTTGTTCCATGTCCAGTTCTATTTCTCAAGAGGCAGGTCAGGTGGTCTGGTATTCCCATCTCTTGAAGAATTTTCCACAGTTTATTGTGATCCACACAGTCAAAGGCTTTGGCATAGTCAATAAAGCAGAAATTGGTATTTTTTCTGGAGCTCTCTTGCTTTTTTGATGATCCAGTAGATGTTGGCAATTTGATCTCTGGTTCCTCTGCCTTTTCTAAAACCAGCTTGAACATCTGGAAGTTCATGGTTCACGTATTGCTGAAGCCTGGCTTGGAGAATTTTGAGCATTACTTTACTAGCATGTGAGATAAGTGCAATTGTGCGGTAGTTTGAGCATTCTTTGGCATTGCGTTTCTTTGGGATTGGAATGAAAACTGACCTTTTCCAGTCCTGTGGCCACTGTTGAGTTTTCCAAATTTGCTGGCATATTGAGTGTAGCACTCAGTTGGGTACAATTCTATGACCCTTTGGAATGTAGTGCACCAGGGTCCCTCCCCTGTCCCTGGGATTTTTCAGGCAAGAATACTGGAGTGGGCTGCCATTTCCTCCTCCAGGGAATCTTCAGGACCCAGAGACTGAACCCATGTCTCTTGGGTCTTCTACATTGCAGGTGGATTCTTTACTTGCTGATCCATCAGGGAAGCCCCAGCTCTTTGCGACCCCATGTATATACAGTCCATGGAATTTTCCAGGCCAGAGCACTGGAGTGGGTAGCCTTTCCCTTTTCCAGAGGATCTTCCCAACCAAGAGATTGAACCCAGGTCTCCCACATTGGAGGTGGATTCTTTACCAGCCGAGCCATAAGGGAAGCCCTAATCAACTGTACTCCAATAAAAAACAAAACAAAACAGAGAGATGGAGAATATTATGATTCTGCTTTTTAATGGCTCTGAGTAGTGAGCCTAAGGACAGTCCTTCACATTGCATGTAAACCACTGCATGGTTTATCATACTTGGCCTCAGTTAAGAGGAGACTTCCTTCTGGTTCAGTGGATCGTCCTGCACACTGTCTGCAGGAAACTCTACAGTGACGAAAAGCTTTGGAGTCTAGCCACTGTGGGAGAGAAGTATGAGGAAAATGAAATTTGGAAAGCCTGAGGTTAGTCTAGGCAGGACCAGGCTGGTGTCAGATGTTTATTGAGGCAAGAAGATTATAAAAAGAGAGAAAGAAAAGTCAGTTTCAGGTAGAACAAGATGGAAAAAACTTAATTCAACAGCAGTCCTCCTGAGCAGAGCTTTAGGTTCTGATGAATGCCTTGACAAATAAACTGGCAACATGCTCATCCTGAGACATGAGTACCTGGGAGTATTGCCTGCGTGCGTTAGTTTCTTAGGGTGGGTAGACGTGGATGGCAGGCAGCCGCTACTTGGTGTGAGTTCCCTGCTGGGGTAGGTTTGGGGCACAAAGCAGGGAGGGCAGAGAAGTCATCAGCACCAGAAGGAGGCATTTACCTGAAGCAGAGTGAGTAGGGGAGGGGACGTGTTTTGAAGCAAGTTCCAAGCAGAGCAGACAGACTGCGCAAAGGCCAGAGAGAAAGTGAGCCCCAGAAAAGTTTATAAAAGAATTATAGGTACAGATTTTCATTAAAGTTTTTTAAAAAAAATTTGTAGTAAAAATCTGATAGCAAAATTTACCATCTGTGTCATTTTTAAGTGTACAATTCAATAGTTAAGAATATACACAATGGAGTATTACTCAGCCATTAAAAAGAATACATTTGAACCAGTTCTAATGAGGTGGATGAAACTGGAGCCTATTATACAGAGTGAAGTAAGCCAGAAAGAAAAACACCAATACAGTATA
Source organism: Bos indicus (assembly GCF_029378745.1). Lineage (NCBI taxonomy): Eukaryota > Metazoa > Chordata > Mammalia > Artiodactyla > Bovidae > Bos > Bos indicus. The sequence goes on from NC_091761.1 coordinate 65,636,898, forward strand.
CTAATGCATATATATGGAATTTAGAAAGATGGTAACAATAATCCTGTATGTGAGACAACAAAAGAGACTGATGTATAGAACAGTCTTTTGGACTCTGTGGGAGAGGGAGAGGGTGGGATGATTTGGGAGAATGGCATTGAAATACGTATAATATCATATATGGAAGGAGTTGCCAGTCCAGGTTCGAGGCACGATACTGGATGCTTGGGGCTGGTGCACTGGGACGACCCAGAGGGATGGTATGGGGAGGGAGGAGGGAGGAGGGTTTAGGATGGGAATACATGTATACCTGTGGCGGATTTATTTCGATATTTGGCAAAACCAATACAATATTGTAAAGTTTAAAAATAAAATAAAATTTAAAAAAAAGAAAAAAAAAGAATATACACATTGATGTGCAACAGATTTCTAGAAATTTTTCATCTTGCAACACTGAATGCCAATATCCATTGAAAAACTCTTCATTCCCCTCTCCCCCTGATAGGGACAAAGTACGTGATTAAATAGTCAATCCCACTAAGGGATCACAAGAAAAAGAACAAGAGACCCTTGTTAAGTTAAAAATCACTTAAGAAAGCAAGTTTGCTTAACCACAAACCCCGGTAGGCTTGCTTTGAAGCCATGGAATAGAAGCATGAGACGTGCCCCAAAACAAATAATGGTGGAATGAGCCTCACATGGTGCCCGGTGAGCTCAGTCAGTAAGGTAATGAGTCTTAGGACATGCTCCTCCGGGCACACTAAAATTAAAAATATAAGGAAAAAGTGACGTTATACTGAAACCTGAGATGATTTACCATTTTTAGTATGCGTTACATTTTTTACTTGTTTTCATTGCACTGTGGCAGTCCTGGCTTGACTGTAGAGATAAGAAAACTCCCTGCCTGACATGGAGGAAGAGCTGATGATGGAAGCTTGACATCTACTCAAGAATGTGGACAAAGATGGTTTTTTCCCCTTCCCTACTTTTCCTTTGATTGTAAAACAAAAACCCACTAAATTCTGTGCAAGGTACTCCCTTGCCAAACCACTTATAAACTTCACAAGCATTCTATTCTAATAAGTCAGTTCTCTATCACTTTGCCTCTTGCTGAATTCTTTTGAGTTGAAACATAAAGAACTGGAGTTCCTTGGAGCACCCCCCACGATGTATTTCTTCAGTTTCATACCTATTGCCTTGTAACCACCATTCTACTTTCAGTTTCTATGAGTCTGACTACTCTGGCTACCTTTAGCTTTTACCTTTTGTGATTTGCTTATTTCACTTAATATAATGTCCTCAAGTTTTATCCATGTTGTAGTATGTGACAGAATTGCCTCCCTTTATAAGGTGGAATCGGAGAAGGCAATGGCACTCCACTCCAGTACTCTTGCCTGGAAAATCCCATGGACGGAGGAGCCTGGTGGGCTGCAGTCCATGGGGTCGCACGGAGTTGGACACGACTGAAGTGACTTAGCAGCAGCAGCAGCATAAGGTAGAATGATATTCAATTGACTGTGTGTATCACATTTTCCTTATCCAGGCATCTATTGTTGGATATTTGGGTTACTTCCACCTCTTGGCTATTGTGAATAGTTTTGCAGGGAACATGGATATGCAAATTTCTCTTTGAGATTTGCTTTCAGTTCTTTTGGGTAAATACGCAGAAACAGGATTGCTGAATTACATGGCAGACTTTAATTTCTAACGATCACTCTAGTAACTGTGTGTAAGACTAATTTTACATGGGGCCAGTATTTGAGACAGAGAGACCGATTGAATTCAGGCAAGATATCAGTTCAGTTCAGTTGCTCAGTCTTGTCCGACTCTTTGCGACCCCATGGACTTCAGCATGCCAGTCCTTCCTGTTCATCACCAACTCCTGAAGTTTACCCAAACTCATGTCCGTTGAGTCGGTGATGCCATCCAGCCATTTCATCCTCTGTCATCCCCTTCTCCTCCTGCCTTTAATCTTTCCCAGCATCAAGGTTTTTTCAAATGAGTCAGCTCTTTGCATCAGATGGCCAAAGTATTGGAGTTTCAGCTTCAATATCAGTTCTTCCAGTGAACACTCAGGACTGATCTCCTTTAGGATGGACTGGTTGGATCTCCTTGCTGAACAAGGGACTCTCAAGAGTCTTCTCCAACACCACAGTTCAGAAGCATCAATTATTTGGCACTCAGCTTTCTTTATAGTTCAACTCTCACATCCATACATGACTACTGGAAAAACCATAGCCTTGACTAGACTGACCTTGTTGGCAAAGTAATGTCTCTGCTTTTTAATATGATGTCTAGGTTGGTCATTGGAGAAGGCAATGGCACCCCACTCCAGTATTCTTGCCTGGAAAATCCTATGGATGGAGGAGCCTGGTAGGCTGCAGTCCATGGGGTCGATGAGGGTTGGACACGACTAAGCAACTTCACTTTCACTTTTCACTTTCATGCATTGGAGAAGGAAATGGCAACCCACTCCAGTTTTCTTGCCTGGAGAATCCCAGGGATGGGGGAGCCTGTTGGGCTGCCGTCTATGGGGCCGCACAGATTTGGACATGACTGAAGTTACCTAGCAGCAGCAACAGCAGCAGGTTGATCATAACTTTTCTTCCAAGGAGTAAGTGTCTTTTAATTTCATGGCTGAGGTCACCATCTGCAGTAATTTTGGAGCCCCCAAAAATAAAGTCAGCCACTGTTTCCCCATCTATTTGCCATGAAGTGATGGGATCGAATGCCATGATATTAGTTTTCTGAATGTTGAGTTTTAAGCCAACTTTTTCACTGTCCTCTTTAACTTTCATCCAGAGGCTCTTTAGTTCTTCTTTGCTTTCTGCCATAAGGGTGGTGTCATCTGCATATTTGAGGTTATTGATACTACTCCCAGCAATCTTGATTCCAGCTTGTGCTTCATCCAGGCCAGCATTTCTCATGATGTACTTTGCATATAAGTTGAATAAGCAGGGTGACAATATACAGCCTTGACATATTCCTTTTCCTATTTGGAACCAGTCTGTTCTATTTCCAGTTCTAACTGTTGATTCCTGACCTGCATACAGATTTCTCAAGAGGCAGGTCAGGTGGTCTGGTATTCCCATCTCTTTCAGAATTTTCCACAGTTTGTTGTGATCCACATAGTCTAAGGCTTTGGCATAGTCAATAAAGCAGAAATAGATGTTTTTCTGGAACTCTCTTGGTTTTTCGATGATCCAGCGGATGTTGGCAATTTGATCTCTGGTTCCTCTGCCTTTTCTAAAACCAGCTTGAACATCTGGTTGTTGAAACTAAGTGAGCAGAATTAGAAAGAGTGGATGGATTTTAGGCAGAATGATTTTGACTGTGTTGACAGGTTGAATGGTTAATAGGAAGGAAGAGCCAGTGGTGGAGCTTAGGTTTCTGTTTTGGGACCTAGGTGGATCAGGGAGCCTACCTTGTGGTAGAAGCATCAGAGGAAGAGAGGGATTGGAGCCTTACTGTTTTGGAATGGTGCCTTAGCAACTGTGCAGGGTGATGGAGTTGGAGAGGCTGAGATTTACAGTCTTTAAAGAAGGTCTGGACCAGGGTAGCCATAGCAAGAATAGAAAGGAGAGCTTAGACCACAAGTAATATCTGTAGTATTATGTAGTGTCTCATTAATTGTGGGGGCCTTCCAGAAGAGATGCTTCTTAGAATTTTGGTAGAACTTTGATTCTACCAAATCAAACATGAAACTAAGCTACATGGAATTTTAATAAATATTCTGCATAGTTTTAGATAAATTGATTTTGAGATATAAATGGAACATATATGGATAACTAGTTGGAAACACTGGAATGCCAGTTTAGTACTTTTAAGTTAGAACTTAGGACAAGGGTCAGGTTAAAGTTGGTTATCAACAAGTAGGTGAGAAAGAAGGCTGGGATAAGTGAAACTTAACCAAGGAAAGTGGAGAAGGCCATGGCAACCCACTCCAGTACTCTTGCCTGGAAAATCCCATGGACGGAGGAGCCTGGTAGGCTGCAGTCCATGGGGTTGCTAAGAGTCAGACACGACTGAGTGACTTCACTTTCACTTTTCACTTTCATGCATTGGAGAAGGAAATGGCAACCCACTCCAGTGTTCTTGCTTGGAGAATCCCAGGGACAGAGGAGCCTGTTGGGCTGCCGTCTATGGGGTCGCACAGAGTCGGACACGACTGAAGCGACTTAGCAGCAGCAGCAGCAGCAGCAATCAAAGAAAGCAGGATGAAGGCTGGAGGATAACACCTGGTGGAACATCAACATTTTAGGGGAAAGTGAAGGAAAAAGAGCCAGGAAAGAAACATGAGAAGGGCTAAGGATGGAACAAAGGAGAAAGTTGTGAGGAGAAGCTAGGGAAGGAAGAGAGAAAGAAGGCAAAGAAAATTTGAAGGTCAATGGCCAAACATGGGCTAAGGGTGTGTGGACAGAGCTGATGAGAAAAGGTAGTATTATTCTCCCTCTACCTTTAGCTGCCAGATAAGCCTTGTCAACACAAAGTTCTCCCCAAGTTGACGGTGGCTTATTTCTGTTACTTTCTACAGACTAGCGGTTCTCAATGCAGTAGGGGGTGATTTCATTTCTCTGGGTTCATTTGTAGTTGTCACACTGGGGTAGGGAGGCTTCTGACCCTCTGGTGGGTAAGAGGCCAGGGACGCTGCTCAACATCCTGAGATGCACAGGACAGCCTCTTGTCATCCCCAACAAAGCATCGTGCATGCGTGTGTGTTAAGTCCCTTCAGTCGTGTCCCACTCTTTGTGGCATTATGGACTGTAGCTCACCAGGTTCCTCTATCCACAGGATTCTCTAAGCAAGAATCCTGGAGTGGGTTGCCACGCCCTCTTCCAGGGAATCTTACAGATCCAGGGATCGAACCCACATCCCTCTGCCTCCTGCATTGGCAGGGGGGTTCTTTACCACTAGCGCCACCTGGACTGAGTCCCTTGGACTGCAAGGAGATCAAACCAGTCAATCCTAAAACAAATCAATCCTGAATATTCATTGGAAGGACTGATGCTAAAGCTCCAATACTTTGGCCACCTCATGCGAAGAGCTGACTCATTTGAAAAGACCCTGATGCTGAGAAAGATTGAAGGCAGGAGGACAAGGGGACGACAGAGGACAAAATGGTTGGATGGCATCACCGAGTCAATGGACCTGAGTTTGAGCAAGCTCTGGGAGATGGTGAAGGACAGGGAAGCCTGGCGTGCTGCAGTCTATGGGGTTGCAAGGAATTGGACATGACCGAGTGACTGAATGACAATGAAGCGCCGCCTGGGAAGCCCCAGCAAACCATCGCCCAGCACCAAACATCAAGTAAGAAAGCTCAGAACTCATGAGGAAGACTGTGTGTTGGTCCCACTCATTCGGCACAACTTATTAAAGCCTTGGGTGCTGTGCTCACAGGAAGAACTGTCTGTCACCACAGGGCACTGCAGCTCTTTCTAGTTTGTGTTTCAATAGCAGGGCCACCTTTGAAAGTAGAATTTGAAAGATTCTAGCAAGTTAGCCCGCCTTTTCAACCAGTGCAAGCAGTACATGAGCACAGTAATTTTAGGAAGAGTTCTTAATAAGTGCCATCAGAGATTTAAGGGAAATGTATTCCAAGAACTGAACATCTTAACTTAGCAAGGTCACTCTTTCCTTGGTACCTTCTTGGTACGCCTCTGAGTCTCAGAGTGAACTGGATCTTCTCCGAGTTGTGCTTTGAAGCTTTGGCCCTGCCGATAGCCCCCAGGCATGTCAGCTCCGGAGCCTTTGAGATCTTTCAACTCAGCTTAGGACTCTGGAGCTTTCCTTAATTGAAAGCACTCACTAATAACTCCATTTCCTAGAATCCAAACAGCATTAACTCCTACCACCCAGCAGCGAAGCTTCCTGCTTGTCCAGCTGAATCTTGTTGGTTCTGATGTCTGCTCATCAGGCAGGTGGAGTTAGAGGAGGAACACAAGATGCTGTGTTCACACCGATGCTGGCCCTTATGTCCATCTCAGTTTCAACTGCCAACTCTCAGAGCTCATGGTTGGAGGCTCTGAGTGGGGGCTCTGAAGTAGCACTGCCTGGGTGAGAGCCTGTTTGTCTATCCATCAGCTGGATAACAAATGTGGGTAAATGACTTAGTGTCTCTTAGTAAAATGAGAATGACTGTCTCCCTCAGAAGGTTGCTTTGATGATTAAGTGGGTAAATACATGTTCAGAGCAGTGCCTGGCCACAGAGCAAGCTCCCAAAATAATATTAGCAACATTACTTATTAGATACTCTATTACTTTCCCAGACTTGCTTTAGCAAAGTGCCATGAACTAAGTATCTTCAAACACAGAAGCTTATTTTATCACGGTTCTGTAATCTGGAATCTGACATCAAGGTGTTGGCAGGGCTGAATTCCCTCTGAAGGTTCTAGGGAGGAATCCTCGCCTTTTCCTAGCTTCTAGTGGTTGCTGGCAGCCTTGGTGTCTCTTGGCTTGTAGCGCCAGCTTTTTCCTCTATCATCACCTGTTCTTACCTGTGCACACCTGTGTATTTTTAAATAGCCTTCTCCTTATAAGCACACCAGCAGCCATTGGATTTAGGACCCTCTCCTACATAATCCAGTAAGTTGTTGTTTAGTTGCTAAGCCATATCCAACTCCTTTGCAACCTCATGAACTGTAGCCCGTGAGGCTCCTCTGTCCATGGAGTTCCCCAGGCAAGAATACTGGAGTCAGTTGCCATTTCCTTCTCCAGGGGGTCTTTCTGACCCAGGGATCAAACCCTCATCTCCTGCATTGGTAGGCAGATTCTTTACCACTGAGTCACGAGAGAAGCCGGATCCAGCATGTGCTCAGTTGTGTCCGACTCTTTGCAACTGAGCTTAGTTGCCCAGTTGTGTCCAACTCTGCAACTCTCTGGACTGTAGCCAGAGATTCTCCAGGGGGATTCTCCAGGCAAGAATACTGGAGTGGGTTTCCATGCCCTCCTCCAGGAGATCTTCCCAACCCAAGGATCAAACCCAGGTCTCCCACACTGCAGGCAGATTCTTTACATCTGAGCCACCAAGAAAGCCCCCATCCAGTATAGCTTCATCTTAACCAATTACATCTGCAAAGACCCTATTTCCATCTAGTGTCACATTCCAAGGTTTCTGGTGGACATGGGTTTGCTGCTGCTAAGTTGCTTCAGTCATGTCTGACTCTGCGCGACCCCATAGACGGCAACCCACCAGGCTCCCCTGTCCCTGGGATTCTCCAAGCGAGAACACTGGAGTGGGTTGCCATTTCCTTCTCCAATGCATGTAAATGAAAGTGAAGTCGCTCAGTCGTGTCCGACTCTTAGCGACTCCATGGACTGCAGCCCACCAGGCTCCTCCTCCATCCATGGGATTTTCCAGGCAAGAGTACTGGAGTGGGGTGCCATTGCCTTCTCTGAAGGACATGGGTTTGGGGGAACACTATTCAACCCTCTATAGTACCATTAAAGTTAATTAACAAATTCATTTTGATTTAGCATGTGCTTCTCTTGGTGAGGAAAATCTATCAACATGTTTAGTTTTTTAAATTCCAGACAAATTTTAAAAACTGGTTCTTTAAAACACACTGCATATTATAGCCTGAACACCATCCTGTAGAGACAATTTATAAAAAAAAAATCAAAAATAGTGTTTGACTCAGACTTCCTCTGGTATGAGATCTGGCGGGAGAGTTGGGGTGGGAGGAGGAGGCTGAATCCAATTCAGCCTACCACCTGTCCACCGACAAGATGATAGACCTCCACGAAATCCACTCAGGCAGCATAATGTGTAAGGGAAGAGTCACTTTCTGGTCTGTGCCAAACAGAATTGGATGTGTGTGTTCAGAACATTAAGCCCCTGACACCTTAGTGCAGCATCAGAAAACATGTAGTGAGTGAATGGTGCCAGTCAAAGCCCTATTTCTGGGCGGAATATCTATGGGTGCCTCTCTTTGCGTGGGTGTCTCCTCCCCCCAACCCCCGTCTCCCTCCTGCAGGTGGGAGAGACTGCCAGCTATTCAGCAGTTAAGTTTGCATTCTGATGTGTGCTGCTTGAAGTCCAAGGCGAGTGCTAATTCCTTTACATTCTTGTCATGCATGAGAACCAGGTGATGCTTTCCAAGTTAATATCTGAATGTAGTAGTCAAATGATATACCCCATTTAACTCTCACAGAATCCACCAGAGAATATTCAGCTTCTTTCTTTATGTCTGCTGATGACTGCCCTTGTGAGTATGTCTTCCAGAGCAGTGATTCTCAGACCTTTGTTTGCATACAGATCATCCGAAGATCTTGTTAAAATGCAGATTCAGATTCAATATGTCCTGAATGGGCCCAAGACTCTGCATTTCTAATAAGCTTTCAGGTGATGCTGATGCTGCCGGTCCATTCGTCCATCACAAGGGCGATGGAGAGCTTAACCAGCAAGGCTTTGTGTGAAATGCCCTCCCCCAATCCTCTCCAACAGGTGTGCAGCCTGAGAAAAGGTACTTGTGGAATTAAACCTATGGAGTCTGAGAATAAGGAATACATTCACCATCCAAGAAAAGAATGCCCAACCAGCAAGTAGGAAGCAGGTATCGGCATTTAGGTCCTGGTTTTGCTGCTGAGCAGCTGTATGATGTTGGATACATTATTTAACCTCTTTAATGCCTCAGTTTCTTAACCTGCATAGTAGGTGTGAGAATACCTCCTTCAAACTACAGAATTAACAGAGGTGATGCATTTTAAAAAACTGTGAAAAGTGTAAGTCATGATTAAAGGCAAGTTATTTTTCCACAGTGTCTGAAGAATGAAAAACAAGCGTTGGCCTATGGAGAAGAGCACTGTTACATAAAGAGCTTCTCCATCCGTGGTACCTGCCTGGACTTCTTTGAGAAATGTATCCTTCAGATCACTCCAGGACAAAATCATGCTCAAATATAAAGCTTTTATTAATACTTTCTAATAATTCAATATATTTAACATTTACTCAGCTCTTTGTACATGCAAGATGTCTAGGAGCTATGGATGTATCAAGAAAAATGAATCAGGGCTGTGAACCTGGAGGAGTTTAATTGTACTATGAGAGCTAGTGGGGGGGCTTCCCCAATAGCTCAGCAGTAAAGAATGTGCCTGTAACACAGGAAATGTGGATGTGTGTGGGTTCAATCCCTGGGTCAGGAAGATTCCTTGGAGGAGGAAATGGCAACCCACTTCACTATTCTTGCCTGAAAAATCCCATGGACTGATGAGCCTGCTGGTTTACAGTCAGACATGACTGAACAACAAGAATGAGAGCTGGATCGTGGACCTGGAGTCCCATACAGGATGGGTTGGATCATATGTAGTCAGGGGCAGGGGGTGATCTTCTTTGCCCTGTGCCCCGTAAGTACTATGATGCTTTACCTTCTGCTTCCCCGACTCTCTTGTTTCAAGGGTCTTACATGGGTCCTGAGTAATGAGAGATGGTATTGAACAGTGGTTGAAACTAGGAATCTGGAGCCAGACTGTCTGGTTTGAAGCTCAGCTGTGTGTGTCTGTGGGTAGTTTATTTAACCTCTCTATGCTAGAGAGGTTGGTATGTACTTTGGAGATACTATAATAGAGTGCTGTTGAGCAGATTAAATAAGTATAAATATATGTAATTTATATTATAAGTATAAATATATCTATTATACTGGTATATTAGAGATACGAAGGGAACACTTCATGTAAAGATAACCACAATAAAGGACAGAAACAGTATGGAACTAACAGAAGCTGATGATATTAAGAAGAGGTGGCAAGAATACACAGAAGAGCTATACAAAAAAGATCTTAATGATCTGGATAACCATGATGATGTGATCACTCATCTAAGCCAGACATCCTGGAGTGTGAAGTCAAATGGGCCTTAGGAAGCATCACTACGAACAAAGCTAGTAGAGGTGATGGAATTCCAGCTGAGCTATTGCAAATCCTAAAAGATGATGCTGTTAAAGTGCTGCACTCACTGTGTCAGCAAATTTGGAAAACTCAGCAGTGGCCAGGACTGGAAAAGGTCAGTTTTCATTCCAGTACCAAAGAAGGAGAATGCCAAATAATGTTCAAACTACTGCACAATTGCACTCATTTTACATGCTAACAAGGTCATGCCCCAAATCCTCCAAGCTGAGCTTCAACAGTACATGAACTGAGAACTTCCAGATGTTCAAGCTGGATTTAGAAAAAGCAGAGGAACCAGAGATCAAATTGCCAACGTATGTTGGATCCTAGAAAAAGCAAGAGAATTCCAGAAAAATATCTACTTCTGCTTCATTGAATATGTTAAAGCCTTTGACTGTGTGGACCACAACCAACTGGAAAATTCTTAAAGAGAGGGGAATAAGAGCCCATGTTACCTGCCTCCTGAGAAACCTGTATGCAGGTCAAGAAGCAACAGTTAGAACTAGAAATGGAACAAAGGGTTGGTTCAAAATTGGGAAAGGAGTGTTTCAAAGCTGTATACCTGTCACCCTGTTTATTTAACTTATATGCAGAGTACATCATGCAGAATACTGGGCTGGATGAATCACAAACTGGAATCCAGATTTCTGGGAGAAATATCAATAACCTCAGATATGCAGATGACACCACCCTTATGGCAGAAAGTGAAGAGGAATTAAAGAACCTCTGGATGAAGGTGAAAGAGGAGAGTGAAAAAGCTAGCTTAAAATCCAACATTCAAAAAATGAAGATGATGGCATATGGTCCCATCACTTTATGGCAAATAGATGGGGAAACAGTGGAAACAGTGACAGACTTTATTGGTGACTGCAGCCATGAAATGAAAAGATGCTTGGTCTTTGGAAGAAAATCTATGACAAACCTAGACAGTGTATTGAAAAGCAGAGGCATTACTTTGCTGACAAAGGTCCATATAGTCAAAGTTATGGTTTTTCCAGTGGTCATGTATGGATGTAAGAGTTGGACCATAAAGGAGAATGAGCAACCAATAATTGATGCTTTTGAACTGTGGTGTTGGAGAAGACTCTTGAGAGTCCCTTGGACAGCAGGGAGATCAAACCAGTCACTCCTCAAGGAAATCAACCGTGAATATTCATTGGAAGGACTGCTTCGGAAGCTGAAGCTCCAATACTTTGGCCAGCTGATGCGAAGAGCTGGCTGCTGAGAAAGTTAGAAGGCAAGAGGAGAAGGGGATGACAGAGGAGATGGTTGGATGACATCACTGACTCATCGAACATAAGTTTGAGTAAGCTCTGGGATATAGAGAAGGATAGGGAAGCCTGTCTTGCTGCAGTTCATGGGGTTGCAAAGAATTGGACATGACTGAACAAATATATAAGTATTTACATTTTTTCACAGTAAGGTCTATGGGTTAGCTATTAGTGTTGAGTGAAAGGGCAGTCCACAGAGAGCAGTGTGGGTGGGGCTCGGCCAGTGTGGGACCCAAGGTAAGTGCACTTCTTCCCTCCGGTGGAGAATCCACAGACAGAGTACAGGTGCCTGAGCTGGAAGGCACCCCACCCCAGCAACACAAGCTGGACAGTTCATGGGGCTTCCTGCTCCCACAGTGTGGCGCCTTGAGTGACAAGGAGTGACCCATAGACGTGGCTTGGCTTTTACCTTCTGGTTCAGCTCCCTGTAGATTTCTGTAGCCGCCACCCAGGTCCTGACTCCTGGGCTGCCCTTCCTCTCCTCCAAGCCCCTGGGGGTAGAACCTCTGGTCTCTCCTCCCAGATCTCTTCCAGGGTCACATCATTGCACGCACTCCAGAGGATCCTCTTTTGGTGTCCCTGAGGGCAGAAGAGAGTGGAGCTACAGTCTCCTCCTTTCTCTGTCTTCCCAGTTCTCCTATGGGGTATAGAAAGTACTCCTGCTTATTTCAGGTCTTCCGTTTCAAGAGTAAAATACATAAAGAATTCTTCCTTCTTTTGGCAACCCTCAGTCTGAAAGCAACTTGGAGACCATGTGCACTGATGTAGGGAAAAGAAAAAAATTTAATTTATTAATAATTTATGAAGCCTCTACCTGTACTGCAGGAAAGGTACAAATTCAGGAAAGGAGGGCAGAAGAAGGACCAATAATCAGCCATCCCACATATTGATTTGTTGTCATTTTCATATAAAACACTGCGGGGACAAGCAGAAGGCACTGACCCTGCAAAGGCAGGTTTCCCAGTGCTGTGTGGTCAGAGGAGGACTAATCCCTCAGGGGATCTGAGAGCAAGGAAAGTGTTCACTGTGCCCGAGGTTCTGAGCAAAGAATGCAAGCTTCCTAATTGTCACCTCTTCCGGGAGGCCTTGCTAGCTCCAACCTGGAGGAGTACACCCATCCATCTATCCATCCTTCCATTCATTTAACAGGAATTTCTGGTAGAACTTGCTTTCCTCCTATTCCAGGCCCACCTAAGGCTATAATGGACTTCCCATATGGCTCTAGTGGTAAAGAATCTGCCTGATAATGCAGGAGGTGCAATAGATGCGGGTTTGATCTCAGGGTCAGGAGATTCCTCGCAGTACGAAATAGCACCCCCACTCCATTATTCTTGCCTGGGGAGGAGCCTGGTGGGCTACAGTCCATGGGGCTCCAGAGAGTCAGATATGACTGAGTAACTGATCACACGGTTATACAGTGGCTGATACATTTCTCACTATTGTCTGATGAATTAGCCTGTCTCCCTTTCCTGTAACAGTGGATTACTGTGAATGTGGTTTGCCATCAGAAACTGAGCTTGGCAAAATGAAAACAGTGTGGGTGGACCTTTGGCTCTGGTACTTCCTGGCTGTATGATCTTGAGCACGTTATCTTGAACCTTTATGAGTTCAGTTTCCTAATCTACTAAATAAAGGTGACAATATCTATACTAGTTAGCTTGGGCTGCCAAATGGAATACTTTAGACTGGTTGATTTAAGCAACAGACATTTATTTTCTCACAGTACTCCAGGCTGGAAATCTCAGGTCAAGGTCCAGCAAGGTTGGTGCCTGGTGAGAGCTCTCTTCCTGGCTTGTAGACGGCTCATTTCTCTCTGCTGTGCCCTTATGTGGTGGAGAGAGAGAGAGAGAGACAGACGGACATTCATGGAGAGGCACTCCATGTTCTTTGAAGGCTGCAGTCCTATCAGATCAGGACTCTATAATCTCATTTAACCTTAACAATTCAGTACTTCCTAATGATCCTGTCTCCAGAGATAGACACAGAGGGGGTTAGAACTCCAACATAAGCCTTTTGGTTGAGCAGCACAATTCAGTCCATAACAAACTGCATGCAGTCATTGCCCACGAGTTTCTTCCTCTGTGGAGAAGGTGGATCCAAAGAGAGGCTTCAAATGCCAGTTCCAGGCCTCCCCAGTGAGGAGCAAGTGCTGAGTTGAATGATGCTTGTGGTCCATTTCTTCCAGGGAGCCCCATCCTCCTTTCCTGCCAGCTGCTGCCTCAATCCATGGATCCGTCCAGTAGCTTTAAACCACAGCAGGCAGAGGGCCCTGGTCCTCCTCCCCTTCCTGTCAGGAAGCTCCAAGACCCCGGGGAACATGAGCAGATGCAGATGCTCACAAGGGAAGGGCGCGCACTGACTGCTGCTGCCTCTGTCTGCAGGTCTCCTTGCCCAGACAGAGGCATCTGGGTAGGGAATTTTTCCAGAATGAGTGGGCACTTGCTTTCATCTAAATAACTTAGAGAAGCCCCCAGCTCCCTCTTCTCAGAGAAGCTGTCTGCTCCAAGGTGGTATTTCTGACTCTAGAAATAGGGAGGACTGGGAACTTGAGAAACTCTGTTTTCTTCCCAGTGTTCATATGTGATAAAATCTGGCTTTACTGGGCACGTCAATATATTTTAAGATGAAGTAAAATCAACTTTATTTTTTCTAATTGGGTTTATTATACTTCTAGTAGGAGGGTTCTTTGCTGGAAGCCAATATGAAGACTGAGCAATGAAAGACAAGCTTCCTCCTCTTGAAAAGGCTTCCTGTTTAGCCTGAAAGACAAAGCAGACATATGTGAAAAGATTAGTGCAGTGTGGGATTTTAAAAATAAAGAAATGATTTATTTGGCTGCTCTGGGTTTTAGTTGTGGCACTTGGGATCTTAGATCTTTGTGGCAGCATGCGGGATGCTTAGTTGTGGCATGTGGGTTCTAGTTGCATCCCTGACCAGGGATGGAACGTGGGCCCCCTGCATTGGGAGCTAGGAGTCTTAGCTGCTACACCATCAGGGAAGTCCCTGCTGTGTAGGATTTAATATCATTTCAGGACCACAAAATTAATGTGAAGGCCGGGTGATTGGATAAATGGATGAGTGCACAGTGGCCAATGAGGGTGGGGTACAGGAGACAAATGGGCCAATAGAATGGGGTGGGGGATGTTGTCCTGGCTCTGGACAAAGCCTTGGAGAACACAGACCTGCTGCATGGCAGCTGGGTCAATGTTGTTGTGTTTTTAGATGTTAAATTTTTTTTTTTACATTCCACTTTTTGCCTTTGGATTGATAGAGCAGATGGAAATCTTGCTTCTCAATTACCCAGTGTCCCTGTTTGATCCGAGTACATCTGGAAGGGGATTATTTACATACATTGTTTTTTTAAAAATGCGAGTGAAAACTGGCATGGAATTTGGGGAGGCATTTTATCTTTTTTCCCCCTGTCTGTCCCATCAATATAGTTTCCCAAGAAAAACAAAGAAATAAACTCTTACAGCATTAAGTCACAGCAGGAACTACTTCTGTTCCATTCCTTTCATCTCAAAATAAACTTAATTTATAAGGACTGGGAGGGCTACAGTGATATTCTGCAATGCAAATAAAACACAGCATGAACACATACAGGAAGAAAGTTTTGCGCTGTAAATATACTCAGGAAGTTCAGAGAGGCATAAAAAAGTTGGGGCAGGCACGAGAAATGATTACTTTGGAAATGAATTGCAATTTTCCATTTTTAAGGGAACATATGTCGCTACAGTTTTCTCTTCCAGGATTGACTAGAGGGTGGCCTTTGGCCAGTTTTTTTTTTTTTTAAACTGTGATTGATTTGGCTGGTTGTGTTGCATTTGAAATGCCCATGACAATGATGTTCTTTGGATATTTTCATTCCCACATCTCTTCTTGCAGCCTGAGCTGTTTAGAGTAATGTCACCACCAACTATAATTCAACCATTTGCCATTTATTTCTCTGGCAATTAAAGCATGTGTTCACCAAGCCAGGACTGACTTATCAACTGAAGTATGTCTCCCTCCACCCCACTTTTCTGAAATTTTAGCTATAAAGCTAGAAGCAAGGCATGTGCATGCTTAGTTGCTAAGTCTTCCCCAACTCTTTGAGACTCCATGGACTGTAGCCAGCCAGGCTCCTCTGCCCATGGGATTATCCAGGTAAGGATACTGGAGTGGGTTGCCATATCCTATTCCAGGGGATCTTCCAGAGCCAGGGATTGAACTCGCATATCTTTCACCTTCTGCATTGATTGGTGAATTTTTTGCCACTGCACGACCTGGGAGGAAGCAAGAGCTGAATGCTAAATTTTCCTGAATTTGCTGTTAAGTCAGAGGAAGATATTTGGACAAAACAGAGACTGAGGACCAGCTCTCAACAAACTTACGAAGGTAGAAAATTTGTCTCTGGGCACTACTGGTCTTCTTTCTCAGCTGCTGGCCCTTTTATAACTCTGTAGGCACTCCATCTCCAGCATCCTTGTTCCTCTAGCAGAAGAGAGGGCATCTGATGGTTGTGTTCAGGCTAAGGTGTTAGAGACACAATGAGCTATCAATCCTGATAATTTTTGAACTTATGAAATAATGCTTGCAAAGGGCATGCACTACTTAACTGAAAGGCAAGTTCACAATGGGATTTCAGACACAGTAGATCTTGGGGAAAATGTGTGGAGACATGAGAATTTCCTGATGCTGAAAAAAAGATAGTATTTACTTAGTTTTTTATTTATCTCCCTAACCCCTAGATCTGTCCACCTATTGATTATCTCTTTCTCTATCCATCCAGCCAGCCAGCTTTGATGCTGAGAGTTTATTATTTATAATAATTAGATGCTATGCTCAGATATTTAAGAGCTTGGGGTCTGTCTTCAGACCAGATCAGAGTTCTCCATACAATACCTGTGGAGTTCAAAACTCTCGTCCCTGAGTGTAAGAGCCTGGTCATCAGTAAAGTACGGATGGAGAAACAGTGCTGATTGCATCTCCTTTCTCTTTCCAACTCTTCTCTTCCCTAGGTTCTCTTTGGAGACACAAGGATGCTTCTTCTTCTTCTTCTTTTTTTTTTTTTTTTTGATTTGAGGCAAAATTAAGGTTACTCAGTGATACTATTAGATGATCAAAAGTTTTAAATAGAAGCTGAATCCCAAAAGTAAAGGGGAGAAACTTACTGTTGCACAGAACTAGCAAAAGAGAGATTCACCATTCAACTTAATTTCTTAAAATCGTTGAATTTTAAGGACAGTAAGACCTCTTAATGAAGCTCTAGCTTGTTGTCCCTCCTGGTGACTGTGGAGTGGTCTCTCAAGTGATACGATTAAGGGGGTTGGTCTCTGGAAGTAAGAGCCATCTTTCTCCAGAGATCTGCCTCCTAAATCACTAGATGGTATACCAAATGGTTTGGTTGACAAGAAGATTGCCCTTCACCAGCTTTCTGTTCTGTCTTTTTGGGGACTCCCCTGTAAAGAGCATGAAAGGGCCACCTTCTTCACTCATAACAGCATGCGGAGTGTCTGAGAGTGCTCCATGGGCTTTATCTATGTTAACCCCTTTAAGTGATGTAGGTACTATCATTAACCTGGCTTTATGAAGGAACTGATGCACAGAGAGGTTAAGTGACTTTCCCAGAGTCACACATTTTGTAAGCAGCAGAGCAAGCTTTTGAGCCCAGGCAGTGGTATGACCCTGAGCCAAGGATGCTAACCACTTCACCCCTCTGCCTCTCATCTTGCCCCTGACTTACACTTTTCATCCATCTCTTAACCTCTGGTCCTGCATTGTAGCTATGTCAACTCTTGCCTCTTTCCCCATCACAACACCAAGAACTTCCTGGGATTGGGAATGACGTCTTCTATTTGTGTTTGTGTTCCTTATCATGTATTGCTGACACAGAGCATAGTGGGTGAACAATACACGGTTCTAACTTTATTACCAGACAGCTTTAGAACAGTTTCCTGGAGGAAGAGAATGCTGCTGTAGACCTTGGATCTCCTGCTTCAGTTGTCCTCAGACCGAGGGACTGGGTAGTGAGCTAGCCCTAGGCCTTTCCCACCAATCTCCACTGGGAAACCTGCTGGAATCTGAAGAGGGGCCCCTACTGGGCTGTGGACTGAACTGGGCATCTTGGGTTTGTTAACTTTGTCCTGAATAATCTTAAAGTTGCCATAATGACTAACGTGCAGATGAAATTGTAACAGGACAGAACAGAATCTGAGCCTATGTTGGATCTATTTCTTTTGCTTTAATCTTTACTCTCCACTGCTTTTATTACTATGATCACTGAAAGGATGCTGTCTATCGCTATAAGGGTACATAATGGCCTGCCTGGGGGAACCCTTCCCTTTTGCTTGAATGTTAAACTAAAGTGCCTTTGTTCAGCTCACAGGGAAACACTCTGACCCTCCCCACCTGTGAATGGCTGCAGAAAAGAAGAAATCAACACCCCCATCCCAGATGCTAGCCAAGCCATGAGATATCTTGCAAGTCTTACTTCCCCCCCTCCTCCCCTCTCTGTTCTATAAAAGAAACTGGCATCCAGATCCTGATAAGCTGGTACTTTAGGGCACTAACCCACCCTATTCTTGGATGCCTGGCTTTTGAATAAAATTGCTATTCCTTGCCTCAACATCTCACCTCCCAGTTATTGGCCTGTTGTGTGGCAAGGACACCAAGCTTGGATTCAGTAACATAAATCAGAGAATATGAGTGTTGAAAGAGATCCTTGGAAAATCCCTCTAGGTAGATGACTGACCTGCAGGACAGGTGTTTTTTTTCTTCTGAAATATCGCTTAGTCACTCATGACTGATACCTCCTCAATTTTTGATTTCTTCTTGTTTAAAATATAAGCTCTTTTATAAAATTCAATCTGATATAGATGAGTCGAATTAAAAATAGCAGTAGTGCTCATGCTTCAAAAGGAACAAGAATAGATGTTCCCAGGCACCTAGGATGTGCTAATTTAACAGTTTTTCCCATTGATCTTGGCTCCAAAAAGTGAAATAAAGTTGCATAATTTTCTTGTAAGATAAAAAAAAAATCTTACAAAATTTTGATCAATGATAAATGCTCCATGGGACTAAATTGACAGTGGAACTTACCCCCAAGGTCCTTTAAAAGGGGCATTTAGTCATTAATGAGCATCGTATTTACACATAAATGGTGCCACTTGAATGGATACCTCTTATTTCAGGCCTTTCCCTGAGGCATATCTTACCAAAGGCATTTATTGGGTGTTGGGAGATCTATATGGTGGTAGCAGATCATCTGAAGGTACTCAAAGCATGTGCACAAACTTGAATGATCATCTCGCTCATTACAAGAACCCTCTAGAGGTCGGTCAACAGAATGATTGTCCTTGTTTCATGACAAATTAGTGTTGGACCTGGGACTTGGAGCCAGGGCTCCTAACATGAATTCTTCACACTATTATGTATAAATGCAAGTTCTTGACTTTCTAATGACCTAATCTAATGACCTAATAAGGAGAGCCTAATAGTTGTTGTTCAGTCGCTTATTCACGTTCAACTCTTTGCAATCCCATGGACTGCAGCACGCCAGGCTTCCCTGTCCTTCACAATCTCCCAGAGTTTGCTCAAACTCATGTTCATTGAGTTGGTGATGCCATTCAACCGTCTCCTTCTCTGTCCTCCCTTTTCTTCCTGCCCTCAATCTTTCCCAGCATCAGAGTCTTTTCCACTGGGTCAGCTCTTTGCATCAGGTGGCCAAAGTACTGGAGCTCTAACAGCAGTTCTTCCAATGAATATTCAGGGTTGATTTCTTTTCGGATTGACTGGTTTGATCTCATTGCTGTCCAAGAGACTCTCAAGAGTCTTCTCTAGCACCACACTTTGAAAGCATCAGTCTTTGGTGCTCAGCCTTCTTTATGGTCCAACTCTCACATCCGTACATGGCTACTGGAAAAACCATAGCTTTGACTATAGAGACCTTTTTTGGCAAAGTGATGTCTTTGCTTTTTAATACACTGTCTAGGTATATCAGAGAAGGCAATGGCACTCCACTCCAGTACTCTTGCCTGGAAAATACCGTGGATGGAGGAGCCTGGTAGGCTGCAGTCCATGGGGTTGCTAAGGGTCAGACACAACTGAGCGACTTCACTTTCACTTTTCACTTTCATGGGCATTGGGGAAGGAAATTGCAACCCACTCCAGTGTTCTTGCCTGGAGAATCCCAGGGATGGGGGAGCCTGGTGGGCTGCCATCTATGGGATTGCACAGAGTTGGACACGACTGAAGTGACTTAGCAGCAGGTATATTATAGTGAAAGCTGAGTGCCAAAGAATTGATGCTTTTGAACTGTGGGTCCCTTGGACTGCAAGGAGATCCAACCAGTCCATCCTAAAGGAGATCAGTCCTGGGTGTTTATTGGAAGGACTGATGTTGAAGCTGAAACTCCAATACTTTGGCCACCTGATACGAAGAGCTGACTCATTGGAAAAGACCCTGATGCTGGGAAAGATTGAGGTCAGGAGGAGAAGGGGACGACAGAGGATGGGATGTTTGGATGGCATCACTGACTCAATGGACATGAGTTTGAGTAAACTCCAGGAGTTAGTGATGGACAGGGAAGTCTGGTATGCTGCGGTTCATGGGGTCGCCAAGAGTCGGACACGACTGAGTGACTGAACTGAACTGAACTAAGTATATTATAGCTTTTTTTCTGAAGAGCTAGCATCTTTTAATTTCATGGCTGCAGTCACTGTCCATGATAATTTTTGAAGCCCCCAAAAATAAAGTTTGCACTATTTCCACTTTTTCCCCATCTATTTGCCACGAAGTGATGGGACTAGATGCCATGATGTTAGTTTTTTGAATATTGAGATTTATGCTAACTTTTTCACTCTCCTCTTTCACCCTCATCAAGAGGCTCTTAGTTCCTCTTTGCTTTCTGCCATTAGAGTAGCATCATCTGGATATCTGAGGTTTTTTATATTTCTCCCAGCAGTCTTGATTCCAGCTTGTGATTCATCCAGGCTGATATTTTGCATGATGTACTCTTCATAGGAGTTAAATAAGCAGGGTGACAATATACAGCCTTGGTATACTCCTTCCCCAATTTTGAGCCAGTCCATTGTTCCATGTCCAGTTCTAACTGTTGCTTCTTGACCTGCATATGGGTTTCTCGGGAGGCAGATAAGGTAGTCTGGTATTCCCGTCTCTTTAAGAATTTTCCAGTTTGTTGTGATCCACACAATCAAATGCTTTAGCATAGTCAATGAAGCAGAAATAGATGGTTTTTTTTTTTTTTTTTGAATTCCCTTGTTTTTTCTATATCCATTGGATGTTGGCAATTTGACTTCTGGTTACTCTGCCTTTTTAAAATCCAGCTTGTACATCTGGAAGTTCTCAGTTCATGTACTGTTGAAGCCTAGCTTGAAGGATTTTGAGCATGACCTTGCTAGCATGTGAAAAGAAGGCTATTGTGTGTTAGTTTGAATGCTCTTTGGCATTGTCCTTCTTTGGGATTGGAATGAAAACTGACCTTTTCCAGTCCTGTGGCCACTACTGAGTTTTCCAAATTTGTTGGCATATTGAGTGCAACAGTTTAATAGCATCATCTTTTAGGATTTGAAATAGCTCACCTGGAACTCTGTTACCTCCACTAGCTTTGTTGGCAGTAATGCTTCCTAAGGCCCACTTGACTTCAGACTTTAGGAGATATGGCTCTAGGTGAGTGACCACACCATTGTGGTTATCTGGGTCATTAAGATCTTTTTGTGTAGTTCTTCTGTGTTTTCTTGGCAACTCCTAGTCTCTTCTCCTTCTGTTAGGTCCTTTCTGTTTCTGTCCTTTATTTGTGCATTGCCCAAATGCATGAAATGTTTGCATGAAGTGTTCCCTTAATATCTCCAATTTTCTTGAAGAAAGTGCTAGTCTTTCTCATTCTATTGTTTTCCTTTATTTCTTTGCATTGTTCACTTTAAAAGCCTTTCTTATCACTCCTTGATCTTCTTTGGAATTCTGCATTCAGTTGGGTATATCTTTCCCTTTCTTTTTTGCCTTTCACTTCTCTTGTTTTTTCAGCTATTTTTGACAAACAGATTTAAGGAATTAAGATCTGTTAGAGTGGCTGAAGAACTGTGGACAGAGGTTCTTAACATTATCCATGTTATGTCCATGTTGTTGTCCATGTCCATGGTGACCAGAATCATCCCAAAGAAAAGGAAATGCAGGAAGGCAAAATGATTGTTTGAGGAGGCTTTATAAATAGCTGAAAGAAGTAGAGAAGGAGAGCCTAGAGACACTAGGAAATCATCTGGTTAACTTGTTTATTCAGTCCATTGAGAATCAAATTGCCTAGCAAATAGCTTCAGCACTGATTCTTAATATTATGGAAATTCTACAGTGTTGGCTAAAATGATTGGATAGACAGAGTCCCCATTCTGTTGAGAGAGTGACAAATTTTAGGTCCTTACAAAATCACCCTAAATGACAAATGGACCTTATTTCCTACTATCTTAAAAGGGCTGGGGTAGATGTCTTCCTCTGGGCTGAGAAAGGTCTGAGGCTGCATTTGAACTCAGCAGATAGGATTGGTGATGGCTGATTGGTGGGTGGGAGGGGAAGTAGAGCCAGCACATAGATCTGTATATTCAAACCTGAGACAGTCAGTTTTTACTTAAAAGGAAAAAGAGATGCAGATGTCACAAATAATTGCAAAAGTACATAGTTTAGCCTCAAAGGTTTGTATCATTTATTATGAAAAAATTCAGGGCAGGTGTTACGAGTCAAGGGCTACATTCATCAAAGAATCTTAGTATAATCCTTGTGAAACTTCTGACTTCTTTGTATGTCTACCACTTTCTCCACAGATTGACTTTCTCTTCCTCTCTATTCCACAAGGTATAAAATGTCTCCCCTTCCAGTGTGGAGTAGGAAATGACCACCCACTTTGGTATTCTTGCCTGGAGAATTCGGTGGACAGAGTAGCCTGGCAGGCTACAGTCCATGGGGTGGCAAAGAGTTGGACAGTACTAAGCGACTGACACTTTCACTTTTCTTTCACCCTTCCAGCTACAGAGTCTGATGTGATTTCAGTCTAATTCTTAATTCCCAGTAAAGTCATATAATTGGCTCATCTTGAGGAAGATGTCAGCCATGGTTAACAAGTGACATTACCACACAGACATAGCTATTGGGGTCTATTAAGGGGAATGGAGATTAACTTCCAAGAATTGGGAAATCAGGCCATTGGAATAGACAAATAATTCCAAAAAGCTTCTACTATAATCTCCACTAGTGTGTGAGGACCTCAAGAGTACAAGTTATATTCTTTTCTTTTTTTTCATTTTCTCCAAATTCTCATTTTTCCAAGGTCTAAATATGTCTCGTCTTACAGGGGTGCATGATGCTCAGTTGCTTCAGTCATGCCTGACTCTGCTACCCCATGGACCATAGCCCACCAGGCTCCTCTGTCCATGGAATTCTCCAGGCAAGAATACTGAAGTGGGTTGCCATACCCTCCTTCAGTGGATCTTCCTGACCCAGGGATCTAACCCAGGTCTCCTGGATTGCAGATAGATTCTTTACACACTGAGCCTACTCAGTACAATAAGGCAATTTTGTTAAGGACAATACATATAGAAGAGTAAAAAGTTGTTAGATGTTTCTGTTATCAGTAACAGCTTGTCTCATATTTATGGTGATGATTCCAAAGGCTGAGAACAATTTGACTACTGCGAAGTATCCACACTCATCAGGCAAGCTGTATGTTGGACAAGACCACCTGGGCAGAATTCAAGAGATGGTGAACTGGTCTGTCCTTATTAGCTCATCATCCACTTCCAGCTTAAATAGGGGAGGAGAAATTGAAGCATTGCAAGAAAGGAATTCTTTGGAGGGAGTTGAGAGAGTTATATGCATTTCTACCACCCCCATCAGGACTTTTCACTGTTTTTAAGCCAAGTGAAGGGGCGTTTCAAGAGAACTATTCAGAAAGACTGGCTGCATTGCTTAGAATTTAGAAGACTTTGAGGTTGGTATCTGAATCTGGCTTAAAGTGAAGGAAGGCAGGTGGCTGAGGCTGTGACTAGCTAACAGCCTGGGACAGCAGAATTAAGAGGTGGTAACGAATGACTGTGCTACTCAAACTAAGGGGGAAAGGTGAGAAAAATAAAGTCAGTTGTTCTTTGCTTCTTGTTAAGTCTAGTCGATTCAGTAAAACATGATTGACACTCAGAAGGAGAGATCTCTATGGGCAAGGATGATCTAAGAATGTATCATGAAATAGGAAGCACTTGAGCTGTGTGTGTCTTAAAAGGATGGATGGATGCAGATAGATGTTTGACCTTGTTCTTCCCTGTGAAACATTTATTACAAAAACTCATTTCCTGTGCTCATTGGTTCTTGGAACCTCTGAAGTTTCTGACACTACTCAAATTGAGTTGGAGCCAATGAACTGTGCAAATCTTATGCTATTTACTGACCACTGGACAGAAAGCTTAGTCTGACAGAGACTTAGCAGTGACAGTCACAATGTCACTTGAAAGGCTCAGTCTGAATTTGGAAGTGTCTTGTTAAAAGGCAATACTTGTGAAAACTCTGGGGACAGGGCAACACCCAAGGCAACATATCTCTGCTAAGTGACTCAGTATTGATGCCAGACATCCACATGATTTGAATTAAGATATCTCAGGTTGATCAGTATGATACACATGTCACTTAAGGAGACTGATAGAGCACATTTCTTCCAAAGAGTTTTCACATCTGATCTCATAAGGTCTGTGTGAGAAAGGGGAAGTGTTGAGGTACTTTAATGGACCAGAACCTAGTGGTCCAGAGTCAACGATAAAGAAAGTGAAAAAGAGAGAGAAAGACAAAAAGAAAGACACAGGGACCCAAGCTCTGATGGAGCAAGGGTATTTTATTAGCAGAAATGCAGGCTTATATATCTTTAGTAAGATGATTACTCAGCTATTACACAGAATGAAATTTTATCAATAGCCACAATATGGATAGTCTAATACATACAAGGTCACTGACGCTGAAAAGAGCCATAGCATGTCTTGTCCTATGACCTCAGGCCTGAGAACTGTGTGCAGCTTTACTCGTTCTCGGAATAGGAACTGATAAGGAACAGAGAATCCTTGAGAAATAGAGAACAGCATGCAGGAATCCTCCTGTTAAATGTTCCCTAACAGGAAAGATGAGGATTGGTTTTCTCTTTTGATAAGGAAAAATGACTTGTTTGTATTGACACCGCACTATGTCATAGCCCACAGTGAATCTCATTACACAGAAAGTTATTTTTCTAGAAAGGGGTATCTGAACTCTACCCCTACTGGGGTGAAGTTCTTCAGGGGTGAGAGTGAACCAGTTATTATCTGTTTCCATCACAACATGTTGTGGGCTACAGCAATGGTCACAAATTATTCCCCTCCCTCTATCCATGTCCTAAGGTGCATGCTAAGTCGCTTCAGTTGTGTCGAACTCTTTGTGATGATAGCCTGCCAGGTGCTTCTGTCCATGGAATTCTCCAGGTAAGAATACTGGAGTGGGTTGCCATGTCCTCCAGGGGATCTTCCCCACCCAGCGATCCAACTTGCATCTCTTAGGTCTCCTGCATTGGCAGGCCAGCTCTTTACCACTAGCAGCACCTGAGAAGCCATGTCCTAGAGTACTGCCACGCTACACTGACTCTGGCCTTGAGACTACCTTTGACCAATAAAACTTAAGCAAGTACAACACAAGCAGAGGTTTACAAAGCACTTGTATTGGGCTTTTTCCTTGCTGTGCTTAGAACCCTGAGGCCACCATGTGAATGTGTCCATGAGATAAATTGTGTCCATAGGATGAATTGTGCCCCTCCAACTCCCCCCTCCACCCCATTCATATGTCAGAGTCCTCCAGCATCTCAGAATGTGACTGTATCTGGAAATAGAGCTATCAAAGAAGTAGTGAAGGTTAAATGAAATCAGTGGGATGGGCTCTAATTCAGTATGAATAGTGTCCTTATAGGAAGAGGAGCTTAGGACACAGACTCACACAGAGGGAAGACCATGTGGAGAGCCAGGGAGAAGATGGCCATCTAGAAGCCAAGGAGTGAGGCCTTCAGAAGACACCAAGCCTACTGACTGCTTGAGCTTGAATTTTTAGCCTCCAGAAATGTGAGGAGGTAAATTTCTGTTGTTTAAGCCCCCAGTCTGTGGTATTTTGCTATGGCAGCCCTAAAACACTAATGCACAAGCTTAGTGGAGGGTGAAAAATCATATGGAACAGAACTGGTGCTCCATTTAAAAGTCAACCAACTTTCAGATGTGTGAGAGAGACCATCTTGGATCACCCAGCTTCCAGCTGACTGTAGGTGCATGAGGAAGCCTAGCAGAGAAAAACTGGGGTTGGCAAGTGAAGACCATGGGAATGGTTGCGCCTTCGACTGGATGCAGTGTTGCTGCAGGAAACTGAATCTTGATGTAGGTGCTCCCATCAGGAGAAAAGTCTACATGGGCTCCTTGTCTGGGAAACCCAGGGTAAACTCCAAGGATTTTTTTTTTTTAGATAATTCTCATCAAACCACACTTTGTCTATGGAAACCCAAACAAAATCAAAGAGGAAAGAGGAGCATTTTAGATTCTCATTGGGGTTTTCTATCATCAAAAAGCAAGTTCTTGTTTTCCTGGGTAACAGATGGGAGACTCAAAGATAATGTCATGGAACTGAGCCATCCCTCACATATAAAGGTGATTGATTTTTCCCATTAGTGCTGTAGATCTGCCCTGAGCCTTTTACTTATTCTCACTAAATTTCCCTATTGTTCAGGAGAATACATTTTCTAAAATGGTTGGTTGGATTTAGCAATACTGTCAGTGGCTGGAGAATAGAGGGTAGTGAACTATCTTACATGGAGATCGTATTAGTTCACCTTGATCTTACTGTTGTTATCTTTCAACAAATTGAGCTAACCTGTCTCTGTGGGGCTTTCCTGATGTCCAAATGGATCGTCAAGTCTGAAGTTAATTTTTTAATTTGCCCTTTCACTTTTAGACTCAGAGAGAGAGGAAAAAAAAAAAAAAAACTCCTTTGGACTATTTCTACTGAAAAAATCAGCTTAACAACAAAAATGAATATTATCTCATAGGAGCTGTTTCTTCTCTCCTTCTCTCCCTTTTCTCTTTCTTCTATCCCTTCCTCCCTTCCCTTCCTTCTGTATATTTTAAACCACCATAGGATCAATAGGTAATTCCAATACTTCAAGAGCAGTTCTTCATATCAGTTGCATTCTGATTATCTGCTGGAAACTACCAACATTTCAGTTTCAGTGGTAGTCCTTGGAAACCTGCTTAAAGATAATCTGTCTGAAGCCTTTGATTTGGAAAAATGGAAAAGGGGAAGCGAAGTGACTAGATTTTCAGAAGTTTTTGAGATCAAAGGATTTGGTTAATCCTTTGTGCTATTTGCTGTAACTTTATAAATTCGGGGGTGCAAGGCTAGTCTCCAGAAGTCGTTACTCTGCCATTGTGTGGATAGTGTTCGCAGGATTATAGTCTCAGAAACCCACAGATTTCCTTAGTTTTGGTTAAATTCAGTGGTTTTCAATCTGGACAGCACATTAGAATCACCTGGGGAGCTTTAAAATTTACAGAAGCCCATCCTTAGAGTAAGGAAATTGTATTTTCTAGAGGCCAGAGCTAAGAATCAGCATTTTAAAGTTTCCAGATTATGAAAGGTCATCAAGATTGAAAAATAAAACAGTTGAATCAGAAAAAATAGAAAATTCTATCACACCTAACCATTCTTTTAAAAACAGATGAAAAGCATGATGTTTGGCAGAAATCAATATAATTCTGTAAAGCAATTATCCTTCAATTAAAAAAATAAATTAATTAAAAAAAAATGATACTGGAGCTTCCCAGGTGGCTCAGTGGTAAAGAATCCTCTGCGGTTTTGATCCCTGGGTCAGGAAGATCCCCTGGAGGAGGAAATGGCAGCCCATTCCAGTATTCTTGCCTGGAGAATTCCATGGACAGAGGAGCCTGGCAGGCTACAGTCCATGGGGTCACAAAAAGTCAAACACAACTGAGCAACTGAGCACAGCACAGCATTAAGATACTACTCTAAACAGTACCTTTAAGTAAGATGTAAAAATTAAATTACATTGTTAAGTTTAAAGCAATGTAAAGACCTATGCATAATTAGGTGCCATTTTAACTGAATGGTCTATGATCTCCAACTCTTGCTTGATCTTTTCTTTTGTAATATTTTATGATTCTTCATTCTGCCTTCCTCAGGCTTGAACAGGTATTGTTCACTTAGACTCTTTCTGCTTATAGTCAAATGTAATCCCTCTCTGTGAATGTGTCCTGATATTTAAGATCTCCCAGTGAGCTTGTGTCTGCAGGGAGAGAGATTTTTCTGCCACATGGTCAGTTTAACCTCTTATCAGATAATGTTAATTAAAGCCTTGTTATGGAGGTATGGTTTGTAGATCAGCAGCAGCAGCACACCTGGGAGCTTTGTTAAATATGCAGAAATCCAGACCCTGCTCTGCCTCCTGTTGAATCAAAATCTGCAGTTTAACCAGATTCTACATAATTCATCTGCACATTAAGTTTGAGAAGCACCGAACTCAAGAAACTCTTTTTTTTTAATGTTTTTGCATGTGCTTTTACCTCTGGCTTTTACCTGTCTTTCCAATGTAAGCATAATAAGAAAGATTTCTGTTAAGAACTTACATGTATATGTATGATTCACACTTTCTCTTTGATTAAAATGGATTTTCATATATGGGAAAAGAATCTGGAAAAGAATAGACATATGTAAATACATAACTGAATCACTTTACTGTATGAAAGTGAAAGTGTTAGTCACTCAGTTGTGTCTGACTCTTTGTGACCCTGTGGACTGTAGCCTGCCAGGCTCCTCTGTCCATAGGATTTCCCAGGCAAGAATACTGGAGTGGGTTGCAGTTTCCTTCTCCAGGAGATCTTCCCAACCCAGGGATTGAACTTGGGTCTTCTTCACTGCAGGCAGATTCTTTACCTTCAGCCCAGAAACTAATACAACATTATAAATCAATTATACCTCAATATAAAATAGAATTTAAAAAATTATGTATCTTTCATCACTCTTTTTGGCTGTATTTTTAAAAATTTAGCTTTATGAATAACTGTTCAGTTCAGTTCAGTTCAGTTGCTCAGTCGTGTCCGACTCTTTGTGACCCCATGAATCGCAGCACGCCAGGCCTCCCTGTCCATCACCAACTCCTGGAGTTCACTCAGACTCACTCACGTCCGCCCTTGTCTTCCCAGCATCGGGTACAGTTGCGGCCATCTGTCCACCGGAATTTCCTCATTCGGTAAATGGGATGATGACCTGCAGTTCTTTTTGTCTTGCTAAATTTCCTCTTTACCATTTCAGCCAACGTGTTTGATTATATGCTTTGGGCATTTGGTTGATCTATCAATGTTGGACATCAAGAGGTCCAAGATGTCCAATAAAGCCTGGTTCAATTTGTCTGTTTTGTTTTTTTTTAATTTTCATTATTCTAGGAGTTGGGTCATAAAAAGATCTTGTTGCGATTTATGTCAAAGGGTGTTCTGCCTATGTTTTACTCTAAGAGTTTTATAGTGTCAGGCCTTATGTTTAGCTCTCTAATCCATTTTGAGTTGATTTTTGCGTATGGTGCCAGGGAATGTTCCGAATTCATTCTTTTACATGGAGCTGTCCAGTTTTCCCAGTACCACTTGTGTAATATAGAAAAATGGTACAAGAGAACCTTTTGCAAAGCAGAAATAGAGACACAGACATAGAGAACAAATGTATGGACACCAACTGGGGGGGAGGTGGGATGGGGTGAATTGGGAAATTGGTATTGACACGTATACACTTTGTTGTTCTTTAGTCATGAAGTTTTGCCTGACTCTTTGCAATCCTATGGACTGTAGCCCACCAGGCTCCTCTGTCATGGGATTTCCCAGGCAAGAATACTGGAGTGGGTTGCCGTTTCCTTCTTCAGGGGATCTTCTTGACCCAGGTCCTAACTGTGTCTCTTGTACTGGCAGGCAGATTTTTTACCACTGAGCCACCAGGGAAGCCCGTGTATTCACTGTAGTTGTTTAGTTGCGTCTGACTCTTGGTGACCCATGGACTGCAGCACGCCAGGCTTCCCTGTCCTTCACCATCTCCCAGAGTTTTCTCAAACTCATGTCCATTGAGTCAGTGATGCCATCCAACCATCTCATCCTCTGTTGCCCCCTTCTCCTCTTGCCCTCAATCATTCCCAACATCAGCGTCTTTTGCAGTGAGTCAATTCTTCTCATCAGGTGGCCAAAGTATTGGAGCTTCAGCTTCAGCATTAGTCCTTCCAGTGAATATCCAGGGTTGATTTCCTTTAGGGATTGACTGGTTTGATCTCCTTGCCTTCCAAGGGACTCTCAAGAAGAATAAAATTGATAGATAATGAGAACCTACTGTATAGCACAGGGAACTCTATTCTGTGCTCTGTGGTGACCTAAATAGGAAGGAAATCCAAAAAAGAGGGGATGTATGTGTACATATGGTTGATTGACTTTGCTATACAGCAGAAAATAACACAACATTGTAAAGCAACTGTACTTCAATAAACTTAAAAAAAAATCAATGTAGAAATCATTGGTTTTTTTTCATACTGACAGCTCAAGAGAAAGGTGTTATAAAGCTTCTGGCAATAAACATTTCAGAAGGCCCCACTGACTACATAACCCTCCTGCTTCTCCTGTTTGCACTGCTGCTTATCACAGGGGTGGTTGTTCCAGTAATGAGAGGAGTGCTAGGACCAAAAGGGGGCAGTGAAATGTGATGAAAACCCCACGGTTTTGTCTTTGCAAGTCTTTGCTCTTCTTTCTACACCCACTCTCCCTCCAACTAATGGCTTTAAATACTATTCGTATGCTGATTCCTGAATTTCCATTTCAAACTTCTTGCAGAAGTCTCGTCTCTTGGATATCCAACAGGCATTTCATTTGTCACAAGTCCCAAATCAAACTCGGTTATCTTGTCTGCAAACCTGCAGCTCTGCTCTTCTAGTTGCTCAGTCCTAAACAGAGATGTTCCTGACTTTTCTCTTCCCTCCCATGCACATCCAATTCATCAATGAGAATTCATCTGAAGACTCTTTCTTCAGAATATACACCCTGAGTCCCCCACTTCTCAGAAGCCCTTTTCCCATCACTGCTGCCTGGTGCAGACCATCATTTCTCCCCTGGACTGAGTTATCCTCTCCCTGCTTCTAACCTTGTCTTCTTCCTTTCTCTCTACAACACAGCAGCTGGGGGATCCTTTTGAAATGTCAGACCAAGCCAACTCTGCTCCAAATACCACCAAGCCCTCATCTTACTCAGTAAAAACCAAAGTTAAGGTCTCAGATAACTTCCTAAATTTATCTCCAATTACCCTCTTCCTGGCTCACTCTTTGTGGCAGACTGGATTTTCCAGAGACAGGCTCTGGAGACAGAGTTGGTGTCCTTGTTATTCAGTTGCTAAGTCGTATCTGACTTTTTGCGATCCCTTGAACTGCAGCATGCCAGGCTTCCCTGTTCTTCACTATCTCCCAGAGCTTGCTCAGACTCATGTCTGTTGAATTAGTGAAGCTATTTAACCATCTCATCTGTTGGTCTGGGTATTTATTAGGGTTTAATACCCTGTGGAAAGAAGTAAGCTGAAGTAGGATGGGTAAAAGAGAGAGAAGGAAGAGAGAGAAGTTTAACTCTGAAGCAGCTCAACAAAGCTGTGGGCAATCCTTCAAGGAGCTGGGGAGAATTCATGGCCTGCTGGAGGTGCCTCTCCTGAAGCCAAATTAGCTGCACCTTTACACCTTCTTTAGCCATTGGGTGAGTGCTGCTGTGAGAAGGGTGTGACCTGGTGCAGGGTGGCTCTCTCAGCCTGTAGCTGAGGCACACCTTGAAGGAGCTACTGCTGCTGCTGCTAAGTCGAGTCAGTCGTGTCCAACTCTGTGCCACCCCATAGACGAAAGCCCACCCGGCTCCGCCCTCCCTGGGATTCTCCAGGCAAGAACAATGGAGTGGGTTGCCATTTCCTTCTCCAATGCATGAAAGTGAAAAGTGAAAGTGAAGTCGCTCAGTCATGTCTGACTCTTAGCGACCCCATGGACTGCAGCCCACGAGGTGAAGGAGCTCCTAGTAAGTTATCTTCTGACCCCATAGGCGGTGCCTGTCTGTGTCCACTGCATCCCCTGCGTACTTCCTCAGCCATGTTGACTTCCTTAAACAAATCCTGCCCACCTGCCTCAGGGCCTTTGCACTTACGTAAAGGCAATTTCACTAGATATTTTTCATATATTTTGCTCCCTCCTGTCCTTTAGACCTCTGCTTAAATGTCACTTTAGGAATGAAGTCTTCCTTCCCCAATTATTCTATTATAAATTAAAAACATTAACTCTTTACTTTTTCCACATATAATGTATCACTGTTTGATATACTATATATTTAATCCCTGACTTACTTTCTGTTTCTCCAGGTAAAAGGTAAACCCCCAAAAGGTCCTATTATGTAGTAGGTGCTCAAAAAATATTTTCTTCTTGAATAAGTGACCAAGGTTTTGTTTATGTGGGCTCAGATCACAATGTATCTCCTTGTGATTATAGGATATAAAAACAACCTTAATCTCATGATATCAGTAAAATCTTTTGGAACCACATTTAGTAAAGGAGGTGTCCAAAATTGATTTTGAGACAAGAGGAAGGGGGGCAGGCACAACCTTTAATACATCCAGAGCCATTGAGGATTGACAGGGACTGATTAGAATTGATTAGACCCAAGACAGGCGATCTGACTCTCAGTGAACCTTGAGCCTCATTTTATGTTCATCATAATACATTAGCTAAATGACACACCCACCAGCACCATGACAGTTTTGAGTTTTGTTGTTGTTGTTTAGTTTCTAAGTCATTTCTGACTCTTTGCAACCCAATGAACTATACTTTGCCAGACTCCTCTGTCCATGGGATTTCCCAGGCAAGAATACTGGAGTGGGTTGCCATTTCCTTCTCCAGGGGATCTTCCTGATCCAGGGAAAAATCTCCATCTCTTGTCTCCTGCATTGGCAGGTGGATTCTTTACCACTGAGCCACTAGGGAAGCCTGTTCCAAGACCGAGCATAAAAAGCCAGAAATGTGGGTGGCGCCCCAATTCCTGGAAATTTCCCGCTCCTCTCCCCAGATAGTTGGTATAATCTTCCCACTCATTGTTCAGTACTTAAGTTGTGTTTGACTCTTTGCGACCCCATGGACTGCAGCACACCAGGCTTCCCTGTCCTTCACCATCTCCTGGAATTTGCTCAAACTCATGTCTATCGAGTCAGTGATGCCATCCAACGATCTCACCCTCTGTCACCCTCTTTTTCTCTTGCCCTCAATCAGGGTCTTCTTCAGTGAGTCAGCTCTTTGCATCAGGTGGCAAAGGTATTGAGCTTCAGCTTCAGCATCAGTCCTTCCAATGAATATTCACGGGTGATTTCCTTTAGGATTGACTAGCTTGACCTCTTTGCTGCCCAAGGGACTCTCAAGAGTCTTCTCCAACACCACAATTCAAAATCATCAATTTTTGGTGCTCAGCCTTCAACTCGCACGTCTGTACATCACTACTGGAAAAACCATAGCTTTGAAAGTGCTGCACTCAATATGCCAGCAAATTTGGGAAACTCAGCAGTGGCCACAGGACTGGAAAAGGTCAGTTTTCATTCCAGTCCCAAAGAAAGGCAATGCCAAAGAATGTTCAAACTACCGCACAATTGCACTCATCTCACACACTAATAAAGTAATACTTAAAATTCTCCAAGCCAGGCTTCAGCAATATGTGAACTGTGAACTTCCAGATGTTCAAGCCGGTTTTAGAAAAGGCAGAGGAACCAGAGATCAAATTGCCAACATCCGCTGGATCATTGATAAAGCAAGAGAGTTCCAGAAAAACATCTATTTCTGCTTTATTGACTATGCCAAAGGCTTTGACTGTGTGGATCACAATAAACTGTGGAAAATTCTTCAAGAGAGGGGAATACCAGACCACCTGACCTGCCTCTTGAGAAATCTGTATGCAGGTCAGAAAGCAGCAGTTAGAACTGGACATGGAACAGACTGGTTCCAAATAGGAAAAGGAGTACGTCAAGGCCGTATATTGTCACCCTACTTATTTAACTTCTATGCAGAGTACATCATGAGAAACACTGGGCTGGAAGAAGCACAAGCTGGAATCAAGATTGCCAGAAGAAATATCAAAACCTCAGATATGCAGGTGACAGCACTCTTATGGCAGAAAGTGAAGAAGAACTAAAGAGCCTCTTGATGAACGTGAAAGAGGAGAGTGAAACAGTTGGCTTAAAGCTCAACATTCAGAAAACTAAGATCATGGCATCTGGTCCCATCACTTCATGGGAAATAGATGGGGAAACAGTGGAAACAGTGTCAGACTTTCTTTTTTTGGTCTCCAAAATCACTGCAGATAGTGATTGCAGACATGAAATTAAGAGATGCTTACTCCTTGGAAGGAAAGTTATGACCAACCTAGATAGCATATTCAAAAGCAGAGACATTGCTTTGCCAACAAAGGTCCATCTAGTCAAGGCTATGGTTTTTCCAGTAGTCATGTATGGATGTGAGAGTTGGACTATAAAGAAAGCTGAGTGCCAAAGAATTGATGCTTTTGAACTGTGGTGTTGGAGAAGACTCTTGAGAGTCCCTTGGACTGCAAGGAGATCCAACCAGTCCATCCTAAAGGAGATCAGTCCTGAATGTACATTGGAAGGACTGATGTTGAAGCTGAAACTCCAATACTCTGGCCACCTGATGGGAAGAGCTGACTCTTTGGAAAAGACCCTGATGCTGGGAAAGATTGAGGGCAGGAGGAGAAGGGGACTACAGAGGATGAGATGGTTGGATGGCATCACCGACTCAATGAACGTGGGTTTGGGTGGACTCCGCGAGTTGGTGATGGACAGGGAGGCCTGGTGTGCTGTGGTTCATAGGGTCGCAAAGATTCTGACACGACTGAGTGACTGAACTGAACTGAACTTGACTATACAGATCTTTTTTGGCAAAATGATATCTCTGCTTTTTAATATGCTATCTAAGTTTGACAAAACTTTTCTACCAAGGTGCAAGCGTCTTTTAATTTCATGACAGAGGTCGCCATCTGCATTGATTTTGGAGCCCAAGAAAATAAAATCTGTCACTTCTTCCACTTTTCCCCCATCTATTTGCATGAAGTAATGGGACTGGATACCATGATCTTAGTTTTTTGAATGTTGAGTTTTAAGCCAGCTTTTTCACTCTCCTCTTTCACCTTCTTCAAGAGGCTCTTTGGTTCCTGTTTGCTTTCTTCCGTTAAAATATTATCATTTGCATCTCTGAGGTTGTTGATATTTGTTCCAGCAATCTTGATTCCAGTTTGTGCTTCATCTAGCCTGGCATTTCACATGATCTACTCTACATAGACGTTAAATAAGTAGGATGACAATATACAGCCTTGTCATACTCCTTTCCCAATTTTGAACCAGTCCATTGTTCCATGTCCATTTCTAACTGTTACTTCTTGTCCTGCATAAAGGTATCTCAGGAGATTTGTAAGGCAGTCTGGTATTCCCATCTCTTAAGAATTTTCCACAGTTTGTTGTGATCCACACAGTCAAAGATTCATTAGCCTTTGAAATTACCCACCCCATAAAAACTAACCACCCTGTATTCCGGGGCCACTCGTATTCTGAATTGGCCCACATTCTATCTGTGGAGTGTGTTTCTCCCAAGGATGCTTTTGCCTTTTGAGACAGACTGCATTCTGCCCATGGAATGTGCATCTCTGACACTTTAATTCTTTCTTGCATGAAGCCAAGGACCCTCACTTAAGAAGGAACTCACTTGAGACCTAGTTCATGACCATCCTCTCACACCCCATTTTCCTGTAACATCTTTTCAAAGTTTATTAATAAATCATCTTCTTGCCTATCAGTTTGTCTCTTGCTGTGTTCCTGCTGTGCTAAGACACAGAGTCTGAGCTTCATGAAGTCCCGAGATCAGGTATGCAGTTTCAGCTGTGAAACTGTGGGTTTGAGTCCCATCTGAGGTGCGATTGTTGTGGAGTCCACATCTGAGGGGTGTGGTTTCAATTCCATTAATTTATATCTGATCAAATTCAGAATTCATGATATTTTGAAGTGTTTATATTTTTCCCTGTAAAATGATATATCTAAGATAACAAATAATGTATATGTTTTAAAGAGATTAATGTTTAAACTCTTAAAGAAAGTAAATGTTCCAGAAATATTTATATCTCCTCTTTGATGTGTTGTTTAACAATTATTCTCTTTCATCAATTAAAATTCTCCAATTCTGCTTGGTGAATAATCTGGGAAGCACTCCATAGATCTTGTTGATGTTACTATAATTTCTGGAAAAAATAGAAATGTACTAAAATTCTTTATATTTTCCCTCAATCCTCTTTTCATAATTAGTTCATTTGCTTCTTTGTTGTTTTACTGAATTTAATGCTTCTTGGGGAAGGGGTGACTCCTGTCTGCAGAGTTAGGAATGGGCTGAGGTCCATTCGGTTTGGTGTCACATGCTCTTTGCAAGATTGTTATTGGATTTTTAAAATTTGTTGTTTTTTTTAAAATTACATTTGTTATAAACTGGGGAAAATAATCAACATTTTAATTAAAAGTAATTTAAAGACTTTTCAATGTGTCTCTGATTTCCACCCTCATTTCCTGCTTTTCCCCCTCATCATCTACATTCCTTTGTGCTGCTTTCTCCTTACACTATCCAAACCATTTTTATGTGTAACCCAAGTCACTCTCCCAAGGGAATAAAAAACTCAAATTCAGATGTTTGAAAACTGCCCACCTGATGGTCAACTCAAGCTCTGATTGCCACGGTGGTTCAGTATCTTCTTTCTTTTCTTCTCTCTCCATTGGGAATCCTGGTGTTTCCAGCATGCCTTTTTCTAGAAATTTCACCAAGACCTCTTAAATATTAATTTCCTAAGATCTACTAATTGTTCTAATGCTAGCTATATATTCATAATTGAAAAGAAAAACTGACAATTTTGGAAGAATCCAGTGTTTTTCAATATCACCTCCAAAACCAGCAAACATGAGATGCTTGCAATGGGGAAAAAGGGGACCCGGCACTTGAATGCCACACAGCACATCCACTGGGATAATTTTAATGATAACCTTTAAGTCTCAGTTGACAGTAATTTATATATATATATATATATATATCTGAAAGTCTGAGAAAGAATAGAAGAAACCATGTACTCACACCATATGTCTCTTAAAAGTCTTGCTTATTGTTATCTTCCCATATCTACACAGTGGCTGGCTCAAAAAGGCAGTAATAATGATGTAACATCAAGATGGATGATATCTGAACATCATGCTATATAAAAATGTTCAGAATTCAGAAAGTACAGAACACCTTTAAAACCAAACATATAATGATTTGAAATATGAAAATGTGTAATTATAAAATATAAAGCATAAATACAGTAAAATGTAAATAATAAACATATCCATTCTAATTTAATTTATTAGCAGATAAAATGAATGCAGTGAAGTGGTACTGAAAAGGAACCAGAGATTTCCCTGGCAGTCCAGTGGTTAAGACTCTGCACTTCCACTGCAAGGGGCATGGGTGCTGCAAGGTTTGCCGAAAGAGAAAAGAAAAGGAGCCAGAATTCTTATGAAAGAGGAAACAAAAATACATAAGAAAGTTTAATTTTAAAATTAAATGATTGAAATATTTTTAAAAAGGAACACCTTAAAAAGAGACAAACTGTAATCATCATATCATCATTGAGTCATTGACAAGCGAGTTTTGTGCACAATTTTCCATCTGGTGATATGGCCCTTTTGACACCCCTATTGGATGGGGGAGTGGAGAGGAGATAGTTACAAGCTAACGCCAGGTATTTTCTTCTGATTTCTTCATCTTTGAACAGTTCTTTTCCTTCATTAAACATATTGATATCTCTGAATTTTTCTTGTTAAAGAAATGCAATTTTTTAAATTGCCACCAAGCTTAAGTTTGTTTCAAAGAAGACTACACTGGTTTGGCCTTGTTTTATTTATTATGTACAGAGAATTTACACTTTGGAGGAAACTATCAGTTTTAATGCCATTATGCACATTTTCTGTTCATACAACAAGTCTTTAGTCCAGGGTGGAACTTATGGTAATAGAACCTTTGCTTTGTTTATTGTCATTTCCTTCTACTTAGGAAGGGAGAGAAAAATAATGCTTTCTAAATTATTCAAATTAAAAATTTAATGCCTTTTATCACTTTCCAGATACATTATATTTCAGATTAATTTTTCTCATTTAAAAAATGAACATTTTTGGCATTTCACCAACAAAGTACTGCTATTTTGGCCATTAAAGATAGCATAGAACCCAGAATACCAGAAATCAACCACAATCCTTAGTCAATAAATGTTGAGTGAATTGGGTAAATGCTTAAGCATTAGTCTGATACTTTAATCCTCATATGATTTCACTTGCATTTCACAAAGAGAAAAAGAGAGGGTCTGGGAAATTATGGAGCTTGCCTAGGGTCACACAACCAGAAAGTTATGTACTTCACATTCTTTTCTTTCTTTTTTTTTAAATTTTATTTTAAAATTTTACATAATTGTATTAGTTTTGCCAAATATCAAAATGAATCCACCACAGGTATACATGTGTTCCCCATCCTGAACCCTCCTCCCTCCTCCCTCCCCATACCATCCCTCTGGGTCGTCCCAGTGCACTAGCCCCAAGCATCCAGTATCGTGCATCGAACCTGGACTGGCATCTTGTTTCATACATGATATTTTACATGTTTCGATGCCATTCTCCCAAATCTTCTTTTTTTAATTTATTTATTTTAATTGGAGGCTAATAACTTTATAGTATTGTAGTGGTTTTTGCCATACATTGACATGAATCAGCCATGGGTGTACATGTGTTCCCCATCTTGAACTCCCTTCCCACCTCCCTCCCCATCCCATACCCCAGGGTCATGCCAGTGCACTAGCCCTGAGCACCCTGTCTCATGCATCGAACCTGGACTGGCTATCTGTTTCACATATGATAATATACATGTTTCAATGCTATTCTCTCAAATCATCCCACCCTCGCCTTCTTCCACAGAGTCCAAAGACTGTTCTGTATATCTGTGTCTCTTTTGCTGTCTCGCATATAGGGTCATCGTTACCATCTTTCTAAATTCCATATATATGTGTTAGTATACTGTATTGGTGTTTTTCTTTCTGGCTTACTTCTCTCTGTATAATAGGCTCCAGTTTCATCCACTCCATTAGAACTGATTCAAATGTATTCTTTTTAATGGCTGAGTAATGTACTTCACATTCTAACATAGCTCAGTCTGCTGGCTCCAAGGACTCTTTCCTCTACAGTGAGTGTGACCCTGCACTAAGTCCCACTACCTGTGGGAAGGTGTCCACAGGGAACAGATGACTATCTTACCAGGAGG
The DNA here is from genome assembly GCF_029378745.1 of Bos indicus. Classification (NCBI taxonomy): domain Eukaryota; kingdom Metazoa; phylum Chordata; class Mammalia; order Artiodactyla; family Bovidae; genus Bos; species Bos indicus. The sequence continues at coordinate 65,675,487 of NC_091761.1, forward strand.
CAATGACTAACACTCAGATGGAAGTGGGGGATTCTATCACTGTGGGGCTTCCTCCTTCCTTCCTTCCTTTTCTACCCTCCATCCACTCTGGCTTTATGACACCAAATTGCCCCAAGTGGTCAAACCTGGGGACCTTTGCCCACTGCCCCAAAAGTTGATGATGGGGATCTAGCTCTGTGATCAGTGCTGGCCTTTCAAATGTCTCAGATGGAACATCTCCAACAGCAAACTTTTCTTTTGCTAATGATTTTCCTGTGGCATGACTTTGATGAATTATTATACTTGTACCTGCCAACCCCACACGCCCCTGTGTGGCTCATGTTGACCTTCCCAGTGAGTGTCCTCTCCCCCTGTCTCACCCAAGGCTCTGTGCTTGGCTCACATGAAGGCTGAAACAAGCTCAGAAGGCTGTCTTCTCCACATTTCAACAGCTTGCAGATCTCAGTGTGTTGCAGGATTCGAATGAGAAGGTGACAGGTGTCGAATATTGGTTATGGTTTTAAGAGAGAATGTATTTCATGTAAGTGATATCTTGGATGATAACAGCTTTGACCAAGCAGGCTGGAAAATTGCGTTTCTTAGGCTGGCTTCTGCAGCTGCATTTATTAGGAGACAATGGCTGATACTGCTCCATTCAATCACTCTTCAGTTTGAAGCTGAGTCTCTTTGGTGAGGAAGAAAAAAAAAATCTCTCAGTGCCACGCTATTTTGTTTTTAAGCCACCTACCTGGATGATTTGAACCTGCCAGGAAGATTCCTCCATCCAAATCTAAAACCTTGTATTTGGGTGCAGTGGAGTTAGTGATCCCAGTCACTGGGTTCAGCATTCTCTTCCCTTAAGGGTATTTATTTTTTTCAACTCTTAGCTTTTCTGCAAGGATAATCATGCTAAACTCTCAATGTCTTTCTCTGAAGGATCTTTTTCAGAGTGTTTTCCTCTGTTATAGGAGAGAAGTGGAAGCGACAGGGTGCAGGATTCTGGGAGGAAAGACTTAGTTGAAGTGTGGAAATGACTGTGGAAAGAAAGAAGTGAAGCACTAGCGGGGAGCACTTATCTCCCCGACTTGCCAAGGACTAGGGCTGCCTTTTGGGGAACACTCAAGAGTGCTCCAATGGCTGGGACTTTCTTTGATCTATTCCTGAGGAGTTTTTCTTAACAACGATACCCATTTTACAGATGAAGAAACTGATGCTCAGAGAACCCAAGTGATTTTCTCAAGTTCACACAGTAACTCTGCCAAACACTCTGGAGCAGAACCCAGACTATTAATTGCCTGCTTCAAGACTCTGTCTATAATAACACCCTATTCTTCATTATGCTTAATTTATGTGAAGGCATTTTAAAGATCAATGAGTTTTTGAATGTAATCAGTGGCTTCTATAGATAGGAAAAGACAAAACTCCGAATGAGAATCTTTAAGAATCAGGAAAAATAATTCTAACATATTTGGATTTTAAATCCATCACTGGAAAAATAGGGTCCGTTGTCTAGTCCATCTCCCAGGATGTGTAGTCACATGTCAGTCATCACAGACGTAGAGCTGTTTTCTTACAGTTTCAACACAGTCAGTGATGGGCAGCCTACTCCATTTTTGGACAGCTGGAATTATCATAATTCCATGTGAAAAAAAATATCATATTTTTTTTCATCCTGAGCTGAAAACTATTTTCCCATAAATTCTTCCAACGACCCCATTTCTTCTCTGGAAATAGTAAAACACTAAATTAATTTTCCATGTAGGCCTTTAACTATTAACAGTAAGTTAACTCTTTTCTAGGTTGAAGGTTCCAAGTGCCTTTGGTTATCTCTCGATCTCATATTCTGTCACCTCAGTCACCTCTAACAGTATTCAGTACTCCAGTTGACATATTTCAGTTTCGACATTCTGCTTACAGAGTAGAGATCAGAACTGAAGGGGAGACCAGTAGTTCGACTATTTATCTTTACCAGACTGTGCAGAGGAGCCATATCGACAGTGCTCTCCTTGTGTTCAAGTCGGGTCTCCTCTTCTGTTCATTTGAGCCTTTGTTTTGTACTAGACAAATAGAGGTCTCCTTCAGTGCATTTATAAAACATCAGGTCTGAAGGCTCCATGACACAGCTCCTGGGCTCATCTTTCTCTGCACTGATTATTATTGATAAGTTTCCTCCACTGGGTTACCTAAAGATGCTGCTGATGGTGCCTTTGTCTTGAGAGAACTAATGACTCTGCCAAAGGTGCTCATTGCAGGGCTGGGCTATGTGTACAGGTGACAAGAGAAAAGCTTCCCTTGAGGCTCGGTCACTGGTTTCCTATTCTGCTGTTACCCAGAGCACCCCAGAAAGACTCCTGTTACATCAGGTCCTCCAGCATCTGAACTTCCCCTTCTGACAAGTATAGTTCAGTACTAGTCTGAGGGACCATGTAGGGGCAGCCACCAGGCAACCTTTATCAGGCAAACTTCATCCCTAAATTATCTCTTCTCTCTCCTCTCAGCCTCTTTCTCAATTTTTCCTCCCTTTCCTCATCAGAAAATAACAAAGACTTCAGGGTAGAGGCAGGCAAAGGACTGTGATTGGGGGAGAGGATGCTGTCCACCCAGACGGTGCTGGAGCTCCGGCTTAACATGGAAAACTTCATGTTAAGTTTAATTTAAGATTAATTATAATTTTCCTAAACTGTAAAGTGATGATAATTATAGCACCCATATCTTAAAGTTATGGGGAGGATTAAATAAACATATATTCAGGGCTTTGAACAGTGCTTTGTGTATGACAACTTCTCAGGGTTTGCTGTACAATGATGGTAGTGATCAGCATTACTACCAGTGCTGTTTTTTAAAAAATTATTTATTTGGCTGTGCTGGGTCTTGGTTGCAGCATATGGGATCTTCAGTCTTCATGGCAGCATGCGGAATCTAGTTCCCTGACCAGGGATCAAACCTGGGCCCCCTGTGTTGGGAGTGCAGAATCTTAGCTACTGGACCTATCAGGGAGGTCATACTAGTGCTTTTGAAAAGCAAGCTGTGAGGAGCCTTAACTACAAACAACATTCCCAAATTCATATTCTTTTTTTTTTTTTTTTTTAGGGGGAAAGCATCTTTATTTTTTTTAATTTAATTTAATTTTATTTTTAAACTTTACAATATTGTATTAGTTTTGCCAAATATCGAAATGAATCCACCACAGGTATACCTGTGTTCCCCATCCTGAACCCTCCTCCCTCCTTCCTCCCCATACCCTCCCTCTGGGTCGTCCCAGTGCACCAGCCCCAAGCATCCAATATCGTGCATCGAACCTGGACTGGCGACTCGTTTCAAACATGATATTATACATATTTCAATGCCATTCTCCCAAATCTCCCCTCCCTCTCCCTCTCCCACAGAGTCCATAAGACTGATCTATACATCAGTGTCTCTTTTGCTGTCTTGTACACAGGGTTACTGTTAACATCTTTCTAAATTCCATATATATGCATTAGTATACTGTATTGGTGTTTTTCTTAACTGGAAATAGAACTGCCTTATGATCCAGCAATCCCACTGCTGGGCATACACACTGAGGAAACCAGAAGGGAAAGAGACACGTGTACCCCAATGTTCATCGCAGCACTGTTTATAATAGCCAGGACATGGAAGCAACCTAGATGCCCATCAGCAGATGAATGGATAAGAAAGCTATGGTACATATACACAATGGAGTATTACTCAGCCATTAAAAAGAATACAATTGAATCAGTTCTAATGAGATGGATGAAACTGGAACCTATTATACAGAGTGAAGTAAGCCAGAAACAAATTCATATTCTTTCACAGTTATAATGAACATAAAAATTTCTGAAGACTTCTTTAAATTTGAAATTTCCAGAGTCTCCTATAATTTTCTAGTGTGCTTGTAGTTTTTTTGTTTTTATTTTTACTTCTCATGGGAATATTTTAGGAAAATAATTATTCCCTTAAAATACTTCTATCAAGCTTTAAAAAATATTAGAACATTCACTTTCCTGACTATTCCAACAAAAAGGGGGGATATTTTTTTCATTCTTACTAAAAACACCATATTTTATATTCTTTATATTTAGAGTTTAAAATTAATTTCAAGAAACACATTGATTAAAAAATCAGAGTAACTTTTCATGTTTTCCCTAACTTTATTCTCATAAGCACTAACCAGAATAAATATTTTTTCTTTATTTCTTTTCTCCTTTCTTTTCTACCATTCAAGCCATTGGCCAGGTTATTTCTCAATATCTTGTATGAATGGCAAGTTGTCATGTGAAATAACTTGTACAGAATTCCTTATTTTTGTTTTTAAAACTCAAGCTTCTTGTAGAACCTGGAGAGTTTTTACAGAGGCAATAGAAGAAAAGTAAAGAAAGGAAGTACTTCTGGGGATTGTTCTGGGGTTACCTGGGGCTGGGAGTGACAACTGGGAGTGACTGCACGTGTTCCAAGGAATCTTACTGGGATGATGAAAATGTCCTAAAACTAGGTCATGGTGATAGTAGAGCAATTTGGTAACTTTACTGAAAATTATTTTTGTTCATAAAATGGGTGTATTTTATGGTATGTAAGAAAGGTTTGAAAGTGAAAGTGTTAATTGCTCAGTCGTGTCCGACTCTTTGCGACCCCATGGACTGTAGCCTGCCAGGCTCATCTGTCCGTGCGATTTTCCAGGCAAAAACACTAATGGGTTGCCATTCCCTCCTCCAGGGGCTGTTCTTGACTTAGAGTTGAAACTGAGTCTCCTGCATTGCACGCAGACTCTTTACTGTCTGAGCCACCAAGGTCTATTTTGGTATGTAAACTGTATCTCATTTTATAATAAATTAAAATTTTAAAAATTACACAGTTGTTAAAAAATTAAAACAAGAAGACCAACTTTTTGTCCTGCTTATTTTGCAGAATGCTGTAATACAGGGCTCTTCAAACTTTTTTGATATAAAATACATTTTCCTTTGCACTAATGAATTTTTTTAGCATCTATTAAAAGTCACTTTTTAAGTTGTCCATTACTTTTTATAGTTTTTAAAGACAATCTAGATAAAGCAAGAAAAAATTATTTGCTATTGTTTGCCTTTAATTGGGGCATGGGATATTCTTCATACATCTTTAAAAAATTTTATTTTTAATTCTATAATTGCTTTATAATATTCTGTTGGTTTCTGGCATACATAAGCATGAATCAGTCATAGATACACATATGTCCTCTCCCTCTTGACCGTCTCTCCCACCTTCCACCCCACCCCACCCCTCTAGGTTGTTGCAGAGCCCTAGTTTGAGTTCCCTGAGTCATACAGCAAATTCCCATTGGTTATCTAGTTTACACATGGTAAAACAGATCCTACCTGACCCCACCCTCTCCTCCCCTCACCCACTGTGTCCATAATTCTGTTCTCTGTGTCTGCGTCTCCATTGTTGCCCTGAAAATAGTTCATTTGTACCATCTTTCTAGATTCCATATATATATGTTAATATACTACATCTGTTTTTCTCTTTCTGACTTACTTCACTCTGTATAATAGGCTCTACACTCATCCACCTCATTAACCCTGACTCAAATGTGTTTATTTTTATGACTGAGTAATATCCCATTGTAAATATGTATCACAACTTCCTTATCCATTCATCTGTTAATGGACATCTAGGTTGCTTCCATGTGTTAGCTATTGTAAATAGAGCTGCAGTGAACATTGCGGTACATGTATCTTTTTCAATTTTGGTTTCCTCAGTGTATATGCCTAGTTGTGGGATTACTGGGTCATATGGTAATTTTATTCCTAGTTTTTTAAGGAATCTCCATACTGTCTTCCATAGTGGCTATATCAATGTACATCCCCACCAACAGTGCAGAAGGGTTCTCTTTTCTCCACACCCTATCTAGCATTTATTATTTGTAGATTTTCTGATGATGGCCATTATGAGTGGTGTGAGGTGATATCTCGTCATAGTTTTGATTTACATTTCTCTAATAATGAGCGATGTTGAGCATCTTTTCATGTGTTTATTAGCGATCTGTAATACATTGGACATGGAACAACAGACTGGTTCCAAATAGGAAAAGGAGTATGTCAAGGCTGTATATTGTCACTCTGCTTATTTAACTTAGATGCAGAGTACATCATGAGAAACACTGGGCTGGAAGAAGCACAAGCTGGAATCAAGATTGCCGGGAGAAATATCAATAACCTCAGATATGCAGATGAAACCACATTTATGGAAGAAAGTGAAGAAGAATTAAAGAGCCTCTTGATGAAAGTGAAAGAGGGGAGTGAAACAGTTGGCTTAAAGCCCAACATTCAGAAAACTAAGATCATGGCATCTGGTCCCATCACTTCATGGCAAATAGATGGGGAAACAGTGGAAACAGTGTCAGACTTAATTTTTGGGGGCTCCAAAATCACTGCAGATGGTGATTGCAGCCATGAAATTAAAAGATGCTTACTCCTTGGAAGGAAAGTTATGATCAACCTAAACAGCATATTAAAAAGCAGAGACATTATGTCAGCAAAGATCCGTCTAGTCAAGGCTATGGTTTTTCCAGTGGTCATGTATGGATGTGAGAGTTGGACTATAAAGAAAGCTGAATGCCGAAGAATTGATGCTTTTGAACTGTGGTGTTGGAGAAGACTCTTGAGAGTCCCTTGGACTGTAAGGAGATGCAACCAGTCCATCCTAAAGGAGATCAGTCCTGGGTGTTCACTGGTAGGACTGATGTTGAAGCTGAAACTCCAACCTCATGAGAATAGTTGACTCATTGGAAAAGACCCTGATGCTGTTAGGGATTGGGGGCAGGAGGAGAAGGGGATGACAGAGGATGAAATGGCTGGATGGCATCACTGACTCAATGGACATGAGTTTGGGTGGTCTCCGGGAGTTGGTGATGGACAGGGAGGCCTGGCATGCTGTGGTTCATGGGGTCGCGAAGAGTTGGACACAAACTGAACTGAACTGAAAACATCTTTTTTTAAACTTTGCACTTTCTTTATATAATAGTTTGCTTCTGGAGTAAAGAGTTTTCTCCAGACCACAAAGGAGGTGGAGAGATTTGTGCTAGAACACTAGGAAACCAGGCCCTGTTCCCCAGCAGAGAGATAGCGGTTTAGAGAGACCCAGAGAGAAGTGACTGCAGGATATGCCAAGACTGAAAGATGGAGATTCAGGGCAAAGCGTCCCTACCCTTGCAATAGTGAGTCTCTGGAGCCGATGGGATGACAGCATTGATGGTATGTGGAGCCAGTGTGGACAGGTACCTGAGGCTCAACTTCCTATTCCTCCCCCAGTTCATTTCCCTGACTTACATAAGATCCCATAACTGGGGCATAAATGGGGTAGGGAGGCACTTCAGAAAGTCATGTCAGAGGAATATCCTAGTCCCATCCCAGTGGTTCTAGATGTATCAGTGTTATGTCTTTATCTTCTGTAAGCCTGCATGCTCCGTGCTCAGTTGCGTATCTCTTTGCGACTTTTTGAACTATAGTCCGCCAGGCCCCTCTGTCCATGGGATTTCCCAGGCAAGAATACTGAAGTGGGTTGCCATTTCCTCCTCCAGGGGAATCTTCCTGGCCCAGGGATTGAACACAAGTCTTCTGCATCTCCTGCATTGGCAGGCAGATTCTTTACCACTGAGCCATCAGGGAAGCCCTCTCTCTATAAGCCTTAGTTCAGTTCAGTTGCTCAGTCGTGTCTGACTATTTGCGACCGCATGAATTGCAGCACACCAGGCCTCTCTGTCCGTCACCAACTCCCGGAGTTCACCCAGACTCACGTCCATCAAGTCAGTGATGCCATCCAGCCATCTCATCCTCTGTCGTCCCCTTCTCCTCCTGTCCCCAATCCCTCCCAGCATCAGAGTCTTTTCCAGTGAGTCAACTCTTCACATGAGGTGGCCAAAGTACTGGAATTTCAGCCTTAGCATCATTCCTTCCAAAGAAATCCCAGGGCTGATCTCCTTCAGAATGGACTGGTTGGATCTCCTTGCAGTCCAAGGGACTCTCAGGAGTCTTCTCCAACACCACAGTTCAAAACATCAATTCGGCGCTCAGCCCTCTTCCCAGTCCAACTCTCACATCTATATATGACCACAGGAAAAACCATAGCCTTGACCAGATGGACCTTTGTTGGCAAAGTAATGTCTCTGCTTTTGAATACACTATCTAGGTTGGTCATAACCTTCCTTCCAAGGAGTAAGTGTCTTTTAATTTCATGACTGCAGTCACCATCTGCAGTGATTAGATTCAAATTTGAGCCTGTCTCCCATAAGCTGGTGAAAAACAGAATATTATGTATTTGTTAAAACATATATATAAACGAATTAGATTATATTTATATATCTCTTGGCAACATGCTTTTCCTCTTAATAATTTGCTTCTTTCTGTGACATAAACAATTTTGTCCATATTTTTCCCAGATATGTAATTTTCTTAAGTATTCAGATATTTTAACTATCTCAGGTTCTTAAGAATTTGACCAAATCAAGCGTAAGCCAATACAGGTAAGCTGACTGGCAAGAATCAGCTTCCCAGTTGGCTCAATGGTAATGAACCCTCCTACTAGTGCAGGAGACATAAGAGGAAGATATGACAACCCACTCCAGTATTCTTGGCTGCAGAATCCCATGGACAGAAGAGCCTAGCAGGCTACAGCCCATGGAGTCACAGTAGAGTCGGATACTACTGAAGCAATTTAGCATACATACACGCACGACTGTCAAGCACAGGATCCAGAGGAGACTCTGGTGAGCTCTTGGTTGGCAGGTGGCCCTCTCTGAGGAGCAAGAGCTCAGTTCCGTCTAAGTCTCTGCTGTGACTTTCCCTCACAAACCACTGTGACTAAGGGTTTAAAAACAGAAAGGACAGAGAGCTCTGCAGACCTTCACTGTAGCCATAGGCTCCTGGCACAGGGTGCAGGCTGGAGTAGCACAGCCTCTCCAACTCCCTGGCACTGCACTTTTGTTTTTGTGATTAATGTCCAGTGCAGGGGTGAGTAATGTAGCAATTCATTGTAGTAATTCGAGTTATAGGGAATATATGGACTCCTTCGCTCAGCATCCCTCTCTCCAGCTCCCTGTCACATGAAAAGAATCATTATGTTGGGAATACATTGCTATCAACCCCAGGGCCAAACAGAGATGAAACTCACACACCCCAAATATCTCTACTGCCTGCAACTAAAACACGACTCTTAGAGCCCTTCTTTGTTGGACTGGAAAATGCTAACTGGACCCACAGGGTGGCCAGGAAAGCGCCCAATTTTCTTTGGCCTTACTTGTTTTGGTTGCTATTTAAGAATGACAGGTTAGGACTTCCCTGGTGGTCCAGTTGTTGAGAATCCACCTGTCAATAATACGGACATGGGTTCGATCCCTAGTCTGGGAAGATCCCACTTGCCAAAGGGAAGCTAAGGCTGTGGGCCACAAATACTGATCCTGTGCACCTTAGAACCTGTGCTCCCCAACAAGAGAAGCCACTGCAATGAGAAGCCCAAGCACCATAACTAGAGAAAACCCTCATGCAGCAACAGAGACTCAGCACAGTAAAAAAAAAAAAAAGAAAAAAAAATGACAGGTCAAGTATGAATGACTCACAAGAGCTGCTAAATTAATTTACTTTCATACTGTTTCATTAGCACTGCAAAGTAACTGTTGAAATCCTGGGGGAACTTGGGGAGGGGAGATAGGGGAAGTGTTGGGAAGACCTCCTGTTCCAGTAGGTCTAGGACAGCATGTCCACTGTCACCTGGCAGGGATGGAAAAGCAGAGGAGCAGATGAAATGCAGATGGGATCCTTGTTACAAGGAAAAGGTGGCATGCCTGTGAGGCTGAGGACCCTGAACTTTGCCAGCTTCAGAAGCCAGTGACAACACACACCTTAGCATTCCCATGGCTATATAGGAAATGGGGGTAGAGTGCCTTAAATCTGGATTTTTCTGCTCTCGCCTGTGGGGCTTCAATCATGTCATTTTGGCTGTCAATATTATGAAAATGTTTCTGAATTTGTTAGTGGGTAGAGTTCAAGACCTTAGGTTCTTCTTTTACTAACCTAAGGTAGACAGATTGAAGTTGGAAGTATTGAAGCATACTTGGATGGCTTGAACAGTATCACAGTCTTTCTTGAAAAAAAATTCCCTGTTGGTGGAGAAATTGTGCAAAAATTAGGAAAGAGAGGAATTAGCTCAGGCCCTATTATTAACTTGCATTTTGGCAGGTGACTCCCTCCTGGTGCACTGTGAGTGTGTGCAAACCTGTGTGTGTGTGTGTGTGTGTGTAAGAGAGAGAAAAGAGAGGAGAAGAAAGAGCAGGAGAAGAGAAAAGAGAAGATGGCATGCCCGTCTAGCCCTCAGAACCTGGTCTCACAGAAATTTCCTGCCATATCTGAATCTCTGCCACTTCCTGGCCAGCCGCTAAACCTTCTGGGTGGGAGCAGTTTTAAGATGAGATAGGCGGGGAACCCGAATCCCAGCTCCCTCCATCATTTTCCTCTCACATTCTCAGAGCCTGGGGCTCCCCATGCAAATGGTTCCAATACATTGCATCCTGAGCCCAGGTTATTATTCTTCGAGATGTATAAACAACATTATCCAACTCCAGCGAGCAGTAGCATATGTTATTTTTACAATGTTCCTGTTCAGTTTTACAACACCTAAATTTCAGGAAGAAATGTTGTGTGCAATCTCGCTTTCCGCTCTGTGCACCGCACACCCCTCACCACATCGAGGCTCTCTCCATCCAGTGTGTGTCTGGTTGAAAATTCAATTCAACTCACTTCAAATATGTATTGAACACCTTCATGTCGGCAGCAAAGTGGTAAAAGCCACAGGGGATACAAAATAAGTAGAAAGCACAGTCTCCACCTTCAAAAAGTCTGCCACACTATTGGGACTGAGGTGGAAGAACAACAAGAGCCTGACATGAGACAGAATATATTTACTTATCAAGATGTGTTGTTCTGACATTAAGTGCACTGAATGTCCAGAAAATGGAACTCTTGGTGAAGGCTGGAGTTGTCAGAGCAGAAAGGTTTCTTGGAAGGACTGAGGGCTGGCACAGGGCTTTGAAGGATCAGGAAGATGAATATGTGGCAGGATCACATATTCACAAAACTTTCCTTGTTTCAGATTTTCTACAGATGCCTCAAAGCTGAAACAACATGACCTAATTACTCCCACAGTCTGCAAATCTGGCTAAGGAGCTGCCAGACTTAGGCAGGGCTTCCTCAGAGGGGGCCGGGTCATCCTATGATCCTCGCTGCCACGCTTCTGTGCTTCCCACACCCTCCCACTAGTTTATAAAAGTGGAAGCATATAAATGGGAAAGGAAAATCTTGCTGGGATGTTTAGTAGTAGATGGTCTGCCTAATGAAAGTGGTGGGTGTTTTCTTTCTCAAGTGGAGGAGGATGGGATGTCCCCACTTGCCCCCAAGACAAGAGAGAAGAACCTGGCAGCCTACCTACACTTGATGCTTGAGCCGTTGAAGCTGTGGACCTGCTCTGGAAGTGCCCCTAGAACAGAGCATGGAGGAGAGGTCTTGGGAGAACTTGGCACAAGACCTTGGATGAGAAAAGGCATTGTGAGCATATACACTGGTACCTGCTGCTTGCAGGGGACATCTGGAAGGTGGGGGTGGGTGGGACAAGTCTGTGATGTCACGGCTGTGGGCTGCCTGCATCTGTGCTGCTTAGCCTGCCAAGGATGGGTGAGTTTCCTGTGGACCAAGTGCATGCTGTGGGACAGAGCATCTGGTTGAAGAGGGTGGCTGGCCAGGGAAGGACTCTCAGCCATGAAAAGCTATGGGGTGAATGAAAAGGCAAGAAGTGAGAGGAAGGAAATTATAGAAAGTAACTGGGGAGTTCTTCCTTCATGGAGGCCCTCCTTGGGATCAGGCAGCCACAGTGGGGACCTCTGACACATCGAGGCTGTTGCTGGTGAAGGGAGCAGTCCTACTGATGTCAGAATGTCCTCCTCCTTTCTCTCAGGCTACCTGCTGACTCCAGCTCTCAAGGAGGGGATGGGACCAGGAGAGGGATCGGGGGTGGGAAAGGGGAGTGAAAGGACAACCAGGTGCTTTCTCTCTCTGACTACAGTCAGGCCTTAGCTGGGAGAAGGGGAATGACTTTCCACTGCACGTGAGATGTGACTTTGATTTATACGGGGCAGGACTTTCCAGTTCCTGAAAGGTGAGCTGAAATGATGCAGATGAGACTCTTCTTATGACGGAGTGGCTGGACAGATTGGGAGCTGCTGTCCTAAGATGCTTCCAGAGCCACGAAAAAGAGATGACATGAGGCTCTGTCCAAGGGTGTCTCCCCTGGCAACCCACAAAGGTGCCCCACCGATTACAGAGAGATGGAGGCACCAGGAATTGGCATTCAGGAAGATGGAGGGGCAGGGGGAGCCTGAAGTATCTCAGTGACTTGGCCTGGTGGGGGGCAGCAGGTCACAAGGATGTGAAAAAGGCAGGCACCCACCGTGAAAGCCTTGACATAGAATATGAGTGTTTTTGAGAGGATTAGCAGAAGAAGGAGTCAAAGCCATTAAACACTAACAGAAGAACTAGCCCACTACTCAAGCCTGCATCCTGGGAAGAGGTCATTTTCTCTGAAACTGCCTCCTCCTCCTTTTTAGCTGCTAACCAGTGTTTCTCCCCGACACGTGCTAATCGATTTGTTGTCGCCCCATGCATCTGAGAGTGTCTTCTCATAACATTCTCACGATGGCCTTTCTGAAAAGAGAGCCACTCTGTCCTTTTTCCCATTCCCAATGTCGGCAGGAAAGACTCTCTGAGCCTATATTCGTGTAACTGGACTTTAGTCATCTCGGACCCAGACATGGTAGTTAATGTCTTGTTCACAAAACAAATGAGGAGCAAGGAGGAGAGAGGAGGCATGTTTTTGTGGGCAGGGCATTGGGAGAGGTGACCCACTGTGGCTCCCTGGAGAGCAAATTTCCAGAGAATTTTAATCATGATCTTTGAGGTGGAGCTTGGGGGTTACCACTGCAAAAAGAAGCAATTGGTGGCTGTCTTATTTATATACTGCTATCTGGCTGACCAGGATTTGCCTCTATAGGAGTTAAAATTTTGATTCACACTCTCAAGGGGCAAGGAATGTCTTGTTTTTACAAGTCAAATTTATTCTGACTTAGAGTTTTAACTCTTTAAAGAGTGAGGGATCATATCTCAGTCCTCTTTGCAATGTTCCTCCATTTCCGTGCAGGTACACGGTCATGCACGGAAAGGGTAAGGGCAGGAAAGGTCAGGGCAGCGGGGATGGCAGCAGGGTTTCTGGTCCATCCCATTATTAGGATGGCCTAATCCCATCATTCGGAGAAGGCAATGGCACCCCACTCCAGTACTTTTGCCTGGAGGATCCCATGGACGGAGGAGCCTGGTGGGCTGCAGTCCATGGGGTCGCTAGAGTCGGACACGACTGAGCGACTTCACTTTTCCCTTTCCTGCATTGGAGAAGGAAATGGCAACCCACTCCAGTGTTCTTGCCTGGAGAATCCCAGGGATGGCGGAGCCTGGCGGGCTGGCGTCTATGGGGTCGCATAGAGTCGGACACGACTGAAGCGACTTAGCAGCAGCAGCAATCCCATCATTAGGATGACTTGAGATCCTCACTGTTCACACTCACGTGGTCCGTTTCAAGGTGAGTTGTGTTCCTGGTTCCCCATCAAGCATTTGTATGCCATCTTTGCCTGCTGTTAGCAAAGCTGCCTCTCTTAATGCTTGGTCTCTTCAGTATCCCTGAGCCAACTCTGGTATTTCTTAAGGGGCTGCAAAACCTTATCTCCTTTCCAGGCTCTTTTGGAAAGAGATACCAGCTGCTTTTTTTTTTTTTAAGTTAATTTTTATTGGAGTATATTTGCTTTACAATACAGTGTTAGTTTCTGCCATACAGCAAAGTATATGAAAATCAGCTATGAAAAGTGAAAGTGTTAGTTGTTCAGTCATGTTCGACTCTGCACCCCCGTGGACTGTAGCCCACCAGGCTCCTCTGTCCATGGAATTTTCCAGGCAAGAATACTGCAGTGAGTAGCCATTTCCTTCTCCAGGGGATTGTCCCGACCTACGGATCAACTTGGGTCCCCTGCATTACAGTCACTTTCTTTACCTTCTGAGCCACTAGGGAAGTCCATAAATCTACTATACATATACATATACCTTCTCTTTTTCTGAATTTCCTTCCCATTCAGGTCACCACAGAGCATTGAGTAGTGTTCCCTATGCTATACAATAGGTTCTCATTTGTTATTTATTTTATATACAGTGTCAATAATATATATCAGTTCAGTTCAGTTCAGTCGCTCAGTCATGCCCAACTCTTTGTGACCCCATGAACTGCAGCACGCCAAGCCTCCCTGTCCATCACCAACTCCCAGAGTTCACCCAAACCCATGTCCACTGAGTCAGTGATGCCATCCAACCATCTCATCGTCTGCCGTCCCCTTCTCCTCCTGACTTCAGTCTTTCCCAACATCAGGGTCTTTTTCAATGAGTCAGTTCTTTGCATCAGTTGGCCAAAGTACTGAAACTTCAACTTTAGCATCAGTCCTTCCAATGAACACCCAGGACTGATCTCCTTTAGGATGGACTGGTTGGATCTCCTTGCAGTCCAAGGGACTCTCAAGGGTCTTCTCCAGCACCACAGTTCAAAAGCATCAACGTCAATCCTAATCTCCCAATAGTTCCACCGCCTCCTTCCCCACTTGGTATCCATAGGCTTGTTCTCCACATCTGCATCTCTACTTCTGCTTTGCAAACACAGCCATCTATATCATTTTTCTGGATTCCAGATATATGTGTTAATAAATGATACTGATTTTTCTCTTTCTGACTTACTTCACTCTGTATGATGGTCACTAGGTCCATCCATGTCTCTACAAGTGACCCAATTTTGTTCCTCTTTATGACTGAGTAATATCCCGTTGTATATATGTACCACATCTTCTTTATCCATTCCTCTGTTGTTGGACATTTAAGTTGTTTTTCACGTCCTGACTATTGTAAATAGTGCTTCAGTGAACACTGGAGTTGAATTATGGTTTTCTCCAGGTATGTGCCCAGGAGTGGGAGTGCTGGTTCATATGGTAGTTCTATTTTCAGCTGCTTTTGAAATAGCTGCTTCCCTACCCTCTGCTCAGCCCCACTCCATCGCCTTGGAGCCATTCATCCTAATTGCTTCAATGAATCATGGGTCTTGTACACAACAGTCTAGATGGGGAAAGGGAGTGTTAACTCCTGGGTGCCTCCCAGCTTCTGCTCCTTGCAACACAAAGGCACACAAGAGAGGCAACCCCAGGCCTGGCTCCCTTTGTGTATTTGCTGGAGTGGAAGGAAGATTCCTATAGTTAGAAGTGAGAAACCACAAATATATTAGTCCGTCTAGTCTTTGAAGTACAAATAGTGAAAATGAAAGTGAAGTCGCTCAGTCATGTCCAACTCTTTGCTACCCCGTGGACTGTAGCCTACTAGGCTTCTCCATCCATGGGATTTTCCAGGCAAGAATACCGGAGTGGGTTGCCATTTTCTTCTCCAGGAGATCTTCCAAACCCAGGGATTGAACACGGGTCTCCCACATTGCAGGCAGACACTTCACCCTCTGAGCCACCAGGGAAGCCCCACAAATAGTGAATAGATTGAGACAATTTCCAGCCAGACTTGCCTCAGCTGTCCCTGAGACCACCCGCTCAGCAGCTGATGTTCTCAGCAAGAGGGTGTGAGTGAGTGAGTGTAGCGGTCCTGGAGTGGGATTCAGCTGAGCACCGTGGCCTTCTCTAGGGCATGTGCCACCAAGCATCTACCATCAGCCCTCACTGCCATGGCCCACCTGGCAGTTGTTACTCAAAATACATGAAGGGGACTTCCCTGGTAGTCAGAGTCCACACTCCCAATGTCAGGGACCTGGGTTTGATCTCTGGTCAGGAAACTATATCCCACATACTGCAGCAAAGATCAAAGATCCTGTGTGTTGAAATGAAGCACAAACAAATAAATAATAAATAAAAATGTTTTTTTAAATGACTTAAAAAATACATGAGAGAATTTGGCCATGACACTTTACCCACTGTCAAAGACAAAAATGGAACAAGCAAGGAGATGAATGTATCCAGCCTGCCACAGTAGAGAGAATGCCCCAAATCTGAAGACCCATTGGAATTGCCAAGTGACTCTTCATAGGGAGATGTAAAGTGCATTGCAGATGGGTTGCTTTATAGTTGGGGTTCTTTTGTAAGCAGAGGAAACCTCAGACAGTTACCTGCATAGGAAATGGCTGACTGCATCCAGGGGTCCAGGGGAACAAACAGCTTTAATCATTCATGAGATAAGGAACGGGAAGTTGGAGGGTCTGTGTTATGTGTTGAATTCTTTCTCCCTCTCCTGCTAACTCCCACTATTTGTGAATGTGACTTTATTTGAAAATAGGGTCTCTGCTGATGTCATCAAGTTAAGATGTCATTGAGTGTGAGTCGCTCAGCCTTGTCCATCTTTTCAACCCCATGGACTGTAGCATGCCAGGCTCCTCTGTCCATGGAATTCTCCAGACAGGAATACTGGAGAGGGTTGCCATTCCCTTCTCTAGAGGATATTCCCTACCTAGGGACTGAACCTGGGTCTCTTGCATTGCATGCAGATTCTTTATAGTATGAGCCACCAGGGACACCCAAGATGTCATTAAGGTGGGCCTTAATGCAATATGACTGGTATCCTTCTGTGAGGAGGTGAAGATAGAAACACGCAGGGAGAAGAAAGCCACGTGATGACAGAGGCGGCGGTTGGGGTGATACAGTGACAACCACACCAGAGGCAGAGAGAGAAAGCTCAGAACGGGTTCTCCCTACAGTCTTTTTTTTTCTTTCTTTCTTTTTGTGGCCTCACAGCGCACCATGCAGGATTTTAGTTCCATGTATGTGTGTGTGTGTGTGTGTTAGTCACTGAGTCGTGTCTGACTCTTTGCAACTGCATGGATAGTAGCCTACCGGGTTCCTCTGTCTATGGGGTTCTCGAGGCAAGAATACTGGAGTAGGTAGCCATTCCCTTCTCCAGGGGATCTTCCTAATCCAGGGATCGAACTCAGGTCCCCTGCATTGCAGACAGATTCTTTACCATTTGAGCTACCCCGGAAGCCCTGATCAGGATGGAAAGGATCAGGAAGCACAGAGTCCTAACCACCTGACCACCAGGGATTCTCCTCCCTCCATTCCTGCAAGAGCAAATCCTTGCCAACACCTTGATTTCAGGCTTCTACTTTCAGAACTTCAAGATAATAAATTTCTGCTGTTTGGAGCCACACCGTTTGTGGTACTGTGTTAGGGCCGCTCTAAGAATCATGGCTTCTCTTGTGGCTTAGCGGTAAAGAATCCACCTGCAGTGCAGGAGCTGTAGGAGACGTGTGTTTGATTCCTGGGTTGGGTAGATCCCCCAGAGGAGGGCATGGTAACCCATTCCAGGAGCCTGGTGGGCTACAGTCCCCATGGTGAAGCAACTTAGCACTCATACACATGGTAATCTAATACAGAGAGTATTAGACCTTGTCAACAGTCCAAGCAAAAGGGGAAAATTGTGTTCAGTCTCATCATGGGTAAACAGGGGAGGCACCCATGGTCTGGGAATCACCCCAAAGAGTGGATAGCAAGTCCATCTTAAATCATGTGGTTAAGAGGGTGGTTCTTTCTGGGAAACCATTTCAGGAATGCAAAAGGGTAAGGAGGTTTCTTAAAAACTTTTCTAAGAGCTCAGCATTTAAAACCCATTTGTGGATTTTCATCCCAACGTGTTAAATTCCAATATTCCTAGTCTGATATGTGGGGGTGGCCTCATCAATCTCGCTCATTCTTCCAGCAACCTTTCATACATTCCATACTCCACCCTGTGTGCTCCTGCACAAGCTTGCCTTGCTGGTCACCAATGTGTATTTTATTTTATTATTATTTTGGGGGCCAGGGCACGTGGCATGTGGGATCTTAGTTCCCCAACCAGGGATTGGACCCGAGCCCCCTGCAATGGAAACACAGGTCCAGGTCTCACTGGACCTCCAGGGAAGTCCCACCGATGTGTCTGTGTTAGTGCTTTCCTGTGCCTGGAACACTCCCTCTCTCCTATTCCTCTCCTTTAGTTTCACCCCCCTTTATATCCACGTCTCTTACCTGCTTCCAAACCCCTCCTCTGGGGTTGTGGGGAAGTCAGTGCCCATGTTCACACAGAACTCTCCTGGATGCACTGAATTCATTAGTTCCCATTTCTCACTCTCCTGCTGGACCACAGATTCCACATGGTTCTCGTTCTCTATCTTACTGTGATGCTCAGCGCTTGTACAGGGCAGGTGATAAATAAGCATTTGCTGAGCTGAAATGAACTCTGTCTCCTTCAGACACCTCTCCCTGATCCTTAGAAATGTTTCCTCTTCAACACTTCATGTTATATCTCTCTCTTTTTTTCCCCAGGAGCACCTCTGTTGCTGTGAGTTCAGCCCTAGCAGAGAGGTCAAGTCTGTATTTTCAGGTTTCATTGCCTTCTCCATATAAGCATTGCATTGACAGTTTTAGTATTCTACCCACAACCAGAAGATATATCTTCTTTCTTTGCATAAGCTTGAAAAACTATGTTTTTTCTCATCACAAAAATATTGCATACTCATTGAAAAAAGTTTTGAAAAAATACAGAAAGCAAAAAACTCCAAGAAAATACAACTGTGTATAATTTTATAATCCAGAGTTAACTATATATTGATGTCATTATTTCCAAACAAAATGACTATCATGTATATTCTATTTTGTAATCTGATTTGTGTTGCTTAAAATTTAAAATCAGTATTCTATGTTAATAAATATTTATATGTGTGAAAAGCACAAATGTTTTTCAGGAATGAACTTTTCAGCATAGAGACAGTTTCACTGTTTTGCTGAGAAAACCCCTTCCTTTCCTCCGAGGACACACATATTTGGCTAATTGCCCCCCCCCCCCCCCCACCACCTGCATGCACAAGTTGGGAATTATTAGAAGTCTCTCTCACAGAAGGTGATGTAGAGATTGGTTGCTATAAGTAACAACTAAACTAGAAAGTAAAATGAAGAAATATCTAATGTATAAATCTAGTTTCTCTTTTCAGCTTCCATGATTGTCTTTTAATGTACAAGTAGGGTAAAAACCTGGACTTCCCAGGTGACTCAATGGAAAGCAACTGAACTGCCAACGCAGGAGATGTGGGTTCGATCCCAGGGTTGGAAAGATCCCCTGGAGAAGAAAATGGCAACCCACTCCATTGTTCTTGCCTGGAGAATCCCATGGACAGAGGAGCCTGGCAGTCTACAGTCCATGGGGTCACAAAGAGTTGGACACGATATAGTGACTGACAACAGCAACAACATGTTAAGCACCTAGAAGTGCACACCCATCATTTCCTTACCACCGACACATCATCATCCCCATCCCGCACCATTTTCACCACTGTCATCACCACTGCCATTTCCTTCTCTTCCTCCTCCTTCCCTTCCTTCACTTCTTCACCAGCCTCCCCCCACTTCTTCTCTTTCTCTTCTCTTTTGTTATTTTCACATCATAATTTTCATTCCCATTTCAACTTTCACTGTTTGGAAATTTGGAAGTTATATGACTTTTGAAATACATGAGCGCAGAAGAGACAACCAACACAGCATTGGAAAGCAATTATACTCTGATTAAAAATACATATATAAAATCATGAAAAAAATTGGTAGAATATATTTAGGACTTTTCCCTAACTATTTAAGTTGCTAGGGCCAATTTAGTTTTCTGATGTGGAAACATGACCTGTGAGAAATCCTGATGTCAGAGCTTTCTTTTCAATCACATCAGTTAAAAAAAATTTTTAAATAACATTAATAAAGACAGACTGGAGAGAGTATCTTTTGACTCATCTGCATTTATATCTATCAGACTCATGCACCTGCTTGATGTGTAAAGGTCAGGCTTTTAGACAGAAATCTCATGTGGATCTCCTTGAATTATGTAGAAGTTTACCTGGCCAGATAATTTTTTTTTTTCATAGAAACTGTAGAGAATGCATTCCAAGTCATAGTCTACAAATTGATGTTTATATGTTCCCCTCCGGAGAGAGCTGTAACCCTGAGAAGGATATCAAGGCTGATACCATGGAGCAGACCTGAGAAGGAGCACCTGGCGTCTCCAGTGATTGAAATGATATATTAATGAGTTCTCATTCTCAGTGACATTTTACCAGGAGCCAATTAACCGTAGTAATTACATCTTTTCCATTGCATGCTTTGAAATACGAAGTGCATGAGTGTTGGGTTGCTGTGTTTGTTGAGCATTGTTTTTCCATTTAAAGCACTAAAAGTTTGAGTCATTTATTATGTTCCCTTTGCCTTCTGGGTGTTGCAGCATGGCAGTTTTTTGCAAAGGATGAGTTTTATAACCACACAGATACTGCTGCATATAAATTAATATAATCCAATACAACCACAGCTGTGCTTTAAAAGGTGGCAGAAAATACGGTGGGGAGACTGCACACAGCTAAGAAATGGAAAAGAGTTAGAGCTTCATGCTAAAAAACAGATTGCTTGGTAAATGAGAGACTGAGTAAGAGATCCTGGTTAGTTGGCTCTTCTACATAATGGGGTGAATGCTGGTGAATGGAAAACATTTGTTTTTGTTTTTTGATATTGTTTCAAAACTGTCAAAAAATTTTCTAAAATATCAGTTTCATTTTCCAAAGTAGAAAATATTTTATGCTTTACTTTCCTCACTGTAGGATTTGGATGATAATTATACCTGTCTAATAAGCTTGTTGTGAAGATAAGTTAATACATGTATTCGGATGGTACAGGATATATTATAAATGCTCAATAAATGCCAGTTCAGTTCAGTTCAGTCACTCAGTCCTGTCTGACTCTTTGCAACCTCATGGACTGCAGCACACCAGGCTTCCCTGTCCATCACCAACTCCTGGAGCTTACTCGAACTCATGTCCATTGAGTCGGTGATGCCATCCATCTCATCCTCTGTCCTCCCCTTCTTTTCCTCCTTTAATCTTTCTCAGCATCTGTGTCTTTTCAAATGAGTCAGCTCTTTGAATCAGGTGGCCAAAGTATTGGAGTTTCAGCTTCAGCATCAGTCCTTCCAGTGAATATTCAGGATCTCCCTGCAGTCCAAAGGACTCTCAAGAGTCGTCTTCTCCAACACCACAGTTCAAAAGGATCAATTCTTTGGTGCTCAGCTTTCTGTTGTTAGTATTCTATTAATTTAAAGAATTAGAATTTAGATTTTGACATTCTAAAACTTTAAACTTACAGAGTTGTATAGTTAGTTTTTTTTTTTTTAAATAACACTAGTGTGTTTATGAAATATTTAATTGGGTAAAAATTAAAACAGTATATAAGAACGAGAAAGCAAAAGAAACTAAAACTACCTTATCTCACAAGTTCAATGATAACCACTGTTAAAATAGTTTAGGAAGTCCTTTCAACATCAGTCTTCCTGTATTTCCAGCCCAGGGATTGAACAGGGTCTCCTGCATTGCAGGTGGATTCTTTGCCATCTGAGCCACCAGAGGAGCCCAAATATGAATATATTCACAGATAAATACACTTGATTTTACATTATTGAATTCTAATATATTCTTCTGTAACTGACCTTTCAGAGAAGGCAATGGCACCCCACTCCAGTACTCTTGCCTGGAAAATCCCATGAATGGAGGAGGCTGGTGGGCTGCAGTCCATGGGGTCACTAGGAGTGGGACACAACTGAGCGACTTCGCTTTCACTTTTCACTTTCATGCATTGGAGAAGGAAATGGCAACCCACTCCAGTGTTCTTGCCTGGAGAATCTCAGGGACGGGGGAGCCTGGTGGCTGCCGTCTATGGGGTCACACAGAGTCAGACACGACTGAAGTGACTTAGCATAGCATAGCATAGGACCTCTGCCATTACTTTTCATGGCTGTGTAATATTCTACAGAGCATACAAATCATAAATCATTTTGCTGGTCCTCCAGTGATGAATATTTGGGTTGTTTTTCTTGTACATGCCTCAGGTTTCACTTATACATTTATTTCTTTTTATTTGTTTTAAATTTAGAGGTATAAGATGGTTGGGTCCAGTGGTTATACATTTTATATTTTAAATTATACTTTTGTACTGCTTTTTCCAAAAGTTCAAGCAAATTTATAGTCAACAAGGGTAAGATCTGCTAGACAGAGATAAGAGGTTGATGTCAGGGAGAAAGGATCTTTTCAGTGGATTGAACAATGTGAAGAAAAAGTGTAGGGAATTGGGAAAATATATACTCCATTGGGGAAGTCTTCATACTTTTTTTGAGCTTGCTATTTTTTTACCCAACATTTTATGGCAACTCCTTTATATCGATTGGTATAGGTGATATATATTCTTTTAAAAAGTGTGCTATGGGTGAATCCTAACTTATTCAGTCTTTTCACCACTGTTGGTAATTTACTTCTTTTTTAAATACCAGTGTTTACTACTATGGACAATTCTGTAACAAGCAGTTCATAAATTCTGGTGATTTTATTTATTTCTGTGAGATAGATTTCAAGGACTGGGTTTGCTGAATTGAAGAGTACATATATTAAAAATTTTAATCTTTATTTTAATCTGTGTTACCAGATTGCTTTTCCAAGAGGCTGTAACATTTCATGCTTCCACCTAAAAGTACAGTTTCTCCACACCTCAGCCTGCTGTAGGTATGGTATTTCAAACTTTATGCCAGCTTGATGGGCTCAGCATAACTTCAGTTTTGCATTTCTTTTTTTTGGCTGCACTGGGTCTTTGTTGCTGCGCAGGAGCTTTTCTCTAGCTGCAGTGAGTGGGGGCGACTCTTCCTTGTGGTGCTCGGGCTTCTCATTGCGGTGGTTTCTCTTGTTGCCGAGCATAGGCTCTAAGGTGCGCAGGTTTCAGTGGTTGTGGCACAATTTTGCATTTCTTTGCCTAGGAGTGAATTGGAGAACTAAGCGCATGTTTGTGCCTATTTCAATTTGCTAATCTGTGAATTAGATACAAAGCCTCATTTCTTTTGCCCGTTACTACGTTAAAATGGAAAAAATTCTATTCAAAGTAATGCATGCACAGAGCAAAAAAATAAAGCAATACAGAAACATTGGTAAGGGAAGCCATAACCATGTGTTCTCATAACCTCTTTAGTCTTATTCTTAATCCTTAAAGGCAGGCAACAGAATCCATACTAGCTTTTCTAAGCAGAAAGGGCTTTGAATGTGTAAGTGTTACTTGCTTCAGTCATGTTTAACTCTTTGTGATCACAAGGATTGTAGCCCATCAGATCCTCTGCCCATAGGATTTTCTAGGCAAAAATACTGGAGTGAGTAGCTATTCCCTTCACCAGGAGGTCTTCCCAACCCAGGAATCCAACCCGGGTCTCTGGCATACAGGCAGATTCTTTATCATATGAGCCACTAGGGAAGCCCTAGAAAGGCCTTTATGTCAGGGTAATAGATGGTTTATAGATTTTCTAAGTTCTTCAGAGATGTGACAGAGCCAGGAATGAACAATTTATTCAGGAGAAACACCCAAACACATGATGGTAAGTTTTGGCAGAGACTTCTTTGCTTACAGCCTGATGCTCAGTACCCAGGAGGTTAGAACCTGGGGAGCAGGAGTTAGACTCTGGCCGCCTTAGGGCAGTGGTCCCCAACCTTTTTGGCACCAGGGACCAGTTTTGTGGAAGATAATTTTTCCGTGGATTGGTGTGTGTGTGTGAGGATGCTTTCAGGATGATTCCAGTGCATTTTATTTATTGTATGCTTTATCTCTATTATTATTACATCAGTTCCACTTCAGATCATCAAGCAGTAGATCCCAGAGATGGAGGGCCCTTACCTCTGGGGACATCATCTCCCTCCCTGCAGCATCTAGCTGCAGATGAGTCAGACAAGAGGAGGTTTTGACTGTCCATGCTCAGGAGCATCCAGGCACACAGAAAGGGAGTTGGCACAGGTGTTGGGTAAGCTACCCGCAGCATCCACTGTGGATGTATGCCATCTTCCCCTGGCTTCCTTTTTGATTTTCTGGCATACTTCCCAAGTTCATTACAATAAGCTTGCAACTTGCTGAATGCCTTTCCTGAACAAACTTCCTGAAACCTGTCAGAAAATGTAATGATTTCCCCCTTGTTCACAATGGATAGTTTGAAGATTCAAATTTTAGATTCAATATTATCATTTTCTACAGAACTTGGAAATCATGGCTCATTGTATTCTGAAAAATGTTGCTGTTGAGGACAGTTCTGCCTTCCCTTGTAGATTAGATTTAAAAAAAAATCTCTTTGGAGACTTTTGAGTCTTTTCTCTTTTCATGGTGGTTTGTAATTTTGTGAGGATATGAATAGAAATATTCACCCTGTTCAGTTCTTAGCTGGCCCTCTCGAAAGAGTTATTTCTCTGTGCAGTTCAGGAGAATTTTCTTTTACTTTGTTGATTAGTTATGCTCCTTATGAACTGAATGTTTTCTCAGATTTATCCAGGCTATCGTATTTTTGTCCTACAAATCATTAGCTTATTTTTCAAAAACTTTATTGTAATTGCTCCCTTTTCATAGTAGACTGTCCTTATTTATGAGTATAATAAGTTTAGAATCTTTGTGAGGATACCTGTTAGAATTTTTAAATCTCTTTTCCTCTCATCTCTCCTCTTCCACTCATCTCTTTCCTTTAAGATCAGTTGTTCTGTGTTCTTCTTGATCTTCTCTTTCGTATGGGTACCCAAGACCTTCCCTGGCAGACTGTTCAATTTTGTTGGAGAGGGTTTATCCAGCTTTATTCTGGAGTAAACATTTCTGTTGCCAATTGTTCTGACTGCAGTATACAGAGCCAACTTTTGTGGCTGCTTTGAGCTATTCTGCCTCTAAAGCCTTATTTGTTGTCCTGCTTCTTACTTTAATTTCTGTATGTGTTTACCAAGCACGCCTGGCAGAATAATGACAAAAATGTCCACTTCCTAATTCCTAGAATTTCTGGTATGCTGCGTTACATATCTGAAAGGACTTTGCAGTGAGCTTTAAACATCTTGAAATGGGAAGGTTATCCTGGATTATACAGATGGACCTATTATAATCACAAAGTCTCTTAGAAGAGATAGATAGCTGAGTCAGAGTCAGAGAAGGTGGCATGGCAATGGAAGCAAGGGTAGGAGTGATGTGGTCACAAGCCAAGGGATGTGGATGGCCTCCAGAAGCTAGCAAAGGCTTGGAAACAAATTTCTCCTGAGAACCCCAGGAGGAACACAGTCTTTGATTTTAGCTCCATAAGACCCATTTCAGACTTCTGAGTGCCAACATTATTAAGATAGTAAATTGGTGTCTTTAAGCCGTCGGGTTTGTGGTAATTTGTTACAGCAGCAATGCTGCTGCTGCTGCTGCTAAGTCGCTTCAGTTGTGTCCGACTCTGTGCGACCCCATAGACGGCAGCCCACCAGGCTCCCCCGTCCCTGGGATTCTCCAGGCAAGAGCACTGGAGTGGGTTGCCATTTCCTTCTCCAGTGCATGAAAGTGAAAAGTGAAAGTGAAGTCTCTCAGTCGTGTCCGACTTTTAGCGACCCCATGGACTGCAGCCTACCAGGCTCCTCCATCCCTGGGATTTTCCAGGCAAGAGTACTGG
Source organism: Bos indicus (assembly GCF_029378745.1). Classification (NCBI taxonomy): domain Eukaryota; kingdom Metazoa; phylum Chordata; class Mammalia; order Artiodactyla; family Bovidae; genus Bos; species Bos indicus. The sequence continues at coordinate 65,701,085 of NC_091761.1, forward strand.
AGTGGGGTGCCATTGTTTTCTCCTACAGCAGCAATAGGAAAGTAATAAAGTCATGAAAAACCTGTAAATCTACAGGGAAGATCACCTCCCACCACGGCAGACTTTCCTCCTCAGTATATGCTGGGCTGTGCCTTCCCCTATTTATTGACAAGTACGATCCCATCCCCTTTGTAACTTCTGGAAGCCTGTGAACATTTCTCATCTCAATGGTCCACTCTTTCCTGTACCTGGTGCCGCCATGAGCTGATTTCCTTTTCTGTTTCTTTGTTGTCACACAGTGGGTTTGGGAAGGATGAGAAGTTTTTGGCATTCTTTTAGAATCAGTGACACTCTGATGAATGCAGAATGTTTTCAGAAGTCTTATTATTTTAAAGGCACAGCCATTAACGATGGTCCATCAAAAGTCATTCTTCTGGCATGCTCTCAGGCTCCCTGAAGCTGCACTTGAGTCCCACACTGGCTTGTGTGAGACAGCTGGTAGAGATGAGCAGTGCAGACTCTGGAAATTGTGCAGTTTCTTTTTACAGAAAGAGAGCTGGAGCGAAACAGCAGCCTTGGCCTCAGAAATATCAGTCTCCAGGCCACAGTGCCAGCCGTGCAGCCATCTGATGTGAATTCCAGCCAGATACTGCTTTGCTCCTGGCACTGGGCACCACCCGGCAATGAGGAGGAACATTGCATTTCTCCAGGAATCTTTGGGGAAGGAAGAGAAAGCTGGGCAGGACTGCGTGAGAGCCTGTGTTCTGGAGCAGCCCCTGCCATCTCATGGTCTTCTGTGCCCCTTCAGGCAGTAACCTTATGTTCTTGTTAAGGCTCATTACTTGATTACTGAACTCAGCTCCCATACTTTCCCAAGTTCTGAAACTTTCCTATGCTTCGTAGAGAGAAGTCCTGTGTCCAGGGTGTTGGCAGCCTTGGCTTTTCAGAGAGAGAAACTTTACTTTCTTCCTTAGCACAGGCATAGTCTGCAAAACATAGATGTTTTCTTCCCCAGTCATTTCTGAGACTTGGAAGGTAAAATATCACTTTAATGATTTCATTGTTTGGCTCTTTCTGCCAGTGGAGAAAAAGTAGAATGTGTCCAGGTTGTGGAAGTCAGACAGAGCTCTACCACTTTCTAGCCATGTGATTGCGAGTTAACTTCTGAAACCTCCATGAATCTCAGTTTTTTTCCCTCTCAGTTAAAAAAGGTTTCTGTGAACCGTGAACTTCCTGATGTTCAAGCTGGTTTTAGAAAAGGCAGAGGAACCAGAGATCAAATTGCCAACATCCGCTGGATCATGGAAAAAGCAAGAGAGTTTCAGAAAAACATCTATTTCTGCTTTATTGATTATGCTAAAGCCTTTGACTGTGTGGATCACAATAAACTGTGGAAAATTCTGAAAGAGATGGGAATACCAGACCACCTGATCTGCCTCTTGAGAAATTTGTATGCAGGTCAGGAAGTAACAGTTAGAACTGGACATGGAACAACAGACTGGTTCCAGATAGGAAAAGGAGTTTGTCAAGGCTGTATATTGTCACCCTGCTTATTTAACTTATATGCAGAGTACATCACGAGAAATGCTGGACTGGAAGAAGCACAAGCTGGAATCACGATTGCCGGGAGAAATATCAATAACCTCAGATATGCAGATGATACCACCCTTATGGCAGAAAGTGAAGAGGAACTCAAAAGCCTCTTGATGAAAGTGAAAGTGGAGAGTGAAAAAGTTGGCTTAAAGCTCAACATTCAGAAAATGAAGATCATGGCATCTGGTCCCATCACTTCATGGGAAATAGATGGGGAAACAGTGGAAACAGTGTCAGACTTTATTTTTTTGGGCTCCAAAATCACTGCAGATGGTGACTGCAGCCATGAAATTAAAAGACGCTTACTCCTTGGAAGGAAAGTTATGACCAACCTAGACAGCATATTCAAAAGCAGAGACATTACTTTGTCAACAAAGGTCCATCTAGTCAAGGCTATGGTTTTTCCTGTGGTCATGTATGGATGAGAGAGTTGGACTGTGAAGAAGGCTGAGCGCCGAAGAATTGATGCCTTTGAACTGTGGTGTTGGAGAAGACTCTTGAGAGTCCCTTGGACTGCAAGGAGATCCAACCAGTCCATTCTGAAGGAGATCAGCCCTGGGATTTCTTTGGGGGGAATGATGCTTAAGCTGAAACTCCAGTACTTTGGCCACCTCATGCGAAGAGTTGACTCATTGGAAAAGACTCTGATGCTGGGAGGAATTGGGGGCAGGAGGAGAACGGGACAACAGAGGATGAGATGGCTGGATGGCGTCACTGACTCGATGGACGTGAGTCTGGGTGAACTCCGGGAGTTGGTGATGGACAGGGAGGCCTGGTGTGCTGCGATTCATGGGGTCCCAAAGAGTTGGACACGACTGAGCGACTGAACTGAACTGAACACCTATATTGTAGACCTGTTGTAAAGAGTAAATGAAATAAAGAACATAAAAGTTGTTAGAATGTAAGTGCCCATTCCCTTGTCTGCTGCAATCATAAGAGCCAGCACAGTTATTTAGAGACACTAATAAGAGCTGATAGTTCTCACATACTTTTTTAAAGCATCAGTTTACTTTTTTTCTGATTATAAACATTATAAATGTAGGTGAATGTAGAAAATTTGAATCAACAATGAGTACTATAATAAAATTCTCATAGTCAGTCTCATCCTCTAGAGATATTTTGGTATTCTTTCCATTGTTTTTATAAACAATGAGAGAGCAGTTATTCACTTCATGTTCCACGAACACTCATCTTCTTGAGGGAGGAATTTCCTCTCCCAGCAGCTGGGGGAAGGACCCACTTTCTTTGTGTCTAGACTTGATAACATTGAGTATAATAAAGATTAGACTGAGGAGCAGGGTGGCTAAGTCAAAGCCAGGAAGCAATTTGACCCCTGAAAGGGCACCATTTTAAGGCAGTGAAGTGCAGTGAGCTGGTTTTGCAACCCTATGTAGTAATTATGCTGATGTTTCGAGACAGCATGCTTGGGGCACAAGAGGTTTAGCACGGTGTTCTCTGGCCTGCCTGGAATTCACCCTGGAAGGCAGGAAACACCACCATCAACCTGAGTTGGGAGACCACACTCATCAGACATCCTCCTGTCTGTATCCGTACACACTTTGGGGAGAATGCATCATCTGGATCTAAGTAACTCACAGCTTCTGCAAGATCTGCTTGTTTCCATCAAGCCTCAACCCTGCAGGAACCAGACAAGGACCCAGCATGTGACTGGGAATGTGTGCTTACAGAGGCGAAGTCCAGTGGTGCAAGGACAGTCACTAGAAAAAAGCATTTAGTAACCAGGGTGCCCTCAGGAATCCATAATGAGACTTGAGGGACCATTTATGAAGCCTCTAAAATTTTGTGTATATGTATTTTTCTAGGAAAGGGTCCATAGGTTTCATAAGATTTATAAAAGGGTCTATGCCTGCATCTTAATCATTAAGAGCTATTGATCTCAAAGAAGGAGTAGAGTGCATATTCTGCAGGCAGTCTCCCAGGAAAAATGATTTCTTCTCACTGAGTTAAGGATCAGAGAATAAGAGAATTTGCAGTTATGTTCTTTGGCAAGAATTGGAATGCAAATATTGACTATTGCTAAGTAAGGGGCAATTCATATGCTTTTCCATCTATTATTGTATCTTCCTCCCTCCCTCTCTCCCTTCCTTCCTTCTGGTTTATCTATCATCTGTCTCTTCACATCTATTACCATTTCTGTTGAGAGACTAGTTTGGTTTTAGACAGATTTGTAAGTAACTTATCTTTTTGTTGCTTTCTTCATTCCCCATGTAAAATTGGGGCTTCCCTGGTAGCTCAGCTGGTAAAGAATCTCCTGCAATGCAGGAGACCCTGATTTGAGACCCCTGGGTTGGGAAGATCCACTGGCAAAGGGAAAGCTACCCACTCCAGTATTCTTGGGCTTCCTTGGTGACTCAGCTGGTGAAGAATCCACCTGCATTGCAGGAGACCTGGGTTTGATCCCTGTGTTGGGAAGATCCCTTGGAGAAGTGAACAGCTACTCACTCCAGTGTTCTGGCCTGGAGTATTCTGGTTGCAAAGAGTTGGACATGACTGGGAGACTTTCACTTTCATGTAAAATTTGGGATAGCTTTTTACCTCATAAGGTTATTATAAGGATTGAATGAGATATTTTTGTTGTAAAGCATTTAGCACAGTGGTTAATATATTGTAAGTTCTCATTAAATATTTGCAATTATAATGATACTAATTATTAACTGTAGCTATATTATAGCACTCAATCCATTATATGCTCAGAGGAATTACCAATACTGTCTCACTCTGGCCTGCTTTCCTAGAATACTGAGTGTTAATGATTTTGTTTTTATCTATGTTTCATTTCTTTAAAAATATACTCTTTCTTATAGTTAATTTGTTAATTGGTTATATATTAATTAATGGTAACAATTGAGTTAGAAACTGCCTTTAAGGGAAACTCAATGACTAGTTTTGTTGCAATAACTGTCAGATTCCTATTAACAAGTGATCTCTAAATCATGTCTCTCATGAAGTGGTTAGGGGGCTCTGCTTCCATATCTTGACCTTGGTTGGCAGAGCACTAGCCATATTTGGAGAAAAAGAGCTCTGGAAGTATCTGACTGGCATTTAAATCCTCTGGTCTTGGGAGTACCTGAGACTTTCAGGGGCTACTCGTCGGTCAGAGGCTGTCATGTGGCCATACCCAACCTTAAAGAGAGAGTAAGCAGTACAATCCTATATGTGCCTTGAAGGGCGGAAAGCCAGAAATGTTTGATAAGTTTATCCATGATTAACACAGTAATGATAAGATTTTGGGTTATGTATAGTAATCGGTTTTGAAGACACAGGCTGTTTGGCCTTCCTGATGGATAACCACCTAGAACAACTTCCAGGTAAAACATGTAAAAGTTTTGGAGGCCTGTGCTGATACCTGGAACATTGGAGAAGGAAAAGGACTCACTCCCCTGCTTTATTCTTTTCCACTTGAGTTTGGGTTGAGAATGTCAGGACTGATATTGACATGCCTACAGAAAAGTGGTCTTTAGGTGTAATATTCTCCTCATATGGTGTCTAAAATGACCCAAGGAAGAGCCTGTGCCCATAGACATGAAACATGCTTGTTCAGAGGAGGGATTTTTAGCATCAAGCTGAGGCAATATATTAATATTATTTTATTTTTCACGGGCGTATGGTTGCTTTACAATGTTATGTTAGTTTCTGCTGCACAACAAAGGAAATCAGCTATATGTATAGTGGCTCTGAGTGCTAGGCTCACAGGAAGGAATTCAGAACTGGTATCACTACCCTGGGGCTTGCCAGGTTGTGCAGTGGTAAAGAATCTGCCTGCCAGTGTAGGAGACACAAGAGACACAAGTACATCTCTGGGGTGGGAAGATATCCTGGGGAAGGAAATGGCAATCCAGTCCGCTGTTCTTGCCTGGAAAAATCCCGTGGACAGAGGAACCTGGTGGGCTACAGACTATAGGGTTGCAAAGAGTTGGAAATGACTGAATGACTGAGTGCACATGCATGATACATATAATATATCCCCTCCTTCTTAGACCTCCCTTCCTGCAGTATGGGGCAATATTTTTGAAAAGGAGATGTAGAGGATTTCTTTTCCTTTTGGTGAGCAAAAGATATCCTCTGTGGAGTTTTATTAAGGTAGTACATATTAAGATAATTTGGGTTAATTTTCAATTGTACCTATATTTTACATGAGCTGAAAAATGTTCATTTTCAAGGCATTTTATGTTCGTCAGTTATATCTTGAATATTGTTAGTTATCATTTGAATTTGGTTTATATATGTGTGTGTGTATGTGTTTGTTTTAGAGATGATAATATTGATACATAAAGGAGGAATAAGGAGAAAAAAACTCAAGCTATTCATTTAACACCTGTTGTATGCTCGGCCTTCTGTTAGGCACTTTGATATATGTGATTTAATTTTAATCTCCCAATAGCTGTATAAATCATGTGTTATTATCATATTAATAGGAAGAGTGAAGCTCAGAGCATTGAAATGGATTGCATTTGAACTGCATTAGAACCAAGCTTTCCTAATTGCTAGCATCTTCTTCTCAAGGCATGCAATCTCTTTTCTCTGCTTCACTTGGGATTGTTGGGACTGAGGACGTGTTTTTGAATTAGTGCTGCTTCTATTCATTGTATTTCTCCTTGACACATTCAATTTGACTAAAATGATTAAAGTAACATTTCCATTTTGTTTGGTGAAGTTATTACAAGAGGATCATAGAGAGGGCTCCATGTTGAGAGGGTTGATTGCACTGACATTCTAAACATGCCAGTGCAGTGTTAAGATTTTCTACACCAGTGAAGCAAGATTAAAAAAAAAAATTATCAGTGAATCTGGCCTGATATTCAAAAATGGTTACATTGATCAGTCTTCTTTTTCCAGTTTCAGTTGGATTTAATACATATGACTTCAATAATTTGTCCAAAATTTCTAAGATCCCTGTTTACAGATTAATGGATTGAACACAACAGCATCAGCAGTAACATTTTTTTTTTTCATGGTTTGAAATCTACATATGTCTTTGTTTTAAATTGGAGGATAATTGCTTTACTACGTTGTGTTGGTTTCTGCCATACAACAATGTAAACAGCAATAATATTTTTTTTTTCTAATTTTATTTTATTTATAAACTTTACATAATTGTATTAGTTTTGCCAAATATCAAAATGAATCCACCACAGGTATACATGTGTTCCCCATCCTGAACCCTCCTCCCTCCTCCCTCCCCATACCATCCTTCTGGGTCGTCCCAGTGCACTAGCCCCAAGCATCCAGTATCGTGCATCGAACCTGGACTGGCAACTCGTTTCTTACATGATATTTTACATGTTTCAATGCCATTCTCCCAAATCTTCCCACTCTTTCCCTCTCCCACAGAGTCCATAAGACTGTTCTATACATCAGTGTCTCTTTTGCTGTCTCGTACACCGGGTTATTGTTACCATCTTTCTAAATTCCATATATATGCGTTAGTATACAGCAATAATATTTTTAAAGATCGAGATGACAAGATTTGTTTACTCAGCTTAATACATACATACACACATCTTATGCTTTTACTTGGGGTTTTATTTTTCATTATGTAACAGTCCCTTGGGATTGTCTATCTGACATCTATGTCTTCGATTATGTGCCAGGAACCTCCAAGGTCTAAGACACATAGTAATTTGACATTTTGTTGAAGCATGAATTTGAACTGCAGAGTTGGTAAGAAATACGATTTGTGGAACAAATATATCTAAAAATGAGCTCAGCCTAGAGCCTAGCATTTGTATCTCATTCTAGCTATGCTTCGTACTCTTTGTCTTTGTGTTTAGAAATAACAAAGCAAATTCTATTCTGCAGTAGTAATCAGAAATTGGTGCGTTAAGAAAAGTCTAATCATACTCTCTCATATTCTTGGGCACTAGCCTCCAAGTGGGTAGGAGAAAACATATTTGGAGTTTTTCTATTATTTATATTTCTATTTAGAAATATGGCAAAATATGGCCCATGGCTGAATCCAGCCCACCACTTGTCTTTGTAAAGAAAATCTTATTTGAATATAGCTGTGCCTGTTTGTTTACATATTGTCAATGGCAGAGTTAGGTAGTCACAAAGAAGACCATGTGGCATGCAAAGCCCAAAGTGTATCTGGTGCTTTAAGAAAAAGTCAGTTGACCCCTATTTTAATTTTATCTTAAATTTTTTAAATGTTTTATACTGTACTTTATATAGTATAATAGTAGTCATACATGTATACAAGTTATAAATAATCATATACTGGTGGGATATTTAAAAATCACTTACTCAAATGGGGGCACATTCAAAAAATTTGATGATTGCAGTTTTAGGGCTTGTTATTTAAGAAACACCCACAAATGATTGCCCTTTTCCTTGTGATTATTGTCATTAAATGCACACATCTTGTTCTGAACAAAGTTTGTATATTTTTAGTTGGATCATTTTATTCTTTATTGAATTTGTTACAATATTGTTTCTGTTTTGGTTTTTTGGCCTCTAGGCATGTAAATCTTAACTCCCTGACCAGGTATCAAACCCATACCCCCTGCTTTGGCAGGTGAAATCTTAACCACTGGACTGCCGGGGAAGTCCCAATGTTTGTTTTTATTATGCAAATTGTATAGGAGAAAGCATGAGCACAGTGACACACAAAAAAAGGAATTGTGACTAAATATGAGGCAGAGAGAGAGGAGGAAAAGAAAAAAAAATGGATAAAAAAAGAGTGGAGGAAAGAAATAAAAGACGCAGGCTTCCTTGTAGCCAGCGTGCCTGCTCCGAGCTGGTCTAGTCTCTTGAATTAGGTTAGACATCAAAACCAGCTTTAATCTGATTGCAGTAGGCAGCTGCCTGCATGGTGTGATATGAAGTATTTTAAAAGCTCCTCCCATTAACCAAGAAAGAAAAAAAAAAATTCTCCATAAATTTTTCTTAAAACCTGAAATTCTCGCATTAGTCAACCTCTCAGATTATGAGATTTTGATCCTCTCAGATTATGAGCCTCTCAGATAAAGAGGCTCTCTGTGTTTCTGTCCCGACATTGTGGGGCAATGCACTGCACCATCTTTTGCCATTAACTCTTTTGTTCATAAGCTCATCAGATTACTTAGTGCTCAGCTGCTTGATTGAAAAGTAGCTGAGGAGACCTTGAACAGAGGATAATTCTTCCGTTTTGGCAAGGCAAAGCAGCGCAGGGATGGCAGAGACGGACCAGAGTTGCTGTGGCCTAGGGCAGAGAGTCGTGGGGAAGCCTGCTCCAGGCCGCTCTGATCCCTGGTCCATCTGCAGAGAACATGCATGATCAGAAGTTCCTCCTTCTGAGCTTGAAGGTTCATTAGTCAGCAAAGTAATAAGGACTATATATTACCAAGGACTCAAGGCCTACTGAGAATTTCTTGTGTGTGTATTAATCTCGGCAGAGCAAAGCTATGCCAAGCTTAAAACTAATCTGCATTAATGAACAGCCTCCTTGATTTCCATTTTTATGATGTGTGCAGCATGGTGATTTGTTTCTCTGCGGCTCGTAATGGGATGGCTGACTGATGAATCACCTTCTCCGAGAAGCTTGTCTGTGAGCAGTAACATTGCAAATGGGTGCAAATCAAAAAATCTGTTATTATTTCATTAAAGGGATGACACAGGCTCCTAGTTTCCAAAATTATCCCCTCTCTTCACACGGCCCACTGAAGTTTCTGTCTTGTTATGTGGGTGTGTGTGGAACCAGTCTCTGTGCTCATGAGAAAGAGGCAGGCTACTTGGGATGATTTTGACATATTCTAACTCTGCCAGTCAAGCAGGAGAAAAGGCTGGAGGAGATTATTTGAAGGTCAGATACAGGTATTTGGAGTGAGTTGAATAGAAGAGTATGGAACCAGAACCAGATCTAGGAAAGCTGGAAATAGTGGGGTGAGAACATGGAAAAGAAGAGGAGGAGAAAAAAAAATAAAGCAGGGTGCAGATCGGTGACTCCTGGGTTTTACATTTAGGTCTTAAACCTGTGAGCACAAGATACTCTTCAAGATGATAGCACCATCATCATTACCACCACCACCACCACCATAATCATCACCATCATCATCATCATCCAAGCTGGCACTACGCTAATTGCTTTATATCTTCAGTTCAATTCAGTTCAGTAGCTCAGTCATGTTTGACTCTTTGCGACCCTATGAATCGCAGCACGCCAGGCCTCCCTGTCCATCACTAACTCCCAGAGTTCACTCAGACTCATGTCCATCCAGTTGGTGATGCCATCCAGCCATCTCATCCTCTGTCGTCCCTTCTCCTCCTGTCCCCAATCCCTCCCAGCATCAGAGTCTTTTCCAATGAGTCAACTCTTTGCATGAGTTGGCTAAAGTATTGGAGTTTTAGCTTTAGCATCAGTCCTTCCAATGAACACCCAGGACTGGTCTCCTTTAGGATGGACTGGTTGGACCTCCTTGCAGTCCAAGGGACTCTCAAGAGTCTTCTCCAACACCACAGTTCAAAAGCATCAATTCTTTGGCGCTCAGCTTTCTTTATGGTCCAACTCTCACATCCATTCATGACTACTGGAAAAACCATAGCTTTGACTGTACGGACCTTTGTTGGTAAAGTAATATCTCTGTTTTTTAATGCACTGTTTAAGTTTCTCATAGCTTCTCTGCCAATGAGCAGGTATTTTTTAATTTCATGGCTGCAGTTACCATCTGAAGTGGTTTTGGAGCCCAAGAAAATAGTCTGTCACTGTTTCCATTGTTTCTCCATCTATTTGCCATGAAGTGATGGGACCAGATACCATGATCTTTGTTTTTTGAATGTTGAGCTTTAAGCCAACTTTTTCTCTCTTCTCTTTCACTTTCATAAGAGACTGTTTAGTTCCTCTTTGCTTTCTGCCATAAGCGTGGTGTCATCTGCATGTCTGAGGTTGTTGATATTTCTCCTGACAATCTTGATTCCAGCCTGTGCTTCATCCAGCCCGGCATTTCACATGATGTACTCTGCATATAAGTTAAATAAGCAGGGTGACAATACACAGTCTTGACACACTCCTTTCCCAATTTTGAACCAGTCCATTTCTCCATGTCCATTTCTAACTGTTGCTTCTTGACCTCCATACAGGTTTCTCAGGAGGCAGGTAAGGTGGTCTGGTATTCCCATTTCTTTAAGAATTTTTCATAGTTTGTTGTGGTCCACACAGTCAAAGTCTTTAGCATAGTCAGTGAAACAGAAGTAGATGTTATTCTGGAATTCTCTTGCCTTTCCTAGGATCCAACAGATGCTGGCAATTTGATCTCTGGTTCCTCTGCCTTTTGTAAATCTAGCATGAACATCTGGAATTTCTCAGTCCACATACTGATGAAGCCTAGCTTGGAGAATTTTGAGCATTACTTTGCTAGCATGTGAAGTGAGTACAGTTGTTCAGTAGTTTGAACATTCTTTGGCATTGCCTTTCTTTAGGATCGGAATGAAAACTGACCTTTTCCCATCCTGTGGCCACTGCTGAATATTCTAAGTTTGCTGGCATATTGAGTGCAGCACTTTAACAGCAACATCTTTTAGGGTTTGAAATAGCTCAACTGGAATTCCATCACCTCCACCAGTTTTGTTCATAGTGATGCTTCCTAAGGCCCACTTGACTTTGTGCTCCAAGATGTCTGGCGCTAGGTGAGTGATTACACCATTGTGGTTATCTGTGTTTTAAGATCTCTTTTGTATAGTTCTTCTGTGTATTCTTGCCACCTCGTTTTAATCTCTTCTGCGTCTGTTAGGTCCATACTGTTTTTGTCCTTTATTATGCCCATCTATGCATGAAATGTTCCCTTGGTATCTGTGCTTTTCTTGAAGAGATCTCTAGTCTTTCCCATTCTATTGTTTTCCTCTGTTTCCTTTGAGCATAAAAGTTTTTAATTTCAATGGCATTATTTTATAATTTTTTTTCTTTTGTTGCTTGTGTTTCACGTGTCATATCTAAGAAACATTGTGTAATCGGAGATGACAAAGATTTATTTCTATGGTTTTCCCTGTTTCATAGTTTTAACTCTTATATTTTGATCTTTGATTCATTTTGATGTATTTCTAGGATAATTTGTATACAGTTTTTGTATATAGTATGAGGTTAGGCTCCAATTTCATTTTTTGTATAAGAATATTCAGTTGTCTTATCATTGTTTTTGAGAAAATCTTTTTCCCATTGGATAATTTTGGCAGTGGTTGAAAATCAACTGTCCCTAAATGTCTGCATTTATTTCTGGATTCTGAATTCTATTTCATTAATTTATCTGCCCATCATTATGCCACTATGAAGCAATGTTGATTACTGTAGCTTTGTCATAATTTTTGAAATTGAAATGTGTGAGTCTTCTGAATTTGTTCTTTTTTAAGATTGTTCTGGCTATTCTAGATCCCTTGCATTTCTATATGAATTTTAAGATGAGCTTGTTAATTTCTCAAGAAAGCAAATGAGATTTTGAAAGTGTTTGTTCAATCTGTATATCAATTTTAGGGTACTGCCATCCCCATGGAAAAGAAATGTAAAAAAGCAAAATGGCTGTCTGGGGAAAAGAAGGGAAGCGAAAAGCAAAGGAGAAAAGGAAAGATATAAACATCTGAATGCAGAGTTCCAAAGCATAGCAAGAAGAGATAAGAAAGCCTTCTTAGCGATCAATGCAAAGAAATAGAGGAAAACAACAGAATGGGAAAGACTGGGGATCTCTTCAAGAAAATTAGAGATACCAAAGGAACATTTCATGCAAAGATGGGCTTGATGAAGGACAGAAATGGTATGGACCTAACAGAAGCAGAAGATATTAAGAAGAGATGGCAAGAATACACAGAAGAACTGTACAAAAAAGATCTTCACGACCCAGATAATCACGATGGTGTGATCACTGACCTAGAGCCAGACATCCTGGAATGTGAAGTCAAGTGGGCCTTAGAAAGTATCACTATGAACAAAGCTAGTGGAGGTGATGGAATTCCAGTTGAGCTATTCCAAATCCTGAAAGATGATGCTGTGAAAGTGCTGCACTCAATATGCCAGCAAATTTGGAAAACTCAGCAGTGGCCACAGGACTGGAAAAGGTCAGTTTTCATTCCAATCCCAAAGAAAGGCAATGCCAAAGAATGCTCAAACTACCACACAATTGCACTCATCTCACACGCTAGTAAAGTAATGCTCAAAAGTCTCCAAGCCAGGCTTCAGCAATACGTGAACCGTGAACTTCCTGATGTTCAAGCTGGTTTTAGAAAAGGCAGAGGAACCAGAGATCAAATTGCCAACATCCGCTGGATCATGGAAAAAGCAAGAGAGTTCCAGAAAAGCATCTATTTCTGCTTTATTGACTATGCCAAAGCCTTTGACTGTGTGGATCACAATGGTGCTGCTGCTGCTAAGTCGCTTCAGTCGTGTCCGACTCTGTGTGACCCCATAGATGGCAGCCCACCAGGCTCCCCCATCCATGGGATTCTCCAGGCAAGAACACTGGAGTTGGTTGCCATTTCCTTCTCCAATGCATGAAAGTGAAGTTACTCAGTCATATTCAACTCTTAGCGACCCCATGGACTGCAGCCTACCAGGCTCCTCCGTCCATGGGATTTTCCAGGCAAGAGTACTGGAGTGGGGTGCCATTGCCTTCTCCGTGGATCACAATAAACCATGGAAAATTCTGAAAGAGATGGGAATACCAGACCACCTGCCCTGCCTCTTGAGAAATCTGTATGCAGTTCAGGAAGCAAGAGTTAGAACTGGACATGGAACAACAGACTGGTTCCAAATAGGAAAAGGAGTTTGTCAAGGCTGTATATTATCACCCTGCTTATTTAACTTCTATGCAGATTATATCATGAGAAATGCTGGACTGGAAGAAACACAAGCTGGAATCCAGATTGCCGGGAGAAATATCAATAACCTCAGATATGCAGATGACACCACCCTTATGGCAGAAAGTGAAGAGGAACTCAAAAGCCTCTTGATGAAAGTGAAAGTGGAGAGTGAAAAAGTTGGATTAAAGCTCAACATTCAGAAAACGAAGATCATGGCATCCAGTCCTGTCACTTCGTGGGAAATAGATGGGGAAATAGTGGAAACAGTGTCAAACTTTGTTTTTTTGGGCTCCAAAATCACTGCAGATGATGACTGCAGCCATGAAATTAAAAGATGCTTACTCCTTCGAAGGAAATTTATGTGCAACCTAAATAGCATATTCAAAAGCAGAGACATCACTTTGCCAACAAAGGTCCATCTAATCAAGGCTATGGTTTTTCCTGTGGTCATGTATGGATGTGAGAGTTGGACTGTGAAAAAGGCTGAGCGCCGAAAAATTGATGCTTTTGAATTGTGGTGTTGCAGAAGACTCTTGAGAGTCCCTTGGACTGCAAGGAGATCCAATAAGTCCATTCTGAAGGAGATCAGCCCTGGGATTTCTTTGGGGGGAATGATGCTTAAGCTGAAACTCCAGTACTTTGGCCACCTCATGCGAAGAGTTGACTCAGTGGAAAGGCTCTGATGCTGGGAGGAATTTGGGGCAGGAGGAGAAGGGGACAACAGAGGATGAGATGGCTGGATGGCATCACTGACTCGATGGACGTGAGTCTGAATGAACTCCAGGAGTTGGTGATGGACATGGAAGCCTGGCGTGCTGTGATTCATGGGGTCGCAAAGAGTCGGACACGACTGAGCGACTGAACTGAACTGATACGTGTATCATGTATCATGTATATATATAGCCGGGTATAGTTATGTTACTTGTTGCATTGTATTACTAGTTTATATATATATATATATATATTTGTTTTTTTTAATATATTCACAAAATCATCTGTTCCTCTGTTAAAACTCTATTGCTTCCCTTCCTGTTCTTCCACCATGAAGTCAATTCTGAAGCATGCAGGAGAAACTGTAAAGAATTGTACTCAAGAAAATATATGAGAAAACTGTGATTGCCTTTTATATGAACAGTGACCATGTAATTTGTCATTAAATGAGCACAGTTCTAGAGTGAAGGGGAAAATCATTAATAATTAAGAAGTGTCAGCAAAGTTGAGACTGGCTAAGGAAAACTGAGATATAAATTCATGCTACTTAGAAAAGAGGATAATAAAATATGTTTTTTAACATCTACCATATTATTTGAACACTGAATGTCATCAATATATAGCATGTGTCCTATTATACCAATTCCTGTTGTCTGTTGAAATACAAGTCTAGAATTACATTCTAGCTCATATAATTCTAAAGATCAGGAGTGGTTCAATGTGCTCTTTTGCAGACAACCTTAGCCACAAGTGTATATTTCAGGTAATGTAATGCATTGACATCTAAGTCAGTGACAGGAGGTACTTTCCTCTTTTTGGAGGAAATGTCTTGTCTCGGCAAAAGGCTCATGTAGTGTACAGGCCTCTGCTAAGGCAGATGGTTTTTCTGGACCAGATCACAAGCTGGGATTAAACTTTTGCAAATGAATAATGACTTGGCCTCCTGCATAGCTGGTGTCCAAACTGAAAGTTCTTATTTAACCATCAGCACAAATCGCGGGCAGTACCCAACTCACCCATGTGAGGAGTTCCAAACATTCATTAGAAAGTTGGATGTTTGGCACTAGAATTTATTTTCCTCAAAAAAACAGCAACAATTAGTTTCTCAGGCTGGCCAACAGAGCCCTTTAAAACCCAAGTGTGCTGTATTATTGACCCCCAGAGCTCTGCTGGCCCCATTTGGACAACAAAGTTTTCTGTGAAAATGTGAGCAAGAATTTCCTCTAGTTCCAAGTTGCTGATGATAAGGAACATGGTTTGGGGCTGGGGTTTTGATAAGTCTCGACAGTGGAGCCTAGGGTGTTGTTGTTTAGTCACTCGGTCATGATTGACTCTTTTGTGACCCCACGGACTGTAGCCTGCCAGGCTCCTCTGCCCATGGGATTTCCAAGTCAAGAATACTGGAGTGTGTTGTCATTTCCTTCTCCAGGGGATCTTCCTGACCCCGGGATTGAACCCATGTCTCTTGCATTGGCAGGTGGATTTTTTTACCACTGAGCTGCCGGGGGAGCCCCTAGGATGCTGTGTTAATTTCCTCTTGCTTCTATAACAAATTACCACAAATTTAGTAGCTTAAAACCAAACAAATTTACTATCTTATGGTTGCAGAGATGAGAAGTCCTTCATGGTTCTCAATGGGCTAAAATCTAGGTGCCTGGAGGGCTGCCTTCTTTCTGTAGACTTTGAGGAATCTATCACTTGCCATTTGCAGCTTCTAGAGGCCACCTACTTTCCTTGGCTTATGGCCCCTTCCTCCTTCAAAGCCAGCAACTGCTAAGTCCTTCTCATGGTGTCATTGAGCTTCACTGGTAGTTCAGCTGGTAAAGAATCCACTTGCCAATGCAGGAGACTCAAGAGATGTGGATTTGATCCTTGAGTAGGGAAGATCCCTGGAGAAGAAATTGTGAACCCACTCCAGTATTCTTGGCTGAATAATGCCATGAACAGAGGAGCCTGGGGGATACAGTCCATGAGATGGCAGAGTCGGACATGACTGAGCATACGCGCATGCATGTATGCTGTTATTTCTCTGGGTCTCTCTTTTGTCTTCCTCTTCTACTTCTAGAGACCAATGTGATTACACTGGACCTGCTTGGATAATCCAGCTTCATCTCCCCATATCAAGGTCAGTTGGTCAGCAATCTCAATTCCATCAGCAGTCTTTATTCTCCTTGGCTGTGTTAAATAACATATTCATAGGCTCCAGGGAAGAGGTCACGGATATCTTCAAGGGGCCAGTGGCCACAGGTAACCAGGAGTAAGGAGGCCCATCTGAGTATCACATTCAATTAATTGCTATGTTTTATTGATAGTATTTTGGAACTCCCAACAGAAACACTCTTATCTTTTTAACTTATTTTTTTTTTATTTGGCTGCTCGGGGTCTTAGTTGTAACACATGGGATCTTTTTTTTTTTTTTCAGTTGCGGTGTGCAGGCTCTTTAGCTGCAGTATGTGACTTCTTCATTGTGGCGTGTGGGATCCAGTTCCCTGATCAGGGATTGAACCCAAGCCTCCTTCATTGGGAGAATGGAGTCTGAGCCACTGGATCACCTGGGAAGTCCTGAAACATCCTTATCTTTTACATCTCCCTAGCTGTTTTCCTGGAGAAGGCAATGGCACCCCACTCCAGTACTCTTGCCTGGAAAATCCCAGGGACGGGGGAGCCTGGTGGGCTGCCGTCTATGGGGTCGCACAGAGTTGTACACAACTGAAGCGACCTAGCAGCAGCAGCAGCAGCTGTTTTCCTTACTGCTTTTCACATGTAATGCTTTTCCAATGAATTGACAATTGTGGAAGTCCAGCTTTGAGAAAGTAAAAATGATAGAACACTGAAGTGACCTGGGTCAGCCTCATGGAGGGGCCTGGCCTTAAGGAAGAATGATGAATGTGCAGGAGAGGTTTCCAGAAGGGATATCTTGGGACAGATGTAAAGATTTCAACTTGTTAGGAATGGCTAGTCATGATGATATGAAAGGGAAAAAGAGGAAGCCATATCAAGTCAGGAGATGATTCCAGAGGCTCCTGAGTTCTGACCTGATGATGGGTTTGTGTAAACATACAGAGTGGTCATTTGAAAGAGCACAAGATTGGGCCAGCCTGATCCTGCTGGTAAAGAGGAACTGTGAGGCCCTGATACTGCTCTGCTCTGCTTCTCAGACATGGAATGGAAAAGAATCATGAATCTTTAGCTTCACCAAAAGCCTGCTTTGTCAGCCAGTCTAATTCCCACCTTCTTTGCAGCATCTCATTCAAGGAAGTTGCAGTCCAGCGTCTCATAATACTTGAAAAGCAATTTAAATCTTGATTTCACTCTTGAGAAAATGCCAATGAGGGATTACCTTCAATTCACAGAGCCAAATTTTCAAAGCCCATGTACAGTGCAGCGGGTAGAAGTGGTGGTTTGGGGGCGATTTAAGTGCATTGCATTCACTGTGCACTTTATTTCTATTATTATTATGTCAGCTCCACCTCAGAGCATCAGGTATTAGATCCTGGAGGGTGGGAACCCTTGCCCTAGTGACTCTTTCAGGCCCCAGGAAAGAGGCCTTTCTTTGGTTCCTTGTCTGTTTTGTTCTCTTTCATGTTTCTTTTTCAATTTGGTGAAAATTCAGCTAGACTATTGCTTATTGATCCAGGAAAGCAAAGCCAGGTTCTTCTTTGTGGGTAGCAAAGGGACAGGCTCTTGACATTCATACAGTAGTATGTTTTTCCCACCAAATTTAATTCTTTCAACCAAGGTAGAGAGCAGGGAAGCGAGGACTGGCGGACGCAGGGCCATGGGCAGGTCGGTCCCCAGGCAGCTGTGGCCTTCTCCCCACTAATGGAATCAGTGTCGTGAGGCAGCGAGGCTCCATGAGAGCGGAACCAAGCCAGCACCCATGGGGCTGCAACAAGAGGCAGAATCTTGCTGGGGTTTCATTTAAATGGATTCATTTTACAAATATTGGATTTTAACTCACTCAAGAAACAATGAAACACCAACTCTGGTTGTATGTATTAAATTATAACAGTGGTGAGGCAAATGAAGAGGTGCTTAGCAGATTTAAGTAAAGAGTTAATAGAACAGAAATTGGTAGCGTGAAATTAGCACCACATCCATCTAATCTAATGGTACATTACCCTGCACCAAAATAGATAGTAGGCATAGAACTTATCTTTTTTGTGGCACTTGATGGCTAGAGGTCTTAAAGAACTTTTCAAATTACCCTTCAAAAGTAATTAAATCTCTGCCTGGAAGTAGGGGGAGAAAGAAGAATCTATCTGTAAAATAAAATGCAAAGACTCTTGCGTTTCCTGTCCTTTCTAATGCTGGCAGGCTGTTTTTTCTCAGTTCCTACATGCATCTTTGTGGAGCTGACAGGTGACCCCTAGCACTGGGTTGGTCTTCCTTGGGACCACTGTCAGTTCCACCTTATCTGTGGATCTTGCCCACAAATCCTTCTAGAAGTGACTGCCTCTTCCAATCTACTGAAATCCTTAATGTGCATGCATGTGTGCTAAGTTGCTTCAGTTGTGTCTGACTCTTTGTGACTCTATGAACTGTAACCCGCCAGACTCCTCTGTCCAAGGGATTCTCCAAGAATACTGGAATGGGTTGCCATTGCCCTTCCCCAGGGGATCTTCCCGACTCAGATTGAACCAGCATCTCTTACATCTCCTGCACTGGCAGGTGGGTTCTTTACCACTAGTGCCACCTGGGAAGCCTGAAATCCTTAATAAATGGATGTACCTCGTGTTATTAATAGACAGCTCTGCAACCAGGTTTTTGTCTTTGGGGGAAATATGGGCCATATTTTATATGTCTTTCTTTTTTTCCTGTGACTCTCAGCACAGTATTTCATATATAGCTGGTGCCAGGAGGAATATTAAAAATATTTAATAACTACTTTAAATGGGCACCAACTGATCAGAACATATATCTAACACCCAGTACAGCCAAGCCACCATAAACCCATTAAGCATCAGCCCTGTGGGGGCTGGAATTGTTCATTGGCTCATAGATAGGTCTAGGTTGTGACCAATTTCTTCATCTGGAGCAGAGAATATCCTCAATATGACTAATATAATTGGAAAGTTATAGCATCTTTATTTTACAAATAGATAAAACATTTTTAACTAACTTCCTGGGTGATACTGAGGCTTGCAAATTGCATTTATGTTTTTCAAATAATGACAGTACAATGACATTAATAATGACAGTGCCATACATTTTTATGGTTCTTTATAAATTTTTAAAAGAATGTTCTCATCTGTGGTCGCATTTTATTTCTTGCAACTTTGAGATATGATGGGTATTTTCAAATTATAAAGAAGCTGATCATCAAAAAGATTATGCCTTGCATATTGCATCATGTAAATATTCACATGCATGCCCTAGGCACACATATGTACTTGAAGAGACTTACATGTAAAAGGAGATGCCTGTGTTTGGGAAGCACCTGGTTCAGAGAGATGAACAATCATGGTATTGTTTAAGAATGCATACAGTGCAATGCATTGAAAGTTTGGAGGATGAACAGAAACATTAGGGTTCATCTCACATGGATGAAGCTTCTCACCAGAAGTATTAGAACAGGAGTTTTGAGAAACTCAAAGAGTGAAGCAACTTCAGGACTTTGGGGTATATACTTATGGTGGTGGGTGCACAGTCAGTCATGTCTGACTGTTTGTGACCCCATGGACTGTAGCCCACCAGACTCCTCTGTCCATGGGATTCTCCATGAAAGAACACTGGAGTGAGTTGCCATTTCATCCTCCAGGGTATCTTCCTGATCCAGGTATTGAACCCGCATCTCCTGTGGCTCCTGCATTACAGGTGGATTGTTTACTGCTGAGCCACTGGGGAAGCATATACTTATATAACTAGTTAAAACTTCTCAGTCTAGTACAGGGAGCCGTATCCTGAGATCCAATGATATACTTTCAAAAGGGTCTTTGAATACTCTGAAATTACATGGGGCAATTTATAGATGTGAACTTATCTGAGGAGTGAATTCAAAGCTTTCGTTGAGTTTTCAAAGACTCTGTCATCCAAAATAGTTTAATAATCTCTGCTTCAGGGAGTTTCAGTTATTTATCTTAAATGATAAATTATTGTTGTTGTTTAGTCGCTAAGTCATGTCTGACTCTTGCGACCCCATGGATTATAGCCCTCCAGGCTTCTCTATCCATGAGATTTCCTAGGCAAGAATACTGGAGTGGCTAGCCATTTCCTTTTCCGGGGAATCTTTCTGATCCAGGAATTGAACCCCAACCTTCTGCATTAGCAGGTGGATTATTTACCATTGAGCCAGCAGGAAAGCCCAAAAGATAGAGTAGCATAAATTATGGTTTAGGATTAACACAAATAACTTGCAAACTTATAATGATGTAGTCTAAGTTGTTTATTAATGTATATACTCTCATGACTTTATATATTATAATATATTAATATATTATATTATATCTTAATATAGTATTATCTAAGTCATCTTTTCTATATTGCTTTGCTATTTCTATTGTCTGCTTCCTCAATCTCCTTTCCTGAAAGCCTTAATTTTACAATCTTCTGCACCTCTAGGCAATTTCCTCTTATTTCTTGGGGTATACAAAGAGCGTGAATGACCCCAGGCTCTAGAGAAGGACTGTAGGTTTCTACCACAAGTATCTTCCTGAATATGTGCCATCACTCAGACCCTCAGATTCTCACCTGGCCTTTTCTATTCGTATTATGTCCAAGAGTATAATGGTTTGCACATTTCTTTCTATATTACCCAATCCATTAATTTTCTGATCAAGAGTAACTGCTATCAAATGATTGCCTTGTTGGTGACAGTAACATATTGATTGGCTTAGCTTTCAAGGGGGAAGTAATAGAGGTTAATGGCCCACATTTGATTATGCCTTGTTAATAGGTGAGGCTGTGGGGGATTGTGGAAAGGACTGGAAATCAGAGCCTCTGGATTTCCTGCATGATGCATGATGCCCTCTGCCTAACACGTAACCTCTTATCATCTCTGGAATGGCCTCAGTTGTAAAAGGTCCTTTCTGATATACCATCATACAATTCCTTAATAGGCCACCTAAGCAGACACAGTCATTTTGGAGAGAGCTCCAACAATCAGAGATACTTTAGCATTTCCAAAATGCTTGCCTCATCTATTGCTTAATCAGTGGTTTGTAAGAAATCGTGGTGATTATTGAAGGACAGGGCACCATTTTTACAGCTTCCATTAAGGAGTGAAGCCAGGCTGTGGCCGGGCTGGCTCAATAAATCATTTGTATTGGGAATATATTTGTCAGTTTTTCTGCAGATTGTGTAATTATTGCATCGTTTTATTTCCAGTGCTCGTAAGTGGGGATTAAAGCTGACATTTGGTAATTGAAACAGTGTTCTCCCTTTCACAGCATAGTTAGCAGGGATTGTTAAGAACTTTATTTCTCTCTAAAGGGTTTTCTCTTTGTGGCTGCCTCTGAGTTCCTAGGGTTTCATACATTTTGCACTGGGTAGGCTTGCCAAGACATCAAGGACCACCACCAACAGCTGCTACAAGTTTAAACTCCTTAGAAGAAGGAACAGATTGCAGTTTGCTCCTGGGGGGTTGTTGGGTTTAAATTTCTGAAATATTAAGAGACACCTAGTATAAGAATTTTGAGCACTTTAACTTTTGCCTTTATTTATTTTTTATTGAAATATAGTTGACTTACAGCATTGTGTTAATTTCTGCTGTATAGTAAAGTGATTCAGTTACCCATATACATACATTCTTTTTTATATTCATAAAATTTGAACATTTTAAATGAGTAGAGTTTTTCCTCCTTCAGGTCTGAGAGGAAAGGGTTCTCTTCCTTCTACGATCCTTCTTGCTCGCCATCCAGCCTCCCAGCACACTCAAGACCAGAGGATCCCCGAGCTGTGTGCCAGACCCTGTCACTGTTTGTCACAATGACCCTACTGCTGCTGCTGGGTCACTTCAGTCGTGTCCGACTCTGTGCGACCCCACAGACGGCAGCCCACCAGGCTCCTCTGTCCCTGGTTTTATCCAGGCAAGAACACTGGAGTGGGTTGCCAAGACCCTAAGGGGTTGTCAAAATAAGAGTCTGCAGTTTATCTGAGTGTCAGCTGATTGACTCCAAATCAGGAATCTGCCTTCCCCTCTGACACCAAATTGCTTCACACGTTTCCATCACTTTCAGAGGAATTTCTTTTCTCATTATTGTTAATACTTTTCTACCTATAATGACATTTGAATTGACAGCTTTTCCCAGTGCCCCTTCATCTCACCCTAATCACAAACACACACATACACACACACAAGGACACATGCACAATCCCTCACACACAGATAAAAGTACAGATACATGTGCACACAAAATATCAGAGGCTCTGTTGCATGCATATACATGCACATGCACTCACGTTCATACATGTTGCAAGTGAAACCCCCAGCGTCTCCATGGTGCAGTTTCCTGAGACTACTGTTTTCCCTGGCCCTGGACTCTGGCTCCAAATGGTCTAAGATGCCGACTAGCATCCCTGCCTCTTTCTTCCTGAACAGCACAGCCAGCTTTCTGCATCTTCTGCCTTCTGCTAAGGAAGAAGGTGTGGGGTGAGAGGTTGCGATGAAAGGCTCTGACTGCATACCTCTGGGAGTTTTTTGTCAGATAGATGGTTGGGATCCCGGGCAAGTTTGACTCTGGGGCCAGGTAGTGGAGTCCTGTGCTGCTGCTGGGCTGACATTGGGGCATAAAATATTCCCCTTCAGAACTCTAGGAATAGGACTACCCCAGCAACCTGAGGTGGGGTGCAGGCCTAGGGAAATATGGGAAAGGACCCTTGGATGTTCTTTCCTTTTAAATTAATTTTTATGGGAATATAGTTTCTTCCAATGTTGTGTTTCTGCTGTACAGCAAAGTGAATCAACTATATGTATACAATAGCTCCTCTTTTTGGATTTCCTTTCCATTTAGATCTGGGGCTTCCCAGGTGGCTGGCTCAGTGGTAAAGAATCCACCTGCCAATGTAGGAGACGCAGGAGGCTCAGGTTTGATCCCTGGGTCGGGAGGATGTCCTTGCCTGCGAAATCCCACAGGCAGAGGAGCCTGGCAGGCTACAGTCCATGGGGTCACAAAGGAGTCAGACACAACCTAGCAACTAAACAACAACAGAAGCATCCCATTTCAGTCACCACAGAGCATTGAGTAGGGTTCCCTGTGCTGTACATGGGTTTTCATTCAGTTCAGTTCAGTTGCTCAGTCATGTCCAACTCTTTGTGACCCCATGGACTGCAGCATGCCAGGCCTCCCTGGCCATCACCAACTCCCGGAGTTTACTCAAACTCATGTCCATTGAGTCAGTGATGCCATCCAACAATCTTATCCTCTGTCATCCCCTTCTCCTCCCGCCTTCAATCTTTTCCAGCATCAGGGTCTTTTCCAATGAGTCAGCTCTTTGTATCAGGTGGCCAAAGTATTGGAGTTCCAGCTTCAACATCAGACATTCCAATGAGAATTCAGGACTGCTTTCCTTTAGGATTGACTCGTTGGATCTCCTTGCAGTCCAAGAGACTCTCAAGAGTCTTCTCTAACACCACAGTTTAAAAGCATCAATTCTTTGGTGCTCAGCTTTCTTTATAGTCCAACTCTCACATCCATACATGACCACTGGAAAAACCATAGCCTTGACTAGACAGACCTTTGTTGGCAAAGTAATATCTCTGCTTTTTAATATGCTGTCTAGGTTGGTCATAACTTTCCTTCCAAGGAGTAAGCGTCTTTTAATTTCATGGCTACAGTTACCATCTGCAGTGATTTTGGAGCCCCCCAAAATAAAGTCTGCCACTGTTTCCCCTGTTTCTCCATCTATTTGCCATGAAGTGATGGGACCAGATGCCACGGTCTTTGTTTTCTAAATGTTGAACTTTAAGCCAACTTTTTCACTCTCCTCTTTCACTTTCAAGAGGCTCTTTAGTTCTTCTTCGCTTTCTGCCGTAAGGGTGGTGTCATCTGAATATCTGAGGTTATTGAGATTTCTCCCAGCAATCTTGATTCCAGCTTGTGCTTCCTCTAGCCCAGCGCTTCTCATGATGTACTCTGCATATAAGTTAAATAAGCAGGGTGACAATATACAGCCTTGATGTACTCCTTTTCCTATTAGGAACCAGTCTGTTGTTCCGTGTCCAGTTCTAACTGTCACTTCTTGACCTGCATACAGATTTCTCAAGAGGCATGTCAGGTGGTCTGGTATTCCCATCTCTTTCAGAATTTTCCACAGTTTATTGTGATCCACACAGTCAAAGGCTTTGGCATAGTCAATAAAGCAGAAATAGATGTTTTTCTGAAGCTCTCTTGCTTTTTCGATGATCCAGTGGATGTTGGCGATTTGATCTCTGGTTCCTCTGCATTTTCTAAATCCAGCTTGAACATCTGGAAGTTCACAGTTCATGTATTGTTGAAGCCTGGCTTGGAGAATTTTGATCATTACTTTATTAGCGTGTGAGATGAGTGCAATTGTGCGGTAGTTTGAGCATTCTTTGGCATTGCCTTTCTTTGGGATTTGAATGAAAACTGACCTTTTCCAGTCCTGTGGCCAGGTTTTCATTAGTTATCTCTTTTATGCATAGTAGTGTATATATGCCGATCCCATTCTTGCTTGACCCCTGCCTCTCCCAAGGTGCTCCATGTTGACTCAGCAGTAGTAATACAAGATTCATAATAGTGTGGTTTTAGAGGCAAACACTTCTCCCATTGGATGACTGATGTCAGAAATTCCCTTTGAAATGAACAAAGTCTATGCCTTCTTCAAAGTTTAAAGATAAGGAGCTCATGGCTGTTCACAGAGAGCTGACCAAGTAGCTCTCACATACATGGACAAGCACTGTGGTGTGAGCTCAGAGCAGCCGACTAGGGCTGGGAGAACAGGATCATCTCTGGTGTCCTTGGCCAAGCCGCCACCTCTCTTTCTGTTTTACTTTTCCCATCCATCAAAACATGAAAAGGTTGGCTTAGAAAATCTCCAAACTCTTTCATCACTAACTTCCAGTTATGTGTATTATGATAAATTGACTGAAGCGTTGTCATATTTTAATGGGGATGGGGTAACATGAGGATACAAGGGAACCAGCATCTAAAATGGACCCAAATAAAGTAGGGACATCAGCCCTAAAGTCAGGCCTCCTCACTTCAAACTGGAAAATCAAAGCGAGCCTGTTTGACAATCTCATCAAGGGTCTGCTGGTGCATTAGACTAGGCACTGTGAGAATTGCAGGCAGTTATGTAAAGCACTCTACATGAGTGGAGGAGCAGGGTATGTACTCAGCAAAGAAGCCTTGAAGAGATATGTTGAGGCATTTGAAACAGACAAATGTACACATAGTTCCTCCATCAAAGGTTTAGCACTGGGGAGATGCATGGAAATTTTAAATGTAGAAGCGGCAGATTCCAGAGATGCCACTGGAAAAGAAACTTTTCATCCCCTTGTACCAGTTGTTACTGTTGTTGCTTGATTGCTCCGTCGTGTCCCACTCTCTTTCAACCCCATGGACTGTAGCCTGCCAGGCTCCTCTGTCCCTGGAATTCTCCAGGCAAGAATACTGGAGTGGGTTGCCATTTCCTCCTCCAGGGTATCTTCTCAGCACAGGAACTGAACCTGCATCTCCTGTGTCTCCTGCCTTGGCAGGCGGATTCTTTACCACTGAGCCACCAGGAAAGTCTGTACCAGAACACCACATAATCATGGGTTATCTGCCTAGAGCATTTGGTACTGGAATTATAACTATTATCCTCCTCTAGAGGGTCCTTGTTGTTTTCCTGTCTTGCAGTTTCTTTTCACTATGTTGATCCCACAACTGTGTATGAGTTAGAATACCTCATTTATCATATTCATCCATATGGTTGTTTATACAGATATCAACCTGCCTTACCGTATAAGATATAAGGAAAGTAGTCAGATACATGAAAATGAAGATACAAAAGTAAATCTGGAGCCCTTGAAAGAAAAACATGAATGAACAGAGGTAAAATGTCTAGCCTTGCGCTGAAGAAATTCTCCATTTCTGATACAGAACACTGGAATTCCAGCAAGGAATTCTTTCTAAGTGAACATTCCATATTACAAACCTTTCATTTGAATGACTGTAAATGGAAACTTTGAGTGAGCTGTGAAGTCTGTTAAAATGTGTTTTGAGTTTGTATAGTCAAAGCTATTGTTTTTCCAGTAATCGTGTGGATGTGAGAGTTGAACCATAAGGAAGGCTGGGTGCCCTAGAATTGATGCTTTTGAACTGTGGTGCAGGAGAAGACTCTTGAGAGTCCTGTGGACAGCAAGGAGATCAAACTAGTCAATCCTAAAGGAAATCATCCCTGAATATTCATTGGAAGGACTGATGCTGAAGCTGAAGCGCCAATACTTTGGCCACCTGATGCAAAGAGCTGACTCATTAGAAAAGACCCTGGTGCTGGGAAATATTGAATTCAGGAGGAAAAGGGGATGACAGAGGATGAGATGGTTGAATGGCTTCACTGACTCAATGGACATGAGTCAGCAAACTCTAGGAGGTGGCGAAGGACAAGGAAGCCTGGTGTGCTATAGTCCATGGGTTACAAGTTTTTCAAATAGGTATATATGGTAGCCAGGCAGAGGGACTGGAAAAGAGACTTGTTGCCTGCTCCTGATCATATATGTTATTTTTGATGAGAAACTATTAATAAAAGAGTTAAATTTGCTAAAAGTACACTACACGATGTTAATGACCCACACACGATGCTAAACAGATCTGCCTTAAAGAAAATTCAAAAGGAAATATTCATGTTCAGTATTGTCTGTAAACTCAGAACGTGGGTTTATATTTGCAGCATGATATAAGTGAACCAGACTCTCCTCGACATGCAGTTTTTATCTAATGAACATTTTACTGGGACTATTTATAATTGGCAGGATTTCTTCCAGAAAAGGTAGATTAAGAATGGCATTTGTCCTTAAGTGCATTAATAAAACCACATTTTGAAATTAAGACAAAAAAGAATTGCAAACAGGCACAACTCCTGCCTAGTGTCACAAGCTGTGTGACCCTGGAAAATCTACTTAACCTCTCTGAGCTTCAAATGTTTCATCTCTAAGTTAAGGATAGTAATTCCTACTTGGGAGGTTGTATGAGCCAGAGTTTGCAAGAGCGTCAACAAGAGAACAGGGTATACAGCAGGCTCTGTTTGGATGGTCTCACAGAGATGTATTGTGGCCCAGACACTTGACCTAGCAAGTTCCATAGAGCAGAGAAGAACATGAATACATAACATTTAGCTCTTTGGCGTTTGGAAAGCACATTGCTTTTAAATCTGCCTGCTTGCAGGAGGTTTTCTAAAGGTCAGCTACATGTGGCTTGTTAAGGAAGATGATTGAATCATCTGGCAGTTTGAGAAGAAAAAGACAGATGGATTTCAACAGCGTCCTCCCGCACGATTGACATTTTCTTTTACAAATCAAGATGGGGTTGTGGAGTTGCTCATGTGGTTCTCCAAAGGAGACCGTGGTGGTGCTGGGCTGCGGCTCCGGTGGCTTGTTCCTTGTTTAGCCCAGTGAGTATCCTTGTTCCTGTCACTCTCAGTTACTGAAGGATCCATCGTGCCCGAGACTCACAAGAGGGCTTCATTTCCACTTCCTGAGGAGGAGTGGCAGGGGGCAGATAACTTCATGAGGTGAGCAAATTGAATTGATTACCATCTGCAACAGGGTGAATGCTTTGATCCTAATCATGCTGGCAGGACCTCCAGGCTGTCTGATTCACTTAGACAAGAGCCCTGAGAGAATGGGCAGGGTAAGAAGCCCATATGCTCACCTGGCAGTCTAGTGCCATCTCAATTGAGCAGATCTTCAGAAACATGGAGAGCATCTTTACTACTAATGACCACCCACCCCCCGCCCCCGCCCCTACAGATGTCATAACAAGACTCTGAAGACAAGAGATATGCCATGATCTATTTTCATGTACTCACGTCTGTGGCTTTCTGATATTGACTGATGTGTTAATTGGTGCGTGTCTTCCTTTTTGTCCTCTTTCTGCATGTAACAGGCTCAGTTCATCATTGATTCAGGAGGGCTACCTGGTGGGGTAGAAGGTAGTGGCCTGTTGGTTATTCTGTCTTTGGTTTCTCAAAAGCTGAATTGCTCAGGAGAACTGATATAGTTTGCTGAGGAGGTGGAAGGAAAGGAGAAGTGATTTTATTTTTATTTATTTATTATTATAATTTAGTTTATTTATTATTGGAGTATAATTGCTTTACAATGTTGTGTTAGTTTGTTTTATGACAAAGTGAATCAGCTATATGTATACATATATCTCCTCCCTCTTGAGCCTCCACCCCACCCCTCTAGGTCATCACAGAGTACTGAGCTGAGCTCCCTGTGCTATACAGCAGCTTCCCACTAATTATATATTCACACATAGTGGTGGATATATGTCAATCCTACTCTCCCAGTTTGTTCCACCCTCCCTTTCCCTTTCTGTGTGCACATATCCATTCTGTACACCTGCATCTCTATTCTTGCCCTGCAGATAGATTCATCTGTACCATTTTTCTAGATTCCATACATATGCAATAATATACATTTGTTTTTCTCTTTCTGACTTACTTCACTTTGTATGATAGACTCTAGGTCTGTCCACATCACTACAAGGGATCCAATTTTGTTCCTTTTTATGGCTGGGTAATATTCCACTGGAGAAATGATTTTAGAGAATTGTAGAGAAGCAAGAGAGATCAGAAGACTCTCTGCACTTGTCCCCACCCCACCCTGCCCTCTACTAGACTGGGACATGAGGGAGAGAGATCTCTTAGAAGCACTGAGATAATTTACTTATTGATCTTATTTTATTCTATGCATTTATAGATTTATCACTACTGGTGCCCACTTCTGAGTGTCCTCTTCATTCTTTCCATCCCCAAATCAGTGCCTTTGGCTCTTCTCAAGAGCTCAAATATTGTCTGGTTCCTCTGTTTCTGGAGGATGGTGGTTTTATGAAATATCTGAAGCTTCTCATATTGCAAAGAAAAAGTGCAAATTTTCTAGAATGACCGTGGAGTCTGTATCATTTAGCACTGAGCACCATTGGAGAGATTAGAACTGCAGGCACACTTTTAAGATAGGATTTTACTACGCAGTGGAATGAAAAAACAGAAGTGTACAGTGTTTCCTATGGACTCCAGCATTTCAATGTTATTATACTTTTATTGAATATTCAATAAAAGAATATAACACCCTTTCAAATCGTGTTCTTGTAACCTACTGCTATGAAGTCAAATGGAGACAGAGAGCAGATCTGTGTTCTCAGTACAGGTGGTGTTCAGCTGATCTTTAGACTTACATTTTTCCGGTATTGAGCATATTTTAAAACCTCAGCATTCAAACCCTCAGTTTCTCATGGCTCAATTCATGTCACTTGCATGTTGCATTGCATTCAACAGTTCAGCATTTTTGTTTGAGAATTTTTGGACTTCAGTTTGTGCTATTGTTAGCCAGTAATAGTATTGTTTCCTTCATTCATTCTACACAAATTTATTGAGTGCCTACTCATTGGCAGACATTGCATTAGGCTCAGAGGAATAAGACATACTGTCTTCCTTGTCAGTGATTTTGCAGTTGACCAGGCGAGACAAACTCAGCTAATGCTATCCTTATGATCCCTTTTAAGCATTATGGCAGCATAAGGCAGAGGGTGATACAGTGGGCATCCAATCCAGGCTGTGGGGGGTCGGGGTGGGGCAGGGAAGGCTTCCCTAGCAGAAGAGTAACGGAGGGGCAAAGAGGGCAAGCAGCAGCAGCATGTCCAGTGATAGGTACCCATCAACTCAATGTGCCTGTTTGACTCAGGAACAATTTCAGGTTTCAAAACACAAACCAGGGGGATTCCCTGGTGGCTTGGTGGTAGAGTCCTTCTTCCAATGCAGGAGACACGGGTTAGATCCCTGCTATGGGAAGATCCCGTGGAGAAAGAAATGGCACCCACTCCAGTATTCTTGCCTGGGAAATCCCATGGACAGAGGAGCCTGGCAGGCTATAGTCCATGGGGTCCCAAGAGTTAGACATTAGACATGACTCAGCAACTAGACCACCACCACCATCCTGGTACTAGCCTCACCCACATTTATAATCTAGACTATCAGTTAAACCATGCTCATTTCACATGAAACAAGTGAAAGTTTTTTTTTTTTTTTTTTTTTTAATTGCAGATATTTCCCCATCAGTCCTGTGGTTACGATTCCATGCTTCCACTGCAGGGGGTGTGGGTTTTATCCCTGGTCAGGGAACTAGGATCCTGCCTGCCTGCATAGTGTGGCCAGAAGCAAAAATGCAACAATTAATGTTTTTACATCATGGTTACTTTGTCCTGTCTTCCTGGAAAATTGCAGTACTTGGCTCCAGGCCAGTGCCTCCAGGGGAATCCAGGTTTCAGAGTCTGTACCCTCTTCTGCCCCTTCCCCTGGGTGCCCTGTTAAGCTGCTGGAACTGTTAAGTTATTCTTGCCCCTTGCCTCTAGTCCTCCACAAGCCTGAAGTTGTCTTTGATTTTATGAGAGGATAGCTCTTTCTTGGATGGTCCAGTTCTCTAAAATAAGAATCATGTCAATGGAGTATTTTAAAAACAATGGAGGTGACAGAATGCTCAACAAGTTTACTGGATTTGGCAATTAGGAGGCCATTGGTGACTTGGCGTAAGCAGAGAAGCCAGACTGAAGTGGGTTGAGGAGTGAATGAGAGCTATGGAAATGGAGAACATGAGTGGGGTCTTCTTAGTCAGAACTTGGCTTGATAGAGGCGAGTGGAAGCAGGTAGATGGTTAGTGCAGGGTCAAGTTGAGATGCAGAGAAAACCGGTAGAGACATTTTCCATGCTACCTATTGGAACTTTTCACCCTCCTAATCCCGAAAGTCACGGAAAAAAGATTCTCATGTATTTCAATCCCCACCCCACACCGTGCCAATATCCCTTGTTTCCTAAACAGAAAAACTTTCATACCCTCTGCCTGTCATTGACATCCAGAAAGAGAATGCAGTTCATTTTTTTTTTTCCTTTCAAATCATTAAGAACAACACTTCGGGAAAATTCTTGTCATTGCCAGCTTGCCGAAGAAACAGGCTGTTGTTCTGCAAATGGGCCCGTGTTATTACATGCATTTATTCTGTCTGCTCACCCAGATACCCCGGGATGCTTGTTTCCATAAAACCTGCCTGTCATCTCTTATGGGACCTTCACACATCAGTGACACCGATTACCTCGCGTCACAGCCCATCAGTTGGCTTATCTCCAGAAGAATGTGAAATTGCCTAACAAGCCTGCAAATGTGAAGGGCTCCCATTTGGCTTAATCACACATGATGTTGGCCTGTCGCATCTGTCCCCATACTGAAGCTGCGCCTCCCATTTCTTAGAAAATACAGTTTCCAGAGCCCTGGCTTGGCTCTCCTGATTGTGTGAAGTTTGAATCCCTAGTTCCTAATTCTGGGGTGAATTTCATTCTGGAAGTACCCTCTGTGCCCTTCTCCCCACCTTATAATTTTCCCATTATCTCATTCCTTAAAATTGATCTTGACAATCTGGCAACCTGGCAAAATTATTATTTTTTTATTAGAATATAACTGTTTTATAATGTTGCATTGGTTTCTGCTGTACAACAACATGAATCAGCTATATGTGTATGTATATTCTCTCCTTCTTGAACCTACCTCCCACCGCCCCGCGCACCACCATTCTAACAGTCGAGGTCATCACAGAGCGCCAAGCTGAGCTCCCTATGGTATACAGTAGCTTCTTGCTAAGCTGTCTGCTTTACACATGCTGGTGTATATATGTCTGGGCTACTCTCTCAGTTCATACCCTCCTTCCTTCTCTTACCGTGTCCACAAGTCCATTTTCTATGTCTGTGCCTCTTTTTCTGCCCTGAAAATAAAATTCATCAGTATCATTTTTCTAGATTCCATATATATATATATATATATATATATATATATATATATATGAGTGATGATATTTGTTTTTGTCTTTCTGACTTACTTCACTCTGTATGACAGGCTCTAGGTTTATCCACATCACTTCAACTGATTCAATTTCATTCCTATTTATGGCTGCGTGCTAAAGCTGAAACTCCAGTACTTTGGCCACCTCATGTGAAGAGTTGACTCATTGGAAAAGACTCTGATGCTGGGAGGGATTGGGGGCAAGAGGAGAAGGGGACGACAGAGGATGAGATGGCTGGATGGCATCACTGACTCGATGGACGTGAGTCTGGGTGAACTCCGGGAGTTGGTGATGGACAGGGAGGCCTGGCATGCTGTGATTCATGGGGTCGCAAAGAGTCGGACACGACTGAGCGACTGAACTGAACTGAACTGAATATTCCATTGTATATATGTACCACAGAGAACTACCATATGACTCAGAAATCCTACTACTGGACATATACCCTGAGAAGACAACAATTCAAAAAGGCACATGTACCTCAATGTTCACTGCAGCACTATTTACGAGAGCCAGGATGTGGAGTCAACCTAATTGTCCTTCAGCAGATAAGTAGATAAAGAAAATGTAGCAAAATCATTTTCAGCATTTTTGGGCTTTTTAACTGTGTTTGAAGTAAGTGGTAGCCTTGGAGCCTTACTTGGGGCTAAGGCACACATTCAAGTATACGCATCCAGCACATTTTGCCAGTTTGGGAGGATGTATACTCCCTTGTCTCCTTTGTACTCCCACCCTCCTTTGCAAGAATTTCCTACCAGGTTTTTTTTTTTTTTTTTTTTTTGAGACTATGGAATGTTTTATTAACCAAAAACATACTTATGTTTTGAGTGTTATCTTCTTTCTCTTAAGGATTGTTAAAGGTAATTGACAACATCATAGTGTATAGTAAACACTCACAGAATACTTGTGAAATCTGCCAGGGTCTTCTAATTGGATTGGCCAAAAAGTTTGTTTTTCCAGAAGATGTTATGGAAAAATTTGAATGAACTTTTTGGCCAACTCAATATAATCCACTAGCTGTCAGCAGACGTGATTGTGGTCAAAACTGCCCCCATCAGAAAAGGTGCATCTTTCATATTCTATGAAGTGAAAGATACTGTGGTGGATGCAAAGATGAGTAAAGTGATGGTCCCGCTGTCAACAAGGCAGAGGGCCATACACTGTATCAGAGGTGCATGTATTACATAAAGGATTGGGGAACTGGGGACACAGTGTCATGAAGGAGGCCAACAATGTGATTATATTTTTAAAGAAGGAGACAAACATGCTGAGGATGTCAGTGCTTTGTTCTGTGGTCCAGAGGTTTTGGGAGCAGCTACTTGCTTATAGATGTTGTGTCAACGACATTTAGAAATTTTCCAAATTCCTGATTCTCTGGCATTTGTGACCTTACTGGCTGGGGAAAGACTGCTGCTCTGAGGGGGTAGTCAATTCTTAGAGGCAGTAAAAGGCTCAGCCCCCAGGAGGGAGCATCCTTTTGATTTGCAAACTAATCCAGAACCTTCACTCTGAACAACCTCCTCTCTCTGCTTCTGAACTCTAGGAGGCAGTTTCCTCTGTCCTAATCAGCCAGAACCAGGTACCAGGCACCAGGCACCTAGAGACCACCTCAATAACTCAGAGCCCACTGAATACTTCAGAGAGCCAATCCTAAGCTGTTTCTTGTGGAAAACACAATAAATGCTCTGGGCCATGCTTTCCACTCACCTCTTCGGGCTCTTGATCAAATCTGGTGTTTCCCCATGCAGCCCTGCATGCCCCGTCCACTCTAGAAATGTAGTAATAAAATAGAATCTCTACATTAAACTTCTTTCAATGCATTAGCCTCCCTGTGTTGTCATTCAGTCACCTTTATAAATGAAAGTCCTGCAGTTGCATTTTGAGACAGAAGTGGGTTCTCAGATGGAGCATGACCTGGTATGAAGAAGAGATCCTGGGTCTCAGGCCATCTACTTCTTAGAGCTTATAGGCAATGGGGGTGAGTCATTCCCTTTGTCATTAAATTCTTTATGAAAACATGATTCTAGCAGTGGCATAGTATTATAACCTATATTTATATCATACATTTAATTAACCTAATTAATATAAAATAATGTTGTTTTCATTTTTTCACTCTTACATATTTCTGTAATAAGGGGCTTCCCTGGTGGAGCACCAAAGAATTGATGCTTTTGAACTGTGGTGTTGGAGAAGACTCTTGAGAGTCCCTTGGACTGCAAGGAGATCCAACCAGTCCATCCTAAAGGAGATCAGTCCTGGGTGTTCATTGAAAGGACTGATGCTGAAGCTGAAACTCCAATACTTGGGCCACCTCATGCAAGGAATTGAATCACTGGAAAAGACCCTGATGCTGGGAGGGATTGGAGGCAGGAGGAGAAGGGGACGACAGAGGATGAGATGGCTGGATGGCATCACCAACTCGATGGACATGAATTTGAGTGAACTCCAGTTGGTGATGGACAGGGAGGCCTGGTGTGCTGTGATTCATGGGGTCGCAAGGAGTCAGACACAACTGAGCGACTGAACTGAAACTGAACTGAACTGGTAGCTTAGATGTAAAGACTCAGCCTGCAATGCAGGAGACCTGGGTTCAATCCTTGGGTTGGAAAGATCCCATGGAAAAGGAAATGGCAACCTACTCCAGTATTCTTGCCAGGAAAATTCCATGGACAGAGGAGCCTGACAGCATACTGTCCATGGGGTCACAAAGAGCAGGACATGACTGAGCAACTAACACACAAGCATACTTTTAGATTAAATGTGAACATTCTTGTTTCTTTAAGAAAATTTAAAGATAAATGACCAAACTCTAAGAGACATTTTTGTGGAGATGGGATGAGTTGAAAAGAGAGATGTTCCCTGAAAAATTCTGAAGGCGTGGTCTATTTTTGTTTCTGAGCCTTATTTTAAAATAAGATTTAAAATCATGGTTTCTTAGGTAAGATAAACAATTTTCACACTTCTCAACCCTCAACTCCCTCTGCCTATATATCATTGCCAGTGGACAGTTTTCAAACTCACACATGTTTTCATCTTTAAAGTTAATTTATGCAGTACATGGCCACTTCCCACATGTTAATAAACACAGACAGTAAAATTGTTAAGCAGTGATTTCAACATTGTTTCCACAGTTCAAGTGCCTCAGAGTGCCTGTTACTGCTCTTTGTCCTAACTGAGTAAGACACCATCCCAGACCTCACGGACTGGGCTGCTGGCTGCCAACACTGTTCAGTGGGCAGAGAAGAGATGACAACAGCGGTCAGAACCCTGGAAACATGAAGAATTAAAATGAGGTCCGAAATGTGACTATCAGTTGACAGCAGATTTTTTTTTGCAAGTGGAGACATTAGAACTTCTTATATCCAGGAACAAAGGTATTTTACCTATACCCCTAGGTTCTGTGCCGAGAAGAGTGATACACACTGCTGTCCTTTTGAGAGTGTCTTTGTTTTGTGCAAACACCTGCAACCACATTTTCTTGATACTCCTCAATGACAGCAAGTCTTTACTTTTTTATGGGTGGACTTGCTGATTAACAAATTCCATTTGTCACTCAGGCCCCAGTCTGAAGTTGTTCCGAGAGTTCTTCAAGACAGCTTTCCTCTGTAACTTATATGCTGTTGTATCTTTTAAGAAATTATTTTTTAATTTATTTGTTTGTGGCTGTACTGGGTTTTCCTTGCTGCAGGAGGGCTTTCTCTAGTTGCAGCAAGTAGGGGCCACTCTCTAGTCGTGGTGCATGGCCTTCTTATTAAGGTGGCTTCTCTTGTTGTAGAGCATGGCCTCTAGGGCATAAGGGCCTCAGTAGGTGTGATGCACGGGTTTAGTTGCTCTGTGGCATGTGGTATCCTCCCAAACCAGGGATAGAACTGGTGTCCCCTGCATTGGCAGGCAGATTCTTAACCACTGTACCACCAGGGAAGTCCCATAAACTGGTTTTAAAAACAGTTCTCAAAGACAAGTTTCCCAAAATCTCTTGAGCAATAGCAGAATGTCTGGCCTGGACCTTTGGACTCCCACAAGGATTCTCAGATGTAACATTTTTTGGACAGACATATGCACATGTACATACAATGATATGGGCCAAAGGGTCAACAAAGTGGATTGAGTGTCTGCTAAGGAACTGCCTAACTCTTGGGGTCAGTCTTTCCTTCTGTTGGTAATCTGATTAGTCAGAGAAAGTGTGGAAAGTGGTAAGGCCATGTTTATACCACCTACCGTTCATATTTGCCTCTGTAGTTAGAGCAAGAGGACAGCTCCC
This sequence comes from Bos indicus, assembly GCF_029378745.1. Taxonomy (NCBI): domain Eukaryota; kingdom Metazoa; phylum Chordata; class Mammalia; order Artiodactyla; family Bovidae; genus Bos; species Bos indicus. Next base: position 65,737,397 of record NC_091761.1, read on the forward strand.
CTGTGATAAGTAGCCCAAATGGAAAAATCCAGTGGGAATCACTTCTGGATGTTAGTAGAAACTGGGGGTGATTGACAGAAGCTATGAATGCTATTTTCAGTTTCAGATCATTGTCTTAGTGCAATGGCTAAAATTAACTTTCTTAAGTATCACAGGAGCCAAGCTTCCCCCAGAGGAAAAGGCTGTGGGGGAAATGGTATGCACTCCATCTGAGATACCTGGGCTTGGCATGAGCAAAGCTCTTGGGGAGATCCATGAAGTCTTCCTGACTAGTCAGCCCAGAAGCTACTCACTGTGCTGTCATCTAAAAGAGTGGGTTTCATCCTCAAGGCACAGCTAGGGAATTAACCTGTCTTGCCTACCTCATGGGGGTTATTGTGTCATAGATGTAGGTACAGATAAAAGACCTTTAAAGTTGTTTTATGGCTTCCTAGATGACACAGTGGTAAAGAGTAAGTCTGACAATGAGGAGATGCAAGAGACATGGGTTTGATCCCTGGGTTGAGAAGATCCCCTGAAGGAGGAAATGACAACCCACTCCAGTATTCTTGCCTGGAAATTCCATGGACAGAGGAGCCTGGCAGGCTACAGTCCATGAGGTCACAAAGAGTGGGAACAATTACGCATGCACATCACAAAATTGTTTATTTATATTCTCATTACTAGGCCTTGAGCTATCTAACAATATTAAGGGCATTATAGGGGAAGTGGCGGAGAAGGCAATGGTACCCCACTCCAGTACTCTTGCCTGGAAAATCCCATGGGCAGAGGAGCCTGGTAGGCTGCAGTCCATGGGGTTGCTAAAAGTCGGACACGACTGAGCGACTTCACTTTCACTTTTCACTTTCCTGCATTGGAAAAGGAAATGGCAACCCACTCCAGTGTTCTTGCTTGGAGAATCCCAGGGATGGGGGAGCCTGGTGGGCTGCCGCCTATGGGGTCGCACAGAATCGGACACGACTGAAGTGACTTAGCAGCAGCAGGGGAAGTGGACGACTAGGATGTTAAAAGTCCATCTGAGATTCTAGAAAAGGTGCTAATTACTTACAAAAGTCACAGCAAAGGCGGTTTGAGAGATGGATGATAGTGGCATGGCAGCAGGTGTTATAGAGAAAATTCATTTCAAAGACATGAAACCCAACGCTCAAGCCTTCCGTTTCCCCTGACCACTCACTCTCATGCTGGCTTTGGATTTAAGGTTGTGACTGGAGAATGGGGTGAGAGCACCTTCCCTCCAGGAATCTCCACTTGTGCCCCTGGGGCCAATGGGCCAGCATGTGACTTTTCTGTTTGTACTCTTCCATGGTTGACTGTAAGGCAGATTGAATTGGAAGAATTTTATGGTTCAGGGAAGAGCATAATGAAAGTGGAATTACTCATTCATAACACAAATAAACATTGAGCCCTTATTACAAAACATAACGCTAAAATTTGGTATCACAGAGGGGAGCATGAAATGGGCAAGAAAATCAATGTAGAGAGAAACGAAGCTCTTTGGAATGAAGAGATGGAGGACACAGGTTGGGCAATGGAAGTAGATGTGAGATATTCTCTCAAACTATCCAGACCCTTCCACTGCTGCCCTCTAGGGTAAGCTACCATCGTCTACTGCCTGGGCTATGAGCCTCCTCACTGAGCCACTAGCAGATGCTCTGGTCTGCTTTCTAATCTGTTCTCCTCCCTTCAACCATCTTTAAAGACTCAAGACTGATCGTGATACCTTCCTGCCTATAACCCTTTGGGGCTTCCCACTGCTCCTGAGATGAAGACTAAACTCTTTCTTTTAATGAATTTTTATTGGAGTAGAGTTGCTTTACAGTGTTGTGTTAGTTTCTGCTGTACAGCAAAGTGAATCAGCTGTATGTTTCCATATATCTCCTCTTTTTTGGATTTTATTCCCATTTACATCACCACAGAGCATTGAGTAGAGTTCCCTCTGATATGCAGTCAATTCTCATTAGTTATCTATTTTATACATAGTATTAATAATATATATATGTCAATCCCAATCTCCCAATTCTTCCCATCCCCCTCCCCCTTGATATCCATACATTTGTTCCCTATGGATGAAGACTAAACTCTTAGGTGGACCAGCAGGGCCTGCATGGTCTTGTTCCTGGACCCTCTCTACCTCTCCCTGTATCATGCTCTCCCTCCCGCTTGTGTTTTAGCCATATACTGCTTCTCTTTTTGTCCCATGTGGTCACCATGCTCCTTGCAGGCATGGAGGCTTCCACCTGAGGCTCCTTCTGCCTGGTGCATGCTATACAGTGTGAATTTCCACATTTCTAGAGTTAATGATCATTTAATGCCAGAGTCCATCCTTGATCACTTTATTTATGTCAGATCCCCTACTGTGGGTCTGTCCTACATCACCTTTGTAGCAGTTTTACATCTTGGACTGCAGTGTTTGGTCATAATTCTTTCCCCTGATCATGTGATAGTTTCTTGAAGGGAAGAACCTCATCTAGTTTGGGTTACAGGGTGCTCAGATGTTATCGGGTGTTCCCAGCACATGATACATAACAAGTGCTCATTAATACATGTTGATCAGTCAATAAAAGCAAATAACAAGAAATGGTGAAATGCCACTCTAAGACTAGACTCAAGAAATCTTCTCAAACCTGTTGTCCCGAAAGAGACATTGCTGCTGCTGCTAAGTCACTTCAGTTGTGTCCGACTCTGTGTGACCCCATAGACATCAGCCCACCAGGCTCTCCTGCCCCTGGGATTCTCCAGGCAAGAACACTGGAGTGGGTTGCCATTTCCTTCTCCAATGCATGAAAGTGAAAAAGTGAAAGTGAAGTCACTCAGTCATGTCCGACTCTTAGCGACCCCATGGACTGCAGCCCACCAGGCTCCTCCGTCCATGGGATTTTCCAGGCAAGAGTACTGGAGTGGGGTGCCAATGCCTTCTCCAGAAAGAGACATTGGGTGAATTTATAAAATAGCTTATCTGTCTGCCTTTTCCCTTCCAGGTGAGCAGAAATCCTATTTTCTAAGTTTGAATCTCTCCCCTGCATTCAAAGTCATTTCTAACATGCAGCTTCTTAAATTTCTTTTATGAAAACAGCTTGAAATTCTGGGTGGAAAAGAGTCTTTTTCTATGAAAGAAAAGTAATTTAGTTTAGATGTTATTCAGTTTGATCTGCAAACCAAGAAAATACCCAGAGTCAATTAGACTGGCTCAGGGGCCAGTAGGTGGTCCTTTGTCTCAGAAGCTGTTTCTTTCTTTCTTTTTTTGGCTTTACAGATGTGACCACGGAAGCCAGTATGATAATACAGAGTGAAATTCATGTACTGCTAGCAGATTTAGCTGTTTTCTTGCCAAATGTTATGTTCATTAAGACAGCTATCATCAAAACAAAACAAAGGAGTCATTCAGGGAGCCAGTTAGAAATGCAATCTGGTATTACATTTCTGATAACAAGGATAAATCAGTTCTGATGAGTCCCAGTAAACAGGTTTTGACTTCCTTTGTAATTTTTGAATGACGTTCTTAACTTATTACTTATGTGTGATTTATTTGAAGGGATTACTACCCATATATTAAAGACTCTGAGGATCTTTAATCATCTTCCATATCATCAATCATCAAGGCAGAACGTTGAGGGAGAGCATATACTGCCTCTAATAAACCTTCCCAAGGTGTAGAGAAGCTGTGGAGACAGCAGGTTTCAGATTTTATAGCATTTGCTCAGTTTGATGCGCATTAGCTGGGTATCATTTAGCAGCAAACACTATATCAGCCAAGCTTCCCAGGTGGCGCTAGCGGTAAAGAACCCGCTTGCCAATGGAGGAGACGTGAGACGTAGATTCAATCCCTGGGTTAGGAAGATCCTCTGGAGGAGGGCGTGGCAACCCACTCCAGTATTCTTGCCTGGAGAATCCCATGGATAGAGGATCCTGGTGGGCTACATACAGTCCATGGGGTCACAAAGAGTAGGACATGACTGAAGTGACTTGGCAGGCACACACACACATGTATTACCTAAGCCGAAGAGGGAGGTGAGCAAGAATGGTAGTCAGAATGACTTGAAATAGCTTCTTCTGAAGGATTACTTCATGGACCTGGGCTGCACAGTAACTTTTCACTTTAGTCTCAACATCCTCTCACCCTGATGCCACAGTCAGCTCCCAGCACTGATGGCCTAATTCATAAGGAAGCACCCAGCATAGTCCCTGGCACCTGGTGTTAATAACACTTGATTGTGACTGTTGAGAACTGGAATTTGATGGCAGCTTCTTATACCGGTTTCTCCAAGATTTATTTTCAGAAATTTTCCACCTAGGAAATGGTACTCAAGTCCTTTTCTCTTATAAATCAATTTCTCTAAAAATGGAAGCTTGCAGATTCATATCTTTTTCAAGGTTCAACTTTGCTTCCAAAGAATTATGATTTGCTCTGATGTATGAAACCTTAAACATACAAAACTAATTGCAGACCGGATTTTGCAGTAGTCACTAAAGTCCAAAGTTTTAAATTATTTTCATAAATTATAGTGGAATGAAGGAAGGGAAATGATGTGAGGGCAGAATAGTTATTTTTGTGACTTCTTGGAAGAAAAGTGTTTTATTCTCCACAATTACTCATCCTTTGGAAGCAGGGCTGATCCTTTATCAGGGAAAGGCAACCAATCACTGTGTCTGATTGGAAGGGCATGGAGAGGTCTCTTCTCCACTCCAGTAAGAAAAATAGTCTCTGATTGGTCTGCCACTGTGTCTGAAATTCCAACCATGATGTCTTAGTCTAAAGACAAGTCTCTATTATACAAATGTGAATACATTCACCAGGAAAGGTTGTATTTCATATCTGTACAGATACTAAATTAAAAAAAAATGAACTGGTCCGTTAGTTTGTCCCAGAAGAAATGGTGCTACAGAGTATTCCAGTCCTTACAGTATATTCAGTCACAGCCGGATCACCATTTGTTAGTAACCTTACAAAGGTGACTCTTACATTGATCGGGGTCCTGTCTGTGATTACAGGAGCACTAGTCTGTGTGTTTCCTGGGTGTTTCCTGTCTCGCTCGTGGAATCCCCAGCATGTGGCCTGTGGCCTGCTGGCATATAGTAGGCTCTTTTGTCCTCCTGCCCCTTTATTTAAAGACTGTTTTTAAATTTTAATTTCAGTGTTCAGTCACTCAGTTGTGTCTGACTTTTTGTGGCCCCATGGACTGTAGCCCATCAGGCTCCTCTCCCATGGAATTTTCCAGGCAAGAATACTGGGGTGGTTGCCATTCCCTTCTCCAGAGTATCTTTCAGCTCAGGGAAAGAACCCGAGTCTCCTGTGATTCCTGCCTTGGCAGGTGGATTCTTCACTACTAATCCTACCTGGGAAGACCTAAACTTTATTTTATTTATTTAGTTTATCTTTTTTGGTTGTGCTGGGTCTTTGCTGTTGTGCTCAGTTTTTCTCTAGTCACGAGCGGGGGCTATTTTTGGTTGCAGTGCCTGAGCTTCTCACTGAGAAGCTGTTGTTGCGGAGCACAGGCTCTAGGTACACAGGCTTCAGCAGTTGCCATGTGCAGGCTCTGGAGAGTGCAGGCTTCAGCAGTTGCCATGTGCAGGCTCTAGGCACACAGGCTTCAGCAGTTGCCATGTGCAGGCTCTGAAGAGTGCAGGCTTCAGCAGTTGTGACGCATGGGCTTAGTTGCTCCTCAACATGTGGAATCTTTCCAGACCAGGGATCAAACCCATGTCCCCTGCATTGGCAGGCAAATTTTTATCCACTGTACCCCCAAGGGATGTCCAAGACTATTTTTTTTTTAAAGAGAACTTTTAGGTTGACAATAAAATTGTGAAGAGCCTTCAGAGATTTCCCACGTACTCCCACCTCTACGTATCCATAGCCACCTCTCTTTACCAACATCAGTCAATAGAATAATACCTTTCTTTCTTTCTTTTTTTTTTAACCAAGGATGAACCTACTTTGACACATCAAATTACCCTTAAATCTGTAAGTTGATCTTAGTGTTGACTCTTCATATTTTACATTCTGTAAGTTTGGAAAAACATATAATGACATGTATCCATTATTATGTCATGCAGAGTATTTTCATTGCCATCAGAATCCCTCCGCCTACCAGCAGCCATTGATCTTTTTATTATCTCTATAATTTTGGTTTTCCAGAATGTCTTATAATTGGAATCATACAGTGTGTAACCTTTTCAGATGGTCTCCTTTCACTTAGTAATATACTTTCAGTTCTATGTCTTTTGATGATTTCCTTGCCTTTTTACTGCTGAATGATATTCCATTATGTGGATGTACCACTGTGGTGCTCTTTACTCAAAAATGAAACTAGGAGATTCACTTGGCCTGTATTATTCTTCCTCCTTTAAATAAATTTGTTGCTTTTAGTCAAACTGGTTTGTAGGCATGTAGATGCAGTCTCCATGCCTACAAACCAGTTTGACTAAAAGCAACAAATTTATTTAAAGGAGGAATTTCAGTCTCCCGGAGAAGGCAATGGCACCCCCCTCCGGTACTCTTGCCTGGAAAATCCCATGGATGGGAGGAACCTGGTAGGCTGTAGTCCATGGGGTCGCTAAGAGTCGGACATGACTGAGCGACTTCACTTTCACTTTTCACTTTCATGCATTGGAGGAGGAAATGGCAACCCAATCCAGTGTTCTTGCCTGGAGAATCCCAGGGACAGGGGAGCCTGGTGGGCTGATGTCTATGGGGTCACACAGAGTCGGACACGACTGAAGCGACTTAGCAGCAGCAGCAGCAGATGCAGTCTCCTATTCTTTGCCATACCACACTTCTATGCATCAGATAAGTTAGATACATTGATGTCAGAAAATTAGATACAGTTAGAAAAACTTGACAATGTTGTTATACTATTTTTCACATACTTTAAGGTCCTTTGGTATAAGCAATGTGCTGGATAGCTGGTTGGTTGCCATTAAAAAAAAAAATCTTATCAGGAATCCACTTTGCAGACGTGGGTCTTTCAAATGCTCCCAATATTGTTATTTCTGTATTGGTGGGGGGGGGGGGGGGAGGCGGAATGCTAGAAGCAATCTTTCATTGGAGAAATGATCAGTGTACCAGGAATGTGATTGGCTAGTACATATAAGAATCTGGCATACGCAGTAATACATCACTCGCCAAAGAGCCCTGAAATGAAAAACTGCCCAAGTGAAACTAAAGGATGTTCACTCATTGGTAGCTGGAGGTTGTCTGAAAGGGAACCTTCTTTGCCTTCTTGCAGTTAGCAGAGTTTTATGGGGATACAGGCTCCCAAGTCAGGAGAAAAAGAAACAAGCAAACAGTAGGTGTTGTGGGGAGCACATCAAAGGTTCATTTCCCAACTTTCAGAAGCAGATGGTCTGTAGATAAGAAAATTGAGAAATTATACTTAGTGGGTTCAAGTCTAGTGAGGAAAATGGGCATTTCGGCAAGTCCAGGAGAGCACTTTTTTTTTTTTTAGTTTGGGGTTGCAAGGCTGAGGTCTTACAAATCTTGGTGGTTGAGGTGGTGGTATTGTTCAGGGGATTGCATATATGTATTTTAACCCTTTATGCAGCCATGCAAGTGTGTTCTGGGTCTGGATTTGTCTTGGTCTTTGTGCCTTCTTCCCTTGCTAGCATTGTTACCTGATATGACAAGGAGACTAGCAAATCCTGCTTCCAGAGCTGAAAGCAGGAGCTCCTCTTTGCATCCTGATGATAGACTGTTCTAGGAGAGAAGCAGGGACATCCCCAGGCTTACAGAAACAGTTAGTAGGATCGATTTTGTGTTTACCTACTTTATTTGTATGAGTAGCAGAATTCTACTTGAATTTTTTTTTCTATAGCACAGCAACTGTTGGCAATATATCTGTCGTGGCAGGCATATTCCTAATTCCTGGAAGTTCCTGGTATTTAAAAGAAAATCTACATATGGATTTAAGTCTGTTCACAACCAATATGGACAGGAAAGGAAACTGGGTTTAATGGGGACTGACATTGTGCTTGGACCATTGGCATCTTCCTAATAACCCTATGAGATGATAATTATAACCCAACTTTGTAGGTGTGAAAATTCAGATAAAGAGGTTAAGTCATTTTCTCAGGGTCAGTAGCAGAGTTAGAATCTGAAACAAGCTCTGTTTAACTTTCTATTATTCCAAAAGCCTAAGCATTTCCAATAGCAACATCTTCCTTCTCAGTATATGAAAGAAGGGATGTTCGTGGTTCCATCTTATACAGTAAAAGTATACTAAAGAGAAGGCATTTTAATTTAGTGTTCATTCTTACTTTTAAAGTATTTTATCTTACTTATCTTACTTTATCTTACTTTTAAAGTATTTTAAAATATTTGTTCTCCATCTAAACGAAAAATACACTCTGCTCAATGCTATGAAAAATAAAGTTGAATTAATTTCAAGTTTGTTAGCCTGTTGAAATTTCCAGATGTGGTTAAAAATCAAATGTGTTATTTTGCTATTTAGGGTTTGAAATGTAAGCTCTTTGGGAAGTCTGCATTGTTTGGGGGTTTCCGAAGCTCTTGATTCTTTCTTGCTCATTTACACTGGGTTTGCAATAGAAATTATCCAGAGCAGCAATAGCCTTGAAGTATTTTCTGTATTCCATCAAGAAACCCAACATGTCCTTTCAAAACTTAATTGAGCAGCACAAAGCTAATTAGCTGTCCGAAGACACGCCATTTAATTCACAATCCAGCATTAATTTGTTCAACACAATGAGCTTATCTTCCATATAAATGCCTTGCCCTATGGCTTCTCAAGCAGCTGCAATATACAAGAATGACTGATAACTCTTTCCTTTAAATGTGATGGCTGCTTTTATTCTCTCTCTCTTCATTTGGCCAAAAAAGGATGAATAGCATGCCAATTGTAATGGGAGTGTTTTTTGTGGGTGGCAAATTTGAAGAAAATAGATGGCTAAAAGACCCATAACATGTAGTCATCAGAGAATTACCAAGTTGTTAGGGAATGCAACTATCATTGAATCTCAGTCCTGCGTTTCACAGACTGGGAAATTAATGCTCAAATAAGTTCTGAGTGTTGTTCAAGGTCACTTAATAGGGTAACATATACATATTACATAATTTTTCCCCTCAGTGATAAGGAATTGCTTTATTCTAAAATAAGGGCCTTGTTTGCTATTTATCAGTTGGTAACTAAATAGATACGTGTATTGAGAAACTAAGAAGAATAGTCCAATAATTAATGTTTCTACCCAAATAGGTATGTCTGTCAAATGCTGTGTGTTCAAACCCACACAACCTTCAAGTCTCAGTTCAAGCCTTCCTTAGTTTCTGACTCTTCACAAACCTCACCTCCCTAATGTTTTAACCACTCACTTCAGATCTTAATCCCTTATTCTCATGTTATTAAAGGCATGTGCATGTGGACATGCATATTAGATTTTAGAAGTTTTGATTTTATATTACACATCATTATAACAAGCTCTTAGGGATAGGTTTTGGCACACATTTTATGTATGCCCAAGCCCCTTGGTGAGTTTAGCATCTCATATCCAACAATTAGCAGAGGGAAAGCTCAGGGTTGACACACGGGTGATTTGTGCTTATGAACCAACAGGGGCACACTCAACACAGAAGGAACACAAGCCTGCTGTGGTTCTGCCTACACAACCTTTTCACCCAGGTGGGACATTTTTTTCGTACTGAAGTAATAAGATAATTGAAGTCAATATTATTTGCTTATAGCCTAACTCAGCAGAGATTTCCAAGTTCTTATTTTGCTTGCCACAAGCTGGGACTTTCTCAATAAGATGTCTATAGTTATATCACTGAGTTTGTGTACTTTGCAGAATTCAACATGCCTCTGGGTGCATAGGTTCTGAAAGACCTTGTAGAACTGAGCAGGGAGAACCTTCTTTCAGTGTGGTCTGTTCAAAATTCAGTTAGTTACCAAAATCCTTGTTTGCATCATGCCAGGTAACTGAATTGAAGACCTAGTAGGCAGAATTGAGAGTTTGGTTTTGCTTTCTGAAGGCACTGTTTAAGAACTCATTGGTGATGACATTGACATTTTAATACCTCGTGTCTGTTGAATTAGGTGACATCATGTGGGGAAACCTCCTGAATCCTAGAGGTGTTCAAATGCAAAAGGTTGGCTTGTTAGTGCCCTACCTCCACTGCAGGTAGCTGGGTGCTTCACTCCACAAGTCATGTGGTCTGCCCCAGAATGAGGGACCCAGAAATCCTAGGAGGCCCTTGAGCCCAGGAGGCAGAGAGCAGGATGTATTTGATTAGCAGTAGTAATGGTTACTGCCCTGGGCACAGACTGACTATGGACCAGTCTCTTGTGGACTAGTAATGTTACCGACATTAATTATGTGTTCAGTTGCTCGGTCGTGTCCAATTCTTTGCAACTCCGTGGACTGTAACCCACCAGGCTCCTCTGTCCAAGGGATTCTCCAAGCAAGAATACTGCAGTGGGTTGCCATTTCCTTCTCCAGGGAATCTTCCTGACCCAGGAATGAACCCAAGTCTCCTGCATTTCCTGCATTGGTAGGCAGATTCTTTACCTCTGAGCCATCTGGGAAGCCCCACCAACACTGATTGCCTTCTCCAATCAATAGAAATTGACTAAAGGCCAGACAAGAAATTCAGGCAAGGTTTTACTGGGACCCCTGCTGCAGCAGCGGGGAGAGAGAACAAACAACAATTTCCCTTGCTTGCTTGCTCCCTGAGGGTGTGGTGAGTTTGTTCCTTACTGGGTTGAGGGTATGGGTGTGTTCAGGGGACTGGCCAGAGGGGTGGCTTAAGTGTTTCGTGCACCCCTTAGGAGATGCTGTGTGCAGGGGGCATGCACAATACCTTGCTTTTGCTTCCAACACCCAGGTTTTTCTCCTGGTTCTTCAGAAGTGGAAATAGGGTGTTTTGGTCTTTTTGTGTCTTTTGTCCAGAATTTGTCCCAACGGCACAGGCATGCAGTTATTTTTAGTCCCATGTGGTTTCTTTGTATTTTGTTGCTGGAGGAGAGGTTTGTTCAGGAGCAAGCATTGCAGCACTTGCAGCAAAGGGTCCCAGATCCCATAGTAAGGCTCTCGGTACCCCAGTCTTCCTGCCTTTGAGAGAGAAGTGATAGTGTTGTAACTACCACAACTTTTAGGCGACACCACTGGAGCCCTAGCATCTGGGGAAGGCAGGGGAGCTGGCAAGTCAGAATCAGTTAAGGCTCAAACTAGGGCTCTGGGTTTCTTGGTTGGGTTAGTATTCAAGAAACACATACTATCATTATTGTATAAGCAGGCAGACCAAAGCCTGATTTTCGCCTCAGTCCATTAGGCTGGAGAGCAGAGTAGACATAATATTGTCACCCAAAGTTGATGATTATATATTCTGTTGCAAAAATCAAGTTAATAAATCTCGTTATTTCTTTTTACATGAACAAAAATACAGATTGAGAGTGTTTTTTTTAAAAGGTAGATTTCAAATAGTTACTGCTGTTACAGAGATTATGTTAAAACGTCACTATGGAAGTTGCCCATTGGTTTTTCTTCATGAGTCATATGTTCCACGTCCCAGGACACTTGAGGATAAAAACCATAGTGCATTACTTAACCTAACCAGATGTGTCACAGCCAAATTGGTTCTTAGGACACCGGTGATTTAACGGTTCTCTGATGTCAAAGTCTGTTTTTCTTTGTGTTCAGCTGATCCTGTGATGCTAATTGCAAGTGATTTTTGGCAATTGTCAAGATTATTTGATTTGGGCAGGTCATTTTGTTAAACCAAGTTAACAAACATTTCATCTTGTTAAACCAAGCTCTTTCCATCTCTTAATCTCACATTTGTCCTGATAATTGCCTCAAAATTGGATTCTCTGGGTATTCTTTAGTATACATTCTAATATAAACCCATAACTGTAAAGTGTATTATATTGATTTGAACACACTGGTCTGTTGCTTTGCCAGTTCTTCCATCATATTTATTAATGATTTGGATTCTTCCTCCAATGAGATACTCAGTTTTGCAAGCTTGCCTTTGGTTGATCCATATGTCTTTGGAAATCTAAAATGTGTCTTGGTCACCCCAGAAGCACAAATCATGTTGTTAAGTGTATTTCTAGTTTCAGAGCAACAGAAAAGTAATTTATCACAGAGATATTGGATATCCTATAGGAATAATATAAAAAACTGGAGAAGAAGGATAGGTAGGATAAGGCAGGAATTGAGGTAGATTTGGGGATTCATGCAGCAGGAGAAGGCAATGGCACCCCACTCCAGTGCTCTTGCCTGGAAAATCCCATGGACGGAGGAGCCTGGAGGGCTGCAGTCCATGGGGTCACTGAGGGTCGGACACGACTGAGCGGCTTGAGGGAAATGGCAACCCACTCCAGTGTTCTTGCCTGGAGAATCCCAGGGATGAGGGACCCTGGTGGGCTGCCGTCTCTGGGGTCACACAGAGTCGGACACGACTGAAGTGACTTAGCAGCAGCAGCAGCAGAAATAAGTCAATTGTCTTTGTAGGGCCCCACTGCTGGAATGAATGAGATTTCTAACATTGTTTTATTTATTTTTTTGATATGTAAGAAGTGGATTTATTTAGAGATAAACACACTCCAAAGATAGTGTGGGCCCTCTCAGAGCAGCCTTGGGAGAAACACTCCATAGACATATCGTGGGCTGTTGCAGAAGGGTGAGAGTGGCCCACATTGTTTTTTTTTTAAACTCTATCAAGATTCAAAGTCCTGGTTCATGTCTGCTCAGGTCAACTGTTCATACTTCGTTTGGGGCAAGGGAGGTACCTTGGTTTATAGCTCCCCCAGGACTCCCCACAATGAGGGAGAGGTGAGACCCCCCCCACCCCCAAAGAAATTTGGAGTACTGTTACTTTTGAAAAAAGAGAAATAAACAAAAACAATAAAAACCTATATAGGGATTGAGTGGGTTTCCCAGGTGGTGCTAGTGGTAAAGAACCCAGCCTCCCAATGTAGGAGATGCTGGAGGTGTAGATTCAATCCCTGGGTCCGGAAGATCCACTGGAGGAGGGCGTGGCCACCCACTCCAGTATTCTTGCCTGGAGAATCTCCTGGACAGAGAAGCCTGGCAGGCTAGAGTCCATAGGGTCGCAAAGACTCAGACAAGACTGAAGCAACTTAGCAGCACGCACAGGGAGTGAGTGCTTTGAAGACAAATGATTTAATTTGACTGCATGATTGAAGTAACAGGATTGAAGCACCTTCCTTTGCTGTGTATACTGCACTGGGGAAAATTAGTGGGCTCTGGCCCAAACCTGGTATTTAACCAGATTTGATTTTCCAATTAGTGCAATCTTCTGTTGGTCTGTGATTTGACTTTGCTGCCACCCTTCTGATAAATTTATATTAGTGACGGTAATATCTAGAAAGCTTAAAAGTTCCTCAGTTATAAATGAACACTTTTCATTAATATTTAGAGATTAAACTCATTTCTTATGAGCAGATGGAAACGAATGATAACTTGGCCTTTACTGTACAAAATTAATAGCAATTTATCAACATTTAGGCAAACTCTAGGCGAGTTTTAAGTGTTAGAATTTGTTGATTAACGTTGCTTTCTTTCGTTAATTGACTTTTAGACAACAGAGGTCCATTTAAATAACTGTTTTCTGAGGATGTGGCTGCATCAGACTCTCTATTGTTTCCTGGAAATCACAGCTGTGTTGGTGTCGAGATTAATGAGTGGAGAGAACTATTTCCAGCAAAGGCCCTGGTGGCTGTTTTGGGAGGTCCTGGCTGTGAGAGAGAACTTCAGATTTAAGGCTGATTGTCATAAGCGCTTGGATCTGCATATGGGCTGCTGTTTCCCATACACACAATATGGAGTGTGCATGCATGCTAAGTTGCTTCAGTCATGTCTGACTTTTTGTGACCCCATGCCCTGCTGCCTACCAGGCTCCTCTGTCCATGGGATTTTCCAGGCATGAATACTGGAGTGGGGTGCCATGCCCTCTTCCCTTCTCGACCCAAGGATCGAACCTGTGTCTCTTACGTCTCCCGCATTGACAAGCGGGTTCTTTACCGCTGGTGCCACCTGGAGAGCCCGCACAATATGGTAGTACTGTAATAGTCCATTTGAATTCTGGCTTGTGTCAATGATGCTTCCTTTATAGTCCTACCTTCTGATTTTTTTTTGGGGGGGGGATGTTTATTTGATCAACAGAAATTGATTTCTATTGACAAGATAAAGATGCTTTACAGGAAACAGGGCCAGCTTCATGGCTGGTGACCTGTGCTACCACATGGAGCCTGAGCTCAGAAGAGTCTCGTTTGTTCTCTATAGTTTTGAACTTTTTGTTAAAAATGTCTAAGTTTTCACTGTCCATCCATTCTCCTTCTGAGTTCTTTGATTATCTTTACAATTATACTCTGAACACTTTTTCAGGTAGTATCTCTCTTTCACTTCATTATTCTTCTGGGGTTTTATCTTGTTCCTTTGTCTGGAACATATTCTTCATTTTGTCTAAGTTGTGTTTGTGTTTAGGTATGTGGCAGGTTAGTTATGTTTCTCCACCTTGGAGAAGTGGCCCTCTGTAGCAGAAGTCCTATGCATCCCAGCCGTGCATTACCCTCTGGTCACCTAAGCTGTAAGCTCCAGAGGTTCTTCATAAGAAGGGTGCATGGGTCCTTCTGTTGTGGTGGACTGACTATGTGGGGGGTCTGGCTCCTGATCTGGTTGGTTGCCAGGCCCTGCCTTGTGCAGATGCTGCTGGCTGCTGTTTATTGGGACCTGGTCAAGAGTTGGGATTCTCAGGTGGTTCAGTAGTAAAGAATCTGCCTGCCAATGCAGGAGACGCAAGAGATGTGGGTTTGATCCCTGGGTCAGGAAGATCCCCTGGAGAAGGAAATGGCAATGCACTCCAGTTGTCTCCCCTGGGAAATCCCACGGACAGAGGAGCCTGGCAGGCTACAGTTCAAAGGGTCAAAAATACTTGGACACAACTGAGTGACTCAGCACATATGGTCAAGAGTTTGCTGGTGTGGAATCCTGGGGGCCCCAGGGCTAGTAGCTGGCTAGTCATGGAGAGAGTCAGGGTCCCAGATGCTCTCAGGCTGTGGCCCACACGCTGGTTGGTGAAACCAGATCCTGGGCTTGGTGCCAGACTACTGGTAGGCAGAGCTGGTTCCTGAAGTCTGGCTGCAGGGCCGGGGATCCCAGAGCTTTTTTCAGATCAGTGGTGGTGGGAGCAGGGGAGGGGTGTGCGGTTCCTGACACAGTTGGGTATGGGGTCCACGGTGTCCAGGTTGTGTTGGCCTGCTGTTGGGTGTGGCGGTTGTTCAGCTGGTCCCAGGGCAGGGTCTGGCCTGCACTGGGGGATCAGCATCATATTTTTTTTGCTTCTAGTATCTGCCCTCTGTTAACAGGCTAGAAGGCTTCCCTGCTGGTTCAGTGGTAAAGAATCCACGTGCCCATGCCTGCCAATGCAGGAGACTTGGATTCAATCCCTGGATCTGGAAGATCCCCTGGAGAAGGAAATGGCAACCTACTCCAGTATTCTTGCCTGGGAAATCACAAGGACAGAGGAGCCTGGCAGGCCACAGTCCATGGGGTCGCAAAAGAGTCGGATAGGACTTACCAACTAAACAACAACAGTAAGTCTAGAGACAGGTTGAGAGGCTTGTGCAGGCTTCCTGGTGGGAAGGGCGTGTGCCGCCTACTGGTCGGCAGAGCTGGGTCCTGGCCCTCTGGTAGGCTGGCTATGTCTAGGGGCGTGTCTAGGAGGGTATGTCCGGAGAGGGCCCTGGGCTCTTTAGTCTTCAGGTAGCCTGTCTGCTGATGGGTGGTGCTGTGTCAAAGCCCAGTTGGTTGTTTGGCTTCAGGTATCCAGTCTCAGCACCTTCCCCTGGAGCCAGTTTTGTGTGGGGCAGGTTTTTGGCACTAATGGGCCAAGATATCAGCTGCCAGGGTTGTTGGTTCTGCTGAATGTGCCCCAGTATGACTGCTGCCTGTGTCTGTATTCCCCAGCTCCCTCACCCTCCCATGTGAGGTAAAGCTGCAGCCCCTGCTTCCCCCGAAACCCTCCAAGACCAGCAGGTAGGTCTGGCTCAGGTTTCTATCAAATTACTGCTGTTGTCCCTGTTCTAGTGTGCCTGCGGTTTTGTGTACACCTTTAAGGGTAAAGCCTCTCTTTCCCCCAGTATTGTAGGTGCCTATGGTCTTATGGAAAAACCTGAATGAACTTTCTGGCCAATCCAATATCTTAACCATAGCACTTATGTCAATGTCTCTCACATTGGAGAAACCTCTTTTCTTTCCCACCCCAGAAAGCAGGGAAAAGAACACCTCTGCCTAACTCTGCTATGGTTAAGATGTCTATTCAGTAGAATACCATACAGAAGAATTGAGAATCAATGGTCTCTGAGCAAGTCAAGCTTTGAGCAGCTGCTAAAATTAGTCAAACAAGGGAGGGAGAGAGAGAGCTCATCACTTTTGTATGGTATTTTACTGAATAGATATTCTTGATTATTTGTGATAGGCTTTTTATGGACTTTTCAGATATTCTAAATAGGGATGAAGGAAGCTGAAACTTCACTTATGAATAGGGAGCTAAAATATCTGCTGGATACCCAAGTCTGAATAACCATTGTTTATGCTACATTCTAAGTCACTTCAGTTGTATCCAACTCTTTGCAGTGCTATGGACTGTAGCCTGCCAGGCTTTTCTTTCCATGGGATTCTCCAGGCAAGAATACTGGAGTGGGTTGCCATTTCCTCCTCCAGGGGATCTTCCCAACCCAGGGGTCAAACCCAAATCTCCTGCATTGGCAGGAGTGTTCTTTACCACTAGCGCTACCTGGGAAGCCCCTAACCATTGTCTGCCAGTTGGCTTTTTAAGGAACAGTGCTATTCCATGGCAAAAGTGGGTAGTTCATTTGCATCTTGAACAATCATGCAGTATTTTTTTTCTTCCTGGAAACAACTATTGTAGTTTGGTATGCAGCTGAAGTACTTTCTGCGAACTGCCCATTTTGATATGTAGAATATTAAAAGGAGGTCTTTTGGAGTTGTGACTTAATATAATGAACAATGTTTACAGCTTCATCATAGTCATTTTTAAGTGAAATTGGCATTTTTGTTCTACTATATATGAATACTAGTGAAGAATGAAAGCTACTAGTTCAGTGCCCTCAGCTTTGGGCTAAGGCATTGGTGGTTTTATTCACCATTGCTTTGGGACCATAAGTGTAAATGTGGGCACAGTAGGTAAATTGCATTTCTGTGTGACTGTGAAAATATTTTTGACCCAGGTACTCCTTGAAAGTGTCTCAGTGGTTTCGTGGGGTTTGTGGACCACACTTTGAGATTAACTTCTCTAGGAAAACAGTTTCATCAGTGTTAACAGGGTAAAAGAATTTTTTATTGGTTTTAGAAAACTAACCATTCTGTGTAACGAATCTTCATGGAAAAAAGTACACTCCGAATTTCCAACCTCTGAATTACTAAGAAACGATGAGAACTCACCCCATTTATAAATTGAGGACAGCCTATATGTTGATAGTTTGCATAATACACCAGTCTCCTACTTAACGTGATGTTCAGTTTCTTGACAGAAAGCAAATAATTAAACACTTAAAATTAATTTTCTTATAAAAAGAATGATATACATTTCAGTGAGTAAGAAAACTATCAAATTTTGTCATTTTACTATAATGCATTAATAGTCTATGTAAACACTTCTAGACAGAATGAATATGGTGAAAAAATGATTTATTTATGAAATGAACAATAACAAAAATAACTGAAAAGCCTCCCTCCCCAAGACATTAACCTACAGTCATTGCTAATTCTATTCTCCATCTTTTCCATTTTCTTTACAAAAATTCTTATTGCTGTTATTATTTGCATTGACATATAGTTGATTTGTTGTGTTAATTTCACATGTATAGCAGAGTGATTCAGCTATATATATATATATATCCTTTTTCAGATTCTTTTCCATTATAGGTTATTATAAGATATTGAATACAATTCTCTGCAATGCACAGTAAATCCTTGTAATTTATCTATTTTATTTTTAGTAGTGTGTATCTGTTAATCCCAAACTCTTAATTTATTCCTCCCTCTCCCTTTCCCTGGGCTTCCCTTGTGGCTCAGCTGGTAAAGAATCCGCCTGCAGTGTGGGAGACCTGGGTTCGATCCCTGGGTTGGGAAGATCCCCTGGAGAAGGGAAAGGCTACCCACTCAGTATTCTGGCCTGGAGAATTCCATGGACTATATAGTCCATGGGGTCACAAAGAGTAGGACGTGACTGAGCAACTTTCACTTTCACCCTTTCCACTCTGGTAACCATAAGTTTGTCTTCTATGTCTGTGAGTCTATTTCTGTTTTGTAAATAAGTTCATTTATATCATTTTTTTTAAGATTCCACATATAAATTATTTCATAGGTTATTTGTCTTTCTCTTTCCGTCTTAACTTTGTATGAGAATCTCTAGGTTCATCCATGTTGAAGCAAATTATTTAATTTTTTATCCCATCATTACAGGAATTCTTGTAAACCAATTTTTTTTCATACTCCGGGTTGGCCGGAGTTTGAAATACTAGTTGAAATATTAGTTTGAAATATATTAGTTTAGCATATTCTTCAGTCTTGGCTGTGTATCTCATTGTGTTCTCCCACCTCCCATATTTAATGAATATCCTCGAAATGTATAATCATCAGTTGAACTGATTCATTTGGCCAACCAATGAATCTGCGGTTGTCAGATGATGCTGGTCCACACACATTCGTTCAACTACCAGCTATGCATTAAACTTTCCTTGCAAGGGCGTTGTCATCACATATATAGTTTCTAACTTCCAAATGAAAGGTGGCATATATCCAGCAGGTGGATGTTTGCTTTTCTTTTGTAAATTTTTATTTACTTTTGAAAAATACAAACTGTATGTCTTTAAAGTGTACAGTGGATGCTTTGACATTCATATACATTGTGAAATGATTACCTCAGTTTAGCTAATTATCATATTTACCATGTATGACGTGTCCAGAATTCATCTTGTCACTGAGTTTGTGCCCTTTGATCAGTATCGCCCCTTTTCTTCTACCACCTTGTTTCCCCTGCCCCTACCCCACCCCCCAGAAGTCTTTGGTAACCACTGTTCTACTCTCTGTTACCACGCATTCAACTTTTTTAGATTTCACATATATGTGAGATCATGTGATATTTGTCTGTGTCTGACTTACTTCACTTTACATTCTGTTCTCCAGGTTCATCCCTGTTGTCACCAATGGCAAGGTCTTCTTCTCTTTAAGAGCTGAATAGTATTCCATTGTGTGTGTGTGTGTGTATCTTTTTTATCCATTCATCTATTGATGGACACTTAGGTCATTTCCATATCTTGGCAACTGTAAATAATGCTGAAATGAACATCAAAGTGCAGTGACAGTGATTTTATTTCATTTGGCTATGTACCCAGAAGTGGGATTGCTGGCTCATATGGTAACTCTAGTTATAATTTTCTGAAGAACCTCTGCTGTTTTCCATAGTGACTGTACAACTTATATTCCCACCAACAATCACTTATTAGAGACTCTCTTTTCCCTGCTGTATATTCTTGGTTCCTTTGTGGAAAATTAGTTGACCTTATATGTATGGGTTTATTTCTGGGTTGTCTATTCTGTTCTATTGATCTTTTATATCAACACTATACTGTTTTGATTACCATAGCTTTGTAACAGTCTGAAATATGGAGCTATGATGCCTCCAGCTTTGTTCTTCTTGCTCAAGATTGCTTTAATTATTTGAGCTTTTTGTGAATCCGTAAAAATGTTGGGATTTAAAAAAATTTATCTATGAAAAATGCTACTGGAATTTTGATAGGGATTGCACTGACTCTGATCACTTTGGGTAGACTGAACATTTTAACAATATTAAACCTTCCAATTCATGAACCTGGAGTGTCTTTGCATTTACTGTGTCTTCTTCTGTAAGGCTGGTGCTAGGGATTCGGACTGTGACCTGACATTCTGCATGTACACAGCCACAGAGGCCAGGACTGGCTGCAGGCAGGGTGGTCCTGCAGGATCCTTGGGCTGGGGCACTTCGTAGGCTCTGATTAGGGTGGTGAGGGTGGTGGTGAGGATGGTGGGTGGATATGGAGACAGACTCAGGCAGCCAGAGTCTGGAAATGCAAAAACATGTGGGGCCTTCAGCAGGGAAAGCTGTAGGGAGTCCTTGGCAGCTGTGCTGGCTGTTGTTTTGCTAAGTGGAAAAAGCCGATGGAGTCTTTCTCAGTGCAGGCCACTGGGAGCATGGTAGCACCCTCCACACAGGTGATATCTGCCTGTCGTTAGTGTTCCTTGCTGTCCCCAGAAGTCTCAGATTTGCTCAGATTTGCTCAGTGCCTGGGGTGAAACCAAACAGGTCATTCATGCAGTGGCACGGGAGGCTTGGGATGCTGGTTGCTCCTTTTCCCAGTGAGGGACACTGTCTTGGGCCATGGTGATCCCCCTTGGTGCTGAGCAGTGCTGTATGGGATGATGCAGGTAAAATGAAACTCTTCTTTCAAACCTTTTGATGCTGTTGTTCTCAGGTTTTTGTTCCACTGTGTCTCGGGAGCATCTGAGGCAGCTCCTGAGCTCTCTTAGGCATGTTTTCATTCATAGATAGCTATCTGTTCTATTCTGTGAGGATGGGAGCTGGGGTTCCTCCTCCACCGTATCAAGGGTGTCCTACTTCACCATGTTGGTGGTATCACTCCTTGATTCTTTTTTTTTTTTTTTGCTGCACTAGGTCTTTGTTGTCGTGTGCAGGCTTTCTCTAGTTGCGGCGAGCTACTCTCTAGTTGCAGCGAGCTACCCTCTAGTTGCGGTGTATGGGCTTCTCATTGCCGTGGCTTCTCTTATCATGGAGCATGGGCTGTACGGCACGCAGGCTTTAGTAGTTGCGGAGCACAGGCTTAGCTGTTCCACAGCATGTGGAATTTTCCCAGACCAGGGATCAAACCTGTGTTCCCTGTGTTGGTAGGCAGATTCGTAACCACTGGACCTCCAGTAAGCCCCTTAATTCTTGAAATTAAAACCAGCTGGCTGGGTCACAAGAGTGCATGAGGATGTTTCTAGTTTGAGATGCCATCCTCCTCTTGATTTTCTTCCAGAACTTTGGGATGAGTTGGGCTAACACTGATCCAAGTGGCATGTCCATCTTTTTCTCACTTCCAAGTGGAAACACTAGTGTTCTTGTTGCCCCTCATTTCCTGCTGCCCATGTTTGGGTGTGTGTGTGTGTGCACACGCACACATGCAGGAGGGGGCCTCAGCAGAGTCAGTCTGCTGGGCCTACTCCTCAGAGCAGCAGTGGAGAGAGGTTGGCCTTGTTCCAGAGGTGCCAGCCATAATCAGTGGTCCTCCTTCATTCTGCACCACATGCCCTGTCATCACTCCTAGGGCAAAGATATGGGACTAAGGACTGTTATGGTATCATCTATATACTCTGTCCTGACAGCTTGCTGCAGGAACCCTGTGTCTTTGAATCCAGTCTAGACGTCTCATCATATAGAAGTCATACTTACTTGTGGAGCCTCATTGGCCTTCCTTGTCACTGAATCTTGGTTGGGGAGGGTCTACTTCTACTTAACCTCCTGTCTTGGGGTGCTGGGGTTGACATGGCAACTCTTTTGTTTCCAAATACTGCATACTCTACACTGAAATGAATTATTGTTTCTATAGTGAACATCTTTCTGTAACAGTGACCGGGGGGATAATATTCTGATTGGAGTGCACAATATTTTGTTACACTCAATCCCAGCATGCTGGCTGCCTACTCCTTCTTTGCTTTGGTGTTTCTTCTCAGGGCAAAGAAGTTGAATTTCTTTACATTAAAATGGATATAAGAACTTATGTGCACACAGATGAGTGAATAACCAAACACATTTCCAGAATACACATAATTTATACACTTAGAGGTGAACGTATTTCTTCTCAATAACTTGACACATATGAGAATGTGTTGTCTAGGTAGTGAACTCATCAGAGATTGACTGAGGCTGTCTCTTGTTTGCTGGCATCCCCTAGGGCACCTTATAGTGGAACTCTGATAAACCTTGGTAACTGACTGCCTCTGGTAATGAGTTTGTCAACTCTGAAAGGCAAGTAACTCTTTGGTGACTCAGATACAATTTTGTTACTTACAACAAAGAGCTCACTGCAGAGTTCTGAAAGACTCAGTGCTTAATCTCTAGGAGAGGGTTTGCTAAGCAACCGAGAAGCTGGGTGTTGTGAAGCTTCAGTCCCCTGCACACCTCTTTCCCTGTACTTCCTTGTAGCCCACATGGCTCCTGTTATCATCTCTTAAATCCACATTCAGGCGCCCTTGCCATTTCAAAACCCCGACTGAAATCTCAGCTTCCTTAGTGGACACATCTGTCTTGCTACATGTCCTTGAAGTTAATATGTGTCATCTCAATATTTTACTGATTTCTGGTTTCTATTTATCTAACCTTTCCAGTGGAGGTAGAGTGTGTAATCTTTGTTTTTCTCAGGTTTCCCCTAACTGAGGCCATCTTAGGATCATGAAAACAGAACCTACACTTTTTTCTCTGCCTCTGACATGAGTAGAATTGATGCAAATATACACTTCCTCAGGTCTTCCTGCTAGTTCAGGAAGTCTCTGAGGCATCATCTGTGTGTTCTGAGAAGTGTCTTTGTGGCCTCTTAGCGTCTACTGTTTTCTCCTCTCTTGTGCTAGAGGTTGAACTTGCAGGTGTCTGATTTGCAGATGGATTTTTCTATCCTTTGCAGGTTAATGCCCTTTGCCGTAAGACCTGCCATGTTCCTGGAAAGATGCCTTCCATTCCAGTATGTGAAACAAGTTTAGGTGTGAGGATGCTGCTCCCTGTTTCTTAATAGAAACCTATTGCGACTGTACCCTTTGCTCTCAAATTTGTGGTATACTGAAATTTTTTAGTTCTGGAAGGGATCACATTAACAGAAGTACAATTTAATATCCATACCATAATATCCAAGGAACTCCATGCTTTACTTCTGTCTCCTGAAGAGCATGAACCACCAGCAACACTTCTCAGATCCAGTCCTAATTTCTCTTGCATCCCACCTGGCCTGGAGTCTTTCATTCATCCCTGGCTCTTCTTAGTAGACCTATCCATCTTTCCTTCTCTCATCCTTCTCCTTTCTCTATTATTCTTTGTTTTGTAGCTCATTATAAGAGTGTCCTTCCTTTCATTCTCCTTCCAAATCCAGTTAGACCCTGCCCATTCTCAAGGACAAGCGAGGATAATTTTTTTTTTCCCCGAGTGCAAATGATGGGACAGGGGAACTGAGTTGGCAATTACGGAATTTTCTTGGGTGGGCTGGAGGGAAGAGAATGCTTGCATGAGGAAATATTAGCCTGCCGCCCAGAGATTGCGTCAGTGGTGGAGCATCGTGTAACAGAGATTATAAGCAAGGGCCCTGGAGCCTAACCTTCACTGTGACACCCTCCCTTCACCACAGATATCTAGATGGGAACAGGTTGCTTAACATCTTTAAGTCTATATCAGTTTCCTCATCTATAAAATAGGCTTTGGTGATGTGGACTAAGAAAATGTATGTAAAATGCCCAATAAATGTTAGTTGTTTTATTTTTGGTTACTACCTTCTCTCCCCAAGATTCTGACAATTCTAATCCAGGTGTGGGGAGAAGAGGGCATTGATGTGGGACCAGAGGGCAATTGGAGGCATATAGACCCTGTTGCACTTGAACTCTCCCCTTTCCATTTGGCTGTGGCTGGGCTTCTGCGTGTGTTGAGCTCTTCTTTCCCAGGAGAGCTGCCCCCAAGTTTCTTAGGCAGAGACATGCCTGGAGCAAGAACTGCACACCCCCTGATGGGGCTGGCCCAGCAGGGGATCTACAGCTCTGTCATTCTCAGATTGCATACTGCAAATGGGAAAACACTTCTGGTTCTGGGTCCACACTGATTAAATCGGCAGATCACTTTTCTTTGGGTCTCAGTTTCCCAACCTATAAAATGAGTACAGTAAGTCACCCACATGACGAATGTGTTCCATTCCAAAAGCGTGTTCATAAGTCCAACAAAGTTAGCATAGATACTCAGCTAACACAATTGGCTATATAATACTGTCCTATAATAGATTTATAACACTTCTCATACATATATAAGAAAAAACAATCCCCAAAATAAAGAAAACACTTTTAATTTTACAGTACTTTGAAAAGAAGTGCAATAGTACAGTACGGCAGCTGGCACGCAGGGGCTGGTAGCAGTGCCAGCTACATCACTGCTGTTTAAACTTGCTTCCAGACGCTTGAGCTTGAAATAAAGATACTGTACTACTTACTGTACTCTATATAGTCCTGTACGTAAAGTACACAAAAGCACCACCACTTGCAGGGGACGCACGCACGTGATGACGTGCACCAGAAACGTGAACTAACGTAAGCAATTGGACATGTAAACACATGTTCACATCTTTGAAAATTAGCAACTTGAAGGTTCATGTGTGGGGTGTTTACTAGTATGTAGGAACAGAACATTTATAAAATCTATCTTGAAAATCATTATAATCCTTTTTGTTGTGGGAGACACTGGCTGTTGATGCCATCTCTGGTTTATTTGTGTACTAGTGTTATAATCCTGTAGGTGAGCAGACCCCAAGGGTTAGATAGGTCAGTCTATGTATGTAGATTCTGTCTTCCCTCTGAATTCACTTAATCCCAACACATAATCAGAATTGCTCGATGCATACATTTATGATCTATGACTGATGATCAGAATTGCTCGATGCATACATTTATGATCTATGACTGATGAACCCAGCCACGATAACTGAAGACAACCCAGGAAGCTTTTATTAAGTGAAGAATAAAAAGTAATTTGGTGCAAAGCACTTTTCCTCCTGCTTTGATATTTCTCAGCCTCTGTTAGCGCCACTGGGCAACTCATGCGCTGACTTCTGCCTGCAGCCCACCAGCCTCACCGCCTCCACTTTGTCAAGGCTACTGAAAGCTGGCCACTGGCGCTTCCTCATTGTTACTGTGCCAGCAGTGAATAATGGGCAACTGGAATGTTCTTTCTCCTCCAAATGGTCACAGATGGCCTGCCACACTATAATAATGTGTGTGAGCTTTTCCCTAATGGTCAGAAAAGGTGGTTTAAATTTTGCAATCAATACTTTGTTCGCTTGTGGCATTTTCCTCTATTAGAACCTTTCTTTCCAGAGGATGTCCTCATCCACAAAATTAATTCTGCACTAGTCCTTAGCTACCCAAAGCTCATCTATAGCTTTCTCTGACAACTCCAGCCTCCTTATTTTACACCATCCTTCTATTACTCTTAATCCTTCACGCTTTTACAGTATAATTTTTTCTTTCATTTTTAAATCACTTTTCCAAACTGGACTGTCAATTCTATGAGTAGAAACCATATTTTCTACCTCCTTGTACTGGGTAGATGGTTGATAGTCAATAAATACCTCCAAGCTTGTACAGTAACATTTGTACCCATAGTTGTAGGTGGATGGATAGAAAACCAAGATGATGTACTTGTCAGTTTTGGCTATATCACCAGCCATCTCAGAATCCCAGTAGCTTGTAGCAGTAAGCATTTATCTCTGTCTTATAAGTCCGTGGGTAGCCTGTGGTTTGGCTGATGGAGACTGGGCTTGGCTGGGTCAGTCAGGATGGACCCCAGGCTTCTGGCTGGGCTCAAGTTTTTTCTTCATGTCTCTCTCTCTCTCTTTTTTTTTCCTGGCCTTGTGGCATGTGGGATTTTTGTTCCCAGACCAGGGATCAAACCCATGCCTCCTGCAGTGGAGGGATGAAGTCTTAACCACTGAACTGCCAGGGAAGTCCCTCTTCAAGTTTTTATTCTGGGACACTGTCTAAAGGTATAGAGATTCTTCATTAATTAGCATCCCTAAGATGTGTTCTTCATCTGTGAAAATTCTATGGCTCAAAGGAAGTCACATGGCTCAGCTGATATCAATGAAGCAGGGAAATTCCTCTACCCACTGTGGGTAGTATTGCATTGTTCCCTATTATAAGAAAGTCAAGAGCTGGGCACAAGAATCAAGCCATCACAGATGGTGGTCATTGCCCTTGGAACTGGAAAAGACCCACAAAGACAACCCACTCCAGCCCCCTTCCTCCTAGTCTATAAATCTGTGTTCCAAGTGTGGTCCAAGGACCAGCAGAATCAGCATCACCTGAAAGCTTGTTAGAGATAGAGTCTCAGGCCCCACCTCACACTTGCTAAATCAGATTTTTTATTTTAATAAAATCTTTAAGGGATTCACATACACATTGAAATCAAAAATGGTCTTAAGTAGCATTTTCATAAGATGTTCTGTGAAAGACTAATAGGTGTTATGTGGGGAAAAATCCTTCCATAATTAAATAAATTTGGGGGTACTTGAGGACATCTCAAAGCTTTCAACCTACTAATAAAGACTTCAGATCTCAGAGATGGGTTGTTTTAATAACAAGTGACACAAACTGAGTAGCCTAAAACAACACAAGTTTCAGTTCTGTTCAGTTCAGTTCAGTTCAGTTCAGTCACTCAGTCGTGTCTGACTCTTTGCGACCCCATGAATCTCAGCACGCCAGGCCTCCCTGTCCATCACCAACTCCCGGAGTTCACTCAGACTCACATCCATCGAGTCAGTGGATGTGACTGACTGGCATCCAGCCATCTCATCCTCTGTCGTTCCCTTCTCCTCCTGCCCCCAATCTCTCCCAGCATCAGAGTCTTTTCCAGTGAGTCAACTCTTCGCATGAGGTGGACAAAGTACTGGAGTTTCAGCTTTAGTATCTTTCCTTCCAAAGAATACCCAGGGCTGATCTCCTTTAGAATGGACTGGTTGGAAATCCTTGCAGTCCAAGGGACTCTCAAGAGTCTTCTCCAACACCACAGTTCAAAAGCATCAATTCTTGGGTGCTCAGCTTTCTTCACAGTCCAACTCTTGTATCCATACATGACCACTGGAAAAACTATAGCCTTGACTAGACAAACCTTTGTTGGCAAAGTAATGTCTCTGCTTTTCAATATGCTATCTAGGTTGGTCATAACTTTCCTTCCAAGGAGTAAGCATTAGTTTCATGGCTGCAGTCACCATCTGCAGTGATTTTGGAGTCCCCCAAAATAAAGTCTGACACTGTTTCCCCATCTATTTCCGATGAAGTGATGGGACCAGATGTCATGATCTTCGTTTTCTGAATGTTGAGCTTTAAGCCAACTTTTTCACTCTCCTCTTTCACTTTCATCAAGAGGCTTTTTAGTTCTTCTTCACTTTCTGCCATAAGGGTGGTGTCATCTGCATATCTGAGGTTATTGATATTTCTCCCGGCAATCTTCATTCCAGCTTGTGCTTCTTCCAGCCCAGCGTTTCTCATGATGTACTCTGCATATAAGTTAAATAAGCAGGGTGACAATGTACAGCCTTGACATACTCCTTTTCCTATTTGGAACCAGTCTGTTGTTCCATGTCCAGTTCTAACTGTTGCTTCCTGACCTGCATGTAGGTTTCTCAAGTTCTCTCACAATTTAAGAGACCAGAAGTCTGAAACCTAGAGGTTGTCAGGGTTGATTCCTTCTGGAGGCTTTGTGGGAGAATCTGCTCCATGCCTCCATCCTAGCTCCTAGTGCTGCTGGCTGTTCTTTCGTTTTCCTTGGCTTGCAGCTTCATCACTTCAATCTTCTTTTCTCTCATCACATGACCTTCTCTCCTATATGTATCTCTGTGTGTCCTCCTCTTTCAAGAACACAATCACTGGATATAGGGACCACTTTAACTCTGCTGCTGCTTCTAAGTCACTTCAGTCGTGTCCGACTGTGTGCGACCCCATAGGTGGCAGCCCACCAGGCTCCTCCGTCCATGGATTTTCCAGGCAAGAGTACTTGAGTGGGGTGCCATTGCCTTCTCCACCACTTTAACTCAGTGAGACTTTATACTCACACCTGCTATGACCCTATTTCCAAATAAGATCACACTCTGGGTGGATCTCATATTTGAGGAGGAACACCATTCACCGCCCCTCCCACCCTGTAATGGTTTGAGGGATGGATATGAAATGTTGCATTCCCTTAACATAACTCCTTAGGGAACACTTTCTTTACAGAAGAGCTCATGACACAGACTTAGATGAGACTCTAAACCATCCTAGATCTATGGCTCTTGATTTTCCTCTAAGAGTTTTTTAAGAGTGAAACTCTATAGATTCACTTTATAACCTATTTCAAAATGATCCCAAGTCTTGCTGGTAATTATTTATCAAGGTGGAAAATCTGTAGCTTAAAGGCTAAATGTAAAAAGCAGGTAAATTTTGTTTGTCTGTCTCATAAAATTGCATTGAGAAGTAACTCCATTTTCAGATGAGGATTTGATATGATTAGTATTCAGGGTGACTGATATTTAAAAGAAGCTAAAAAATACTAGTTCCCATTTTTTCCTTTGCATGAAAATCTAAATATTAGGATTTCACCCTTAACTCACCCATGAGACTGTAATGATATCTAACATGAACAAAATTGATGGGATTAGAGAAGGGCAAATTTGAATAGCCAACTCCCTTTTTGGAAACAGATGCCTAGTTTCCAAGTCGGAGGAACTGTGACCCTAGGGCACTAAGGTGTAGTCTTTGGGAACCATTGAAAGTGCTGAATTAGGAATTGTCTTGGGAATACAGGTTTATTCTACTTGGTGGTGGTTACTTAGTTGCTAAGTCACATCAGACTCTTGTGACCCCATGGACTGTAGCCTGCCAGGCTCCTCTGTCCTCGGGATTTTCCAGGCAAGAATACTGGAGTGGGTTGCCATTTCTTTCTCCAGGGCATCTTCCTGACCCAGGGATCGAACCTGAGTCTCTTGCATTGCAGGTAGATTCTTTACTGGTGAGCCACTAGGGAAGCCCACTAGCCATTACCAAAACATGTACATTTTTAAGAAAAAATTAATGGGTAAAATAACAGATTTCATATGCAGTTGTAAGCAATAATATAGAGAGATCTCCTGTGCCCTTAATGTAACATTTTGTAAATAACTTTAGGACAATATATCAGCTAAGATTTGCCTTTGATGCAATCCACCAATCCTATTCAAAGTGCCCCAGTGTTGCTTGTACTCACTTTTCTATGTGTGTGTGTGTGTTGTGTGCATGTTTGTGTGTATATTTAGCTCTGTATAATTTTATCACATGGTAGGTTTATGTATCCACCACCACAGTCAGAATACAGAAGAGCTTCATCACCCCAAGAAGCTCTCATATTCCTTTTGTACATGCATTTTGAATTTAAATTCTCCAAGCAAATTTTCCTGAGTCATCTATGCTCATGGAACCCTGAAAATTATTCTGCTTGGAATGGACAACCTCCCACATGGACTGGCTGGCTAGGAATGCCAGTCAGCAATTGTGCAAACTTACAAAGTCAAACTGGACAGCGGAGAAGGCAGACCCATGTCCTTGGCCTCCTTAGCATCAGGCACTAACTAACTGAACTAACTGGCCAGAGATAAGGACTTCATTTCAAATAACAAATTAACAGTTTCCCATAACTCCATTAATGCATGGCTGTGATCCCATGAAATTGCATCTCTGACAAACTGGCTGCACTAAAATTTACTCTATGTAAAATGATTGTGCTAATTACTTTCTCTTTATGCTTGTATAATCGGCTGGCTGGCAATAACATTTTCAATGTAGTCTTTCACTAATGAGAAAAGCCATCCAATCTCATGCTGCAGGTCATTAGCAAATGGCTTCAGGGGTCAAAGGGTAACTTCCTCCTTTGGTTGAGTTGAAGTGGCATCTTTTCTTACTTTTTTAAAGCTTCAGGTGTCAATCAAATCTGGATATTGATAGAAGAAAGAGTTTGTCAAGGTCTGGGGGCTCTTATAAGCACCCCTACTCTTTCCCTCTTTGGAAATGAGACTCAAAGATATAATGAAGTGGGCAGTTTCTCTTAGTTGTTCTCAGATCCCATTCCATTTTTTTCTCTTCGTCTCCCAACATACCCACACACATAACACATGCACACTAGCCCAGTACTAGCCCAGTACTGACTTGCTATTTTATTTTTTAAACCTTTTATTTTATATTGGAGTATAGCCAGTTAACAACGTTGTCATGGTTTCAGGTGGACAGCAATGGGACTCAGCATGCGTCCATTCTCCCCCAAACTCCCTTCCCATCCGGCTGCCACATAACATTGAGCAGAGTTCCTTGTGTTATACGGTAGGATATACATGTTGATTCCATACTTCCTAACTATCCCTTCAGCTAATTCTTCTCCTCCTGGCAACCAGAAGTTCATTCTCTAAGTCTGTGAATCTGTTCCTATTTTGTAAATAAGTTCATTTGTATAGTTTCCTTTTAGATTCCACATACAGTGGACATCCTATGATATATCTCCTTCTCTGAATGATTTACTTCACTCAGTATGACAATCTCTAGGTCCATCCATGTTGCTGCAGATGGCACTGTTTCATTCTTTTTAATGGCTGAGCAATAGTCCATTGTATATGTGTACCACATCTTTAGCCATTCCTCTGACAGTGGACATTTAGGTTGCTTCTATGTCCAGGCTATTGTAAACAGTGCTGCAATGAACATTGCGGTGCATGTATCCTTTCAGACCATGTTTTTCTCTAGGTATATGCCCAGGAGTGGGATTGCAGGGTCATGTGGTAGCTCTATTTTTAGTTTTTTAAGGAATCTCCATACTATTCTCCATAGTGGCTGTACCAATTTAAATTCCACCTGCAGTGTAGGAGGTTCCCTTCTTTCCACACCCTCTCAAGCATTTATTGTTTGTGGATTTTTAATGATAGCCATTTTGACTGGTATGTCTTCTTTGGAGAAACTTCGATGCAGGTCTTTTGCCCATTTCTTGATTGAGTTGTTTGTTTTGGATGACGTTAAGCCTGATGAGCTGTTTGTAAAATTTTGGAGACTAATCCCTTGTTGGTCACATCATTTGCAACTGGCTTGCTATTTTAGATTCTGCTTACTTTATACTAATGATTCTCAACAAAATGGTAGTATCTGATACTGTATTTTATGACCTTGTTGGGCAATATTTCTGGACTTCACAATGAAAATGGACTAGGTCCAGGGAGGTCAGATGTCCTGCAACGCATGGGGTTGTGAAACACCTCAATAAGTTGGTCCCTAGCCTTTCAAGATGCCACACCAGTTACTCATATAGATGAAAAATCTGATTACAGTGATCAGAACCTGGAACTTAACTTCATTATGCTTAGAACACCAGATATTTCTGTATGGTTTTAATAGACACTGACTTTTCCGGGAATATACCTGCTGGGAAAATGGATAAAAGGTTGTGTTTTATCTTGCTTTGGAATTTGAGTTGTTCAGTATTTTGGAAAATTCCCAATTACAATGGCAAAGGTTGTCGAGGAATTGAAGTTGCTAAGTTAGCACATTTGTGTCAGTCTGCATTTGGAGCGTTTACCTTCACAGTGACTCTGGGTCTGGTGCTGACCACTCATTCCATCTTCTAGTCTAGCTGTGTCTGGGTAATGGCATTTTGAAAGACATATGATCTTACTCAAAGTTGACTTTAAATTTCTTTTTCTTCCCCTAAAGATGGAGGTAGGTTATATCACCATTAAATTTTGTCTTAGGATGATAAAGTGGGTCTTGTAAAATATTTAATATTAATAAAGGTGCTGGGCTTCATAGAGGTAAAAACCACTGCTTTAGAAGAATGATGTAATAAATAATGATAATGATAATAATCATCATCATTGTAATAAAATAGTCCTCATGACCTTTTCACCAAGACCTTCTCACTCAAGTTACTCTTAACAGGAGCCCAACTGGTCCTCCCACATCTAATTTCATCTCCCACTATCACCCCCCACCTCTACCCAGCTTTTGAGTGCTTTTTCTGAAATGAAAATTAGATTTTATGACCTATCACTCTCTACTACTTTATTATTGTCTGTTTTTTTTAACCTAGAGTATTCCTCAGGATAGAGTTGTATCCTAATAAAATCGAGTTCCTTTGTAATCTTACATATTGCATTTTATACATATAAAAATATTTTTATGAGAAGATGTCCTATAGATTTCATCACACTTTGTAAGGATCCATGGCACAAAAAAGGATAATCATCTAGTTAAGTGTATAAACACTTGTGTGTATAAATACAAGTGTGTATAAACACCTTACTTTTAATAACACTTACTATTTTGGTAAACACCTACTATTAGTGTGTATAAACACCCTTTGTGTGTATAAACACCCTACTATTAGTAATTGAGTCCTGCCCACTTGCCCAATCCATTTCTTTCTTTCTATCTTTCTTTTAAAATTTTGGCTGGACTGGGTCTTCATTGTGGCTTCTCTGTTTCTGGTATATGGGATCTTATTAACCCGACCAGGGCCTGAACCCAGGCCTCCCGCGTCAGGAGCTCAGAGCCTTATCCACTGGATTACCAGGGAAATCCCTGCCTACTCCATTTCTACCCCCTTCCTCCCTTATCTTTTTCTCTTCCCCCTTTTCTGCCCCCACATACACTTGACTATCACTGGAGGATCCTGAGAAACCATACTCTTAAACTTGGTGGGCATAAAACTATAAGCTTTGAAATGCTCTCCTGATTGCCCTCATCTGGCTCAAGTGTCAGTCTGAGTGGCCATCCTCATTGAAGGCTTTCCTTCACCATCCCAGTACACTAAGATGCCGCTCCCTCCACCCACACTGAACCTGGTACAGATGGAGACCAGACTAACTACAGCATTTCATAGTCATTGATTCAGCTCCTTGAAGTCAGGGTTCATGTCTTCTGACCCTGGTGTCCTCTATGCCCAGAAAAGAGCCTGCATGTAGTAGATTTATAAAAAAAAAAGGCAGTCAAATGACTGTCACACACATTAATCTAGGATAAGCTATACCACACCTTCATGAACATAGAGGAAGGGAGTCTGCAACTGCTGACTACAGACTGTGCAAAAGCGGAAGTGCCTTTGCTTCCTCATAGTGACAACGTCATCTCCAGACTTCACACTAGTGGATTTCTCTTCTCCCCATAGTCTGGTATTTTATTCCTTTTCCTCCGTCCTTGGCCTCCTTAGCTAAGACTCTTCTCTGTTACACCAGGGGATGGTAAGGGAGGGAGTAGGGAAGAGGTACTGGGCAGATCCTGGGACATGACTAAGGCCATATAGGATGTCTCAGTGTCACGTCCCAAATTTTTTTTTGCCTTGTTTTTAAGATTTTTTTGAAGTGGACCATTTTTAAAGTCTTTATTTGGTTTTGTTACAATACTGCTTCTGACCTCTGTTTTGGACTTTTGGCCTCCAGGCATGTGGATTCTTAGCTCCCGGATCAGGGATGGAACCTGCATACCCTGCATTGGAAGTCTTAACCACTTAACCTCAGGGGAAGTCCCAATGTCCCAAATCCTTAACAATGTTTCTAAACTGGGGAGGGGAGAGTGGTGTCTTTGGAGAAGGGTGACTGTTTATTGGTTTTTGTGGGAGAGGCTGAGCTTTACATCTAGGTTAATATGAAATGAAATCAGAGCCTTGTGCAGTAATACAGGCACTTAAAGCCTAGAAAAATGGGAAGAAGAAACCCCCAGGAATTCACAGAAACTTGAGAGAAAGTTCTGTGTGTGTGTTAGTCACTCAGTCGTGAGAGAAAGTTCTGGGCTCCTATTAAGTCTTGGAAATGAGGTCCCAGTCAGTCTTTAAAAAAATTTTTTTTATTCCATTGGAATATGGTAGCTCTACAAAGTAAATTAACTATATGTATACATATACATTCCTCTTGTACATCCCTCCCCTCTGCCATCCCACCCCTGTAGGTCATCACAAAGGTACCGAGCTGAGCTCCCTGTGCCGTATAGCAGGTTCCCACTAGCTACCTATTTTACATGTGGTAGTGTATATATGTCAATTCTAATTTCCCAATTTGTCCCCGTCTTCCCCTCTCCGTGTCCACGTATTCATTCTCTTAAGTCTGTGTCTCTATTCCTGCTCTGCGATTAGGTTCATTTGTACCGTTTTTCTAGATTCCACATATATGTATTAATATGCAGTATTTGTTTTTCTCCTTCTGTTGTATATACCCTGAGAAAACCCATAATCAAGACGACACATGTACCCTAACGTGTACACGTGTACTATGTAGCAGTATGCAGCACTAGGTACAATAGCCAGAACATTGAAACAACTTCAGTGCCCAGTGGCGGGTGAATGGATAAAGCAGATGTAGTATATATATAGAATGGAATATTTGGTCTATAAAAAGGACCAAAATTGGGTCATTTGTTGAGTCAATTTTAACCAGATTTGAAAGGGTAAGGATTGCTTCCTGACATCTGGGTTGGAGAATAAAAGACACGATTGTAATAATGTCCTTCACGATCAGAAATAAAAGATTGTAGTCCCTTTGGGACTTGTCTTTATACTTTCCTCAAAGGTTTTCACTGTAGGTCTCTAATAGAGAAACTCATCAAGTAGTTTATTTCCTCCCTGTTAGGGCAAGGCTAGCCTGCTCTCTTAGAGAGACTCGGCAGTAATTGGGTGGCTTAAAATAGGAAGATGTGGGTTTTCTTTCATGGAACAGTTCAGGCTGTTGGGCAGCTCTGCACCAGAAATCATGCTGAGAAGGAGCCCACGGGCCTCTTTCAGCTGGTTTCTCAATACCCTCTAGTTCAGTGCTCCTCAAACTCCAGCAGGCAGGTGGCCCATTTGTAGAACTTGTTAAATGCTGGTTCTGGTTGTGACATGGGTCCAAGTTTCTGCATTTCTGGTGAGGTCTGAGAGTAATGAGGTTGGGAATTCAGCTGTTTGAACTTCCACGGAGGGGCCAGTATAGGGAAGCCAAGGTGCAAGGTTTCAAGAGCCATGCCTGCAAGTGACAGCCACACCACTGCTCATGTTTCGTCAGTAAGATGTTAGCTATGTGGCCACACCTGGTACAAGGCAGCCCTGAAAACAGACTCTTGGTGAGTGGCCACGGTCCTTACAATCTGTAACCCTGGGAGAAAGAGAGAAGGGATGCCCGTGGAGAACCAGTACCTTCTGCTACATCATCTCTGCTGGATCCTTCCCTCCTAGGCATTGCATAAAGGAACCGGCCTCTGTTCTTTCAACTATGGTGTTACAATGTGCTGTTCACTAATAGTTGGTAGAATATAAGTGCATTGAGGTTGAGAACACACTTAAGTTTGTGGATGCAAACTCACATTTTTTCTTGTAAGAATTTCCCTCTCACATGCTGGTATGTCTGTCACCTTAGAAGGAAAATGGGTGGAGTAAGAGATGGTGTGTCAGCAGGATCTCATGTGACCCTGACTCAATCATTTGACAAATATTTCAATCCCAACTACTTGAAAACCATTGTTTTTGATGTTGAGAAAGTAGCCGTGAAAGACAGGTATGGGAGGGAGTTTAGGGGGTCGTTGAGGGTGTTTACTCATTTAACAGTCTCCCTGAGTTCTAATTCCATCTCTACCTCTTAATCCTGGGTAACTTAGAACACATCTTTGCCTCAGCTTCCTTGCCGATAAAACTGTATAATAGAGGTATCCTATTGGTTATTTGAGGAACCCATGAGATGATGTATTAATCATTGTTGTTATTATACCTGTTCTCAGAATGCTTACACTTTAACATTCCTCATCATATATATCCCGGCAGAAAATAAATCAAGGACCCCTCTATAGAGATTGTAAGAGATGTGATCCCAAGGTATTCCACGTCCCCTTTAAAGCAAAAAGCAACGGTCAGTTGGGGCTAGGGCCTGCCCCCACTTTCCACCATTTTCATTGAGGTAGATCTATACCTTTGGGAGGAACAGGCTCCATTTAACCACCAGCTTTCAACTTTCTTCCTTTGATGAAGTATGAACATTTTGTCAACCTTTCACATCACCTCAGTTTTGATTCTGATGTTGGAGATTACTCCATCAACCATACAGCGAGCTTACCAGTCACTGATGATCTTGCTTTGCTTCTCTGTCTCTGAAGAATTTCCCCTTATTTACAGGAGTGAAGTGACCTTGACCTGTATAGGTTCTCACATCCATTTGCACTCAAGGCTTCTTTATGCCACCCTCTCTCTTACTGCCACTTAGAATTCTGTCCTATGTGTCCTTCTATGTTATAACTCCAGAGATTTGGAATTCTCATTTGAACTAGGGTTACAGAATAAGGCACAGTGTCATGATAGGTGGCTCTTAAATGGAGCACTTCAAAATCATATGTCAATTTTAAGGCTGCTTGGTAATTTTATGATTTCTTTTTTTTTCTAATTTTATTTTATTTTTAAACTTTACATAATTGTATTAGTTTTGCCAAATATCAAAATGAATCCGGCACAGGTATACATGTGTTCCCCATCCTGAACCCTCCTCCCTCCTCCCTCCCCATACCATCCCTCTGGGTCGTCCCAGTGCACTAGCCCCAAGCATCCAGTATCATGCATCGAACCTGGACTGGCAACTTGTTTCTTACATGATATTTTACATGTTTCAATGCCATTCTCCCAAATCTTCCCACCCTCTCCCTCTCCCACAGAGTCCATAAGACTGTTCTATACATCAGTGTCTCTTTTGCTGTTTCGTACACCGGGTTATTGTTACCATCTTTCTAAATTCCATATATATGCGTTAGTATACTGTATTTATGTTTTTCCTTCTGGCTTACTTCACTCTGTATAATAGGCTCCAGTTTCATCCACCTCATTAGAACTGATTCAAATGTATTCTTTTTAATGGCTGAGTAATACTCCATTTGTATATGTACCACAGCTTTCTTATCCATTCATCTGCTGATGGACATCTAGGTTGGTTCCATGTCCTGGCTATTATAAACAGTGCTGCGATGAACATTGGGGTACACGTGTCTCTTTCCTTCTGGTTTTCTCAGTGTGTATGCCCAGCAGTGGGATTGCTGGATCATAAAGCAGTTCTATTTCCAGTTTTTTAAGGAATCTCCACACTGTTCTCCATAGTGGCTGTACTAGTTTGCATTCCCACCAACAGTGTAAGAGGGTTCCCTTTTCTCCACACCCTCTCCAGCATTTATTATTTGTAGACTTTTGGATTTCTTTTAACTTACCTAGAAAATGCAAAAAATGATGTATTTAGAGATGTGTGTATATGTTGGCATGTCTTTTATGGGCTACATACTGGTGTGACAATCAGATGGAACCTTTGTGTTCCCTCCTCAGAAATACATAGATATACAGCAACATACAAAAATATGCATAAAATTCCAGGGGTTTCTCTTTAAGTTCATGAACTCCACGCCACAAAATATCAAAATGGAACATCCTTGGAAATGTGAGGGCTTCACTGATGGCTCAGAAGGTAAAGAATCTGCCTGCAATTCAGGAGACCCAGGTTTGATCCCTGGGTTGGGAAGATCCCCTGGAGAAAGGAATGGAAACCCACTCCAGTGTGCTTGCCTGGTGAATACCTTGATCAGAAGAGCCTGGTGGGCTACAGTCCATGGGGTTGCAAAGAGTTGGATAATACTTTCACTTTCATGTTTTATATGTGAGCTCATATGTCAAAGGTTTTATATTAAGCAAAAGAAGTCACTGTAGATTTTATCAAAGCAATTGTCAACATTTATTTATTTCAGTATATTTTTAAGCAATCTTTCAAAACCCACTCTTATTGATTGAACTCTATTAAATAATATTCTGCCCACATAAAATTTCTGTATGACTATAGGCCAGTCATGGGTGTTGTATAGCACTGTACAAGCTAACAATGCCAGCTCGATTAGTAAGTGTATTAACAGCTTTCATACTTGTTCTTTTAATTGAATCATTTTGTTTTATTTCCTGGATTAACCTATCATCATCCATGCCTTTAATCGAGTGGAGAAAGCCTCCTTTGTGTGGATTGAAACCTGGAGCTTTTGTAGTTGGATAATTCATTGAAATTTTGTTTTTATGTAATTTCCTGTGTACATTCAAAGGTATACGTAGTATTTTGACCTTCAGTGCCTTAGGGGGGAATATGTTGGCAAGGCAGATAAGTGGAGGTTGCTTGCAGAGTGTTTCTTCTTGGGTTTGATGTTCTGAAAGCTCGAGCAGGGGAATTATACTGGGGGTGGGAAAGGTGAGAGAAAGCAAAGCCATACAACAGAGCAAAGGTGATTTCCAAGAACTAGGGAAGTGTGCACAGCCTTTGGTCCCTATAGTCTCATCCTTCTCAGTACCCTGGAGAGAAGACAGGAGTTTAGATGCTAAGAGTAGGGCAGCAAGTAGATAGTTACTTGGTCTGATTTCCACAAGACGGATTTAGGATGCAGATTCCTGCCTTGGACAGAG
Organism: Bos indicus; assembly: GCF_029378745.1. NCBI lineage: Eukaryota > Metazoa > Chordata > Mammalia > Artiodactyla > Bovidae > Bos > Bos indicus. The sequence goes on from NC_091761.1 coordinate 65,775,642, forward strand.
CTGGACTTTAAAGACCATGTGCCTATCAGCAGTGACTCATGGGAACACAAACCAAAGGACTTACCGGAATGTCTTCCTCATGCCAGGGACATTCACAGGGCTCTAGGGAGGAAAGATCTGTAAGAATAAACATACTGACTTTCCTACCAGACTGACCATAAGGGTGGGGTGAGGTGTCAGAATCAGATCTATTGTAATTTAAAGTAAGTAAGGTTCCATGGCATAACTTGCACACCTGCCTGTGCAGTAAGAATCATACGCATTCAGAAGACGCAGATGCAAGTGGAACTCACGATAGGGTGGGAGAAGTAAGACTGAAGCACCAATATAGACAGTAAGAGGAGTTATACAAAATAAGAAGGCAAAAAAATTGTTGGAGGGAAAAAAGTTTTATGAAAGAAGTGTTTTTTTGAGCATGTATCAAAGGACTGGTACAATTTAGGTGTATGAAAAGGAGAAAGACATCTTTCCAAGTGTAGGAAATAAGTGAGTGGAAGCACAAAGAGGGGCATTGTGAGGAATGAGAGGAGTTTGGTTAAATTGTCAGTTGTAACAAAAGGATAAATGGGAAATATCCTTGTAAAGGTAGGCTAGGACCATGCTAAAGATTTTAAAAGGAGATAGAATCCTCTAATATAGAAAGAAATAAGGGATCAATATCTTGAAATTTATATGACTTTGTATAAATTTTTTAATCTCTTGGATCTCAGTTTTCTTTATCTATGGAGTGGAGATAATATTACCTTGTGGGATTGTGCTTAGAATTAGAAAAATAATGATGATGACAATGATCATAGCTACCGTTTACTGAGCACCAAGGTATGTGTCTGGTGTGCACTGGTGTTCAATAAAAGTGGCTGATGTTATTTCAGTTCAGTTCAGGTGCTCAGTTGTGTCCAACTCTTTGCAACCCCATGGAATACAACATGCCGGGCTTCCCTGTCCATCACCAACTCCTGGAGCTTGCTCAAACTCATGTTCATCGAGTCAGTGATGCCATCCAACCATCTCATCCTCTGTCATCACCTTCTCCTTCTGCCTTCAGTCTTTCCTAGCATCAGGGTCTTTTCCAATGAGTCAGTTCTTCACATCAGGTGGGGTTTCAGCTTCAGCATAAGTCCTTCCAATGAACATTAGGGACTGATCTCCTTTAGGATTGACTGGTTGGATCTCCTTGCAGTCCAGGGGACTCTCAAGAGTCTTCTCCAACACCACAGTTCAGAGGCATCAATTCTTCAGTGCTCAGCTTTCTTTATGGTCCAAATCTCACATCCATACAAACTACTGGAAAAATCATAGCTTTGACTAGATGGACCTTTGTTGGCAAAGTAATGTCTCTGCTTTTTAATACATTGTCTAGGTTTGTCATAGCTTTTTTCCCAAGGAGCAAGTATCTATTAATTTCATGGCTGCAGTCACCATCTGCAGTGATTCTGGAGCCCCCCAAAATAAAGTCTCTGACTGTTTCCATTGTTTCCCCATCTATTTGCCATGAAGTGATGGGACCAGAAGCCATGATCTTAGTTTTATGAATGTTGAGTTTTAAGCCAACTTTTTCACTCTCCTTTTTCACTTTCATCAAGAGGCTCTTTAGTTCTTCTTTGCTTTTCAAGTGTCATATGTATAATTCAGCTACTCAGCTATTTAGACAGTGGGAAATCTTCAGAAAATATTCACTAGTACTAGACTTTTCTAGGACTCATCCAAATTTCTAGTTCTTTCCTCTTGGGAACATAACTCTTTGAAATTAGGCATGGTGGTGTGATTTGCAATGGCCAATGAAATAGGAAGAATAATGTGCTACTTCCATGCCTTTATGTGACGGTGTACAAGCCTCCATTTTTTCTTTTGCTACTGTGGCAAGCTGTAAAGCATTGTTTTCAGGTGGTGGTATCAGGTGTTGGAGCTTCTGGCAACTGGAGTCGCTAAATCATTATGATGAGCAGAGTTCTCTGCCTTCTGCTGATCAATGTAGACATGTAGCATGAAACAGAGATAGACCTCTGGTGTTTTAGTTACTGAGATTTGGGGGATGTTTGTTACTGAAGCATAACCTCGTATGTCTTAACTAATGCATATCTGGTCCAGTTCATCAGTACAGAGAAACAGCAGAGCTCGGTTTGCCTTGAAATAGATAACTTGCTTTTTTTCTTAGCTTCAGTTCAGTTCAGTTCAGTCGCTCGGTCGTGTCTGACTCTTTGCGACCCCATGAGTCGCAGTACGCCAGGCCTCCCTGTCCATCACCACTCCCGGAGTCCACTCAAACCCATGTCCGTTGTGTTGGTGATGCCATCCAACCATCTCATCCTCTGTCGTCCCCTTCTCCTCCTGCCCTCAATCTTTCCCAGCAACAGGGTCTTTTCCAATGAGTCAGCTCTTTGCGTCAGGTGGCCAAGGTATTGGAATTTCAGCTTCAACATCAGTCCTTCCACTGAACACCCAGGACTGATCTCCTTTAGGATGGACTGGGTGGATCTCCTTGCAGTCCAAGGGACTCTCAAGAGTCTTCTCCAACACCACAGTTCAAAAGCATCAATTCTTCAGTGCTCAGCTTTCCTTATAGTCTAGCACTCACATCCATACATGACTACTGGAAAAACCATAGCCTTGACTAGACAGACCTTTGTTGGCAAAGTAATGTCTCTGCTTTTCAATATGCTATGTAGGTTGGCCATAACTTTCCTTCCAAGGAGCAAGCATCTTTTAATTTCATGGCTGCAGTCACCATCTGCAGTGATTTTGGAGCCCAGAAAAATAATGCAGCCTCTGTTTCCGTTGTTTCCCCATCTATTTGCCATGAAGTGATGGGACCAGGTGCCATGGTCTTAGTTTTCTGAATGTTGAGCTTTAAGCCAACTTTTTCACTCTCTTCTTTCACTTTCATTAAGAAGCTCTTTAGTTCTTCTTCACTTTCTGCCATAAAGGTGGTGTCATCTCCATATCTGAGGTTATTGATATTTCTCCCTGCAATCTTGATTCCAGGTTGTGCTTCTTTCAGCCCAATGTTTCTCATGATGTACTCTGCGTATAAGTTAAATAAGCAGGGTGACAATGTACAGCCTTGATGTACTCCTTTTCCTATTTGGAACCAGTCTGTTGTTCCATGTCCAGTTCTAACTGTTGCTTCCTGACCTGCATATAGGTATCTCAAGAGGCATGTCAGGTGGTCTGGTATTCCCATCTCTTTCAGAATTTTCCACAGTTTATTGTGATCCACACAGTCAAAGGCTTTGGCATAGTAAATAAAGCAGCAATAGATATTTTTTTGGAACTCTCTTGCTTTTTCCATGATCCAGCGGATGTCGGCAATTTGATCTCTGGTTCCTCTGCTGTTTCTAAAACCAGCTTGAACATCTGGAAGTTCACTGTTCACGTATTGCTGAAGCCTGGCTTGCAGAATTTTGAGCATTACTTTACTAGCGTGTGAGATGAGTGCAATTGTAACAGAAGTAGAAGATATTAAGAAGAGATAGCAAGAATATACAGAAGAACTGTACAAAAAAGATCTTCACGACCCAGATAATCATGATGGTGTGATCACTGACCTAGAGCCAGACATCCTGGAATGTGAAGTCAAGTGGGCCTTAGAAAGCATCACTACGAACAAAGCTAGTGGAGGTGATGGAATTCCAGTTGAGCTATTCCAAATCCTGAAAGATGATGTTGTGAAAGTGCTGCACTCAGTATGCCAGCAAATTTGGAAAACTCAGCAGTGACCATAGGACTGGAAAAGGTCAGTTTTCATTCAAATCCCAAAGAAAGGCAATGCCAAAGAATGCTCAAACTACCGCACAATTGCACTCATCTCACATGCTAGTAAAGTAATGCTCAAAATTCTCCAAGCCAGTCTTCAGCAATACGTGAACCGTGAACTTCCAGATGTTCAAGCTGGTTTTAGAAAAGGCAGAGGAACCAGAGATCAAATTGCCAACATCCGCTGGATCATGGAAAAAGCAAGAGAGTTCCAGAAAAGCATCTATTTCTGCTTTATTGACTATGCCAAAGGCTTTGACTGTGTGGATCACAATAAACTGTGGAAAATTCTGAAAGAGATGGGAATACCAGACCACCTGACATGCCTCTTGAGATACCTATATGCAGGTCAGGAAGCAACAGTTAGAACTGGACATGGAACAACAGACTGGTTCCAAATAGGAAAAGGAGTTCATCAAGGCTGTATATTGTCACTCTGCTTATTTAACTTACATGTAGAGTACATCATGAGAAACGCTGGACTGGAAGAAACACAAGCCGGAATCAAGATTGCAGGGAGAAATATCAATAACCTCAGATATGCAGATGACACAACCCTTATGGCAGAAAGTGAAGAGGAACTAAAAAGCCTCTTGATGAAAGTGAAAGAAGAGAGTGAAAAAGTTGGCTTAAAGCTCAACATTCAGAAAACGAAGATCATGGCATCCGGTCCCATCACTTCATCAGAAATAGATGGGGAAACAGTGGAAACTGTGCCAGACTTTATTTTTGGGGGCTCCAAAATCACTGCAGATGGTGACTGCAGCCATGAAATTAAAAGACGCTTACTCCTTGGAAGGAAAGTTATGACCCACCTAGATAGCATATTCAAAAGCAGAGACATTACTTTGCCAACAAAGGTCCATCTAGTCAAGGCTGTGGTTTTTCCTGTGGTTATGTATGGATGTGAGAGTTGGACTGTGAAGAAGGCTGAGCGCTGAAGAATTGATTCTTTTGAACTGTGGTGTTGGAGAAGACTCTTGAGAGTCCCTTGGACTGCAAGGAGATCCAATCAGTCCTTTCTGAAGGAGATCAGCCCTGGGATTTCTTTGGAAGGAATGATGCTAAAGCTAAAACTCCAGTACTTTGGCCACCTCATGAGAAGAGTTGACTCACTGGAAAAGACTCTGATGCTGGGAGGATTGGGGGTGGGAGAGGAAGGGGACGACAGAGGATGAGATGGCTGGATGGCATCACCGACTTGATGGACGTGAGTTTGAGTGAACTCCGGGAGTTGGTGATAGACAGGGAGGCCTGGCGTGCTGCGATTCACGGGGTCGCAAAGAGTTGGACACGACTGAGCGACTAATCTTATCTGATCTTGAGCATTTTTTGGCATTACCTTTCTTTGGGATTGGAATGAAAACTGGCCTTTTCCAGTCCTGTGGCCACTGCTGAGTTTTCCAAATTTGCTGACACATTGAGTGAGCACTTTCACAGCATCATCTTTTAGGATTTGAAATAGCTCAACTGCAATTCCATCGCCTCCACCAGCTTTGTTCATAGTGATGCTTCCTAAGGCCCACCTGTATTCACATTCCAGGGTGTCCGGCTCTAGGTGAGTGGGAGTGATCACACCATAGTGATTATCTGGGTCGTGAAGCTCTTTTTTGTACAGTTCTTCTGTGTATTCTTGCCACCTCTTCTTAATATCTTCTGCTTCTGTTAGGTCCATACCATTTCTGTCCTTTATTGAGCCCATCTTTGTATGATATGTTCCTTTGGTATCTCTAGTTTTCTTGAAGAGATCTCTAGACTTTCCTATTCTATTATTTTCCTCTATTTCTTTGCATTGATTGCTGAGGAAGGCTTTCTTATCTCTCCTTGCTATTCTTTGGGAACTCTGGGTTCAAATGGGTATATCTTTCCTTTTCTCCTTTGCTTTTAGCTTCTCTTCTTTTCACAGTTATTTGTAAGGCCTCCTCAGACAGCCATTTTCCTTTTTTTTCATTTGTTTTTCTTGGGGATGGTCTTGATCCCTGCCTCCTGTACAATGTCACGAACCTCTCCATCCATAGTTCATCAGGCACTCTATCATATCTAGCCCCTTAAATCTATTTCTCACTTTCACTATATAATCATAGGGATTTGATTTATGTCATACCTGAATGGTCTAGTGGTTTCCCCACTTTCTTCAATTTAAGTATGAATTTGACAATAAGGAGTTCATGATCTGAGCCACAGTCAGCTCCCGGTCTTGGTTTTCTTAGCTTAGTCCAAGTCAACTATGATGACTCCTAAGGCCCTTCCCTTTCATACAGTACTGAGATACTAAGCTTTTTTTTTGTTAATCAGTCTTTTTTATCACACCCAGAAATCCTGCCTCCATGGGTTCTTCTCTAATATATCAAGCTCATTCTTTAAGCAGGTCTTATGTTAGTTTCAAAACCTACTAGTTTTTTTATTTTTCTTTCTCATTAGTTATAAACCCAGTCTGTTTCTGTTTTACCTATTTGTCAGTTGATCTTTCTATAGCAAAAACAATGGACTCTGAGTCCCATATCACTAGGAGAAGTGCTACTAACCGAAAGCAAAATAATAATAGTAACATTTGTGGAATGCTTAGTACATAATAGGCAAAATAACCTCAGATATGTAGATGACACCACCCTTATGGCAGAAAGTGAAGAGGAACTAAAAAGCCTCTTGATGAAAGTGAAAGTAGAGAGTGGAAAAGTTGGCTTAAAGTTCAACATTCAGAAAACGAAGATCATGGCATCTGGTCCCATCACTTCATCAGAAATAGATGGGGAAACAGTGGAAACAGTGTCAGACTTTATTTTTTTGGGCTCCAAAATCAGATGGTGACTGCAGCCATGAAATTAAAGGATGCTTACTCCTTGGAAGAAAAGTTATGACCAACCTACATAGCATATTTAAAAGCAGAGACATTACTTTGTCAACAAAGGTCCATGTAGTCAAGGCTGTGGTTTTTCCAGTGGTCATGTATGGATGTGAGAGTTGGACTGTGAAGAAAGCTGAGCGCTGAAGAATTGATGCTTTTGAACTGTGGTGTTGGAGAAGACTCTTGAGAGTCCCTTGGACTGCAAGGAGATCCAACCAGTCCATTCTGAAGGAGATCAGCCCTGGGATTTCTTTGGAAGGAATGATGCTAAAGCTAAAACTCCAGTTCTTTGGCCACCTCATGAGAAGTGTTGACTCATTGGGAAAGACTCTGATGCTGGGAGGGATTGGGGGCAGGAGGAGAAGGGGACGACAGAGGATGAGATGGCTGGATGGCATCACTGACTCGATGTACGTGAGTCTGAGTGAACTCCGGGAGTTGGTGATGGACAGGGAGGCCTGGCGTCCTGCGATTCATGAGGTTGCAAAGAGTCGGATACGACTGAGTGACTGAACTGAACTGAACTGAACTGAAGCTCTTTCCTTGTGTCAACTTATTTTATCTTCATCACCCTCTGTGAAGTTAGTACAACTATTATTCCTATTTATAGACATTATAGAAACTGAGGCACAAAGCAGATAACATTCTAAGGAAGGTGGTTAGCCAGAACTCCAACCCAGAGGTTCTCACTCTGGAGCCCTCACTCTTGAATGCTACATCAAATTACATTTCTTCAGGGTTCAGCTATTATTTTATTAAAAGAATTTCTTTGGTACCCCTGTCAAGATGTCCTACCAAGTATTCTTCAAGATCATCAGTTAAGCAACAAGTATTGTGGGTTTCCTCTTTCCTTCCCTTTTTTTCTCTCCTTTTCTTCCACAGATATTAAGCATCTATTGTGGATTCATATATAAGAAGTCATGCTTTTAAAGTAGCAAAGAATTCATAATGTCGTTGAAACTACTTCTATTAAGTTTTATGAAATTTATAGAGAGCAATAGAATTCCAAATACATAGTCTGTGCTGAATTATCTGCAACAACCAGAGTCTGAACGAGCTGCAGAAGCAGAGATCAGCATGACCTGGAGCAAACAGGACATGCTGCCTACATCTGGGCCTTGAAGGATGGGTGGAAATTGGTCAGTAGCAGGGAGAGGGGAGTAGAAGTTGGAATTAACTTGAATCTGTGATTGATAAATGAATAATTGGAGTTTTTGCTCAGAAAACACGGTGGTAGTTAACTCTATCAGCATGCAGATCTGCTGGTAAGAACTATTTCTTTGAAACTATTTTTCACTGTATCTTAAAATAACAACAAGGCCCAAAATTATAGATACAGAAATTATAGTAATAGAGCTCAGGAAGACAGATTTTTATGGGAAAGTATTATTCACCGGGAGTTAAAAGCTTTTATGTTTTATAGAAGCTCTTAGGGTTGAAGCAAATCTCGTGTTCATTTATAGCCTAACTCATTTATGCATTGCTGGGAGATTTTGCAAATGTAACCTCAATTCTGCCCTTGTCTGAACTCTGAGAATACCCCAGGCTGTATTTGTTCATAAAGGTGAATTTCTTTTTGAAGAGCGATTTGATGTAATTTTTGTTTTTCATGAAGCCTATTACTGTGCGTGTACAATTTGCAAGTATCCAGGGCTCTGTTTTCTCCTGTAATGAGAGAACGGTGCAGTCGTCTGTGCTTCTCTGACTGTCTGATTCCCAATCACAGTCACGTTTTTAGAAAGAAAAGCAGCCACAGTGGAAGCAAAGTCTCTCTCTTTTTTTCAGTTTTCCATCAAGATCTGTCACCCTTTAGCACTTCACCTAGTTGCCACTGATGGTCTGAGTGTATTTCCTGAGTCACCCTCCAGAATCCAGTAAGCTGCTTCTTTCAATGCCCTACTTTTATGGAGTTTAGAATGACAAGGGGTTCTTGGAAACCATCTGATCTAACTGCTTTATTTTGTAGGCGAGCTCTGAGGTCTGTTAGAAGAGATTCCTTCCCACTCGTCCACAGCATGCAGTGACAAAGATGAGCACCTGGGTATCTTTGCCTGGATCTCCTGGTGAGATCATATTCTGGGAATTGGGGATAGATTAATGACTGTTAAAAATTTCCACCAAGAAGGTAACATGGATGAAACAGCAGTCTAGGCAGTCAGGAGTTTCCTTTGTTTGATCCTCCCACAAATCAAGCCTTTCTTCCTCTTGATTGCTTCTCTTTGGAGACACAGGGCCAGGTTGTTAGGGGATTAGAGAAAGCTTTGTGTAAAACATAAAATTCACTTATTTCTATACAGCAGAAAGTAACACAACATTGTAAATAAACTATACTCAAATAAATATTAGAAGAAGGAAGAGAAGAAAAAAAAAATTATGTATCAATCAACATATACCCACCAAGCATGAATTCTGTTCCCAGCCCGCTGCTGGGTGCTAGGAGTCATGTAGAAGGACAAACCATGACACTGACTTGAAAAGATGGTACAATGCATTTCAAAGAGGCACAGCTAAGCTGTAGCAAAGAAGAGCATGTGTAATGAGACGGTTAGTTCTTTCAGAAGGAAAGATCAGTGTGGCGGAGTCAAAGGCAGCTGGGGGAACCTTCATGAAGAAATGGGACTTTAGTTGTATCTATTGCTGAACACCTAAAGATGGTACTGGGGCGCCCCCAGCCACCCTCTGCTTCTCTCTCTAAATTCCATCATCCCCACGTCTACACATACTCACCCGTGTTCATGATTTTCCAGAGCAACTCTGATTTCAACCAACTTTCATTTAATAATTATGTAATTTGTTATTAACCCAAATGTGCTTAAATTTTCCATGCGACTCAAGACATTCTGTATAATGTCTTGAAGAAAATGCTTTGGTAGAACAAATGGAACATTTTCTTTGATCTGAAGAATATGGTTGCAGTCCTCCACATTTGCATTCACTATCTTTAAAGTCTAGCATCTCACATTTTTACATTTTCTAATTTACAGAGTGATTTCTCAAACATTATTTTATTTGATCATAAAAGTAGACTGTAAGGAAAGGAGAATATTGTTAATATAACTGTTTTAGAGATGAGAGGACTGAGATTCAGTGAGGTAAAATGTTAATGTGAACACAGACCCTCTGAGTTCTACCTGGGGCTCTTTTTCTCAAATTACTTGGTTGCTCATTTTAATTGGTATTTTTATCCTGTGGTTCTTGTTCTGTTTCCCTGAAGAATCCAGTGCAGGTAAAACCAGTACTGTCTTCATGGTACTATTCAAAGTAAATTTTTTGAAGTCTAGAGGTGTCAATGAAGCGTTTAGACTGAAAATAATTATTAGTTCCAGTGCCTATTTTTGGTTGGCTTTAGTCTACCAGAAACTGATCTTTTTTCATAAACTTCAGTTATTCTGAATCTAAATATATATTCCAGTTGTAAATTTTCTGATTATTTCCCATTTCATTGTTTTTACTGAGGCTCCTAAGAAATTGAAAAATCACACATCGCTTTTTATATTTGTCAGGTGAGTGTATTCTCTTCAGTTCTGTCTCATCTCAACAAAAATTTGAAGCAATGCACGTTAGAGCCCTCGGCATGTCATAGCTCTTGGACAGACCGTGGTATAGCTCTTAGACAGATCAGTGTTACAGCTCTGTGTTACAGCTCAATTTTATTTAGAAAATGGTAGGAAAATACATCCTTGAGGCATGAGGGCATGCTGACCCAAAGATGCAAAGAGAAAAGAAGGGGGCCCCGGCTCTTTGGCTCCCCTTTTTATATGTTTTTTTCCTCCCCCTGGGCCTGCCCTATATAAATTGGGCTAGCCAGGAGTGCTGTTTGTTCTACCTGAGGTCCTCACACCAGTCTTTGGACCTTCCTTTCTTCTATTTTCCCGGGCTTTTCCCTTCCTTGTCTTTTAGCCACTGCCATTATGGACTCCTGTTTCCTATTCTAACTACCTAGTGTATTCATGGCATGTGGTAGAATATCTTTACTTTTTCAAAAAAAATCACCAGTGCTACTTTCTGCAGTGGTTGACATTACAAAAATGTTTTGTCTGAAACTTCAAAAAGTTAACATTAGAACAATGTTCCCTATCATGTATGATCTCTGAAGCCATTTTTTTTTTTATCTTGTGACAAAGTCATGAAATAGATTTTTTGTTTATTGTTCAAGACCAGTTGAGTGCCATAATTCACTTCTTTCATACAGAGTTCTAAACTAGGCCTTGTTTGTGGGGAGTGAAAGCTGGAACAGAAATTGAAGACACAGTCAATATTCTTGAAGAATGCAAGATCTAGTTGGGGAGACAGAATGTACCCTTTTCCAAGTGGCATAAAAATTGATAGTCACCACTCTGTTAGGTAGAACTCGTTTAGTCTTTCAAATGTAATAAATAAGGTCTTGCTGTGTGACAAAACGCATAGATAATATCTTCCTTGACTTCTTGGAGCCTACATTCTGACTGGGGAGACTTCTCATTCAATTTACAAATAATTATAAGACAATAAGAAATGAGTTCCTTAAGAGGGAAAAAAAAAAAAAAACGCTCAAATGAGGAAGAGAATATTTCTGACAGCTAATCACGAAGGCCTTGGAAAAGTTCATATTTGCAAAGTATCTTGAAGAATGGATAGGATTTGGAAAAAAAAGTGTTGGCATATAGAGAACTCTGAGTGAGTGAATGGATCAAATGCCAGAAGATCAAGGTAAGCTCTGGGGCCACTGTGGCTGGGACACAGATGTTTGTGGGGGAGGCATGGGAAGGAATTGTAGATACTAGAGCTTTCATGGCTCAGGCCTTTCTATTACCATTCATGATTTTGATGTAGTCAAAAAACAATGACTATATTTGTTGTCTATTTATTTTTTAAGGAAAATTGTTACCCAGGTTAAGCTGACTAGTTTGAGATGATTGGCACATATTCTCTGTGCTTTTTCTAGACTTTCATGATTCTATTCATGTATCCATCTATTTGCAAAAGCTTTCAATCACCCAGAAATTCCTCCCTTTGTGGCCAAATTCAGAAACAAGTTTCACTGTTTACATTCAAAAGGGTTCCAATGTGATAAAAAAACAGTACTGATTACCTGTTGGGTTTCACAGGCATGTATATAAAGTTTGATGATGTGCATTGTGAAGTCTGAGTATAGATACAACCTTTCAAAGTTGGGTGACATCTGACTGATATGTTCCAAAATAGTTGTTCTGGATGCTTGTAGGCATTTGTTCTGTCTGGTCACTGCCCATGCCTGTCAGTTTTTAAATATTTGTAATATCTTCCCCAAATATACATAAGAGAAATACTTTTTACTAGTCTGGACCAAGACCATTCGTTTAAATAAAATGCTGCATTGGTGATAGGTCATGGTCAGTAATATATTATATTAAATGGGAATCATTTATATTAAAATCCTGGTTGCTCTGTGGGGAAATCCGTTAGAAATTCGTCATCGTGAAATCAGGCCTGATACTTGAGCAATATAAACAGATTTTAAGTTGCTGTGACTTAAATATGTGTCATTATATCTTATCTTAATGTAACTAAGATAAGATAACCAGTTGAAGTAGCCTTTCCCACACCTATGACCTATGACATGATGTCTGAGGCCCTAGAAGCAGATGGCCTGAGTACAAATCCTGACTCTGCCATTCATTAACCGTGGCTCTGGACAAGTTCCTTCAGTTCAGTTCAGTCATTTAGTTGTGTCTGACTCTTTGTGACCCCATGGACTGCATCACATCAGGCTTCCCTGTCCATCACCAACCCTGGAGCTTGCTCAAACTCATGTCCATCGAGTTGGTGATGCCATCCAACCATCTCATCCTCTGTCCCCTTCTCCTCCTGCCTTCAATCTTTCCCAGCATCAGGGTCTTTTCCAGTGAGTAGGCTCTTCTCATCAGGGGGCTAAAGTTTTGGAGTTTCAGCTTCAGCATCAGTCCTTCCACTGAATATTCAGGACTGATTTCCTTTGGGATGGACTGGTTTGATCTCCTACCAGTCCAAGGGACTCTCAAGAGTCTTCTCCAACACCACAGTTCAAAAGCATCAATTCTTCAGCATTCAGCTTTCTTTATAGTCCAACTCTCACATCCATACATGACTACTGGAAAAACCATAGCCTTGACTAGACAGATCTTTGTTGACAAAGTAATGTCTCTGTTGTAAAATGAGTCTAGCAATCAGACATACTTTAAAAAACTGTTCAGATCATTAAATAATTTAATATGATTGAAACCCTTATAGCAGTTTCTGGTACATAGTATGTGCTTGATAAATGTTAGTAAATATCCTATTTTCATGATTGCATTTATTTTTTGGGGGTACAAATAGGAAATACTGTTGTTCTAAAATACACATATTGATGAGGAATAGTGAATGTTTGTTTTCCAATGATACTTTTTATAATTATATCATGATTTTTGTTATACACAAAGATCTTGAAAAACAATTCCTTACATTCTTACTAAAATTCCCTGAATGAATGCAAAGAGCTATTTTTTTTAGCCTCACTCTCTGTTCTCTATTTTCTGTGGATGAGATGATAGCTTGGCATTGTGTAAGGTTGCTTTCTCACACTGGGGCTTAAACTGTCTAGTCAGCATCATGTAATCCATGCCCAAATGTGCAAGGGAGTCTTCCCACCTTAAAACGAGTGGACTCTAGTGCTCTCAGGAGAAGGAAATGGCAACCCACTCCAGTATTCTTGCCTAGAAAATCCCATGGATGGAGAAGCCTGATGGGCTACAGTCCATGGGGTTGGAGAGAGGCAGACTCGACTGAGCATGCATGCACGCTAATGCTCTCTGCCACCAGGTATGACACAGAATACTGAGGTGACTGATGAGAGACCAAGTGACTGATGAGGGCCAAGCATCCAGAAGCTATTCTCTGGCAACAAGTGAAGGAGCAGGTCAACTTTTCCCAAATGTGTGAGGTCAAAGCCAACTTGCCCTAGCAACCAGGTGATAAAAATTCAGTTTTCAGGTTAACTTTTAGGAGACTCACAGAATTTAAGCTTTCTCCTAGAAGTGTGAGATTCTAGGCAGAGGGAATTGAAAGTGTAAAAAATGCTTAATTGTAGCTTTTGGGGGAGGGACTGGAAAGACGTCTGTGTGGTTGGAGCACAGACTGAAAGATTCAAAGGGAGACAGGAGAGGACTTGAAAAGTAGTCCTGGGCAAGTTAAAGTGTAACAACATTGCCAGATAGTAATTAATGCCAACTAGGTGCCAGGGACTACATCAGTAAATAAGGTAGTCACAACCTCTTGTTTTTGTAGGGCTTATGAAACCAGAAGGGCCTTGACTAAGGCTAAGCAGTTTGGATTTTACTTTGCAGATTATGGGGATGATGAAAGGGTTTGAAGTGATGGAATGACATCTTTAGAAAAGTATTTTGGAAGATCATTCATGGGCGCACAGCTAAGGGGAACCTTGCTGGCTAGAAAAGAAAGTAAGTGTCTGACTTTTTGCAACCTCATGGACTGAAGCCTGCCAGGCTCCTCTGTTCATGGAATTCTCTAGGCAAGAATACTGGAGTGGGTGGCCATTTTGCTGGCTAGAAGGCCACTGCAAATGTCCCCACAAGAAATGGTAAAGGCTTAAATGACAGTGATGCAAAAATATTTAGGGAGCAGAATTGGTGGGATTTGGTGATCAATTTTAAGTAGGTGTAAGTTAAGAGGGGAATGAGATAATTTTCTGGATTCTACTTTAGATAGCTGGTTATACATTGAGCAAACATGAGGAATCAGTGAAATTTCCAAAAGTCCAGTGCAGAGCCTATTGAGGACTACCCAATAACACTGCTGCTGCTGCTGCTAAGTTGCTTCAGTTGTGTCCGACTCTGTGAGACCCCATAGAATCCCCCGTCCCTGGGATTCTCCAGGCAAGAACACTGGAGTGGGTTGCCATTTCCTTCTCCAATGCATGAAAGTGAAAAGTGAAAGTGAAGTCGCTCAGTCGTGTCCGACTCTTCTGGCTCTGGTTAAACAACCTGCCCAGGGCTTGACTCAGAGTAGATGCTTAACACTTATTTGTCAGGGGAAAATTAGAATTCCATGTTTATTAAATTTCAGCAGTTCTGGTTCAACCAAGGACCAAAACCTAAGCACCATATTCCAATATTTAAGAATGAAGCAATACAACCAGAAGAAAAATTGAAGACAAGATCATTATTCTTGAAAAGTGGACAGTTCAGTAGGAGAAACACAATATACCCTTTGGCAAGTGGCATAAGAATCAATGGTTATTACTCCATTTATTTGGATAGAATTCAATCAGTCTTGCAAAATATAATGAGTAAGTTTCTTCCATGTGACAAAAAGCCATAAATATGCTGAGCACTTATAGGAGCTCAACATGTATTAATTGGATCTAAAATGAAATCTGGTCAATATCGCAACCATTTCCTTTTAGACTTTGCCCGGAAGAATAATGTTTCAGGCTCCTCTTTTTGCTGTACTTGCTTGTTCTCAGGACTTTTCTTGCTTGGACTCTAACCCTGTTCTAACACAGTTCCTCTACCAGGAGTGCTAACCAATATTTCTATTTTGCTTGCGAGTTCACAAGATCCTTTCAGCATTCACTAGTTACCTTGCCATTCATTTAACAATTTTCCCACCATCTGGTAATACGTCTTCCAACATTCCCTGGATTTTGTTTTTCAAATTTTCTTGATATTGGCTTTTCAGAGGTTATCTTCTGTTCACAACCAGACATTCAGTATATAAAAGAACCAATCTGGGGTGTCCAACTCAGGTGAAGTTTCCTAGAACTTTTTGAGTTTTTCTGCAATGCTACAGTTTATAAACCCCTACTCTACCAGGTGGCAGAGACTTAATCTCAGTCAACTTGAGGGTGCCCCTGCATCTCAGGTTTAGGGGAAATCACTGGGTTCTTGTTGAGTTCTCCCTGCACTAGAATATTCTGAAATGTCCATTGTCCTAGTTGGTCTTGAGTCTCAGTCATCTGCCTGCCAATGCAGAAGATGCAAGAGTTGTGGATTCAGTCCTCAGGACAGGAAGACCGTCTGGAGTAGGGAATAGCACCCACTCCAGTATTCTTGCCTGGAAAAGCCCATGGACAGAGGAGTCTGGCAGACTACAGTCCATAGGGTCCCAAAGAGTTGGACATGACTAATCGCATGTGTGCGCACACACACACACAGAGTCATGTAGGTTGTTATTCTTTTACACCCTCCATGTGTGTGCTGTGCATGCTCACTCAGTTGTGTCCAACTCTTTGTGACCCCATGGACTGTAGCCTGCCAGGCTCCTCTGTCCATGAATTTTCAAGGCAAGAATACTAGAATGGGTAGTCATTTCTTTTTTCCAGGAGCTCTTCCTGACCCAGGGATCAAACTTGTGTCTCTTGTGTCCCCTGCATTGGCAAGTGGATTCTTTACTATTAGTGCCACCTGGGAAGCCCTCTTAGAGCCTTTAAGATCCCTCAGATCTGGCAGTTGTCCTTGAATAGGACATGAGATTCAAGCTCCTGCACATCATGCTTAGTCCTAAAACACTTGGTGAAGCTCTCTAAGCCACATCTTCCCAGACACAGAACACAGTCACTTTGCTCTGGCGTCTTGCCCACCTCCTTGAATTTTAACACAGAGAAAGGGGCACAGACCCTCTCTCTCAAGGATCCTTTCAACCTATGTAGAGTTTCTACAAAGACTCCAGCCCTGCCCAGGCATGGTGATCAAGGCAGAACAAGGAATTTCTTTCTCAAGAATCCGTAATTAGTTAAATGCATGTTGCTTTGTTTTTGACTCTTTTCTTTCTCTCCTGAAAGAAACTTTCTGTAGTCTTTGGGTATCTAAGTCCTGTCCTTCTCTAATTTGTTATGTATCTGATTTGGAAATCTCATATTTCTCCTCTGAGTTCTCTTTGTTTACATTGAAGGGCTTGACTTTTGAAATTCTAAAAGAGTCACCTCTGTTTTCCTTTTTCCACTTTATGTAGCCTTGTCCAGTCTCTTAATACAAAGTGCCTCCATTTGGCAAGGGGAGCCAAAGGTACTTGGAAATGAAGATTTTTTAAAATTTGGGTTTATAGATCAGAATAGTATCTTGCTTGTTTATCTTCCTTCTCTTTCTTCCAAGAAGCACCAGCCTGTTATTAGGAGGGATTGAAACATGGTCATGGTTTTGGTGGTCACATTCTTAAGATCTTTAGAAAACTGATTTCATCTATAAGACCTACAGCAGTGATTTTCAAATACACAGAATTTTCTAAGATTCCTTAGGAGATACTGACTCAGAGTCATGGAATGGGGTTTTGGATTAAGGATTTTTTTTTTTTTTAATTTCCTAGTGCTAGATCAGTGATTCTCAAACTTTGGTGTGTATCAGAATCATGGTTTCTAGTCTAGCAAGTATGGAGTAAAACCTGGGATTTCGCTTTTCCAATAAGTTCTAAGGAGATGTTGAAGCTGTTGCTGGTCTGGAGACCCCACTTCCAGAATGGCTGCCTACGTGAATGATTCTCACACTTTGATGCATTTTGGTATCATCTGGTTAGCTTTAAATATTTTTAGGGTTGAGACTGCACCCCATATCAAATCTGTCACCATCTTTGGGAGTGGGAAACAGGCACTAGTCCAGTTCAATTGCTCAGTTGTGTCTGACTCTTTGCAACCCCATGGACTGCAGAATGCCAGGCCTCCCTATCTGTCACCAACCCGTGGAGCTTGCTCAAGTCGGTGATGCCATCCAACCATCTCATCCTCTGTCGTCCCCTTCTCCGTCCTTCAATCTTTCTTAGCAGTAGGGTCTTTTCTAATGAGTCAGCCCTTCACATCAGGTGGCCAACGTACTGGAGCTTCAGCTTCATCATCAGCGCTTCCAGTGAATAATCAAGATTGATTTCCTTTAAGATTGACTGGTTTGATCACCTTGCAGTCCAAGGGACTCTCAAGAGTCTTATCCAACACCACAGTTGAAAAGCATCAATTCTTCGGGGCTCAGCTTTCTTTATAGTCCAACTCTCACATCCATACATGACTACTAGAAAAACCATAGCTTTGACTAGACAGACCTTTGTTGGCAAAGTAATGTCTCTTCTTTTTAATATACTGTCTAGGTTTGTCATAGCTTTTCTTCCAAGGAGCAAGCATCTTTTAATTTCATGGCTGCAGTCACCATCTGCAGTGATTTTTGGAGCCCAAGAAAATAAAGTCTCTCACTGTTTCCATTGTTTCTCCATCTATTTGCCATGAAGTGATGGAATCAGATGCCATGATGTTAGTTTTTTTAATGTTGAATTTTAAGCCAACTTTTCACTCCACTCTTTCATTTTCATCAAGAGGCTCTTTAACTCCTCTTAGCTTTCTGCCAAGAGGGAGGTGTCATCTACATATCTGATGTTATTGATATTTCTCCCAGCAATCTTGATTCCAGCTGATGCTTCATTCAGCCTGGCATTTCG
Organism: Bos indicus; assembly: GCF_029378745.1. Classification (NCBI taxonomy): domain Eukaryota; kingdom Metazoa; phylum Chordata; class Mammalia; order Artiodactyla; family Bovidae; genus Bos; species Bos indicus. The sequence goes on from NC_091761.1 coordinate 65,793,652, forward strand.
CATGATGTACTCTGTATGGAAGTTAAATAAGCAAGGTGACAATATACAGCCTTGATGTACTCCTTTCCTAATTTTGAACCAGTCTGTTGTTCCTTGTCTGGTTCTAACTGTTGCTTCTTGACATGCCTACAGGTTTTTCAGGAGGCAGATAAGGTGGTCTTGTATTTCCATCCCTTTAAGAATTTCCACAGTTTGTTGTGATCCACACAGTCAAAGGCTTTAGAGTAGTCAATGAAGTAGAAGTAGATGTTTTTCTGGAATTGGTTTAAAGCTACCCAGGCAATTTCAATGTGCTCCTGAGTTAAGTTCTCTAATCCTTTGATTCTCAAGCTTCATAAATGTCCAGATCATCCTAGTGTTTAGTTAAAATGCAGATGCCGATTCAGTAGTTCTGAGATGGAGCAAAGGTTGGACATAATTTATATACAAGAAAATGCACTAATTGTAAGTGAACAGTGTGAGTTTTGACAAATGTGTGCACCTGTGCCAGCACTACTTCCGTGAAGGTATAGGATGTTTTCATAACTCTCACAAGTTTACCCAAGCCTCTCACTCCCTGGTCCTGACTCCTAGCCCCAGGCACTCACTAATCTGCTTTCTGTCAAAACAGATTAATCTCGCCTGTTCTAGGCTTTCACATAAATGGAATTATACAGCATGTATTCTTTGATGTCTAGCTTCTTTGGCTTGCTCATTAGAGATTCTTCACTTTTAATAAGATCTCAGTTATGTAGACCACATTTACTTCTCCAAAGCAAGGGATTTAAGGATTTAGGCAGGAATATTTGACGTAGGATATTTAACCCAGAGACTTCAGTGTGATTGGTATTGATTACATAGGATGTATTAAAATGATTTAAAATGCAAAATATTGAATATACAAAATCAGAGTCTGTGATGACTAGAGGTTTTATAGGGCAGAGGTCCCCAACCTTTTTGGCACCAGGGACCAGTTTCATGGAAGATATGTTTTCCATGGACATGGAGGGGGATGGTTTGGGGATGATTAAAGCACATTATGTCTATTATGCACTTATTATTACATCAGATCCACTTCAGACCATCAGGCATTAGATCCAGAGGTTGGAGACCCGTGCTGTAGGGAACACATCAGGTACAAAGTGTTGCAGGCATGAAAGTTCTGGGAGAAGAGCAGGGAGTGGGTGTTGAGGGAGGGGCTGGAGGGGATGCAGCAAGGCAGCCAATCTATAGGGAGCTGGAGGTTTGGCTACCTCTGCAGTTACACCAAAGCTCTCCACCCTCAACATGGCACAGGTTGCCTTTGTTTTCACTTTATGCCTCTATATTGGAGTGATAAGGTGTTCCTTTTCTTGGCTTTGACAATTTGGGGAATTGCAAAGCTCAGGAGGAGGTAAGATAAGATGCCTGCAACTGCATTTTAGAAAAATGATGTGTAATATCCACTTTATGACATCTAAATGAGGTCTTTTTTTTAGCTGTGTCCCTGGGTCATGCCCACTGCTGACTTTAATGCACCCACATGCTTGTACCCATCTTTCGTCTTGTCACCAAATTTAAAGAATACTGTGTTTGTTTTTATCTGTCGTGTGTTCCCTTGTTAGATGAGAGTATATTTTATATTTCTTATTAAATGGCAACAGTTATTTTTGAAGGTTGATAATTTATAGCTTCACTACTGGGAACAAACTGAAGGGGGTTAGTGGGAGAAATAAGCTTTTTGTTTTATTATGCTCTGGGAACTGATTATGGGTGTAAAAAAATAAAACAACTCATACATTCACCAGAGCTTATTGTATTATCAGGTAATACACCTGCCTCTCTGATAAATAGGACTCAGTAGAACAGTTAATAAAAGCCTGAGAGTTATTTGGTACAGAAATACAACAGTATAAAGCCGCTCAAATGCAGTCTATAGCATTTTTTTTTCACCATAAGGAAGGCCTTGAAATTCTAACAGTAATTGAAGACAATGCTTTGTTCACCATCAGAACATGGGTGGGGGGCATTTCCCATTTCACGTGAAATCTTTCAGGAAATCTAAGTCTTAGAGTTTGGACACTTTTGCAAACAAACCAAAAATAACAATGCACCACAAATCCCACTCATGCATGCCTATGCATTTCTACAGAACTCTTCCGTGAACACCATATATCTAGATTCTCACAATAACCATGAGTGTTAGGCTATACAGGCATCATCTCTATTTGGTGATATGAAGCCCAGAGACATCAAAGGATTTACCCAGGCCCCACAGCCCACGGGAAGAAGTTGGCTCTGGAACTCTATGGCCAGTTACCATCCCCAAGATATCAGGGAAAAGCATCTTTGTGATAAACTTTAAACTACTATGGTGTTGTGTTTTATAAAATGGTAACTCATAGTATTTAAAAAAATTTTTTTTAATTGAAGGATATTGGATTTACAATGTGTTAACTTATGTGTTATAGCAAAGTTGATTCAGTTATACATATGTAAGCTTTATTTTTTGTTTTATAATATCAGTATTTGAAGAAGAACTAAAGAGCCTCTTGATGAAAGTGAAAGAGGAGAGTGAAAAAGTTGGCTTAAAGCTCAACATTCAGAAAACGAAGATCATAGCATCCGGCCCCATCACTTCATAGCAAATAGATGGGGAAACAGTGGAAACAGTGGCTGACTTTATTTTTCTGGGCTCCAAAGTCACTGCAGATGGTGATTGCATCCATGAAATTAAAAGATGCTTGCTCCTTGGGAGGAAAGTTATGACCAACCTAGACAGCATATTAAAAAGCAGAGACATTACTTTGCCAACAAAGGTCCATCTAGTCAAGGCTATGGTTTTTTCAGTGGTCATGTATGGATATGAGAGTTGGACTATAAAGAAAGCTGAGTGCTGAAGAATTGATGCTTTTGAACTGTGGTGTTGGAGAAGACTCTTGAGAGTCCCTTGGACTGCAAGGAGATCCAACCAGTCAATCCTAAAGGAGATCAGTCCTGGGTGTTCATTGGAAGGACTGATGTTGAAGCTGACACTCCAATACTTTGGCCACCTCATGAGAAGAACTGACTCTTTGGAAAAGACCCTGATGCTGGGAATGATTGAAGGTAGGAGGAGACGTGGACAACAGAGGATGAGATGGCTGAATGGCATCACTGACTCAATGAACATGGGTTTGAGTGGACTCCGAGAGTTGCTGATGGACAGGGAGGCCTGGCGTGCTGTGGTTCATGGGTTCACAAAGAGTGGGACACGACTAAGTGACTGAGCTGAACTGAACTGAATATCAGGATTTATAATCTTCTTTTAATGTCATTTCCTCCCCCTCTCCTTTTTCTTTTTCTGTTATACCACCAGGTATCATGTGGGGTCTTAATTCTCCAACCAGAGATTGAACACATGCACCCCTGGAGTGGAGGTGTAGAGTCTTAACCACTGGACAACTAGGGAAGTCCCTCCTTTTTTTCTGTTAAATAGTAGACAGCAAAGTCTGGTTAATGATAAACTCTGATTACTGGATTACTAGCTTACCAGAAGGGCTTCCCTGGTGGCTCAGCGGTAAAGAATCTGCCTGCCAGTGCAGGAGACGGGAGTTCTACCCTGGGTCAGAGAGATCCTCTGGAGAAAGAAATGGCAATCCACTCCAGTATTCTTGCCTGGGAAATCCCATGGACAGAGGAGCCTGATGGGCTACAGCCCATGGGGTAGAAGAGTTGGACACAACTTGCCAATTAAACCACCACCACCACCACTACTACAAGATTACTAGAATCTTAGCAGCTTAGACTTACAGGGAGATGACTCAAAAATTATATTGTTCAAACTGGAAATTTTAGAAACTTAAAGGCAGTATTCTTAATCATTACATTGGGCTGAGATAGACACGAGAACTGTCTACAGAAAGGAGACTGGACGGTTACCCTATCTAAGACAGCTTGTGGAGATTCTATTGCCTTTACCTACATGAGAGAAAAGTCCTGTTTAATCAAACGAGCAGTGTAATTTCTCCAAGGAAAACAGAAGAAAGCATTCCTGAAGGAAGCCTCTTGTTTCCCCCCACCGCCACTTTCAGAAGTATTACCTCTGATGCCTATCATGGGCATTGTGTCTAGACTACTTCTGTTGGTTTCCTAGAGTACCTGTAACAGAGGACCACAAAATACATGGATTAAAACAGCAGAAGTGTATTGTTTCACAGATCTGGAGGCTAGAAGTCCAAAATTAAGTGGCTGTCTTAGCCACGTTCCACCCGAAGCTTCTAGAGAAGGATCTTTCCTGGCCTCTTTCAGTTCCCGGTGGCCCCAATATTCCTTGGTGTGTGAGAGCATCACTTTAATTTTTGCCTTTGTCTTCATATGACCATTTCTGTGTGTCTCTCTCTTCACATGGTATTCTTTTCTTATTAGGACACCAGTCACATTGAATTTGGGCCCACCCTAACAATCTCAGCTCTGATAAAGGTCTGTAGAGTCAAAGCTATGGTTTTTCCAGTAGTTATGTACTGATGTGAGAGTCAGACCATAAAGAAGGCTGAGCACTGAAGAACTGGTACTTTTAAATTGTGATGATAAAGAAGACTCTTGAAAGTCCCTTTGACTGCAAGGCAATCAAACCAGTCAATCCTAAAGGAAATCAACCCTGAATATTCATGAAGGACTGATGCTGAAACTGAAACTCCAATACTTTGGCCACTTGATGCAAAGAGCAGACTCATTGGAAAGGACCCTGATGCTGGGACAGATTGAAGGAAGGAGAAGAAGGGGGCCACAGAGGATGAGATGGTTGGATGGCATCACCGACTCAATGGACATGAGTTTAAGCAACTCCAGGAGATACTGAAGGACAGGGAAGCCTGGAGTGCTGCCTTCCATGGGGTTGCAAAGAACTGGACATGACTCAGTGACTGAATAACAACTAATAACCTCATGTTAACTTAATTACATCTGCAAAAATCTGTTTCCAAATTGGCTCCCACTCACAGGTACTGGAGAAGGCAATGGCAACCCACTCCAGTACTCTTGCCTGGAAAATACCATGGATGGAGAAGCCTGGTAGGCTGCAGTCCATGAGGTCACTAAGAGTAGGACATGACTGAGCGACTTCACTTTGACTTTTCACTTTCATGCACTGGAGATGGAAATGGCAATCCACTCCAGTGTTCTTGCCTGGAGAATCCCAGGGACGGGGGAGCCTGGTGGGCTGCCATATATGGGGTCGCACAGAGTTGGACACGACAGAAGTGACTTAGCAGCAGCAGCAGCAGCAGCAGCAGCACAGGTACTAGGGGTTTAGGACTTCAACATACCTTTTGGGGGACACAGTTTAACCTAGAACTTTATCCTTCTTGAGCCAGAAACTTATTTCTTTTTCTGCTCTTTTTAGCACAGCTTAAATAGGATAGTATTTCAAAAGGAACTTTTGTGAAATTTAAATGGGAAGATAACAGCACTGTTTCCAAAGAACTATTTTCAGTAAAAGCAGTAAAGAGTTCTTTATGTCAAGATAATCAGATTATCAGGGATAATGTCAGAGAGGTTTTCCACACTTGCCACCTGAGCTTCTGTCTGCTTCAAAAATGAGACCTGTGGGAACCATCTTGTTTTTCTAAGACTGGAAGCTCTTGTTCTTTGATAGATCACCCTGTTCAGAGTTAAATCCCAACCTCCCCTAACTAATCCTTTTTATCTCTTTCAAATATTCTTTTCCAACCAAAGACGGCCCACTCAGTGCTGTGGGATGAATCTGTCTAGGTTATCATTCATCGACACACGTAAGTCCAAAGTGAATGATTTTGCTTTTCCTTACCCAGGTTATAAGTGTGTTTTTTTCTGGAAAATTCTGAGATACTATACTTAGTTTTTTTCCCTCTTTTTATCTCTCTAGTTCCCACACAGAAAAGTCTACATCATAATATTGTAGAACAGTAGGTTCCTTCTTTTTTATTGCGGTTGGGGCTGGTAGCTGTAGTTCAACAAAGGAATTATAAATATATTTATACACACACAATTTTAAGATAACTATATAAGAACATGTTAATGTAATAAAATACAGAATTTTACATTGCTTAGAAGAAGTAACCTAATTTTTATAGTATAGTCCAACATTTTAAAAAAATTATGATAACGTCAACTCAGGGTGTTCAATATAAAAAGTAATTCCTGTGTATTTTATATATTACATAATAATTTTGGGTTTATAATATTGAGTCTATTTCTCTTATTATCCTCCATCTTTATCATCTTTAGATCCATTTGTTTCTGTCATGGATAATACAATTTCTGTATCATCTCTGGTTTTACTTTCCAGCATATAATGTCCATTAATCATTTGTTGCCTGTTATTTTTCTTTCATATGTGACATATCCAGAAAACTACTCTAAAATTTCTCCCTGTTAGCACTGAGTAAATGGATATTATGCCTTTTTTTTACATAAAAGTTGAAACCTCTCACATGCTGTAAAACTTTTAGTTATGACAATTTTTTAACATATGGATAATCTTTTGATTATAACCTTTTGATTATATATGGATTTATTTCTTTTTTATTTTTTAAATCTTTATTTGGCTGTGCTTGGTCTTAGTTGCACGTGGGATCTTCGATCTTTGTTGTGACACTTGGTATTGAACCCAGGCCCCCTGCATTGGGAGCATGGAGTCTTAACCTCTAGACCACCGCTGAAGTCCCAGCCATGGATTTCTTGGTTGTAGTTTCACCTCATCTTTATTGGGTTTACCACACCTACAATGCATCCTTAATTATTTACAATTTGGATTATAAAGTGGGTCTAGAGTTGATAAAACTATACATACATCAATGTCTAGTTTTTGATAGTATACTACAATTATGCAAGTTATTGTCATTGGAGATGTGGGTGAAAGGATATAGGAGAATACTTTGTACTATTTTTTTTTACAAATTATTATGAATCAAATATTTCTATTAAAATTAAGAAAGTGGAATTGGGACTTGAAGGCTCACGTGAAGACATTTGAGTGACTTCTTCTGAATTTGTATATGTTTTATAGCAAAAGTTTTCCAGTTTTACTTATACCTATTTCAATAATAATTTTTTGAATCTCATCTTTATTTTATTGTAGAGATTTAGCTAAGCATTTAACTTAATGTCTGAGGAAGAACTCTATTCTTCCACTAACTAGTACAAGGTAAAAATTAAAGGCTGTAATTATAGTCATAATCACAACTAGCATAAATAGGTTTATAAACAAATGGTACTCAGTATTTAAGTATGGGTCTCCAGTACTTGGTATGCCATGACTTGCTGTAGGAATTCAACTACATTTTTTCTCAAGCTAATATAGAGAAAATTTATCCCACAAGCTGATTACATGCAGGACAGTTAAAAATGCTTCTGTATAATGAGCATAATCATTCGATAGCAGTTCTCTCACACTCCTCTCAGAGATGAGGAAATTAAGGCCTCAAAAGTTTTTTGCTGGCTTGCATGCTCAGCAAAATTGTTGTGCCCGTCTCTTTCTGACCCCATGGGCTGTAGCCTGCCAACCTCTTCTGTCCATGGGATTCTCCAGGCAAGAATACTGGAGTGTGTTGCCATGTCCTCCTCCAGGGGATCTTCCTGGCCCAAGGATCAAACCTGTGCCTCGGGACTGCCTAGAGACATACTGACTTAAAAGCAACACTGAGCTTAGAATAGATTTTCCTAGGCTCTGAGTTCATGAACATTCCCACATTGGGACCCTTTTATGAAGGTCCTGACTGACAGTCTGTGGGACTCGAATTAACTAAATTCGATTTGTAGGTTGGGTGACAACATTAATTTTAGCTTGAGGGAATTTGTAATTTTTTTTTTGGTGAAAACCATGCTCCTTCTTGCTCGATATTAAAAAACTCTTTAGGTTTGAAGCTTAGACATTCTAGAAAATGCTTCTCATTCCACTGGAAAAAGAATGTTAAGCAGTTTGTAAGTCCTTTGGGTCTCTAATAAATTATTCTGGACTCCTTCCACTGAATAAAAAACTTCAGCAGAGATGAATTGCTTCTTGGCAGGTTTTATTCCCACTTTGTTTTAGTAGGATTTACACTACTGCCTTTTCCGGGCTGTCAATTCTGAGAATTCCCAGAAAGAGAAGGAAATGGGTGAAATCTTGGAGAAGTGCATGAAAACGCAAAAACACTTATGTTTGAAAAACAAGATTTTGTTTCTCCCTTCTAAAGGAATTTCATAAAAACCAACAGTTTTATCAAATAACAATATGCAGAACATCTACCAACAACAGCAGGTATACATACATCTTCCTATGTATTTTTAACACTGTCTTGACCTGTTTGCACAAGAGTTAAACATCACTGAAAAGTGAAACATCCAGCCTGTTATCCAGAAGTTCACAGAATTCGGGTAGAGAATAGGACAGTTTTTTTTTTTTTTTTTTAACCCTGGTTTAACCCTTCTCCTCTCATAAACTAGAGTTGTTGTTTAGTCACTAAGTTCTGTCTGACACTTTTGCGACTCCTTGCACTCTAGCCTGCCAGCCTCCTCTGTCTATGGGATTTCCCAATCAAGAATATTGGGGTGGGTTGCCATTTCCTTCTCTAGGGGATCTGCCTGACCCAGGGATTGAACTCATGTCTCCCTAGTCTCCTCCTTGGTAGGCAGTTTCTTTACCACTGAGCCGCCAGCAAAGCCCCCATAAACTAGCATGCCACCTGTTAAAATGATTCTAGGGAACTGTAGTGAAAGGAAAATTCACAGGATCTCTAGAAGCAGGACTTCTAAACCAGAGGATATTGAGGTTCATTTGTTATCTCTGAGAAGAGATTGCATTATAAAGATTCCTCAATTATACTTGGTCAGAGAAAAGTAAGCCATTATTTCTCATGAGCTCAAATGCAACTACTATTTTGAGGATTACCTTTTGCATGACTTCTGGTTAATTAGATGCTACACTTAATTTGATGCAATGATTCATCAGTCTAATATTTCCTTTGTAAAAAATTACCTCTGAAATGATAATATTTTCTTACTCAGAAACTCACTCCCACCTTGTAACTTATTTTAAAGATGAGATTGCACACATATTTGTCAGTCTTTTATGAACATAAAATAAAAGTATGCTTAGTAGAATTGGGCTGGAATCTGAAAAACAAAAACTATAATGCTGCTGCTGGAGGGTAGTAATGGGATGGAGGATCTATTAGGTGTTATTCTGTAAAGCTATGTTGTGGCAGAGTGGGGCTGGAGCTGGAGGTTATGCCTTCACAGGTTCTACTGTTCAGTTCAGTTCCTCAGTCGTGTCCGACTCTTTGTGACACCATGAACCACAGCACACCAGGCCTCCCTGTCCATCACCAACTCCTGAAGTCCACCCATACTCATGTCCAGTGAGTTGGTGATGCCATCCAACCATCTCATCCTCTGTTGTCCCTTTCTCCTTCTCCCTTCAATCTTTCCCAACATCAGGGTCTTTTCAAAGGAGTCAGCTCTTCGCATCAGGTGGCCAAAATACTGGAGTTTCAGCTTTGACATCAGTCCTTACAATGAACGCCCAGGACTGATTTCACTTAGAATGGACTGGATGGATCTCCTTGCAGTCCAAGGGACTCTCAAGAGTCTTCTCCAACACCACAGTTCATAACCATCAATTCTTCTGTGCTCAGCCCTCTTTATAGTCCAACTCTCACATCTATACATGACCACTGGATAAACCATAGCCTTGATCAGACAGACCTTTGTTGACAAAGTAGTGTCTCTGCTTTTTAATATGCTATCTAGGTTGGTCATAACTTTCCTTCCAAGGAACAAGCGTCTTTTAATTTCATGGCTGCAGTCACCATCTGCAGTGATTTTGGAGCCCAGAAAAATAAAGTCAGCCACTGTTTCCACTGTTTCCCCATCTATTTACCATGAAGTGATGGGACCAGATGCCATAATCTTCGTTTTCTGAATGTTGAGCTTTAGGTTAACTTTTTCACTCTCCTCTTTCACTTTCATCACGAGGCTCTTTAGTTCTTCTTCACATTCTGCCATAAGGGTGGTGTCATCTGCATGTCTGAGGTTATTGATATTGCTCCCAGCAATCTTGATTCCAGCTTGTGCTTCTTCCAGCCCAGTGTTTCTCATGATGTACTCTGCATATAAGCTAAATAAACAGGGTGACAATATGCAGCCTTGATGTACTCCTTTTCCTATTTGGAACCAGTCTGTTGTTCCATGTCCTGGTCTAACTGTTGCTTCCTGACCTGCATACAGGTTTCTCTGATGAACTATGGATGGAGGTTCGTGACATTGTACAGGAGACAGGGATCAAGACCATCCCCAAGAAAAAGAAATGCAAAAAAGAAAAATGGCTGTCTGAGGAGGCCTTACAGTAGCTGGTTGAAAAGAAGAGAAGCAAAAAGCAAAGGAGAAAAGGAAGCATATACCCATTTGAATGCAGAGTTCCAAAGAATAGCAGTGAGAGATAAGAAAGCCTTCCTCAATGATCACTGCAAAGAAATAGAGGAAAACAGTAGAATGGGAAAGACCAGAGATCTCTTCAAGAAAATTAGAGATACCAAGGGAACATTTTATGCAAAGATGGGCTCAATAAAGGAAAGAAATGGTATGGACCTAACAGAAGCAGAAGATATTAAGAAGAGATGGCAAGAATACACAGAAGAACTGTACAAAAACTATCTTCATGACCAAGAGAATCACAATGTTGTGAGCACTCACCTGGAGCCAGACATCCTGGAATGTGAAGTCAAGTGGGATACTTAGGAATTATCACTATGAACAAAGCTAGTAGAGGTGATGGAATTCCAGTTGAGCTATTTCAAATCCTGAAAGATGATGCTGTGAAAGTGCTGCACTCAATGTGTCAGCAAATTTAGAAAACTCAGCAGTGGCCACAGGACTGGAAAAGGTCAGTTTTCATTCCAATCCCAAAGAAAGGCAATGCCAAAGAATGCTCAAACTACCGCACAATTGCACTCATCTCGCATGCTAGTAAAGTAATGCTTAAAATTCTCCAACTTAGGCTTCAGCAATACGCGAACCATGGACTTCAAGATGTTCAAGCTGGTTTTAGAAAAGGCAGAGGAACCAGAGATCAAATTGCCAACATTTTCTGGATCATGGAAAAAGCAAGAGAGTTCCAGAAAAACATCTATTTCTGCTTTATTGACTATGCCAAAGCTTTTGACTGTGTGGATCACAATAAACTGTAACAAAGCATAACAGAAGAAGATGATGCCACATTTGCTTTGCTTTTGTCATTCTTATAAGTTACCTGTAGTAATGTATCTTTTGTGTTAGTTGCTCAGTCATGTCCGACTCTTTGCGACCCCATGGACTATAGCCTGCCAGGGTCCTCTGTGCATGGGATTTCCCAGGCTAGAATACTGGAGTGGGTTGCCATTTCCTTTTCCAGGG